>NC_139447.1:22220020-23578130 GCF_963924565.1 Ascidiella aspersa | reverse complement strand
TCAAACTAAAAAACGGGACGCACTATCCGTCAGATTAAATTAAAATTCTCCATTCATAATAAGAATGTAAAATGATCTCCTGATATTTCAACAGTCCTACAGATGAAAGCAGTGTCTTTTTTAACCCCCTGCCGGCCGGAGCTCAGTCAGAGGCCCTCGCCACTCTCTTTTATCTCTCGCCTCCGTCTTTTCGATAACCACGAAAACACGGGCTACGCCAAATAACTCGGCTTTGATCTGCCGTGGAAGGCTGTGTGTGTGTTCAAGCGTGGTATCTAACGCTTCCCTATAGGCCAAGAGCTCGTGTGTGTACATGCGAAACATTTGCCTTTTTCGCTTCGGGAGTCGAAAAGAAAGGTTTTCTCGAGCGCGCTCAAATAGGAAGTCAAAAAGCTATTACGCCGAGAGAGAGCGGGTAAGACAGGCTCTCGCTGAATTAGGTTTGTCGGAATCAAAGAGTAGCGACGAAGAACCGCCGCCAACAGAATGCTCGGCGGCTCCTTTGATACCGCCCGCGTCACCACAAAGGTCGCAGCCTTCGCCGCAAATCAGCGCGATCTAACGCCGACGTTCATGGAGGGGCCAAAATCAATAGGCGCCGTTGACAAAAGAACGCTTGGTCGGGTAATGGCGAAGAAACTCCGTGACGAAAGACAGCTTCGCAGCTTGTGACGTTCAACATCGTTACATCAGAGGGGTGTTGGGCATTTCCCATTTTAGAGAATAAATAAATTGGGGGCAATTTTATTATTTTGCTACCTGTCACGGCTTGTACTATTTGCGGCAGTAAAGAATTCGAGTTTTTGAAAATTTGTTAAATAATATATAAACATTAAATTTAACGAATGCCTAAATTTACTGGGATAATTTATTGTCAAAGGGTTGACTCGATTTACATTTTTTGCTTTATTAGCTTTCTTTTACAACGTTTTACTTCTTACCATATTTTGGTGCTTCCCTTTACCTCTTACCTTTTTACCACTAAACACTCAATGTTTTGCGTCTTTGTTCCAGGCCTTCAGTATCCTGCCTTGGTTTGTCGCGAAAACCGATTTTAACGAACAAAGCAGTTCAATTTTTAGGACGGATGTCTAATGCGTACAACCTTAAACAAGCAAGCCGCATTTTAAGGACAGTATTTTACGTCGCCGTTTGTGCCACGCAGCCTTTTGATAATAATTTCTATATAGGAAAAAATAAATGCGACATCAAACAGACTGTTTAGGCCGTCAAAACAGACAAACTATTTGTTCCATGTAACAAATTTGAAAAGTCATTTTATAAGTGGCGTGTTACACGAGGTTCATGGGTACACACCTGGGTGGTCCACACCAGGCAATAAAACTGAATCCATAAGTTTTTCAAGCACTTTATTTACAAATGCATGCATATGGGTGGTACGGATCGGCGCCGGCTTATGTTTGTCTGTTGTTTCCAAATCAAAACAAAATAGGAAAAGTATTATGTATTTATATTATGTATATATTATGTATTTTTTCTTGTTTTAACAAAATAAATCTGTTAATCGGCACTATCGATTACAAACAAAAACGTAGAAAATACGACCTCAGCTTCAAGTAATGCCTTATGTTTTTCTTTTTCTTTTCAAAGATCACCAGATTATGTTATTACCACAAGCGTGCGCATTAAGTGTTTAAATGCAAGATATAGAAATTGACAACATTTAGTAATTAGTTCAAGCAAGTATACATTCGCTGAATTTGTGAATCTTGAAGTAGTAATACAACGGCGTCAAAGGCGCTTAGGAATGCATCCCACGCGATTATCGTGGCCTTGATGTAGAAATAAATCCCACAGGACTAGGCCTGCGTAACATGGAAGGCATGGTTTTGCTTTGATCGTCCTTTTGATTAACTGGATATAATGTATAAGCGGAATGCATAATTGAGTTTGAATGTAACACAATTATATTTTATTTCGGTTTAGACCAAAAGCTATGGCTATAAAACTTATGTGAATAACAAATACAAGGGTGCACGGTGCAAAATATTTAGCCTACGTATAATCACTAGATTGATTGTTTTTTTTTGACTTGGAAAATAAGAAATTTTGATCTAAAATATTAAAATTTTAACAAATTTTGACCTAAAAATAATTTATTTTGAAAAAAGTTGAAGTACATTGACTGCAATAGCTTATTATTGAAGTACTACATTTGTGTCTTGGGGTCTTTGACCACATGATTTAAAACACAAATCAGTTTTTTTTAGGTTTATGCAAAACTTGAGAAAATTCTTAGTTGATATTTTTGTCATTTCAAAAAGACAAACAACTATAAAAATGCCTAACAAAACAAGACGCTAGTTATTTTAGAAAAAATTGCTGTAAACATTTAGATAAAACGTCAAAAAAGAATTGCAGAAAATTAACAAAAACCTAATTTTTGAAATAGGAAATGTGATAATTGCAAATCACAAGCGAAAAAAGAACAAATATTGTTCAATACTTTTGTCAAAATCAGAGAGGCCTTCTGGTGGGTTAATTCTGTCGGCGCTGGCGTATACCGTATATTGCTCTAATCAAGATATAATACAGTTTTAATGTGGTTAAATATATATAAAAACTATTTTTTTTGATAAAATTGAACAACAAATTAAAAAAAATGAACGACAATTTCAAAAGCTGACCACAGTTTTCTTTGTAAACGATTTATGTGTATTTTTATTGGATTTTGACAGTAAATAATTTTGACAAATATTGACCTAACGTGTAAATTTTGACTAATCGCCCTAATAATCACTATTGAGCTGTGTCACTACATCCGTTATTGGTATCACTACGGTAAAGTAATATCAAGAACTCGCGTTACTTTGTTGATGGCTACTTTTGTAACACCAAATTATGTTTTCGTTCGCTTTATTTACCTTTTGTTGTTTTGTTTAATTCACTTCACCTCACTTAGTTTGTTCTGTTGCCTTTCTACTTTTGCGTTTTTCACTTACTACCACTAATTGTTTTCCGCCTTTGTTTTATTGCCAAAGGACAATTCCTTAGTTTCAGAAGTGTCCGAGACTAGAGATTAGAGAACCCTGGCAGTCTTGTTTTGAGCGTGGCGTTGTACACTCAGGGCCGGATTTACCAATAGGCTAGGCAGGCTGAAGCCTAGGGCCTCAACGTCCAGGGGCCTTGAAATTCGGTTTCGAAGTTTGCAATTTCTTTAAAAAATTTCTTTTTTAAAACTTGACAAGTTTAAACCCTTTCTAAAAAGTATATATATATTAGGCTTTTCGGAGTAGAAAATTCTATACACAACTGACAACTGTATTCAACCACGTTGTAAAAAGTCTTTATTACGTCGTTTGCATCCTAATAAGAGCAATTATTACGCGCATTTTGGTGGAAGCTTCTATGTTAAAGTACCGTAGTCTTCTCTGCAAAAAACAGTAGCCTATCGGTAGTTGACATGTTGCTGAAATAATTAATAAACAGTGTGTGGCTTACCGTTAATGTGGTAAATTGTACGTTTCATCAATTGAAATTTACTAATGTTATCGACCTATCTTATTATAAGACGTCTTGATATTGCTAACCTGCGTTTAGATCGGTGTTTCCTAACCTTTTTTACACTTGTGCCCCTTGGGCTCCATATTATTTCATATCGCCCCCCTCATCAAGCTTGCAGTAAAGTTTTATATTAATCGTTGTCTAACAGTATAGGCCTACTGTCTGCACTTTCGTTTCGATGAGCTGTCAGTCATTATTCAGGTTGTCTAACTCTAACATACATTCACTATAGCAGTGGTTCCCAAACTGTGGTACGCGTACCACCGGTGGTACGCGAGAGTCTTTCAGGTGGTACGCGACTACGTATAAATCTTGCGAAAACTTTTTAAAGCATCTATATAAATTTCCGAAAACTTTCAACTTTTAAAACTTTCAGATTGGGTAATTTGCAATGTTTCGTTTTAGTTACCTTCAATTTGAGGTTTCACATGGTTATGACGTAACACTTATCTTGTTCAAGATAATAAAACGTTAATTGTTAGCAGCTGGTGGAGAAAAAACAACTACATCCATCGCATTAAAACTATTTGCTGTGTTTTGTTTAATTTATGGCGATTATGTCTTCTTGGAATGACATTTGATGAACTTTAATACAGCTACATGCTCATTTTCTTATCTATATACCAAAATAGTTGTAGTTTGAGATATTCTAGTCGGATGTAAGTTAGGTGGTACATGAACACTGTACGTAAGCACAAAATGGTACGCGAGAAAAAAAGTTTGGGAATCACTGCACTATAGGAATTTACGTGAGCATGTGTATAAATTAAACTAAATTAACGACGTAGGTGCATAAATTAAAAAATTAGGGCATCCAGGTAACCGGACACATAATTTACTTACAAAATAATTGAGCTAGGGTGTAAACACACTGGACACGTGCAAACTACTTTGCGCTACCGCAGTTAAAATTACTGACGATTTAACATATATAGTTCCATAACAATTCAGTTTTGTCGTTAGCTCAACATAAAAGATTAATTACTAATATACATACATTATTTAACAAGGTAATATGTTATTACAGGAAAAAATTCAACTTTTTACTTTAAATCAGGCATTTTTTTTCTAGTCGCGGACCAAACCTCAGAAAGGTCTCTTCGGGCCGCACAAAAGGTTAACTAACACTTGTGTTAGAAATATGTTAGAACAACTGTGAATCAGGCGGGCCTTGGACCTTATTTTACACTTAAAAACGAGTTTAATTACATTTAAGGCGGCAGTAAAGTCTTCGCGCAAAGCGCGAAAAAAAGTGTTTGTTGGGTTTAAAATTCGAGTCCACACGTCGTCATCCATACTACTAATGAATAGTGTAATACAAATACCTGAAGAAAACGCGATGCCCTTTATAGTTAATGTAATTCAGTAAATGTTAATATCTTTAAGTAAGGACGGAGCTGGCGATCGAAGCTAGCCCGATTTTTGCCCGAATGCCCACTATTTTTGAATACGTTTTCCGTTTGTCCGCACGCACTTCCACGGCGCAACGGTAAAGAAGCGCTTATCTATTTCAAAGCATCAAAACGTAAACAAACCGGACCCCGAAATACGATTCGCGCGAAGCACGAAAATTTTTCGCCCTTGCGTATAGTTAAAGTAGTCAAAATAAAAGTATTCGTAATGGAATAGTGTTTAGTTTGTCAACGAGGCGGCGAGCCGGATGAATTACATTGGCGGATCCGGCCCAGGGAGCCGGAGGTCGCCGATCCCTGCTTTAAATATACAAACATTTTGCCGCGTATAAAACGGTGAAACGGAACAACAAACAAAAGCCCATTATTACGCCAGAAACTACTACAAGTTCGCATTACTAAAGTTGCGATTTAGCTTTAATGTTATATTTTACAGTGATGTTTGTACTTTTTTTTGCAGAAAAATACTTTTATGTAACGCCCCCATATGTCCGCTCAGCGCCCCCCCCAAATGATAAAACGACCCAAAATGCCCCCGTGTAACTCGCCAACACCTACAAGGGGCCGCGCCGCCTACGTTGGGAACCTCTGGTTTGGATCAAGCAATAATATTATTTCATAATTTTTTTTTGATTTTTTTTTTTTTTAACTTTTTTGATTAAAAATTTGCACCCATGAATGTGGAAAATGAAAAGAACGAAGAGTTTAATGCACTTATATTTTTTATCATTAAGCAATGGCATGTGATGTTGTTCAGAGAGAAATTCTGAGCTTAAAATTAGGGAGGGGCCTCACAAATGGAATAGCATGGGGCCTCTCATGGTCTAAACCCGGCCCTGGGTACACTGTATGTTTTTAGGAGCAAGCGAGCTAGCGTACGCGCTAGCCGCTGTGCTACATATTGCGCTTAGTGTTGACGTTCGCGCCACACGGCCATTTTCATACTAATAGCCTAAATACTTATGTTCAACTTGAGTGCGGCATCCAGTCAGGGACAGGCCGTTAAAGCAGTGATCGAGATATGGCGCAACACTTTTAGGTGTAATGGATTTTATATATCTTATCAGCATACACAAGATCTATATCAAAATATAAAATAGGCCTACACAATTCAGGGTTGATATTGAAATTTGCACTTGCCCAGACAAAATTACATTGGCCCCAATGTTGGCATGCGTAGCGAATTTCCGCCCATCCTTATAGTTTTACAGCCCTTGTATAACCCGCATTTCTGTATGTGTGCGATTGTGCGTATACAACACATAGTTACTTAACTGCAATTCAGTAACGTAGTTCAACTTGACACTAACTAACGGTTTATACTAAATTCGCTAATACAAGTAAACAAGTCAATTAAATTAACGTTACTTTAAACGATTTATCAATCATTGTAACCGTTTTGTAAATTTACAGTCGTTACAAACGTCCTGGACAAAGTGATATTAGATTTATTTATTCTGTGGCAATTAGTCATATCCTAAAGACCTAAAACATCTAAAAATGGCGACTTTTAAATCGTTTCTCTGTGGGTTAAGTATTTAAAAAAAAACAAGAATCCCCCCACCAAGCCATTGGTAAATATAACCTGGAACGGTCCGAAACGGTGTTGCGGTAAAACATTGCTGCAGATACGCCGCAGCGGTAAAAGAATGTTTATTTTTAGACCTAGCAATATTGTCCTGTTTAACCAACAAATTTGTTCACGTCTTAAAAAGATGCAGTAAAGCCAATTAAAAGATAATATAACTTTGGTTTGGTTTATCAGAACGCTAGCATTATTAGTTGGTTCGCTAGAAATTGTTACATGCTTGATCGCTTGTCTGTGGAAACTTGAATATGGATGCAATGTCCCATCTAGCGGTTGCTATGTGACTAGTAGTTTAATACACTGCTTCCCAACCAGTGGGTCGCGACCAATTGATTGGTGGGTCGCGAAGCATTCCTAATTGTTACAGTTTTCTATTCGATCGGAAAATTTTTGCATTACTATTACGTCACCTTTCTGCAATAATGTTACAAATACGTAACAATTGGATGTGTTTTTTGCAATAACGATTTCAGTAGGGTCGCGAACTGAAAAAGGTTGGGAAGCACTGCTTAATACACAAAAACATTTTAAAACGAAAAGGGTTGATTAATTGATTTACTACCGCAGTAATTTTAACACAGATTTGTCGCTAAACTACTCAAATGTTTCCTGAATGATGTTTAACTGTTTCTTAAGTCGATCTTAAATGCTGTAATTTTGTCAAGAAGTAATTTACTGTCTTTTAACGCCGAAATCCATTGGCTCAGGAAAACCTATTGATTCTCACAAACATTTTTTAGAAAGTCATATTAATAAACAAATCCAAAAAATAAACAAAGCCTTTCACTTTAAACCTGTGCTGGTTCCTAACCTTTTTTCGAGCGAGCCCCTTTTATAATTGTTCTGTGCCTTGCTTCCCCTCAGATATTAACCAGGTATTATAACAAAAGCAATTTGGTATTTGTCGATTATATATCAGTATGGCAACATAAATACCAAATAAATCCTTAAATAAATTGCGTTTTGCTTGTTTTATATTGCATGAAATTTATTTAGGACACGTGACCATTAAGCACACAAAAATACACTCTGGTCTGCATACAGAAAAAGGCACATTTACTCCTCTATATAAACTGTTGCTACCAGGCTTAATAATAATCAAAAACACCTCATTTGGTAGTTTCGGCAACCTATTAAAATTGCCTTCTTCAGGTTGAATGATATTTTCCATATATTGTACTATGAGCCATCAGTAGGCTAATTGCCGGAAGGGCATCACCTTAGTATAGCATGCCTGGCAGCAACAGCATATTTATAGAAATTAGATTTGTTATTATCGAGCGGAGATAAAAAATGGCACACGCTAAAGAGTATATATATACTTAATCAGAATAACACTTTTTATTAAGATACCTCTCAGAATAACACTTTTATTAAGATAGCGTTGCTTTTATTTACTAAACTATTCCTATAGTACTAAACAACTCTTAAATATAATCACCCCCAAAACGTAAAATAATTTCATTGGCACACTTGTGACGCCACGGGAGGCAAAGACTAAAGAACGTCACTGCAATTTGCATATATGTTGTTGCTTTTACATTGCTAGGTTGTCTCAACCTGGTTTTCGAAAGTATAGCCTGTTAAGTTTGATATTTTGTTGTTTTCTGGAAAAAGTGTATGTTCTTTGTAAATGCTGTGTCAGTAAAATAAAAGAGTTTGTTTATATTCTGTTAAAATGATGGATAATCACTCTCATTCTATTGATTCTAATGAGGTATGTAACTTGTTTTGGCGCTCTTTCACTATTATACGTAAAAATTAATAAAAAAAAAAATTTCTTCAAATGCCGCATACCACAACACATTGTTTGGGTTAGGGTGCGGGTTAGCGTTTGGTTGAGGGTGGGTCAAGTTATTATTAATAATAAACATAATATTACTTGACCCACCCTTACCCAAACGCTAACCCAAACAATATGCGTTGTGGTATGCGGTATTATTTTGTTGTTTTTTTTGCATAACTTTTCACGTACATAAGTGAAAGAGCGCCCTTGTTTTTTATGAAGGATACATTAATATACAAAATTAAGTTGGGAAAATACGGCCGTGTACCTGCAAGATCTTTTTGAGACCTGCCATACTTTCCCGGGGTTAAGTCTGGGCTGTAATAAGGTTACTGCAAAATTTCCATGGCTGTCATAATGTGACTGTAAGTAAATTACTACCGAAAACTGTAACCACTATTACATTTTTTTCAGTTTATTTTATTTTGTAAAGCTTAAAAACATGAAAACACAAAGAACACATAAAAAGCACATGGACAGCGAAAGCATATTCAGTTTTTGTTTGTTTTGTTGAAAGTATGCAGCTGGGTAAATTTAACGGCAATTTACCATAAGATATACTCAATATTTTTAGGACCCATTCTGTATTTCATACCTCTTCGCCCGAGATATCGGGTGTGCTGCACCAAATTTTGTTTAACTGCACAATATACCAATTCAGCTGTGTACACAAATTGCTTTTATACAAAAAATATGAATTGTGTACCTGAAACAGAATGCAGACTGACCTGAGATTAAATTAACTCTAAATTTAAAACATATGTGTGTTAATTAACTGATTGGACGTTTGTTGTACAATTGTGAAATATTTGTAAACTGTGTTTGCAAATCAGTCCAACAATATCATCAGTTGATGTGCTATATAAAGTGTGTTCGTTGTCCCGTCTGGAAAGTATGGCAGATATTGACAACATTTAGCGCGTGCACGACAGAAAAAATTTTGTTGACCAGGTGCAACAAACGTTGAACCCTGTATATATAATGTATGGAAAAACCGAGTTGATATTTATTTTTTGGGGTGCAGGTTTAGTCTGTTAAAAAAACCCTGGTGAACTTGCCTTACTTTTAATAGTTGCTTGTTGTCAACTGAATGAATTTGATTTTTGGCAAGCTTTTAAATATGTACTGGATGATCATATTTATTCATATTCAAAACTAAATATTTGTTATGGGTTTTTTTGCCTGCATTCTAAACTACAAAACTTTTAAGTTTTATAGAATTTATTTCATAATTTACCTAACACTTACACAAAAATATTTTTTTTGTTTCAATAGAACTTTCGAAGTAAGAAATATTTCCAGACCATACAACTTGAAGCTGAACCAGATGAAACATCTACTTCATCTACAGAGGTACTTTGTACTGTTTCTTAAACTTTTTTATGTATTTCTTCACTACTTTATCTAAACATAATAAAATGGAAAGTTTGTGAGTCGGCAGTCGGCTGCATGTTCGCGTTTAAGGGAGACACAGACAGAGCAACGTGGCTGATATTAGGGAGACAGACAGAGAAACGTGGGCTCATTTTGCTCCTTCTTAATCGAGTCGCCGAGCAAGTGGGAAAAATAGAAAGAAAGTCGTGTGCTCCCAGACAGAAAAAAAATTGTTTCTTTCTATAAGAGAAAGTCTTGCATCTTAAGCGAGCGCCGTCGCAAACCGGTCACGGGTGAGCAACTTTTATTTTTAATGCGTTTGTTATCAATTCTGAATCGATAAATGTCGCTACATATTTTGTTGCTGTGTATAAAAACCGTGTGAAAAGAGTAATTTAATTTCAATCCCAAGTCAAGGGACGACCAGCGCTTTGGTGTATACAATAGGCTCAAGGCAAAAAAACATAACATGTTATGAAATTTATTGTAACCGAACGTGTGCAACGTTCCAAGTAAAGACTTTAGTTTAAAACTTTTGCAAAATTTAGACAGAGTTCGCAAAATATCGCATTTGTTGTCGCAGTTTGAACACTAAGCAGATTTACTTTTCAAACAAGGTTTTCTTTTGCTGGACGTCAAATACTGCTACCACACGGGTCGTATACTAAACATACTTTGAAAAAACAGCCTTCCCAGCAATGTTGTGATGGTGATTGAGGCCAAAGTCTAATGACTTCTTACAATGGTTTTAACCATGCAATACTTGGCAGAGGTTGCAAAATATTGCGTTCATTGCAGCAGTTTAACAGAAAGCATTTGTTTTTTTCAATGCGAATTTCTTCCGTTTGACGCAGTTTAGCACCGGGATTACGTATTTTCTTAAATATAACGCTATCAAGCAAGTCTAAACAAATTGCTGCTACAACCTGAAGTTTAACGTTTAAGAGTTATTGTCAATTGACAAATGTCAAGGGTTTTCGTTACTTAAAAGATGTATGACATGCTTAGCCAAGTGTTGTGTGCTATAGTCAATTATTTAGTCGTACAATTTCAAAAACATCACACAACAGTGGTTGCATGTTTACTCGAAAGGGCGGGCATGTGAGTTTTCGCAAAACCTCTTGACGAAAAGGGTAAAACGTTTTCACACATTTATAAGGCAATAACCTGTGTGAAGTGCATTTCCTTGGTAAAAATAAAGTTTCATGTGGCAAAGTTTATACCTTTATGTTTGATAGCTTTTTGCAGTTTGTTTAACCACGTAAAAGATAGTCTAAGTTCGCAAAATATTGCGTTATTTGCAGCGTTTTCCTTAACATTTTTTTATGCGTCATTAAGACACTTACACAGAAAACTTACAACAACCCTAACCGAGTTTAAACTACACAACATTTGGACTGAGTTAGCAAAATATTGCGTTTATTGCAGCGGTTTAAACACTAAGCAAATTTACTTTTCAAACGGGATTTTTTTTCGTTGGATGCAGTATGGTATTTACCGTGATGGCTTATTTGTTTGAATTTTGCGGAATTTGAACAATTGCTGCTACGACTTTCTTTACGTTTGTTAGTAATTTTTGATCGACATATGTCACAGGTTTTCGTTACGTAAATTATGCGAGACGTCTTTAGCCAAGGTTGTGTGTTTAGTAGCTCCATTGTAAAAAGCACACAACGTTGCAATTTGGTTTGATAATAAATACCCCATGTTTTTTTTTAAATCATCGGCTATATCATGCGGCTTCGGCAAGGTTATACAATGCTGGTAGCAAGTGAATTAGTAATTAAATGGTCACAGCGCGTTCGCGACTTTCCTTTAGTGACCTATTTCAGACACAAAACTGCTTTTTAGGTTATACGTTAATTTTTTATCTTTAGATTGTTTTAACCGAATGAAAAAATTACTGGGAAATTACGGAGACAAAGAATTAGATCTTTAGAGACACACAGATAAGTCAAAGAATTAAACACGCCATTCCGCTTTCACATTAATGCCGCTTTCACACAGGCTGTGAGTGTTACTCTGATTGTGAGGAAGCCTAAGGTAACCGATTTTAGACCCATGATATGACATGATTTGATATTTTTATTTAGTGACACGCAGTAGAAACGTTTAGGCATAAGCAAATTTGTTATGACATTTAAAAAAATATGTTTGCATTATTTATGCCACTTACGAAGATCTTACGCTATCCGTAACATTACTTTTGGGTTGTATGCTGATTACCTAACTTAGCTTCCATAATTATGGGCTATAACATGAGGCTATTAGTTTAACATGTTACAACGTAATGTGCAATAGTAATAAAGAGCCACAGTATGATGGATTGTTTCATTTTGTTTTACCAGATAAAATTCAGGTAGACTTCGTACATTATGATGGTAAATATTCTATTTAACCTGGGCAACGCTGGGTATTTCGTCTAGTGTATTATATTTTGACCTACTGGTATTCTATTTTTATGTATGGGTCATTTCATGTCAAACGTCCCAGAAAAATAGCAAAAGTTAACCCACCCACTCAGATTTTGTTGAAAATTGGTAATCTTATAGAACTTTTCACCACGATTCTGAAAAACTAAGTCTAAGAAAAATCCGTCGAGAATTGACAAAGTTATCGCCAATTTAAGTTTGGGTCCTGTAAGGTGGTTTTCGCTCATAGAATATATCATAAATGCTTGAGCATAACTTTAAACCACTGTAATTTTTTTTTAAACAGATTATAAATCTGTTTATTTGAAAACTGGTGCTACCCAGATGTATTTTACTATATTTCACTGTTCAAAAAACATTGACTTATCAGCTCCCCCTCTGTTTGGTGGGGGGGAATCGGAACCCAGTTTTCGTGTTCATTCATGCATAACGAAAACTTTGGATGCCTGTATCTCGAAGAGCACAAAAGGAATCACCTTGTGTAATACATTATTTGAAAGCTCTAGCAGAAATTTGCTTGTAAAATCTAAAAGCTGCTTCTTTTGTTAAGGGTAAAAAATTACATAGAATTCTCTTAAACATAAAAATGAACAAAAATTCTCGTTTTTAATAAATATACAGTGACAGTACTGGTATCGAACAATCACAATTAACAGATTGTTTCTATATTGTGTCATTCCATGTGCTAAATTACTTTTTTAATGTTTATATATGTCCTTAAATTGTACCTTCACCTAATATAAAAAATCTTAGTTATTGCCGGCAACATTTTTAAGTAACTCAGCTGAAAACACATACAATCTGGTTACTTTTTAAAAAGTTAAAATGACCCAAATAATCAATGAACCATTGGAAACCACATCAATTCCTACCATATGTGATGTGCCTAACACAGGATTGTTATGGTTCACACATTATGTGTAGTGTGACACTGTTGCACAAAAACTTTTCACAGTACGGAAAAGTTACACCACTACTCATATCAGTATGTACATTACACACATAATTTGTGAAATACACATCATACCAATATTTACTAAAAATGAGGTCTTCTGGTATAATCTTCTGGTATAAATTTCTGGTATAATACCAGAAGAACTTATTCATATCAGAAGAACTTATTTTTAGTATACTACAACAGCTTATTTATTTATGCCAATATTTATGTAAAATAATGCCTTATAACTGGTGTAAGTAAGACACAGATATAGTTAATTCGAAGTTAGCATTTTTAATTTAATACCTGAAAAGTTTTGGTAATACCGTATAAATATAATGCATTGAAATAAAATAATGGGGTATTAATGTTGACATTTTTGACGAAACTACATTTATAAAGTCCGAAACTGGTAACTGCTGCAATACTCATTCAGTTCTGTCCACTGTTGTCCACTGTCTAAAAGTAATATCTTCGTTTGTGTCTTCAAACTTTTCCAACAACTTTGCTCCAACTCCAGCAATTCCGGGGACATTTATTGCATCTTTGTAACATGCAATGTTTTTTGTTTATGTCCCATATTTTAAAAACATGAAAAACTGTAATGAGGTGGTTGAGAATGTCTTAGAGGTTCACCTAGCCTACAAAAATGACCACAATATACAAATTAGAAAGAAATGTGACATTTTAAACACAGTATCATCCAAAGCCACTGATGCGCGTCGCTGCAGTGATCACATATTTGACATATTTTCAAACTGTCATATCTTCGCCAAGCATTGATGGATTTAAAAAAAAAATTTTTTGTTGAAGTCAGTGTAACTTGATGCATTGGCATACAAAACTTGATAAAAATCAGAGGGGGTGGGTTAACTTGCCTGGGCAGTTGACATGGAATGACCCGTATGTTAAAACATTCTGGTAATATTGTACAGATTTTAAAATGTATTTGCTTGGTTGTGCAATAAAAATGAATATTTTAGACAAGCATTTGAATTGTATTGTTCATACACATTCATGACATGTTTCTTTTGGATCAATGCTATACTTGTCTTTTGTCTATTTAAACAGGAATTTTATGCATGATTATTATTAACAATACTCAGTAATTACGGTGTTTTAGTTATACTTGCTGACCAAGTATATATTGTTGTTATTTTAAAGACTTGTAACTTTTATCAGGCTCAGTTGAAGGTTTGATGCAGATTTTACCAAAAGTGGTTTTACCCCAAACACAAAATTATTATCAGTCTATAAGTCAAAGTCAACTGTAATATGTCCCTGCAGGCTGTATTAAATTTTCAGGTCCTATGCTGGCTTTTTTATATAGTTATGCATTACAGTTTACACCGCTGCTTCAGATGGTAGTTGTTTAGGATCTTAAACATTTAAAAGATTATTTATTTATTACAATATACATACTTTTTTTTGGATTAATTGCCGTCACAGATAATTAATTTAAAAAATACAAGGATTTAATATTCTGGATTTGAAACCCAATATTGTAGAATCCTCTGGGATTCTACTTTGTCATTAATTTTTTTGTTGTAATTTTATTGGTACTTGTATTACAATTAATTTATTTGTAAAGGGAATTTAAAACATAATTTAGGTAGATGAAATATGTTGTCAACATATTAATAATTTATATTGATCTAACCAAACTATAATATGTATCTGTTTGTAGCATTTTACCAATGAAGTCTTCCAGTTGGCCATGTCATTGGTATCAGCAAGACAGCCAGTTCAACATCCGGCAGGCAATGGAAGCCCAGAACATACAGGTTCATTATATTTTTTCAATATTGCTTGAGTATTTTTTGCCATATCTCAGAATTAAATATGTCTGTGTGTATTAAAATGTTTCTAATATACAAACATATTTAGACCTATTTATTTTTGGCCAGATTTAAGTCAACTACAGCAGGTTCACCTTCCACCCAATGCTGGAGTAACCACAGGCACACCCAATCAATCCCTAGAGTTCTGCCCATACCATTCACAAACCAATGATCCAAGCTCTTTCTTCTTATCAACAGGACAGTATTCCAGCAATGGTGTGATGAATGGTTCTCAGAATCATCAAATTCATCAGTCTTCCATAAATAGACAACAACTTCAAAATACTTACCCAGTACATACAGAATTTAACAGATCCACATCCACGCCGCAAGCTCAGTATCCGACAAGGCCAGATGGTTTGGACAGACATTCTCGCTCTTCATCAGTCCCAAGTAGGCCATATGTACACCATCCCCTATCCTCAAACAACATGGTACAAAATGGGCTGGATTTTCCAAGCACAGCATTGTCTTCCACTTATAGTGGTACCAGTCAATTCAGGTTAATTGGTTTAAAGTGAACTAATAATCTAATATATATGTTTGGCTTGGTTTGGTTTGTCCCTCAGTCGCTGGCATTCATTGAATAGCAAGATAGAGTTGGGCAATGTCGTGCACATAGCTCCATCTTAAGCAATAAGCGGAGTGATCCACTAAAATAGAAAGAAAGGCATAGGCTTTCAGACAGAAAATGATTAGTCTCTTTTTATGCGTAACGCATATATCTATGGAGCGTCATCGCAATACTCTAAAAATAGTTATAGTTTTTTACTTTTAACACATGTTTAAACTTATTTGTTCTTAAGAGTATCCTTACCCACACAAAAGTTGGCAAACTTACACTGATATTGTACACCAAACCTTCCAATTTTGCTTCCACCTAGGTAGTAATCTTATAGTTACTCTCATTGTGGGAAAGCATTTAGTTAAAGTATTTCAAACTCAATAGGCGGCAAATAGTCAATGGACAACCAACACCTTTTCCGTTTACAATAGGCTACATGTTCTCCGATCACTGCAAAATGCAAAAAATCAAATCACAGTTGTGAAATTTCTATTTACCGAACATGTTGTGCCATGAAGTGCAACGTTTAGGCACAAGTAAAACTGTGATGCTATTTCAAAATATATTTTCACATTATTTAGTTCTCTGACGAAGTTGTTACGGATAACATCACTTTTTGGTTCCATTTGAATTGTCACATTCAGTTTTCATAATTATGGTCATTCCACGAGACAAACTAATTTTGATGAGGCTAGCAAATTTACACTGACATGTTACAACATAAAAATACAGTAGTGATAGAGCCCACAGCATAATAAATTGTTTCATTTATAACCACAGAAAGTTTAGATAGATTTAGCAAACTTATGTGCTTATTGCAGTTGTAATGGAGTTTCATCTGCAGAAGAAAACACTTTTATATTTAAACTAACACTTTGTTTAACCTGGGCATCCCAGGGTATTTCATTTAGTCATATGTAGTGCAGCAGGCCAAATGACCTTTTATATTAAACTTGCCTTTATTTTAGTCGATAATGCCATTTTCTCATTACTCATTACTTCATGTTGATATGTTACTTAGCAATGTATTTTTAGCAGGCTAAAACATATATATTTTAGGGATTTTGTTTCGGAACTTCCAGTTAAATCAAATTGTTTACAAAGAAATGTATTACAAACTTAAAACTGCTGAATAGTTCAATTCTACTAAACATGATATTTATGTTATTCAGCTTACTTTATGGTATGCTTTTATTTCTTTTTAGTTCAACTCAATCAGGTCTTAATGACATGACAGGGTTGCAGCATTCATTAAGTGGGATACAGTCACCTGAAGACATTCAAAGGGTGAATGAAACAGGCAGCCGCTCGTCCACAACCGAATCAGATGCCAGTGATGAGTAAGTTTTTATTTTTTTAGGTACAAAAAATAATATTAGGGTTATATACCCGTAAAAAAACGTTTTAGAATAACAGAATTTCACTCCACTATGCTTTCTTAATTCTGTTACAGCAAACACAAATATTGCAACTCTGGTTTAATAACAAGATATAGGTTTAGACAAATATAGACAGAGCAAAATCAATTCAAAATTACAGTGTGATTGTCCCACTGAGCTATATTAAACCAGGGGTTATAAATTATTTTAAAAACAAAATATTACTGCCATTGTAGATCAAGGCTGGATGACAGATTTTTAGACAGTTTTATGGTTATATTGTCTACCTAGTGCTGATGGTGTTGGACTATCAGTTTGATTCAATATAACCCCTGTTTGACATGCTGCCTGTGGCTTTTAAACTTAAGTACAGAGAGTTTTTATAATTGAAACTTAAAACACAAGTAAGTTTTTCATTTCCAATAAATGCTCTTGAGTATGTAAAAGTTCCTCAGACAGTTTAATAAATATAGTTCTCACTGGTTCTAATAGTAAAACTTTTTTGTCTCTCGCTTATTTTTTTGAATGCTATTGCTACACAAGTAGAGTAAAACACAGGTTGAAAATGTTACGTGTTATTCACTTCAGCAAATGTGCCTTAGGCATATTGTTGAAGTTTTATCTTGTGCAGCTATTTTGGCAAAAAGCATTATTTCAAATTGTTTAAAGATGGGAAGGTATGTGCACTGCAGTGTTTGTATGATGTTTTGTTGACATATATTGTGGCAGTTCATTGATTAATGTAATTGTAGCACGTTATTATCATAAAATATAACTTAAACTACGATGTAAAAGGTAAAAGATTTAAATTAACTAGTATTTTACCAACTTCTTTCCCACTTAGCTGTTGTTTGGCTGCTAATGTGCCATTTTGTAGGTTAGTATGCAGAGTAAATTAAAATTTTGATTAACCTTTAACTTCAGGGGACAGGTTGTATATTGCTGATCTTTCTGCAAAATATGATTAGTAGTGAGTGGAACATTCATTGATCAGTGCTTATTTAAGTAGGAAAATACAGTATTTTTAGCAGAGAATGTAGGTTGCTAAAAACAGGATTTTCAAACCGTGGTACGCGTATCCACAGGGCTATGCACAATAAAATTTTTTTTGTTAAATTAGACTATTAATGCCATTATTTCGAGCAATATGTGAAATATAAGCATGTCCTTATAAATTAAACAAAATGAACACAATTTAAAAAAAAGGGTTTTGTAGTTTATTTGTTTTACGACTTCACATTATGACACACACATTTTGACATGTTTTGTATTTTAATTTATTACTTCTAAGAGGTTCGTCATACCGATAAGTTGAAAAGGTATGTAGCTAAAAAAAAGTTTTAGAACCCCTGGTATAATATGTTGGGAGGCCAGAGTCCACATATTTACATTTTCTTCCTGTTGACGAAAAATTAGTAAAAAAATTGGAATGTGCTCATTATTTAATTATTTTCATCTATATATAAACCTTTTCACAAATTAACTGGACATACATGAATACAGTACTGATCACAACGTTTGCTTCTAAGGCTGAGAACACTGTAGCATATAACTTATACCTGTTTAGTTTAACTATGTTGTCCTCAAATCTTCATCTCTTTGGACACTAGTGTTTAATGTACTAAATTGTATGCTTTACAGTATGAGCTTTCGAACGGTCCATCCAAGCTATGAAGGAGAACCTGGAGGGAGCTTAAATCTACCTGAAAAAAGGGCAGAGACAGTTCGCAGTATTTCGGTTTGTGATTTTTTTCTTATTAAATAATTAGATTTGATGTCATTAGGTCATTTGTAAGTATGTAGAAATGTTATTACACTGAGAATTTTACTGAAGTGAATATTATATCAGGGGCTTGTTATAATTTAATTTTTCATGTATATATGATCTTAAAATAAGTAGTATCATTGTAAGGGACTGACAAAAAGACAAGTTTAGATAAGTTAGAAGTTTTATATTTGTAAACTCGCATACTGTATTTGCAATTCTGTTGGTTAGAAAATAAGAGTCATTAAGAAAAATAGTTTGACTAATGTTTTTATAGGCGCATGTCTCTCATGCAAGGACAGGATCTAATGCAAAGACTACTTCCACTCAGCCTTTTCCTCTGAGTCCACATCTTGGACCCGCACCACCTGCTATATCTTCTTCATCTACTAATAGGACTCGTGAACCAAAGGCAACAGGTAAAAGTCTGGGCAATTTGCACAGCAACTACCTGAATTTTTCCTGAAATTTGCCTTATTTATTGCAAAGTTTGTATATGGTCGTTTATTATCTAATACAGGTAGCAGTTTTAATTAGGGCATCTAGTCATAAACTTAAACTTAACCTATAGAATAACCTGAAGTTCATTAACCAAATATTAGGTAAATTGTTTTAAGGAGTTTAACTATTTAACTGTTTCAGTTATTCGGCGGTTTGGTTTAAAGTTAACTTGTTTTAAAACCAGTTTAATAGTCTCAAGTTTGGGTTAAATATAAATATGTTTCGCTTAACCTAACCATTATCCTAGAAATTTATAAAATCGTAAAAAATTACAACAAATACTCCTGCACCATTGTACGCCTAATGTAAACTTAACCAAAAATAATAATACAATAAACAAAATAAGGCTGCTGCTGGTGATATAGCACGAAGAGCACATGTCATGCCTTCACAAGAATGTGCACTGCTTAATTTCATCTCAGAATATATAAAAAAAAAACAGGAATTGTTTCTACTATAAACTGAAAGATATTTTTTCTGTTTTGTTACAACTGGCATTATCAGTTAACTGCAAAACAAAACAGATATGTATCAGTAGCAAAAAACAACAACCTTTTTTACCTGTATTCCTTAGTGGAAGTTTTATCATTATTGAGATAAAAATTGAATTGAGTTATTTAAGTTGTATATTGATTGCCAAATAAACCTTTGTATCAATTATTTATTGTTCTTTTAATATAAATTATTTTTTATCTTTTTATAAAACATATGGGTTTGTTTTGGTTCTTGAACGTTTACAGGAAACCTTCACTTCACAAAAAAATTGAACTTTCATTAACAATAGCTATATGTACCTACTACTTACAAAGAAGAGTTATGTATGGCTAAAATGCAAAACTGTTCCTTTTGTTTTTGTTAGAATTTGTTTTAAATTAAGTTATGATAACAACATGGGAAATCCTCTAGCCTTTGTTTAACTATAAAAAAATTGTAGTAACAGACCTGCATGGTTTTTTTCAAGTGCTGCAATTTGGCTTGTGCTGTACCTTGAATTAAATCAGTTCTTTTTGCTATCTTTTTTTTTTTTGCAAAGCACCAAGCACCAAACGCTACTGATTTATATTTTTATTTATTTATATATTGATAATAAATTCATAATAATCAATTGGGATAGGTTTCTCGAAATTAAAATGGCGCACCAGGGCATAGGGCCGTTCAGTTTGACAACCTCCTTTGTTAAGAAATTTATATCTATATTAGATGCTATCTGATTGACATGATACTGTCCTAGTATCGGCTTTGTTCAGATATTATCAGAAATCCCTTATATCACAACCTAATGTTTTTATGTTTATTGTCTTTTCAGTTTTTATCACATATGCCGACGAACCTGACAAGCAGCACATACGAACTGTTGTGCAAATTTCCCAAACTCTGATGAAGAATAGCATTGATATCAGCGTTGATATGCTAGAAGAAACAATGCGCTCCATGAGTATATCTGACTGGCTTGAAGATAAAATGAACAAAGTAAGATAATTAAGTCATCTAAATATTGTCAATGTTTTAATCAGTTAATTTGATTTAAGTAATACAAAAAACAATCAGTCCCAACTATACATGTAATTAAGCTCTCACACTGCAGTGCATATATTATAATGGGGGGTTTTCCTTTTGCCTATAGCATCATTTCCCGTTTTGCAACAATGGCCTAATGCAACTACCACTTCAAGTGTTAAAAACTGCCTACTGTAGCGAGTTATAGATTAGGAATTCTACACTTCTCTCCTGGCAACATGACTCTATTATATTCACACAGTCTCCTACATTACAAACATAATAATTTATATACCAAATGGGTTTTAATTAGCAGGTGGTTGTGCCTCTTCGTTTGATTTTATAGCTTTTTGAAAGCAGTTAGTTTTAAATTCATTTAACTTTCCGGTTTGAATTGGTCCTTTCACTCGAAACCTTCATCAACCTGCTAAAATGACTCTGATTGGGCCTCACAGGTGTATGAGGCCGAATAACAGAAAATGTTGCAAATATTTTTGTAGTGCGACTTCGTGTTGATCTGCATCAGTCCCGGTTACAAACAGATGATTGACATGGAAGATGAAAGAAACATTGACCAACGAAGCATGGAGAAGACGTTAAATACAAAATACATTTATCGTCGCATTCACACGGAATACATAAGAAATGGCTCCAAAAACTATCGTTTCATACCAGTACTGCTCAGTGGAGGAAAACGAGTACGTATTATCTTAATGATTGTGTGTTTGTGTGTTGTATGTGAATGCGAGTGAGGCAGTCTAAATATATATGCTAGGGCATCGGTTTCCATTTTTGCGTTGCGGACAACAACACGACTTTATGGTTGTAACGTCAAATAACTCAACTTGATTTTAACACATATATAATGCAGTTGTCAATGTACATTTTATCGGACAATTCTGCAACGAGTTATCAAACAATTAGCCTGGTCATATAGTGATATTCTAAGTCACATATATATTTCTACAAACATCGCATTCGACACTGCTGTCGTTACTTTGACGTTCTTTAAAACTAAAGCTGGTAAGTTACACAGAGTTTGTAAAAACGGTTGCAGATATCCGGGTTCTTAAATCTACCATTCTTGGTAGCTGTCGGACTGTCTCAAAGGCGTGATCATCTGTTTTTTTTTAATTTTTAATTACACTTTCTGAATTAAATATTAATCAATAATTCGAAACACCAAAAGTGCGTTTTTCACGAAATAAGTTTAGTCGTCATTTATGCTGATTGTTTTCCATATTAAAACTATTTCTGGTCTGGTATTAGAGTTTGTAAATAATCATCGTAATCGTGCAAGTGCTGTTAAAGCTAACATAGTTATAGGTGTTGCACTTGCACTATAGCGTTAACGCCTGCGGTTGCGTGTTTTAGCATTTACGGGCCTTCCGGAAATTAAGGACTCTGGAGTAATCCCGTGACTCCAACAAAACTTTTATTTGTATAACTACTTGCATAATTTGGCAGACGTTTAACCCTTAGATATTCGCAGTGTTGTCAAGTGTTGTGAGGTAAAATACGATTTTTCTATCATAAAAATAGTTCCGGCTTACCAAGGCGTTACTTGACTAAGTTAAGGTGTGGTTGAAACTAAATTCACACCTCACGCCAAGTGCTGTAAATATTCAATACCTACTGTACAAAGAAAAAAATAAGTAAAGGCCTTTATTTACCCCAAACTTAATCGAAATATCTTAGTAGAAAGTTATCATCTAAATAAAAGGGTCTGGCTTACGGTAAGAAGCAGTGCCTTAACCACTTCTTAGGTCACCAAAAAGTGGGTCTTGAAAATGTTAATCGAACTCGGTCAATCGGATAGAATCTTTTTTAAAAGAAATTTTGGTTTTAGCTTAGTGTGTGTTTGTTTTTGTAAATAACAATTTTACACTGTTTAGCACCACATCCCACACTGGCTGTGCGACACCAAAGTTTACGAGTGGCCAGCGGAGTACGAAGACATTATTTTTCGACTTTATAGAATGGAGAAGTTCGTCAAACCCGCCCTGGGTGACCGACCACAGCACACCGTGGAACATTATGACAGTTTTTCTAGCCAGGGACCAAGTAGTCGAAATAGTAGCACCAGAAAAAAATAAACGCTGGATTGATGTTACCACAATTTTGCCAATTTTCATTCCTTATCAACGCGCCCGGGTTTCGTAAAGTGTTCAACCAACCACAATTAGCATCAGACCCGTCTCTCTTCGGTGCCCATGATGTGCCATCACATTTTACACTTTGAGAGTTGACGAATATGGGCTAAAACACGTCGATCGTAAAGTTCTGGTACAGTTTGAACTTATAGTACAAGTAAATTTTTGTTACAATTTCAATTTAATATTCAACTGTTTTTAACTACCGAAAGCTCAACATACTGACATGTAAAATAGTGTGATTAGGAGATATTTGTTCTTTTTTCTATATCTGAAGCGTATACAATTAAATATACAATAAATCGTGTTTTGTAGGAGTGTAGGATATGATTATGTTTCGAGAATCGTAGTCGTACTTTTGCATACCTGATGTAACATTTCTTGTTTCTGAACGATATATTCATTGGGTTCGCAGTCTGGGACACAAGGCATAATACCCCACATTGTGTTATCAAATAAAGATAACCAATTTTTTGCGCTTCTCTTAAATCTACTTTACAGTATGACTAAAGCGCGGGAATTTTTTTAAAAGGATTTTGTTTTATATTGGCATACGGCATTCGTTTGCGGTACCATTACCAGAATTTTCGCCAATCAGTTTTATATGATGTCACAATAAACGAAATTGACACAAGCTTACCAACATTCATAAGTTGGAATATAACAGAGCAAAAGTTGTAATACGAAATTCTTTGAAATATTTCTCGGCACCCGTGGAACTGATTCAATTAAAAATTCTATATTTCCTACATAGAATTTTTTATGTGGTCATTTGACGCGTCATTGAGGGAATCGTGGCCCTATTAGCATTAAAAAGTTTGTTCCAATAACCCCACCGCCATGAAAGTGTTAAAACTAAATTTATTCTTCTTTTTACTGGATTAATAACGTTGAATTGTCTTTATGACGTTTTGTCTGAAAACTTATACTTGTACATTTATAGTGGCGATGCATATAAAATGTCTCGATCATTTTCTGAAGTGGGAGGACCATTTTTCTTGAAGTTCAAACAATAATACTATATTTAATTGTTTCCAACCACGCGCATTTGATTTTAGCATAATATTAACGATGTATCATTGCCTTTTTGGATTTCTTTCTCGCCTTGATGATTTGTATTTCATTGAACTACACTTTTGTTTCATTTATAAAATATACTTTATATGTTGTACGTTGTAGATTGTACGTTGCACCATAGTTAGACAAGTCTTAAAATAACGCTTTTCTTGATTAAAACTCATTTCTTAAAAATGTACCCGTCTATCTCAATCTAAATTAACACATAAACTTGAAAACATTTTTGGGCAGCTTTCGCGCAAAAAGTGCTACACCTTTTGCCGGTAAGTTTGCTCATCACTTAACAAATCAGTTGGGAAGACATCTAAATTTACACTATGTTGGTGTTGAAATTACTTGGTTTAATCCAATTGCAAACTACATATGAGACAATGCAATTATAGTTTAAATATATCAAACTTTTGGCAAAACTACGGTTATGGAAGAACGTAATGCGTTTTAAGACTACAGCTTATCTCAAAATAAATATGCCCTCTTCTTCATGAAGACGTAAAAACTCTAAAACGTTTTTTTAGAATATAAAAAATCACAGCTAAGCATAAACAAGCGTAATGCAAATTTAAATTCCTCCCAAAAACTACATTGTTTGCCTATACTATACTAATTACTGCAATGCAAGAAAAATCAAGCTTTGCAAATCTAAGTTGACTTCTAGTGCGTTCTAGTCAGGGGCGAATTTTACCAAACTTTATTTTCATCCTATTTTAACTAGGTAAAAGGAATCTTGATTATGTTTCGAGAATCGTAGTCGTAGCCCATTTTTTAAATTGTGTTATAGCTAAGATTCGTGCGCAGTGTTGTAAACAAGTCATTTTGAGAGCAAGTCAATTTCAAGTCATGTCATTGACATAAAAGTAAACTGTTAACCTAATCAAAATGATAAACTCGTCCGATTATAAGCAACAATTTGACTAAAAAGTAACACAAACGCAATATACAACAATAAAAGTGTTTAATGTGTGAAACTTGGGATAAATTTTAATGAAAAAACTTCATTAAATCCCAAGTTATTTGACAAAATGACTTAAGTCCAAGTCAAGTCATGTGTCGAAAAGACTTAAGTCAAGTCAAGTCATTTTGGTCAAAGGACTTAAGTCAAGTCAAGTCATTTGAAAACAGTGACTTAAGTCAAGTCAATGACTTAAGTCATTACAACACTGTTCGTGCGTCTCTATATACAATACCCCTCCAAAAAAACAGGTAAACATACTGCAATTTAACTCTAAAGCGACTGCGGGTTCTTCAGCAAAATTATTTTTCCCATAACAAGGTTCTGCTGACCTCTCCAAACTAGGGTTCCTGTTTTTCCCGGATTTTTTCACTCCCGGGAAACGGGATTAAAAAATGAAACTTCCCGGGAATCCCGGGATCCCGACGAAAAAATTATACATAAAATTACGTCATTTTGAGGTTTGTATTTTTTTATTTTAGCTCCAAACATCTAATTAAGCTCATTTATGGGCGTTCTTTCACTTATATAAGTGGAAAGTTATGCAAAAAAAAAAAAAACAAAAGAAAGAAATACCGCATACCACAGGTTAGCGTTTGGGTGAGGGTGTGTCAAGTATTATTATGTTTATTATTAATAATAACCCTTGACCCACCCTTACCCAAACGCTAACCCGCATTCTAACCCAAATAATTTGCGTTGTGGTAAGCGGTATTTAAAGACCGTTTTTTTTATTAATTTGTACGTTCATAAGTGAAGTAGCGCCAGACCTTCTCTAATACGAGTCAGGACCGTTATTTGTGCATGCATGCGCATGCATGACGTATTTTTTTTGTTAGAATAAATTTAATTATTTTTTTCCGCTGGTAAGCGCAAATAAAACAACTCAGGCAACGACGTTAACATGGTTGGTACTATTTTTTATTTATATTAGTCAAAACGGCAATATTATTAAAGTTTGCTAGGTTGCCGAATACCCGGGATTATAAAAAAAATTTCCCGGGATTCGGGATTGTTAATTCGCGGGAAATCCCGGGAATTTCCCGTCGAAACATTCCCGGAGAGGAACCCTACTCCAAACACGTTGTGGCGGCTGCAAATCACTTTGTCGCCCAAAAAATGCTGATGGTTTAAATCACTGCAACGTGTGTTGCAAAGTACAAAATAAGGTGAACCTAGCCCACAGTATCCTAAAATTGTTATCTATACTATAAATTTCAATTACAATACACCTTTTGTCACTAAAATGTACCTTGCCTTCGCTATGGAACATATGACTGCGTAAAAAGCGTCACTTAACAACACATAAACCGAAATTAGGTAGAAGGTGAACTGTGCAAACCGAAAACCTTACAACACGCAGTACCAAAAAGCCACCTTTTTAGCTGAAAGGTGGCTTTTTCGGAGGCAAAGGTGGCCAGTCCACATTTGAAGCGGCCATGTGGAAAGGCTAAATTATGTCACAGTAGTCTGATAACGGAATTAAACTGCAAGTATAACAGCTCATATTCCTTGCAAGACCCATGTAATTAAGTAAACGTACACATTTCTTGTTTAAAAATGCGACGTCTTGTTTCAAAACGCATCAATGAATACGGGTTTCGATAGACGGACTTCTCGTCCTCAAAACAGTGTTTACATAGAAGATAGAGCCTATGCAAGACATATTTTTCGTCCATCACCTATTATTCATACTGTAGGCTATTTTTATAGGCTACCTTCAAATCAGGCTGTGCTGCGCTGATCTATATTTAATGAAAAGGTAGTATGTAGTTTTGTTGAAAGTGAATGAATGTCGCACTCTGGTAAAATACACATTAAAATATCTATCAGCTTGATAAGTTAGAACAGGGGTTCCCAACCTTTTTCCAATCTCGTAGCACTTAGACGTTTTCTAATGCCACGCGTACCACTTCTTGTATAACAGTGGTTCTTCACCTTTTTTCTACCGCGCCCCCCCCCCCTCTTTGGTAATTGTTCTGTGCCTTGTGCCCCCTTAGATATTAAACAACAATAATAAAGGAAATTTGTAGTGTGAAGCGCGAAAGAAATTGCGTTTATTTGGTTTGTATTGGCTAAACCTTAATTTTCGAGACACACAAAAGCTGCTCGTGCTCGATATATTGGTTTTCATCGAGGTAATTTTGAGAAACATGTTGTAAAAATTGAAACATATTGCGTTAATCGTGTTTTAAAAGGGGTGATGGCACACAATGCAAAGGCTATATACTGCAAATAACATTACAAATTGGCGCAATAAAGTCCGAGTTCCCCCCAATTAGTGATGCGCAAAAAGTTGTTCGTAGTTTGCACAAGGTGCAAAATTTTTTGTAGTTTTGTTGTTAAAATTGGCAAAACACAGTTTGTGGAGAGGGTGGCATGCTGCACAACTTAGATCTTCTGCAACCATATCGTACTGTTCTGAATAAACACAGCCCCAAAGTTCGCAAATCGCTAAATTATGATCGTGTTTCTCCAGTTACCTTTCTAAACATGGGTAATTTTGATGTTATGTATAAGACAGCATACAAGCAGATTGAGTAACTAAAGCAACATGGAACTGATAAAACATTATAAAAATTTAAATATTGGAATAGAGCTTGCGCCCCCTTAAGTTTTGCTTGGCGCCCCCGGTTAAGAACCACTGTTGTAGAACAACTATTTTGATCGAATCATATTTCTGCCTATTAAGCTATAAATCAGTAGATTATATCTATTAAGAGCAATCGTTTGACATAATTAACATCCACTGTTCAACAGCGTTGTACGCTGTCGCTTTATAAAGCAAATTTGCTCCTTGTCGATTGCTATGGCCTGTCTTTTGAAGATTGTAATGGTACGAAATAACAGGAATCATTACGTAACAATGAATAGGCCTTAGGGATTTTTTTTTGTAAAAAAACAGATCAACAAAATATAAAGTTGTGAATCCAGGTTTTTGTGAAAAAAACGAAAGGTACTCGCGTACCACCTGGAAAACCGTCGCGTACCACTAGTGGTACGCGTACCACAGGTTGGGAACCCCTGAGTTAGAACAAAGAGATTATAACCATGAGGACAAACTGTGACGAAGCCCATTGTTCTACTTTCGACAGCGTTCCGCTCTAGTGCATAATAGTAAAACAAAAACAACTGGGCTTGACTTGCATGTTGGTGAGCAAAAATTTTTGAGCAACCGGCTTATATATAGGCTATTAAGGTTCGACATTTCTGAAAGTTTAAAAGTTATGTTTGAATTAGGTGTCAAACTTTTTTCACGTTGGCGCGCCAACGACGTCCAGTTAATGACTGCGGAAGCATACAACGCGTTGCTGTAGAGTAGACCAGTGGTTCCAAACCGGGGTGCCGGACAGGAATTTACATTTTTTTATTATAACTAGTAAGCCTTTTGGTACAACTTTTTGTGTTCGCTTATATAGTACAATAAACAAAATATTACAATATCGTTTAAAGTTATTTTATTGCCCCAGTTTCGTTTATTTTAGCATTACAGTAAAACACTTAAAGATAATTAGAGTACTGATCTTGTAATATATTCAATTATTCTTTAGTTTTGGTGTTAAGGAATATTACCATTACACATTTTGGTACCAGTTTAGTGGATAGGGTTCGGTGAACACAAACTTAGTGTGTAATATTGTTCATTTTAAAAAGGAAAGCACCAGATTATGCAGCTTTGTAATCTGTTGAAATTAAATGTAATAATAACCTTTATTCTTTTACAACCAGTTATCCAATCAAGTTTAAACTGAATAAAGATATATATATTTAGGCTGTTTACAAGATGTCACCTACTTCTATACATGGGCTTTGATATTCATTCAACTACATCCTCCAGCAGTTAAGCTCCAAACTTTTGTTATCAGCTATTAGGGAGAAAAGATGAGAAGCATTCAAGGTAAAAAATACTTTTCGCAAACTTACATTGAAAATGATAAAATATCTATTTCAAACAGGGCTTAACCCGAGTCCGACCCCGGTTAAATGTGACATTTCATCGAGTCCCGAGTCCGGCCCTGACTAAACAGCCTGTCTAACAATGGATATTAAGCTATACACTTATAGGGGTGTCGTATAATTCATTCACTCATAATACATGGTTGGAAAATATTCCACCACATGCTATATTCCACCTTTACAATTTTCAGTTGGCGGTCATATTAGTTTACTGCGCATGTCATAACAGTTCACTGCATTTACATCCACAATTTACATATTGTACATCTGCAGTATACAAATACAGATACTTAAATAAACTTATCTTTATGGTTTACTTTTACTTAAACATCTTTAGGTATACATTTACCAGTCAACAACAAGCAAAATAACTTTTAACGAATTCAACTGAAACAGCCTACAAAAATGACGAAACGAAATGATATGGTATCACGATGCGTAACCATGCGTCACATGTAATATTATAACAATAGGGGAGCGTGGAGAAATTATTACACTAAATATAATAAATCAGTGCGAGATAATTTAATAAAAGTATAAAAAAACATTTGTAATATATTGGTCGATAAATTGTGTTCTTACAGACGCTGTTGACCAGGTACTACACAAAAGAATAGAATACTGAAGTGGCCTCTGGAATCTGGTGTCAAATAAACTTTATTCATTCTTTAAATTGTTTGATTCCTACCATGTTTAACCAAATAAATTTTAAATAAACATTATTTTGTTGTGCTTGCCTGAGTTTGCTTATAAGGTATACCAAGAAGTAGGAAAATAATGACACTTTTAACAAAAATTTATTACTTAAGACAGGGTGGTCCAAAACCCAGGCCCGACATCATTGTTTGTGGCCCGCGAAGCACTGTTGAATTATTGTAATGCGTACAGGGTTTACTTTAAAGAAATATAAGTGAAAAAGTGACCAACAATCAGCGAGCATACTGCAATGGTTTGGTTAGGGTTACAGTTTTCCGATTACCGGTACACCATTAAATAAACCAGTTTACTATGACTTGGCAAAAAAAGCCTAATTTTTTGTATTTGTCAGACAGGTTTGAAAGTCGCAGTGCGTCCTATATGGAACTTTCTAAAATGGCTGTTTTGCTAAGTTATATTTGTGTTCACTTATAAATGCAGTCTTTTTCGAAATTAAGTCTTGTCAAATATGCAATTTTGCGTGTTTGGAGCGCACCATTCTGCCAGTCTGATTATTATCGCTCGATTTTATTTGTGCACAATCTGGTGATAGCAGAAAGTTTGTGCAGTTTATATATCTTTCGACAGTTACTTTTTGACAATGCTTTGTGCCGTCATCTGTAAACCCCTTCGTGCTCCACCCTAACGAAAATCGTTTATCCGCTCCTGGCACGCATGTAGCCTGCTTTGTGGCCCGTAAAGAATATGTAAGAAATATTGTGCAACCTTGGACCACCCAGACTTAAGAAATCAAAATCAATGAAAAGCCCAAACAATTGCCAGTAGGAATTTGTGTAAAGCAGTGTCATATGTTATCCACAAGAGAATAAAGTTTCACATTAATTAATAGGCTTCGTGCAGCACAACAAATGGTAAAAGGGTGGAAAATTTGAAGGAATTTATTGTGTTTTACTCTTTAAATAATCTGCTCATTCTGTGACCACAACTTTTTAAGTGGAGGTTCCCAATCAGTTTTCCAACCTGTATAATAGAAAAATGGTGTAACATACTAAAAGATTTTAAATAAAGAAATACTTAAAATACGCCAGTAAGTCACAAACAAAAAATTGGTAAAATTACTCGGAAGTTTTGTATAACTAGACCAGGGCTTTCCAAACTGGGGGTCGCTCATGGAGTTAAATTTAAAAAAAGTTCAGTAGGGTCCTAAGAAAGTGTCACGCAACTTGTGATAACCTTGCCTGTCCTACCAAGTCAATTTTGTAAACGGAAAACGGTTTAAATTAGGACTAGGGGTCATTAAACAACAAATTACGCCAAAAGCGTACATTTTTATAACAGACTTAAATGGAAAAGATGATGTTTTTCTTATTGTGAATCAGACCGTGACGGTTGTCGAAAGTACAATGTATTGCTTAAAGGCAAAAGAAAAAAAGGCAAAAGTGAGAGTTTGTCCTCACCCGATCCGTCAGACTGGATGGTCAACGTCTCTTCTTTAAAACATACACTATATATTTTATCGTCTGCATCAGTCAGTGCTACGTCTTTTGTGTTTAAAAATCCACGTGAAGTTATTGCAACACATCGTTACATCGCACATTTATTTTGAATTAAAAATTATTACAGAACAACAATGTCTGCTCTAGCACACAAATTGGGTGACCACTGCTTATTAGAGGAATGCGACAAGGTGAAACTGTGGCAATGAGAGCGAAATGGTTTAAAATGGCCCTCTCGTTTTCCGCTACCAGTTGCAAACATTGTGTGGTTGATCACTAATTTGTTTCGTTTTGCAGACACTAGGTGTTCTCAGTTTTCGAAAATAGTTCCTGAAAACATGTTTTAAAAATTTCGTACGAGTTTTTTCGGAAAAACATTGTTTTTGTTCTCTACAATTATTTTTTGACAACTTATGGGGGAAACTGTGGACGCTGTGTGTCAGCAACAAAATACCGATGCTGTATTTGTAACATATACCAAGGAAAACAACCGATACCATTATAGATATATAAGGCAACTGGTGGAGAATCTTCGTTCGAAGGGCATAAAAGTATATCTCGATGGAACTGATGATCGAATACGTGGAATGTCTGTCAGTGATTGGATTGAAACTAAGATAACGGAGGTAATAGGTGAATCAAGGAAACGAACATTTTTGTAATGAACTTTTGTTAGTTGTGCACAATTAGTTTATTAAATATTTTGTTATAACCGTTCTTTCCTTCCTGGCATGTAGTATTATCATACTAGTAGTCAATTTTGCTTGAAATATGTCTTGCCCGGCACTTTGGAGTAATGTAGCTCTAACCAGGTAGACCAGGTGCGCCAAATTAAAGTTTGACAGTTGTGTAAAAAAATGCTTAACTATTTAACTTCCTGTTTTTTTCAGTGCCAACATATTATTGTGTGTATTAGCGAAAATTACAAAACTACAATATCTCTTGAGGATGACAATGATGAAACAATTCACGATGCAACAAGTCGTTTACATGCAACTTATATTTATAGACGCATACTCTCAAGATACATACAAAATGGCTCTCTTAACTACCGTGTTATTCCAGTGGTGTTTCCCAACTGCCGAAATGTGAGTATGGAAGAAGTAATATTCTACTTACAACCGTATGAACTAATATGATATTTGTGTTAATAGTAGACACATAAAAGATACTCAAAACATTTTTTCCCTAGGATTACATCCCAAATTGGCTTCATGATACAATAATTTATGACTTTTCTGAAACAAACAGAATTGCAAATCGGATAAAGAAAAAGGCTAATGAGTGGCCTAGTTCCTTTGAAAACTAATCTTCCATCCTGTATTTTTGAAAACAACTTTTCTGTGCCAAAGATTCTACCCTTTGGTATTTTAAATCAGTTTCAAAAAAACGTTTTTAACAATATTGTGATTTAAAAAAATGGTAAATTCAACTGTTTTAAATGCTTGATCATTAATATATGATAATACACCGAGCATTCTTTCTGATTATTTTAAGTGTATATAATATGCAATTGTTGTTGGCATATCACACATCTAAATGTTTCCAGGAGCACCTTATATTGTGTCTAGTTGCCAGATACATTTAAGGAATTCAAAGACTTAAACCAAAAACAAAACAGTATGAATGCTATCTATATTTTTTGCACTTGTAACTTGTATTGTACGCAAATAAACAAACAAACAAGCAATGTATTTATAATAACTGGAACGGTAACAATATTGTTTTTAGTGATAAAATCATCATATTTATCGATCTGCAATACCTTTATTTTGTAGAAAAGTGCAGTTGTGTTGGTTTTAAAGATGGTTCGATCAAGATTGCATCATGCCGTCCATAAACCAAATGATACGGCAGATCGACAGAGAAATGTTTTTGTTTAAATTTAAAATATATTAAACTAAATTGGCTTGTAGAGAAGTGTTGTGACAAATTTCTTCTTGTATCGGTGGGTTGCACTTAAGGCCATAACTCCATCTTTTATTGAAAGTGCATACATATGATTTAGCATAACATGCTGAGGTTCGGGCAGAAGTGATGGCTCGTACTGCAGAAAGGTAAAGCATGGTTAGTTGCACTTACAGTAGCTGACATAACTAAACATTTTTCTCACTAAACGAAAACAAAGGCAAAATAAGACTTTTTAAAAACACAATTTGTACCACTAAATACAGTTTAAATAGCTAAAAACCTACTGATAAGTCTACATCCTGATTTAGAAGGACTTTGTTGAGCAAATGTGGAGGTAAAGAAGGTGGGTGGATGTTAGAGTCATCTAACAGACTTCTAGGAACGTCTTGACTATAATCTCCAGATGAAGATAAATAATCTTAAAAAAGAATGAAGTTTATTCAACTTTAACAGTGGTTCTTAAAGTGGCATCATCGCCACCTTGGGGGCTAAAAGAGAAACAACGGGGCGATAGCACATGAATCATTATTATCTGCGAATTGCGTAACCATTAAGCGATTCCCAAGAAAAAGATTTAATGAAGGCTATGTGATTTGTTTAGGCCTGAATTATTGCTTTAATTTTACTTAAAATGAACTGTTTAAAAACAGCCCACCAAATCGCCAGTTTAATTACCTAAATGCAAAAAATTTTTTTTAATTATTTTTGAAAAAATTCCGCCTCAGGGGCAACATAGCATTCTAATAAATTTAACCTATACAAATGCATTTTTCGCTCTGGAATAAATTTCTGCGTTTTAAATATAAAAGAGAATATAACAGTAGTATAAAAATTACATTGGCTGCATTGACTAAGATTCTCTACAAATTGATAATTTTTTTCAAAATAACTGTTTTAGCTAATAGTCAAAATCTTCTTTAAAAACATTATTATGATGCTCATATATACTTTGCTGTAAGGGGCGACAGTGCTTACAAGTTTAAGACCAACTAATTTAAAACAAAAAATTAGATTTTCTTTTATCCCTATAAAGAAATTCATACACAGTATTGAAGCCTTAACCAAAACAAGCTGTAAACTAAACACCGGAAAGATTATCAAACTAAGTTTATGTAATGTTAAACTCGTTGTTGGCTACTGTCAGATATGTTTTCTAGTATATAGTATACCTTTAACTACATTATTTCCAGTAGAATCATACGCAAGTGCTTCAAAAACCTCAAAGTCGGATGGCTTTACTTCTAGAAAGTTATTTACTGTCCCACCATCATTTTGCTTTGTTGGCTGAAATGCAAGTTAAACCAAGCCAATATCTTCACAAATGTTTTATTTATAAAAATTGTACCAGGCAAAATTATATTCCCAAAAGGAACTTTAATTACAGTTTACACTTCATAATGCTGCACAATTAGCTAACCAATACCTCTTGCGGATCCACCTTCCATTCACCATCCACAAAAAATTTGTACTCGTGTACACCTGCAGGTAAGTCCACAACAGCAACAAAATCATCATGACTTTTGTTTAGGCGGAGTTTGTTCTGCCATTTGTCATAGGAGCCAGAAATGTAAACCTTAAAAGGTATATAAATTAGTAATTCAAAGACTATTATATACTTCATAAAGTGTGCGTCTTACTTCTTTGCCACCACCCTTCCACCTTATTACAGCTGGAACTTTTTTTCCTCCAGGTAAGTGATGTTGACCAATTTCATCCTAAATAAGTAAAGCGATGAACTTCATTTTATAAAATTAAGAAAAGTGTGGAAATGTTGCTTACGGCCAAATAATCATGGTGGTCAGGAAAAATAAAACCAGAATCATCCATAGGAGAACCATCTAGATGTTGCTGTCCATCCCCACCACTTTGATCATCTAGAGGCCGTTTCGTACCGCTATTTCCCATTTTTATAACATTAAAGCATAAGTTTGCTGTTAAAAAATATGTATTGTATGTTTATTAAAAAGGACTCAACATAAATGTTGGCTTATTCACAAACTTTGAAGTTTGTGCAGTAAAGATCATGTGTGAGAAAAAATTATGTTACCACACCGATATTTAGAAAAAAAGTGAAATTGTGGTAGTATTTTGACCTTCAGGTCTGCATAAACTATTGATTGCACTTGCACACATGCAAGTAAAATGCAGACAGGTTAATACATATTAGCAGTACGGTAAACGAACGCTGGTCTATAATCTTACCATTTCTTTACAGTAACAAAACAAGTAGTCTAAGTTGAAATTGCACGGAAGAAATAAATGTCGGAGCATAAATATAATATTAATACTTAACAAACCCAAACTCGGACCCTAGCCCAAATAATGTCAATATAAACTCCCAATGGAAATGTGGTAGGATTTTAGACCAGACGAAAACAAAGTTATTTGCAAAAACAACAGGGCTCTTTATACTTGGTGGTATAAAGTAACGCAAAAAAACGGTCGACAAATACCGCATACAGCAAACCACATTATTTAGGTTAGGGTGTGGGTGGGTCAAGCATTATTATTACTAATAAATATAATAATAATTGACCCATCCGAACCAAAACGCCAACCCACACCTTAACCCAAATCATTTATGTTGTGGTAAGCGAATTTGTAATCCGTACCTTTTAATTAATTTGCGTTACTTTCATAGATTGAAACCAATGAGTGAAAAGTTGAGGAAAATGGCGGACTTGTTTGGTCGTCTGTCACGCTCTAATGCAGGGGTCGGCCGATGTAATTCATCCGGCCCGCCGCCTCTTTGACAAATTAGAAAGTAGAAACGTGTCCATTTCATATACTTTTTGACTATTTTAACAAAGTAAGTGCAAAAAATGTTCGCGCTGTGCGCAAATCAACATTCTACGTCCGGTTTGATTACGTTTTGCTGCTGTGTTTTCACCTAGATCAGCGCTTTTTTACCGTTGCGCCGTGGAAACCTGCCAAGTGCGTCAAGGAGAAACGGAAAACGTATTCGAAACATTGAGTATATATATATTTTGACATATTTTTTATTTTCGGCAATGTAAAAAAAACTTGCAGAAAATTTAAAAGAAATGCCGCTATACCCCCAAAAAATCGCGCTCGCTTCGCTCGCCAGGTATGCCTTGACTTAGAGTCTTAGAACATTATCAAACACTAAGCTAGATTAACTTTAAATTTTATCGCGTTCCCTCAAAGTAGTTTTATTCCACTTTTCATTAGCAGTATGAATAACGAATTTTAAACCACATAAACTTTTTTTTCGCGTTTTGCGCAAATACTTTACTGCCTCCTGAAATGTAATTAAACACGTTTTTAAGTGGAAAAACGACCCGAGGCCTAACTAATTCGCAGTTGTACGAACATGTTAATAACACAATTCTTAGTTATCATTTTGTGCGGCCCGCAGAAATCTTTCTGAGTTTGGTTTTTGGCCCGCGACTGAAAAAAGGTTGCCGACCCCTGCTCTAATGCATATGAAGAAACAACAAAGCTTTAAGGTCCGTTTAGACTACAGCTGCACTAAAATGAGCAAAGCGTAATTTGCATTTAGATTCTATTGTGGCGAGTGTTTCACGCTTTGCTCAAGCCCCATGCAGCTAGCTTAAAGTTACGCTTTGCTAAACTCAATCCCCGTGCAGCTCGAAAAAATACGCTTTGGAGCGATCTTCACGTCCGGCTCAGCTCAGCGAAGCTGTAGTGAAAACAATTTCACGCCCAGCTCAGCTCAGTGCAGCTGTAGTGTAAACGGGCCTGTAAGGCCGTAGTTTCGTCTGTGCTTTATATAGCCTCTGATTGGTACAGAGTTAACACCTTTGATGCCTGCGATCGCCAAAAATAGTGTTGGACAGATTAGCATTGCTTTTCAACCCTGATTTGAGTTCAGGCTAAGTTATATTTAGCAGTGGTCTAGAATCCTACCAAACATTATTTGGGTTAGGGTGCGGGTTAGCGTTTGAGTTTGGGTAGGTTAAGCAATATTGTTAAATAATATCAATAATACTTGATCCGCCCTCAACCAAACACCAACCGACACCCTAATCCAAATATTGTGCGTTGGTTTAAATAATTGTTTTAACGCTGTGGTAGGATCCTAAAACAAAATCCTACCACAACGAAACGTGTCAAGATTAAAATTACAAAGAAGAATCCTACCACAATTTGGTCGGGGGTGATATTATTTCTCATATTATTTGGGTTAAGTTAGGGTGGAAGTTAGCGTTTGGGTGGGTCAAGTATTATTAATAAATTTATTTTCCCATAATTTTTTCTTGTTACAATTTTAATTGCGCTACCGGTACTCGTTTTGTTAGGTGTAGAAAAGTGGTAGGATTCCGGACCATGTGCCCATTATTTTCTCAATAAACTGTTTTATTCCAATAAATATAAATAGTTTATCGTAGGAATTCCTCCCAGGCTCCCAGTTGACAACCTAATCATAAATAAATGTGCCTTGGCCGGGTAAATTAGTTGTCAAATAATCGTTGTTGTACCAAAAGTATTTATCAGTAGACTGTATTCTAATGTTACTCTTTCTGATATAAATATTCAAATCTTGCACAATTATTTTTAAAAATCAAACTGAAAAAGTATGTCACAAATGTGCAGTTTGCCAAATTGTGACAATATGGCACCTGTTGTGACTCTATTTCATGTCCCTTGCAAAATATTTTTGTAAAAATGATCAAGTTGAATGGGCTACTACCTGGAAAAGATCATATTAGGTTTCGGAACGACTGCCATATCTTGGGTTTATATAAACCAGATGCTGTAAGGATTTGTCCAGTCACCTTCATTTATCTAATGTAATATCAAGTGAGCGAGTTTGTTTTTCGGTATTTAAAAATTTTTAACATTTGCTTTATAGTACTCTTTTTAAGTTATAAAATTAATAAATAATATTTGCCATTATTTGGGGGAATAGAATGGAATTGCAAAAATGGAGCAATTCCTTTTGACGTAGCTTTGTGACGTCACGTTATGAGGCAACATTGCGACGTCATCTCTAAAAAATCTTGTCAAACAAAATCCTTGATCCGCGCCTGCTGTGTATAACGTTTGCTCACCCTTGATGTGGTCTAGCACTAAATTAATATACGCCGTCATTCATTTCAACATAATAGCCTATACCGTACACATGACTAAAAAGGCGCTTTTTGTATTCGCTAATCATTACAGAAATTATGTGTGATCGCGTAATACACAAGCAAGCCCGCACTTACTAGTACTGCAGTAAACTAAAACGTAAAAAAAACGTTATTACATCCTGGGCCGCACTCGGGCCGCAGCTAAAGGTTGGGCGGTCGCATGTTGTGCAGACCTTATTTAGGCGTTTGAAATAACCGCCATAAATAATGATCGGTTGCCTAGCCTTTGGAACTTTAGCTATTGTACGGGGAGATCTTATAGTCAAAACCTTGACTTAAGTCACTGTTTTCAAATGACTTGACTTGACTTAAGTCTTTTAGACAAATGACTTGGGATGAAATTAAGGGTTTTCATTTACCATTTTATTATAAATAAGTTTTGCTTATAAAACGATTAGATTGCTACATGTTGTTTTTTGTTATTTTTTTATTTAAATCATTGCTTCTATTTAAACGAGTTTACCTATTTTTAATGGTTTATCGTTACCTGCTGTAATAATGACTCAACTTGAACTGGGACTTGACTTGGACTTAAGTTTTTTGACAAATGACTAGACTGGGGGACTTGAGTCATTTAAAAATGACTTGTTTACAACACTGGTTCTGCATATTCTACAAATAGTCAACAAAGATATCGATGCAGTTAAAACAGTAAGCACAGAAACACTAAACAATTTTGAGTAAATATAGGCCACATAGTTACGAAGGTCAAAAAGTAAATTAATTGCGTTGTAAAACCTTTATTTTTGAATAAGTTTATGTTTCTTTGAAAATAACAGGATTTAGCTAAAGTAAATTTTAATTCCAAAATTTTTTTTTAGCTGTTTTTTAAATCAAACTAATGAATTAAAATCGTATTATGTAAACGGCACCTAAGAAGAAAAACACAGTAGTTGAGCAAGAAAAAAAACGAAAATATTCACACGCACAGCTCATCGTTGGGATAATTAAGACAATGTAAAGACATCATTCGTGTAGGATCCTCTTCAACGCTAAACTTTGAATTTTCCGGGCTTAATGTAATCATGTTCTCGCCTTTATAGCTCAAACACACCTAAGAAAAGATATATGTATTAGAAAAACATTTTACACTTCTTGCACATTTTCAAACGTAAAGTTTTTTTAAGTTTTACAAGGTTGTAGAATGAAAAGTTTGTTAAGCCCTTGTCTAAATAGCTAAGGGTAATTTTGTCAATAGCCTACTTCGGCAGAAATATATTACTTGCTGGCGTAACATGTTTTCAGGTATATCTTTAAGCTGCTCCATGTGAGAGTGAAAAAGAAAAGACTCGTTCAATGGGACTTGTAACAGTGACGTGATGATAAAACCAACAGTGACATCATCCTCAGCATAGACAGCCCAGCACGTTTTTGGAAGCTCATTTCCACTGTATATTGGTAAGTTTACATTAATGAGTAGATACATAAATAGTTTTAAATGAGCCAACTATTCCCAATCTTATTTAATGTTTAAAGAAACTGATAGTTTTATTCAATCCACATACAAAAAAGGATCGTGGCATATTTATTAGCCCAAGAGCAGGGTTGTAACTTATAGTTGGTTGTGGTTCCGGTGCATATGCTACAATATGGTACCCAGGCGCTTTACGAATTTATTTTTGGGACAAGAAAAATCGTAACAAAATTACGCCATAACGTGACGTCATAAGGTTACACCTAAGCGTGACGTCAAAAAGAAGTAATAAGTCATTTTTATCCGGTTTTGTTATTGTCATAGAAAGATTAAACGTTAAACTTTAAATTGGTAAACTCGGCCGATTAAGTAGGAACGCAAAAACAAAACCCAACAAATACCAAGCAAATTGTTTGATAAAAAACACTTTGTTTCAACCCAGACCATTTAACTAAATGACTTTTCTCCTGAAAAGACGTAAGTCAAGTCATTGACTTAGTCTTTACAATATTGCTAGTACCCTAGTCAACTCATAGTCTAGGTAGGACCGATAGGTCATTACAATACCAAGTTTAATCCAAGTCTTGTTATTAGGATTCAAAATAAATGTCAAACTTACAAGTTTGATGAAAGCCGACTGATTTTACTATATTCAATTAAAGCACTTAAATTGAAGCCAAGTCATTTTAATAAATGATTCATATATCCAATTGACTACGTCAAAATCGTTGGGAATCCCTGATATGCATCAATGGAATATTTTACAAGAGGTAAGGTCGCTATTTTACGTTTAAAATTTTCAAAGAAAATTTTAATGCATTCAACAATCAAAACTTGCGTAACAAAACAGCTAAAGTAAAAATAACACTCTTTAAATGTAATAAAAATTTGTTGAGTAGATTGAGATACCTCGCTTTAACTAGCACATGACATTAATATTTAAGAAGGCTCATCATATATTAAGACAGGGGTGTGCAACCTTTTATTCTGACGGGCCAAGTGTGGATGTAGATCGCGGCCAAATATGAGTAGGCCTATCCGGATTAGACTACGGGCCAAAGCATTTTTCAAGATTAACCTTATCTGATGTGCTAGTGACTTAAAATCTAAATTATACATTATCTTCGGAAAATTATTTGTATCAGAATAAACAAAGTATAACGAACATAATTTAAATTTGTTAAAAAAATTTGTTTATTTTTGTGTGCATTGTTTCCATTGATTTTATTCCTAACATTTTTGCAATTTTAAAGGTAAACCTTTTTCCCAACTTACCGTATCCACGGTTGCATTTTGTGGGCCAGTGGCTTTGAAATACAAGCTCCAGCACCACCAGTACTGAACTGAAACCACACGTCTTTGCCTTTGTAGGTGCTCTAAAAAAACGAGAAGGCTATCAGTAATTATATGGGTTGAACATTTATTTTCGGGACAGATCTTGTTTTGCTGCTATTCTTTTTTGGTTTGCTTCGGTATGTTTAAGACCTATTTTTGTCCGAAGACATCGTCGGATTTTCAAATTTTTAGACATGGCGTAGAGATTGGTATGTAGATGCGATTAATAGGTTCATGAGTCTGGGATTGCGGGACAAAAAACCTAAAATAGTGTGGCGTTATCGTTTAAGTTCATTGTAGCTATCTTTGTATATCTACTCCTAACTAGCGGTGGCAATATCTCCAATGCAGGATTGGTTCATACTGGACACAACGCTCATGCTGTGCGCTCACTGGGGAGATAAACCGCGCGTGCGACAGTCGCTCCTCTTAGTAAGTGCGAAGTCGCTCCTCTTAGTAAAACAATTAATTTATTGCTCTTACTATTTAACAGCCGCAAATTTCAATGCGAAATTTGGTGGTAATGTAGACTTTTCTTTCAGCACCTATTTTACATGTTGTTCTTACTAAGGCCCTGGGTAAACCCTTATTGTTGTTTTGCGTGCTTTACGTACTCACGATTCGGTAGAATAAATAAATAACTATACATTTATGTAATACGACACAGCGTACACGCATTATCTACATTAAGTCTAGTTATCAAATTTATTTTTCGATCATTCTACAATTACCTCGTTATAATTGAATTTAATGTCACGGTAATGAATAAAGAGGAAAGGTAATATAATAAAAAAAAAAAAAAGTTTCACCCATCCTATAACGCAGGAAGGGGCTTTTGGCAAGATACCCTGCTGCTGCTGCTGCTTTGGCAATTTCCTGGATCCGACCCCTTTTCCTTCCCATGCAACGCACATTTTTATTGTTTTTTGGTGCTCCCATCAGGGGCCTTAAATTAGGGTACAACATTCGTAAAATAAGTGTGCTATCGAATAAGCGCTTTATGCTCGATACGGGAAATTGCAACTTAATATATATCCTTAAACTAATAAACCAAAGTGTAATATTACAAGAATTAACCTAGTAAATAACCCTATTTATAATGACCCAATTACCTTTGCAAACCTCCGTTAAAAACAAGGCACTAAAAATAACCCCTGACAAAATATACAACAACCACAACCCCGTACCCGTCTATGTATTACAAATACGCTCGTTGGAAAAAGTGATTTGGCTAAATTGGTAAACGTTGTGGGAAAACAATTATTCATTTAGGTAAAATATTTTTATGTTACACATATTTTTTGCATTAAACATCAATACCCCAATGTTTTCACGACTTCTTCTTCCAACATACGCTGGAATTGTCCAATCAAATTTGTTCAAATGCTTAACCAAGTTTTCGACGTTCACATAGTTGTCGTCGTCAAAATGGCACCACCATCTGTAAAAGGTAAATTAAACTATAAGAGAAAGTTGACTTACATTTTAATAGGACCTGTATGCTAAAAGGACCAACTTTATATATAAGTTATTACGATTTCATTAAAAAAAAAATATAAGTTATTACGATTTCATTAAAAAATATAATTCTATTTAGAAAAATCATGCCTTGGTTATTTTAGCCTACATTATAAACCACACTTGTTTTTATACAAACTTCTAAACAATAAAAGTAGCCAAGAGGGACATGGCGGCGGCGAACAAATCAGGCAGCTTAGGTTTAAGTCATTATCCTAAATTTAGGGAAAATACATACTTGAGCTAATTTAATGCAAAAAAAGATCTGTGAACCAATTAGGCGTGATGTTCGTCAGTTAAAGAAGTAAAGAATAGTTTCAGATATTTAATAGAAAGCCTTTATAGCAGGGGTTCTTGAACTTTTTTTACCGCGGACCCTAAAATTTTTGGGGTTTAGCGTGGACCACGATTGACAAGCAATTTACGAAGATGACGTCATAAATTGCCGTAATAATACAAACAGACTTCCTAAATCTGCTGATTTCGGTCCAAAAATGTGAAGTGTAATGGAGTCTACATTCAGTTCAAATCGGTTTGATTTTTAATTAAATTCTTTTAAAATAAAATATTACTACTTAAATATACATTAACATTTCCATTAGGCCTGCATGGACCTCCTTAAACTAATTCACGGACCCCCGAGTGGTCCATGAACCCCTGTTTAAGAACCCCTGCATTATAGCAATGTTCCGATTTTTGCCTTACCCATCATCAAGAAATGTTAAGTTTTCAAGAACTGACGCAATTAACCAGAAAAGGTTTTAGATGGTTTATCTTTTTGCATTATATTAGAAGCATATAGGGTAGTTATTATTACATTGCCATTGTTGGTAAGTAACTGATACTCACTTCATGGTTTGGTAGTCGACTACAGTATTGTACTCTGCGCCAGTTTTGCAACACAAAGGTTCCCTGGACAAAATAACAGCAAAATAAGTCTTAGTAACGTGTTACATCTTATATAAAAATCGCTGACCAAAGCCTCTGTTTTTGATTAACCATAGCATAAGTTAAGTTTCGAAAAGTAAAAAAAGACGCTTAACCAAAACGCTAAAAAATAACTAAAACATATAGGCTAGCGCCCAAAATCACCGTATTACACGGTATATAGTGGAAGATTAGAACTATTGCTTGGCCAAAGTGGTCCTCAACCAGTGGACTATAGAAGCACCTTGATGTGGGCCTAAATATCATTTAAAATAAATGCTAAATATTTTGAGAACTTAGTATGTAATTGTGTCATAAAATCTTTTAGTAAAAGTAGACTTGGCAAAAATGTAATAGTGAAAGTCAGCTGCAAGGAAATAATAGTTTTACTTTTAATTTTCCACGTGTAAAAGGTACATCATCTGAAGTTCAATAGTGCCATCTGGTTTCCAGATTTAGAATTAGATAAATGCGGATGTCAACAAATATTAGAATGTTCTATTCGCTTTAAAATGATGTCCTGTGTATTGTAAGTTTGTAAGAATGAGGTGATGCAAACTTATTACCTACGGTATTAGTTACATTTTCAGAACACGTTTTATTCGAAATCAATTTATGTATGTATACGAATATTCCTAAACTGTAGCAGTCATCTTAATAATATTCCGAGTTAAACGTTTCTTTGATATACAATATGTTTCTGCATTATTCAATACCCCTCTGCTGTGTTGTAAAATTGGTTTGCAAACTCAAACAGCACTAATTCTATGACGCCTTATGTACAATGAAGTTATCCTCTTTGCTAAGTTTAAACTATACTTACAAAGAATGACTAGCTCCACACTTTGTAGCAACCAGACGGTTTCCTAAAAAAGGGAATTAACTATTAATTTTGTGTTTTTCTATCAAAAAAATTCGCATAAGGCAAGATAGTGATGTGCCTGTTCGGGAATCCGAAACTCGTTTACGAATATGGTGTCAAACTTTAGATTTATATCGGCAAATTTCACAACTAAGTAAGACGCAATATTTAAGCTTTATTTACAACGATACACAAGTTAGCTACTAATTTTTTATTTGATTTGCTCATGAAAATTTTTTAACTTAAGCAAAGTCTGGCGTTTATTGAACATGTTTTTCTACTTAGGTATTGGTTGGCATAATAGCGAGTTTTTGTGGTTATTTATTTAAATATAACGTTTTATACGATGAAATTACCCAATTTAGCGGAGTATAGAGGGTCCACATCATCAGTTATAACAAACACCTAATAAATACAATGAAGATAAAATAGAAAAATAAGAGAAAATCACCTATATATTAAAAGTCCACACAATTTAAATAAAGTATTCTTAAATTTAAAAACTATTAAGTTAAAACAAGGTTTTGCGTTACCGGTATAGAATATCCAAAATACGTAGAATATATACAACCTTAAATCTATATATGACCGAAATGTAATTTTTGCTAAACTCGTATATCTTAAACGTATAGCATGCCAAGCATTATGTAGGAAGTAATACATTGTAAAGGTTTACATTTACGCAGTAAACTGAGGATATTTCTTTGTATAATTTAAAATATTATAAAATGTTCCCAAGCTAAATGCTATACCAAAATACAAAACTAAAGAATGAAGTAGGCCTACTATTTCTAAAAAACGCATAATAACCGCCACTAAAAACAATATTTAACCAGTAGTTAATATAGCTATTTGTAGTTTTAAAATTACGCCAAACAACTTATGTTAAATTCAAAGCACTTACCGGTACGCCTTACTTTTTTAAATTTTTTCAAAGACAGTGATATAAATAATTAGTTTTTTTTAATTAGATAAATAAATGTTAAATTTTAATATAGATTTTTTTGTTGTTTTCACATAACTCATTTCATATTCGGCTTCTTACATTGCGTGCTTTCTTAAACCAGGTCTTTATCATCAACTGAATACGACTGGAGTGAAACTTCTTGGTAGTTTTAATAGTGAAATAAATGTTCTCGTTTGTAACAATCGAGTCACTGACATTACTTAGTTGCGTCTTTTTCCATGGTATGAAAACTCCATCGTAGGATCTTGTGAAAGTAGGCGTATAAACGTCGAGATACAAGGCAATGCTTATAATTGATAATATGGCTGACACCAGCAGGACAGATGGTATAGTTCTTGGATTGATAATATTGCAATATTTTGTCATTTCACCATCAAGGTCAATTTAAAGAAACCAATATGCTGCTTAAGAAAAACAAATGACTTACGTCGTTTTAAAAATCACCCTAGCTAAAAAAACAAAATAATGGGTATAAAAGAGAAAACATATTTGTTGCATAAAAGTCATAATAATGTTTTCTCATAAACATATTAGCGGTAAAAAGAAAGCAATATACAAAACGAACACATACATTATGTTCTAAAATTAAAGGATTGCATATAGATAGCCAACGCTGGAAACATGGACCAGAAGCGAATTAAAACATTTCACGGCAGCAAGCGATTATTTTAACTTATACAAAATAAAAAAAATACCATTGTAAACATCATACGCCTCCCCTACAGTGAAACTTAACTTAAACTTCTTTCCGAGTTTTGCGTGATTCTTTGACATGTGTCTCCCAAACCATAAATTGTTTATAATTTGATATTTAAAAGCACCACACAACAAAGAAATATTAACGAAAATATTTAATTAACACCTAACCAAGCAATTAGACATTTATAATTGTGTTTTTGTTTAGCACGAATGGAATGTTTTGTGATTTGATAGAAAAATATTGATGCTATGGACAGGTTTAAAATAATGTTTATTTTAAAATGGTGGTTTACAAAGAGTATCAGTCGGATAAATCAAACAGTGAAGCGAAAGTATCCGGGTCGGGTCGTCTGCGATACTAAACTTGCCCATTGTATTGTTTAAGTTAATCAAGTTCTCTCCTTTGTAACTGAGACACACCTAGAATGAAAACAATTTACTTAATACATAAATATTTGTAAGCGTCTTATTGTAATCACCTGCTCGTTTAAAGTGTTAGCAGGCAGATCTTTCAATTGTTCCATATGGGAATGGAAAAGAAAAGATTCGTTTAACGGAATCTTAAGAAGATGGGTGACTATAAATCCAATGGTGACATCATCAGCAGCATAAACCTCTTTACACGTTTTCACAAATTCGTCACCTCTAAATCATCTTGGAATTAGTTTATTTTATTGGCAGTTTGCCAACCATTTCAAGAACAAATGGCTATTCGTAGTAGGTAGCGGCTTCTAAATAATTTCACCTTGCGAAACTATTATGCTTTCGTGAAAAAATGGCAAACCCCTTTAATGTTTATTTTGGGTTCAATAATCACGCTTAACATTCTGTTCGGTACTCATACTAACTATGCTTACTGTACACCAACTGTCAAAAAAATATTATCAATAAGACGTTAAATCGTGGTCCATGGGAAGAGTAAAACCATATTCTTTAGTTATTGTGTGCTGTGCCTCAAAAGTAACGAAAACTTACCCTGCCCATGGACGCATTTTTTCAACCAAGGGTTTTGACATACAAGCTCCAGCGCCTCCGGTTCCGAATTGATAAGTAATTGTTTTACCTTTGTATCTGGACTACAAAAAACGACATAAAAGTTAAAATTCAGTTATAAAACGTAGTCATCAGGATATTATCGCAAATTGCTAAATTCTTGTTAAGATATACGCTTTTACATTTTTTACCAAATATTTTCTGTGCCTTTCACATAGATGTGTTAACTTAGGTAAAGTCATTTGGGCCAAAAGACTTAAGTGAAGTCATTTTTCAAGTCACTGTTTTTAAATGACTTGACTTAAGTCTTTTGGACAAATGGCTTGGGTTGAAATAAAGTGTTTTCATTAAGCAATTTTTTTCTAAACATGGGTTATATATCTTAATTTTTGTACATAAAACAATTTGTTTGCTATATGTTGCATTTACGTTATTTTTTACCTAATTTATTGCTCACAATCGGACGATTTCACCAGTTTTAATAGTTAAAGTTTTTTTTTTAAGACAAAGATTGACTTGAAGTTGACTTGCTCCAATTATGACTTGACTTGGACTTAAGTTAATTTACGAATGACTTGACTGGGACTTGAATTTCAAAAATGGCTTTACAACACTGAAAACTAGTGTGGAATATGCATTAAATGTAGCCTAGTTTATCACATATCAGATTAAAGCAACGGGATTAATAAGAAAGAAAAAGTTTTTTTATGAAAGAGAATATACTTATTAAGTGCAATAAAAACTTACAGTAAAACTTCTCACGCTTTTTCTTCCAATATAGACGGGAGTTTTCCAGTCAAATTTAGTTAAATGTTCTATAAGCCTCTCAATATTGATATAGTCGTCGTCGTCGACATGGCACCACCATCTAATTTAATATGCAAACAAAACATAGACTAATTCGTTATGAATAGGGCGATTATTTCTTGACTTCGAAAAAAGTCGAAATTTGTTAAAATGTCAAAATCGTTTACAAAATTAACAAAAATGAAGTGAATTTTTTAAAAATGTCGTTCAAAAAAATATTGGGATAAGTTCGTCAAATTTAAGTTGGAGAGAAGGCCAGACTGCAGAGCTTTTTGTTTGGTACGATGCTAAAAAATCGCACAGAACTAACGAGAATGACAGAAGAGATTCGCGCGAAGCGGCCAATTAATTTTCATTTTAGTACAAATTTAAAACAGGCTCAAAATAAAATTGGCGGGTTCATCACAAGATCCGTCCCTGGAAAGAGTGTTTACGATACAACCAAATATGTAAAAACTCGCCCTTGTTTTCGCTTAGCTTATGCATTTTAAGAAAAACTGCAGAAAATTCTCTCAGAACCAAACTACAGTTTAGCAAAAATCTGTTACGATGAACAACCTTCTCGTTTATGTCTATTCTACCTACTCACTTATTTTCGACGTTTACAGGTGTGATACGCTACAAAAATGTAAATCATCTCAACACGAGTTTGATGAACTGCTATGGAAATATATAATACTCAAACTTACCTTAAATTTGGAGAATTAGCCACTGTATTGAAGGAAGCGCCAGTTTTGCAACATAAGTCGGGTCTGTTAAAACACACTGTATTAATAAAATGTATTGCTAAATTTTATTGCATAGTACCAACAAAGAGTGCGTTGATCCGCATTTTGTCGCAATTAATTGGTAACCTGAAAACAAAAATAAAGTTAATTAATACAAAATCTTCATCAATACAATCAGCAAAATTGTTTAAATAATTCAGAATAAACATAAGCTTATTTGCATTCACGTCAGTCAAGGTCCAGAATCGTTTAATATTGTTCCTTTATAAAAAAGTAATAACGCCGCAGATGGCATATGACTATTACATTTTGTGGTTGGACAAACTAATCTCTAAGAATAGTAAAAAAGGGACTATTTTAATTTCTGGACGTTAACTATATGGCATATTCTCGCACACACCTGCATCAGTTGAAAATAGAGGGTCCGACCGGTCCGTTATAACGAAAACCTTTATAAAAAGTATCAGTTACGAATAAGAAGCATTTGACTTAACATCTGGATTAATATAGCGATTATTTTTTGGCACAAGTGGCAGTGTTTAAGTTGTTTTTCGGTTTGCATAATTTTAAAAATGATGTGGGTAATTTCAGTGGATGAGAGATGGGGTAATCTGGTGCTATTATTAGAACTAAAATTAAAAACAAATAAACAACTTACATTTTTTATTTAGTAGTAGGGCTATCTATAAGTCAGGGGCGAATCCAGTATTTTTGTTTGGGAGGAAGTGAGGGCACGGAAATGACGTCACACAGCATGTCGTAATATTATGTCATAAAACAATTAGTCAATTAAAATAATTAAAATTAAACATAACTGGTGTTTTCGAGTGTTGTTAAAAATATGCCCTGGAAATCCAGTCTAACCGCGTGAAAAGTGTAAAAAAACTATATTTGGTTTAAGTTGGCAAAACTTTTAAAATAAACTACATACATTTTAGTCTAATTTATCAGAAATTGCAGTTTGTCAAGTAGTGGTTCTTAACCGTTTTCTTTTCCGCCCTTTTTCTAATTGTACTGTGCTTTCTGCCGTAGATATAAAAAAACGCATCATACCAAATGTAACTCGGTGTTTGTCGAATATGTCGCCTTAACCTTGACTGAATTTACAACGTGACCAAGTAAGTTCACGTTTAACGTAAAATTAATGTTAGGCCAACGGTTTAGGTTAATGTTCGGGCCCAAATGTACTACCTCCTTATAATTTATTTCTGACTAAGACCCTAGTCCTAAACTCATTAAATGTTTTAAAGAAAGAAGCGGTAACGAAACATCAGGCATTTATATAATTTATATAAAACCAGTTTGCCCTAAAAATATAAACAGAGTTCGTGTAACGTAATTAACACATTTTCCGATTAAACCCACGCCGCAACTTCCCGAGAGTCATTACATTCTGCATGATGAATAACAAAATGCAGCTGATTAATTGCACGTACTAAACGCTTTGCACTGTAGTCATTGTGTTTCATCTTTCAATAACACGAGTGCTTGTATTTACTCTTTATTCAGATGGATAATTGTCATTCAGGGACGACATTTTATGACGTATGATGTGTCAATAATACTGCTCGAAAAAAGGAGCGTGCGGATACCGGCAAACGTCTTGGTTTAAGCGAGGGTTTTTTTCAACCGTCCATATGGGGTGCCCATTCATTGGCCCCCTCTCCTGTATCAGCTAACTAAGCTTCCGTTTGCATAACCTGTAAGCTTGTATACCAACTAACGATACACATTACTAGTTGATGCACGTTGTGTAGTTCATGTGCTTCTTTCTAACCGTTAAGCTCTAGGTACAAAGTGTCCAAAGAGTCTACGACGCACGTCGGCTAACACGATCCCTATATAAGTGTCGGTTGAAAACAGAATTTTCTATAATGATAAACCTATATAGTTGTTGAGTATGCAATTTGATTAACCAGTTGTAAACTAATAAAATAGGACGGGAAACATTTGAACTTCTCTGACTTTTGAATTCCATATACACGAAGCAAACTGAATATTTCTGTAAATGCAAGTTAAGTAGCTTAAGTAGTATGCATGCAAACTTACATTTTTTGCTCTCTTAAACCACGTATTTGACAACAGCTCGACACGGTCCTTTAAAAATGCCTTGGTTGTTTTGATGGTAAAATGTATGTGCTGAGTCCCTGTTTGATTGCCGATGGTGCTGTTGCGGATCGAAACACGTGCAAAATGGTATCCTTGTTTGATTTTATTATTATCGCGGGAAACAAACAGAAGAACTATGAGCACGATCGTGCTAAAGATGGATAAATAAAAGTTCTTCGTGGCAATAATACCAGCATATTTTTGTTGTTTCATAGTTTGAACTTTAAACAATACTACGATCCTAAATTATGAGAAATATAAACACAATATTTTTTGCAATTGCTTCACATTTGTATAATGCAAAAATTGCGATATGCAGTAGGTTAAAAAATAAGAAAAAAATAATAGGCTAGTAATTTAACTTTTATTAACAATAGGTTCAATCAATGCAGCATCTAATTCGTTTTTGCAGTACAAACAATAAACATTTTTTTGAACAGAATTTCAGCTTCTTTGTACAGACTATTTTGTTGACACGATCCCCTTTCTATTTTTCGATAACCTATGAAAAAGGTGTTGCGAAAACAAAAAATGTTAGGAACGATTGGTAGACGAAATTCCACAATATTTAATGAAGTGGAACTTATTCGAACGTCGCACTTTGTGTTAACTAATATATATTGCCATACCAGCAAACTATCGAACCCGTTGTTTGATAACCTGCCCAGTCGCGACCCAATTGGAAATTTTCGTTGCATTTTCTTTATATTGAAAAAGTCGTTCAAAACAGCTACAAAGTAAGTTCGAAACGTTTAAAACTAAATTGAATTTTGTTTTCAGCAAGATGTGTCTGCCTACATACAGCCAAATAACTAAATGACACACTCATCTGTAAATATATATAAATAAGAGAGTTTGTCCGCCGGACGGATACTATATGTTCGCCCGGTCGGTCGCTTCTCCACGGGCGCGGGTGCGGCTTATCGTAAAACTCTTAACGTAACCGAGCAAAACTTTTTTCAAGTTAAATTAACTACGTGGACATAAAAAAAAATCAAATTAGGTATATTATCTTAATAAAATTTAATTTTAATGTTTTCAACTTAACACATGTTTGACATGCTTAGCCGTCGGGGATTTTTAGTCCTTCCAGCGGTTTTTATAGTAACCAATTTTCAGTTTCAAACGAGATTTAACTTACGTTGAAAACAGTATGGTACTGGGAATACGTGAAAAGCACATAACATGTTATAACATTTTTAGTTAGCCGACATGCGCAACGATCCAAGTAAAGACATAAGTTTAAAACTTATAGCAGTATGTTTAACCACGCAAAATTTAGGCAGAATTCGCAAAATATCGCGTTTGTTGTCGCAGTTTGAACAGTAAGTACTTTATATTTCAAACGGGTTACGGGATTGTCTGACGTTAGACGCAGCTTAATTTTGCGTTTAGTGCAGATGTTTAGCAATTTTTACTTTCAAACACGATGCGGATTTTTCTTACGTTGTGCGCCATTTAATACCAGGGAGTCGAACCGGAACCGAACCGGAACTTTATGAACCGGTTTTGGGTCAATTTTTTCCGAACCGTAACCGAACCTGAACCGTTTTTTATAGGATTTTAAGGAGCCGAACCGGAACTGAACCGAATAATTTGAAAGTACCTGAACCTTAACCGAACCCGAACCTGTAAACAAAAGCGGTTCGCTCCAGCATGACGTCACAACTTCTATTTTAGAGAGTCAAGTTACGCCATGTTCGAAATTTTATGAAAAAAAATACGAATATTGAATGAAAAAATTGTTGATTGTTTATTTTTTAGATATTTAAATAATGAGTTGCTGTTTTTTTTAATAAGTCACGTAACTTAGTTTAAATGACTTCCAATTCAAAGATTATTCTCTACATTTATCGACCCACATTTTGAAATTTAACGCAAATTATATTGTATCTGAACCGGAACTTTATAAACCGGTTTTGAAATAACGATGGTTGAACCGGAGCTGAACCGGAACTTTTAAATTCATCCGAACCGAAACCGGAACTGAACCGGATTCCGAAAAAATCCTTGAACCCGAACCGAACCTGAACCGGAAAAGTCAAACGGTTCGACTCCCTGTTTAATACCGGGATTACGTGTTTGCTTAAATATCATACAAGTCGAACAAATACTATTACTACACGGGTCGTACCCGAAACATATTTTAAACAAACATCAGGAAACCTACGCGGATATTGTACAATAAACCTTCCCAACAATATCGTAATACTTTTGGAGGCAAAAGCCTAATGGCTTCTTACAATGTGTTTAACCACGCAATACTTGACAGAGTTCGCAAATTGTTGCTTCGACCTAAAGTTTGACGTCTAAGAGTTATTATCAATTGAAAAATGTCACGGGATTTCGTTACTTAAGAGATGTAAAGCATGCTTAGCCAAGTGTTGTGTGCTACAGTCGATTATTTAGTCGTACCATTTCAAAAACATCACACATCATTGCACTTCGGTTGCATGTTAAAACCAAGGAGCGCGCGTGCGCATTTTTGTTTAATAGCGTTTTGAAATTTGTTTTACCACGTAAAAGTTGTCGAAGTTCGCAAATTATTGCGTTTGTTGCAGCGTTTTTCTTAACATTATTTCATTAGGCAACAAGATGCTTACACAGACAACTTACAGCACCCGAACCGAGTATAAACTATGAAAATTTGTAACTGAATTTGCGAAATATCGCGTTTATTGCAGCGGTTTGAGCACAAAGCAAATTTGCTTTTCAAACGGGATTTTCTTTCGTTGGACACAGTATAGTACCTACGGGGATTAGGCATTTGCTTGAATTTACCGCATGTTAAACAATTGCTGCTGCGACCTTCTTGTGATTTTCCATCGATATATGTCACGTTTTTCGTTACGTAAAATATGTGAGACGTGTTTAGCCAATACCATGTGTTCAGTAGCTCCATTAAAACAAAACACACAACGTTGCAATTTGGTTTGATGTTAATTACCCCAATATTTTTTTTCAAATCATCGTCTACATCTACAACATGCGGCTTCGGCAAGCTTACAGAATGTTCGTAGCACGTGAACTCGTGATAAAATGGACACAGCGCGTTCGCGCCTTTCCTTTAGTGACCTATTTCCAACACAAAACTACTCTGATTGTGGGGAAGCAATAGGTTAACCGATTTCAGACATACGATGCCTCTGACGAAGATGTTACGCTATCTGTAACATTACTTTTTGGTTATATGATGATTACCACATTTGTCTTTCATAATCATGAGCTATATTATAGCCTATATTACGGTCATGTTCAAATGGCGGATCGCGATCCGGATCCGGATCTTTTCAGCGTTTTGTGCAGATCTTCTAATAGTCTTAAAAAATAAATTTTCTACAGTGTTTTCATGTGAATACCAATTGTCAGTGTTAATGAATTTTGTACAAAATCAAGCATATAATGAGACTCCCAAATGCTAATCTTTGTGAGCGTTTGAGGATATCAGTCAGCGACAGAAATCCTCAATTCGATGCTATTGTAAGACCTAAAGTTTAAAACAGGGGTCGGCAACCCCGCCAATGTAATTCATTCGGCCCGCCACCTCTTTGACAAACTAGATACGAGTCCATTTCAAATACTTTTTGACTATTTTAACTTAGTGCGAAAAATGTTCCCGCTTCGCGCGAATCATCTTTCTGCGTCCGGCTTGTTTACGTTTTGATGCGGTCTTTTGAACTAGATCAGCGCTTCGTTACAGTTAATGGAAAACGCATTAAAAAAGTTGGACATATATATTTTAACATTTTGTATTTTCGGTAATGGAATAAAAACTTGCAAGAAATTTAAAAGAAATGCCGGTATACCTAAAAAAATCGCGCTCGCTTCGCTCGCCAGGTGCGCCCTGACTTCCAAACGTTAACAAACACTAAACAAGATTAACTACTAAACTTGTCGTGTTTACATAAATAAAGCACAACAAAAAAATAAAGCGTGTCCAATATGTTTACTATTCGTATTTAGTGGATCATCATGATGTCAGGTTTGGCTGTGGTGGATCATGACAGAAATCATTTGAACACCCCTGGCCTATAACATAGGCTAGCGGCTTAACTTGTTACAACGTAATGTACAATGATGAAGAGCCCGCAGCATGATGGACTGTTTCATTTTGTTTAACCAGACAAAATTCAGGTAGACTTCGTATATTATCGTGGTTATTGTGGATGTAATTACTTTTTTACCAGTTATGATTGATTATAGCGAAATACGAAATGCCGCAAATATATATGAGTTCAGAATATAGTAATGCTTCTTCGAAACGATTGTTACTCTTAATAACATGTCGTTGTAAGCACAACATTATTAGCCCAGACATTTGACGTTCTAACTACCTATATATGCAGTTCTTATAGATTTGGGTCTTTAAGCGTATTTCAAAATGGCTGTGACACATATGATTCAATCGCTTGACTTGGTATGCTTAACCACATAATTAATTGTAAGCTGAGTGCTAACAGAATACAGTCGACAAAAATGCTTTGACTGCGTAGCTTAGGCAGTCAAACATTTGGCAATGCCGTTTTTCTAAGATGCGGTGTTGTATGAGTGTGGTTCAAACTAAGAAACTATTATCCTATATACGGTTTTAACCGCAAATATTTTCCGAATACACAAAATTACCAAAACTTTACTCGACCACATGTTCTTTGTAGCTAATCAAGTGAAACAGTAATAGTAATGTTTATTCATTTTTACCTCACGTCTGTTTATAGTTTTTCGCAAGTTACTAATTTTTCAGGGAAACACATTAGTTAGATGAATCAATCGCTACGGCCTACAACAAAGTGATTGACATCGTAAACCCACGGACAAACAACAACAAACAACATACGTGAAGGACACATTCAAAATCTGTCACGTTAAAACAGAGTGCAACTGTTGGGTCAACGAACCCCGCAACCTAAAAAATGCCAATATTTTGAGCAATGTGCATATTTTTTATCGTGCCTAATGCGTTTTAAATCGTAATTATGTGGCCCGAAAAAAAAATGTTTTTTTTTTAACACATTTTCTTTTTGTCTGAATTATTAAATGTTGCATTTTAACCTATAGTCACATCTTTTCGCCTGTTATCGCTTTTTTAATTTTCGATTTCAGTTTCGACACACTCTTAAAGCAAAACCACTTTTGATAAGCTTACTTGTTTTATAGTTCTTAAGTATAACGTGTATATATTTCAGATCCCATTTTTGTCCCGTTTTATGTTTCTCATGTGGCCTGCTATAAAAAAAATAGTTGCCCATTCTGGTCAGACAGGTGCGGTTAGGATATTCAAAGCTTTACCGTATTACACAGCCCTAATGACGCCAAACTACATTGAAACGATAATATGTATAACGAGTAACGACCATTCTCATGTGACAAACAACTTTGGGCCTCTACAACATTTTGGTCTAAGGGCCGAACTATAACAGCAAATAAAGAAAAAGGAACCTTTTCCTAATCCACTTTCACAAATATACGCTATATTGTTGCGAGTCTGCGGTTAGAATTTTTTTGTGAAGACTGACAGCAAATAAACTGGAAAGTAATGCTCATCTACGTTACTGTTGTTCCGAAACTTTATAAAAGGTAAATATTTGCGATATTGATTAGCTTGAAATTGATGGAAATCTTCTTATTTTTGTGTAAATTACACTAGAAAAGATATATCAATTTGTAATAGAAACTAATGTTTTGATAAAACGAGCAGGCACATAATTATAACAGCAGAAGTAAAAACCTAATCTGAAGTTTCTAATAGATCACTTTCGCAAAATTGACGTATACTGTTAAGACGTGCATCGTTTTTTTTTTAAACAAGTAGCAAACTAGTGTATAGCACAAGGATCGTCAACCTTTTTCTAGGCGCGGGCCAAAACCGAACTCAGAAAGGTCTCTGCGGGCCGCACAAATGTTAATTACGGATTGTGTTATTAAAATGTTAGAGCAACTGTGAATCAGGCGGGCCTCGAATATTTTTTGCACTTAAAAACGTTTTAATTACATTTACAGAGGCAGTAAAGTGTTGACGCAAAGCGCGTAAAAAAGGTGTTCGTTTGGTTAAAAATTCAAGTTCACACGTCGTCATCCGTACTACTAATGAAAAGTGTAATAAAACTACTTTAAGGGAACGTGATAACATTTAAAGTTAATCTAGCTCAGTGTTTGTTAACCGTTTTAAGTCAAGGCGCACCAGGCGAGCGAAGCGAGCGCGATTTTTTTTTTGGTATACAGATATTTTTTTTTAATTTTTTGCAAGTTTTTATTACATTGCCGAAAATAAAAAAATATATTTCCAATAATTTTGAATACGCTTTTGTCCGCGACGCACTTCGCAGTCTTCCACGGCGCAACGGTAAAGAATCGCTGATCTAGTTGAAAAGGCAGCAGCATCAATACGTATACAAACCAAACGCATAATGAACATTCGCGCAAAGCGCGAACATTTTTCGCAATTACGTGGTTAAATTAATCAAAAAGAATGTGAAATAGACTCGTGTCTGATTTGTCTAGGAGACGGCGGGCCGGATCCGACCCGCGGGCCGTAGGTTGCCGACCCCTGGTATAGCAGTACACTATAGTGTAGGATTAAATCTACGACAAGTGCTAAAAAATGAACACAGGCTTTTTCCGTTTGACAGGAACTTAAACCAGATTTACCTGTCGTAATCACATCTTTACCATATACCAGGGACCAGGGTACACGAAGACTATTAGTTTAATGCTTTTTACAGTTTTTTCTTTTTGTTTTCCTTGTCAGTTCAAAATAAACAACAGAGGTTAAGACTCGCGTGACTAGCATTTCTAAATAAGTAATCGCGTGACTCAGAGTGCAGTACAATAAGGCATAACAACACACAGTGAATAATGGTAAGCACGTGGCCAGCGCACGGGCTCGTCAGCCGAGGGCAAACTCTCCAATAGAACCGCGTGATCACAGCATAACAAAGTACGCTTTTTTCCAAGGAACTTTTTTTTAGCATAGACATTTTCCTTTTTTAAATCCAGTCGAGCGTTGGGTTGTCCAAAAATGAGTCACTTTATTATTAAATAAGACAGAAATTGATTATTTGTTTCAGCGATTATGAAGCGGAAGAAACTCAGTAGGCAAGGGGAAAAGAACGCGAAACTAACAAAATGTATTAATTTAATAAACACATATTCTTGTGGTCTAGGTTAGGGCTCGCCAAAGGCCGTCGTGTAATCTTAGTTAAAAAAGAATTGACAAGAAAACAAAATATGAACTAAAATTTTAGCAGTAGGAGCACAAATAACCGCGGCTCTTACAATAATTTTATAATATTTGATGCAATCACCATTACGCTTGTTTTCAATCAACGCTTGTTTTCAAATCAGAAGCATCGTTTCAGTCAATTAGTGTCACAATACATTTTCTCCAATTTCGTATTGACAAATATAGGCTTAAATCTCAACTTAGGGTTGTTAGGGGTGCTTAAAGATTCCAAATATCTCATCAGTATACTTACAACAATTTGGCAGGACTTTTGGTATAAATAAAATAGGCTACTTTTTCCTCATTTTCATTATACATATGGGTAACCTTATGTAAAACACAATTCTCAACGAAGTTACAGATTGCTTCAACATATTGCAAATAGAAGACGACGAATTTTATCAATTCAAATGGCATCTCAGACGGAAATGTTTATTAAACCTTGTGTACCTTCCTGCCTAAGCGCATCTTGTCCCAACGGATTTCATAATGAGTCGGCTACTAACAATTAGTCACAAAAAAAGTATGCTAAACACTGGATCAAATGAATCGGTCAACTAGGGCGGAAATTCTGATGTTACATTTTTGGCCTAATTTTCTGATGAAAAATAGTTTATGAGAAAATGTAAGTTCATAACACCAGAGCCCTAATCTCAGTAAGCGCATTTACTGGTTGCTTCTCCATTTCGTTTGTTTTGGGAACACAACACACGTATAGGTAGGATACATAAATGTAAACAAAAACAATGTACTATAGGAACTATACCCCTTTGCAAAAATACGTACCTTACCGGTTTAAAGACATATAACCCTGACCGAGGTCCATACTAAGCAATTGGAACAATTATTTTTGTTTTGTGTATAGCCAATTTGCTTTGCGTATTATAAGTTGCCGATATTCTTGCAGGCTTGAATAAAACATTGCTATTGGGCAGTTTGATAGTCATCGAAATATTGTTGTAGTTCGTAAACATTTTATTTTTATTACGAAAGATATTCAGTTTTTTACATCTGGTTTGGTCAAAATAAAGGCGCCATTTGCAAGATATTCTTTTTAGTAGCACGTTCACGTGCAAACTTATAAATTATAATTTAAAGATTTAGCAGCAAATGTTCTATTTACTTGGTCGTCACTTCCTTTCAATCGAGATCATTTTTAGAACGAAAATCACAAGTTACACCTCCTCAATTACGATTTAGGAGTGGAAGAGTTTCAGGCAGGTATGCAAATACCATTTTAATTTGTAGATGCATAAATATTGTCCCAGGTGGGAAGAAACCTTAACCTGTTGAAACTTTTATATATCCCTACTACCAGTACCGCGCTGTGGTCGTACTTTGTACCACACAGGAAACGTATTGTGCAAAATTATCAACCAGCTGATATTCGATGCGGATAAGCAATTATCGACAGCTGTTACGCAAAAACACATTTGAGCGTAAAACACGCGGAAACACTTCGGGTTGTGGAAAAACTTGAACAAAAGCATATTATAGTAGAATCTTTAAACCAAAAAGTTTTATTGAATATATATAAAAGCGTGGTATACATTGTCCTGCACATTTTTTTATAATTTAGTTAAAAAAATAAACGTTATTTAAAATAATTAAGTGCCCTTCTGAAAAATATAGTCATCAATAAAAGGATGCCGTCAACTTATTACGCGAAGCAGAAGGAAACCGCCGTTGCTTTCAAAGAAAGTAAACTTTACAACACCCAATAAAGTCAATAGCTCTGCTCGAGCAATCTATTTAGACTTTAGACTAGAGCGTACAATTCTGGCGTTAACAGATTTGAGTGAAAAATTCGTACTATACTTAATGACTAGCATTTATTCACAAAAATAGTACCTAACTGTACGTGCCTCACATTTTGTAGACTAACCAATCTCAATGCTTTAACTCCTAAAATTATTTACAGACAAAATATTTAAAAAGAATAACAAATACAAGCGAAGTCCCACGCCAAGTCACCACCTACACCAGTTAAGTCGGTGCCATAGGCCTAGCTAATTAAAACAAATTTAAACCATTTGATGTCAATACAAACTATTGAAATATACTCAGCCTGCACACATCGCGTCTTTGGTGGGGTTATTTTAATTAAACACGGAAATCACACAAAAAAGAGATATAGGCCTACTGCTATGTTGCATAACAAACACATCTTAACACCTGATATAACGTACAAATTTTCCTGATCTTTTAAGTATTACGTGGAAACCAAGAATCGTGTTAATGATTCAAAATACTGGGTTCACCAAGGACAGCCAATAGGTTAAAAAAACTTAAATCCTGGCTAGAAAAGACAATCGCCATGGAACTAAAGAACCAAACATAACATGTTAAACGGCTGCAACAAACGACCGATTGCAGTTTGTTTTAATTGCACTGGCGTCGTATTTGCTTGACTGGTTGCAGTAACTGGCCTGATCAGTCGAGCACTGTGCCAGGAAATGAAATATGACAACGTGGGCTTGAAACCTTTCTTACAAAGCGCCACTGCGCCACTGCGCCACTGCGCCACAGCGATAGTAATAAGCAGATAAGCTGAAGTGATACTAAATGCATTTTCGGGTGACTTCAGAGTTAGACCGTTTACAGCAGTGCACCTATTTTTCCATTGTATACCTTTAAAAAACTTATAAATCGTATACCTCACAAGTTGAAATGCACAGGTCATAAAATAAAATTAAGAGAATACGTAACAAATATACGTTATAAAGTGACACAATAAAACAAGAATAAACTGAAGAACTTATTTTTTCCTGTACCCTAAAGAAATCAAACCTAAATACTAAAACATCGTGTGAGTTAGCTCCAAACGCAGTGAAACACATATTCTTAAATCTTCAAGTTCTATAGAGTTGTTAATTTCAATATAACAGCTCGATTCTCGCGAAAGTGAACCATTATTGAAGAGTGCACAACAAGTAAAAAAAATAGCTGTGTAGTACCTGGTTGAATAGCGCGCTGCCTTAGAGTAATTATACTGAAAATGCATATGCAGTCAATTAATGTTAATATTCTCTTTGTTTAAGAGCTTATACACTAGACCTAAAGCAACAGTCTGCTCAGCACATTAAACCTTCCCTGTTAGCAAATATAACATAACGCGATTTCGGATGAATTTAAGGAGCCCTCTGTATTTTATCTGGTTTTGACGAACAAGAAATTTGCTACAACTTAACAAACTGCTTGGTTTTCCTTTCTTTTTTTACTTAATTTGTGTTGAATTTTGCTTAGGGCCCCACTAATTATATGCGGAAAATCCTATATGTATTGTCCCGTTTTAACCACTCTTTGAATGCACTTAACAAAAGCCAATTGACGTTTTGCCACAACGAAACTAGAACAGCAAACACACAGCTTACGTGAATGCACTTTTCCTGCCAAGATATAAGCTTTTTATTATACTAACAAGGCCACTTAAACTAAATTAGAATAGAACCCTCGCTGCGCGGTTAAATCTCCACAAATGTAAATGTAGGACTGTTTGCATGAATTCTCAGTTAAACTAGCCAAGGTAGACTGTAAAAATAAATCCACCATAGCTTGGTTTCAACTAACCAGCTAAGCGAAAACAACAAACGGCAATCATTTGGTGTATTACACCTGAAAGGTTTTGCCTGCGACAAGCTATTCAAGACATTCCACTTTGTCTGACAAAAAAGCCCGCTCAGAGCTTTGTTCCTCGTAATCGACACGCTTCAACAAATTTGGATTCACTGCTTGGAACTATCTGCCTGAAATATCACATTACTGTTCTATGTTTTGCTTAACCTAGTTGTGTAAAAATGTAAAACGTATTTACTTTTACCGAGGCGCCAGAACAAAGGCTATCTTCTACTGAATGGGTATATGACAAAAAAGCTATGCCTTGGATGATTAACAGGAACATACATATTTAGTAGTTCTTTGCAAGTTGTTTATGTCGCCTGCGCATTTTGTTTTTAAGTGCATTTTAAAGCTCCTAAAACTTAATATATTACAATTTACAGTTTAGAGCAAGTTTTTCTCGCGGCTAGCCTATAAACCACATGGAAAGTATTGTTTGAAAGAAAACTTTTGGAATCGCCATAACGTTTATGGATCATAAGTTAACCTAAAACAGTGATTGGAATTAGGCTTTTCATCCATCGGGTTCATGTTTAAAAGACGTAAAACAACACAAAGGCATTTCTAAAATTGGAAAAAAATGCTGTTAGAAAGTGCCACGGTACACACGGTGCCTTATGCTGCATTGTGGCGCTATCGTTGCTGCGTATTATGTTTTTTTGTAAGTTGATTTTACCATAAACTACCATTAACTCAACATTGGCCGTCCTGTTTGGCTCAAACTGAAACGATCCAAACGAACTTTTAATTGAAGGCACAACATGTACGAGCCCATATTTTTATATCACCCGCGTGCGGCCCACGACGGAATAACAAATTCGGCTTATTACTTCAATTTTAAATAAGTGCCAACTTGATTGTGTTTTGCGCGATCGCACATACAGCAATTACTCTAAAGCAGGGGTGGGCAAATGTATTCAATGGAAAAGCCAATAGCAGAAAATACAAGTACCAGAGAGCCTCAAAATTATTTCAGTACAAAAACGGTAAATAATGTAAGTTCAGCAATAATAACCGAATTGCAATATAACAAAACGGTAATAATTAACACAATAATAATAATGGCATTATAACACGCACAATATTTATGAGTACCAGTCTTTGTTTGATTTGCTAATCTATAAAACCTTAGAAATGAACTTGCCTTGACTTACTGTTAACTAACTTTTCGGATCCTATTTCTAGTGTTACGTCATCATCGAAATTCTGGCCTAAATAAATAAATAAATAAAGGGACGGTACTCTTGGTAGCCTTTACAATTTTTTTTGGAATTTTACGACTCGACTAGAAGAGCCACAAACAACAGCGAGTCGCATGTGGTTTCACGAATTATACGGGGCAAAATGTTTGTTGAATAAAAGTTTTGGTGACGATTTGATTTTTTCCTCGTAATAACATAACCATGAGAAATAATGTATGTATATTAGGAGGTAAACTTTTATGTTGAGCTAACGACAAAACTCGATGCATTATCAAGTTAAATTTTCCGCAAGATGCAGTGTTAACTTTTAGTATGCATGAAACTATATGTTGATTCGTCAGCCATTTAATTGCAGTAGCGCAGAGTATTTTGCACAAGTGTGTTAAAACCGTAACGCAATTATTGTTGTATGTTATATATCCTGTTACCTGTACGCCTTCATTTTTACGTTATGCACCTACTTCATTAATTTAATTTATACACATGTTCAAGTAAATCAGTGGTCGGCAAACTGTGGGCCGCGGCCCAAATGTAGATGTATATTGACTGCATTTTACTTTCAAATTCAGCAGATTTATGAAGTCTATTTGTACTGTGGCCTCATTTTGTGAAACTTTTTGGCCTCCTGTGGTCCACGCGAGGCAAAAAATATTTTAGGGGTCCGCGGTGAAAACATTTGAAGAACCCCTGGGCTAAAGGGGTCTCTATACTTACATATTTGTAATTGCTTTTTTATTGATATATTTTACAACATCTAGTTTGTGTTGGCAAAGTTTTTAATTTGGATAGGTTTGTTATACTCATTATGTATTTTGTATAGTTCATAAGTAAAATACATACAAATTTAGCGTTAAGTGAAAAAAGCAGTTGCCACATAAACTTTTACTAGAAAGTGGCACCCTACGCACGGGGCCTTTGGGCTAAGAATATTTTCCTAATACGGGACAACTATTGCTGTTACGTAGTTCAAGTAGGCAAAAATATAGTTTGATTGGGGGCCGTGATCTTCAGATTAATCTACGAGTCAGATGTTATCATTAAAAGAGTCGCATCTGGCTCGCGAACCTTAGTTTCCGATCCCAGCTGTTCTAGATATCATATATTTTTGTTGTCACTACATTTCATAACTTTTTGCTATATTGGGCGAGCGACTGACGTGTTAAGGCTGATATTTTTGTTGTCACTACATTTCATAACTTTTTGCTATATTGGGCGAGCGACTGACGTGTTAAAGCTGGTTCACACTAGACGCTTACGTAATAATTGGCTTTCTTATGTAAAGTTGTTGGGGGTAATACTAATTTACGGAATGATGAATGGTCGGAATGGTCGGAACGCTCACTAATTTAAGTGTTACCCCGTTAAAACAATTATTAAACCAACGCACAACATTTGGGTTAGGGTGGGGGTTAGCGTTTGGGTGAAGGTGGGTCAAGTGTTATTATATTCAATAACAATACTGTAAGCGTTCCGACCATTCCGACCATTCCGACCATTCATCATTCCGTAAATTAGTGTTACCCGTTGTTGGTTGACGTTGCGTTTCACCGTTTTATGCGCGGCAAAATGTTTGTATATTTAAAGCAGGGGTCGCCAACCTACGGCCCTAAGGCCGGATTCGGCCCGCCGCCCCTGTGACAACGAGACACGAGTCCATTTCAAATACTTTTTGACTATTTTAACTTAGTACGGGCTAAAAATTTTCGAATGATTCTTTCTGCATCCTGTTTGTTTACGTTTCAATGATGTCTTTGGACTAGATTAGCGTTCCTTACCGTTGCGCCGTGGAAGGCTGCCAAGTGCGTCACGAACCAACGGAAAACGTATTCAAAAATATTACATATATTTTTTAACATTTTTCTATTTTTTTGGGCAATGGAATAAAAACTAAAGAAATGCCGATATACCTTAAAAAAATCGCGCTCGCTTCTCTCGCCAGGTGCGCGGATTATATTAAAGTTATCGCGTTTCCTCAAAGTAGCTTTATTACACTTTTTGGTAGTAGTATGGATGAAAAAATCCGACGGCTGCCTGATACACAGTTGTTCTAACATTTTAATAACACAATTCTTAGTTAACATTTTGTGCGGCTCACAGAGACCTTTCTGAGTTTGGTTGGTGACTAGAAAAGGTTGCCGACCCCTCATTAAAAAGTATTTGTTCAGAAAGTTGAATTTTCCCTGGTAATGAAATTTTCATTCAACCTGATGAAATAATGTATCTATAAATTCCTTAGTGAATGGGACGACCTAAAAAATATGACTGACAGCTAATAGAAACGATTGTGAAGTCAATATGATGTTAGACAACGATTAATACAATACTTTACTGTAAAGCAAGATAAGGGGGGCGATATGAAATAATATTGAGCCCAAGGGGGCACTAGTGTAAAAAAGGTTGGGAAACACTGGCCTAGATGTTAACGCTCTCGTGCAGTGATTCTCAACATTTTTAGTGCCAGGGCCGCATATCAATCGTACGGTTTGCAAGGAGCCGCATAAAAAACAACAGTAGGCATATAATTAACACACATTAAGAAAGCAACAAGAAAACAACAAATATACATTACGCTAGCCTAGCCTAACTAATTAACACTATTGAAATAGCTATTTCTTATTACCATAGCTTGTCGATCAGGACTAAATATATTATGACGTCACAAACCAAAAAATTATTTTAAACAGCAGGACAGAAGTAACCGCCGGTAACATCAGTACTTCATACTCATTGTTCTAGTGTGAACCAGCCTTAATGCTGGGTAAAGAGTTCGCAATTCCTTGCAAAAGTAATTTTCGATCTTAAAACTTGCTGGCCTTGAACAACATGCGTTACGGAATTTCTCAAGATCAACTTAAAATCAATATGCAACGTACAAAGTCGTACAGCGTAATTGTAAATGTAAAGTATTAGTTACGCGTTACTGGCAGTAGTATCATAGAATTCTTTGCAGCACAACATTTGACTGCATAACAGATCACGTTTGTAGTAAAGTTGCACTTTCTATATGGGCAAAAAGTCAAGTTTTCGAAACAACCTCGTGTTTTCGTTTTTTATGCAGTTATGAATCACAGTTTACTTCAAATTGCAGTTGTTTAGAATGTTAACCATTTTGAAGTTTATTTTTTTTACAATAGTCATATGTTAGCAAAGAGTTTTGCCCTTAAGCGCCCTGGGCTAAAAACTCCGCTCAGGTCAGGTCCGGTCAGCCAAGCAATTTAATCCGACTATATAGTGACTGTTTTTTCGTATAACATTTTTTAGTAAAAGCCCCTATACGTTTTTATCTTGTTTCAGAAATGATATTCGATAAATTACACTTGTAATGCAACGTCACTTTGTAGTTATCTTATTAGCTTGTAAAAACTACACTATTTACAGCTTTAGGGGAAAGCGGGGCAAAACGGACGCCTTACTTTTCTCGTTAACGAAAATTGCCAGCGTCAATATTTGTTTACTGAACAATGACTATCGTCGAAAATATGTTTGTGGCCAAAAATTAGACAGATTCGATTTTGCACAAACCAGGGAGGGTAGAAAATGTGTTTGGGAAATAATGATATAAGGATAGCTCAGTAAAATGATGCCGTTTGTTACTAAAGTTGAGGTAAATTTAAGGCAGAGTTACTTTTTTGCTAAATAATTTGTAGGTAAAGGGTCTGTTTATTAATCCGAAACAGTTGGCGTTTTAGGTTAAAAGATTTTAATGAAATTAGGTTTTCATGCGATAGATAGTGGTGGGCCAAAACGGACCCCCAAGCGGGGCAAAACGGACCCCTCCCAATTTAATCCGTTATTACTAGTTTATAACTGAACTTATAGTTGCACTGTTTGTTTTTTTATTAGCCTTTCAGTAAGACATTTTGGAACTGGAATGAAATTAAATAATATATATGACTATTTTATAAGTTTAGATCAGTTTTGCAGGAAGGCCAAGCAATCGGAAATTTGACTAAGATCTGTTGTAAAAAAGGTCGATTGATATTTGTTTTAATATGAGTTGGTATTCATTAAGAGAAAGACATAAGGCAGTTTACGTACGGCCTATTTATAACCATGTAACTTATATATAGTTACAATGTTACTTAGTATAGTGCTATTTTGGGCTTCTTGTATGTTTCGGCCTACTTTGTAAAATATTTTCAAACTGTAACACGCCATTACTATAACTTAAATTATGACGTCACGTGGTGACGTAACTTGTGTCAATATCTCTGAAAATTGTTATGTATTCTTAAACAAAAATCCTTCATTTGCAATTTTTATACAACAAAGGCAATTAAATTACATATTATTAGTGGGGTCAGTTTTGCCCCTTGACAAAGTCGACAACAAATGCTAATTTGTTCAGAAGGTATGTTTCTTTCTGTTGTTGTTTTTTAACATAAGAATAACTTTCAGTTGCTACCCTACTCATCAAAAAACATTTTGTGAAATTCGAAATATAGCAATTATCCCTTAAGGAGTCCGTTTTGCCCCGCCTTCCCCTATAACAGTTCATCTTTATAGTCCGGTTTGACACAACATATTCTGTTTGTCATGCCCCCAGTCAAATATAATTGCCCACCCTTTTTCTACGGTATGGCATTAGCTTCAATATTATCTTACAATGGATTTATGAAATTAGTTATCCATTTACTACCAAACTTCAAAACAAGTTTACCTATTTTTATAACATTATAATAGATATTTAGAAAATACTGTTAAATCTTCTAATTTTCCACAAATAACAATTTTGCTTTGGTTTAGACAAATGGTTTCTGATAATTTCGAACACTCGGAACACAAAAATATTTGTAACGTTTATTGCACTATTAATAAAATGCAATAGATGTTCAATGCGAACAAATAGTCTAATATTTCGCGCACCCATATACATCAGCACTGAGTTCAAGCATCGTTACATTACATTTAAGAGGGAAAATATATATTGTCGACAAAAAGAAAGTTGAATACCGTCAAATTCCTGTGGAATCGAACTTGTTTCAAAAGTAAACATAGTGTAACATTGGCAATAAAACATATCCTCGGAAAAACATTGACCTATTTAAAAAACTTGTTAATATTTCTACAAATCAATTGCATGTTTAAATATATTTAGTAACGATACAGTAATACAGTTTTGTCTGATAAGGAATTTTTAAGTGGAACTTATTACAATTCATTGAAACAGACTGTAAAATAACCGGTGTTATCATTACACCAACTGTATAGCGATTGTCTAATTTAATATTATTATACTAATGAACAATAATTTTATTTCTATTGTTTTAAGGAATACCGTTTGAAAAAAGACATTTAAAAGGATTGCTGGCGTATGCAGGAGACAAAACGCCATAATAAAACAGGGATGTACCAAATTATACTCTCAACTTTGGTATTGAATTAGCAATTTTTTTAAACAAAATGTATGGTCATTTATTTTACGATACTTAATCAGGGCAAATATCGAATTTGTTAAGGGAGATTTGAAGAGCCGTGGTTTGGAATTTTAAGTAGGTTTCTAATTATGGCACATCCCAAATAACGTTTTGGATAACTTAGTAAAAGAGTGATCCCCAGGACCTAAACATAAATCATGAACAGTGATCGCGTCAATTGTGTTATCTCTTGCTGGGTAAATGGCTAGGGGCGTCGGCGAACATATACTTTAATCGGTACGCTTCCGCCAGCAAGAGTTTCACTTCCTCGTCGCCCCAATGATGAGTTGGCACATTTTGAATCATCAGCATGACGCCCTGGAAAGATTATTACAATGAACATTTGTGTTAAAAGCCAATTGCCACCTTTTTAAGACACTATTTTTAACCTTGAGAATGCCAGATAAAACAACCACTAAAATAAAAAAACCTGAAAATCTCTTTCAGAGAGAAGCTGCTTCCTCCACTGTTTAAGGAATGCTGCACATACGTAAAGGTGAAAGTCAGAAAACCCATCTGATTCAGCAAGGTAAGTGTCCCAGAGACGTATTGTGCATCTATAGCATTATCATGAAAGCCATTATTAAATCTATCAAACTATAAATGAAAAACAACAATCGTACCACTTTTAGCACGCAGACCAATAAAAATACAAGCAAAACAGTTGTTTTGACAAAGGGCTGCCAAATGTACAATCAAGAAAAAACTATTTATTTTTTACTTACCTTAAGGGAATTTCCCTCATTAGCAAATTGTTCATCCATCTAAAAGAAAACTGTAGATATTCGATTTGTTCATTTTCCAGGTGTGCATGAAGCTCAGCTAAATATAAATAACATCTATCAGTTCACAAAATAATATAAATCAAAAAACTGCTATTCCAAAGAATCAGTCATTTTTACTGTACTGAAGATTGCATAAGTACTTGCGGAAACGTATGCAAATCAAAGAATGAATCTTTTATCATTTATTTCAGCCACTCTTTTCCTACTGAAGATTATGAACAGATCCGTGTTTAGTGTTCCAAAGAAACATTTATTAGTAATACACACTAATATTTAAACAATTTAGTATGCAATCGAGACTATCATAATAGGTGTATAGAATGGTTTCCTTTATAGATGACACACTTGATTAAACAAAATCGTGTAGAAGCAGGATATAATAAAAATAGCCTGTGGTAAACAAAATCTCAGTTATTCAGGGACCAAAGCTTTAAACACTCAGCTATACAGACTCAAAAACCTAACATTGAGCCTGTGTTTGTTATTTGGCAGAAGAGCGAGAGACCAACATTACTGTGGCTGTTTTTTGATAAATTACTGTTGCTGTGTGTTTTTTTAAGCATTTTCTTGTAACAAATGTCCTTGGACATCAGGTGTTTCCAGGGGGGTACAAAATACCTTATCATATTATAGAAAAATCTAATAGAGTTAACAAGCTACCATCAACTCTCTTTGTAAGTTCTCGTAGCTGATTGACTTTGTTTTGCACTCCGGGCTGGGCAAAGGTGTAGTTGTCCTGAATTCCATTGAGAAGCTTGCCCATACACCAGTACGTGTCTGCTTCAATACCCCTTAATGTTTCCTCAGGCAGTTTTGCCACATCAAACGTTTCAACTTCACTTTCTTCACCTTTGTCATAAACAGATTTTGGTAATTATAAATTAAGCTATGGACTTGACCTAAACCTGGGGATTAATTTATACTACCAAGACAGTAACCAAGTGATTCTTACACTTGTTTAGCCCTTTAAAAACCCTTCAAATACAGTATTATAATTGGTAAACCAGGTATTTGATGAGAACTACAATTAGGGCATGTGTACAGGTAATTCACAAATTAGATTAGAACTATCACCGTATCACTGATGTGTTGAACTAGGCAACAAGCATTAAGATTTTCAAGACTGGTTTTAGGAGTGGATTTAGGTTTTTTTGTTTTAAAAGACACTATTCTAAATGAGTGGTTCCCAACTGTTTTCAGCTTACAGTAGCCAAAAGAAAGGATTGTGGCATTTTTAAGTGGTTTACTGTAATTTCACAATAAACAAAATTAAAACAACATACAGAAACTCTGCACAGTGCAGGGAAATATTCTTGATATACTGCAACTCATCGTATACATAAAGCAAAAATTAGAATCCTGAAATCACCAAGCATCTATCGTCACCCTAAGCGTCACAAACAGCAGTTCAGGGCACCCTGTTGTAAAACACTTAACTAATCTATTGTTGAGTAGGAAATAAGTTATATATTTACCTATTTCTGCTGAGAGAAAAACGACAAAGAATGGTGTGACCAGGTCGTTAATTCCTTGGACATACCCACTTGCAGGGTGACGTACAGCCCAAACAAATAATATACGCTCAAATACCTTAAAATCAATACTTCATTAAAAGAAATGTAGCTAAGTTTGAGTATTGATTATATTTATACCAAAAGATTTTACGCACATGTTGCTGATACCACAATACACAAAGGTAATTAAAAAATTGATCACAATATACAGCATTTATTTATTGTCAATTATTGGTGGTTCGTTTTACAATAATACTTACAGTTTGAACTAACTGTTGTTGAAACAAAGGTATTAATGGATTGGTTCTTGGAATATCAATGTGTATCTGATAATAGACAAATATGTAATGTAATATATATCATACACCCAATTACAATACTATCTGTGTTGTAATTAAAACGTGTAAAACAATAAAATAGAAGTAAGGAATATAAAAAAGTTGAAAATGTTTTAAGGTTATCGTCTGTTAGAAACTAAACTATGCTGTTAAAAAATGAACAGGAAGCACACTAAAATTGATATGTACCTGGTGGTAAGTGGTTTGATACATTGGCTGGGTTCTAGCTTCATAATACTGCTCAGCAAATGTAAAATATTCATTTCTTTTGCGAGTTAACAATGTATCCCTCTTGTCTTTATTGGCTGGTAAATAACCCTGTATCACAAATAGTAGTCATTTATAGAGAATAAATCCCAATGAAGTGACCTATACTGTACAGTAGGGTTGTTAAAAAAACACTTTTTTCTCGAATTTCAGTGGGGACCCCCTAGAATTGTCCTTACGCCCCAAAAGCGGGTGTTTCCGCAGCTTTCAGAAAGTACTGAAATTTTTGATTTAGTTGGAGATCTGTCCTTTTCTTCCAAAGATTAAAGTTTACTATGGAAGACATCCAGTTTTTACGATAATCCAGTAAGGTTGTTAACGATGTTGCCGAACGTGGAGTAAAAATTATGGAAGATTATAACAATATATTAACGCAAGACCCACAGCAAAGAAATCAAATTATCTAGTGTGTAGAAACCGCACAGAGATTGCTACCAGATTTCAGGAAGTAATCTAGTTCTCTATCAATTCAGATGTGATAAGCACAACATCAGACTCAGTTCTTTATAGTTAAGCCTCATGATCAACCAACAGTCAATAACACAGTGTATTTAGTAATCATTCAATTGTCACAATAACTTATCCAAAGTTCATGAAAACATGCAAAAAAAATCCATTTTTTGCAAAAAACAACCTAATAACTATTGTTAAAATGTGACATTTATATCATGTTTACTCACTTTTAACCTGTAAAACAGGTTTATTTAAAGCTATTCCATTAAAAGCAGTGCAAAAAAAAGTTTAAAAAAATTTTTTTAGGGGTGGGCAAAACATTTTTTTTCAGAAAATTGCACGAAATCTGAATTTTTTTTCGACGTAGCACAGTGAATATATGATCCAAACAGGCTAAGAATTGGTTTGTGGGGTTTTTAGACGCAACCTAACAATTCCAGGGGGTCCCCACTGAAATTTGAGAAAAAAGTGTTTTTTTGAACAACCGTACTGTACAGTCAACACATCTATTTGTTTCAAATACTATTTCACTTACAGAAAGAAGTTTCCATGTTACAGAACGAACCGCTGCTGGAATACCTTGCCAACTGAGCTTCCGCAAATCATCTAATTGCAAGCAATTATTAATTCGCCAAAATAGCAGTTAAATTTAATATCAACTAAAGAAATTACCTAGATCAATTGAGTCACACTGTAACATTTGTTGAAACTTTTTAACTCGCAAATTTTCTTTTGCAAGGCTGCTGGCACTTCTAGGCATTCTAATGGATTGTGCCTTTGGAGCAGAGCCACCGCCAACAATAGCTGCAGACAACATCATATAAATGTTTCATTTAATGCAAACAACTAAATGTTTTGTACACCTATATATTTTTTAATGTCAAAAAAAGTTGCCACATGCCATTTTCTGCCACTTAAATGCTAAAGAAAAACGGGAACAGACTTTTTCTAGGCATAATTTGGTTGCCAAAAATAGTTAGCAATTTTTCTCCTTTATTACAAATAATTTTGACAGACTACATGCATATTGTTTGGCCAATGTGCATTTTCGATGAACTGTGTGAAAGGTAAGTGCTCTTGATATGAGGTGTGAGAAAATATTTTTATTATGGTAGTTATCGGACATGAAAAATATAATTTAAAATGTCAGGCCTCTAATGGGAATTACTACTTAATAGATAGTTAACTAAATCTTTCATAATTTATGCCGTAACGAAATAGGGTCACCAATTGTACGCATATCGTCGGTGTAGAACCAAACAGGGCTATGTCCAATTTTGATAATTTTTTTTTTAATTTTATTGTATTATGGACATAGCTCTTTTAAAAAAATACATTTTCATAGCCTATATCTCAAGTTTATAAGGTCTATGTCCAAATGGAATTTCTGCCAAAAAAAAAAATTCAGATCCAAACTGGTCTATGTCCATGTGTGGACATAAACCAATGTGCTAAGCAAAACATGTTTGGCTTAAGTCCACAAAGTTTGACTTATTTTTGGATTTGGTGAACAACAGTTGTATACATTGTGGTTTTAAGCATAGTATCACAATCTACATAAATCGTATTTATACCATTTAATACTTATGTACACTGTACACATAATTGTAATATTGGGTAAAATCCGACAAATAATCTAAATCAGTGGTTTCCAACCAGGGTTCCACTAGTACAGTCCAGGGGTTTCACAATTTTTAAATTGTTTAGCTAATTGAGGTGCTTATTACACTGGGGTTCCTCGAGCCAGTGAAATGTTTCCATAGGGTTCCAATCCAGCAAAAAGGTTGAAAAGCACTGATCTAAACCATGCTTGTTAATGTTAACATAAAACATTCAGTGCCATGCATTAGGTACAGTTTTTTTGTTTTTATATCTACACAAAGCAAGCCACCATGTGAGAAAAGATTAACAAATTGAAAACTGAAGAAGTTATGCTGGCTTTTGTGTACGCTAGCCAAATTCCTCTATGGCGAAAAATCCCCGAAATATTATCACGTGGGTCTTAATTCAAACAAGTCTTTACGCGTTTAACAACTTTTTTCTCGGGTTGTCAAGCCTTAATGGTGAAAATAAACAATATGTGAGACAACAGGTGTGGGTATTACCCTGGTTAAACAAAACTTGACTGAAATTTTTGTAATCGAACAAAAAATAAGAAATTAGCATAAATAAGTTTGAATTTAATTGATATGATCCACTTCTTACGCATCAATATGTTTTTACAAATGTTGGATAATTTTTGTCCAGAAATAATCCTAATAAATCTAACCATGTAAGATTACTGCGGAATGGAAAGCACCTTAAAGTTGGAGTCAGAAACGAAAACGTCAAAATTACAAAATAAGTTTAGGTTGTGAGACAACAGGTGTGGGTAGAATAAATCAGTGGTACCCATTCTCGGGTTGTCAAGCCTTAATGGCGAAAATAAACAATATGTGCATCAACAGGTGTGGGTATTACCCTGGTTAAACAAAACTTGACTGAAATTTTTGTAATCAAACAAAAAATAAGAAATTAGCATAAATAAGTTTGAATTTAATTGATATGATCCACTTCTTACGCATCAATATGTTTTTACAAATGTTGGATAATTTTTGTCCAGAAATAATCCTAATAAATCTAACCATGTAAGATTACTGCGGAATGGAAAGCACCTTAAAGTTTGAGTCAGAAACGAAAACGTCAAAATTACAAAATAAGTTTAGGTTGTGAGACAACAGATTTTTTTAGAAGAAATGGATGTGTATTTGTCATTTGGTTTCACTTTACATCTCTGGTTTGCATCTTCCAGGTGTAAAATGTTTGTGACATATTCCCCCAACCCAGGTGTCCTCACGGGGCGTCAGAGTGTTAATATCAAATGTGTAACAATCTTATTGTTTAACTGGTCAGTTAAAAATACCATGCATAACTATAAAGATTTTATTTACAACAACTGGTTTTATGTTAGGCACCGGCCAGTGTTTGTTTAAGGTGTTTTGGGGGACCCAAATTTTGGACTTTAAATGAAAACACTTGCGGTTTCTTAAAACTACTTAGCGGTCACCCAAACCAAACCTTAGAAAAAACCCTGGGCACCGGTAATGTATTCAGTATTACTCGGTAAATGAAACATAGCCAATAGGTAGGTATAGTGTGATTAATGCGGGAATTTATAAGTGAATAAAAATTGTTCAACCCAAATGGCACGGAGCACCCATATGTATATCTGAAGGTTTATTTACGTAACGGCATTAAACATTTTTTGATTTCCGTAACAGTTATTTAGTAAACTATGGGGCTAAGTCCTAAACCAAAATTATCCATTTTGAAAAATTTTGGAACCAAATTGGGAAACCCATATAGTATTTTTCACATAGTATGCATTGGTAACCATGAATAGTTTCATTGGCATTGCTTTTAAGTGGATATTATAAAACAGACATAAACCGCTAAAAAAAAAAGTTTTGTCATTGAACTCAAAACGTTGAAAATGGACATAGCCCAGTTTGGTTCTACGCCGACGATATACAGATATATGTGTGTTGAAGCACTTCAGAATATGTGGTAATATTTGTCTGCAGTTAAAATTGATCAATATCATAAATTCTTATAAAAATCTAACTTGGTGTTGAAAGGATCATCTTAGTGGTTGATCTTTCAGTAAATTCCACATTGTGGCTTTGATGGCCTTCTTCAACAATGCTGCCATTCTCAGGATAACTTGATATGTCATTGTGTTTAACAGGAGGAGGTAACGGTGTTTTCTGTGATGCAATTGACAATGTTTCTTCTTGAGAGATTGTTCGACTGGCACCACCAGGAACCCTTTTGCTCACAAGGGTAGGCACTGAGCTGTTGGAGTCAGAAAGGTTTTGTCTTTGTGGTGATATGTTTTCAGAAAACTTTTTATTAACTTCTACATATGAAGTAGTGTCAGTACTGGAGCTCGCTTTTGAATGCTTATCGATTACTGCCTGAGCAGCTTCATGAACCTAAAAGAGGAAGCAAACCGTCAGGAACATGCATTTTAATGAAGTGTTTGGTTACATGTAAATGCTTCTTTATTAAGCAGGCAAATCTGAAACAGGCTTGGTTTGTTGGTTACCTTAATCCTTTTCTAAAAAATACTTAGATAAAGATGTTTTGACAGCATGGGATTTGCTAATATTTTAATGTGTTTTTCGAATAAAACAATTGTCAAATACTCTAGAATTGATTGTGGTTAAGATTAGTTTATTTACCTAATATTTCATGTACATTATAAATCATTTATGGCTGCTACAGGTGTTGTAAACATTAAACTGACTTGATCTGGATTTGTTCCCATTTCGAGTTTTGCAAGAGCAGTTCGTAATAAATCATCCTCAGCTGCATCCCATGCATCTTCTGTGTGGTTTTCAAACTCTTTAAAACTAAGTTTGTGTCTGGGTGCATGTTGTGGTGACTCAAACTTTACAGGAGACGATTGCATTGAACTAAAAAACCAACAAAAACAAAAATAAAGTTTTAAGTGATTTTATACTGGTATGTATAGCAATACATTGCTATGAGATATTAACACTTTAAATTTACCAGTATGTCGACAACAAGGCTTATAAGACAAAACCAATCATTTTGCTCCTTAAAGAGAGTTTTCAACATTGGGGGCAGCACTTAAGGTACAATCGGGGATTTTCATAAATGCAAGGCTAGTAAAGTATTAGTTCACATTGGGACAACACTTTGACAACTTTTTTTTTAATTCATCAGTGCATTGGAAAATGAAAAAGCAATCATAGAATTGTGATCTAGATCTACTGCAACATATTTACACACATAATGCAAAGAAGGGCTTAAAGTATAACAACAAATATAATACATAATTGAACATTTATGAGAAAGGACAAACTGAAATCTGTGAAGATTGCTTTATGTGGGAGCAAGGTCAAACAGATATTATGTGTGAAAATTTAACTTGTGTCCTTTTCTTGATTAGGAACGCTTGCCAAACCAAATAAGTATTCAAGTTTAATTGCCACCAAGAACACCGACTTATACTCAATTGTGCTTGTACATTCAACTTCATTTCTTAACCATGATAAACATGATAAATCGTTAATCCATACAGATTGGCACATGTGTAAACATACATTGCTGGTTTGACTAATGAATTGGGTTTTACAGCACACAAACAGTCCATTTATATATTGACAGATTGGAAACTCTGATATTATTTTAGGGAGATATTTATGCATAAAAGCTGTAATAAAGTTAATGGTAAAATTTACCTAGGTGCAATGTATTTGATTAGACACAAATTGTGCCACAAATAAATTAGTTAAATCCCCCATGCAGGCAAAAACTTTCTATCCTGGTACATATGTACTGTGATCTGACACTTCTATCTAAAATTATGCAAATAGTAATAGTCCACAAATCGGCGCTGGTCTAGAATCCTATACCACTTTGTGAGTTATATTTATTCTCCCCTATTTATTTCAGCAAAAAATCTAGAGTTGTCCGATAATTATCAAAGCTGATGTATAACTGGGTTGTTAAAACTAAATTAAGGTGTATACAAAAAGAAAATACATCAGATTCAGAACAATCTCTATCAAGACTATAAGAAACCAACTATTTTCCCTGATATATTGCGCTTGTTGATCATAAAAATTAAAACTTTTAACAGTATTTATGATAGACTACTATTTTTTTTAATATTTAAGCCAACTTGTACGGTGCACACCTTCCAGGAAACTTATTCGATGGACGCCGCCAAAATGCCTTCTTTTTAGATTCATCCATTGTAGATAATGTGCTCATTGTCCACTTTTCTCTTCAAGGTTGAACCAACTCCATCTTAATAAGTTTGTGGTTTGAGATATATTATGTACAAGTACAGTGTTAGTTGCTATAGTTGTTACACTTAGTTGTACTCTTGTCGTCAGACTCGTCACTAAAGTAGCGTCATCCAAAACATACTTTTACGGTTTAACTTTAGTCGGCAGTCGAGATTAATTTAACTTGTACTAAAAGAAAATTCATTACTAATTTTAATATCCCCATAAAACTTTAAGCAAAAAGATGATATATTTAGCAGTAATTAATAATATTCGATTTCTACTCATTGCTTTACAAAGTAATTACGTCACGGTCTATTTACTTCGAAGTCAATGCCTTGACGCGGGCTGTTCAAAAAAGTATTAACCATTCCAGGAAGAAAATAAATTGTTGTCACCTTGGGTAAAACGTAATCTGACAATGCTAGGCGTTTAACAATATTACAGAACAGTTAAGAAAATGGATAGATCAGGAAATTCACGTCATTTAGAACGGAAGTTAAGAGAGGTAAACTTATAATCTAGTTTTGTCTTAAATTAATTCCATTTATAAAATTTGCATTATGAATGAACTTTTTCAATTTTGTTGAACGTGATTTTTGCAAACTGATAAATATGTTTTGTATTCACTTCCCGTGAAACTAAATTTAACATTTTTTATAACTAACTCTGAATTTGCTATATTTACCCCCTATGATAGTATGTTAAATCGATGTATATATAGTTATTAATTACTAATGGGTTAAAGCCTGCCAGAGCGAGCCAGTAAAATACCTGTTATGCACTCACTGAGACAATTTTTCCCAGCTAACAAAGTATCTTTTATAGATTAGGCAAGAGGTCACCAAACTTTTTTCGTAAGGCTGGTTTATTTTTACAACTTATGGTCGAGTGCCGGATTGCTGCAACGATTAGAGATCGCGGGCCTGATTTAAAATTTTATTTGAAGCTTATTTGACTTTGTGAATATTAAATGAAGCAAACTTTTAAAATTATTTTCCAAAATATGAAATAAGTTGCTTAAGTGCCATTTAGTTTAAAATTTCATCAAAATTCAGCTTAAATTTTACGTTCAATAAACTTTTTGGTAAATACACTATTAATAAACGTATTTTTGCATTACTTAAAATATCCTGAGACCTAAGATATTTAATTATAGTTTGTATTGCAAGCAAAAATATTGTTATACATACTCTCCACAATAGCCTTTTTATTTAAATAAAATCTATGTTCATTAACATTTCCTATATTTTTACATTGCAGCCGATGCCAAGTAGTTTTGGGAAACCAGTGGCTTATAAAGCAACAATATTTAAACCATAGTTATATGCCTATAATGCCAGTAGTAAGGTCAAATAATCAGTAATATAGATGACAAAAGCTGAACATGTCAGAATAAGAACTGCCTACATAACATTTAAAATAATCTATGTAGAGGTGATGCGATAAATGATTAGGCACAACTGTTTTAGCATCAACATCGGATGCCAAACTTTTAATTAACACCTGTTTTGCCACCACAATTTTTGCCCTTGGGTATGGGTGGGGTTACAATTTGGTCTATGGTTAAAATTATTAGTTAAATTGGTGATGAAGTTAAATTTTGGTCATTTATGTTTTATTCTGACGGATTTAGCTCTTGTCTTTGTTTCACTATCTTTAATTTTGACTTTATTCTGACTATCTTGTATTAATACCATTTTGGTATTATTATGACCTGTGTTTTTTTTCTCACAAAGTAATGTTAAAGTGTATTTTTGGTGATATACAAGTATGTATAATATGTAGACATTTGGTGAAAAAGAAAATTATTTCAACAAAAGCGCACAATATGTTTTTATTTAAATCAAAAAATCTTTTTGGTATAACTTAAGTAAGTTGTGGATGCTTTTGGTGTAAATTCGGACCTCTTTAAAATGTAAAACAATCAGTCTAGCAATGTAAACATTTTACCAAATTGAAAGTTATTCTAATTGACTCTGGTTTATATGTATTACACCTAAACTGGAAGTTGCATATTAAAAGTTTAAAATACTGAAAATGGGTTCTCAAGAGCTAATAGATTCAAACGAGAACCAACACATGTGCTCAATAGTTTTCAATGTATATAAGTTATCTTTTAAAATGATTTCTAGGTTCAAGCTGAAAGAGATGCCTTTGAGCGTGATGTTACAGTTTATCTACAGGAGAACAGACAGTTAAAGGAACAAGTATGTATCTCTGCTTTCATGACTGAAAGGTCAAGGTCAAATGACAGTTACAGTAAAATTAGTTGAAAAATTAAAATATTTGGGTAAACTATGCATATGCTACTATAACATGGCTTTTTTGTGCTACATAACAGCACTTATTAATCAATTTGTATTTAGGTTGAAATTCTCAGAACATCCCATACTACAAGTGATTCTCAAGCTGTGAAAGTTCTTAATGAGATACGACAGCATCATTCCCAGCTCATGGTAGATGCTTTAAGACATATTTTTTGCTTTAATGTAGAAAAAGGTTATATATATATTTTGTAAATTTATAATTGTTTATTTATAGGATTTGAGAGAACAGGAGTATGCTGCAGAACTCAAGAGAAAAGACAAGGCTTTTAAAGAATCAAACTCTAAGCGAAGAGAGCTTGAACAAAGATTGAAAGAATCTGATAGTTCACTTGGCAAACATGAAGCAACTGTCAGCAAGTTACAAGCCTCCTTGACCAGATTAGAAAATGACAAAGAAAAGGTTCTATATTAAATTTGTTATTAATTTTATTTTTAGATATTTATTAAACTTGTTAATGTTGATGTGTATGTAATAAATATTATTTTGTTGGCTGACTTGTTACTGCTTTTCTGCACTTTCCAACCACTTACTATAACTACTTTTTTTGGAAAATTGGGGCGGTTAACTTTCAAAATGCCCAACACGAACAGAATACCACAATATTTCACACCCCTTTAAACGGTTTCATCCATTGTTACACTACTTAACTTGTCTTAAGTCGTTAATTTGGTTATTTCCTAAATGGTGGTAACTTTATAAAAACAGGAACACAAAATCCTAAAACTGTCATAAATGGACACATACAACACTTTTAAGCACTTTATAAGAAACAATTGCATCTAGTACACTAAATAAATTCGTATCTCATGAACTAAAGAAGCTAGAGATACAACACTATTCACCAAAAACGTGCAACAATTTTATTAGCATAAAAATTGAAAAAAATTTGGCATTTTCGGACTTTTTTTTTGTTATTAGCGACGATATTTAAAATAACAACAAGTAAATAATTCCACTTAATTATCAAGGGATTGCATTTACATTAGATAGATTTCCTAAAAATAAGTGTCCTAAATTAAGGCAGAGGCAACTTGTATAGAAGAAGTAAACTCAACTTGTGTGAAATTGCCAGATCAGGCGTTTGTTCAAAAGGAATATATATTTTACATAAGCGGCATCATCAGTAATTTAATTCAAATTTAATCCTATTCACATGCACAAACATCTGATCTTGCAATTTACACCAGTTTTTAAAACTTATATTCATGTGGTGTTTAGCAAGCAGAATTCCATAAAGATACACCCTTTTATTGTCTACAACTACAAGTAAATATTGTTGTTTCAAACAAACAGAATTACTGGAGATTATAGCAATTTATGAAATATGTCGCTGCAAACTGTATTTAACAAAAACTATATGCTTTAAAATAACATCATAAATTTTGTTTTATTTTGCTTTGCTATAATTTAAGTTTCTTTTGTAAAAAAAACGTAATGGCTTGTTGCTTAACAGTTAACGCTTGCAGCAACCATAATATTGCAAATACTAATAAACTAATAATCAAAATTGTGGCAAAATATAAAGATCAGGATTGGGGCTCCCTTTTATTTTGGATTTCTCTTGTTTTCTTTTCAGATGGTTAAAAGAAGTGAGAAGTGTCTGACTGCTTCGAAGAACCACGAAGTTAAAATTGATACTTTGGAAAAAAAAATCTCAATGTTAAACAAGGAGGTTGAGGATAAGGAAAGCCAGGTTGTATCAGTAAGTTGTTGGTATAACAAAGTGTTTAAAGAGATTTAAGCATTACTTCCCCGATTGGTTTTACTGTTTTAATTTGGTAGCTTTTAACCTTGTACCATATCAGATGAAAGAAAAGTTTCACCAGGAGTTTGAAACAGCTGCCTCTAAGAACAGAGTTCGAATCAGAGTATTAGAAGATCAAATTAAAAGCATCAAAGCAGACTGTGAGAAGAAGGCCAATGATTTAGCAAAGGTTTCATTTTCATAATGTTATTTACAAACCTTTTTTGTTATCAATTTAAATTTACCTTAAAGTAACATAGAAAAATATCAGTTCAAAAAGTTGTTACAACATAGGTCAACACACGACTTGCTGGTGTCTCCAGTGAAAGAGAAGCAGTAACATCAAAGCAACAACGTCAACTGCTGGAAGCTGACAAACGATACAAACAAAGCCAGAAGAACATTGAGGAAAAGGAACGCCTGCTTTGTGAGGTTTGTTCTCCAGAACGTTATAAATTTAAAACATATTAATATGTTAATCAACATGGTGGTGAGGAGGGTTACTTATATTTATTTACAGCAAACAACTGAAGTTTCACTTAATTGAGACACAGTTATAGCAAGCATGATAAATATTTATCATCAGCGATACACACTCGTCAAACTTGCAATATTTTTTCATTGATTCTATGGTTCTGTATTTTTGTGTTGACTTGTACTCCAATTGTGAAACATTTGTATTTTCAGGCAAATGAAAAGATAGCTGTGTTGGAGGCGGAATACGAAGCTTTTGCTACAAAACAGAAAATTCATGTTAGGTCCCTTCAAGATAAAATGGACAAATTAAAAAAAGAACTTGCTGCTAAAGATGAACATCTGCAAATGGCAAGAAACTAAACCTTTTTTTTCCTTAAAAATTGTCAAAAAATGTCTATTCAGATAAATAGCATGAACGCAATGCCATAATTCGAAAGATAGGGTGTAGCGCGTCTGAGAATTTTACCTCATTTTAATTTTAGTATTAAATATGCAATAGTGTGTTCATCCACTGTCTCGTTAAGGTAACTTTATCCACAGTACACTTTTTGTTTTTCGTGAACTCAATTGTTAAATTTATATACAGTTATTCGATATTAATTACATTTCGGTTAATGCAAGTTTTACATATTTGTTGAAACCGTGTTAGTAAGTTTGTTTTTGCTGTGTAAGGCTTCGTCAAAGCTTAGCAGCGCGGAAAAGACGACAAATGTTCTCAGCTCTCGGCAGAAAGAGCATCTCAGATCCATGGAAGAACAGCTCAACCAATTGCAGCATGAAAAAGATTTAAAAGAAGACGAATTAATAAAGGTTGATTTTTAATCGCGATGCTAAGCCTTAAAACATGTGATAGTAACCCTTTCGCCACTAATAGGCAATTCATTCTTGTTTAGTCAATAAATGTGATGTGCTATAAGTTCTACCATTGAATTTACCTTTTTATTAAACCTTTTTTACGGTCGTACTTTTCTGTAGTTTGTTTGGAAGATTCTGCTTTTTGGAGTTTTTTGCCAGATTTGTGATTTTTTTGCACAACCCAAGATTTTAAATTGTTTTCTCTTTTTTTTCTCAATTTAATGCAATTTTTTGGGTTGCAGACGTCATCCGAACTAAAAATGCTGCAAGCAAAGTGCGCAGGCCTGACGACTAAACAGCACAACAAACAACTGGTCATGGACGACCAAGTCCGTAGCCTGCAAACGCAGCTAGAGGCCAAGAGCGAAGAAGTGGACAGGGTACGTGTAATGAACTGCAAGAACTGCAGTCGAACGCATTATTTCTTGCCTTTTGGACCAACAGACCACACTGTAGTTTTGTGAATAAAATCAGACTGCTGCGCTTTGCTAGATTAACAGTGCTATTTTGGTTTACCATGAAACTTTATACCTGTGAAAACTGACAAATTGATATTCTAATTCAATAAACTTGATTACCGTTTATACTTTTCGTCTTAGCCCAGGTGAAACCCGGCGACATCTAATTAAAAATACTGAATTCGCAACGTCATCACTAACCTGGCGACAATAAGGATGATCCAATGTGGTCGTGAACGAAATGATATTTACCGGAAAAGCTTAGGCCACTAATAAAAACTATCGGCATATTTGTGGCGAAAGGCCAAAAAGAGGCCAGAAATAAATGTTTGATTATCGCCGAATATTTTTGTGATATTATCTTAAATGTAACTACATTGAAAACAACCAGAAAACATCAAATTATTTCTTTAGTATGTACCTTAAAAACGTCATCCTAGTGTGACAGAACCTTACTGTGATGATGATCAGTAGTGGTTCCTTCTGAGCATAAAGTTTGGTTAAGTTTAGTTTGTTTTTAAAACAACCGAACTTAATCTTGATGAATGTTCTAAATCCCTTTTTTGGTATTAAGATGAATGAAAAAAAGCAAACATCAAACACCCTATTCTTTTGTATGTGGTCAACATTTTTGTAATGTTTTCAGCTTGCATCGAAGCTTTCTTGTATGGAGAACAATACAAAAGCTTCGTCTCTGAAACAAACTCTTCACGTTCGAGCACTTGAAACAAAGATGAAGAACCTGGAAGCCCAGGGAAAAGAGAAAGACGAAAATATATTTAGGGTATTTAAGAAGTTAATGAAATTATCGATTATTTTTGCATTATACAATACATACACAATTATACATATCTTTAGGAGACTTTTTTCAGTGTTAAATGTCACTATATTTTATCCAACTTTGATTACGCTGTGTTTAAGACCTCTTATTTTAAGACGTGTGCCTCAAATAAAATCAATCAGTAATTTCTCCAAATATTGTTAACTCAAGATTCCGCAGTCAAAACTAGTTTGCAATTGTTTGCTGCGGGGATGCCAAAGAAGCACTGTCAGATAATTACTGTTCAATGTGCAATACTTTAAGCAGGTATGTATTTCAGCATTGTTAAGATCACTTCGGTCTTTTTTTCAGCTCACAACCGAGCTAAACAGTCACACGTTAGAAGTGAAATCTGTATCATCGCAAAAACTAGCGCAAGTCAAGACTCTTGAAGATAAGATTCGAAAGCTTGAGGCCGAAAATAACAGCAAGGAAGAGCAATTGTACAAGGTTAGTCGCGGTAAAAAACAACAAAAAAGGAAATATTTACTTGTTGTAAATTTTTATTTTATTAAAAAGCTGAATCACTTTACTTTTTTAATCAAAGCTAATAATTCAACAAGTAGGGCGTACTTTGTTCATAGTTGTTGTTTTATTTACGGAAATATTTCAGGTATCAACCAAGCTAGCCCACAGTGAGCTCGAAGGCGATTCCGTAGCTTCAAGTTATCGCGTGCGAATCCGAGCTTTGGAAGAAAAGAATGAATTGCTACAATCCGAAAATCTCCTCAAGGAAGAACAGTTAATACAGGCATGTGTGTGTTTTCAATTTGCAAACATAAATTGCTTGTCGTTCCAAACACGATCTGAAACCTACATATACACAATGTCTACTCTGTAATCAAGCCCTTGTGACGCACTGACCAACGATAACGGTACCTATAATATAGTACAAAGTTGGTAGAGCGACGGCCCGGCTATGACTGGAGGTTTTGCACATGATCGTTTTCTAGTCCTGATCATTTACTACACCTGTAAAACTCTTTACCATTAGAACTGCACACAATTTTTTAGTTTTATTTTTTCCTGTTGTGTTCACAATTTTTAGCACAAAGTCTCTGTAAATACCATTGCATGTTTTCTGTCTATTAAAAATCACATATACAGCCCTATTCAATTACAGTTTTGCTACATTATAGATAAACAATAAAAGGCACCCCTCTATGTAAACCAGAGTTGGATCAATTGTAATTGATATAATTTAATAGGTTTTAATGTAATTGTAATGTAATTGAGGCATTTTCATACTGTGTTTTGACTCGATAATTATGAGTGACAATTCAGGTGTTCAATAAAAACACTCTTATGTAAAATGCCGTAATTATATTTAACTTGCTTCCTAAACCCAATTTTTTTTTTATTACTTTAAAACTATTCCGTAAAACACAAAATACAAATAGTTTTATGTACTAAATTTAATATACTATATTGCATAGATTGAATCAAAAGCCAGCGAATCCGAAGTCGAAGTCAAAAAAATGAGAGAGAAGGCCAGGCGAATGGAGATTGAACTTAACAGAAAAGGAAATGAATTAAAGGAGGTATACTACGTTACCTATATAGTTACATTTGAGGCATAATACAATTTTCGTAATATTATAAATTTGTTTCCTATATGTTATGTTTATCTTGTTTGTGCATAAAATTATTTTTTATTTAAGTCTGCTAACAATGTTTATATATGATTATTGGTACATAAAAAATAACCCATTAATATAATACATGCAAAATCGCGAATATCGATAAAGTAAGTAAATTTTCTGTTTTTTGTGTAAACCCTACCCCCTTAAGTCCAAACTATCGTATAAAATAGAAAAAATATTTTTTTTCAGGTTATTAGAATAAAAACTTTAGCCCTAAGCTTAATATAACCCCAATTGTTAATTTTTATTTCTGAAAAAAACAAAACCCCGTGTTAGATCTCGAATGGAAATAGATTTGATATCCGTCCACCCGAGCAACGATTACTTCCACTTGCCATCGGACGGTCCCTTAGCGTGTATTCGGTCCAACCTGAGTTTAATTAACAGCTGCAATCAGTCGAAAACGAGCTAACAAGCAAAACATCGGAGAGCCTGAGTCAGATCCAGAGTGCTCAGCGTGCCAAGACTCGACTGGAGTCGAACCTAAGTCAACTCAAAAACGAACTGAGCGAGGCGTCGAGAAAGATCTTAAGTCTTGAGTGTGACGTCGCGGATGCAACTTGTGGCGAGAAGCGAAGAGATCGGCAAATTGAAAAGGTAAACTATACCAGCCGCCGAATAGTTTTTCTTTGAACTTTAACTTTAATGTGAATATAGCCTAATTGAATATATTCATTTTTAAGCATGCAATTTACAAATTATAAAGAGAAGTTTCACAAGATCGGATATCATAGTGTTTAAAATAATTGTTTTGACTTTATTTTGAACTATAGATCTCATCCTGTTTTAAATGGGTATACAATAACTTATTTGGTTGTGTTTCATTTTTTAGCTTAAAACTGCTGAAAGTGAACTAAAAGGTGCGATAGCAGACAAGGAAGCCCAGCACCAGAAAACGCAACACGAGTTAATTTCAGCATTAGCTAGTAACGAGAAAATAAAACTTGAACTAAAGGTATAACGTTAACGTTTTTTTTAATTAAATTGTTATAACGGTCATGCTCGTAATGGCGAACACCAAAATGTATATAATATGTCAGTTTTACCCTAATTTATAAAATTATGGTAAACTTGATCAAGTTATGTTAACTATATTCAACTCAACAAAAGTATTTTTAAAATTTGTCCTATTTTAATTTTGGTTCTGTGAAGTTTTCGTGAACCCTTACGCGCAGTGTTTTTTACCCCGGTATGGTTCGAGCGCTCCAATTTTATCGCCTTTTTCGTTTTTCTTTCAGAAAGCCAAACAGGACATGAAAGCATGTGAGGCAACCAGGGACCAAGCCGTGAGTGAGTTAGACCGCGAGAAATCCCTGGCTAGCGAATTATTGCAAGCCTCGTCGCAAGCAAGTCGACAGCTCGACCTCAACAAAACCGAACAGGTGACTGGTCAGATGCGCCCGGCAACTCGCATCCATATCATGAACAAATATTAAAAGTCAAAGTTCAAAAACCCGAGTAAATCCAGGATCAGACATTTTTCTAAAGGAATGGAGCCTTCATTCACATTAAGGAACTGACAATGCCAGCATAGGCAAAATATATATTCCTTTTAAAAAATGTCTGAACCTGCTTTTACTCGGGTTTTTGAACTTTGAGTTTTATTGTTTATATATGCGTCAGCGGAACAGTGATCGACACGCAGAAACCTGCTGCCAATGGTTTTGGATTCCATAAAGATACGTTTTTCCATATCATCAATATATATCGACTCCACGCCTGCCTTTTCTCATGGCATTTAAATTTATAACTAACAAATGCTCGGCAGACCGCATATGTTTTGCGACACGTTTTTGTACGACGTATTGCATAAAAAAAATATGCCTATTTCAAGATGTGCAACGTAAGGGATAACCGTAACATAATTGCAGCACTCCTATCAAAAAAGGTTGCTAAGGCAAACATATACATTAAGACTTGGTTTACCGTATTAAAATTCACTATACAAATAAAAAACTAAATATGATAAATTACAAGGGCGTAAAATTCGTTTAACTTTTAAAAAGCGCCAATAATTGTTAGTATATTATATTTGTCTTGAAAAAAATGTAGCATTTTCTGGAAGCACAAAAAAAAAGTTTTTTTTGCAGAAAACATTTTCCGTTTAAGTTGCATTGGACCACCTCGCCCTAAATAAAATAGATGCTTGTAAGTTAAGGATATGTGACGACGTTATATAGTTATGCAAAACAATATCAATTTTGTTTAAAATGACTACAATTTTTGGTAAAATAGTACAAAGAGAAGAATGTCATTCTTCTTATTGTACACATAGAATTGTACTGAGCGAACTAAAACATATTTGTTTAAAGAAAACATTTTCGGAGAAGCAAATACAAACAATAACCGAACTACAACGTCAGCTTAAACAATCTCAACAGCAACTCATTGAAGCGCAGGTAAAACTAAGAGTACATTTGCAATTTATGTTAAAACCATTAAGTTTGTCAGTTCTGAACCAATAGGACGCGGGGCTTTCCAGGTTGGCAAAGCGCTTTCACCAATATATTTAAAAGTTTGAAACAGGTTGAGGGGTGTAGCTTCTATTTTGCACAACCAAACTTTTAAATATATCGGTGAAAGAATTTAATTTATGCAATGCGATTTATGTGCAAATGTTTTTTTAAGCATATATACCGGTTTCCGATTTGAATTGTGTTTAGTTAATTTTTTTGAAAATTTTTTTTGACACTGTGCTGCTATATCAAAAAGGTCGGCGTAAAAGTAGGTTGCAAGATAAAAATTTGATAAAAATTGGCGGTTAGATAAAATAAATGTGAAATACTGATTTAGAACATTTCGTTGTTATCTTGCGGCAGAACATCGAGAAAAACCTTGAAATTGAGCGCGATTTACTTGACAAGGAAGTTTCCCGCCTTCGGTCAATCGACGTTCAGATAAAAGAGTACAAGGGGCAGTGCGAGAACTTACAGGTAATCCATACGGAACGATAGTCGGTATTTATTGGTTATATTAATACTCAAACTATAAGATCCTTTGCGAAACTTCCATTCGTAACGTGACGGTTTAATTAGAAATACAATTGATTTAAATCACTTGTTTTCCAACAGGAGAATAACTCTTCGCAATCAATTAAATTAGAGAAGGCGCTGAAGGAAAATCGAGACCTTCAGCGGAAACTTCAAGTGCATGAAACCGACCAATTATCAAAGAGCAAAAAGATGGTTGAGTTAGAAAAGGTGTGTAATTTTTAAATGAATAATTTCATTATAAGATCGATCTAATTAAATAAAAAAAAATTGACATGAACAATGAGCATAGTTAGTTCAGTAGTTCGAATATAAAATATTTTTTAGGATTTTCTTTTAGTTTGACTGATGTTTTTAATGTTGCGTTGTAAATTAAATTTACGAGTTGTGTTTTTATCTGTAGACTGCCGAGCTTCTTAAGGAATCATGTTTGATGCTCGAAAAGCAAGTGGAAGAATTGGAGACTTTTAACAACGAGTTGATTGAGAAACATGACGTTTTAACAATGGAAAGGTGATTTGCTTTACTGTTGTAGCAAAAATTTATTCAATTCAAAATCATTGTACTTTTACATTTCACCGAAGCATTCAGTTCAAGTAACAAAACTGATTTCTCGAAATAGACGTCTCGCATTTTTGGAATTGATATGTACTGAAGCATAACATTAATCTCTCTAAGAATACAAATTGGAACTGTTTCTACTGTAGGCAGTAGTTAAGAAGGCTGAAGGCTTATTAAGGTGCTTGATCAATGATCACCTTAATTTTTGTCGGCGCCAAGGCAAATTTGGCTAATTTCGTAAAACTTGAACTCTGTTTTTGTCTCATCTAGGAAAATTACTAGAAACCATCTGTGGCTCGTTAAATGTGAAAACAAAACCGTGTCTACACATATCTTATACGCGTCCAAATGTTTTTACACTCTTTATTAAATTTTTTTGTGAAATGGAGAAATCGTTTTCTGTGTCAGACACTTCTGTTTAATTAAACCACTTTTGGCGCGTTTTTATCGTAATCCACTTTTTCGCAAAAAAAGCAAAGCGAAAATCTGTCAAATAATCGGGCTGCAAAATATCCAGGGATGATTCTCAGAAGAAGTGCTCCTCCTTGGAAGTGGAAGTCCGGAGTTTGCAGAATCAGATGAGGAGCGAATTGTCTGAGCTCGACCAAAACAGCGCGGATCAGATGACTGAGATGAAGATACAACTAAGGAACGAGATGAATCAAGCACATGAAATGTCGGAGGAGGTAAACAGCTTTTTCCTTGGCTGTATAACAACCATAGGATTTGCCACAAACGGTTTTTGTTGTTATTGATATGCCAATTGTGAAGGGTCTTCTGTTTGTAACAGCTCGATTTACAGGCAACTATTTGGCCTGGCAAATGTTGATGCTGATATTTCGTTTAAAATATTCCTTCGTATTATACCAGAAATGAATAAAATCATAACTTGTGGTAAACGGACAATCAATTACGTTTTTACCTCACGCAGAGCCTCGTGCAGACTAAACTAAATTGTTTCATAAATGTCGGGTATTTCGATTGGGCCGCGTTTAACCAGCTTATCAGACAATGGAGCATCAATAGGGAGAAACTTGAAACATTTTATGTGGAAAAAGCGCAAAACCACGTCTTGCAGAGTGGAAACCTAATTTAGCGGATCAATGAAAACAAAAACAAAAAAATCAGCAATCGTTGTGTCGCAGTTCCGCGACCTCCAGCGACGCTACCGCTTGTTGGAGCTCAACGCAGCCGGCGTGCAGCGGAAACTCAACGCCGAGAAGGATGCGCACGATCGCTGTCAGCACGAGTTGGATCGAAGCAAGTCCGACCTGTCAATTATCGAGCAGAGCGTCGCTAGGGCGGAGCGTCAGTTGCACGCCGAGATTGAGCGCTGCGACGAACTGGAAAAGGAGAAGACCTTGATGCTGAACGATTTGGAAACTGACAAGGTGTGAGCTTTGGAAACATTAAGTGCATTTGATTTTATACTTTTCTTCGTAAATCCAACATTTTTAACTGAGTGAATAATAATTAGTTGAAGGTGGGGGTTGTGTTTAAAGGCCACTTGCGTAGCATTTTAATTAAAAGCCCTTTAATACATAAATCAGACGTTTGTGAACCACGTAGATTATACCCAAGACGTAACATTTCTAATTTTGCCTAATCTAAAGCGAAAAATTTATTACCATCAAGACAAATAACATCCACCATTATTAATATATATAACTTATATTTTTATATATGCTATTTGAAGACTTCATTAAAATATGTAAACACTATTGTAGACATATTGTGCTAATCGTGTATGCTTGATGTTTTTCCTTTAACTTGGACAGCTTGCGCATTCTCACGAGCTGGTGAGGTTGAACTGCACGGGAGCGCAACAGATCAAACTCATAGACTTCTTGCAATCGAGAGTTGAAGAACTGGAATCTTCCGACAAGAAGAAAAAGAAGGTGAGTCAACAGCTCTACAATCGGTTACTTTTGTGCCACTCTTACGTTTATGTTGTAATAAGATTTATAACGTCCAGTGTACATTCTCGTTTGCTCAATTTTCTGCCGATTATAACTATTTTAATTCATTTTTTTTCGCCCTTCGCTCGAATCTCGTTTAACTTTTCAGTATGTCTTTGCCCGTTTTAAGAAATCTTGTCGGCATTAAAACGACATGCGTCTCGTTGCAGTTTGCTGACATCTAAAGGGCTGTTGTCGCCCTATCCACTTGAATGCGTACATGCTTGATTTTCGTTTCATATTTGCGCACATTTTGTGGCTTTACGTTTTTACCATGCTCCTTGAACAAATTTAGGGATCCACCTTGCCTAAATCCTATTCCTTTATGTAGGGTAAAGTCAACAGAGTTTAGAAATGTTGATAGCATGGCAGCATTTATTCGAGTCCCAGAGTTTAAATAAAAATTCGCCTAGATATAGCCCATGCAATATTGTTAGTGTGCAGCACATATAATAAATCTAGCTGAGCAAAGTTATTTGTGTAAGTGCGGAAGAAACGGGGTTATATTATTTTTACCCATGTGTAATTTGTGGCTCTTTGCGGTTACCATTGACCAAGTAAGCAATGTGGCTAGGTGTATGACTGGTTGTCCACCACTGATATACACTAAGAAATCCCCGACAGTAAACTTAAACAATCTCGCAGAATCAAAAGAAAGCGACTGTGTACCAGGCTCCGCTACAATACAGAGAATTGCAAGATTTGCTTGAAGCTGAGAAAGCTTCCAACGTTCAGCTGCAACAACAAGTCAACCTGCTTCGATCTGACCTTCAGGACAGCAACTCAAAAGGTAATCGCCCATTACTTGCACGGCATCGTTAATTGCTCGACACGCATTATGTAACAAAGTGTAAATATTTATAACAGGTTTTTTTTATCACAAGTCCAAATCTATGCTGATTCAAATTTTTGCGAACTTTGAACAATACTTTACCTTGATACCGAGAAGGTCTTCAAGGAACTTCGTATTTAATTTATCATACAGGTTATCTGCATCAGCCATTTAAACATTTTAACGCAGAGCAAAAAAAGAGAAAAAATGCAGTTTAATTTTCTCTTTACCTTGCATGCTGTCGTGCGTGGTGTAAATATGTCGTTCTCTGATGAATACACGCCGTATACGTTAGCGCAACGTCGGAAATAAAATAAGAAATTGCCGGAAGAGATTCTTATTCTTACACTATGGCAAGAACAACTTATTTCAAACTTTACTCTCTTCCGATGTTGCAGTGAAACGGATGAAGCACGGCATGGACACGCCCTTGAGTCCGGGATCGATCGCCGCAATATCTTCGCTCGTCAAATCGCCGGCCCCACAATCGTGCGCCTCTCCCAATTCCAAGACCAACAAGCTGAGATCCAAGCCCAGAATGCACCACAACATACCGCACCGGTTCGTTTGCTCGCTTTTCAGTTGGCCTTGTTTGGTCATTTCACGCTGTTTTCGGCGGTCGTTCAAATTGTGTTTTAAAAGTTACGTTAGTGTACTGCGATAAACGCTTTAAACTTGGGTTTCCTATAGCCGGTGGCATTCATGCTGCATCATACTTTACATAAAAACCGTTGTATAACTGATACGTCACTTAAATACATTGGGCTAATGATTCTTTTGGTATGCTAATTTCAAATTATGCATTACCAAAACAAGGATGGTAATAAAAGGTAAAGGAACCATTACTTTCACATTCTCGTTCAATCACTTAACAATATTTTAAAGTTGGAACTAGCTCGCAGATAGACGCGAGTAGAATCGTATTACTATCAAATTTGCTGTGTTTCGTGGTTCGATTCAGGGATCCTGTGATATTAATCACCTGACCTGACGTGACCCCTTGAAATACAATTTTTCCGTTGTAACGTCATAAGCTGTTTTGCTAGTTATAAATACTTACGATTTGTAGTTTTATGAATATACTGTTACGCCGTACATTGTATCGTAGTTTTAGCTGCTGGAAGAACAAAGTTATTATTGTAGCTTTATTTTACATTTATTCCTAGGCTGTCTCAATGGCTTTGCACACGAGCGGTACGCTGCTCCGTTTGCCTTGCGATCATCCACTTCGGTCACGGTTCGCTGCGTTGTTCGGAGTGTGCGATCGCGTGTCACACCAAGTGTAGCAAGAGTGTCACCAACACTTGTGGTTTGCCAGGTATATACTTAAAAATCTGGCTATTTATCATTGTGAGTTTCTTTTAAAATAGTAGTTGAACATAACACCACGTAAAAAACTATGTTTTTGAATTTTATTTATATATTTTGATTAAACAGTTTTATTTTGACTAAAGATAAACAAGACCGACTGTGTTTTACGGAGGCTCACGAGCGTATTAAATAAAACAAAAATCTTTACGTCCTTCTAGGTGGACTGTTCCAACAATTTAAAGATGGTCCGAAACCCTCCAACCTCTCGCCAATAAGTTGCGTGTTCAAGGGTTCTAGTTCCGACCAGCTTCACGGCTGCCTAAAAGGTTTGTTGCTTGCAAAGTAGTCGCCTTGCTTTTTAGAACGAAATATCGATTCATGTATATCGTGCTCCACTTCTCCTCCATTTTTAAATTGCTCTACTGTTAAGTAGGGATGTCCGATACTTGATATTTTATTTCCGATATTTTGGACAAAAAGGATCGCTTTCCGATCCGATACCAAATGACGTCATTGCTTTGCTCCATCAAGTCAAATAGGTTAAATTGGAACATTTAAAGGCCTTTTTAGGTTATTAGTTTACATCCCTATGTAGTGTTAAGGCTTAAGGGTTAACTGACAGCAATGCACCTTCGAGTTTTGGGTTAAAGTTGTTGCTTGTTGTAGTGTTGTGCGGCGACGACTCTTGGACTACCCGAGTTGTTCGCCTCACCTCCACTCACCTCCGTATTTGCCCCCCAAACGCAAAGTCGCCCACCAAGAGTGACAAGGATGATACGATTGACCTAACCAAGGCCGCCTACGTTCACACCGACGTCGGTCAGGCGGAATTACCCGGCACCGCGAAGCAAGGTGAGCGTTACCCTTATTCTGTCGTTCCCGCCAAAATTAAACGATAAAATCTGTGTGAGTATGTGTTTTATCGAATCCATACATATTACGGTAACGTTGCTTAAATACTTTCAAAAAAACCTCCTCGGTGTTTTACAACCTGTGGTACACGTGCCACTAACTAGTCGTTATGTACAGGATTGACGAAAATCAGTGCAAATTATAAGTGTAATTTAATTTGTTTTATTCTCTGTTTGCCATTAAATCGATGCTGACTGGCCATACGTAGAAAATAATCTAGAATCTGCGCAAGCGTTGAGAACTTGTTTTTATTTATATTTACATTCTGGCTTCAATAAACATAGAAAAATTTGAGCAAAGGTATACTTTGAAACCTGGTGATACAAAAATATAGTAAAAAGCTGTATACGACCAGAAGGTGCCCGAGAACCACTGATTTATATCATATCATATCTTCTCGTGGCTTAGGGTTTTAAATGCTGTCTTACTGCCATATTTGGCCATTGTACTATTTGATTTAAATATTCTTCTAATTTATACAATAAAAATAGGACTTTATTTTTAGAGGAATTATCGGTACAAACTGTTCTACAAGAACGTTTTTTTCCAACAGTATTTTCAATTATATTGAGTAAAAACATAATATAACTAGAACTATCATGCTAACGAAATTTTCATAACAACAGTTGTCAACTTTTGCAGTGATCCGAAAAGGTTTGCGTTAACGAACCAGTTTCAAGGATTTCGATCACTTAAGCGTCGGTTTGTTTAACTTAAGCTAGGATTTCCTAACGCAGACCTCCCGTACGTGTTCAAGATCCAGACGGGTTCGAGCAACTCTTGTTGGCCGGCGCGCTCCATCTACTTACTGGCCGCCGGCTTTGGCGAGAAGCACTTGTGGGTCGACAAGCTGGAGGCTGTCACCTCCAAGCACGGACAACCGCGCAACGAGATATCTTCCAACTCTGTAAGCTTGACAACTAAAGCTGGGGTTTTCGGCCCGCGACCCTCTATCTACTCTATTTTACACAACAACGCATACATCGTATCATGCCTCAGAACGGGGCATAAATGAAAAACAAGTTCTTTTCACTTTTAACATTATCAAGCAGCATGTTGTCATGTTCCGCATGTTAGCTGGCCTATCGTAGTCAGATCAGATACGATTGTTAGTCGCAATATCGCTTTCAGTCTTTCATACTACGATACACCGCTCAAACTCAATTAGTGAATAAAACTTTTGAAATTCGGACATTCGTTTTGTTTGATGAATTTTGACCATTTTTTTCATTTTCAAATCAGAAAATCTTGGGTAACGAAATCTTGCAGTTGATGATTGAAGACAAAATCGAAATTAATTGCTCGCTTCCTGTTTCTGACAAGGTAAATGGTGGTTAAAGTACTCGACTGACTCGTATCTGTCTTGTATTTCTATTTCTATTTAATTTGTTGTTTAATATTGTCGGAGTCAAATAATAAATGAGTTGTACAAATGATTTTTTAACTTTTAATTTCCTTATCCTGCAATGGTTCAGGAAATCCTTTTCGGGTGCGACGCCGGTCTCTTCCTTCTTGCTCCCAACAAGTCCTCGGTTTCCTCTCGCTCCAACATGGCGCAGGTGGGAGGAGTAGACAACATCTTCCGTATGGAGACGCTCGCAAAGAACAAAGTGGTCGCTATTGAGGGAAAGAGGAACAGACTCATCACCTTCGATATTTCCACGGCAAGTTTATCATCCTAAATTATCGACCATCGTTTTAGCTACGTATTTTTTGTGCACATAAAGCAGGGGTTCTGAACAGGGTAGACACCTTTACCAATTCCTCAAATTCGCTAAAAATGTCAGCTCGCCAATTGTGAATTTCCGTTCCACCTATTTTTTTTTCATCAATAGTAATTTTAACGACCGTTCTGTTTCGGTGTGTTTTAAAATAGTTCTCATATGGCCGGCCTTGATTGTATACCAGACAATGTGTAGGACATTTCAATACCAAGTTTGATGCGCTTGTTTAATTTGTTTTTGTAGGTTCACAAGTTTAATTAGCGATTTTCACAATAACTGGCTTTCAGTCTTCGACGTTTAAGATAATTCGTCGCAGATTAACAAAAGAGTTCAGTAGTTCTGATAAACACAACCTATTTTTTGCCATTCAGCATTCGGCGAGTGGGTGCCAATAAGTGTTCGCGTGGAGCAAAAATTTTACTCGCATTGGCGAGCGGCCAACTGCAAAATCCCAACCATGCCACAACTCTTTCTTGTTAAATAGATCGCTAAAGATCGGAAAGTAACTGTCCACGAGGTGGGGCTGGACAGCTGCCACGTGGTGGCGTGTGGACACGCCGAAGGAGTGCACTACTTATGCGCGGGATCGCCTACGTCTGTCACTGTGCTAAAGTACAACGACAGACTCAAAAAGTTCTGCAAGCAAAAGGTATTTAGGGCAAAGTGACCTTATAAGAATTTTTTAGGCTGAGTTTTTTGTAAAAGAAGCACAGAAGTTAATTGGTAAAATTATACAAAATTTTACTAACCTAAACCTCACCGCTCACATAGCTCCTGCTCGTCTATCTGGTTTTATTGTCGAATATTGATATGAATGTTTGATTCTACAAGTGCGCGAAAAGCTAATTTTACACGCAAAATTATCTGCTGTTTCTTGCGGAGGGAATTATTTCTCTTAAATTGAGGAACAAGTGTACTATGATATTATAAGCAACTTAAACTTTTATGTTTAGTAAAAAGTTCATCAGATCTTTATATTACGTAGTGCAGTGGTTCTCAACCGGGGTGCCGCGGCACCCTGGTGTGCCATTTCTAATGCCCAAGGGTGCCGACTGCCGAGAGATATTTGAGAATCTTTAAGAATCTGATTTTTGCTCAACTCTTACAACTTTTTGTGTAAGATTAGTGGAAGAAATACATTTATAGTGGAAGAAAATACATTTATAAATTCTAAAAAATTGTGTAGAGTTGATGTGTGTAGTTCCAGTTCCGTTTATTGTGACATTCTAGTGATTTACTTACGGAAAAATCATGTAGGGGTGCCGCAATCTATTTATTAGAGGTTTGCCGCAAGCCATAAAAAGTTGAGAACCACCGAGTCTTAATGTTTGGCGATCAAATCTGACGTTGCCCCAAAGGTGTGATATTTTGTTGTCAGGAAATAGCGACAACGGAGCCTTGCACTTGTATGATCTTCACACCTTGCAGCGTGATCATTGGAACCAACATGTTTTACGAAATCGACCTCACCGACTATAAGATTGACGGTTTGCAGTTGTTTGTTACTATAGTTGCAACTTCCACTTTTTGTATCACTACATTACCTGGCCAGCTGGCCTTTTTATTTAGCTTTCTTTGCATGAGACCTTACAAATTTTTTTGACAGATATTCGTTCTAAAAGTCGCCATTTGAGATATTTTAATTTTTAACTGCTATCAAATTAGAGTTATTTTCGTTAAATATTGATGTAATTATTAGTGCTTCCAAAGGATTATATTTACCTACAGATCTCGCCTCTGTCAAGTAAAAAACATCATCCAACTAATCGTAAATAAAATTGATTTTTTTTGTTGAAAGTCAATGTCGGTGTAATAGGAAAAGAGACAAGGAAAAAAATAATTGTGAAAAAACTATCTATATGCCAATTTAAACAAATAGCGCAACTTATGCCGCTGCATAACATTTTTATAACATAAAAAGTTACCGGCGCGATTTTTAGAGTTTTTGGACATGGGCGAGCTAGCTCTATCGCGTCGCCTAAAAGACTCGAGCATATTTCCAGTTGCTGTGTTGAGGTTGAGCGACACTGATGGCCGCCAGGAATTCCTGCTCTGTTTTCACGGTAACTTTTGGTTATTTTCATTTACACCTCGTTTCGAGCGTCAATTTAATTTATAAAAACACAATAGTAACGTTACTTTGATATTTAGCATCGTCTAATGCAGCTGTCCCTAACCTGTGGGTCGCGACCCCAACTGGGTTGCCTGAAATTTTTGAGGGGTCGCCATTAACTCGTCATATTTCCGTTTTAGTGCGATTTATGTAGTTTTTTCTTTACAATGACGTCACAAGAATAAACGTGACTGGGCTAATCTTCTACATAAAATTGCTGCTTTAGCTCTTAGAGCTGCTAAATCTGCTAACGTGACATTTAACAAAAATTAGCTTTGATTTAGCGTGTGAATGTCGCACTTTTCCCCGCAAATTGTTTATAAAGGGTGGTTTTTCAAAAGGTTGTTACTTACCTTGGCCAACGTGGTTTGCAGATAAATGAAGTTAACTTCTTAATTATAATAGCGGATGCATAAAACCCGCATTTCTTTTAACTCGTTTAAAGTAACATAATCAAAAGTTTAAGCAAATATTTTGTTTTGGACTTACATGCAATCAACGTACCCGGCTCTATTAAAAAATGTAATTGAAACCACATCCCGTTTTTAAACACATGGTTTGTGAATCGGGACAAAGCGCAATGAGCATATTAATCACGAAACATCGTAGGCCTATATTGCTTAGAAATAAAGCATGGCATGTGATTATGCCAGTGCTTTTCAACCTTTTTGCTGGATTGGAACCCTATGGAAACATTCCACTGGCTCGAGGAACCCCAGTGTAATAAACACCTCAATTAGATAAACAATTTAAAAATTGCGGAACCCTTGGACTGTACTATAGCGGGACCCTGGTTGAAAATTAAAATTGCATTTTATTTAAATTGGGGTCGCCTATTAAACCCTAGGGGGCGCCAAGCAATTCATAGGGGGGCGCAAGCTCTACTTCGTTATTTAAATTTTTGCATTGATTTTATTGGTTTCGTTTGGGTCGGGCACCATTCCTACAGCTGTACAACCTCTGTTTTTGTCAACTTTAACATTGAAACTGCAAAAAAATTATTCTGTTTTTTTCTTTCGTTTACTTTTTTTAGCACAAAGTCTCTTTGAGTGCCATTGCATGTTTTCATATCGGGTATAACGGCCATATTTAATTACAATTTTGCTAATATCCCTTTTTCGAACTATTTTTTATCCATATTTTAGAAATTATAACAGCTAGCAACAGGGGACTCGAATTTTTTTGCGCGAATCTTTAATGTTTTTGTAATATTGTCGTTGTACTATGTGTCGTTACTTCTTTTGAAACACGCTACGATAACGCTATGTTTAATTTTTGGGCTTGACATTTGCATTTGCGGCCGCTCGACATCACAGACTTACAACTGCGAAGTAAGCTATATGCCTTCACAACACGTATGTCAAAACAGCTCGATAAAAATTTTCGAGCACGAGCAATTTGTTGTGTACCCAATGCGAAAAAGTCTCCAAAATTACAGTTGTTTAGCCAATTCAACCAAATAAAACTCAATTGTTTTCGCGCTTTGCACGACCAGCCATACGCTTCACTATTTTTATGTTGTCTCAGTAATATTTAATTGAAAATACCGAACTGCTTTTCGTAGGGGGTGCGAGACATAGAAAAATTGCCTGAGGGGGGCGCGGCTGAAAAAAAGATTAAGAACCTCTGGTCTAGAAGGAACAATAATGTTTGCAGAGTGCAAACTCGTACACCGTCTTTCAATAGATTTGATTAGTTATACTTTGATTGTTTGCCACTTCTTTTATATTTGTAAACCTAAATATTTTCTTGCAGAGTTTGGGTTGTTTGTTGACGGTTTTGGACGCTTATCGCGTTCTGGACACATTAAATGGTCGAGAATGCCTCTGTCGTTCGGTGAGTGACAGTACTCAATTTTGGATAACTACAGCTATTTATAACCACAAAAAGCTAAATGGCGAATCATTTTTTGTTTCGTGTTTAGTTTTCATGCACCTTTGTTTCAAAAATGCATTTACAAATGCTTTTTGAAGATGGCTGCTGTAGTTTTTTAACTGTGTTTTTTTTGTTTTTACATAATTTCTTATGTTTTGGTTTGTATTAAAGCAAGTTTTTGTTTCCGTGTTAGAATACCGTGAACCCTACCTCGTCGTTGTACAATTTAATTCGGTTGAGATCCTTCAGTTGGATTCGAGTCAAGACGTGTCAGCCGATAACTCGGCAATCGACCACGCGTTTCTCGGCTTTCCAAGGTTGGTGAACGCCGTCCAATATCTTCTGTACTTTACTGTTTGAATAAATTTCCAGTTTACATTTAATTCCAATATTTCGTTATCCATAGTGCGAGGTATCTAGGTCCAGCTATTACCGATGGAGCTGTTTACCTTGCTTCCAGCGATGGTTCGCGTTCTTCTGTTTATTGTTGCAAAGGAAACATGAAGGGTGTCAGCAGGGAACAAGTCAAGTAAGAATTTATACCTTACCTCCAAATACGTGGTGTTACGTTTTAACGTGATAGCTGTACAGCACCACTAATCCTTTACAACTTAATATAATTAATCAAGTCTCTTCGGAAAATCTTATATAAAAATTAGATTTGCAAAATACTTGTTAGTGAAATAACAACTAATCAAGTATATGTACCAAAAAAGTCCGTATGTAAGCCGGTTTAGAGAGCGTGGTAATATTTTAAGAATGCCGTTTGGCGTTTAAAACTAAACTTTATTGAGACCAGTTATTGGGGATCCTAATAACTATTAGTGGGTCGCGATTGGAAATACTCTATTAAATACAACATGTGTTTGTTTTGTTACCTCTTCCTGAACCTGGATGTAAATAATCCTACATAGATTTACTGTGCTATTTTGGAGCTATTTGCTTGCATTATGTGTTGCAGATCAATGTATAACTCCGCTTTGTGTCACATTTACTAAACACATGTTTTTTTTTCGAATGTCTGAAGGAACAATCAAAAGCGAAGGTACGCCGTTCTTTCGTCGTCTGTCGACTCTTTAGCGTCACCTACCGTCAAAAGATCTTCCGCTTTTAGCGATGTGTCAAACCTGAGGCAATCGCGTGACTTATCGGGCTCTTGTCAGTCAAGTCTTGACACAAGTCACTGGACTACGGGCACAAGCGAATAGTGAGCATGTTTAATAAAAGTGAAAGTTTCAGTAGATAAACCAGGGTTGGTCAAACCAAGGCCCGCGGAACAAATTACTTCTTAAATGCGGTTTGAATAAATATAGCTACCCCTTGTTTTCCGAGGTTTTAGTGTTTATTTGTTTGCAGTGACGGCGTTTCTATAGACCACACCATCACCGATACCGATACTCTGATGGGATCCACTACAGATAGTGACACGGTCGTACCCAGCGCTGTAAGTCGGCTATATCGCGATGTTAAATAAGTGATTTCGTGCATTGGTTGTAGTGGCATTGCCTTCGCAAACGTACAAATATTTTCTTTCTTGTTGCTTTCTTTAAGTGCCAGCAAACTGATCAATTTGTACGGCTTGCTGTGTTTACAGCAGTCACCCGAACAGTTCAAACTCTATTTAAACACGCAAACAAAATTTAAAAAAGTACTAATTAATTATTACAACTGTGCGTCGCCGCCTTTACTGCTCAGCTCTGATATAGCCTACTCGGCATGTGGTTCTCAAACTGTGCGCCGCGGTAAACCTGTGTTCCTCGGGAGAATGCCAAGTATGCCGTAGAACAGTTTACAGTTTTTTCATCAGGATTCTAAACAGACTAACCAATTTTATAGCGAAAACAGATATATCTATTGCTTTTTAAACCAAGGCCTTGCCGCAAATTTGTGGTATTGTGTTTATGTACCCTAAATTTAAAAAGTTTGTGCTACACAGGCTGGCAGAATCTTGCCAGCCTTCTGGTGACAAGCATTTTTGGTCTTTAATCTTTGGCATTCAGCACATAACAGAGTTTCTCGAAACACAACCGCATTTATACCCAATTTTATAGAAAATGCTTGCCGAGGTGGAGTCACACAATGCAACGTACCATAGTATGTATGCTAGTTTCGTTAGGCTGAATAGAGATGGAATTGCGACTAGCGTGATATGATTGCTTGTCAAACACTGCCTATTTACCCATTTAATACCGTGCTTCGCACTTTCGTAATTTTTTTCAGAATGTCCCAACAAAATCGATTCCTGCCAATTGTGATGCGTAATTTGTTCCTCAATATTCGGGATTACAAAAGTATATGAATTGAATATTTGTGAAAACAACCACAAGGTTTTTTTTGTGAAATAGATCTTAAAAAATACTATTTTTTGGAACCAATATATTCGTTTTTCTGGCTTATTCTTCGGCCAACATAGTCGTCAAGTCGCCAACATTCTGCCATACTTGTGCTAGAAAATAACAAAGGTAATACCTTTTCTGAGCTTCGACATAAAAAAATTGACAGGAAAGCGGAGCTGATAGCTCATCACGCCTCCAGTGGCGGACGGTGTCAAGCCCGGAAGGGAGCAGAAAGACGGCTCCAGCGAAACCAACCAGAAGGCGCGACCTTGGTCTTTCTCAAGGTCATGGTTACGACCCAGTGCCTTCAACCGAAGTGTAATTTCGATTGCTTTTTCGTTAGTATCATTCAGAAGATCAGTACTAAAATTGTTGTAATGGCATTTATAGTTGCCCAAGAGCAAGTTTTCACCAACTAAAATAATGTAACTTTACGCTTGTGTGGTATATCGTTTTTCGTGTAATTATACGTACAGGTGCATGCTATTGCTCAACGAGTGATACAAGCTGCAATATATTTTGTCGTGCTTACCTTTGTTACAAATACTGCCAAGGGCAAATATTACGCTTGCATTCTACTTTAAAACTCTCGTTGGTGACCGCATAAATTATAGGTGGCGCTTTGTAAAAAATCCTCAATACTTAAGATTCTTTTGTGAGATATTTAATTAATCTTTACTAAAAATACAGAAAAAACTTAAAAAAAATCTTTTAAAAAACGTTTTTCGACTGTTACCATCATTAGGACTTCGAGTTGTGTATTTCATATTTTATAAACAGCTTGTGCCGAACTCTAGTTTATCCCCACTGCTTAAAGTGTGTTTGTTGTTAATTGTCTCACGCTGTCATATGTAGTCCTGCATCCACATTTATTCTTGTAGATTGGTTTTCTCGATTGCTGTTATTTTTGTGCGAATTTTAATTATAATTCTTGCACTTCAGGATGGTGTTCGAGTAATCACTATTTTGATCGTCTGGTTTTGTAGTGTTGTATATGAATTATGCATAGACAGGAACGCTGGAAAAATGTCGTTGTAACGACACCGCAGTACACTTCACTAGTAGATTTGAGTGGATTAACGATCTGGGAAAGGCCCAAATCTGCGTGGTTAAACAAAATTAATAAGCCAACAATCAATTACATTATGTTGTACCATCCTCGTGTAAATTTGTTTAAGTCGCGTGTTATAGCCGATATTTAAAAAAAGATTGCGACAATTCACCATGGGAACAAAAACAAATGTTGCGTATTGGGCACTGGTCGGCAATCCGCGGCTGTTACATCTCTTTACTCTGGCTTTCGTGACTTATAGAAAGCGATCTTTTTTTTTTCCAGAAAACTAAGTATCCTGTGGTCTTTACAACATCTGGGAGTCAATCGTTTATGGACCATAAGCAAAAATAAGATTTCAAACCACCTTGGCCAAATCTGTTTTTATGGGTCTCAATGCTTGAGCAAAACTAAAAACGATATAGCCAATTAACGCGTTACGTAATGGGTGGTGTCGCAGGAAAATCTGTTGGATGCTTTGGCTACAAACTATAACAAACGAGGGGCTCCATAGGATTACATGATATGACAACATAATAAATAAATTAATCTTCGGCCTAAATGACTTGAACGTAGAATGCGTATAAACACTTATCCTGAAGATGTAGCCAACCACCCTTGGTTAAAGAAACCCTGAATTTTAAAACACCAATATTACTATTTTTTTCCCTATTTCCCTGCCTTTATATCCAGCAGAAGATAGCTGCTGTTTTCGTGACCTGCATTCATAGAATGCCACATCTTGATAGATAAGGGCATAAATAATGAAGTACAGGGCCTAACTACTGTTGTGTCTCTATCTTATATATTTTATAAATTATTTAAACTAAGATAACAGCATGAGTTCTATATCGAGTTTTTGTTCTAATCTATTTACTAACAGACAATAATTAAGTTAAATAATTTCGACGGTTATTTCCTGTCCGCGATTGTAAATTCTAACAGTTATCCGGCCCGCGATGGTCATCCCTGGCAACATACGGTCCTTTATGAAAAACAAATGGTGGCCCCTGTGTGAGACATAAAGTACAAATGTCATCAAACAACACTACTAAATGTATATTGTTTCCGAAGTTAAGTGCCATAGTACCCAATAACAACAATAAATGTGTATCTGTTGGTATGTTAACATGCGAAAATACTTCCTTCAATTCAAGCGCCGCTAAAACCGGTTAGGCTACAAAAGGGGTCAGCAACCCTTTTTAGTCGCGGGCCAAAACCAAACTCCGAAAGGCCTCTCCGGGCCGCACAAAATGTTAACTAAGAATTGTGTTATTAAAATGTTAGAACAACTGAGATTTAGGCGGGCCTCGGATGTTTTTTTTGCACTTGAAAATGAGTTTAATTACAATTAAGGAGGCAGTAAAGTGTTGGCGCAAAGCGCAAAAAAGGCATTTGCTTGGTTTAAAATTCGAGTCCACGCGTCGTCATCCATACCAGTGCTTGTCAACCTTTTCCAGAATGGTACACCCTTTTTACGTTTACTTAATTTTATACACCCCAGTCCATGCAATACATTGAATCGGTAGTAATCCTAATCGCAATAAGGATAAACAGGGCTGCAAGAATAGGAATTCCGTAGCATATCTTTATACAAATACAACATTTCATCAGTCATTTATTGCAAGCGTTGCTCATGTTGAATTTTTTCAGTCAGTTGTGCGAACCGAGGCAGTAGCCTTGTTTCGAGTGCTCCTCTCATGAGCAGATAAACATCCTTGATAAAATTCTTTTTTGGTTTTAATTTCAACAAGAGCAGAAAATCTTTGCTCGAAAAGGTATGTCGTGGGCATGCGACAAGGATAGAAATCTCTTTATTCACTGAGATTTCGGCATTTAGGAATGTTAGGAAGCAAAACCAAAAATTCCACCCGATCTGTTAGAAATTAGTGCAGGTCTAAGCAATAAGGTCTACGACAATTAGGGCATCCAAGGGCAGAAAAGTCTGACTTTTAGACCTTGAGGATTGAACCTTTAGGTAATCTCCCGGCAAAAAATATATTTTCGCTGAAAGTGTTTTGAAAATATTCGCTGAAAGTGTTCGAAAATGTGAGATAGAATTAGTAATACTCGACCTACCTGAACGCTAACATTTATTAGAACGCTGGGGAAAAAGCCCAATCTCTGGTGGCAGAATGTCACACATTGATGTATTGGGACCTAAAGTGTTTATGTAATTATTAAATCAACGCACAATATTTTAGTTAGGGTGCTGGTTATCGTTTGGGTTCGAGTGGGTCAAGTATTATTAAACTTCATCTTCTTATGCAGATTTGTTAAGTCAAATTAGTGCATTGTTTAGGACCTCAAAGTCTAAAAGCCAGACTTTTTGATCCTTTGGATGCACTAATTGTCGTAGACCTTTTTGCTTAGAACTGCACAAAGTTTACTGATCGGGTGAAAATTAAGTATAGTTTTTAAATGTTTAAACTCTGCATTTCCAAATATGATCGTAGCGAATAAGTTCACTGGTTAAGTATCCCAAGTTATTCTTCCAAATGCGACCCGCGGAACCCAAATATCTGTCCCGCGTTGTGCTTTGGTTTGACCCGCACCACAAACATTCAGTTGCAGGCTTTTGAAATTGCTTCAGGGCATCGTTGCAACCATATTTTGCTCTAGTCCAGGAGTGGGCAATTATTTTTAGCCGCGGGCGGCATGAGAAACTTTTCAGAAAATGTATCTGAAATGGACTCGTGTCTATAGTTTGTCAAAAAGGCGGCGGGCCGGATGAATTACATTGGCGGGCCGCATCCGGCCCGCGGGCCGTAGGTTGCCGACCCCTGCTCTAGGCTATGCATCGTTCCGAAAGTGTTACAAAAAAAGTAGGTTATCCAGTACAAACAGCCTGGAAGCCAAAGTTCGTCTGGAGAAGGCACGTGTAAGATCATCACACGGTGATGAGAATGACACTGATCTTATAAATTAGTGATGGAATAATAGATCTTTTAGCAATATAACTTATCCAAGAAGGAATTATGCCCTTGTGATGACCATGCTTTTAGTGTTGTAGGCCTACCTATATTGGCGTCGTGTAGCCCAATATTGTCAACTTTTAATGAACCACATGGTAGTAGTCTACTACCGCTTTGTGGATTCAGACTCCCTAAAAAACGCACCTTATGCCAAATTAATTATAGTTAACGAATCTTCTGCTATTGGCGCAAATCTATAACGTCTTTGCAAAAGGCCATTTAACGGTCAACGTAACACTCATACCACTTTTAAAACAATCTAAATGTAAAGTATACTGTCGGGCAGTTCGTGCGTTTTCCTGAATTTAGATGCAGCTATTCAGTTGTGGAGTGAATATAGGGCTAATGTTTTTATGTGTACATTTTGTTACCTTCTAAGAAGCGTTTTGGTAATTGAAACCAAATAAACGCATTTTTTGCGGTTCGTCAATTCGCGTAACTGGACTACATAATTGCAAACAATGTTCGTTTAAGAACCTTACGCTTTTTAGAAACGCTCAAAGGTATTTTTGGGGGATTATTAGGTAAAAATTGCTTAGGCTTTGACAAGTTGAGTGACCTGCAATTGTAAATCCAGGCTGAAAATACTTTTAATTTGGAACATGGTCGGCGCCGATGCTAGTATCGGACGAGTACTGATGTAATCAATTGGAATCGGTAATTATCGCCTCCGATCCAATATAATCGGAAATCCTCACTGGCGGCCCTGAGAAAACACAGACTGCTCATGCGACCGTCGATGGCTAAAATGTTGTGCACCCCTGATCTAGGGTCATTTCATAGTAGGCTACTTACAAATCTGAAATGGAGGGTTATACTTTTTTTATTCTTCTTACCGGTATTTATTTATTCATTGGGGGGGGGGGGGGGGGGGTGATATTAAATGGCTACATAGCAACTTCTAAACTTACTAGCTCAACTTATCAAACTTATAGGCCAACCAAACAGATAAAGTAATTAATTGACTTAAACCTGTTAATCCTACAAAAAACGACGATAACAAAATAACTCATAAATAGGCTACATGTGGATACAACGTTAAAGCAACGGAAAGTATTTTTTTATTTTTCAACTAACTAAAAGAAAGTAAATAGTAAGAAAACGGTTAAAGTTCAGTTGCAGTTTTTTTCCCATTGGCAAATATTGGACCGGGAAACTGTGTCAATAGGTGTTCGGACCCAGTCCTCAGAGAACCAATCTCTGTTTGAGGAGCTGGTGCGCTACTTGGAGGTAAGGTCAGAATTTAAATTCGCATCGACAGGTGGATTTTTACCTTTTTAGTTATGGTGGTAGACTACCATTTACACTACCACTGGTAGTGTAAATGCCAATATAAATGTCAATCCAATTTTAGTATATGCCAGCAAGGCACCTTCGTATCTCAGCAACATTGATATCGATACATAGTTTTGAGAACCCATATTCTTATGTAGGTAAGCAGTTTTTTAGATAGCTCCAGCAGCAAACGAACACTATCGTAACGAACTAACCAAATTAAAACAGTGAGAACAAAGTGTTTTTCGAGTTTTTCGCAATCGATGGATACAAAATGGCGGTTAATTATGCAATTTGAATTGCGCGTGTATTACGCGCGTAAAAGACACATTTATTGTGCCCCTAATTTATTGATAGTTTAGTTTTGTTCGTTACCGTTTCCCGTAGTCATAAATTTCGTAATCAGCGAAAATTACCATGCCACTTTTTAATTACAAATTAATAAAAATACATTAAGGTTTTCAGCAATCACCTCTATTTATTTCATTTTTAGTTTAATAAGTTTTTGCAAACGCTAATTATTCGTAAACTTTATAATTTATTAAAACTGAAATTACATACCTGACTAAAAATTATTTAGCGCTAGGTAGAGATAAAGAAGGTGGATGCCCGAAGTTAGTTATTGTTCTATTTTTTGTTGAATTTAATAATAATTTTTTGAAGCAACGCAGAAAAAAATTGTTTGACTGAAAAGGAACAATTATTTTATTTCGTTTTACTGTTTCTGCTTTGGCATTATAAGTAAGAAAAATGTCTCCATTTCAATCACCTTCTAACTCTGGTAAATGGTAGTAAAAATAAAAGAAAAAATATTTTCTTCCCCCAAAATGGTTGGAAAGTTGCTGTAGTGTAGATTCTGTAAAACTACTACATGAAAATATGGAAAGTAACAAATTTGCAAGTGTGTATTTAAGCAGGCGGGCGCTATGACCACCGTACTATCGAACTCCAATAAATCCAAAATTAGCAAATTGACTCGACAATTTAGCGTGCATATATTTTAATAGAGTGAAATGTATTTTACGTTTGAATAATCGCATAACTGCAAACTGCTCTCATCTCAAGGACTCCGGAGTAAAATCAGTACATACACGCAAGTATGACGTTAGCGCAGTTAAGTCTAGTGGGGTGTTTCTAAAGCATTTAATTGCTGATTAGGTTTTTTCCTCCTAACCTTACTTCTTATACCTAAGTGATTTTTATGGTTGGACTTTCAATATGGACGGTTTCATTCTACCTGTGCTAATGAAATAAGATAAATATTTGTTTGAAAATAAAAAATGCTGTTTAAAATAAAAAAATGAACTTGCACCTCCGTTTTCGTTTTTTGTTGCACTAGCAGGGTGGTGGTGCCTGATTGCAAGTTTTCCATATTGCATGGGGGATACAATTAAGTAATAAAGTAGCTTAAATATGCACATCCGGAATTAAATTTCTGCTAAAATATGAGCGGCTGGAATAAAGGTATTTTTAAATTTGCCTGGCTGAAAATGACCTAATATATTGAAAACCTTTGGAAGTTTCATGCAAATTGATTTTTTTGCAATGGAAGTTTTCTGCGATTGAGCTACAGCTGGCCTATCTTTCCAACCTAGACAGGGAGCACTGTGCATCCCATCACCCCAATTGTTTGACAGTCCATGCCCCAAATGCATTGTAGTCTCTTTAGACTAAAGATATTCGACTTGAAACCCTTCAGGGATGTCGTCCATAACGCCAGATCGGAAACTTTTGTAATAAATGTTATGCTAAAATTTGGGCATCTGTGATAAAATTTACTGGCAAAAAGTTTCATTGCTGAAAATAATGTAATATATATATACCCAAAATTGTAAGCTCTAAATGAATAATATACCACTAAAATAATTATCAAAGCCCAAGTTTTTGTGTTTGCTGGCTGACTTTTGCATGGTTCAATGACTACACCTCGATTTTATTATAAAATGCAAGCTGGTAGCTGAGTGTGCAACTGTGCAGAGGATTTTTCAAACAATCCCACCTTCGGTTGAGTTGGGGAAAAATGCTCAACCACTGTTGTGCATAAAATCTTTATGGCAAACTATATATTGGTGAAAAGTGTCATAAAATGCTTACTTACATTTTTTAAATTGATGATGCCTGTTTTTTTTTTATATCATATGCATTTATAATAAGGCTACTAAAATAACCTATGTTCTATTTGTAGATTATTCAACTGCATAAAGGTTAACAAGTAAAGTCATCCATGATTTAAAACATGTCGCAAACAAAGGTAGATATTGATCAAGTTACAAAACTGTTGGGGCAAACTAATGTTGAAAAGCTGAACATTGTCAGCTTCAAAGGCTGTGGACTAAAGCTTGATACCCGGGAAGATGCCAAAGAAATTGTGGAAGCAATGCGTAGCTGCAAAGACATGCAGGTGTTTGAGCTTGTCGGCAACACTGTTGGTGTGGAAGCAGCAAAATGGATTTCCGAACAATTAGGTATGCATCCTGAATTGGAACGCTGCTTATGGGCAGATATGTTCACAGGCCGTTTAAGATCTGAAATTCCTATATCCCTTACGAGCCTTGGAAACGCAATGATTGAAGCAAGTACACATTTGGTGGAGCTCGACCTAAGTGATAATGCTTTTGGGCCAGATTGTGCAAAGGTATTTATTACATTGTTTTTAAATAATGGACTGAAGCGTGGTTGGGTTCGTAGGGAGCTATATGAAGGCTGCTGACCCTGTAGACGAGGGCCGACGGCTGCCTAAGTCTCTTATAAGTTCTTAATCCGACTCCAAAGGAGCAGGCCGCTAGAATACCTGTCCTTAACTTCTTGTACTCTAAGCAAAGACAATCCACTCAGTAGATAGTTGCTCTTAGAGTATATTCAGCGATAAACAGAGCGGTGATTCAAGCCGCCAATCAGTAAGACGTATAAAATAGAATGCAAAACAATCAAAGCGTACGATTCGGCGTTATGTCACGCGTTAGTTAACAACGGTCACGTGTTTAGTGACGTAAAAGTAGGCTAAATGCTACATGGACATTCAGGCTCATCTAAGTAAAAGTATTTCAACATAAGATGCACTTAAAGTTTTCTATTAAAAACAATATATATATGTAAAACATATGTCGCATAACATTCATCCAATAAAAATGGCTTTATCAAAACATAATTTAGTAATACTGTACTGTTGACAGGACATTACCTTATTCCCACTAAGCAAGTTTGTACAATTATAAAATCATTTGGACATCATCGTAAGAACAGGGTTGCCATGTCGCCTTTTGCTGGAGTCAGACTTGGGACTCGAGTAAGACCATGTCAAACTACCCGAGTCCCGGGTCTGACATGCGCATTCGCTGTTCCAATTTTACAACTGATTTGCGCCAACTATAAATCCTATAAGTTTATGGCAAATGGTGGAAGTTTTTGTTCTGTGCCTTGCGCCCCCCTTAGATATTAAACAACAATAATAAAGGAAATATGTAGTGTGAAGCGCGAAAGAAATTGCGTTTATTTGGTTTGTATTGGCTAAACCTTAATTTTCGAGACGACAAATATGTTGTAAAAATTGAAACATTGCGTTAATCGTGTTTCAAAAGGGGTGATGGCACACAATGCAAAGGCTATATATACTGCAAATAACATTACAAATTGGCACAATAAAGTCGGAGTTCCCCCTAATTAGTGATGTGCAAAAAGTTGTTCCTAGTTTCCGCGAAGCGCAAAATTCTTTGTAGTTTTGTTGTTAAAATTGCAAAACACAGTTTGTGGAGAGGGTGGCATACTGCACAACTTAGATCTTCTTCAGCCATATTATACTGTTCTGAATAAACATAGCCCCAAAGTTCGCAAATCGCTAAACTAGGATCGTGTTTCTTCAGTTACTTTTCTAAACATGTGTAATTTTGATGTTATGCATAAGACAGCATACAAGCAGATTTCAGGGTTGTTCCTAAGCAAAAAATTACACTCGCCAGTTTGGCGAGTGGTTATCAATCAGCACTCGCCAGGATGAAATAACACTCGCCAAATTTTTGGCACGCTGTCTGCAAATTTCCGTCCTAGCGCGGTCATTTCTTGTGTTATCGTTAACTTGTATTTTTCTATACGTTAACACCAGATTGTAAACTTTAGTTTTTGCGCTGGAGAGACAATTTTGCAGCTTTAAATTGCGGGGCTGTAATAAAGTTATCTGTAAAATTTGCACGGCTGAAAATGCAGTACTAGACTGAAAACTGTTAACGCGGCAAAGTTTTGCGCGTTTGAGCGATTTTTCGCGGCTGACTGAATTTTACGTTGACTTTACATGAAATGCGCTGCTGTGACCGCGGCAGAGCGGGTACTTTCCAACCTATCGTAAACATTTGTTTTTATAAAAGTTTGGTCGTTTATTTTTATGCATGGATGAACAAATGAATGACATATAAAATAAAGCAGTTTACGCTTAAAACAATGTTTTTCAGCCAAAGTATTCTTTAGTGAAAAAATAACACTGTCAATTCCTTGCGCCCTCTTTTTTCGTATTCTGTTTTTTCTGTGCTTCAAGGACGTTTCATCCAAGTTGCTTCGCGCCACAAACAAAACGCCACATTTCGCCTAACACTATAGTTACTGTTTAAACAGATAAAATAATGACAAAATAATTGTAAATTTACAACTAAACCATTTATTCGCAAAAAAAACAAAAAACATTTATTCGCTGAGTTAACAACCATATGCACCAGAGGTTCTGTGCTGCGCGATGCCTTACAGTGGGTCGTTTCTATTTTCCAAGGGCGTCCGCAATGGTTTCGATTCGTATCTATCTTAAATACGGTATAAAATATTCACAGACAGTTATTCAACATACTTACGTCTCAGACTAATTACTAATGCTCAACTGTAGTTACACAAGTAGGCGATATTTCAAATATCGTAGAGTTCAGTGGTCCGTTTTAGTCCCTCAAAACATTTAAAAAAACATTGCTTACAAATATTATTATAAGACATTTGCTTTGAACTTATTGTTACCCAAAACTGCACGTCCTTTCCCAAAGGCGTCAAAGAAGTTGAAGTTAAACAATAAACCACATAACTGTTTACCACTGCAGCAATTACTTTATTGATTGTTCGCCGGTAAACAATTTTTTTAAACGGGACAAAGAGTTTTTATTACGAGCTTTGAACGTGACTTCGATTAACCTTATTATCTGTGAAGTGTTGAATGTATTTGCACCTTAGTGTTTAAGAAAATAATTTTAGTAGTGGCGCTTAACACAAGTTGTCCCGCACCAACTTATTACATTTTTCGCCGAAGCCACTCGCCAGTCGGGCGAGTGGGTGTCAATCAGCACTCGCCAAGAGCAATTTGTACTCGCATTGGCGAGTGGGCGAGTAAGTCCAACCCTGAGATTTAGTAACTAAAGAATCATGGAATGGATAAAAAATTGTAAAAAGTTAAATATTGGAATGGAGCTTGAGCCCCCTAAGATTTGCTTGGCGCCCCCGGTCCACTGTTGTAGAACAACTATTTTGATTGAATCATATTTTGCCTATTTATAGCTTACAACGAGCATTATTTCAAAATTAAGCTATAAATCAGCAGATGATATCTATCAAGAGCAATCGTTTGACATAATTAACGCTCACTGTTCAACAGCGTTGTGCGCTTTACAAAGAAACTGTGCTCCTTGTCGACAATTGTTATGACCTGTCTTTTGAAGAACGTAACGGTACGACACAACAGGAATAATTATGTAACAATGAATAGGCTTTGGGATTTGTTTTTGTAAAAAACAGATCAACAAAATATAAAGTTGTGAAAATGAAAACACTGGAAGGTACTCGCGTACCACCTGGAAAACCGTCGCGTACCTCAGGTTGGGAACCCCTGATTTAAACCAACCGGAATATTTTTTCTCCTATATCAAAATTATGATATAAAACATAATTTTACCAAATTGTTTTTTATCATGAAAGAAAGTTGTTTCTCTGTTACTTCTGTTGATATATTTTAAAGTGTTTTTTTGCAATAAAAATGTTGCATTTTAATTATTTAGAAATATAAGAAAAAAAATATCGTGACTGGTATTAATACACCCAAACAAGTTGTGCTTATGTAATACTGTAGTTTTATTATTTGGTGCTGTCATCTCTGTGATTTATTTATAATACACTATGCAAATGGAATTACACAACACTAGGCTAGAATATACTTATATGTTTATATATTTTTTTAAAACAAAACATATTTGTATTAAAGGCATGTGTTCCCCTTTTAAAAAGTCCAGTTTGTTACACATTGGAAGTGTTACGCTTTAACAACAATGGTCTTGGAGGTGGAGGAATAATTCTAGCTGATACTCTCATTGAATGCCACCAAAAGAGTATTGCCGCTGGCCAACCACTAAAACTTAAAGTGTTTGTTGCAGGCAGAAACAGGTGGGAAATTATCAAGATGAGTGGCTATTTCAATGTGTATTTTACATGTTTTTTTGAGAGTTTAATCTATACAAATATTTTACTTAAGACTTGAAAATCCTGGTGCAACTGCTCTTGCAAAAGCGTTCAAGACTATTGGTACTCTGGAGGAAATACAACTACCACAAAATGGAATTCAGCATCAAGGAATAGTGGCGTTGGCTGGTGCTGTGAAAAAAAGTCCTCGACTAATCCATTTAAATCTGAATGACAATATTTTCACGGAAAAAGGTGCAGTGGCAATGGCAGAGGCTTTAAGACACATTGACAGTTTAGAAATCATAAACTTTGGAGACTGTTTGGTGCGCACTAAGGGGGCCAGGGCGCTTGGTGAGCATTTGTCAAAATCGAATCCAAATTTAAAGCATCTTAATTGTGCTTTTGGTGAAATTGAAATCGAGGGAGGAATTGCAATTTGTGATGCCATGTCCAAGAAAGCACACCTGGAAAAGTTGGATTTAAATGGAAATCAGTTTGGTGAGGATGGCGTGGATGAGATCAAAGATCTTGGGAAGGATTTTGTAGCTATTGGGGCCCTTGGGTCATTAAGTGATGATGAAGGGATCGATTCAGATGAGGATGAAGAAGAAGATGATGAGAGTGAAAATGAAACAAGCAGCGTTGTGAATGGTTCGATCGGTGAAATTGCCACCAATGGACACAGCGAGTCTATTACCGAACTAAATCCGGATAACTTTCTTGCTGAAGTTTCCTCTAAAGGTTTGCTACAGTTGTCCGAAACTCAGCTTGCTACACTACTGGAAGAAGTAGTAGAACGTGTTTATAATGCTGAAGCAACCGCTGATGCTTTTATGAAGTTGTCAAGTAAGTTATTTTGCTATTTTTTTATTGTTGATTATTTTAAATTAGGAGCACTTCAAACAAAAGACTGATCAAGCAGATTCAATCATATCTGACTTTCATTTGACACTTTATGCATCATTAATTTAAAGTTATGTTATGCAGTTTTACTGGTACTTTTAACCGTTTTGTGATTTGTTTGGAAACAAACCTGTTTCTTGCTCTGGACGTGTCTTGCTGACACCTGTTTTGTTTTCTATACCTATCGTTTAAATCAATACAAGCACAAGTCGTCAATGGATATTACTTTTTGGACTGATACTGACAACCTTTTTTTGTTTTAACAGATTTTGTATACCAATATAACTGATTTTTATAAATATATACCAAGGATACAGTAATAGCTTTAATTAAATGAAATGTACTTGGCCAATATGCTGAAAGCAGTAAACCAAAAACAATATCAGTCAGCCATGAAACCCCTTTTAATTATTTCAAAATATCGGCTGATATTATCTGGAAAGTAATATATTGGTCTATCTATAGTTTTATAACGGTGTTTATACACAAGAAAGCTGTAATATATATCTACACAAAAATCCTGGTGTAATTTAACATTGTTTTCAATGCATCATGTATTTAGATGTACTCACGGAAGATTGTTTGGAGAACATCGTGCAGTGTGAAAAGCCACAAGCCGAGGAGTTGCGCTGCGCCGTTTTTCAGTGCGTCGATATCCTCATTGCAGAGGCTTTCGACAAGTACCCCAACACACCAATGTTGGTGATAAACCCTCTGCTTGTGCGCATGGGGCTTATCAAGGGCGAGGACAAGTCATTTAAGCCGCCGCAGGACATCCGCGGGATGGCGGTAGTGTTTGGCCATATCAGCCAGCAAGCCTACTTTCCCAAATTCACCAAAAAAATCGTGCGTGGCATTGCCACGAAAGACAACCTTACTTGGGAAACCTGGCCTGCGCTTCGCGGCCAATTAATTCAATTGCTCTATCTTTAAATCCGGTCGTTCTTGTTTGTCTTTATAATTGTACAATGTACATTGTTTAAACTCTCGGGCGCTTTTAATGCCGTTGTATTTAGTCGAAATTATTTTTAGCTTGTAAGCGGAATATGTAGGTCATTGCTTTTTAGTAAATCTTTCTTGCTGCCAATATTAATATTTCGCAATCAATGTAAAATATTACATTATGCCTTAATTTACATTCAATTCGTTTAAATCGGGCCACTTCCGATATCCAGGCGTATAAAGTAAACTATTTGTTTTGTTTGCTTGTTTATACTCTCATGGTTGTTGGCCCACTGTTTTTAATGTGGTAAGTTTTCATTAATTAGATAAGTAAAATACCAATACAAAATTTGTTTACAATTCGCTATTTTGAATTAAAAAATACATCTTTAAAAATGTTTTGTATCCAAATTTTATATCTTTGCCAGCCTAAATCAGAAGTTCTCGAACTTTTTTCCTTGCGGCCGTTAGAAAAAGTTAGTCGGACTTGCGACGCATCCAGCGATGGGAATTTATCTAATATCTAATGATTTATTATTTGTCTTTATCTGAAAATAAAATCAGTTGCTGCAGTATTTTTCAAACAAAGAGTTAAAATAAACATGTACGTACGGCCTAGGGCAGTGGTTCTCAACATTTTATGCCTTGCGGCACCCTTCAGAAATTTATAGATTGCGGCACCCCGAAAATACTTTTCCGTAGGTAAATCACTAGAATGTCGCAATAAACGGAACTGGAACGACATACATCAACTCTGCACAATGTAGGAATTTTCAATTGAATTTATTCCACTTTAATCTTAAACAAAAAGTTGTAAGAGTTGCGCAAAAAGCAAATATTATTCGGCACCGCGGTATTAGATATGGCACCCGGTTGAGAACCACTGGCCTGGGGAATAGTAAGTAAGATCCGCACTGGAGTTTTGATAGAAAGCGCAATCATTGTGCGACGTCTTAGAAAATTTAAACGACGCACAATTTCACAACCTGTGGCCTGAATGATAACATATCCGTTTGCAGAAGAATAAAAGTTTTTCTATATTAGTCGAGTCGACGACGAAAACACAGATATATTTGAAATTTCGATATACCAGCCAATTTATGCAACAATTAAACTGCCTTTTTATCGCGTCATACGAAAATACAATACCGTCAAAGTTGCTGTTATTTAACAGTGTTGCAAAAAAACTGAGGTTCGATTGCATCTTATTGATATATATCTATATGGCCTATAAATTGCCTCTATAGGCAGGGGCGCCTGCAGAAAATTTTCCAAGGGGGGCGTAACCAGAAAATCAAAAAGGGGAGGTCCTGAATTTTCAACTTGGGGAATTCCCCTATTTTTCGTCTGACGTTAATGAATAATGACGTAATAAAACAGTGACAATATGACGTCATAGAATGGTGATTGCAAGACGTTATGAAAAAACTAATCAGAAAGAGTCAAATACGTACAGCAAAAGCGACCACGTGCGTCATCGACAGTCCTGTCGGGCGCCAGCTACGAAATCACGGTGTGCAATCGTTAACTTCAGGCAAAAAAACAAACCAAGACCGTGAAATATGTGTGATTAATTGTGGCAGAATCACACATAATTCGACTATCAGCAGCGCAGTTTTCAAGGTCCATGAACGGATCGAGCGCTAAATTACAAGCACGTGTTTCACCACCTGCAATACTAAACGAAGATCGTTTTTTCCGGGTGTTATTATGCCACGATTAGCGCGACATCTGCGCCGAGCAGTATGCCAAGTCAGCTAAGATACAAGCTGTGTTTGAAGGAAAATAAGTTGTGTCCATTGCACACTTAGCACGTGGTCTTAGAAGTAGAGTATGCTTGAAGAGCATAATTTTGCGTTAACCATCATTACTTAAAAATGGAGACTTTGAATCGCGCAGGACAGTCACCATTATACCTCCTTTTAAAAATCTGCTTCAGTTAAACAAATGTCGATGTTACACCAACATCGGATATTAGCGCAGAGACCGAACAGCGAGGAACATACTGCGTGTAACTCGACGTTTTTCAGCGAGAAAAAAAAGAAAGAAGATTTGACTTAGCGTTGTCAATTGTCGAATTCACACTTGCCAATTAGTCAACCTAAACGTCCTAAACAAATAACGAAAGAGAAAAACTTCGAGCGTTTACGGTCGACCAAGCAAATGACGAAAAACGGCGTTTTGCGCTCGATTTCGGTTTCGCATTGGATTAAGACGCGTGACCCAATTACTTAAAAAGCACGTACGCCGCTTCGAACAGTTTGTTAAACCATGACAAAAACGAAAAAAACGATAATATCACTTGAAAAAAGGAGGTAAGAACTCCCGCCCCCCCCCCTGGATACGCCACTGGGGGCAATGGATAATGCATAATATTTTTAACCTTTATAAGTAATACATATTACATTTATAAATAATATTAGTAATCGCATTTTGAAATTCCAGGGGGGGGGGCAAGTTCCCCCCCTTGCCCCCCGTGCGGGCGCCAATGTCTATAGGTAGATTTTGGCCTATTACTTTAAAATATTTTTCCCTAGTTGTTTTACGTGTGTTTAAAAAAAAATAAAATCCAAAAGCTACCAAAGTTCACCTGTTAAACTAAAACTTTTGTTGTCCTCAATTAGTATGTTCAAATCGCAATTAGCTTTAAACATTCGCCAGCTTGATTATCTTTTGCTGTCAAGCATGTTCCTGTCTGTGAATGTGTCTGGGATCGTGAAGGTGGGTTAAAAACAGACACTGAAAGAAAAGGTAACGAGATACCCAATCCAAGAAAGTCTAAAACAAAGGATTTAAGAGAGTCAAAGACGCGTCTTCCTAATAATACTTACAGCAGTGTGCTTGGTTAAGTCAGAACCACTATGAGAATCAGGCAACTATAAACAACGTTTGGTGTTTTCTTTATGTAAGTTTGATTCTATCGTTTTGTGACAATGGAGTATTTTAGTTGAGTTCTTCAAGCAGAAATTAATGTGTTACGTGTGAAGTAACTAGTTTGCGCTTTGTAGTTTATTTGTAAGTTGAGTTGATTGTTCGCCTTCCTAAGCGATATCGTGTTTTTACTTCCAGTACTTGTTCCTATTGCAACAGAGGCTGCTGGAAACTTACGGCGCATTTGAATAGTACTCTTTTGTAATATTAGACATAAGTCGTTTTGGGTTTCGCATAAAAGCCTTCGTTTTTAAAGGAGCTGACTATTAACATAATATGTGTTTTAACTGTTCATACAAAAGGCCTATAACCTGGTTTGAGTGATACATGTATGATTGCTTCTAGGGCCGGTTTACTTGCCCTATAATATATGTTTTATATCGGTTTACTTGCCCTATATTATATGTTCGTGCTACTCTAGCAATTAGTGTTATGTAACATATAGCGGAATAAAATATGCGTTTAATTTTAAACGAAAATAAATTAAAACAAATGGCAATGGTTTTAGCTGATCCGATACCACACTATGTAAGACTACCGCCATTCCAGCCTTGGTTTGCAATCCAACTCTGCGATTTTACCTTGAAAGGTAATTTGAACAACAAATAGTAAGTTAAAACCTCACTTTGTAGCACTAAGGCTGATCGAATAACCTATTTTTTTCTGTTTTTCTTAGTTGAGCATAGTAATGACGTCATTTGTTATCGGATCGCGATCGGGTATCGGTATCGGAACAAAATGTCAATCATGGGATATCCCTAAATTAATATCCAGTTGAACTTAATATGATAAACTCTGACCATGACCCCCAAATGTATTTTTTGCATTCTGTGTGGTTCTGATTTTTGATGGTAGTATGTCCTAGATAAATTTTAATAATATTGCTTTAGCCCAGAGGCATCGTGCGTGTCATAAAAAAATTGTTTTGGCAAACTTTAACGATAGAAACAATTTTCGCTTTGCGCGAATCGATAACATCTTTGATATGTAGCTTTTTTATTGAAAGTAACACCTCTCTAAATCTAAAAAACTTTAACAATTAAACGAACCTTGTGACGTTTCAAAGGTTACTTCTTTGTGACGACACGTTTACATGCAACTTTTGATGTTCCATTATGACGCCACTTTGTGTCACGTTAACTTTGTGACGCCATTCCTGAAAAAATGTCATTTCCCCCCCAAACAAAATTGATTTGCCTCTGGTTAGGCCTACACGGTATTTTGTCTTTGGCCTTTGATCACAATATCATTTCTATCTTAAAGCCAGTAACATGCCCCTTCATCTGCCCCTTCCATTGTTTTGACGCCTTGTTTAATCATTTTTGCTGTTGGTATAGGAACCGAAGTTGTAAAAAATATGTTAGTAAACTTGATGTAAAGTAAACTCCAAGTTGTTTGATTGCACTTAAAAGATATGCAAGCGGTAGTTTTCATCACACGCCTCTGCATTTAAGAAAACATGGGCCCTAGCATAAACTATAAAAAAATACAATATGTCTCGCTAAAGCTATGTTTTATTCGCCACAAAAACAATCGTTTCAATAAAATGTTTGTTGCAAACTAAAAAAAAAATTGATCGTAGTGTCTTTTACACGATATGTTTTCTTACGCAGCTATACGGCAAATAAAATCTTCAAGAGACTGCGTAGCTAAGGCTCAACGCGCGACACTCTAGGTAAAAGTTCGATCAATCGGAGAATTCATGCTCCCGGCTACGCTCTGTGTGCTTCTGGGCTCCGCGTTTTCACGAACCCCAGACAGAAGAAATTTGAAAGCAGTTTCTTTATTCTCCCGAGAAACCAATGTTTACCTGATATACCTTGAGCTTGAGTAGCGGCAGACGGGAACAACCCTCGGCGACTCTGTTTCTCTTTACGGTGTCGAGCCTGAACAAAGTTCTGTGGTATTTTGCGCGTTGGTAATAAGCGGGGGCAGTTGCTTTCTTCAAGACGACGAACTTCACGCAAGGTCGATCACGTTGCTACAAATCGCTAGCGCACGCGTGACCGAGTCCCTCATCGAGCAACACATGAAGTGAATACGATTGTATATCGTTACTACTTGGTTATTGCAACGATACACAAACTTTTTGGACTGAGACTAGTTTGTGCATGTTCGACCTGAAGGGCAACGTTCGCCAAACAAAGATAATTTTGTTAGTAATTATGGAAATATTTTCTAATTAACGGTCTACTTTTGTAACTGGTGCAGGTTTGGCCAATAGTTTGAAGCGGTCCAGCAAGGCAGTTGCATGAGTGCTGAGGATTTTTGTACTGTAATATTTCATTTGATTCCATACCCTTAAAGCGCAGTTAATGAGTTTCATAGTGAACTTTGAAATAACTTGCGTTTCGGGCACAATTTATGTGAAAAATATAGAACTGATTATATGTGAAATGCGCGTTAAATTTCATGTTTCACTAATTTCTTGCGGATGAACAAAATTGTCCATAAAGTATTTTTGCAGTGAAGTAATGTTATCGTTGCCCTTAGGGAAGTTTTTCACACATTTTAGCCATAAAACGAAACAAAGTTAGCATGTTTGCTTAGCTTCAACACCATTGGGAACCTGACAGTCGACAATGGCCCCTTCCACGTAACGAATAAGCCTGAAGACGTACTTCCTCTTTTATTGAGTTGCGAAGTTGAACTGCGTGTACAATAACGACACGAGGCCGATACACTATATTATGATACTAGTCGCAAATCTTTATAGTTCTGCATGCAAGCTAAGTCTAGATGTGATAATCTTCATCGTCAACAGATTAGGAAAAAAACATCCTTAAAGTTTGTTGTTACAAATTTCACCTTCATAGCGGTAGTTGTAAATATTTTAAAATTGAACGACAGTAGCGCCTGAAACAACTTTTAATATTTAACCAAGTTATTTCAATAAGTAAATACATTATTGGCAAGAGTTACTTAACGTTTTATTTTATTAAACGGATATGGACGTAGACAGTTTGATCCGATTACTTTTTTAAAATGCTTAAAATGTTTTTTTTTTTCGGGTTAAATGTAGCTGCTTTTGCTTTAATTATGCAGAACTTTTTCCTCAGTTGTTATATTCCCCCTCGGCCGTTTTTTCTGTCAATGTCCCTTCCTTAAGGTACTTCCCATGACTGGGTGTGTTGCGTTACCCGAACAAACATTGCGGAGCCCTGACGCGTCTTTCTCTAAGAAGTGCGCTCAAAAATGTATTGGGTTATTTCTTGATGTTTGCTATTCAATGGCATATCAGATGACTAGGCTGTTAACCGTTTTCCGTTTTGGCAATTTGGAGTGGCGTCTTTATAATGAACGGAAAAATGACATTCATAGACGTTGGATTATTCTTTCAGCTTAAATTAGGCATTGCTTACTGGTAACTGCACTCCACTCATGGTGCAACAATATTGTGACTATCAGAGGATTAAAAACGTCGGTTTTAAATGCTGCTTCGAGTAAGGGTGAGTATATTTCTGCAACTATTTTTGTAAGAGTTGTAACTAATTAGATTAGATGTCAGCAGGGCAATATGATGCTCAACAGATCTGTTGACCAGTGGTTCCTAACCTGGCCAAGGGTCGCAAAGAGTTACCTGGGTCGCGGTGTGCTATTTACAAAAAATAAATTGACAGACAAAAATATACAGGTTTAAGATGGAAAAAAAAATCGCCCGAACCAATAGTGCTTATGACGTCATAATTATATTTGTGTACACTTAACAGCCTAAGCATAGAGTCACATAGTTTTTTTAAAAATTGCACTAATATTCGCTAAACCAGACCCTGTATTTCTTATGTATTATTCTGGATGTCATTGTTTATATACTTTATTTATACTACGCTGTTATTTTATTGCTTTGATAACTCCTTAGTCTTTAACCCATATTTAGGTCAATTTTAAGTTTTGTTTCAGACTTAGCATTACAAATACTTACCGGTACTTTTTATTTAAGTTACAGGAACCTTAATTTCCATTGTTAAATCATAGTTTCGTCGTGCCTTTTTTTTGGGAAACAAATAGCCGCAAATAACGGAAATGGATACCTTAACCGCAACTAATAATAAATTAATCGTGTATAACACTGAAATAAATCCTGCGTGTTGAAAAATATTGGAACAATTCGCGAAAAATGTTAACGTATTTTCCAAACTGAAATATGATTCTAGTTTATGTATAATACACTAAACTTAGCGGGTCGCGAAAGTCTTACAAACTGTAAAGGGGATCGCGAGAACAAAAAGGTTGGGAACCACTGTAGTTAGACAGAATGACGATATCCTATTATTTCTAATTCGACAATGAATCTTATTTAAAATTTTGGGTCCGCGAAGAAGATGTGTTGTATTAAATAAAAATAAAATAGGCTACGATAAGAAATAAAATGTGGCACATAAAATATGATAGGGTACGCCGCTTTGGGCCAACCACTTAAATCTGTTCCAAATAAAGTGCTATTAAAAATGTAAGCCATTTATGTAGTGTTTTATAACGTTAATAAAAGTAAATGCATTCCTTTTATTATAATAACATCTCCCGGGGCGCCTTCTGTTTTCATCATTTAAAATATCAACAAGTAACTAAGCGTATTGCATGGTTTCTGTAGATCTGCAATCTAATATTTTTCCACAAAAACTTATTTAATTATTTGTTTCCTTTAATGTTGCCATGTTCCAATGTAAACCGTGACGTATAGTTAAAGATACACGTGCGTCGTGCGTCGTGCCAAGAGCCCACTCGGGTTTGGTAAGACCTGCAATACTTTTATAACAATTGAATGATCGTTACGAAATTGTTTTGCGCCTTGAGTGCAGCGCTTGCTTAAAACCTTCCTTTACCGATACACCTTAAACAACTAGGTAAGAAAAAGGGATTCAATTACAGTTTCGCAAGATATTCATTGGGTGATAGCTACATTAAGTTGTTTTATTCCGCCAAGTTTTGTTGTCCACAAACAACTTATATAAAACTAAAAAAGGCCTAAAGAATATCGAACGACTGAAACCTTGGTCACCATATCGCGTAATTCTTTTTACTGAAAATGCCTGCTCTATCTTTACAAAACGCATTTTATTGTTCAGTGTAGACAAAGTTTAAAAAAAAGCAACGACCAGGCAAAATTGCTTTGATGGCCATAACTATATTGGCCATACAATAATTTAATAAAATCAGAAGAACGCTTTCAAGTAAAGCCTCAGTGGAGGCGCCAAGCCGTTTGGTTGTTCATGAAGTCATTCATTCGAATCGATTCAAATGGCAATGTGGCAGTAGCAGGTTTATAGGACAAAGACCAACGACGGAACGCAATACAGATCTTTCGTACAGTAAAGAAAGGTCTGCTCGTAATATGAGAATCCAGCAAGTTGTTTGCCCTGCTCTGGGTCAACAAGCTTTTCACCGAGCTCTTTCGCTATCAATTCTACTACATATTTTTCTTTGTTATTGTACCATATTTTCTCCAAGTCAACATTTAAACATCTGATTTATTACAAAATATATTGGGGTACATTATCCTATAGCAGTGGCTACCAACTTTTTTGTTCTCGCGCCCCTATTTTAGTGGTTAAAAACTTATGCAACCTCCAAATGTTGGTGTGCGTTAGCTTATTTTTTTCGCTTTACAATTTTCAGATTTACGTCAAAAATATGCCCTTGCACGTTTAAACCTGCATAGCGCAAACGTGGCATTTTTAATTTTTGTGAGTCAACACTTTTCCTGAGGTTTTTTTAATTTATTAATTAAATTCAGGCGTATTGGTCATTTTTTCTGTTATGAAATACTCAACGGCGACTCTCTAGACCAGTGGTCCGCAACCTTATTCACTTGCGGTACACCAACAGAGTTAAAAAATGGGGCCTCACACCTACGAAATATTTATGACGATCGAAAATAGACAACACAAGCAATATCCCAGGCTACCCGGAAAAAAATGTGCGATTTACGATTAAACGCGCCGTAGGCGCCGAACATTTGACGTTTTACATTCTTTGACGTTTTACACATCTTCTGATTTTAGGGTTTTACGGTTTTTCCAAAATATCTTAAGACGGCCAAACGGACCCCATAAGACCGAAATTAGAACGACATCAACGTCGGAATAAAACACAGTTCGGAATAAACCACAATATAGGACTAATTCCTATAGTCGTATACTACCGTCTAAATCGGAAAGTCCTACCTGTCGGAATAAGACCTAAATGTCGAATATTACCTAACCTCAAACCCCACCCCTAAAATCACTAACTTTTCGAATAATTTCAACTATTACTTAATCTTTAACCCTACCCATTAACCACCACTAACCCCAAACAGGGGTCAACCCCATGCTAAAACAGCGGCGCCTCAAAGGCTTTGAGGCGCCGTAATCGCCCGCCGAAACCTCGACACCAAAACATCCAATGTCAAACCTTTTAGGCATTATTTTGTCCATTTAGGCCTCTTTAGGTCTTATTCCGACAGGTTTAGGTATTTGTTAGAGAATTTTAGACCTTATTCTATCGTGGTTAGAAAACATTTGGTGTATATTTATACTCCTGTTCTTGAGTTAGTTTGAAATCTCTTTTTAAATTCAACTTCCGGCGATTGAACGTAACACAGTTTTAGTTTTAAATATTAAGGAAAATTTATAAGTTACACATTGATTATGTTATTGCATAGGGTTAAATGCCATCCTTAATGTAATTAAAAAACCAAAGTAAACACCTCCGGACACGTCGCGGCACACCTGACATGGTTTCGGGGCACACCGGTTGCGGAGCACTGCTCTAGAGCAGTGGTTCTTAAACTTTTTGAGACACGCCCCCTTTTACATTTTTAACAAAAATCGTTCCCCACCTTGTTTTAAAATAAAAAAATATTAAGCAGAACAGCAATTTATTTCCAGGTAAGTTGCATTAATGCGAAAGATGTAACTGTTTTTTTGGATACCAAATGTTCAATTCGAGGATTAGTAGCAATAACATATCACTTCGTTTAATGTTTAGTCAAAATTCACACAAAGTTTGTCAATTTCTCGCGCCCCCCTTGTGAACCTCACACGCCCCCCAAGGGGGGCGCGCCCCCCAGTTTAAGAACCACTGCTCTAGAGTCTAGACAACCCCTTGCGACCCCTTGGTTATGCGATTTCCAGGTTGGATACCTCTCGCATTTAGGGCTTAAAAATGCCCTCCTAATGCGATTTACACGTTTTAATTACTGTTACTAACTAGCATATGAACCTTTCAAAATTCATCCGTCATAAATTTCGAGTTCTGATTTCTACGAAAAGGTTGGTGACTCATCTGGAACGATTGCGAAATATGTTGGAAGACCTAGTTTTTCACTACTTAACGTGGCCAAGGTGTATTTTCATAACCTATTGATGCTATGATTTTGTAAAGAAAAATATGTGTTTTTTTAACTGTTTTCCCCTTTTTTATTTCTTTAAAGACGTTATAGTTCTCCTGGCGTTTTAATGCCCTGTCAAACAGATTGTCTTTATCAATAATACTGTGGCTTCAATTTTTTGTTTCATCACAATATCCCGAGTTTATGTGACATATGGTTGCAATTAGGTTTTCAACCTCTTGCTTTTCCCAAAAAGTTTTGTCGTAAGTTTTGTCCCCTTTCAAAATCATTTGCTCTATTTTGTTCCAGTTTTTGCTACATATATTCAGATCGCGGTTTGCTCTACTTTCGGCATTAAAATAAAAAAACGATAAGTATTCACGCTAAGTGAGATAGTGCGAGGAACTTTTAGTGAACAAAATTCATATATCGGGTTGGTTCGTTTTAATACGGGCTTTATGGTTAACAACGCATTGTTTATTATATCAAAAATAGCAAAAGTAACATTACACACGAGTGGTTTAACCTTAAAAACTGCATATATATTTCTATAATCAAGGACCCGAAAACCTCTACCACTGGTAGTCGAAATGTGCGAAAGCTACCAGGTCTCTTACCAATCCAATCCACTGGACCAAGTACCACGTCGATGAACGAAAGGTTAATAATAGTACCAGATAACCAGAATGTACACAACACAAATCACACTTCACCAAAAACGACGGAGCCTGTCATTGACTTGTCGGACAAACAAACTTCGAACTCAGCTTTTGTGAATCAAGCACAATTTGAAACCATAGACAATTGCAACAGGTACGATTATGGAATTGTTTTCTATAAATTTATAAAAATCAGTAAATAAGCTTGCTGAAATGCTGGTTTCCTACTAAATATAGTTTTCAAACAGTATTCCTATGTAGGTTGAATATGCATGGACGCTCCAATGGATTACCGTTAAACAGCAGTCATGCGTTCACCAGTAGCTCCGTCTCCACTAAGATTCCTTCAGAGAACTACAAAGAAATACGCGGTAGTCAAGCATTGCGATCTAGACGCTTGTTAGAGACCCCGGCAAACCAATTTGCACATCAAACCAATGCAAATGGTCAGCAAAATATTGGTTGGGATAGATACAGTTTTAAAAATGGATGGCATTCAACAAAGGTGAACAAATTTTACAGAAAATACCAAGTGTTATTGCTAACCCTAGGGAAAAATAGTGTGCAAATATTTCCGATATTATTTTGTTAAGTGCATATTGCTATGAAAGTTACAAGAAAGACATGAAAACACATTTCTATACTTTTTTAGGCATCCCAACAAAACGTTTGGTGCGACGTTTCCCAACCCGTCGTTAAAATCAACCCTAAAACAGCAAACACGGAAAGGCAAATATTTCAAGGTATGTAGCACATGTGATTGTGATGGTATGCAAAACCGAGTCTAACGAGAGGGACCACCGCTGCGTATGCAACCCACAACCAAACGAACACAATGATCATGAAGTTTATTATATGCTTAATTGCTTTTAGATAAGAAATTACCTTAATATGTTGTATATGTCGCAGATCTAGAATTGCAGAAATTCATTATTTTTTAGTTTTACCAGTGATTGCTTTACCGAGTTTTTCGTAACAGGTACGCGTTTTACCGAAACGAACCGAAAACACTACTACTCGGGGTGACGATGACAATTGTTTGTTTTTTTACCTCTGTTTTTTTAGAAAATAATGCTTTTTTCTGAGTTGCATGTAACAATATATAGTCCATATATTTTTGTCACAATATACATTTGTTGGCCTCCTAGAAAAAAACGTTGTGAAAACAGTGCAAAACTATAAGTTAAACGATCGTTGAAAAGATATTTGTTCGTTTTAGATCACTACTTCGAGACAGAGATCAACACCAGTCAACCCCCACCATACAAGCGTCCCTGTTTATTCGAGCGCAAAGTAAACCCTTCGCGTTCAAAATCCGTAACGCCCGTAACTTCTCATCCACTGTTCAACACAATCAACGCAGTCATAAGGCAAGAAATTCTTAAAGCGTTAGAGACTATTGCTCAATCTGCCACGAAGAATGTGATTCGTGAACTGGAGGCAACAGCTGTAACTGTAACCTCTCAAACCAACTTGCAGCGAAATTTGGATTTCAATGCAAAGAATTGCGGTCAGCAATCGATGGTTAACTGCGACCAAAACGGTAGAAACATTTACTCTAATAATATTATGTCCCAAACTTGCAAATTATATGATTTTTCAATGACGTTCATAGGTCTATAAAAAGTATAAAAAATTAAAAAGAAAATTATTTTAAAATTTGAAGATGTTTTCGAAATTCCGCAAAATATATCCATTTCACCAACTACTCTTCAAAAAAATGGATATTACACTCTTCCAACGGTAGAAACAAACAGTCGGATTAGCCATCGCATTGAAGCTTCGAGGTATTTTATTTAATTTAGGGTGTATTTTGTATAACTGTGATCGGACAATAGATGTCAAAAATCTTCAGAAAACCTTAAAAAATATTAAGTTTATACAGTCAAACGATTTACAATTGGGTCCGATTTTAGGAAATGTCGGCCGACCCCGGAACAAACAGAAGCACTATCACTCGTAACGTGTGTCCCACCGTCTTCCAATCTACCTGGATTATGTCCAGCAACGCAAGAAGAGGCTGTAAATCTCACGAGACCAAGGATAAATATTAGCTCGTTTGATGCACCAGTCGACCTATCCAAAGCCTCCTCCAAACTGCATTTATCTACGCAAAGGTCGTTTTCCGTCCCTAACGGTGAGCCTTCAAAACACTCACACGATGTTTCCAGGTCCATTTTACACTCAACAAGCGGCGTGTCTCCAGTGTCACCTCTGGTGTACAAGCAGATAGGTCCATTGTCGTGCATTGGTGCAGATATTAATCAAACGGAAATACGAACATCGCCTCTGGAGGACTATGTTGATCACAGCCCTTTGGATTCGCAAGACGACTTGGATCGATACAACGCGTACAACCCCGATGGTATGCTCCCTTTTCATTTATCGTAATACATTTGATTGCAGTTCCAGAAGGTGGCAAATTTGGTAAAACAATAACGGGTTTTATAGCAAATTCAATGCAAATCGTATATTTTTATATTTATCAATATATTTTATTCTTTTTATTCTAATGACGGGCATTGCCTTAAGGCCCGTTTACACTACAGCTGCACTGAGCGGAGCTGGGCTGCACTGGGCGTGGAATTGTTTCCACTACAGCTGCAGTGAGCTGCGCTGGGCGTAAAAATCGCGACAAAACGTAACGTTTTTCTATAGCTGCACTGGGCTTGAGTTTAGCAAAGCGTAAAAATCGCTCCAAAGCGTATTTTTTTCCAGCTGCACGAGGCTTCAGTTTAGCAAAGTGTAACTTTAAGCTAGCTGCAGCTGCTGCACGGGGTTAGAGTTTAACAAAGCGTGAAACGCTCGCCACAATAGAATTTAAATGCAAATTACGCCCAGCGCAACTCAGTGCAGCTGTAGTGTAAACGGGCCTTTAATGTTAACAAATCGAGGTTCGTGCTTTGAGGTTAATGGTATTTTTAAGGTCCAACAGTTGAACATCGATGCAAAATTAAATATATTTTATGCATTCCAGTACAATCAGTTAAATCTTCATTTGCCAACACAAACGCAACGACGAGCCAAAACTTGTTTTTCAACAGAGATATTTAATTATAGGTTTTAATTAAAAATACCTCAAGTGTTACACATTTTTATTTCGATTAAGCAGCATAAACATATTGCTTTTACGTCAGTATATAATTACTAAACTATTTATTACACTAAATTCGGTTTCCCCGAATTACGATTCAGATGACATCAGTTACTGTCCAGAGAGCAACGATTCGACGCCAAGCAACATAATATCCTTTTTGAACTTCACGGTGTTGCTTTTGTATGGGTACACAAATCTAGTTCTACACGCCAACCGCACCTGGATACAAATAGAGAACTATAGCTTGTCAGTTTAGAAAACGCTATACTTTTTTCAATCTAAAGTTCAATTTTGGCATGACGGCTTTCCAAACAACGGTCATATGTCAAAAACATTATAAATTCACCCCCGAAAAATCCCCCCGGCGTTATCCTGTTGGCATATATTAAACACGTGAAAAAAATAATTGGTGAAGGGGGTTTATACGTTTATAGTTTGTCTTTGCTGGAAAAACTGTTATTCGAAGCCGCTATACCAGTGGTTCTCAACCAGGGTGCCGCGACGCCCTGGGGTTCTATTTCTAATGCTCAAGGGTGCCGCGAAGTATTTGAGAATTGTTAAGAATCTAATTTTTGCTTAACTCTTAAAACTTTTTGTGTAAGAATAGAGCGGAATAAATCTAATTATTACTTACTAAGTTCTTTAGAGTTGATGTGTGTTGTTCCAGTTCAGTTTATTGTGACATTGTAGTGAATTACCCACGGAAAAATCTTGTAGGGGTGTTGCAATCTGTTAGGGGTGCCACAAGCCATAAAAGGTTGAGAACCACTGCGCTATACTTTCGATGTTATGTGTATGTTCAATAGACAGAAAATATACAAGGGTATTCACAGGTGAGTTCCGCTAAAAAATGTCAACAAAAAACGCGAAAAATGTTTGCAGTTTTATGGATAAAGTTAGCACAGTTTGTGCAGGGGTGGCATGGTGCCCAATACACAACTTAGATCTCTCACAACTGTACCTTATTGTTCTCACTAAACATAGCCAAAATCCGTCGTAAAACGTATCTAATATAGTTCAATACGAGCTTAAAGGCTCGTCAAGTAACTTAAACGCTATAAAAATTAGTACCTCAAACGCTCGCAAAATCGCAAATTCATAAACCTCTACGAGTACGACACATGTGTTTTTAATGTTAAGCATAGTAGCATGAAAGCAGAATTAACACCAAACGTAACATGGAACCAAAATATCACTACTTATTTGATGTTTGGTCGGTTTTCTGTGACTGTCAACAAGTACGCGTTTGTTGAAAGAAACCGTAGAGCTGTAAAGTTACAATATAATTCATTGCTTGGACTTTGTGCAAACTCGTTAGGAATTTTTTTATATATAGATATTATTTTGACTGCACTCTTTAAGACAATATAGTTGTGCATTGCCACGTTACTATTGCCTGTGACAGCTTCAAAAAATAAAATCTATTTTTTATAACACCTTTGAACAGGATATGCCAAAGGCAGATACAAATGCACCTCGTTTATCAATAACACCCCATTGTTTATGGCCGGTGTGTTTCAGTGAAAATGGTGTTACAATGTCTTTATTTTTATTTTTGATGACGATAAGACGTTTTTAAAACGCCTGAATTTGATGCCTTTTATGTATTGCTTAAGGCTTAAGCGGCTGCTTTTGCGTTTGTATTCTCCGGTTTAAAGCCGTAACGCTATACGTTAATGTTATTATTAATCCAAATACAACTGACGTTCAGTTGCCTTATTTTAATTTATGCACGACAAAACAACGTGATAAATTCATACGGTAAAACGCTAACGTAATTTCGTTGGGTTTTGCCTAATTTACTATATGGGAAAGACTACCCTCCTATACAATCACCAATGTTGTAAACATAGCTTTTAGAATGTTACTATAACGTATATATACCTTTTTTACTTTAATGTCATTGTATATCTATCCTTAACACACAATAATACGTCCAAGAGGAAGCCCTAACTCCACAGCATTTGAAAAAGGCCAAGCTGATGTTTTTCTACGCACGCTATCCAAACACCAGGAGTTTAAAATTGTTTTTCTCTGACGTAAAGGTAAGTGCGTTGTCACCTTGTAGCGGTCGGCAACCATAGGTTCGCGAGGAGTTCGTTACCGGTTCCTAGGTCTATATTTTATCGGGTGTCGACCTGTCGTTCTTACTTTTCACATTGCCACTATTTTAAGTTTTCTATAAAGTAACTATGTTATATTATTATGTATTTCAGAAATGACTGCGACAAAAACAAGCTTCAGGTTTTCATTGAATTGAAGTTATAATAAATTTACATTAATTAACATTTGTGATTTTAAAGACCTGTACGTGATACAATTTTAGTACTTTAGATATATCTGTAAGGTGGCTGGACGTTTGTCACGTTGTTCAAGAAATAGCGGAGTTATATTTTTCTAGTTTACTCGGGCAACGACCTCGCAGCTGATCAAGTGGTTCAGCAACTTTCGCGAGTTCTACTACATCCAAGTCGAAAGGTTTGCACGTCAGGCGCTCACGGATGGAATTACTGATGCAAATCAGCTTCAAGTGTCACGTGACAGCGAGGTCTTCCGTGTGCTCAATCTGCATTACAACAAAGGCAATGACTTTGCGGTAAGAAGTGCTTACTTGTATAAGAGATATTCAATGCACCAATAAGCGGCAAGCTAAAAAAAAATGATACAACCAAAGGCGCATTTGGGCCTTCCGACAAAATATAAGCTACCTTTTTTTTAAATATTCTTTTGTAAAACTTAACTTTCGAGATAGCAGTTATTTTGTTTTATTATTAAATAGTTTTAAAGTGGCGCGGAGATTTTACTTTACATCAGGCCTGCACAATATAAAACCCGCACACCTTTTAATTTTTAATTTTGCGCCTTTTAATTCAGCCGGCTTGCGGCCCACGATGTAATGACATTTTTTAGTTTACCTTCTTTATTTAGCATAAGTGCGGACCTGCTTGTATATTGCGGAACCACACATAATTCCTGTATTGATTCTGGAAAACAACAAGAGTACACTCGAGTTGCGTAAAATAGCTAGAACTTTTAATTAACTGTAAGAGTACAATATTTTACTTATAGACCAACTCGGGGGTGAGTGAACTTTTCATCACATTTCAAATTTCGTACTTTAATTTATAGTCGCGTATAGAGTGGATTCATGTAAGTTTTATTAACTTCTATTCGGTTTTAACAGGGCTGCGGAGTCGGTTAAAAATAACCCGAGTCCGAATCCGGCCGAAAAAATATACCCGAGTCCGACCCCCGAGTCCGATTCCGGTCAAAGGTGCGATTTTGTTGAGTCCCGAGTTCGGCCCGGACACTACAGCCTGTATTTCACCAATTTACGTAATTAAAATAACGTGGATATTCAGCAATCCACTTATAGGGGTGTGGTGTAATTCATTCACTCACAATACATGGTTGGAAAATATTCCATCACATAATATTCCACCTTTACAATTTTCATTTGGCGGCCATATCAGTTTTAAAATTTGGTACTGCGCATGCGCATGTCGGACTCGGGACTCGGGTAGTTTTACAAGGTCTTACTCGAGTCCCGAGTCCTACTCCAGCAAAAACAAAGCGATCCCTGTTTTTTAATATGCTTTTTGTATGTTTTAAGAAAATCTATTCAGCCCAAGAGCGCTATATGTATACAATGGCATTTAGCACCGTGTGACTTATGATGACTATGTTCCGAATGCATATTGGTCGGCTTCCATGTACCTAAATGCAAATGGTCGGCAAACTTTATTTCGCGGCCCAAAATAATCTTTGAAGACTAGAGCGATTGGAGGCCCACTATACGTAAAACTACTGCGCCAATAGAGGCGGGTTCAAAGTTTTTGCGTGGGCTTCTAGAACGTCACAAAGTTACGTCATAAAACAATTGATCCTAAAAAAATCTGGGGCGGCATTATTAACACATCTCGCTAAGTTAAGCAAGCTCGCTATCGACGCACGAGCTCTTTAAGTCGGCTTTTGGTATTACGAGCCCACTTCTCGTTACCAAATCTCGCTAAACTCCTCGAATAACGAAAGGCTCAGACCACTCGGTAAAGCCTAATTTATGTTCAGAAAACCTTACTGCTGTAAATAAAATTAAAAATGTATCAATAATAAATGTTTAAAATATAACGCCGACACCTAATGGAAGTCATAACAAACGTTCATAATTAATTTGTGAAGTCCTCATGCCTATTGGCGTGAATATGGTTTTAGACGATCTCTATACTTACACACCATGGACGCCGAGTTTGGGGTGTTTATGGTGGCAAGAGCATCCCTAGTGAAAACTTCCTTAAAACAATGATAAATCGTCATGCAAAATCAAAAACAAAATATGAACATTTTATTAAAAGAAAGGGGAATTTCTTCAAATGGAGGTAATAACATGGTAGTCCAGTGGCCCAGAATCTGCCATGATTCATTTAATGTACAATAAACAAGAGCTTCACAAGTGGAGATAAACTTTATAAAACTTATGTGATTTAGGAACAAAGTAGTTTTGTATATTACCTAATTTATCAGAAATTGGATTTTTGGAGTTTATCATCCGGTGCAACTTGGTACATCAGTATGTCCTTTTGGCTTGGTGCAATTTATTCAAACCGATCAACGAGCGAAGCGCGAAAAACATTTGTACTTACATAGTATACTTGGCTAAAAGTAGCCTATAATTTGGGTGGGCCCATTGCTTGGTAAACCCTATGATGCAATAATCAGCCAAAATAAATCTTATTTAAACCAATTTTGAATATAGTACAACTAATGTATACTGCTATTACTCTTCCCATAACTTTATAATAAAAATATGGCTCGCGGCCCACTTAAAATGGCTGAAAGGTACACAGTTAGCCGACCACTTGCTTAATGCGTCAGGTATCCTTTAAAATTTAAAGTTTTTGTACCGTTTTGGGAGAACTCGTACCGTTTTGAGAAGTACAGGCTTGCTTTATATAATCCGAAGCTTTATTTATTTATTTTCTTTCACTCACTTATTTATTTTCTTCAAGACTAAAATAAAGATTGATGTAAACAAATGTTACTCAGTTTTTGTGCGTGAAATGTAAACGTCTATTTGAAATAGAAGCAAGGGTTGCAGGTATTATATAACACTAATGCAACGAAAATGCTGCAATCTTGTATATGTATTATATTGAGCGGAAACAGGAAACCGTCGTATTAGGCATTCAACTAGGTACAGCTCTTTTAATGTAAGGCTCTATAGTCTAGAATAATTTGATTTAAAAATAATTAATCAGTTTTTCAATTACCGGTAATTGCATTTCTAAGCCTACTGTTTTACCCATTTAATATTTATTTTAAATAACGAAGAATGCAAACTTTCAGTAGCCCAATATTCGTAAATACTTTCTTAATGCGGTTAATGCATCCATGCACGACACATACGTCGAATTAAAGTAGGATGAGTCCCTTGTGAAAGTAGCAACAATATTAGGCCCTGGCCTACATATTGGCAAAGGCGCTAGGTGAAAGTAGCAATTAATAGATTGGAGTCATATATAAAACAAAAATGTGATCCTGGTGCTAAAATATTCTCGGGTTGCCATCGAGTTGTTCCCTAATCACTATTAGGCTACATATTATGTTGGCCCTTCACGTATCGGTGTGCTCATATCTCGCTTTAAACCCGATGATTTAAAAATTACATGTGGCAATTTAGCATGTAACCGAAAGGTAGCCTAATGTAACGTATTTAGTCTAAGTCGTCGAAATACACATCTAAAATGAAACCTTTTAAGGATACAGCCAACACCATTACAATTAAGCGAAGGCGATGGTTGGCCCTAAGAATACGTATTTCCGGCGCCACATCATTCTCGGGGTAGTTTAGTAAATAGGCGTTAACCCAACCGGCTCCAACGTAAATAAAAAAAATATGTTATCGACCGGGATTCACTTACAAACTTAAGCCTTAGATTTTTTACTTATCCCTAAACGTTGCCGTTAATGGGAAACATGTAGCCTAAATTGTTACTTAGCATATGTGTTGGTCAAGTCACACCATTCAACCTGTATGGAAGCGGCATTTAATCGGATGGCGTGTTTTATCGCATTTATCTGCGTAACTTTAAAAATTGGTTACTATTGAAACCGCCGCATATTTGCGAAATCTACCAATATTTTGCGCGGTAACACACTTCAAGAAGAAAAAAAAAAGTTTTTTAAAGTCTCAAGAGGGAAACCTTGAAATTTATTTTTATTAAGGCAATATACTTAATTTGATTTTTATGTCCAACGCTCGTAATTACGCATTTAAAAAAGCTTTGCGCTGTTATACGTTAAGAGTTTTACGATTAGTCGCGCGCGTTCGTGGAGAAGAGAGCACTTTGGCGTCACCGCTCCTTTTGTTAGGCGACGATAGTATTGACCTGTCTGCCTCTTTAAGATTACATGCCAGCGACCGACCGGGCGAGCATGCGCTGACCGTCGACAATCGTCCGGCGGCCAAACTTTGCTATTTATTATAAGTCGTGTGACAATGCCAGCAACGTTCAAAGTACGGCGCCTGTTTTTTGTATACTTTTGTGTACGAATTAAAACAATAAAAACTTACCACACATGAAACACTTATCACATATATAACGCTAACAATAGATATTAAGGCTTTCGCAACCCTTTTTACGACTTGATGGTGACCAGTGGTTATCAATCTATTTTATTATTTGTGCCCCTTTAACCGCTATTCAAAACTCAATATCTCCTATGAAAAATAGAGTAAAACTCTAAATTGCAAGCTATATTAGTACCAAACTTAATGGTCTCCTGACTCACTTTTGCGGACTTCTAAATTAGACCACTAGCGTTTTTAGTTGTCCAAGTTTGATCTATTGTTTAATAAAATTCGCTAATTTGAGCCAATTCGGATAAATAATATTTTTTTTAGCTAATTCAGCCTGATGAAGGTTGACATGAACCATTTAAAAATCTATTCAGCCCAAGAGCGCTATATGTATACAATGGCATTTAGCACCGTGTGACTTATGATGACTATGTTCCGAATGCATATTGGTCGGCTTCCATGTACCTAAATGCAAATGGTCGGCAAACTTTATTTCGCGGCCCAAAATAATCTTTGAAGACTAGAGCGATTGGAGGCCCACTATACGTAAAACTACTGCGCCAATAGAGGCGGGTTCAAAGTTTTTGCGTGGGCTTCTAGAACGTCACAAAGTTACGTCATAAAACAATTGATCCTAAAAAAATCTGGGGCGGCATTATTAACACATCTCGCTAAGTTAAGCAAGCTCGCTATCGACGCACGAGCTCTTTAAGTCGGCTTTTGGTATTACGAGCCCACTTCTCGTTACCAAATCTCGCTAAACTCCTCGAATAACGAAAGGCTCAGACCACTCGGTAAAGCCTAATTTATGTTCAGAAAACCTTACTGCTGTAAATAAAATTAAAAATGTATCAATAATGAATGTTTAAAATATAACGCCGACACCTAATGGAAGTCATAACAAACGTTCATAATTAATTTGTGAAGTCCTCATGCCTATTGGCGTGAATATGGTTTTAGACGATCTCTATACTTACACACCATGGACGCCGAGTTTGGGGTGTTTATGGTGGCAAGAGCATCCCTAGTGAAAACTTCCTTAAAACAATGATAAATCGTCATGCAAAATCAAAAACAAAATATGAACATTTTATTAAAAGAAAGGGGAATTTCTTCAAATGGAGGTAATAACATGGTAGTCCAGTGGCCCAGAATCTGCCATGATTCACTAATTCAGCCTGATGAAGGTTGACATGAACCATTTAAAGCTGATAAAAAAGTAAACTTTAGCTGGGGACAATATTTTATTGAACAAAAAGGACTCAGGTATGACCTCTAGCGGAACGTACAAGTGCTAAATGCATATTGGTCTGTGTGTACCAGTGCTCCAACTTTTCTTTCCTGTTACACCTTAAACAACTTACTAATTGTATACCTCACAGAAGCAATGCACACAAGATCCATTTGTCCACTTGTAATTAACATATATTATGATATAAATAATTGTGATTAAACAAAATTTATTTACAACTTTCATACATATATTAGCAAAATAGCTTTTGAAACGGCAACTAATAGCAACATTTAACTTTACAAGGTACCACATGTGATTTTGAAGTATCAATGCCACAATTGTTTTAAATTTTCGGATACGGCGTGTACTAATCAAACAGCATAACGTCCAATGACATCTTTGCGTTTTTCACAACATGTTGGATTCAAGAGCTGCTGGGAGAATGGCATAAGAAAAAGGCAAATGACATCGCAACATAACGAATGGCATAGCATCTTTAGGATTTAACATATCGAGTAAAACGTTTATTTGACGATTGATGGTAAATACTTAGAATGGAATGATCAATAATTTGCGAATGGAACAGCATCTTATGGATTTTAGCAATATTTCAAATGTAACGACCAACTAACGATCTGAATTGCAATATTTGTAATGGAATGGCTACATTTTAAATTGAACAGCAAAATGGCGAATATAATAACATCCGTAGTATTTTGCAACATTTCCCAAAAAGTGTAGTTTACGATTGTAATGGCAATATTAAGAATTATATGACAATATCAATTATTAAAATAGAATCAAATTGAAACAGAAATAGGGCCAGTACAAAAACATCTTTTTGAATTTAGCAATAGGTCGAATAAAATAGTTACTTTACATTTAAAACAGCAACATAGCGAATAGAATAACATCTTAAAGTATTTTGGAAACATGTCAAATGAAATTGCTACTTTTAGCGATAGAATAACAGTATTTCATATCGAATGGCTAAACTTGACTACCGGACAGCAGCAGCTGAGACTGCTTCGGCGTTTCATACTGCCAAACGCCAGCAATGGTTTGTTTTCAACGATTGTACCACGCATCTTATTAAAGCGATTTTTAAACAGTCGGTCGTGCATTCTCACGTAAAAAGGTTAACAAAGCTTGCGTTAAGTTAGAGCAGGGGTTCTCAACCGGGGGTACTCGTACCCCTTAGGGCAGGGATGTTCAACCTTTTAGCAGAATGGGCCGCATGGCCACTTATGCAAGTAATCTCGACCTTATTTATTAATTATGTGGCCCGAAAAAAAAAATTTTTTTTTTGGACACATGTTGTTTTTGTCCGAATTATTATGTGGCCCGAAAAAAAAAAATTTTTTTTTGGACACATGTTGTTTTTATCCGAATTATTTTTTTTTTTTTCAGTCACTTTTTTATGGCTCACTTTTGACAAGGAAAAAAACATAGTTGGAACATGAAATTTTCACAACTGTTAAATACCCTCCCAAAGTTGTTTCTAATATAAAAAAAAATTGCCTAGGTTCTAAGGGGTGGTTTTTAGGGGGGTAAAACTGTCATTTTTTGTCAATTTTGGTTTTCAGCACTTTTCAGAGATGAACAAATGTAAAAAAAATCTGATATATTTATGGATGTTGGATACATGACATATACAATGCTAAGTAACAAAATTTTAAACATTAGCCCTGAACTGTTTATCCAGGGGGTCAAAATGCACAACACTTTAGGAAATTTCAATGATATATTTACACTAGAAGGAAATGACATAAAAATCTGAAAATTTCACAAATGTTAGAGAATCATTTAAAGCTGATGTTAAAATAAACATTTTACCTCTTGAAAATAGAGGAGTATTTTAGGGGGGCAAAATTAAAATTCGGCCATTTTTTTGTTTAGAGGTGTCTAAAAAACTAAAGAAAACATTGTTAAATAGTTTTCAATTATAAAGACAAATCATAAGTTGCTTCACAGCAAAATTTTGACCTTCAACTCAAAATAATTAACCCATGGGGTAAAATAATTAACCAAAAATATAGAAATTAAAGTGATTTTTTGATGGAAAAAAAATTGCAAACAAAGTGGTGTACACTGCCTGGCAGATTTTTTATTTAGACTTGCGGCGGTAAAATATGTTGTTTTGTAAGAGCAATAAGTTAATTCACTAAGACGAGACACTTTGCACAATAGATGTTGCACGCACTGGACAAAAAAAGCACAGCAGGGAGCCAGCCGCTTCGCGACCAGAATAAGGCAAGCGATATGAACAAATTCTGTATTGAAGGTTTTCTGCCGCTAGATTAGAGTAGATAGCTGTAAAGAACTAAATCGAACACATCACACTGTTGATTTTTGTCCCCAATTAGAGGCGTACAGGGGGGCAAGAAAAAATTGTCAAATATTTTTATATTATAAAGACAAGTTATAGGTTTGCTTCGCAGCCAAATTTATATTAAGACCACTGGCAATCAATCTTGTAAAAGTGCACCATGTCCAACCTATAACACGCAACTTCGGGCCACATCCGCTTTTGCCTGCTAAAGCACCGAAACTGGAAGCACAACATTGGGAGTATATGGACACTGACAAATAAGACCCGTTGAAAGAATATAGAATAACCAAGGAATAACACCCTGGTAAAGTATAGTGGAACTGCGCTATACCCCCCCTGGTATAATATAGTAGAACCGCGCTATAACCCCCTAGCAAAATATACAAAAACCGCACACCCTGTCTAGTTACTTTTATTATGGCAAAGCGCGAAAATTTGAGTTTTTACATGTTTGGGCTGATACATTTCCTTAAAACATTCTGGAAAAATACACATTTAGAAAAACACACATCTTGCTTAGCAATGGTATGTGCACAAAGTGTTCAATGGATGTTGAAATGCGACATTAGACTCGATTATAGTCTCAGAAAAAACATAAGATTAGGCCTACATCAAATACTGCGCGTTCTACACGTTTTGATGATAGTCGAAACAATTATTTTTAATAAAGGCTACTGAAAGGGATAATAAGTGGTGGGCCGCACGTAAATATCAGGCGGGGCGCAATGCGGCCCGCGGGCCGCAGGTTGGACATCCCTGCCTTAGGGGTACGAGATTGGACATCAAGGGGTACGAAGATCCTTGGGCCACAGAGGAGCTTTTCAAGCAGATTTTCCAGTACAGTTTTATTTTGGAATTGTAAATGAAGTTAGGCCAATACGGTCTTTGCTTTGAAAAAAAAAAGGCAATTATCTACAGATAATTGTTGTTATTTAGTAAGAAACCTCATTGTGTCATCACAATTCGTGTTTTAAGTGCGCCGACCAACTTTAAGAGATTGAGAACTGATTGTGAATTTACTTGCTACCAGCAATCAACTTGAGGCACAGAAATCGGCTGTGCCTCAGGAGTTATTGACAGAACAATTTACGAAACAAGTATAGACATGAAAAACTTTTCATATAAGACATCTTAATTTTCCTTGAGTAAAATCGAAAAAAAATCAAGATATAAAGAAATGTAATTTAGCAATATATATCCGAAAAATTCCATCAGAATTTTTTGTGGGGGAACGAAGATTGCTCCGGCCTGACTGGGTACGAGCAGCAAAAAAGGTTGGGAACCCCTGAGTTAGAGTGACAATCTACTACGTCACAGAGCAGCGTGTTGATTTTAAGAGGCTTGGCAGTTTGTAACCTTGCCTGTAAGAGTGTATATCTATCACTAAAACCAAAAATATAATGTCAAATATTACAAAAAAATTTGCTACACGCTTAAGAATCTCAAGGGGCACACTAGTGTGCAGCGCCACACAGTATATATAACAATGACCGGCTTAAGGCAGGGGTGACCAAACTACGTCACGCGATCCAGATCCAGACGGCCGCCGGCGCGAGTCAATTATTCCGGCCCACAGCATATTTTTTTAAATGAAGATGAAGGGCAGTTAAAATGTTGTCCAATGCAATTCAAAACTAAATTTTGATAAAATTTTAAACTGTATGACAATTTATTGAGGCCCGCTACATTTTTTGTTGTACATAGTTTCTTTCCTTCGCTGAACGGTAATTAAGTTAGTAAAGTCCGACAAAAAATGTGATTTAATCGACCGACAGTCGTAAATCCTAAAAGTATCCGGCCCCCTATGGCCAAGACTTACAGTTATCTGGCCCTTCATGAAAAAAGTTTGGTGTCCCAGCCTAAGGCGTCACTTCTCATGAATGAAAAGTTTTTGCCAATTTTGATAGGCTGCATTTTGCGCAGAGAAAAATAGTTGTTTTTCAATTGTATGTATAATTGCAATTGTATTGTATGACGTAATTCCTATTATGTAGGATGCCAACCCTAAATCCTGTATCCGCCCCGAGTTATCAGTATAGTGTGGTTATATTTCGGTCTAAGGCTAAGCAGATGGTAACCCTGCATAGGGTTAGATTATTTTTTTACTTAAAAATAAGAAATTTTGACCTAAAAAATTAAAATTTTGAACAAAAAATAATTTATTTTTGGCAAATTTTGACATGTTAGAAATACATTGATTTGAATAAACTATTGTTGTTACTGGATTAGTGTCTTTGCGTCGTCAACCACACGTTTTTGATGTTTTACTGATTACAAGTCGAACACCAGTTCAGTTATTTTTGCGGGTTAATGCAAAACTCATGAAAAAAACTTAGTTGATATTTTTGTCATTCGCAAAGACAAACTACTATAAAAAAACGTGGTCTAAATGGTTGAAATGCAACGTAAAATAATTGCTGAAAATTAACAAAGACCAAGTTATCGAAATAGGAAATGGGATAATTGAAAATCACAAGTGAAAAAATACAACAAATACTGTTTAATACATTTGTCCAAATGAGAGAGGCCTCGGTGGTTAATTCTGCTTGCGTATACTGTATATTGCTCTAATAAAGATATAATACATTTAAATTGTCGTTGAATATAACTTACAACTAAATTTTTTTCATAAAATTGAACGATAAAATTAAAAAAAAACTGAACGATAATTTTAAAAGCTGACTTTATTTTATTTTATTTTGTAAACGATTTCATGTGCATTCGATTCCGACTTGAAATAATTGTGGCAAATTTTAACCAAATGCTTTAGTTCAGTGCTTCTTAAACTTTTTTAGTTTTGTTAACCCCTAGCATCTATCTCCAGATTTTATTAACCCTTGTCTCATGATATGATAAAACTATCTTGTCTATATATAACAGCACAGAATGAACACCCGGAATATCCGCCCTGCTCGCAAGTTGTCATTTATTTCTGACGGTTCACCCTTATTCACCCCTTTTGGTTGGTTCACCCCTGCAAAAATTGTATTCACCCTGGGGTGAACCATTCACCTGATTAAGAAACACTGCTTTAGTTAACAATAGTGAAACAATAAAGTTTTGTGTAAACTTTGCTCGTGCGGTCTACAAACAGACAAGCACCATAAAATTAGTTCATATAACAACTTAACCTACACTCAATAAATATGCTGTTGCTACCAGGCATAGTATATTTAAAAACCAGAGGAAACTGTTTTAAATATTAACCTACACTCAGTTGTGCAGTTAGGCAAACTTGCAGCTAAAACAAAGAAGCAGTATACATAACACCGCAAGATGTGTTATTGCTAATAGTTATTTTAATTTAGAGCTACAGTGCCATAAAGTAAACTACTCACGACAGTTTTGTTCTGAGTGGAATCACTTAAAGCGGGCTTAACATACTTGTGTCAAAGTATAGGTTCACTAAAAAGTTAATCAAGAGATTTTCCACAAAATTCAAAATGGTAATGCCCTTTCTTTCCATAAAACGCAAAACATGAAAAAAATAGTTCTTGGCTATATATAAAACACTACTACCACAATGCAAAGTATGAAAGAAGTTTATTGAGTTTGCCGTGGCACACTCGTTTGTTTTTTTGACAATTTTTTTGGTAATAAAATTGAACAAAATCTAATTGCAATCAAAAGCGAACATCTACGAACTTTATAGAATGCTTTTCTGATTATTTAACTAACTACTTTGGGATTTAGCCACCATTATTATTTGGGGGTCTTTGCACATGTAATTTTGAATTGTAAAGATTGGTATGTTAAATACAGATTAATGACCATAGCAATTCAGGATATAAGCGATATGTCAGGTTTGTCGCTCGTTGGTTAATTGAGTTCACTAGCGCGCTGATGACAAATCTGGTGTCAAACACGCTAGCTCCATAACGTTTGTAAATTGGCCAATATTTTTTTTTTATTCACCACGATCACTTGATGCAATATATCTGTTAATAAAGATAGATGTTTACCGCTGTATATAAATATCTAAATAATGTATTGATTGAGAGTTACTTTATGGCGTCACTCTTCTAGCAAAATAAAATAATTACAACCAAAAAATATATTGACATGAACTGCTTCGTTAAAAAAGTATAGGTAATTTGCCCTTGAAGTAAAACTTGCCCTTTAAGTGCATGAATAGCGGTCAACATGGAATATCGATAACTTAATCTACCTCTAAAACAATAAATTATTAGTTATCTGGACAACGTTTTTTGATAGGAAGGCTATATGATACTTTTAATATTGTTGGCGGCATCGGTGCCATATCCTGGAAGTAATTATGCCAATATTTTATATATGTTTCGCCACCTCACAGCCTTAGCTATCGAAGACATTTCTGTTTTCCCAAACACAATCTTGAGTGCTCACTGTCCAACGCTACTATTCCATTGTAGTAATTTTCAAACCATCATTTATTACCGCATACTTGGTGCAAATTTTCCCACGATCTACGTATACTAGGTTACAAAGATGACAATCCAGCTGTTCGTTTGCCTTTGGTCGTTTTAATATAGCTGCTTAAACATGAACAATATTATTGCAAATATTATTTGGACATTTTTTAAAATTTAAATCTTCTATCGTACGTAACACTATCGGAAATATTGTTAAAATTGAAAGCGAAACCAATCTTAAAAACACATTAAAATCCCAATGGCAATTGGTTGTGGGAAGATGAGCCTCAATCGAGTGCTGTTAAACACGCGCCTATTACTGGCTGAAGCTCCTTGATCATAAATTATCGTTACTGTCAGTCTGGCATCAATTCCTTCCACTTTCGTCGTTTGGCTTGATGCTCTACCGTCGACCCGTAACTGGAGCGGTATCGCAGGCATCATGCATCTGACGCGACCTCGTGCAGCGCTGATTCATGGCCTCACGTGACCTCTCGGGTTTCTTCTCCCGGCCTTTTCGCAATAAAACTTGTGGAAGGCGCACAAGCAGATTTTCCTGTCAACGAGTCGACCTTTTGTAACCCAACGTTTGTTTGGATGAATTTAGGTGGATTGTTTCTCGTCATTGAACGCAAAATATAAATATTCTTTTCAACATTTCATTATCTAAATAAAAATAAATGAGAAATTAAAGTTTAAATTTTCCTAGGTGCCTAGCGGTTTTGATGAGACTGCTCGAATTACGTTGTGCGAGTTTTTCGCCGCGATTCAAGCTGGAAAGGACAGAGGCCCTTCATGGAAAAAGGCGATTTACAAAGTGATTGCTAAGCTTGATCAAGAAGTGCCTCCGTTCTTCAAGGCTCCAACAATGTAAAACTATTACTTCAATAAACTGTTTTACTTTTTTGACAATCTATTTAGACCCAATATACAAATTGACTAGAAATTCCGTACTGCGGCCATCGACATACATTCTTGGTTTAATACTTTGACTTTATACAGACTTGATTATGTATTGCATGATATCAATATTATAGATATTGGTAGGAGCGTTCCTGTAAAGGGTGTATTTTATACAGTGGCCAGTTGGTTTCATTTTTCCTATCTCGGCGATAACCCGTATTTGTCGAATTGTATGCACGCACGTTACACAAGTGTCATTAACATCTCGTTGTTGCGGTACAAATTTGATTTGTGCGGGTCTAATGTAGTATAATTTGCCTTTAAAATGTTTTTTTTCAGGGGCTGTAGCCTATAGATATGTACGTGTTTATCTCCTATATATGTCTAAGGTCGTATAAGACCATAGGTTCTTGTTTTTATGTTTATGATATACAATACCAATAATTGAATTGTTCGTATTGACTGACTCTAAATTCATTTTATTCTTAGCGATACAATCGCAGTCTATCAATGGACTTTAAAATGAATAGTTTACATTTCTTTTTGATCTATGTAGAATGTTACAAATGGTGCATAACATGCAACTTATATCTGATTTAAAATGCGATCAAATCGTGTGCTATACTGCATAAAATTGTTATTTAAGAGCTAAATTCTATGCCAAAGTTTGTGAATTTACCTGACTGTTTTGTAAATATTTAATCTGTTTATGCATGTCTGTTTGTTGCACTGAGTATTTAATACAAAGAAGATCTTTTTCTCAAAGAATTTTGAAAAAGTAGATTCAAATGTATTGTTTATTTTAAATATTGTTTATAAATATTATTTTCAGAATTTAACTAGCCTGTAATGAGTTCAAACTGATAAACTCAGCTTCTGATTACATCGACATAAGGTAACCTTTAAACAGAATGCAGCACGACGAGGTGCGAATAGTGGTTCCAAACTTGCTTTTTCTTTTAGTATAAAAGCTTTTAGTTGTTTTGTTAGGTAGGTTTGCAACCAACTTGTGAACAGTGATGTAAAGGTTTGAAAAATCAAATCACAACTATAACCAGCTAAAAACTCATCTAGAATTTTTGAAATATTTTAACTTGGTTCAGCCGTAAAAACACAGGGTATATATTTGCATACAAAACATTGGCCACTAGAAACGCTAACAAGCGAGGAGATCGAGTCCACAATATAGAAATAGACAATACTGTGGCATTCAGTCTATGACTCACCTGTATTATCAAATGGGATCCTCGGTTCCAAATCGATTCACCTGTACATGTGCAGGCTATGTATTGCGCTGCCAATGCTTTGCTTACAAATAAACCCTTGCTGGTCGATTTATTTTTTTGAACATTCGGTATTCTCATGGTATGGATCCGTTTTCATTAGTCCACGCGACCTTTATTAGTGGGGGATTAAACTACATTAAGTTGATGATAAGGAGTAACGTTTAATGAGTTTGTAGAAGGATCACTATCAGTATGCAGAAGACAGCGGTGCGAAGACTGTTTGTCGACTTGTTCTATTGTCGGACTGCGCAGCTTAACGTGAAAAACACAGAAAAATGTTTTTTTTTAACAAAATGGAAATATTTACAAATAAACCTGTTGCAAGAAAGCCCTCACCGGTATTGGATATCCAAGGTAAAACGGCCCGAATGTGTGAAGCCTATTACCACTGGGCAGGCTTGAGACATTTTATTGTTTAGGGTGTTTACCACACTTTTACTCTTTCATGTAACTTTATAACTAACACAGAACTCTCAGAATTGGCTTTATGGCAAATGACCGAAGAAAGTTGGAACACAAACAGATTAGGAAAGCTTTGTATATTTGTTTAGTGTAATTTAATTAAACCAGTGATCGGTAAACTGTGGGCTGCGGCCAGAATTTGGGCTGTTTAACCAATTTTAGTGTGCCGCGTGATCCTAGCGAACATCCATTGTACTGAACGATGGTGTCGCCAATCTTGACTCATGGTGACAGTATCTTGACTCATAGTGACAGTACAAGGCCTTCAGGCCATAAACCCCTGAAGTACATTTTTAGTCAAGTTTAATTATTATGAAAACAATAATTTATTTTAATTCACCCTAAAACGATATGTATTCTATGGCATCTTGTGACTCATAAACTGGACAGTCCAATTTCTGTTAAAAAATATTATACATGCAGATTAGTCTATAATACCAAAGTATTGAGATCAACGATGTAATAAAGTCGAATACACAGTAATATCCATGAAACAACAGGATCTAAATCGTCGGAATAAGTCCTAGATTTATTAGTATAATGCCTAAATAACCAAAATAACGCCTAAAAAAGGGGTATGGTTTGAACGGCGCTGTTTTGGTGCCGGATTTGTTGCCCCTGTTTGGGGTGTAGGAATGGGGGGGGGGGTTACAAATTGGGTTAGGTTAAAATATTAAGTTATTAGTGTACTTAGGCTGGGGTTAAGTAAAAGGTTGTATGGCCCGATTCGGACCTTCCGACGGGTTTATAAATTATTCCAATTATTGTGTGGTATATTTCGACGTATAGATGTTGTTCTTATTTCGGTTATGGCTGGCATCCATTTTGCCAATTTACAAAAAAATATTGCAACTTTTGCATGCACATTTGAGAGCGAGTTCGTGCGAGAACAACAGATGCTCTTGCATTAATTGTATTATGAGGGAATTCTAAAAATGTCTTCAACCAAAATAAAAATCCTAAATTCTTCTTCTGTTTTCAAAGTGGCAACGTAGTGGCCTTTTAAACGTTCTGGAAAAGTATTTTGGGAGGCGCAAAAAATTTGGCCGACAACTGAATTAGGTGGACACACGTTGTTTTCCTAAATTTAAACAGTTAAAAAACAACACCTAGTTAATTGATAGCACACGAGAGTTTCAAAGTGTATTTGTCGGGCAATGTTAATGTAAACATTCCGCATGGGGACCCACAACAACAAATCAAAAACAAATCTTTAAATTTCATTTCGATTTCTACGAACAAACAGCAAAAAAAGATATTATAAGCATTACTATATGAAAAAAATGTTTTTCGGTTTTGAGCCAACTGGCCAAGCATGTGGCACATCGATATTCAAACGAGAAATAAAAAAAAATCGCAATAAAAACAAAGTACAACCTTTAAGTCGACTTGAAACAAGCAAATCTAAGATTTTAAAACTTATTTGTTCAATAACATTATAAAAACAAAAAACGTATAGCCTTTTAAAAACCATGCAAAAAGGTAAAAAAAAAACACAAAAAAACACTACAATCAAAAACAGAAATGCATAACACTATAGGGGACAAACACAGCGAATGACCTCGTTTGACCTGCCGATTAAACACGGGACTATTAAGTTGCGGCTGTCAAGTAACATTAGCACTTTCGTTATGTCAAGGCGAAGTGACAATGTCAAAATAAGTCGTTAACACGAGCAACAAATCTATAGGGTGCAAATAAAAACGAGGGCATCATAAACTGGGATGCAGAAAAATTAATATAGAAATATAATATATTGCTTTTTTCTATGTATTTATAATTAAAAATATGCAAAAAGCGCCTTGTGTATCTATATAATATGTGTAGAAAAATACGATTCTTGTATCAAAAGTATATAGTACGTAACTTAAAATATAAATTTGAAAAACTATAGATAGAAAGATCAGTAAAATTACACAAAACACACCTAAAATGATTTTTTACTACTAAGCAATTTATTTCTAATGACAAAGTTTCTTTTACGTTTTAAAACGTTACATTGCCACAAATCAATTTGATAGCGATATTAATTATACATATACTTGAAAGAATTTCACTTCATCAGCAAAGTGAAAACAGAAGCTAAAAACATTAAAAAAATGTTTTTTCTACTTGGAATATTAATCATAAGTACGGATGTCCGATACTTGACATTTTATTCCGATAGCGATCCGCTTTATTTTGACAAAAAAGTATCAAAATCCGATCCGCTACTAAATGACGTCATTAGTATGCCTAAACAAGCAAAATAGATGAAATTAAAAACGTCGCAACCATTTTCTTACAGGTTGTCAAGTCAAAATTTGCTTTAGTGGTACGAAGTACCCCCAATTGTAAACCGAATATTATTTTGATAAATTTACCTTTTTTTAAGGTTAAATCGGTGAGTTGGATCGTAAATCATGTCTTATATTCCTATATTGACTTGGACGAAGTACCGATACTACCACGTGACATCGGTTAGCCCCAAGTAATATTCCTAATTAAGTAAAGAAAATCTATCGGATTACATGTTCGGCTACAACCAACGACTTGCGAAATTGCTAAAACAGTCGTACTTTTGCCAGCAATTTAAAAATGACCTGTTTTAGAACGCAAAGCATAGAATAATAAAATATGTCAAGACACCGCACGTGTCCGATGCGAAATATTCGTTCAAGATTCTAAAAGGTATTTCTTAAACTAGCGCCGTAATGTTTTTTCCTTGGAGCGGAGCAACGTGATTCGGATGGCAATAGGGAGAGATACTTGATCTCAGTATAAAACGAGCAAGACCGTCAGAGACGAGCCGAGGAGGTATTGCTTTTTTGTGTGTAAAAGAGGACGTACGCCTCCTTCGTACATACAGAGGTCGACGACATCGAGGTAACCCTGAAAGGTAAATTACAGGGTAAAAAACGATGTATAAGCGAATGATTACACACATTGGAGTGCACTTTCGCGACTAACGGCTGTCACATGACTACAGGCCCATTTGAATCATAAATGCACAATCTGAATCAAACCATTTAGAAATTAAAGTTGTAAGAAAGAGTACCGCCAAAGCGTTTCCGTGGTAAATATTTTGTTTTGATTCGTGCGTAACTTTAAATTGAAGTTCCCCGGCAATTGGTATTTTTCCATATTTATATTTTGTTTTGGCATCGGACTTATTCAGGCCATATATGCCGTTTGCCCAAAGCCACATCAAGCGAAAAAAATTCAACTATCCGATGTAACCATATATCGTCATGGAAAACAGTTTCTTCCCACAAACTAAAATTTCAAACCTCAACTTCAAGACAACAATTTCTTAAAAAGCTGTAAAAATGGTTTTACCCAAGCAGAAGATCATCAATTGATGAATTGGCGACTGGCGTACTTACTGCGAGTCGTTGAAGTCGTGCCACTGCCTCGTGTCCGGGTTGCAACAATAGGCGGTGTAATGGCCGCCGTAACACGAACCACAGTGGTTGGAAACTGCGTACAGGTCATATAGCGCTGAACTGCGATCTGTGGTGAAGTAGAATGCAACGAAGCTTTACACAAATGACGCTTAGGGACTGTCTGGTCGGAACGGCCGTTTTATATATAGCACAAAACATTTTATGATAAATGCATTTGGACTAAATGCTTTATTTTTTATAGGGTCAAATTAGGCGTTGTTTATTTTAGTTAATTAAAATATTACTTTTTTATGATTTTTGAGCGAATGTTGTAGGTACTTGTTTACATGGTAATACTTGCATTTCGCTTTTTAAATAATATGTTTTCAGTTTTTAAATAATATTTTCCATTTTTTAAATACTTTCGGATGTGAAGTTGACCTAAACATAGTACAACCTTGCATTACCCTACAAACATTTTAGACAAACTTGATACTATATAAAAAATATTCTTTATATTTAAACACAGACAGTAACTTACTTTCGCAGTGGTCGCTTGCATAGTTTTCCAGGTTGAGGTTTTGCATAGGAAACTTCACAAGGTTGGTTAACTTTTGTCTGTAACGACTTCCTTCATTGAAACGCTTCAGATCTTCGTCGCCGTGAAAGTTTCAGGTTAAGACAATATAGCAAATATTTTTGAGTAGCCAAAAAAATGGCGTCCAACCCAATAAAAAACACACGACAATTGTGAAGCATTTTAGTTGTTGTAATGGGCATATCATAGATATGGGAAAAAAGCAAGTTAGACTTAGTTAACTACAAGTGTCACGCGTAAATTTTAAAGGATACGAATGACGAGGACTTTAGGGAATTTATGTATGCTGAGTTTCTTCGTCATTTTCCTCCTGGTCTTGCAACGTTCGCACGTCTGAAAGAACAACGCAATGCAAAACCGTGAACGTAACTCTCGCAAAAGATTTGCAACTGACTGCGATCAAGAGATTACAAAACATAAACTTTCACAATAGAACTTTACATAGATGATATATTTACCGGCTTTTCGTCGCGGTCCAGCACTTCCTCCTTGGTGAAGTTTCGCAGACAGTCAACAACGCTGGTTGCCTCCGACGAAAAGGCAGACTAAAACCGAATTAAGTTTATGACTACCTTTCTGTAAATTATTTTCACATAATCGTAGAATTTGATCAGCTAAAATTCTCGTTTGAAAAAATCATCTTTTAGTTAGACGATCATTATCAAACTTCGGATCCGATTTAATACTATTAAACATCGTAATTGCTGAGTACGTTGTTATCAGGTTAATTTTAGTTAATACCAAAACCATCAAACAAGGTAACCTAATGATATAACAGATAAACATCAATAAATCATAAGAATACTGTTTATTTATTTTGTGGGCAGTTTTCATTATTTATAATACAAGACTTATCACTTAACTCTGCAGTTCACAAATTCATTTTTAAATTACATCTTATGAAAGGGATTTAAATAAACGCATAAACAAAAAGTGTCGTACCTTGGAAATGGGGAGAGAGAGGTCCCAGAAAGGGTCGTATGTAAGCGACTTGTGGTTGCACTCCAGGCAAGTAAGAGAAGATTCTAGTTGACCAACGAAGAGGTCGAACACGAAACTCTTGTCTTTGGTGGCGTACCACATCCACGTCTGTCGTGCTTTTTCCTTCGGGCTATAATGCAACACAAAAGTGGCCTAATTTTTAAACTTTGTACATTTTGCCATTTTATAGTTATAACGACATAACATTTCTTTTGAACAGAATAATGTTATTACAAATCTGTAAGTAACATTGACATTTAACTGAACGAATAATTCTCTCCAAGCGATATAAACACTGTTAATTAATATGTTATACTTGGCAGACTGTTGAGAAGTAGTTTATTGTTTAAAAGCTGGTGACAAAAATCGGAATTAACCCCAAAGTTTGCACCACAGGGAGTAATTATATTGTTGTCACATATATTTTGCACCTACAAGTACAAAGTCTGGAATAAATGTTGGCATGATAACAATACGTCAAGCACCGACCAGGAAAAGAGGATAAATCAAAGGATTTGTTTCACAACAATACAATAAATATATATGGGTACCATTGTCAGAACTATTGTAGATGAAATATGATCTGTGCCTGTGCGCAACAAGGAGAAAATGGTCATTTAAATGCTTGACAATATGAAAGTGGAAGAAATAAATGCCAACAACAAGTAAAATTTACGAACGAGTAAATAACAACAACAATGCCATTTGTGTTCACATATAAACATTCTTTAGTTAAATATATGTGTGACTTCTGAGTCATTTTGAAATGACTTTAGTCCAAGTCAAGTTTTTTTGAATAAATAACAAGTCATAATTTAAGCAAGTCAATTCCAAGTCAAGTTCTTGTCATAAAAAAATACACGTTAAGCTAGTAAAATTGGGTAAACTCGTCCAAATATGAGCAATACCTAACTAAAAATACCACAAAAGGCAATAGAGAATACCAAAAAGGCAATAGAGGAAAAGCAAATTGTTCTATGTGCGAAAATTAGGATAAATAACCAAATTTTACGAAAAAATGCTTAATGTAAACCTTTAATTTCATTTGTCTAAAAGACTTTAGTCAAGTGAAGTCATTTTCCCAAAAGACTTTAAGTCAAGTCAAGTCATTACAACACTGCTTCTGATCGAAAGTTTTCTTGCAAACCTGAAAATTCAGTGTATTTCCTCTCGATTTACCTGAGTCGGTTCATTTCGGGAATAGGATCTTTGGATTTGATTTTCACTTGGTTGATGTCCTCATGGAGACCTTCCAATAGGAAGCGCAGAAATTCCTGGCTGTCCTGTTGTCTAAAGCATTAAAATGCCCATTAAGTTCGGTCAATTACGTTTATACTATGCCAAACAATCAATTGACATCGATAAGATTTTTTTTGATACAACTAAGATTTCTAGTTTTTAGCATAATATTCAAAATTAGTAAAAAGACAATGAATTTCCGATCAAAGACCTATTATAATAAAAAATACAATATATATATATATATGTACATATTGTAGTTAAGGATATTCATTAAAATGGATATACATTAAATAATGAAATACAAGGCACACACTACTTACTCATAGCCCATAAAGCGAGGTGAGAACTTCTGTATCTGCGATTTGAAGTTTGTAGTGTTAACTGACAATGCTCCATTCTTCCAGAGTTGCAGAATAACTTCAGAAAATGCTACAAATGACAGTTAAGTTAACAAGTATATACTTGACTCCAGTAGAAACCCCGTTTGAACAAAAATCGATCATATTATATTGATATATAATACTAAACATCACAAAATAATAATAAACAAATAAAATATTACTATTATAGATCTACTGATGTCACTTTTTTGGACCAATACCCAATTTTTTACAATTTTGTCAACCGATACCCGATACGGATTTTTCATATACCTGGGAAATGATCAACACTTTAATAATTGAAAATAAAATCCAAATATGGTTTTAGTTAATATTAATTATTAAACTATTATTTTGCAAATTAACTTGACGTCAAGGTAAAACCCAATTTTTTTAATTAAAAAATCGGTTGTTTGTTGTACAGAAAAAATTATTTCATATTTTCAGACTAAAATATCGGCAAAAGTATCGGACTACATTTAGCAATACTGATATATCGGTAGAAGCCAAGTATCGGCAGGTATTATCGGAAACCAATATATCTGTCTATCTCTAATTACTAGTGCCTTGTCTGTGGTTGCTTTTAAACTGAAGGACGAAAATTCACAACTGCACCCAATGAACTGTCCTTTATACAGACAGCTTTTTTTCAACACATTTTTTTAACTGAATTATCTATAGACAAAACAATCGTAATTTCAATATTTGCTAGATAAAAATTAAATATTATATTCCCGTCTAACTTTCGCCTTTTTCTTTTTTTATTATACTGTTTATTTAACTATATATTTGGGACATCCCCCACAACTGATTTAGTTTAACAATATTGCGAAGTCCTACAAAAAAATTTATTAAGGCCGTTTGAGACTTTATGCCATTATTTAAATGTGTTGTGTGATGTGAAGAACCATTAGGAAACCAATTTTCCACAAAAGTTTCAGAAATACGATTATGTGTCTTCATGGACCAATTGTAGAGGCCACTTGTATAGCAAATGACTGCTGATAACATTGTGTTCTACTTCTATAATAACCAGATGAGAAGAACAGTGCTTATAAGGTCATAAGCATGACGCTTGAACTGAAACCAGTAAAGGTTACTGTGTGGCTTTGCTAAACCAAATATTTCAAAACTTTTGCTGCCTATATTTTAATTTTAGCTAATTTATACGAATTGCCAACTGTATATATAATATAATTTTTTTGTTAAATTAAGCATTAATCTTACTTTACGAACCATTATATTTTGAAACCACAATAAATTAAATAAAAGAAAATATTTTGAAACAAATTAGAATGTTCAAACAAAAGTTATGGTGTAAAACTCAATGAGATGCAATTTATTTAAAGAATGACTATCAAATAAAAATATACAACATCAAAATAAAACAAAAGTAAAAAAGCACCTGTCATAAGTTTTCCCTTCATGGGTGACTTGTCTCTATTCAGCTCCTTTTCAAACTTGGATTTAAGGCAGTAATCACGCAGTTTCTTGGTGTTTGACAAACACTGGAGCATTGAATTCATGAAGCACTACAATATAAATGTAGGGTCACATTTAAGGGCTGTTAGTTTTCTTTTCAAAACTCTTTAAAATAAAATAAACACATTCCTAATTTTACATGAATTTAGAGCTAAGTGGTTCTTCTTAACATGGGTGAGGACGCCTTGTTCTTGCCTAAAATAATGGTGGACCTTGTCTTTTCTTGTGATGAGAAAAATTAAAAAAACTAATGTACAATATTTTTTTCCAACATTTAAATTAGTACATATACAAACGCCCTACACATCATTAGAACCTAATGAAAGTTGATGTCCACTGAAGTCGTTATCAGTTTACAAACAATAAACACAACGATGGTTACAAAACCATAGTTCCTTAATTCGAATGAATCACACAAAGTTATCAACACTAATAGCAATAAACACAGAATAAATATAAAACTTAACTTACACCGCAACAGAGTAGATGTTACCACTAATACAGGCGCGTCTCAAATGAAGGGCAAACAAGACATGTACATGCTCTAGGCAAAGCGCGCAACTAGGAGCAGTGTTTAAAAAAAATAAAACACTAAGGTTAACACCTAATATAGAGGATGTGGTACAGATTGATTTAATTTAAGATGCTGGGCAGATAACTTGAAATTACTCATGGCCTCATGGGTGTGCTGACCTTAGTTTGAGAACCGCTGATTTAGTGGATGAAGTAAAATACTGCCACTAAAGTCCTACTTATTCTTTTTTTACATTAACAGCAGAAGTTCTTGTTCTGTTACTTATTTTTTTGCAGCATGACACAACTCTTATGGTGTGTAGCATAGTTTGGCCTGTTGTTGCGTTAACATTTGGTTTTAAAATAAAATATTAAATAATTAAAATTCATATATCAAATAAATGCCAAAAACTTAAATTGATATAAAACGACTTGTTGCCAGCGTCAGTTGACTACAGCTATATAATATATAATTTTCCCAAACTCTGTATAAGTTCTGAAAGATGCTTGCTTACCACCTGAAAAGCTTTCGCATACTATTAGTGGTATACATGCTATAGATTAAGAACTACTGATCTGATGCTCGTGTGCAAGGTTGGAATAAATCAAAAATTGTTATTTTGTGGCCTAAATTAAAAAAAGTGTGGTCAACAACTAATGTTTTTTCTTATGCTAAATATATGATATCAAACACCAAACACTGAAAAGACATTGCATAAATAGTTACTGATTGCTCAATAACAGAAATAAACAAGTGCATGTTGAATTGAAAAAAATCCTACATTCAATAGTCTGGTGAACAAACGATGCCGGTCATACAGACTATAAAGTCTAAACTCTAAAGCCGACAAACATAGAAAGGCAGGTTAAAATCTGGATGAATGCTGATTGAAAAGAGTGCTTGATATTCAATAATAACCCTGAAATTAGAGATCACACTGCCATGAATAGCTTGATAAAACATATGGCCTACCAAGACATGTACAACACTGTTCTATACAATACTTGTGAAATACATCATTGCCTTAAAATGCAGAAATAAAAAAAGGATAAAATAACACTGGACTAGACAAAAAGTGACAATTAAGACAGAAATAAAATCTATCATTTTTACTTACAGTATTGCCTATGTTGCGAAGTCCAATAACACCACATCCAATATCTCTCTCTATGTGACTCTAAAAAATAAAATGATTAACGAGGTCATAAGCATGATGTTTGAACTGAAACTTTTTTGTTTTTTAGTATATATATTATGATTTGATTTTAAAATCATACGAAAGATAAAGATTAGGAAAAAGCTAATTATATAACCGCTTTAAGCATTACTGACTTTGATCTATAACATATGATGTCTCTTTTTATTACAGTAGATGCTATAAAAAATAGTTGTTTCTTCTTTTAATACAAAATGACTTGATTTTTCAAATGACAAAAAAAGTAAAAAAACACAAATAGAACTCGAAAAAGACTATAGTCCCCAAATAACTGTGATTAACAACAGTTGGGGTGTTAAGTCATATTTGACAGGTACCAACAGTAAACATTGTCTAGTTCCTGATGGGAAGCCGGTGCTATTTATCTGTTCACCGAAAATTAATTTGGGACATTTAATCCAAACTGTTATAAAGTAAAGCAATAACAAAGAATTAGAATAATTAACTTTTATACAATGGTTTACATATTTGCATAGCTAAAAAAATACAGAGTGTTTAAGTAAAAAAATAAAGACATTCATTAAATATTCCCATAAATTTTACCTGTGGTTGGCATATTTCAATACCAAGCAGATTTAGGTGTAAGTGAAGTTTTGAAGTTAGGCCATTTTTTATCATTATTTGCTTATTTTGTAACAATACATCTAAAAAATTAACAATTTATAGACTGCATTTTTATAATGGCATTCAGCAAAGAATGCTTCTAGTAACAATTTTTAAAACTGGTAAGTAAGGAACTAATTCTTACAAATAACACAAACACATTCGCCAAAGCCACAACCTGACAATTGGTTTTAACAACTGGATACATAGATTTCTTCACAAATAAATCAAACTACATAAGTTTGTGCTGGTTGCATTTCAACACTTTTTTGACTGGCTGTCCATCAGAACATTTCCAAAACAACATTACATGGAATACCTCTCTACGAACAGATGTTCTTGCAGAACTACTGCTATATCTGCTTTGCCTTTCCACATGAAATCCTGAATTGGAGCAGTGGCCTACTTTTCTTCTGGACTGCCTACTCATTATATCTCATAATACTGTCAAGGCACCCTGGCCCTGGCAAGATCCTACATGACCCTTAATCTCTTTAATAAAACATAAACCAAAGCCACCAACATGGGTTTATAATCACAGCTGTGTGATGGAACAATGAGCATTGAACAGCAACAGTGGTGTAACAAATGGCTGTGGGATATTGGGAAGTGGGGTGTGTCATTATGAAAACAGTGATTAATAAAAATGGGTTGTTGTTGGCAGGACACATGCCTGCAATGGATGACCTGATTAGAAGACAATTAATTACATAATTGGTTTTAAAATTACCTTGAGGGTTACTTCATAGTCAACTTCAACACTTCGTTTAGGGCTTGTTGTACGACTGAATGATGGTGTGTATTCCGAATCGTAAGGTTTTTTATCAACTGAAAACAACAGAAGTAATACTGTAAAAGGTTAAAATACAATAACACCCGGGCAGTAATTAGCATTAGTAACACTGACTGTATTGATTTTCTTTAAGCTATAAGCTTTAACCTGTTAGGTAATTATGAGTAAAGCAACACACTCCAAAATGAATATTAGAGATTATATAGTTGTAGCAACACTTTTACTGTAACTGATAAATGATAGCATGTAAAACTACAATGCCACATACAAAATGCCAACCACTTCTAGAAAAGCCGAATATTAACCTACCAAATACATCAATACGTTAGCTAACCTATAGCCCTAAAATTAAAAAAAGACCAAGTTTGCAACAGTATGGCAGAAAGCTGGCGACTTGGCGACTATGTCAGCCGAAGAATCAGACAGAAAACCGAAGAAATTGCTCCAAAAAAAAAAAATAATAATAATATGTAGTAACATTATGCACTAAAATTGGCAGGAAATAATTTGTTGTGCCATTCTGAAAAAAGTATGAAGCACATCAATTGTTTAGCAGGGAAAAGCCAGAGTTTGGCATATAGATTGTTTATTAGCTTAAAAAGTACTAAATTTCAGTAGAACTGTTGTGTATTTGCAGTTTTACTTGATTTGGCAAATACTTCTTTATTGAGTTAAAAAAGCAATCATGATAGTCGCCATTCCTGTTAATAAGACAGGTATGACATTCGCATAGGCATAACGAGGATGTACTAGGCCAAGCTGTTCCATCTAAGGCTTAAAGTATATTTTTGGCTGTTTTAATTACGTAAACGCAAAATATTTTCACGCTTTACGCAAACTTTAACCTCATTTAGCTGTGGTTATGTCTCTAAAGCATATCTATTCAGCCAACAGCTATTATGCATACTATGGCATGTTGCACTTCACTGTGACTCTACATTTGGCAAACAATTTCTATTAACTTGGATTATAATACACAGTTATTTTTTTTATTAAAATTTCTTCCAATTCAAAAAAAAATTTCTCCCAATTTTAAGATTCTTTCTCGCTATTTAATCTGATTTCAATGTGTGCACATGAGTTCGCCCCAAAACAGCTTATCTATGTAACACTGTTAAGAGTAAGAAAAGCTGACATGTGCACCCCCAGGCTGTACTTCAGCATACCCCATATGTATTTCTTTAAGTCACAAAAAATTTTGCACCTTCGGCGCAACTTTTTGCTGATTCATTTACTTCTAAATAATCTTGTTTATTGCCTAAACGTGGCAAGGTTGATACAATCCTTACGAACACATCATTTAAGTTTTTGGGCATGACCAAAAAAACGAAGAATTTGCGCCGAAAATGCTTGTCACCAGAAGGCTGGAAAGATTCTGCCAGCCTGGTTTGCAATGTATTGAAGTACCACAAGGTAGGGTTTAACAATAAATAAAAAACACTGTACTGTCACTAAATAGAATAGAATAGCATCTGTTTACAAATTTTGTTGAGAACAAAATAGGGCTTTTATCGATTAACATTATTAGTAACAAGTTACCATTGGGTTTTTTAGTGGGGCAATACTTAAGGGTACTTAAGGTATATATTTCATTTTAGAAAACCTTATGCATATAGAATTTTTCGAATTTTTTATAAAAAACACAATAAATTTGCTAAACTAAGTCATACTTGAGATAACTTCTTTTTTGTAACTTCCCCTTGAATAGATACCTAAAAAATAGAAAATGTGTTGTATTTATTTTGGATGTTTTGGAAATTGTTAAAGTTAAGTTGTATTGTTTTAACTTCATTGCAAGAAAGTGAAAAGTAATAAGATAACAACTGTTTTTATTTACAAAAACATTTAAAAATCAACTTTGCATACATGGGTAGCACTGAACAAAAAGTCTTTGAATATTGGGCACATTTTTACTAAATGGGGTCTTTAATAAAAAGTTGAAAAATCTTTTTAATAAATTTAGATTTAAATATTTTTTTAAATAACTTTAAGTTGTATAGTAGGGTTGGACAAACAACTGATCAGGATCTACATGATTTTAGTGGCTTTTCTTGCTAAAGAGTAGGTGATAGAAAGCCGACACCTCATATTTGAACTAAGTTTAAAAGTTTAATTAAATGTATTTCATTGCGTGTAGCCAGAGTTTCTTTTAATCAAACAAAAATGTCAACTAATTTTATTTTTATTCACCTAAGATGTTACAAATTTTCAAGAAATGAAAACCTCTTACTAGTAAGATCAGAAGAGCTGCTTGACCTCTGCCTTGTTGGTGAAACAACATATGAAGCAGGTAGTTCAGTGTCTTTTCGAGTTCTATATGTTGAAGGGTGGCTTGTAGGGGAAAGAGAGTTAGAACGAGGGTAGCTGCTTAAACCATACATCGATCTGATAAATGGTTTTTCACATGAGATTACGTCACTTGAGGTACGGTGTTTTGATCGCATTGTTGGTCGCACAATCTCATCCTCATAATAGCCATTTGAATATGTGTATCTGGATGGATCCTACAACAGCAAATTACATATTTCACTGTACAAATTTGGTAACAGAATATAAAAATAGTTTTAGAGCACAATCAGCAGTTTACATTTTTTGTATAGGTCGGGGTTTGTTAACTGTAGCCCTCAGTCCCTAAGGTTTCACTGAGCATATAATACTAATAACAATTTATTAGGTAAAACTAAAATAGTGTTGTTTTTGTTACTTTACAAAAACATAAGCAGGGTTGTTGAAACTGATAGAAAGGGGCTCCTCCTCACGAATGGTCGAAAACCACTGATCTATCTTTGAAGTTTGTTGTTACAGAACTTGGCTTACATATGTTTTTGTGGAGATCTTAGCTGGATTCCTGCTTGACCTTGATGGACTGTGGCTGTAATTAGAAAAATACATCAGAAAACCAAAAAGGTTTTGCAAATTGTAATTCCAAGACAAAACAGAAATATATGACATTGGCAGGGGCAGATCCAGGGGACACCAGGCCATCCCCCTTAAACTATTGTTTTGTCAATTTTAACAACTTAAATGCTATAAATAAAAAAGCATATGTCTGTGTGAATTAATAAAGCATATGGCTGTGTGGATTATAACTTCGGCAAAGAGCATTTTCTATTAAATTCGACTATAAATGCCGGTATTTTAAGCAAATGAGAATCTCTGTTATGTGCCAATGTGTTACATCTTGTTTATATATTGAGAATTTTTGCCAATTCAACCAAACAAATGCCCTTTTTAGCAATTTCACACAATTATAGTGCCTTTGAGCTTCATATTTAATCACTATTTCCCTTGGTAATTATTCAAATATTTTTAACTCTTAAGAGGACTATTGCTTGATTATTCACTTGTTAAAAGCCTCAACATGACGAAGTTCAGGAGGTTGACACAGCATTTAAATTTGGGGGGAGACAAAAAAACTAAGAATTTTGACAAAAAATGCTTGTCACCAGAAGGCTGACAAGATTCTTCCAGCTTGATGTGATCAAATGTATTAAACTAGGTACTAAGTATTAATGTTATGTTAACTTTAATATTTGGCCATGTTTAATCATAACTACATTTTTATCTAATAATAAAACTACTCCAGAGAGTCCAATGTGGACAGTAGTAAGTTTTGTAACCGACAAGCAGCACAGGGTTAATTGTGTAGGTGGAATATTTTGATGAGTTATATGAAATCCCAGAGAATAGAATTCTGTATATATATCAACCTCTATCTATTTATTGATCCAACGTGGACTCATTATATTTTCTAGGGTTAACTAAACTTGTTTTAAACCGACTCCCGAAAAGCCCTGGTCTAAGCAACAGATGTTAGCAAGACTCTGAATGTGATTATTATAAGTTAGTCGCATACATTTGTTTACCTGTTTGAATAAGTTACAGAAGGTTTGGAAGGAAGAGGCTCGTGGACACTGCAAACACATAAAAGGATTTTAATATCAAATAAAAAAAACATTTACAACTTTATAAGTGGTACCCTATGTATTACTTTTCCAGCATATAAAATATGTTTATATTGTGTACCACTTTTAGGGATAGGGTTTATACTGCGGTTAAGTAAGTTGCGCCTCTTTAAAAAAATGTTATATTATGACATTGTATTGGGTGACGCTATGGGAGAGAGAGATCTGAATGATGGATAACTGGTCTTGACTTGGGGGCACCAGAAAATGTTGGACACAAAAATGTCATGCAAAATTGAAAAGTTAAATATGGTAATAGCATAAACATAACCAATTTGTGTACAACTCAGCAACACTGTTACGAGGTGTCTGTTAATTTTTTTAGGGGCAAAATTTCTTATTTGTGACAAGTTAACTGACAAGGAACAATTTTTGCCAGCCTACATCATTCTAGACACCATGCCCTGCATCTACTACAAAGCAATATCAAAAGGTGTTTCCTACGGTGTCTTTAAGCATATACACTAGTTTGCGTTCTGGTGGACTAACTTCAACAGTTTAACTGAAAACATTGGAAAATTGACATTCTCTGACAACACAAGCATTATAACACATCAACCCTGCAGCAAAATTTCCTCCAAATAGAAAAAAAAATTACTTTCGCTGAGTGTAGACTTTGGATGACATACCAAGTGAAATAATTTGTCCTAGCTACAAGATATTCAAAATGTAAACATTGACATCCTTCAGAAGAACATTCTTAGCTACAGTCTTAATTTTTTTACAGTTTCTCCAGTACACATAATCTACCATTGGAATTCATGATTACTCCAAAAACGTTGCTATCAATGTATTTCATGAAAATATTCATTTGAACATCATAACACAAGCTGATGTGAATATTCTCCATACATGAAGTGTAACTCAGTCCAACCAAACTAAGTGTCTGGTGAAGCAAACAATTCTGGAAATTCTTCCATTGAGTAGTCAACTATAATGCATGTTTGTGATACAGAGGCCTAAATTTTTATTTTTGCTAAATACCAAATTGTGCTCGATAATTTTTGCCATGTATCCACAAATAGAGGTATTAGGTATATATTGTGATTTATCACCAAATTTCTGAATTTTAATTAGATTACAAAGGGTTTAAGTTTGACATACCAAAAATATATTCTTGTTTATATAACAGACATCCTAAGGCTGAATATTTGTGTAGATGGAGCTAGAGGGTATGACCATAATCTATTACTTCCTGTTTTGTGGTTTTCAATCGTAGTGGAAAAAATATTAAAAGTTAATTGGCGATGGCAGAATTAACCAAAGATACAAAAAATAAACATACTATCTTGGCGATATGTGGTTTGGTCTTGCACCATAAACAGAATTGTAGGAGTGACTGTTTTGATCAGCATATCTCATAATGTCATTTGGTCGCCTGTCAAACAAAACAGGGTTTTTAAACACTATGTGTAAAAACAAAGAATTGCTCGGTATAAATTATATTTTTAGAAATAAGTACCTTTTTAGAAATAATGTTTTCAAACAACTGGACTACTCTGTCAAACAAAGAATTGCTGGGTATACATTATATTTTTAGATATAAGTACCTTTTTTAAAGAAATAATGTTTTCAAACAACTGGACTACTACTTTTAAATGTCACGTAAATTAAAAATTTACACTTTCTACTATTGGCAACCAGTTAGAGGTTTATGTTATTTAGTTTTTGACTACCAGATTTTTAAAATTATTCGCCTAAATGCATTTGGCTTCTTTAGGGGGTCCTATTTAGCCAACAATTCCAAGCTATTTCATTTTAGGCAATGATAAAATAGAAAACAAATGGTTGCAGTTCTTAGATATCTTAATCAACATGGAAATAATTCATTTGATCTTAAAATTTACATCCAAACCTTTGTGCCTTTAAAAAAAGACTGAGCAAGTAAACACTAGGCTTACATACCCCATTAGAAAGTTTGGCGCTGGTCTAGAATTCTACCACATTTTCGTCCAGGGGGGTTATGTTGCTATTTGGGTTAGGGTGAGAGTTAGCATTTGGGTGGGTCAAGTGTTATTATTATATTAATTCTAACATATTTAAGCCTTTTCTTGCAATTCTTAACTTTGACAACTCATTTTGTTACTGTTAAAATAAATGTGGTAGGATTCTAGAACCAAAGGGAAGTATGCAGCTCGAAATTTTCTGCGTAATATCTCCGAAAGTAAACAAGATATCAATCAAAAATTTCTACACATTACTCAAAGCAACCTAAGTTAGCCAGCAATTAGACTTTAAAAAAAAAACATTAAAATATTAATGTTCATATTTTATTATTAATATTCAGTCATATTCGGCCTTAAAATTAAAATGTGCCCTAAGTGACTTTAATAGGGTGACAGCAACGAGTCTACTCTTCGAAATGAGATATGACTTGACCGCCAATTATTCAGGGAGTAATGTGTAGAAATTTCTGATCGATATCTTGTTTACTTCCGGAGATATTACGCAAAGAATTTCAAGCTGCATACTTCCCTTTGGTTCTAGAATCCTACCACATTTATTTTAACAGTACGAATTTCATTAAAATTCACCATGAAATATGAGTCAGCAAATGTGAAACAGTTGACCAGTGCTTACAGTTTTCAGTAGTTGTTAATTTACAGCCGCTCAGATGTAAGAGTTTATTAATTTTTACAGCATTATTACAATACTTTTTTGTCTAATAGTTAATTTGGTAATTTAAACCAAAATCTAATCCAACAACCCACCTTTCATATCTTGAAGTAGACATTTTAGTAGTTGCTAAGTCACCAGCATCTGTTTTAAAAGTTTCAGTGAAATTTACATGCGATAACAGAGTAAAGTATCCATCAACTGATATATTTCTTGCAATTTCACAGTGCAGAGTCTCAATAGAACATTTTTGCAAATCTCAACACAGCCCAACAACAGAATACATTAGACACTTTATAAAGTAAATTTATAACATCATATGATAATCCAGGACGCTATATAAAAAGTATGGCACTGGTCTAGAATCCTACCACAGCGTGAAAAAAAAGACTACAACGTTTATAAGTCTACCAAGCTATATATTTTAAACGACAAGGAACAAATTAAATAGTTATTTAAAATAATAGGCGCACGTAACTTGTCTTTCTACGACAGGTTTAGGTCGTCCACAAAGTGAGTCTGCAATGGTTCGTCAAGTTGTCGACCCTCTGTGTCGTCATAGTGCCGAAAAAAGCAATTAAAAGGCCAAGTCGAGGTCACCGGTTGAACAACCGCTCGCTATTTTCATAACTATTCGATGGAAAGGCCGACTACTCTTCTACAAAGATGTTTGGTTTTGACTACTTTAAACAGATGAGCTGAAACGAACAAGAAAAACATTTTGTTAAACGTGTTTAGGGTAAATTTACTAGAACTACCACTATATTATTAGGTTAACCCTGGATGTAATCGAATATTTCTTTACCCAGACAGTAGAGCCACGCCTCTACGTAAACCATGGTCTAATCCAGTGGTTCTCAATCTGTTGGTCGCAATAGGTTGTCACTGTCAGGGGTTCGCCGTGTACTACATGTAAAAGGAATCATTGGCCAATAAAAAACAACAACACAACACAAAAAATATATAGCAGTGGGTGGGAACAAGAACAACCGCAAGGCTAAATATGTGTTAATTACATTTGCCAAAATGAACTAGTCGTGTTTATGAGGTATCAATTACTTTTGTGTTCATAATTGAAAGCGTAAGTCTAATGGCATTTAGATCTAATTACTTTAACGATGTGGTTTTAACCTTTTTTCAGTCCCCCTTAAGTATTAGGTTTACTTGAATGAAAAAGTTTTCTTAATTAGGGCATACTAATTGTGATTTTGCCTACTTAACCTGCGTAAAAGCATTTTTTGTTTTATACTCCTTTTTAGATTGTTAAGCCCGCTTGGGCACCTTGAGAAGTTCACGGCACTCCAGCCCTAAATAAAAAGCCATGCCAACTTAAAATTGTGGGTATGAATAGAACCCCATGAGTGGATTGATGAATATCAACCTTATTCCAGTTACGTATAAATGGATAAAATATAGACTCCACGAAATTATACATTTATCTGGAGTCGACTCGGGACTCGGGAGTCCATGCGGCATCATTTTTTGGCGGGAGTCAGTTATTTTTAACCGAATCCGCATCTCTAATTGATTCACGGAGTGACCAGGCCATGCTCACCTAAACTATACTTCTAATTACGTTTAACTATGTAGAACACATTTTTCGCGGTTATCGCACTTTTTTTCCGTTTTATTTAAATCTATTTAGCTTAAAAACGCTATACAAATTACGGAATGGTGTGATGCTTGTGATTCATAAACGAAGTCAAGTTCCTAAAGTACAATATAAATGCCGTTATTTCGAAAAATATTTATATATCTTTCATGTTCTTTATTTATAGAGCAAGTATTCTTTTGACTGAATTTTTGCTAATTTTAAAAGTAAACTCATTTTAGCGCCTCGCGCTTAGAAAGCGTGTTAATGTTGATCAGATTGTCGCACAACCCACTGGTCAAGCACGGTTGTGTGAAAGTTCGATGGGCCTATATTTGAAATATGGTTCATCAGTTTTTGTAATACGATGTTCTCCAACGTTTAATACACTTTATATTTGTGCTAAGCGTGGATAACATTAACTCACCACCTTAGGGAAAATATAGATAGTGTGCATTCAAGTCTAAGAATCTTGCTCGTATGCCCGTTTGAGCTTACTTACAAAAGTACATTCTTTCGTGCGGAGAATAAGAGCGGGAAATCTTGTAAAAATACACGTTACGAGATGGCGGTATGGCATTTGCCCTAAACATCTATGTATTTAATCTGCAAACTTTATTTCCCAGTCTGGCGCTGCGGAGCGAAAAATGGCAAGCAGAGCAAGTTACGCTCAGGCAGTGAATAAAAATGCGGCCAGCTTTAAGAGGCCGAATTGCTTTAGTATGAAGACAGTTAATCAATTGGAAAGAGACGAAATTCTGTATATTTTAAAAAGTTTGGATTATCCGCTGAAGAAATTGGTTGGGATTGCAGAAATGCGAGGCCAAAACGTCGACATAACTTGCACCAATAGACAAAATGTCTTGGGACTTTACACGAAGCTCTGCACAGCAGAATCAGTGAAATTTGTTAAACTAAACGGAAATGACAAGATTAACATTGCAGTTGGCTGGGTGCCAATTCCTTTCCCCAGTGAACTTATAGCAGAGGAAATATCGGCCAAATATGGAAAAGTTGAAAAGGTGATACACAGGAAGGACAGGGTTGGGTCGCTAACCGGAATGAGAATCTTGACAATGAATTCAACGGACGTCGAAAAAAACCCTTTGCCAAGTTATATTAGGATGGCGGACTGTAAATTTTACGTGACATATCATGGGCAAGTGTTCACTTGCAAGTATTGTGACGAGAAAGGTCACAAACAAGCAAACTGTCCCAAACGTCAAAAAGATTTTCCTCGGCTAGTGAAAAGACAAAAAGAGCCCAAGCAAGACAAAGTACACGGACAGACAAACGATAAGAAAGTTGCACCCCAATCTAGTGCTGGCGCTAACAACGCTGATAACGATCCACACTCTACAACAGCCGTAAGCAGCATTCTAAACGATGCTGATGAGAACTCGCCGGACTTCAACTCTGAATCCAACGCCAACATCAAGTCAAGCACACCGAAGCTTTTCAACAACTGGTCAAGGAAAAGGCTGCAACGAAGCCCGGACGAGCTTCAAGCCTATGTTCGACCAGAATCTCGCTGACATGCCCTGGCTGCCAAGCTGAAGCTTTGGTTTCGGCTCAATCGAAAACTTTCGTTTGCTGGAGTTGTTCCAACAAGTATTCCGTAGCAATGAAGTTCTGCACGGATGAGTTATTTCTGGTAGAAGAGGGTAAAGAAACATGTCAATGTCCTTCATGCTAAGGGATACTGAGACGGATGCCGTGCTGCGAGGAGCTCCAGCCAGAATACAGGACTTAGGAAGATGTGCTTGAGTGCATACAATGCCGGAGGTACTCTGTCGTCTGTAATTGTTTTACTGTTAACCCGCAACCTAAGGTAACGATGTGTAAAGCGTGCAGTAATACCCATTGTAAGTATAAGATAGTTAACTGTAGTTGCGGGAAAAAGCATTCCTGTCTTATGGGTCCCAATAAAGCGTTTAGATGTGATTGTGGCATGGAGTACGAGTGGGATATTGATATTGGTGTTGAACGCGTTTAAATATTATTTTTATGTCTTTAAATATTGTTTCACACAACGTTCGAGGTTTAAACATTGCGATGAAAAGAAATTCGATTTTTAATTTTTTACGTCGTAAAAAGTGTCACGTTGCCTTTTTGCAGTGTAGCGTGTCGTTTTATTATAGTATTCGCGACACGCGACATGCGTCTCTTGTGCCTCGCTGTGTCTCGTTGTGTTGATGTTAGGTCACTCGATTAAACTACGTGCTGCGAAAAGGTCGTGTTTTATGTGCTTCTACAAATGGTGACCGCCGACGTGAACGAATCTTTTCAGGACGAATTTTCATAAAACGCTGAGCAATGTCAGAAGATACTATAACAGCAGTTACTATAAAAATACCACCGTTTTGGCCACAAGACCCAGAACTCTGGTTCCTACAAGTCGAGGCGCAATTTAGCGTAAAGGGTATCACGCAATCGCCTTTTCCGCAGCCGAAATCTAAAAAAAAAACTAAGAGAATATTTAGGACTCTTAAATTTTTATCACCGCTTTGTCCCAGAGGCTGCTAAAATTTTACATCCATTGCATCTAGCGCTAAAAGGGCCAGGCAACGATTTTCACTGGTCTGAAGATTGTTCAGGAGCGTTTTTAGCATCCAAACAGGCCCTTGCTAAAGCTGTGATGCTTGTACACCCTGAAGCAGATGCTCCTACAAGAATTACTACCGATGCCTCCAGCATTGTAGTCGGAGCTTCTCTGGAGCAGAGGCAAAATGGCGAATGGAAGCCAATAGGTTTCTTTTCAAGAAATCTCAAACCAGCGGAGACACGGTACAGTGCGTTTGATTCAGAGTTACTTGCTATTTATTTATCAATCCACCATTTTCGTTATTTTGTCGAAGGAAGGAAATTCTTCATTTTGACAGATCATAAACCACTAACTTTCGCTTTTCAAAGAAATTCAAACGCACTGTCACCACGACAAGTTCGCCATTTGAGTTTTATTTCCGCATTTACTACCGATATCCAGTATATAAAAGGGCAAAGCAACACTGCTGCCGATGCATTATCGAGGGCCAGCATTAATGCAACATCGTCATCCGTAATCGATTTTGTAAAGTTAGCAGTTGCACAACAAAATAACGAAGAAATAGAAGCTTATCGTACTTGTGTGACTTTCCTCAAATTCTGTGATTTGCCACTGCCTGGAACTGAGCTGACCGTGCTTTGTGATGTATCCCAAAGCAATCCTCGACCTGTAGTTCCTTCCGCCTACCGACGTCTAGTGTATGACGCTGTACATAATTTATCGCACCCAGGAATTCGCACAACACGTAAACTGGTGTCTGAGCGATTCGCGTGGCACTCTTTAAACAAAGATGTGGGTAATTGGGCCCGAACATGCCTTCGTTGCCAAAAAGCTAAAATTCATCGGCATACTTCTTCTACTTTTAGTTCGTTTCCGTTACCAACTAGACGTTTTGCAGATATTCACGTGGATATTGTAGGCCCTCTTCCCGTTTCGCAAGGTTTTACATATTTATTCAAGTGCTTCGATCGTTTTACTCGATGGCCCGAAGCTTTGCCCATGATAGATGCCACAGCAAAGTTGTGTGCTAGAGCGTTATTGTCGTGGGTTTCACGATACGGAACTCCCAGTACCATAACTTCGGATAGAGGTCGAGAGTTCGAATCCAATCTCTGGGCTAGCTTTAACCAATTGTTAGGTTTTCATCGACAGCGTACGACTTCCTACCATCCACAATGGAACGGAATTGTTGAAAGAATGCATCGGCAACTGAAGTCAGCGTTAAAGGCCCGTTTTACAGACCACAACTGGTTTGACCAACTTCCAATTGTATTGCTTGGAATTAGATCGGCGCCAAAAGAAGATATTGGATGTTCGGCAGCAGAGTTGGTGTATGGAACCACATTAAAACTACCGGGAGAATTATTTTCACCTCTAGAAGAAAATCAAGAATGTCAAGACCCGACCACATTTATTTCTTCTTTACGCAATAGTATGCAACGTTTGCGTCCTATACCAACATCCTGGCATCGCAATCCCCGCAATAAGGTTCCCACTGATTTAAAACATTGCCAGTTTGTGTTTGTCCGCAACGACGCACACAGAACACCTTTGCAGTGCCCTTATGATGGACCATTTAAGGTTGCATCAAAAACAGAAAGTATTTTCGACTCGATATTAACGGTCGGCTAGACACAGTTTCTATAGACCGTCTTAAACCTGCTAATATCGAACAACCTTTTGTGCCAACAGGTTCATGCTACCGGACTTCAACCGACAACGAGTCCAGCCATCATCCAACACGTACACGCTATGGTCGCGTTGTAAATTTACCAATTCGTTTTCGTGTGTAACACTGGTGGGGGTATTGTAGCGTGTCGTTTTATTATAGTATTCGCGACACGCGACATGCGTCTCTTGTGCCTCGCTGTGTCTCGTTGTGTAGTGATGTAAGGTCACTTGAAAAAACTATACGTGCTGCTGAAAGGTCGTGTTTTATGTGCTTCTACAGCAGGAAATCCACAGTAGTGCTAAGCACGAAAAGTATGGGGGTATGGAATGGGGAGGGGAAGCTTTTTGGGCGCGCGGCACCTCAAGCAGTAGAGGGGTGGCCACACTAATTGACAAAAAACTGTCTTATACCATCTCAGGCACAAAGGTATACTAAGAAGGTCGATACTTAATGGTTAATATTACAATAAATGCAACCCCAATAGTAATTGTTAACGTTTACGCGCCGAATAAGGACAATCCAGAATTTGTTGCCAATTTATTCGCTGTGCTTTTCCGATGCCCCGATAATCATAGGAGGTGATTTTAATCTAGTTCTGGACAATGTCCTAGACCAAAACGGAAGTAAAAACATCGTAACCGAAAAGCAAGAGAAAGTCTTTTGCACTACATGACATACTACAAACTTACAGACATTTTTCGCCACAAATTTCCAACTGTTAAAAAGTTCCCAAGGATTCAAAAATTACCAACTGTATCATCGCGTTTAGATTTTTTTTTTAATTGGCAGAACCTTCGTCGAAAATGTTACAAGTGTAGACGTAGTTCCCGGCATAATGTCCGACCACAATATGGTAACGCTAGGAACTGACATTAACCCAGCACCACGCGGCAGAGGCTACTGGAAATTTAATACATAACTATTAAATGATCAGCATTATAAGGAAAGAATAAGAAAGGTAATCACTTATTATAAAGGGGAAAACCATATAGACGAAACCGATCCTCACGTTATATGGGACGCCTTGAAAGCAGTGGTTCGGGGGGAAACTATAAGATACTCGGCCGAATTAAAACGAAGGTCAAATATTAAGCAAAACGAATTGGAAAAACTGACTGGGGAGACGCAAGACGCTATTTAAAAAAATTCTAAAACAGAATTAGGCCCCTTGCACGAAAAATTGTCCAAACTTAAATCGGAACTTGACCAACTAATGCTGCGCCAAACCAAAAGCGCCGTAACGCGAAGTAGGGCTCGCTGGGCCGAGGAGGGCGAGAAAAATGCAAAATACTTTCTAAACTTAGAAAGAAAAGAGTATTAACAGACTGTTGGTCGACAATAAAATGATAACTGACCAAAACAACATTTTGGACGGCCTAGTCGGATTTTACAAGCAACTCTATAAACAAAACGGAAATTTATTAAACAAAACCTCAATCGCTTCAAAATTAAAAACACTAGATCTCCCAAAAATTAAGGCAGAACAATCAAAAATATTAGAAGCGGAAACAACAGAAGCGGAATTCTTCACTGCTCTCTGCAACATGGGTAAAAATAAAACCCCTGGGCTAGACAGTTGTCCAGCAGAGTTCTATATAACATTTTGGGACAATATCAAATGCCTCTATATGGCAGCTTGGCGACATACTGTAAATACGGGTAGACTGTCACCTTCGCAGTCAGAAGCAGTAGTAACTTTACTTCCAAAAGTTAATAAAGACCATCTTGAACCGGGAAATTTTAGACCAATAACGCTATTAAATGTAGACTACTAAATTGCTTCAAAAGTAGTTAACACCCGAGTCCGAAGTGTACTAAACGACATTATCTCGCCTGCGCAAAATGGTTTTATTTCGAAACGATACATATGCACTAATGTTCGTCTTTTGTTCAATGTCATCGATTGCGCCGACTATTACAATATACCTGGTGCGATATTGTCCTTAGATATATTCAAGGCCTTTGACACGGTGAATTGGGACTTCATATATGCAGCCTTAGCTGCTTTCGGGTTCGGTCATGAGATTATTAAATTAATCGAATGTTTTTATCAAAATCCGTCGTGCGTAATTGTCAACTTTCTATCACAATCGTTTAACGTGACGTACGCCAGGGAGATCCCCTCTCCCCAACTTTATTTGTTCTGTGCATTGAATACCTTGCCGCTGCTTTAAGACAGGGCCTTTACAACGGCATCACGATAAATGGCAAGGAATTTAAAGTGTCCCTATTTGCTGACGACACCACAGTATTTCTATCGGGTAGTGATCAGGATTTTACAGAAGTCTTTAGGATAATCGAAGACTTCGGCGAAATGTCGGGCTGCAAAGTAAATATGTCCAAATCAAATGCGTTTTTCATCGGGACAAATCGTAAAAACAGTCACAAACCCATGGAACAAAGTGGTCTTCTGTAGCCATCAGGCACTATCAAATATTTAGGCGTTGAAATTCCCACTGGACTGAGTAACGACGCCAATCTAATTGAAAAAACTTCACACCACTTCTGAAAAAAATTCAAATAGTATCAAACATTTGGTCCGCAAGGGCCTCTCGCTCCTCGGAAACACAACAGTTATTAAGAGCCTCATGATCCCAATTTTAACCTTTAAAATCAGTGTTGTCCCGGTTAGCGTACCAAAATGCTTTATCTACAAAGTTAAACGAATCCTCTTTACATTTTTATGGGGTCCAAATGGGAGAGAGTAAAAAGAGAGACTTTGAGTTCGATTATTGCAAATGGGGGAACAGGCATGATCAGCATAGATAATTATTTGTTAGCCTTACATACAAAATGGATCTCTACACTATTCGACGAAAATGCGGAAGCGGATTGGAAACAAATCAAAGGCCCCTTTATCCAAGGAAGCCCTTCTTAATGGGAACATAGGAGCAAACAATGCAATTACAAGGCGTATACTCCCCATGCGAACATTACGTTGCGCAATAATGGCGTGCAAACAACTCCTGGAAATCATAGATACAAAGGCAAACAGCCGTCCGCTTTGGCTAAACAAAAAAGTAAACTACCACTCAAATGTTTTCAGGATTTATTGAATATAAACGGCCAGCACCTACAATATGACGCATTGGTAAATCAATTTAACTTTACTCCTAATAACACAGATTTTATGCAATTCATAAAATTATAATCGAGTCTCCCAGAAGAATGGGATTCGGGTAGCGCAACAACGTCCCGATCGTATAAAACCCAAACATTAAAATTATTTATCCAGCAGTATAACTCCACCAAATCGGTTTACGAAAAAATACAAACAACAATTCTCTTTCCTCCAAAAGCTCAATTAAAATGGCACCGGACCTTAAATTGCGGGAGTGCACATCTGCCATGGAAAAAAAATTACCGCAACCTCTACAATTCAACAATCGAAAACAAACTAAGAAGCTTTCAGATAAAGTTTAACTTGGACGCAATTGTTACAAATGACTCCCTTTATTCGTTTGGTAAAACCGAATCTAACCAATGTACTTTTTGCAAAAAGGCCACGGAAACCCTGTACCACTTGTTTTATTTGTGTCCTGTTACGTGACTATACTGGGAAAACGTGAGTGCGTGGTTAAGTACTAAACTACGAATATCGTGTGTTTTTTCCCGCGAGCAATTACTCTTTGGAATGCACAAAAACGAACCGTGCACAACATTTGTGAATTGTTTCCTTTTATGCGCGCGATATGTTATTTATCAATGTAAATATGCCGAAGCTGTCCCGACTATGTTATACGCTTTCTTATGATGTTATCTTCTGTGCGAACTTCCGAGCGATATTCGGCTTTAAAAAGAGGAAGTATGACAAAACACAAAAGTAATAAATGGTCGTTAGCTGCTTGAGAGCTTTGCTATTTTGATTGTTTTTTTCTTGTTCGTTTTTTCGCTATTTATTTTATTAATAAAAAAATAAAATAAAAAAATAATCTGCAAACGTTAAATATTTAGATAAAAGGAGACGTGTCGCATTAAAAGATTTCAACAAAAGATCCCCACATTGTTCGATATATTTTATTTTTGTCACGACAATTTTGGACAACTGCTTGTTGAAGCCATTGACAAGCACCTCTATCGCTGCAAAATATTATAATGCATAGCCAAAAAAGATTCACTACAAGCGAAAAATAGGCTACTTGCATTTAAATTACTTCACATACATAAAAATATTTTTAAGAGGAAGTGCCATCGTATCCTTGCCTTCCTAAGATTTGCGTATGGAAGGGTGATAATTTAATATGTAAGACATGACGTCGTAAAATTGCACCATGCCGTGAAAAATAACTTTAGGTTAGGCGACTTGTAGTATAACTTGAGTACTATTTGAGAAACTCCGATATGGCAATAATATAACCTACAGCTACAAAGGCCACGCAAAAAATTATATAAATGCCAACATGTGACCATATAAAAGTCATAATAAAAGAATTAGGGAAATGGAGTCAATTTTATTGAATTTTTTTTAATCTGGATGCTATTTCTAAAATCTTACGACAGATTAATAATACAAAGTTGCAAATTGTTTACCTAAATTAACATTAAGTTGTCCAACTTCAGAGCAGTATGCGCTAAAGCGAGTTTAGCAAGGTTTGAAATGCTTTTGTAGTTATGGAACTTATATGATACCCAATCCAGCATTTTTTCCGGCTTTTGCCATTTTTCCTTCTTTGCCATTTTTAGTTTTTGTGATACCTGGTGTGTGTTGAATGCTTATTTATAATCGTTATGTTATATTATAGCGTACATTTGGTCCAGTGTTGGAAGCTAATTGAGTAATGCTATGCTACTGTAGATTTTTGAGAAATCAAATCAAATGAAGACTTATTTTAATTATTAATGTTTCTTAATCCATTTTTGGTGCGCTTGCAACATCTTATATATACTGTTTTTTAACGACATGCATGATACCAATCTTATTTATGTTGCAAGTGTACTTCGTGTGCACACCCGCTCAGGCTAAATTTCATACTTAAATTACTAAACTGGCTTAATTTGTGAAAGGATTTTGAATATCATGTGTGAATATAACCTTGAGTGCACACATCTGCTCACCTAATACCTCGGCAAAAAGTGTCATGAAATGTAGAAACACAGACAACTGGTATGTATAAAGCTCGTTCGAGTTTAGCTAATTCTGTGCAAACTGTTAAAAATGATTTAATGGCGTATTACTCCACTCACTTTTTTCAGATATGAGGTTACAAAATTAACTCTTGTGCAAAATGTGTGGGAAATGCAGTCTAATCACGCCGAGCACCGTTAAAATTGCCAAATCTTAAAATTACAACGATACCTGGCGCATTAAGCTCATAAAATAAATTAGCATATTGTTTAAAATGACGGAATTTTTCTTTAATTTAATAGAATTAGCACTTTGTAAAACTTACAAAAGTGCTAAATAGAATTAGCACTTTTGTAAGTTTATGTCTTTTATCTTAAATAAAGTTTAACAAGCTGAAAGCTAAAATAAATGCATATGATTCCATAATTTAGCCTGCGTTAAAATGAAACGAACTTGAATTTAAAGATTATTTTTGGTAAACTTGAATCGTAAAAAAATTGAAAACCGTATAAGACACGTTTGCCAAACAATTTTAGGTTACGCCCTTAAAATGTTTAATGGAATTTCCACTATTCTTATTCCATGCCATGAAGTTAGGATAAACATAAAAACATTTCACGAAAATCGTTTATTGTTGTCTACACGCACATACACATCTACAATTTGAATATTGCACATGGTACAACCCTTAGCAGTCGCGTCGTAAAATGATGCACAATTACGAAAGGCAGAAATACAGTTATTAAAACTACAAGACGATTGGTAAAACGATAAACAAATTAGCATTTTTGTGCCCTTCTAACAAATCATCAGATTGCACGTGACGCACAGTTGAAACAACGTAAAAACGTTGATTGTCGTCCAAACATGGTGGTAGCAGCCAGCAGCAAACAAACACAATGGCATTAGCTGGTGTAATGTAACGGTGCTAATCATACCTATGTACATTTATGCGATGCCTAATTTCATACTATTGAAAATTTAAGATTAGTAATGGTGACACTGCTAAACGTATTCCGATGTGATCATACAACTACAATCTATAACAAAGTAGAAAAGGCAATCGGTCAATATTTTCGAAAAACCACCTCAAAAATATAAATAAATGTCACGGAAAATAAACGTTAGTTGTTAGTTTTTTTCATAGCACAGTATAGATACATTTATTCGGATCACAGCCTTTTCTGATCTTTGAAGATATAATTTTTAAGGACACCTCATGCAACGAGCGTCTCACTAAACACCTAAAACCAACTAGTATTTACAAGTTTTTTTACACACAATCACAACATGGTCGAATCAACGCAAGAAATGTAGAAACAACAATGCCAATGTACAATACATTTTAAAATCAATTTAGCGTATTTATTTGCATGGAATGCGCATCAGTTGAATTTAAACAAAAACTCTGAAAAAGTAAACATTGACAAACGACGGCAGTGAATTGCTTTCAGGGTTATTATTATGTATAAAGTCGAAAAAGTAATGATCCAATGTTAGTGCAATTGATCTACATGAAATTAGATCATGATAAAACGGGTAACTAAAATTTAAAAACTTAAACTTCATTGAGGTGTTCCAAAACGTTGGGTGACTTGAATATTTCTGGAATGTCTTGGTCAAGTTTGCAGATGACCTTGTAAATTACTTTTTTCCAAGCAGGATCGTGATCCTTGGAAGATTGAATTGCGACGAAAAACTCTTGCAGACTTGTATGAGTAACGTCTATGAACCTATCAGGAACCTGCATATTTAAAATGTGCGTTTAATGAAATTCAAACACTGGTATCAATTGGTTGATCAGTTTGTAAATGGCTTCAGTAAACGTATGTATTTAAACCAGTCGATTGCATTCCAATGAATGGGCCTTTAATAAAACTTACCAAGTAATATTTAGCCTAAAAGCTTTGGCGTGTATGTTCAATAGCGCTAACACATCAGGAACAAAAAGGTTCATAATATATATTACATACTTAATTAGGGAGTAATATCAGCATTACCACATAAGCCACATATCAGTTACTGGGTCGGCTAAGTGGCAAGGGTGGCTTCTTTCAAAATATTTTTATCGCACCTGTAGTGCATAGGTGTTAACAAGTGACAGGCGGCCAGCCTTAGTTGCAATATACCGGGGCAGGGTTTAAGCGAATCGATCGCGAGCGAGATAGGGGGAAGTGGGAACACTGCTGGTGCGCGCGTTCAACGAAGCAACGTTGTAGCAGGAAAATCACATTTTGTGCCCGATTAAATCGTTCGCTTATATGCCGCCCGGCTCATCGACGGCTTGTAGTGCCAAATTGCGGTATTCGCCATTTCGTTGCTGCGCGTTCATTTTCGGGCGAAAAGGCGGTGAACAATGCCCATGTTCGGAATCGATTCGCGCTGAATGTGGACGCGCCCGGTCGGGGGGGATCAAAAATGTTTTTTTCGCGAATAACCGGGGTCTTCAGGGACCTCAAGTGTCACCAGCTGTCGCATTATGACGTGACAAGAGAGGTCGGGCGCCGAGGATTTGCGCCAAAAACGCGTCTTCGCGCACAAAGTTTAAAAGCGTCGAGCGCGACTGAAAACCGGAGTGGCGGGCGCCGGAGAAAATATTCCGCACGACAAATAACCGTCAAAGAGCCGCCGCCGTCTTATGCTACCATCGATTGCAATCTAATACACACACCGTGTATAATGCGCATACACATTGCTACTAATGCATTAGCGATGCGATGACAAGCGCCTGACCTCAACCGAGGCTGCTCACTGAAATTTTCTACCACCTTGATAAAATACCCGGAAATGTGACTTAAAATCTAGGCGAAAAGTAAATAAAATTATTGCAATAAAAGCAAAGAGGAATAATCAAAATTGAGTTTTTTGACAGTCTTCTCAAGCCAACATTCACATTTATCAAACAGACAACCAATAAGGCTCCAAGAGACAACTTCGCAGTATAGGCTGGCAGTCATCCACAACGTAGTGGCTTACAGGCGCAAGAAGGAAGATACAATCCTCCAGTGCAGGTCCGATTGACGGTCGACAACCCAGCTTGGACGTCGTAGTCATCACCATCGACGTCTCCGCTTCTTCCGACTTCCGCGCCTTGGCCTCGCTTCCACCGCTTTTCTGTCGAAATCGACGGCCGAAGAAACCCGAGCTTGCGCCAGCCCATGCAGCGTGTCGTCAATCACTGCACTGGCCGCACGCGATATCACACACGAATGCGACTTGACGCGACCCAAACGTACTGGTGATATTGCCGTGATACGAAACGCAAAAAACGCCCCAACTTTGATCTGGCTTTAATCTGGCAATATTTTCTTGGTTGGTTTCGCGAAACTTTGTTTCTTTTAAAAATTTTCACGTGTATCAATATCGGCCGTTGTACAGTTTATTTTAGATCATTTTGTGATTTGTATGTTTAACGCGAAACGTGAATTGTGAATAAAAACAAAAATCCTGTTTCTTGAGAAAGTTCGAAAGCTTTGCCGTAACCTAATACAGCCTCTCATGTCTCTGCACTGGCTCGCAATAATCGACGGAAATCCTGGTCACTTAAACTGAGAGCACGGTGACTTGAAAGAATGTTCAAGTTGAGTTCGCTATCGGTGCGCCACTTTTAATGTTTGCACTTAACGCGGCGCCTGAGCAAGGGAAATGGCTAATCATCAATTACATGAAACTGGTCGCCATCGACCGTGTTGTTGATCCAAGTGTTGGCGATAGGGCGATAATGGGTCAGTTTTTGGTTTGAAAAAAAAAAAACAAGCGACAAGCAAACTAAATTTCGTGCGAAGGTTACGTCCAACTTATAGAACGTCATTAATAAGCTGGAAATTAAAACAATTAATTGTTTAAAAGAAAATGCCAAAAAAAAGTTTTTTGTGATACATAAACAAAACTTTTTAGATTTTTAACTTTCGGTAATAATCGGCAGGTAATTTAATATGTAATGTGTATTGAATTATAAAGCATTTTTCATGGTCAATGGGATCGCTACAGAGGCCAAGAGAATTTGGGCCTGCAGTTTGATTTCCCAGAGGATGTTAAATGGCGGCGAAATTTACATTACCCTAAGATCCTTATTGCGACACAATATAATAGCGAGTCGCCCCTCGTTTTGCTTTTAATCTTGTCGCGAAAATTTAACCTTAACGAACAAAAATATTTCGAAGCGGATCCGCAACGGAGTTTCAAGTGCCAACCACTCGGGGAACCGGATGCGATGCCAGCAAATAAAACATTTCGACATATTCTCAAGAGACAATAAGTTGTAGAACGACGCCCTTTATCGACCGAAGCATCGCGCGCGCGACTTATTGATCGGCCCGAGAACAATAAAGTCAAACCAATGGACAATCCTCGGCTCATTGAAGAACAAGTTGTGGGAGCTAGAAGTGGAGAGACCAGATGTTGCAGGTCATGGAAATCATATCAACAAACAAGCTCTTCCCGGACAATTATGATTTCTATGACCCTCGAAGTGGTGCTTGTGAGACGGGTGCAAGATGTCACCAAGTATTGTTCCTACACGATCCCGCTGCTGGTCGGTGGTCGAGAGTTCGCAACAAACTTGCTTCTTTCGATCGATACAAAAGGTTTCAAGCAGTTTTGAAGTGCAGGAGCGTCAACGCTCTTCGTATAGTCGGTAGCATACATGAGTGCTACCTTACAGATATCAAACAGACCCTTGGCACGATCGCTGCTTTGTTCAAAAGACACTTTTTCATAATGAGGCAATACTGTTAATAACAGTCAAAATTGAATTTAAACTATTTTTTGAGTATATTTAGTTTGAGTTTCAGACCATCGAGAGAGATTTTACGTAGAAATCACTGTTTAACTATCGCAGTTCCAAAAACGGTAATCGCAAAATACGCGATTGCGTTGGCCAATTCTTCGACAATGGGCGGAAGGCTAAATGTGTAACACGGCACATCCTGCCAAGCACATTGGTCATTTGCTATTGTGGCTTGAAGTTTCATAAGAGTTTTTTTTTTAAAGCCAAACAGAATAGAACATTACTAACGCCGCCCCAAACTGCCTTTAGTTGTAGCGCTAATCACGTTTCTGGCGACGTCAACAACTGCAGTGTGTTACGTCACCGTCGACCTTCTTCGCTCGAATTCAAGCAACGGCCAGTTGACGTCACGGCGCCACGATCCTAGGCAGAATGTGGGCAACTTTCAAATGCGAATAATTGTTTTCAAAGAAGAGTCGATCATCCAACTACAGCAAATGCGATTTGAGGCAATCGCAGCCAGAGACAGGCGTTGCACTTTGCTGGATGTTTTCGCCGTAGAAGCGCCATCCGCCATCGCGGCGCGAGTATCAGGGTTTCTCATGAGCGATTGCGCAGAAGTCCGGGTCTTTTCCTCTCCGAGCGAACTTGCGCTAAGCTCTCGCAAGTCAGATGGAGAAAGGGCAAAATTCGTGCGAAAGTTGTCAATTGATCACGGCCCAAAACGCGAGCGCTCTTGCTACGGGAAATCCGCGTCTCACCCCATAAATCGATGGGGGGCGAAATACCATAAACATTTTTTACTGCGTAAAGTTACTCTTCCTTTTACCAGGATGACAATAAGCAGATACTATGCTATACTAGTTTCCAAGTTTTAGTGAGGAATGATTTTATCACCAGCAAGTTTCTCCGTGCATGTTTTATTTCGCTGAATTGCGATTAATTTCCTCTAACAAGTAAAAAAAATAAAGCTTCCTTTTTGTGTTTAAGTGAGTTATTACACAACCTAAAAAGTCAACTGGTCGATTTAATAATAACGATTTGCCTCTCTAAAATAGCTTGGGTGAAAATAATTTAGTTTAAAATAAATTTCTTTGGATTAACAAACGATTTGGCATAGGTAAACTCACAACTGAACGTTGGAAGTAGTGTTATAGAACTTATTGAAGTCTTCTACAGTTCTTTGCGTTTTTAATTTGTCAAAAGATAGCTAGAATTTTATGTTACTTGTTGCCACGAAGAAAACGTCATTCGGATGAAAAAACACAAAATGGCGTCGTTTGCGACGCACGAAGCATTCTAACGCTTGTTGCACCACAAGTGGTATAAGCTATTTATAAAGTTTTATTGTTGCATTTAAGTTTCTCTTTTGAGACACGTTCGCTGAAGGTAAGCCTTCCGTTATGACTTGAACAAAGCTAATGCTCAACAAACTTCAATAAATCAGCCAAACAAGGGACATTAAATGTCGCGGCGCAATATATTGTCGTACAGAGTGAAAGTTGTAAGTGGTCTTCCAAAATGTAACTGTTTTGTTTCGTGCTATACGTTAACGTTAGGTTGACGACCAAGTTAGGCTTGCTGAGTGTATTCCATAAAAAGCATTAGTGACGAAAGGAAAATAATTTATTTATTTTATGAAGTCAAAACTCACCCTAAAATCGTTGCTCTTATTGTAATGAAGATTGAGCACACGGAAGACCTCGCTGTCACGTGCCACCTGAAGCTGATTTGCGTCAGTGATTCCATCCGTGAGCGCCTGACGTGCAAACTTCTCCACTTGGATGTAATAGAACTCGCGGAAGTTGCTGAACCACTTGATCAGCTGCGAGGTCGTTGCCCGGGTAAACTAGAAAAATATCACCGTTGTTATTAGATAAACCAGTTTAATAGCGTTACACTTGTTCGTATTACAGAAAACCAAATATTTACAATATGTACACAAATCAAAATTAAATAATATTCGCATATGCACCTTGACGTCGCTGAAGTAGGTTTTAAGGGTGTTTGCGCTTGGATAGCGAGTGTAGAAGAACATTAACTTTGCTTTCTTCAAGTGTTGCGGAGTAAGGCCCTCTTGGATGTGAGTGATGAGTTAAGGCGAAAATTGTGTACAATTGACAACAAATAAAGAACATCTCTTGACAAAATATAGGGCGGTTTTATTGGAGTGTTCGGGTCTGTTGTTTTGCTGTTCCATAACAATTAGGAAATGAGAAAATTTAGCGTGGCACCACCGATAAAATCGACAGGAAGTAATGGGAGTCTTCATCGCAACGACGATCTTATTTTACCGCTTTCTATATTCGTAACGTGGACAAGTAATTAGAGATAGCGTTAGACTGCGTGGATGAATTTGTTATTTGAGACCTATATAAGGCATTCATGCAGTAAAGCTCGCAAAACAAGACTTGCGATTGGTTGGGTTTCTCTTTAGGCCGAAGGAAGCACGCCTTGGACAATTAACAGTATGCTACAGCTTTTTAGGCTACGGAATTGCGTTGCTTAACTGCCGTATGGTGCGTTCGTTGAAAAATCGAGAGGCTTTTGTCGACCAAGCGAGAGAAGGGGTGGATTTTCGTAGAAAGTCACCGTTCAACCCTTGTCTATTTTTGATCAGTTTTACTCCGGCTCTTGCTATAGTGTCATAAGCTATATTGGTTGATTATATTTTATGTGGGTTATCAGCAATAGAAAATCGTTAAATGAAACCTACGACTTGAAAATGGGTCGTCAGAGGTAAATAAATGAGATTAAAAAACTCTTAGGAATTGCAGGTTCATAATTTCACACAATAGTCGACTTCCTGTCGCCGCTACCGTTCGAGAACAAATCGAACATATGTTGAAATTAAAAATTCCCGCCATTACAGATTTTAGAAGGATTGCTTATGTTCCGAAAACGCCAAGGCTCGAGCTTTGCAGTAACGCGATATTTTATGCCATATTGCGACTTCATCGCTTATGCATATAATTACTCATCCTAATCCCTAAAACAATAGATTAGTTAGTCGCCTAACAATAACGACAACAAATCAATGGACAAACTGCCTTTCAATTCCCACTAATTTAAATTTCGCACCTTTGATTCGTCACAGACCATAGAGATTGTGACGTTGCAAAAGATAAAGAATATGCAGTAACGACGACGCGCAATCAAAGCAACAAATCCCCTTTACAGCGTATAAGGCAAGCGGAAAGGGCAGAATAAACAAATCGCTGTGACGCCGTTTCCGCGCAATTGTTAGGGCACAATGAGACGAATCGGAAGGTCTGCGTCGTAATCGAGTTTTCGGTGGCGCCGTCACGAGAAATTAATTGCCTAAAACAAATCTGCATTTATACTTAGTGGCAATAGCGTTGAGTTGTTGCTGCCGTGTAAATAACGGGTAAGGCGTGACTAATCTTTCCGACAATAGATCGTAGCGCAGCAGTAAGGTGACGACTGATCTAACAGGCGGATTAAACCGCAATTTAATGAAAGCAATCGCTCTAAAGAGAGCCAAATAAAGGCCAAATTAGTCATACACGAATAAGTGCAAATCATCCCCGATACAGAAGCTCGAAAATACGTCGCAGTCAAAAGTGATTTGTATGTGCACGCGGGCGCGTGTTTGCTGCCAAGCAATGTTAATTCATACGCATTTCCGACAAAGAGAAGATCTAATGCGCGCTCGAACACGAAATAAATCTATAACAATCTGAAAAGTTGTGACGACAAGGCGTAGCTCTATAGTTTAAGCGTGTCAGCAAGAACACAACTTTTGACAACACAAGTTCCGATGCCGCGCACTTTGTTACAAGACAATCTATGTCGGTCCCGTAGACCATAAACATGTTTTTGTGCTTGTGTCTGCGTGGTCAATCGTAGGACGAACGCACAAACTGCCTAACGAAACACACTTTTCCGTGAAGCGACATCATTTAAATTTACAAAACGTAGCAAACAAATTTGTAAATTCACCCTGTAAGGACATGTATTTTGACCGATTGTGGTAGTATCAGCATCCAATTTTAGTCAGGATCTGGCGGGTTGTAGAAGAGCGGTTTATAAGTAACTAAAAGTAAACGTGAATATATGATATAATAATCTTATTTTTTAAATAGAAAGGATATCGATGCCGTCGAATAAGGGCTCACATCGGTTGAGTTGGAACCGTACTCGCTCGAATCGCACTTTACATCCATGTGGTGGTTTCCCATCGCGGACACTGGAAATAAATGTACTATAATAAATGAATGAAAAACAGACGTAGTGCACTGGAATTTCTCTTATATCGTTAAACTTGAAAAGTTACCTCTAGATTTGGAATTTTCCCGAGTGCTTGTTCTGGTGGAGAGTTGCCGCATTCCTGTTGGGTCCAAACCCTCACGTAGTCTTCCGTAGTCACGCGACGCCAGGGCACTAGCCAACGCTCCGTGGTTGAAGGCGGGAATGAGTGGAAAGGGAATCTGGCTGGTAGGAAATGGATAGGAGGATAATGGGGAAGATTGTAATGGTGAGTAGAGCGGACTGGGGAGGTGGGATTTGCTGGGAAAATAAGGAGAAGAGAGGACGGGATTCTTGAGGTGGTTTGACTCTGACGAAGAGCTGAGGCTTGAGATGAGCTTGTGCTGAGCATCCAAATGCATGGAAGAGTATTGGTGGCCAGGAGATCCTCCGTTCTGCTGTCTTGCGGGGTGCCGGAAAGCACCGTTAGCGGACGGGAAGTTCCAGCCAGATGGACTCTGAAAGGGGGAATCATGCATTGGAAGGAGAGAAGGTGTTCGGCCAGGAAAGAAGGAGGAAAACACGCTGCATTTGCGGGGGCTAGGAGAATAGGATGATTTTTCCAAGGTGTGTTTGGGGGCGCGTAAGTCTGTATTGCATCGCGACTCATTCCTGTGGAATGAGCTTTGGTCGCGCTTCTCGCCTCTTAAAGATCCCGACGATGCATTGCGCATTCGGGAGCGAGCATCTTCCTCGATGTTGCCCCTTTTGCGGGCGTCGAGGTGAACGAACGCCTTCATGGAAGCAAGTGGCGTCTGGACTTCTTTTCTCCCGTTTTCGACGGGAAGATTCTTTCTGGTGACGAGAGAGAGCGGGTGCGTCTGCTCATCTTCCTCAGCGTTACAGATCAAAGTTTGGACCCTATAATTATATTAGGGTGTGTGTTAAAATCAAAGCAAAAGACATTGCAGAGGCTGTCTGTTTCATATCTATTTGTTTAAATGTGTATTAAAACTAAAATTATTAGTTTAACAACTCAAGAAATCTTACCGTGCGTTAGACTGCTGTTCTTTAGACTTCTCCGTCTTCACCAGCGTCTCAGCTGTGTTTTGCATTTCTTCGGTTGGGCGCCGCGAAGGATCGACTATCATGTGAGCCCGTTGGCCGGCCGCATGTGCGTCGCGGACCGCCGAGCCGTAGCGTCTTACCTCGACGTCGCCGAAGCAGAGCTGCGACTGGCTGGAAGTGCGCAAATGGTCGACGCGGTTCGCTGAAAACACAAAGCAAGCGATGTCCGTCAAATAACAGCGATGTAAATTGATTGATTCGCCTGATCCACTAAGCGCGCCAACCTCACCCAGGGAAAGCTGTGTTCTGCCTGACACACACACCCAACCATACCCTTAGCAAGGTCAGGCGACTTTGAGGCCAGATTAATGACAGGAACCTCCGAAAGAGATAAGGTGTCAAACTGCACAGAGCGAACATTATGCCATGTTGGTGGCGTCGTATTTTAGTGGGAATACGGTTTATAAAATATTTTCTCGCCAGAAACGAAACTCTATATCCTTATGGTTGTTATCACAAATATAGGTATAATATGTTGCAAACATGTATAAGACGGGCCATACTAATTGAAATTTGGATATTAATACCAAACATTTAATACAAAAGCAGTTTTACAGTGTTTTAAGTTTCAAGAAGTGTTTTTACGAAAACTGTTACGCTTTCCCAACAAGCATAAACAACTAAATTTGTGGATCATAATTCACTTTCATCAACCTGACAAACTTTTCCAAGCAGCATGAGGGTATTATGGAGATATATGGCGGCCAATCGGACGCGTGCTATTAATCTCGCTGACTAGCAAGGAAGTTTAGGGCCTAGACCGATGCTTTAAAACGAAAGTCTACGCCTCGTTGTGTGATGCCCCGATACCACATTAACAAAAGTTCATAAAACATGTTTCTTAACTGTGCGCTCTCTGCCAATTCGTTTGTTCCGCGTTTTTCAATCGGGAATCTGTAGTAGTCTTTCGGTTATCTTAATTATTCGACCGTTAAATATTTTAAACTCCAACTTTCTATAATTTAATTTACTATTTAAGCTAAAGAAACTTAACAACAAAAAGTGTTACTTTATTACAGCGCAGAATATGTTGTTAACAGGCTCTGAACTAAGGTCACAGATTATAGCACGCGTAAGCAAGGGTTGAGCCAGGTCCATTCGCGCACATTTATGCTTTCGGACGCCGGTGGCATGTAACCAACGATGTTATGTAGATATATATGCAAGCGTTCGAACTGACACTGGGCGTCAGTCTTTTACAAACTTGTGACTTAAGAGATAAAAGCCTTGCACCGGTTGATCATTAACTGTCTTTGTGTGCAGCGGCTGCACGGGTTTGTTTACCGATGCTACTTTTCCGGGAAAATCTTGTCCGCTTGACAGTGTTCAACTCTTGGCGACGCTGTAACTTTTATTTCGTGGATGCCAACCCAGGACATATGGATGTGCGTTACTCGCAAAAACTGGCAGCTATCAATAAGTTACACGCGAAAGTTGGAGGTTTTACAGACATTTCTATACATATCCATAAAAAACGTCTTATAAACGCCTTAGTGCGTCACACCGCAAACAATTGCGTTTGACAAATAAAGTCCGATAATAAAAATAAAATGTTTAACTCTCACCATCCACGATAAAGCTGGAGCCCCGGTTGGTGCCGGCCGCTGGCGAGTGATGTTTGGCCGCTTCTCCACCAATGTGCTGGTCGTTCGTCACCCGCTTGCCGGTCGCCTTCTCGCTCACGAACACTTCGTCACTAACGCTGGACGGAGTCTGAACTTTGGGTGAGGAGGAGCTCTGCATCTCGAGCTCCTCGAGGACGCGTCGCGCCAAACGCTCAGTGACTTTGTCGAACACGAAAGACAGCTCGCGCTTGAGAGTGTCCAGGATCACTCCGTACACAGCGTTGTCGGGAGTTGCCAACAAGTTACTTGAGGCAGGTGGAATGGCGACTTTGATCGCACCCCTGTAGTCGACCGGCTCGTCAAGCCGCGGTCGCTTGGACGAAGGGGTCCACGAGCTCGCATCTACCGATGAGCGGGAAAGCGAAGCAGCATTGTTATCGAGCAATGGCTGATTTTGCTGGACCTCGCCGGAAGCGATTAGGCTGAGAGCTTGCTGGATGAATTCGCTTGGCGAAGAAATTCCACCTTTCGAATAAAGTAACTTAACTTAATAATGTTGTCTCGATGAAACAGCACTATAGCCTAAAGTTTGCCAAATGTTTTTCGAAATATTTAAAATTAACATTTTATTCTAGCAATTTACACAGTAAGCAATCGTACCTTGTTGGAGAAGCTTGTCTTGCATTTTCCTCAGCTTCTCCTCGATGCTTCGCTTTCTGGTGTCTTCGTCGGCCTCCTGCGCCATTTCTTCATCCATAATGGCACCGTCAATGGGATCGTCGCAGCTGTTTGTGGACTTGCACTTGGTCGGCCTGTCGCGAATGTTGGTGACGATGTTTTCGACTCGTGCGCGTTTAGCTTCTACCATTGTAGTGTCACAACGCGGGGATCCGTCGCCGCTTGCGTCCGAATCGCCCAATGAGTCGGAATCCATGTCGTCCAAAATCCTCACGTCGTCGTCGTCAACCTGCTGCAACTCGTCCATGCTTTTTCGACTGTCGTTGTCTTTTACCGAGCAAGGCGATAGATCGAGTGCTTCGTCTTCCTGCCAAGCGTCCTGACGCCGGGAAAGCGGGCTGGCTTCGGCCGGACTTGATGGGGCCGAATCACCGCGGCGGTCGGGCGATTCTCCGCTGTGGGGAATCAGCACCACCGCCGGGCTGGTCGGGTCGTCCTGGGCTGCCATTGACGAATGATGATTCGGGTAAGCGGTGCTGTCGTGACAACGACTTGACGCCAACATTATTTAGCTATTCGAAATAAATTACTTTTCTGCAAAGAATATAAAATTAATACTCGTATCTTGTTCGTCCTACTATACATCCTTGAAACAATGCACTCGAACTTACTTAACATAAATTTTGGTTACAATATTTTTGGTTGTTAATATCGTTTCATGTTAAAGACATTTTTTTATCATTAAAACACTCAAAATCAAACAAAAACTTTACTTTCTCTCTCTCTATGATACATCTCGTAACTAAAATTCATTCAATTTTCCTGATGCCTAAAATTACCCGTAAAGTGTGATAATTTATTTTCATTAGAACTGTTTCTAAACAAATTTGTTTCTAAGACGCTTCTGTGAGATGTGCAATAAATCGATCTGCTGCCCCTTTTTTGTCTCTCTCAGGGATCTGCTGCCCCTGATGAGAGCACCTCGCGAATTCTGGCTAATGCGACCGTCGCGTGCTACCCTATGAAGTAAGTGTAAAACAAGATCGGCCATTTTTTCTCGCGCCTCGCGAGCAACTTCTGTTGGCGCGCACGCGAGCCTCGCACTACAGCGGAGCCACGCGCGTACTTTGCTTCTCCTCGGCATGCACGCTCGTGACGCTGCTCTGCGGCGGCGGCTGCTGCAGTTTCCCTTGTCAGCCGTTCGACACAAACAGACGATTAATAAAAGACGCACGACGTCCCCGATATGCGCTTTCCTTTATTGGCGATAAAGCGCAATTAGTTACGGACAAGGACAGGCGAGCTTACTGGCGGACGGGCGCGTGGGGCCTGGGTGGAGTATTTTCTCGTGCCTCGTTACCCGTGCAAGGTGGATTTTTGTGCCTTTTTATCCGGGTCGTGTCGGATTTCTGAACTTTGCGCCTGACACGGAATGCAGAACGGGTGGCTAATTGATTTTTCGCGGTGTCCACACTTACTGCCTTGATTCATTGCTCGGGGAAATATCTGCGCGATATAATTAACCTAATTACAATGCAAACCGACTAAATTGTATGCACTTTTCCGTAGCTTGTATAACGTACCCGCAGTTTGGCAATTGGTGTCAAGAATTTGAATTCTGCAGGCGTTTAATATTTACCCCTGTTTTATGGTAAAACACACTTAAATTCCCTATGAAACACCTGAATTTAGTCAATCACTACTTAGCGTAACAAAAAACTTATTTTCGTCAAGGTAAAGTACTGCTTTAACGAATAAGTATTTTAAGGTTACATCGAGTTATGTCGTAATCCGCGGTCGATTTTTGCCTTGTCTATCAATGTCGGCTTTAATGAATCTAATTTTCGCGTGGTTGCGGAGATAAACTAACACCAAGGTTTAAACGTTGTTGTTTTCATGCAATAGACAACGAACTGCAGAATTTTTCGACAAAGTAGCGAGAAACCACCAACGGAAGTCAGCAGAGCAGGAAGACAGGGTCAGAGCACCGCACTCAGCCGACCGCGAAAAACTCAACCTGCCACCTCAAGCTTTGTTAGTTAAACGGTAAGCATTTTGTCACATAACTGAACAAGGCTGAACCCAGATGCGTGTACTTAAACAACCAAGCTATGGTTAAAATGGCCTGCTACTTCGGGTCACTTAGAACAATTCGGGCCGCGGCACGGACGTCGGACGCACGACACATGTTTTTTTTACTTACAACTTGTCAGTAATCTGAATTAACCCCGTGACTCTTAGTGCATTATACGATATGTCTTAAGGTGTAACAAACATTTGTAGTTTTACCACAAACGTTACTATTTTTTGGTACTTAAATTTAGAAACAAACAATTGTACACATATATGGCAGAACAAATAGGTTATCGACTGCCTTAAGCTTCTCTAATGATAAGTTCGTTCTCACTGGGGTATTGTGAGACACAATTACCGCGTACCGCAAATCTAAACTCTTCTAACCACAGCAAAATCACCATGTGAATGCTTATGTCACCGCATCATTTATTTTTTTCTTATTCTTATGACTTCGCGCGGTAAATTGTCCAATCAATTAGCAAAAGTGTGTCTTAGACCTGCCCCATTCCGCGGCGAAGAAGAGTGAGGTCTAAAGCTGCGAATGTGTCATATCCGAGAGAAATTAATAACGATATGAAGTCAATTAGGCGCAAGCAGACGACCGTCTTTGCTGCATTGTCCTGCATTTAAATCGGAAACTGTATACTACAAAAATTCACGTCGCTGTTTATACATATATTTAAATGCAGAACCCTTTCCACACATACCTTGTTAAGCGCAATAAACGTACAATATTTCAAATACGATAAAAAAAGTTAACAATCAAACTAACGTTGGACCGCGCCTTTTTTCTCGGAGAAACTACAAAAATAGTTATTTATGTGTACAATACACAGTTTTAAGTTGCACTATACATTTCACTTTGCTTATTGAAGTTTTTATTTTACGTTTCAACATATTCAAACTATATAGTTAGACTTTACCTTATTTATTTCAATATCCGGGCTCACACGAAACAATAGGGTTTATAAGACGCATTTCGGTTACTGTTGATTTAGGGCATCTTGGGACATTTTCTTCTTGGTTCGTAACAACAAGTTATATTCTCACTAATATTATACTTATTGATACTATTACTTACTGCGTTTGCAACATAAAAATAACCGTAAATTTAAAACAAAAGGTAAAATCCCTATAAAAGGATTGATAACCTTCTCGACTAGTAATCCCTGCTTTAATATATTGTCCAAATACAGGCTTCTTCAAGACATGTGCATGGGTTAAGATGTGCAGCAAAATCACCTAAAATGTCGTACCTGGTCGATGTAAATTTCGATATTTTGTGTCTGAATGAAAGCAATTAAACATCTTACACCCCACAAAAACACCGCCATTTTGAGATCCAATGTCATGGAACCAGCTAGGAAACGGCTATATAAACTAGCACGTTTGTTTATACAAACAATCAAGGGTTTATAATCATATTAACAACACTAGTGCGCGCATTGCTAAACCTATATTATAATAGTTATACTCGCCAAAATTCGGTCAGCTTGTTCGCCGTTTCGTTTGCGCACTGCCACTATTTAACCCGTCGGCTTAAAGCGTCGGTCTTTGGTAGCAATAGCAATTCATAGCGGCGAGTCGTCTTTTCCTGTCTTCCACAGTTCACACGAATCACAGCACACTTGGCTATTTCTCATAGCAATTTGCGTGCGTCTGAATCCGGTGTCAAAGTGCAGCGTTATCGCAGAAAAATCGGCAAACTGGCCCACGAGCCTGCTTCCGTTGTCGGTCTGTGCCACTGTAGAACATAAACTGCCATTGTATGAAAACAGACTTTAAGCTTGCTAAGCCGACACTGTTCTTTCCAGATGGCAACAAGCCAATTGTTTCTTCGGCGGACAACGCATAAAACCTGCAATTGTCCCTCAAGCTGCGATAACTCCCATCCAGCATCGTACAGCCTGAAACATACGATACGACCTGTTTAATTGTCTGTTTTAACTGCATAGGAGCACTCGATGAAACCTATTTCGGGTAAAAGCATTTGACTTTGTTTGTATACAACAAAAACAGATGCCGTTTCATTTAACAACAACATTGATCACGATAAAGCAATATTGTAAGCTTTATCAGCATTTGCAAAAGCGGAAACCTCTCCTCAATATAACTTCCCAGAAATGACTAATCGTAAACATCTTGCATTTAAAAATGTTACTGTGTCTTTTTGTTCTCAGCTAATTATACAATCTTGCATTTTTTTTCAAAAATATAACCACCAACAGCATTTCAAGAAAGGCTTCGCGCCACAGGTTAACACCATTGAAGACACGCCTGATCAAAAAACTTTTGCTCCTCGCTATCGAATAGAGATTCCTCTTGGGTCTGGCGACTTTCTTCCAAGTAAAACTGGGCAAGCCGACATTTGCTGGCGTTTTGCATATGTCTTGTTCGCCAGCTTGCTCTACCACGTAAATCGATACCTCAACAATTCAATTAGTTTGCCCATTTGAAAAAATAGAATGAAAAGGTAATAAAAAGTATAATTCATATATGAATAAATTGTTTACTATCTAAGTTGTACATATGTGTTAGTTAAACTAGCAGTTTTTAACTTGAACGTCAAACGTATTACATTTCATGAACTGTGTAATCAAACGTCGGATGTATAAAATAAAAAAATATGTGGGCATATAGGTATATTTATTTGAAACAGGCGTTTTCATGAATACATATATTCAAAACATTGTGAGTTTGTTTTAGTGTAAAGGATTCCTTAATGTAAACTAAAAACTAAATAAACACGAATTTCAAAACTTGCATTGCTGTACGATAAAAAGCTACTTTGTCGTCTGCGGTGTCTAGAAAACAGAATTATGCGAGAAGTGGCTTAATTGACTTCCCGTTAAAATACTCGAGTTCTAACGCAACGGAATTTCGCCGAAAATTAACGACATCCCTCGACGAATTGAGCCAAGCAGTTTGAAGAAGGGTCTATATAGCAAGTCGCGGAATTAGGCAGAAAGTAAGGCCGAGCCTTCGATATGGTTTACAACAATAAACCATCAATTGAACATGTACAACAACATCGGATCTTGCTGTCATTAATACTAAATTTACGTTTCATTCTTAACGAGCTCATTCAAGATAGTTGTGCTCAAAGTGTGGTTGCTCATTTACTCATTCAGCGAAACTGTTCATTAGCCTTACAAGCAAGTGTTGTAAAGGTTGTTTCAAACCCATAATAGGTTTAATTTTTAAATAGATATTATTTTTGCAGTGAGAGCGGAAATGGGCCTAGAAACATTCAGGCTATATAACTTTACGTATAATATTCCCTATTGGAATTATTTCAAAACTGCGCAATGTTGTTAATATCAGGTAAAGTAAAAACGCACCTAGATAACCACAACCTTTACTTTTTACAGTTAGTTTCGCAAGGCAAACGAACAAACCCAGTGGAAACACGGTGTTGCATTTGAGATATTTCTTATTTATGTTAGGTTTTGTTACGCATATTACAAAAATTCCCATTAATTTGTTTTAGACGAATTGTCCAATGCAAGCAGCTTGGTTGGACGAACTTTACACTTTAAAAGAAAAATAAATACAAAAATAGAGCGGTATGAGAAAACGGTTCACAATCTAACTTTTAACAGCGCACCAGAGCTTAAGTTGGAAACCGAAAATCCCTCCTTTTTCCTGAATTGACTTCGCTATCATATTTAAGAACGGTGAAAGCAAACTGAATGGCCTTCTTCAAAAAGCAATACTTTCAGCAACGGTGTACGCTAAGTATAATACTGCCTGCAGAAGTTAAATAAAAACCCGACGTCATTGGTAAGTTACGCGTTTTTTTGTTGCGTTGGCGTTAAGCCTCTGGAAAATACAGAAGGAACGTTATACATTTCCTTCTGTTCTGGTGGCTTAACGTGTCTCTGAGGAAAATGAGTCACGGAAAAACTTACTCTATGTGGATATGCAAAAGGAAGCCAACATGTCTGCGGCAAACAAATGACTTATACCGTTTAATAGTCATTCGTGAGTTCCCAATATCGAGTGAGTGCTATGTGCCAGATCCATTTTGAAACATGAACGGATTGAACGCGATATCCAGGTGTTTTGGGAAAACTTAATTACCAAGTCCCTTGTTGATCTAATTGTAACACATCAACAATTGTTAGGTTTATATTTTGATGTTTTATAAAAAAATAATCTAAAACATTAGGTACTTTTTACAAGCGAACTTATAGCGTTACTCAAAAATCTAACGACTACAAAATTTAAAACAAGTATACAAATATCCAACCCGAGGAAAACAAAATATAATGCGTTGCCTCGAGAGAACTACCATATTGTGTCAACAAATAACAAATGAACTATTTGATAGACACATTTTACCTTTTTAGTTGACCAAAGCTAGAAAAATGAGCTGCTTAGAAAAGGCTACACTTCTTTTGAGTTGATAAGAGGCGTAACTTTAGCGCATAGGAGTCCACAGCCGACGCATGACAGCGAGGCGGCTCTTGCGAAGGCAAAAAGAAGACTCGGTCGGCCGCAAGTCGTGAAACGTTATACTTAGCGATTTGAAAGGGCGGCCGCGTTAAGGCTAAATCGTCTAGCACCTTTAGTAATAAATATCTTGGCAGCCTTGAATAAATTTTACACAAAAGTTCAAGGGTTTCTCTAAATCAGGGAACGGCAACATTTTCCTATAGTTGCAGGACAAAATGGCAAATTCAGGACTCGGCGGGCCGCAACACATTTAAACTGACATTTTGTTGTTAAAACGAGTAGCTTTCAAGCTATCAGGGGAGGATTTTAAAATTGTGATTCGCTCACCTAAACCGATCAAAACAGCAAAGAGCCAGTTTCCGGTTAATTAGCTACTTAATTATCGCAACAGACATCATTAATGAAACTGTAGAATCATCATCTGTTTGTGGTTAACTAAATTTGGGAGAATGGTTATTTAGGATGAGAAACTGTCGCTAAACGTTAATAAAAAAGTATACTTAAAAAGATTCTATAATAAATTTTAAGTTTTCGGTTTAATTTTCCTGATTACTATCGAGCTTATCATTATTCCAATGATGCGTACTGTATTGTCGTTCACGTGAAACACCTACATTAGTCACAAGTTTGTGTGCCCTGTCGTAAGAAGTTGCAATGCAATGAACTCGTGATGTGTTGCTATTTCCTCTTGTAAGACGTTGCCTTTCATTCACGACTAGGTCTAATTAGGTTTTGTTTCAGTCCTGTCTAACGTTATCTAAAAATCTAGCTATTTGTTGGTCTGCTTAATATAAAAGTCATACAAACTATTTAAACAGCAAGTTCAACCTATAATATTTTATCAGTTAAACAAATCACAACCAGACGCAATTTGAAAACGTTTCCCTGTAAGTTATTTCCTTCTTTGCAACGTTTAAAAGTCATATCAGCGATCATGACAAGATATTATACGTTATCCCTCGTTATCCCGATTGCGCTAGTCCAATCCCGCCTAAATCCTACCAAGAGTCTCGCAAAAGATTATACCTATATGTCACAGATCCCCTAATCTACAGCAAGCAAGCAATCGTTCTTTATTCCGATTTGGACTGATACAAGTACGCCACGGCAAACGGGACTCCTTCATTGCACTTTAAGTCATCCATCGATCTTACTGTTACTCTAATCTTTATTAAAAACGTGTCGCAGAGTCTTTAGCGGGATTTCTATCCTGTGTCAAGTTTACGCGTTCCTTTTTGACTATTTAGCGATCGATTTTATGAAATCGTCTCGAATCGTCTAACTGTGACCAAAATGAAAAAGCAGTTCTTCTCCACATTAGCAAAGTGCATTGTCAATCTATATTTTCACCAAAACGATTTATAACGCGTCAACTCTACACTCAACAGAACATAAAGCATGTTCAATTTCTGTTTAGTTTTTTTTTCAAAATATTACAATGCTACATTCATAATGAAATTCATTATGTTTATATTTCTATTACTTAAGTTTGCAAAATTAACCTAAAACAGAATACCCGGTTACCGTTCTAATTGCCAAACACCAAACGCAACTTCTACCAAAAGCGTGCGTCAATATGGTACAAAAAGAACCATCTCTGCCCCTGGTATCTGAAGAATTCGAGCATAATCCCTGGCGCCTATGGAACCGATTTTTGCGGAATTTCCTAAATTATGATTTTTTATTACTAGCAATTAGTCTTTAAACATATTAGATTAGACTAACGCCTGTACCACACGCAATTTCAAAGCACGTAAGCCGTTGCGTTCAAACTGTCAACAACTTGTTTACTTCTTCTTCCTCTATTTCTGGCAAATTTCCTTCAGGACTAATCGCGTTTCCCCGCGGCAGCAAGCAGCACAAGCGGCAATCGCCCCCGCGCCTAAAAACTCAGTGAAAACCACGCTCGTTTATCTGTCCGTACTATCCTGTTTATACAGTGCGTTGGCAGCATCTAATTATGCAACATGACAATATAGAAATACGCCAAGACCGAATGCTCTCTTTTGCCGCAAATAATAATGGCTTCATGTGCAATAGTGGCTTCATGTGCGACAACACGATTGCTAGGCCTTATAATAGCGAGCGTTTGCGAAGAACACTTACCTGAATAACTCATGATAGTACACATTATACGCGGATTGTAAGTAATACCAGTAATGCGACGAAGTCCACACGTTTCTCTAAACAAGGGGCTGGCAAACTTTTCTTATAATGGCCAAAGGCAAACTCAGAAAGGCCTATTTGGGTCCTAATACATTTGAACTGACAAGTTTGTTGCTAAAACGAGTAGCTTTTAAGGATTTCTTTATAACAACTGTTAGTCAGGGCGACCTATAGGACATTTTTATAAATGAAACTGGGTTTAATTATAGTTACGAAGAGGCGTTTTTGCAAAGCGCGATAAAATGGTGTTTGTTTGGTTTGAAATTTGAGGTTATGCGGCGTCATCCTTGAAAAGTAAAAGGTATAATAAAAATACTTTTGAGAAATGCGATTAATTTAATCGTTATCTACTTTCCGGGGTGATTTGAGTAGGACCGTTAAAATATCGATGTGATATTCATATTTAAAACACGCAATGAAACCGTGCCAAGCATAATAAAAAGGGTTCAGACAAACTGAAAGTTGGAGAAACTTCCATTGTTGGTTTCACGGTATGCACGGCTGTACCGGTATACAAAACATTGATTTTACCTCTTTAAAATTGCCAAAAAATGTGGGAAATGGTCTCCTGCCCAATTTGGAAAAGAGGCGACCGGTTGATCAACATTGGCGGGACCGACCTGCGGGCCGTAAGTTGTCGACCCATGTTCTAAATGAATACGGAATACCCTAATAACTTTATTTTACTTGCCGCACGCTGTTAGAATGTAATATTCTTACACGTATTGTTGGGAGGGAGTTTCCATGCTCATATAATCGAGCCACAAATACTGATCTTATAATAACAAGCTCTTATTGATAATGTTTCTGTATTATTTACTTGGAAGATGTGTCTATGATTCATTTCACAGTTTGACTTATTTTATACGTTATTAAAGCTTGATCAACAAACGATGTTAGGTGCATCATGGGTTCTACACACGTAAGAATCGTAGGATTTGAGGGGTATTTCATAGAGGTTTATTTACCGTTAGTTCAACGTAAAGAACGGCGACTTTTAAAACAGACACTGATAAAACTTCTTGCACACAAATCTTTTTTTCTAAATCAGTATACAGCAAGTTGGCCACCATTGCAAAACGTCGATTCGCACTATTCGTTTCTGTTTGTAACGCAACGTATGTTGACGCAGATCAGATAAAATTGCGGCTGCCTTGATCAGACACATAAAGTCGTATTTTTTCGGAACATCATCTAGCGAATTAAGCACAGTATTGAAGTTTGATTTGCGACACAGCGTTCTCAACACTACATACTGCGACAACAGGGCCTTGTTTGTTCGCAACAGGGTCGAGTCGAGGGCTTCCAAAGACAGCAATGTGCCCATACCTTAGGATGAATTTTTGAAGTGGTTGCGTCACAAGATGTTCCAATCGCAGCGATCTTACACGTGGGGATGGAACTGCCTTATATACACACGCTGGTGTCCGGGCGCGGTCCACGAATACTTCGCGCATGCATTAGCCGGGGATGTATAAGCGTGTTTTCGCACTTCACGTCGGCTGAAATGATAGTTTTCTTAAGGCTCCCCGAACAAGTCAAGTAGCACCCGGCCTCGTCGGCACAGTGCTGTCCGCTGTTGTTTTAGGTGATTTTGTCGCCAACCGTAACATAATATCTTGTAAAATGTAATATTGAGATATTATGTTATCTCAAACCACTGGATAGTCTTATTCTTTGTGATAAATTTTTTTTGTTACTACAGCGCCAACTATTTTATTATTTAATTCCCAGTTTAAAAAAGCGTGTCATTGTATACACCCGCTCTTTGTATATTAGGTGTATATAAATATCGACCCCGAACAAGGCCTGTGCTCCCAAACGCGAGTTTACGAGCACCTTTGTGCATGTCGGTACCGCTCGTATGTGCTTGCATTGTTCCCAGACGAGATACGACCAGACGCATTCCCGCAGCTTAAAGACCGGTTTGTATTTGCAGTGCAGCACCGCGATGTCAGGCAGCTTGTTTGTTGCTTTTATTATGCTTGCTGCGTTTCGGCCCGCAGCTCACGGTGTTTGCTGAATTGCCAAGAAAGGTCGGTGTCGAGCGCCTCCTGGCACAGCGCGGGCAAATAAACATCGCAGGTCTGATGGGGGATCAAACTTACCCCGGGCAAGTCGCGCAAATCATGCACCTTGTAACGACCTGCAGCCTGAGATTTGTCAATAAACAGGTGAACCTTGTGCAGCTACTTGCGTCGTGCGAGATGTGTTGAAGAGCTCTCGGCAAACAATGCCTTATTTGCAATATGGTAGTCGCGTGACAAACTGAGGATATTTTACGCGATAAGCCTTCCGGAAGGAACGGTGATGCGTATTTCACACCGTCGACAAACTTTTCGAAAACACTTCGACAATACCTAAACAAATAGCAAGCCACTTAAAAGCTAGCCACCCCTTCCATTTCCAGGAAGTACAGTGTATCGAATGTGGTCATATTGTAATGATGACTCCACCCTAAACGGCATGTTTTATGTTTACTTTAACCAACACATGCTTAACCTTTTTTCGTTGCTATCAAATACTTGAAAAATACTGCGATAAACCAAATATAGAAGGACACCAATAAATCAGTGTTGATCCTACTGTAGCATCTTACCTAAAGAGTGTACAGACTAACTGTATATTATGTGATAAGTACAAACTACTTTCTGTTCCAAGACTGTTTTTCTTTGTTTTTTAGGGGGGAGGGCAGGGGGGCGATAATTTATCTTCACCGTTTGATATACTTTATTTGTATTTTCTGTGTAAACATATACTGCTTCAGCGAGTTTTTATATCAGAAAACATAAAACATTTACTACTGAAAGTCACAAGTCCCATTTTTTCTCTTTGTACAAGGCAAACGAACGGCGATTGCGGCATGTTCCGCCTGGTCTTTGAAGTCGGACCTTAGTCTGGACTCCTCTTGCATGACGGGCGAACAAACAAAGTCGAATGCATAAAATTGCGAATGCGTCAGTGCCAAGCAGTCCGCTCGTTAAATAACGTCGTTACCCAGAGGTATTTAAACGACGTAATGCGAGGCACCCTTAAAAATGCAGAAGTGGTGCCATTTGACACGAGAACCCTTTGAAAGGCTGTTGACAAGACGGGTGCGGGCGCGGAATCTCCTGCAAACAAGCGATGTTGATATTCTGTTGCAACTGATACAGGTGTCCTGCTATTTGATCCTGCTTACTTGAAGGTTCAAAGTTTGACCCCTTGTTTTCTCGTATCTTACTTGGACAAACAATCGAAATAGTAGCATGTTTGCATCGCCTAAATAATTTATTTACAATTTCTTCGCTATTTTAGGATTCAGTGGAGAGCAAACTAAGGTCGACCTGTTGGGGGCAACAGGCCATGCCTCCCCAAACCAAACCGTTCGCAAACCTTTACGATGTAAATGGAAACTTATTTTTTGTTTTTAAACAATAAATCTCAAAGTTTAGAAACCATAACACGGGAAATACCTTTTCTAGTCACTTTTGGATCCCACATTTTTTCTTTTTTGGTTCTTGGTAAGTTTAGTTTTAAGGAAATCTATTTAGCCCAAGGGCACCTACTACATGGGACGTTAATTCTAAAACTAACTACGCGCATCCATTTTTGGTTGCCCTGTGGCACTTTTTTCGTCCGAGAAGTAGACTTTAAGCTAGAACGCTAGCGCTCCTTGCCGGACATTTTGCATCTTTCGTGTTCTAGCTCAGGGTTCGGCAACCTTTTTTGCACTGCGGACCGGTTGAAAACTGAAATTATTGTCGCGGAACGGCCTTAAAAAAAAACAAAAATGCTCAAATTTATTATAACTTTTCTCAATGAACAAATCAAAATGCATACGTTTTTTTCGAACACTTTCCTGCCTGAACATCAAAATATTAAATCATTCTATTATGAGACATTGTTTATGAACATTGTTTGCATGATTTATAGTTATTGTACTTCAGGGTGAGCACACTTAAACATAAACAAAAATTATAAACCTTTTTGCGTTACATTGTTCATAGGGAAGTAGATTTTAAATAAAAAATGCATTTTAGGATGTTGTGAACGTGCTATGTAATATAGCCACAGCAAACTGGTTTGTCTTGAACCTCACGAATGCTTGATACTAATTGTGATTTTTGGATCATAGCAATTAACTATGGAGTAAATAAAACACACTTATTTTTTTTGTCCTGTTTTTGTGTTTTTTTCGGCTTTTAGGTAGCCTATGGTTTGGATTTAAGTCGAAATTTTATTCTGGCAACTCTGCTACGGACCGGTAGCGAACTCCTGGCGGACAAAGTGGCACGCGTGCCGGGAGTTGCCGACCCCTGGTTTAAAGTATAGATCAATATTATTATGTTAAGTATTGTTAGATATTACGATATGGTATTCTTCCGCAAGGAACTCGGTAATAAACATGTTAAAATTTTGTTATATCTTTTAAAACAGTGATTGCAATGGTTATGGTAAACGGTATTCAAAAAAAGTATTAAAATTTAAAACAATAATTGCCTGAGCGGCGCTCTATCAATGTGATATGTAGAAATTAACGCAAAAACTGCAACATAAAAACAGGCGGTCTACAAATTATGCGTATTTTAAGATTGCGAACGCTGTGGGTATGTCAACATAATATTTTTTCCATTTTATTAATACCCTAAATGCCCCCCAGTTAAATTTGTAATGTATTAAGCAAGGTGTGGCCCCTAGCGGAATGTTTTATTGTAAAAACACGAAATAATAAATTATTGAACTAAATGCAGGGCAACAAATAACAATTTTAGGGAAACTTTAAGCTCATTAAACTGATTTCCTGCGTACCCGAAGCATTTTTGCACGGTGCGACATATGGCGCAAGTTTTAACTGACCCTCTTGTAAAATAAATATGTCGCTGGACGGCAGCACAGTCGTGGGGGCGACCTCTGTCAGTCGGGAGTGTAAAACTCCTCTTTTAAATAAAAAAGGTTGAGTTGCTTTGCCAAGAAACCTTTCTCCCAGGGCGCTCTCTTTGGCTGCACCTTGGCTCGTACAAAGCCACATTATATATACCGGTAATAGGATTTGCCTTTAGATGCAGCCTGTCGCGATATTGTACGTAAAGAAGAGTCTCCTTCAAAAATTAATCGTGTGTTCTTGTATTGCTCATAGGTTGCCAAGTTTCACATTGTTGAAAGAAAAATCATTCCGCTGTCGAACAGCGGCAAAGCCGAACAGATAGACAAACGGTGCGACACCTGGTGGAAGGTTCAACGGACACTATTGTAAAATAAATTTGCCGCTAGTTGGCAGCACAGATAATTTTGTCAGTCAGGGGTGTGACCCCCCCTCTATTAAATAAAAACAAAGTTGTGTTGCTATTCAATGAGGCCTTTCCCCCAGTGTGCTGTTATTGGGTGCACCTTGATTCGTAAAAAGTCACGTTCTATATAACGGGATATACCTTTAAATGAAGCCGGTCGCAATCTTGTACCTAAAGAAGAGTCTCCTTCAAAAATTATTTGTGTCTTCCATATTGCTCATAAGTTACAAAGCTTTACATTGTTTAAAAGAAGAATCCGTTTGCTGTGCAACAGTGGCAAAACTGAGATGATAGTACAGGATGTGACACCTGGTGGAAGGTTTAACAGAACCTATTAAAAAATAATTTACCGCTAGATGACAGGCCAGGTAATTTGGTCAGTTAGGGATGTGACCCCCATCTATTAAATAAAATCAAAGTTGAGTTCTATTCAATGCGGCCTTTTGCCCAGGTCGATCTCTTTGGGTGCACCTTGACTCGTAAAAGTCCTGTTCTATATAACGGAATTTGCCTTTAAATAAGGCCTGTCGCGATATTGTATGTAAGGAAGCGTCACCTTCAAAAATTAACTGTGTCTTCTGTGCTGCCTGTAGGTTTCCAAACTTTACACTTTTTGAAAGAAGTCTTCTTTTGATGTGCAACAGTGGCGAGCTGATAATTACACGGTGCGACACCGGGTGGAAGATTCGCTAAATGACAGCGGCAATTTTTTTCATTATTGTTTTAACGACAATCAGACGGCAGTCTTACCAATGAAGAAAACCATTGACACAATATTATACAACGTGCAAGAGCACATTAACAATAACTATACACTGGGAAGAAATTTACATCAAAACCTACGAGAAGCTAACAAAAAGTGAGGCACAGGGTTAAATAAAGTGAGAGATTCTGATAAATTTAAATCGGGATGTCCGAACAGAGTATAATTCCACAGAGTACCATGAGACAACGAAAACAACTTAGGCTAAATGGTGACATTACAGAAGGCTACGTATGTCCACGTGCGCCAAGGTATAGGGACGCCAATATGAGGCTTACAAATTCCAAAATAAGGCTGCTTTTTCTTTAAATACAATGTTCTACTAAAATTTGTAATGTATATTATGTTAATGTAATAGAAAATGTGGTAAAACATGGAGGGGCGCCTATTTTATAGTATGCCCCCAGGCGCTTCATACCCTGGCTACGCCTTTGCCCAGCACTTGTGTTGCCGTATAAACCATGTTATGTTTCTGAAAACGGTTGAGAAACACTGTAAGCCTATTAAGTGATTTAAACAAGATTATGTGTCAGTCAAACTAAAAAGTAATACAAAAAAAAATCGTTTTCATAAAACTTGATACTCAATATATATACTAGGTCTTTTTCTCAGTGAAACATCCGCCTATCCCTTGCGAGGTCTTTATGCCCCCTCGGTTTAAGAAGCCCTGGTGTCCCAATATCACTTATAAACAGATATATAAATACATGCAGTCGCATAAACATATAAAATAAAATAGTCGACTAGTCGTTTGTTAATTATGCGACGGCACAATCTATCTATGCTGTGACTTTTCGTGTGTTAACTGTGTCATCCAAGATAAAATTATGGTAAGCGGTTTATAAATTATAGAAATCGCATACAAAGTGTTTCACCAAATTCAATGGTCAGCGGGTGATTATTTTAGTTACGTAGCTGCAGAGTTCGTTGCAAGTTTTTCTGTGTTGCTTTCTAAAGAGTGGAGTTTTGTATAATAAACTTTTGGCTGGTTACATAATTATACAATTATATAAGATAATTGATTATATTCTAGTTACCATTTATATATATTGAACAGTCAAAATTCGGGGCATGTAGTTCCAGACCTGGAAAATCTGGACGTATGGTGACTTTAAAATAAATTAGCTTTTGGTTGTTCTAGAAACTTATTTAAAGCAATAGTTTCAGTTCTCATCACTTATAAAAGAACAAAATCAGCTTATCAATATCATTAGGCATAATGTCCTGCTCCCATTTGTTTACAGTAAAAAATGATTCGAAATCCAAGTGGTGAATTTGTAACAGAAAGTGGTGGCAGAATGAAGGGTATCTGTATTGTTAAACCAATTGTTTACGGAAATTCTGCACGATATTTTGGTAAAAAGCGTGAAGAAGATGGACATACGCACTCCTGGACAGTTTATTTAAAACCTTACCACAATGAAGACATGTCTGTTTACATTAAAAAGATTCAATTTAAATTGCATGAAAGTTATGCAAATCCAATCCGAGTAGTAACAAAACCTCCATATGAAGTTACTGAAACGGGTTGGGGCGAGTTTGGTGTCGCTATTAAAGTTTTTTTTCATGATACTGGTGAACGTCCATTATCTATATACCACCCACTTCGTCTCTTCCAAACAGAGAACAACATATTGCTGGGGAAAAAGGCTGTTGTGTCAGAAAACTATGATGAAATGATTTTCCAGGATCCTTCCGTAATGATGCATTCACTCCTAACTAACACAAGACAGTTAACGTTGGGGGCTCACAAGCATGAAACTGACTTTGATGAAATCGAAAAGCAAACAATAAAACAACTAACTAACGCAAAACAAAAAATTCAAATTGAAATAAAAGACCTTAGAGATCGCCTTAAGCTCAGTCGTGAAAATATTAAGAGCTTTCGTGATGAAATAAAGAAACTTGAACATGAACAAGATAACTCAGAGATGATGTAATAGTTTGCTCTTCATGAAAGGGTATATATATAACTGATGTGTATGATAATTTGGATGTCATTGTTTTTCATGAAAATTCAAAAATTCATGATGTTGTATTCTCCGTCACATTCATGTGTTATTCAAATTGTTTTTGTTAAGTGTAATACTTTATTGTATGTTTAATTTTCCGCTTGTCCTATTCGCTAGTTATTTGTGGATTATGCTGCTTGTTTTTCTTTTATGCTGTAATGCTTTACAAAAAGCTTTGAACTTTATCAATAATTTCAAACTTTTCTTTTGTAGATACTATACAGCTTTGTTAATGTGACAAGTGTTCTGTTAAGATTGTCTGTTTATCTGATTTAGCACTGTCTGCAATCTCAAGATAATGGAAATTTAATATATTTTAAAAACACAGCAAAAACAACAGCAACAATGTCGTCTGTGATGAGTGTTTCAGATAAAAGCAATCTTAAGCATATTGGATTTGGTTTGGCAATTTTTGTTGGGGGCGGCCTGGTAACTTACGCCCTAATGCGGTAAGTTATAAATAATAGATATTAAAAAAAAATAACAAAATGTCATGCTATGGTTGTTGTTTCAGTTGTTTGTGTTGTTTTTGTTTCAATTTCTGACAGATATCTGCCACCAAAGTTTTCTGAAAAAAGAGATCAAAAAGGAGAATTGCTGCAACAAATTGTTGAGTTAAAAAGAGAAATTGCTACTCTCCAGAACAGCCTTTCAGTAGCTGTTACAGAGCTAAGAAAAGAACTTGGTGGTCTTCAAAATGTAGTTGGTGGTAAACGGTAATTGTTACTTTATTGTTGCCAAAGACTCTTTTAAATTTCTTAAATTAATTAGGGATCTCAAAACTAAAGAGGCACCAGTTTTATTTTTCATAAAAAAGCCCTCCTTGGACATATTATTTATCAATATGAAAGTATTTTGGTATGTTTTATAAAACTAATATTACTACTTTTGTGAAACTAATTCAAGACCGTAAAATTATTCTTTCAATATCTATCACAAATATTTTTTAATAATTTAATCTACTTTTTCAATATAACATTTATTGCTTTATTGTTTAACTTGCAGTGTGCATCGAAGTCGTTCAACTCACACAAATCGTTCTACTCGCACCAATGGAAGTTACCAAACTGCTTACAGCGATTTTGATGATGACTTTTCTGATGATGATTTTGAGTAGGTTTTGTAATTGAACATCATTTTGCAATAGCTTCTTAGCTGTATTTCAAATTGATTAGTTTAATTAGAGGCCACGTGTAGTGGATAAACATGTGGTGAATTTACTGCAACCATTCTAGACAAGGGAGTAGTATGTTGCTTGGGCCACAACACGAATAGTTTTTAAAATCATTTAATGGCTAAACTGAAGTTTAGTACTTTTTAAAACAATTGGAAGCGTAACAATGTGCTTTTTAAAACTATTGCAATTTAGCTAAAAACACTGGTTTGCTAATTTGATGGAGTATATTGTGCAATGTTACACAATAGTAGGTAAACCAGATTATACAGCGTAATAAAACCGAACATATTGTGTTTTTAATGAGGTAAAAATCATATTGTTTTTTTTTTAGGTAAAAATAATATTGGGCACCAGACAAGTTTAGTTCATTTGCTGTTGTACATGTAGACGGCCTAACTAACAGCTATATGGGGTGGCACCATGCAAAACGTGTTTTCAAACACAATTGAACACCCAGGAAAGTCTTCGGAAATATTCTTACCAATGATTGACATAAACCCAAGCGATCCAACCTGTATATATTCAATGTTAGTGTTTATATGTAAAAATGCCGAGCGACACAAAGTTATTCCAATTATAACTTTTGACCAACCACTTTATTGGAAGGCCATGATGATTATTCAAGCAGAGCCCCACAAAGCAAATTTTAACAAGAGGAGGATTTCACGCACAAATGAGTTTTATGGGATGCATTGGGCGACTAATGTGTGAAACTGGTCTAAGCGAGGCCCTAGAAGAAATATTTTCACAGAATGCTGTTCAACACATTTTATCTGGAAATTCGGTTTTGAGAGCGGTTAGGGGTCATTTACTTGTTAGCTCTGAACTTTACTCAACAATATTTTGTGAAATATTAAAGTTTAATTTGACAGAATCTAATGAAGGCAGCATCGATTCGATCAATGAATCACATGAGTCAAATTCACCAATATTTCAAGATCTTCATGTACTATATAGTATGGTTATAGCAAAACAAGTATCACAAGGTAACTTGGATACCAACGCACAACTAATTGAACTGAATGAAAAGCTTAAGTCAAACACGTCTGGGATGTAAAACAGCTGAATTGTGGTTTCAATATCTTGATTTAGTTGAAATCTTGCAATTATTTATTGAGGCGAAAGGACTGGAAATTGGAGTTTACACTTACAGAGCCTATCAAATATGCTACCCTACCAGGCTGCGAATGGCCATAACTTGTACACTAAGCCCCTGAGAATATATTTGGAAGATATGAAGCAACTCCCTGAAACTCATCCGGCCATTTATAGGAAATTTAAAAATGGTTTCCACGTGGTCAGAAGAAATGATAAAGTTTGGGCTGGACTTTCGACCGATCTTGGTGAACAAGTTCTTATGAGAAGCCTAAAATCAACTGGTCGCTTGACTAGAGGCCGTTGAATGACGGAGCAACAAAGAATTACATGGCTTTTATCAATGCCAACATGTGCAAAATTTAATAATACTCTTCAAGAATCAACTGGTATCAAATACATAAGCAACGAACAGCATAAGGATTTGTCAAACACACGTCTGAACCGCGATACGCTCGATACAAACAAATTGATTTCTTTTTTTAGAGAACAAAATCCTTTTATGTCAACAGCTTAGCTATGCAACATTGCAAATGGAACGTACGCTGACAATGATGTTAACATTTTGAAAGCAAAGTCAGGTGATGAAATACATATTAATCCACATCTATTGTTTCAACGTTTGGTAATTGCTGCAAAAAACTTGGATGAATATGTTTTCAAAGAGTGTTTCAAGTTTGAATTGTGTACTTATCCGACTACCCTTTTTGAATCCCCTTTTGTGATGCAGCAAGCATGCAAATCCACTTTGGCAAATGCGTTATGGACAAAATCGAAAACTGTTAATGTTGATTATAAATCCTAATGACCTTGAACCAGTCCAATATGTGTTTGATGGAGGAGCCCTACTTCACAGAATACCATGGATCCCAGTAATCAAAACTTACGATGAAATTTGTCAAACGTATTGCGAATATGTATGACTAAATATAAGTCAGCTCTTGTTGTTTTCGATGGTTACGAATGTGGGACACTGTCAACTAAATCTTTGACTCACGCAAGAAGAGCACATTGAAATGCTGGAGTACCGGACTACCTGTTGACTTCCGTGGTGACATGCTATGTAACATGTGAAGGTGGAGTTTCTGAGAAATTTAAAAAACAAGCAAAAATTTCTCACTAAAAGCAAATGTACTGTCCTTCATTCTACAGAAGACGCTGATGTCCTCATTGTTCAAGCCGCTGTCCAGTCATTTAAGGAAACCAATACAATTGTAGTTGGAGATGATACAGATCCCCTAGTTCTCTTAATTCATCACGTTGAGGTAGATGAGGATAGTCCCTACAAGTTGTACCTTTGTCCTGCTCCAAAAAGTAACTCATCCAGCACAAAAACTTGGGATATCACATAGGTAAAGCGTCAATTTGGAAAAGAAATCTCACAGAGGGTATTATTCCTACACGCAATACTAGGATGGGACACAACTTCACGTTTCTTAAAAACCGAAAGGGTTGACTCGATTTACGAAAAACAAAGGGTTCCGTGATTGTGCCTCCACATTCCATTCATCTGCATCATCTTCAATCGATGTCATTGAAAGCGGGTGCAAAGCAGTTGCTCATCTTTATAATGGTGATACCGGTGAAACATTAGACCAGTTAAGAATTCGACAAAGTGTGTTAAACCTCAAAATTTGCCCCCTACATCCGCTGCCATAAAATATCATAGTATGCGCACATACCTTCAGGTTCAAAAGTGGAAAGATCGAGAGTTTACCCTCAATCCAGAGGACTGGGGATGGAAAAATATCAATGGAACTTTAAAGCCTATTATGACAGATTTAGGAGCAGCTCCACAGAACCTCCTTAAGGTGATACGGTGTAATTGTAACGACATGCACAACTTTTGAGCCTATAAGGAATATGGATGACATCATTATGACGTGTTAGACACGTTTAATTTTCGGGGACTTTTTTTTGGGAGTTCCTGGCACCTTTCTCATCATGAATCAACAAAAAAACCTTCTGTTGCAATTTGTCCTATGTTTTTCACCTTGTTTACTGGCCTATTGGTTCTTCTAACTTTATCACAATAAATTGTTGTTCACTAAACAAATGCACTGGGTCCTGTATTAAGGCGACGAAATGTGTAGGGTCGGCAACTTTTTTTAGGGCCAAACAAAACAGAATACAAACATTTTTTGCATTTATCTGTTAGTTAAACTTTGCACTAGCCAACCCGCTAATGTAAGTGCAATTCGCTTCAGGCGAATGATGATTGGCAGCCTCCGGACTACAACCAAAGTACTGGTATCAGGTTTTTCGCAGTACTGGAATCAGGTTTAATTAACGCGAGTTTGTATTTTGTGATTTTAGTGCCGGTTCGCATATCTGACAGTGCGAACAGCCTTAAACTTATGTAGCTGATAAATCATCATGTAATAATCCAGGAAAGTTTTGCACACTATCTAAAACTGTCATACTGCTGGAATACATTGGGCAACCTTCATTATGACTTATCAGGAGTAGTTTTTCCTTGTAACCCAGTCAAATTCCAGATGCCGTTTTGACGCCCTCCCAGAAATTCAGACCTACATTTGACACCTATGATTTTGACAGTCAGCATTTCGGCCATAATTATTTTGCCATAATGCGCTCCAACAATGGTTCTTTATCAGGGCGCCATTCTGTATCTTTCTGCTTTATTTTCTCCACATTTCTAATTTCACGCTGTGAATAATCATTTTTTACTTTTTTGTTCAGTGTTGCTCTTGATCATCTGGAAAATGCTCCAGATCGAGCAATTTCTCCTGATCCAGGGTCTGTTGAAGAATTAGAGGCAATTTGCAGCAAGGTGGATCTTCTAAGTGAAGGAACAGATGAAGATAAAGAAGAAGCAATGCGCATACTTCAAGATAATGAGCTTAATGTAAATGTAAGAGTGCATTTATGTTTGCATTTTCAAGAGTATTGTGACTCTTGGTTTTAGATAGTATTACCTAACACTTATATATAATATATTAAACTAATTAATTTACTCTTAGTTATTACACATATGAAATAGACTTATATACCTGTTTTAGCAAGTTGGGACCAGGCTAATAAACTTGCAATCTTAGAATACATCGCAAAAAGCCACAGGCCATAGTATTACCAAAAGTGGGCTACATCGCTGCCAAGCTTAAACATTTTCATTTTCATTTACTACACTGTTGGGGTTAAATTTAAAGTGGTTGAACTCGCACATTCTTAAAAAAAAAGTTGACAGCAATTAAGATTTAATAGATATCTAAGTTTGAACAGCTTGACTCATTAGGTTTGCAATGGATTATTTGCTAAGGGAAATATTGACATCAAAAAATCAAACAGTATAAAACTAGAAATTTAAAAATATCAGCAACATCACCCGTTTTGCAATTGTGTTAATGACATTTGCTTCAGAGAACCAATTGTGTGTATAATGTCACATGTCACCATTATAATTGTTTCACTTTTTCATTCAAATATTATTGTATAATAGAAATAGGGCTGATGACCATATTTTAAACCCCAAATCCCTCTTTTGTGCCACTATAAAACACTGAGAACAACATATACACAAAATTAAATTCTCTGCAATAAACTAATAACATTTTTTTGGAAAAAAACAATGGTTTGGGAATCAATGGTTTAAAGTTGTATTGTTACAAATGAAAATATTTCTTAAGTAAGATTACCATGTCCGGTCTGGGTTACAGGTTTTGACTTTTATGCTGTGTGATTGCGTAATAGTAACCCTGTGTTTTTTTTGACTTATCCAAATTGTCTGAGTTGTGCAGTGTTACATTAACTTACTGTTTAAAGGAATTCAATGAGAATGTTTATGTATTATCATGCTAAAGTGATCCAATTGTGTATTTAACAAAATATTGTTAATGAACATCTGTGGAAACTAAAAAACGACTTTATAAGTTGCCCAGCAAATAGAGAAAGAATTGCAGTTTTAATTATATATAGTCAAGCGGGGTAAAAAAAAACAATTTGAGCTAACTTGTCTGCCTAGCTTTTGTTTTTCGCAACAAAAGTGTAATTTTTCATTCTGATTGAGCTTATGGGTCTACCTTTCCAACCACATTAAGGATTTTTAATTTTATTATAAAATAAAAAAAATATTTTACAAAATCTTTTGTTTTTTTTTACCCTGATGAAAGGGCAAAAAAAAAACAATGCCGGAGTAAAAAAAAACAAGTGTACATTAGGACCCTTTATAATAATTTATATAAGCAGGTTTGACTTTATTTGAAGTAAATAGACTAAAAATGCTCTTTCAAAGCCACAACAACTCACAAATTTCATGAATACCTTTAATGGAAAGAGAATTTGAGTAAAAAAAAACATTTTTAATGTTTACATTATGGTACCCCGAATTTGCACCTGTTTAAAATATTTTTTAGCAACTAATTTCTCCCTGGTAACTTAAAACTGTGCCTTTGAACAGTTAGCACTGGTCATCAGTGGTATTTCTAGGCCCCATGAGAAGTAAATTACCTCAACAACATGAGTTTTTAGATTTGTGGGCCAGTCCGAGGACAACCTGAAATTATTAGCGTTTTCTTAATTTTTATGAAGAAATTGCTAAGTTGTCTTTATTTAATCTTCATCATTACAAAAACATTCATATCTTTCCCCTATGTTACGGGACAAGTCTAAAATGATTGCTCAAGTCTACCTCTGTGATCTGCGCTTGTTTAGGTTCTGTTGTGGGCCACTTGTTATGTTTACTAAAAATAATTTTTTTCTACCAAGGTAAATTTATAGAAGTTAAACATCTCAAGCTAATTACTTTCCTACTGTTAAGGCAAATTTTAATCAATTAACCTGAAGAAAATAACCCCAGAAGTTTCAATTTAATCTATTTTGCCTGTTAGAGCATAATATTACCTTCATGTGGTATTGATTTTGATCGCGATACACTTTGTTGAAAATATCGGCTATCGGTATCAGAATAAAATTTCAAGTCCCTATTCATGACTGATTAATTTCTTCAAATGTTTCACTTTCTTTTGGCACTAATGTTACCTGGTATTCATTCATTTTGGTGTATAGCTTTAAATTTTCTGAATAAAACTAAAAAGTTTGGTTATTTTACCCAAAGTACATGTCTGTTAGTTGTCTAGTGTCTACCTTAGTGTTTTTAGCTCATGGTCTACAAATAAGCCTCATTATGTAGCTTTGGTATTGGTACATATTGGTTAGGCATATTTAGTTTACTTTTTAAACCTAAAAATTACAAAATAAAGTAATGGGGTAAAAAAACATTACATTGGGTTAATAAAAAACACTGTTTTTTTTACCCCATTGCCATCAAAATATCTAAAAAACTAAAACAGCTAGGAAAGTAAGGTATTTTTTGTTTAATAGATCAATGTTATGACACAACACAGAATAAAAGCCATTGCCACAAACTTGGTTGTATAGGAATTACACAAACGTTTCTAATGGTCTTACAAAACTTTTCAAGATACGAATTTAACAACTGTTGTTTGAACTAGCATAACTTCACTCAAAGGAAAAAAATTAAAATGGTTGAGGGCTTATTGGTTGGGCCAAGAATGTATTTTTTACCTGAAAAAGAAATTAAAAAAAAATTAGATATACTTTAGGTGTGATGACATTGTTTTTTTTTTACCCCAACTTTAGCAAAAATTTTTTTTACCCCAAGTGACTATATTTGATTTAAAAAAATCATATCCTAATTTATAGTTAACATCGAGTTAAAATTTGAAGTGTCTACCAATCAGCGCCAAAAATGCCGACACTAATTTTTGCCTACCTAACTGTTTTTAACGAACGATTTAACGGCCTTTCTATACGATGTAGGAATAACATAGTTTTCGTATGGCTGATCTCCATTGCTTACCAGATTATTGAATGTGTAGGCCGTTTTCTGCGAGCGGGCGAGTGCGAAATCTCAACCCTATAATTTTTAACGTTTAAAGACTTCATCCAAATTGGTCTGAGCTGTGTTCAAGGATCTTTTTCTTAAAAAATTGCATGTGGTCTATATTGTTAAATCATTTCGCTGTGTCTTTCTTGCCACTTAGTTTACAACGGGAATGACGACTTATGGCAATTCGGGTGGCTTTTCGAACCGTATTGTGTGCGGTGTTTAAAGCAGTTGTTCTGTCCACAGCACAAGAACTCGTGGCAACTGTTGTGGCGTCTTAGTCGCTCCCACGTCGCAGCTTACGACACTAGAGAGGCGTATGAGGAGAGGTCCCTGCATGCCTCCACCGCCCTGGAATGTGCCAGACAGGCCTTGGAGCTCAACGAAGAATCGGCTGAGGTCCACAAATGGTAAATCGAGACGTTTATTTGATGTTTTTTTGGATACTGCTAACTTATCTCGCACTGATGGTAACCGTTGGGTATTTAGGGCAGTGGTTCTTAATCGGGGTGACACGGCACCCTAGGTTGCCATTTTAAACCTTAAGGGGGCCGAGAAATATTTTTAAATTCGTTAGGATTCCATTTTTTTGCTCTATTGATAACTTCTTAATGCATATTTTAAGAAACCAAAAATCAGAAAATACGAGCAAGGGTGCCGCGAACTATTTATAATTTTTTTAGGGTGTCGCAAGCCAAAAACGTTTGCGAAACACTGATTTAGGGGGTTGTCGCATATTCGTTTTGCAATTGCAGTTGTGCGTTGTGCTGCCTTCGGATTTGTAAATAGTAACAAAAATACATTTACTTCACGGAGAAAGGTTTAATTTAGGATGCAAATATAACAATAAGGTTAAAGGTTTGTCACTGAGAGAAGACGTTATAATCCGATCTGTGCGATTGCTTAACGGGATTGCTTTAGCAGTTGATGGATTGAGTTCGTATATCTGCCTCGTAGAGTCTATTGTGTTTATTGGTTCAGTATTCACTTACTCAATCTTATTGTGGCGATAAAGTGCTGACAGCTCATTCTCCTCTGTTAAAGTCGTTTCAATTTCAGCATACTTACGGCAACTTTATTACTTGAAATAATAGGTAGTACTACACTTTTTCAAAAACGGGAAAATTTTTGAACGATGGTCAAACTCTTAGATTGTTTTTTTTATTAAGTTTTTTATTTACCGATTTAGATTCCCGTTTTCGTTTTTCGATCCCTCCTTTTTTTAACTTTCATTTTTATGGATTAGACAAGGTAACTAATGTATTTTTTTTTTCGGCCAAAATTTTTACTTGACGGCAACCCTGAACTCAGCAATGCGACCATGACAGCGTTATTGTGTGACACAAGGGCGCGATTAGCTTCCTTGTAACATTGCCGTGTTGTAGGTTCGCGATCAGCATCGGGGCGAGTACCGACTTCGTGGGGACGAAGGAGAAAATCGAGTTCGGCTACGAGATGAAGGAGCACATCGACCGAGCACTGGAACTCGACAACAACGAGCCGACGCTCTATTTCATGAAAGGAAGATGGTGTTGGGGTGCGTTTTACCACGTGCGGCGTGACTCTTGAAGCTGCTGAACAGCAGTGCAACGCTTTTTTAGTCTAAATATTAAATGCGCCTTTCCGATATAGTAACTCGACCTAACATTTACAAAATTGCATAATAGTAAATGAACTTACTTTTTTGCAACACATTGGGATATGTTTTACCATATATTTAAGAGGCATTAGGTTTTTTGCTGATAACCGTAATTTTTTCGCTGGGTTTCGTAAATTTTTCGCTGGTTACATCCTTTTTACAGTTTGTTTATACATCTGCAGGAGTTTACATGTTGACTTGGATAGAGCGCAAATTGGCTGCCACATTGTTCGCGTCCCCGCCAACCGCCTCAGTGCAAGACGCTCTGGAGTGTTTCCTTAAAGCAGAGGAGGTGCAGCCTGGATTTTACAAGTCAAATCAATACTATCTAGCCAAAGTAAGTTTTTTGCAACACGCTGTCGATACTTCAGACATTTAAAATAACATGCAACAATTGTTAATGTAACACATCTGAATAAAAAGTGAAAAAATTGGTGTCTGGAAAGCAACAGGTTGGCCACTGCTGTTTTAGAAGTAGAGACATAGGGCTTGTGTTTATCCAATGTACCACTTTACCTAAATGAACAAGTGTCATTCAACTTTCATGATGATATGGACGGTTGTGTTGTTTTGGTGCACTGTAGAGACAACGTTTGTTGAAAATCGTTTTTTGTGATTTCAGTGTTATTACGAGATGAGCGACTACTCCAATGCGAAGATGTGGATTCAAAGTGCCCTTAAGTTGCCCTGCAGCAATAAAGACGACCGAGATGCCCACCAAGACGCCGAGCTACTTCTCGCCAAATTATAACTTTGCGCACTCTACCCTCCTACATCTTTGCACGTCTTAAGTTTTCCTTTTAAATTAATGCGAAACGAGCAAAAAGACCACGGGCCAACTTATTTAGAGTTGAACCCGTTTTTAAAATATGTTTTAGTGAATGACACAGGCTGTTTTGCCTAGAAGTCAATCGGCATAAGAAGCAACCAAGTTGACCTTTTTATTTGTTTTTCTCACTTACTAAATGTATACATTAATTCAAACTTTTTTTATTAATTTAGTAATGAGCGAAGCAAGCAAATTCTGCATTGCATTTAACGACGCCTTTAATTAAATATGAAGCAAATTGACTCGGACCGATTTTTAACACAACTTTTGTTCTACAAATTAGCATTATAATAATACAACCAAAAATTGATATTTTTATATTATTGTCCGAGAAAAGTTTGAATAAACGCAAATTAGCATTATAATAATACAACCAAAAAATCGATATTTTTATATTATTGTCCGAGAAAAGTTTGAATAAACGTATACGATTAAAACCAGCTCTGTCCATATTAACTGTGTTAGATCTTTCTGATGTTGATTGTATAGTTGTTCTTCACTAGATTTTCGTATTCAACTTCGGTACAGTGTTCGATTTTAATTTATTCCGAGGACAAACAGTTGTCGTCTTGCGATTTCGCTTGCTGTGTTGTTCGCCAAGCGTTGCCTACAAGCAGTGTAATTCGTTGGTAAAATAATGCATGCTATTTGCGGCCGATGCTTCGTATCTTCGCCAATTTATTTTACCACAACCGTTAAATTGCCCCTAATACTACCTGAAAAGCACTGAGACTGTAGCGAGTGTTAGTCGCTGGTGAATGGTTTCGAGTATGAACCTTTTCTGTGTGCTTGTGATCTACCTGTGTCCATTTTGCATTGTTGCAAAAGTGGCAAATTTTAGTTTTGATTTTATTGATAACTCCATATTGTTTTATTTGATGTGTTTGTTTTTATTTCCACATACGTTCTGTCGAACTTATTTGACTTACGTTTGATATCTATGCATTGGCTTGTTCAAAGTAATAATAAACATTCAACTTTTGTGATTATTGAGTTATTTAAGTGTGCTACATTTCTGGTCAAGCTTAAAATAGTTATCACGCACTGCACTTCAAATTTGTTGGCGCGATTTCTCCACTTTTAAAAGTGTTGTTTGAGTTGGACTTGATCAGTTGCAGTCTCGCGGCGTGATGCTGTCAAGCAAACACAGGGAGGTGGACTTCCTTCCGAGTTGTTTGCACAGGAACTGAGCACTAGCTTTCCTGCGTGAAATCAGCAGATTGTCTTAGAACACGAATTTCCGGTTCTAGCTTGCTGCCATGTTACGACGTTTTGACACCTATTCATAAATTAAAATGAATGCGAAAATTGTGTATAACTCTTGCCCTGTGGTTGCATATCTTACTTTGTAATAAAACATTGGTGGGGCTAGAGAGCTTGGACAAGTGAGGCCGTCGAATGATTTTTATTTAGCTGAATTGTAATACAAACAAGTTCACATTTTACATCTTTGCAATTAAAATGTAGACGCTTAACGAAAGGTGGCTTTGAAATCGATTTTAACTACATTTACCGACAAAAACTATGGCTACGAAATGTTAATCCCATCACACAAGGCGCAACAGTTTAAAAACACACTGTAATATATTGCAGTGCTTCTTAAACTTTTTTAGTTTTGTTTACCCCTAGCATCTATCTCCAGATTTCATTCACCCTTGTCTCATGATATGATAGAACTATCTCGTCAATTATACTGAAAGAGGTTGAACATTTCTATTGCAAGTTACTATTGCAAGTTGCTAGGCCATCCCGCCGTCGCTTTGTATTTATTTAAACTAATATTTCAGTTGCATACTTTTGCACGACATATAATGATAACAACATGTTTTCTAAGGTCACTTGTTTAATTCAGACGTCCCGTTTGATGTAACTTTGTGACGACTTTCATGCTTTTCGTTAAAGTGTTGTTCTTTGATCCGGTAATAAAATTATTGTACTTTCACCTCTACCTGGGTGACGAAAACAACGTCCGACCCTTTTTTTAATTGGGCTGCTAAATTTTTTAGCTTTGTGCAAAAAATAAATATTTTTATCTAATATCATGTGTGAAACTATACTGTTTATAACAGAAAACTGAGTTAAACAAGCTATTCTTTCTTTTCAGTAAATATTAAAATTTAGTGAATTGGGCTAAGTCATCTGTTCGACAAGGACGTCTAACTAAATAAGAAGTATTTTCAAAGATGCAAGTCAGATATTTAAAACACAGTTACATAGAAAATAAAAAAAAATAAAACATTTGACCAAGTCCATTTCATCTAACAAAGTTTATACTGCTTAGTATGTATTTTGCAATTAATTGCAGACATTGTTTTTATGTATCCTTGGTGACAATTTACGCTTTAAAACGATGATTGCAAAACCAGCATGACAAACGAAACTTTAAATTTCTTTAGAAAATGTTGCACATGTTCAATTGACCTGAGAAATAAATGAGCTGTGACATTTTCTACTGGGATTAGGCTTTAAAGAGGTACATGCTGGCAACCGTAGAAATTGGAATGATTTATGACAGGCCATTTATGACTAGGCAACATAAACGACCGTTAAATCTAAAGGTTGACTTTTTATGAGTTATGTCATTGTCCAACAAAGATTACTAAAAGGTAATGTTTATTATAAAAAGCTTGAACTATTGAGTATATATAAGGCCTTGTTTCAGAGTAGCGAAATTCCATAGGATATTGCTGAAATACAGCGAATGTGTTTTGCTAAGAGTAAACATACCTTTGAGTAACAAAATTTATTTGACGCACAAAGGTTGAGCTGAAGTGGCCTAAAACAACTTCCCGCCCGCTGCGCACACCATTTCATTCATTCAATGGTCGAAAATCACTGCGGGATCCTAATAATCACCCGTCTTGTTTACTCACAGTCGAAGAAACAATTGTGACGCCGGTCGCGCGATCAATCAAAACAGAAACGCCGAAGACTGTGACGACACACCGCTACTGTACATTTTCCCGGCGCCCAATAAAAAGCGAGAGTTGTGGAAAAAGGCAAAAGCTGACGCCAAGACGTTTATCATATCGCAGCGGTCAGACAGACAGATCGGTTAGGCGTGCAGCAGATTCGCTGTAAAGGTAAATCGTCAGCAAGAGCGAAATGGTTCGTTTAATGCCTAATTGCACTGATTTTGTGCTAATAAGTAAGAGATAAGGTTTTAGTTTTAGGTGATGCTTAGTTTATAACTGCCTTTAATGGATCAAAGCCTGATGAAAAAACATAGACAAGCGATATGTACTTTGTGGCTCCTCAAGCGTGATAGTAGCGTAATCGTTGTACTGCCATTGTCACTATGGATCGTCAATAGTGAATATGTATAGATCGTCAATAGTTAGATATTCCCTATTTGTAAAGTTAGCATGAATTTAGTTAGCGTTTAACTAAAAACGAATTGTTGGCCGTCAAAACTTTTAGCATAGTTAGACATTCCAATTGCGCTGAGCATATTAATGTTTGTGTCGTCGTACATGCAAACTACATTTGTTTTGAGAATTTAGTCATACCGTTCTTCAGAATCTGAAGTTCAGAAAAGGAGGGTTTCAAATAACATTTCACCGATTACAACGTACAGACCAGACATGCGTTACTCTTTTTGTAGAAGTAATCGTACAACACTTCACTAAAGAGGCCCGGAGAAAGTAACAAGGGTTTTGTCAGCTGGATACAAGTGGAATGACCATTTGCTTTAACGCTTGTTTTAAAGAAATTAGTTGGACATAGTAACGACATCTGACTACTGAACGATTTCTTCTTTAAACTACTTTCGCTTTCTTCTGAGCAGCTCGTAACTTTTTAAATTTAGGCAGTGTTTAACAATATAATTTTGTTACACATTTGCGGCCTCACGCTTACCAGTTTGGATAGGATGGAGGAAGAATTAAAATGCCCGGTGTGCCACTGCTTATTTCGTGACCCAGTGGTGTTACCTTGCAACCATAATGTGTGCTTCAGTTGTGCTGATAACCTGGCAATGAAGGTTAGTGTTTTTATTAGTTTATTTTTATTTTTTGCGATTTTACGGACATAATATATTTTATAAAACGGTTACACCGCATTACAAGTTACAACACACAATTTTGTAATTGCTGATCGGCAACTTGATATGTATGTCAGTTTATCACTGTAACTATGTTAATACAATTTTAGTCCAACACTCAAATGCAAGCGACGTCGTCGGGTTGCCTCGTTGAACAAAAGCAGAAGTCCACAAGCAACGACATGGACAAGCTTTCGGTGATCAGCGAAGCGGTCCTTAGTGATTCCGACAGCGGCTACTCAGCCGGATCATCAGGAGGCAGCGATACCAACTCTCCTCCGGTCATCGGATCCGGAGTTCCATCTGTCATGGGAACGTTTTACGGGAACAAGCAATCCCATATCGGTTTAAGCCCTCCGAACGTCATCAGCCTTCCACCCCTTCCCGAGTCTGTGTCGTGTTTGACTTGTCCAATCTGTCACCGAACACTGTTCCTCGACGAGCGTGGAGCGAAAGGTCTAAACAGCAATACAATGCTGAAAAGCATTGTGGAGCGCTATCACCGCGGCGAGCAGCCGCCAATCAACTCTTTGGTGGAAACGAGTGAATCCCAAACTGAACCTGTGTGTCAACTGTGTCCCACTCTACCGGCCCAGAAAGCCGTCGTAAAGTGCGCGCAATGTGCCGTCTATTATTGTTGGATATGCCGCGAACGCTGTCACCCGGCGCGAGGACCACTTGCACAACACAAACTAATTGACTTGTCAGCGCATTCGACTGGTCAAAGCAACACGATCAGGGCTAACCGTCCCTATCCGACTCTGCCGAGCAAACCGCTGGTTAGAAATGGGATGAGGCAAACCCCTTGTCCCCAACACCCAACGGAAAATACAAGTCTGCACTGCGAAACCTGTCACGTTTCCTTGTGTGTGCAGTGCGGAGAAGAGGGAAAGCACAAAACTCACGACGTACGAGCAATCGGTGGGCTGTACAAAGCTCAAAAAGTAAGTGCCACTAGCTGTGAGTGTATATCATTCGTTTCTTGTTATTTACACAATTTGATAACGTGTATTTTTTGTGGTAACACGTTCTATTAAAGCGTGTTAATATTTTTGTTGTTATTTTACCTCACAATACTTCCGTGTGACGAAAAGTTAATCCCGGCTATAAGTAGATTAAAGATCATTTGTTATACGTTACTGGCGATATTTAAGTATCAATATCAACATAATGAAAGACTATGCTCAGCAAGCTGCCGATTTTTGCGTATACTTTGGCTTGGCGATTAAGATGTTACAGCTGCTTTCGTGCCACGATAACTTGTAACAACTCGAGAGCCGAGAAGGCCACTCAAATCTGCACCGTCAGACCAATTACCACTGGCGGGGTAGCGACTGAGCGACGCTAATCTGTGACGTCGACTGTTAGCCGCGAATCGCGCTTCTCGAGGGCGCTTTCAGACTCGTTAGCGATTTTCCAGCTGCCCCGTGGGCTGGCGACGATTAGCTCTCGGCAAAGTCGCGCTAATTTGTAGCGCCGCGTCGAATTGGGGTCCCCGTTTTCATCGCGCATTTGCGACGGATTTACGGCCTTCGACTTAAACGTTCGCAGCCAGCGTTTATGGTATGTTGTTGCGTCCAACCGTGAAGCCCACAGGCGGTATTGGATGACTTCCGACGTTTGGTCTTCTACAATTTGCATGTAATTTAAACTTTAAATAAACGTTTTTAATTTATTTAGAATTTGTTTTCAATATTATATTCGCGCCGCAAGGCGAGAATTGGTGCATTGGACTATATGCTCGGGTCAAAGTTTGATCCCATGATATCGCTTACGAACGTATTACGGACTGAAATAAGTGTTATGTGAATAAGTCCTGTTGGGTGTTTTGAAAACACTTTTACTTGTTTTAATTATATTTCAACTGTTGGACATCTTAAAATTAGTAAAAACCTTTTTTTACTGTAATGACACAGTTACCTAGATATTAGTTCACTTTTGTGGGCAAACCTTCGACAACCTACATCATGGTGTTGTCGGACTTTTGATGTCCATTGAAAAATATAATCCCCTTTCAATTCATCGTTGACGAATCGGTACTTTAATGCGGCCACAACACGTGGCTCACGCTGGCATCAAGCGGTGATCGCGAAAAGCAGTTCGCGCCGGTAATCTCAAATCAAACTGTTCGATTTTAACCACCGTTGCTTCGTTAAACGATTAGTTTGCTAGACACAGATTTCGTCCATCTTGGGAGTTAAAAAGATTCTCTTTTAATTGTGAATTAAATTGTTATATAACGCAGCAGGTTTTATTTAAAACTCGTTTATTGATACAAAACCAAACGTTTTCATGACCAACACTTATTGACAGGTACCACTAAATGCTTGGTACAGCAATCGGCCTTGCATACATTAACAGCTCTGCTGTCTGAGGGCTCCTTGTAAATAATTTACACACAACAAAATAAGGCATTGCCGTGGCGTTTTTGATAAAATAGATAATTCGCAATCAGTGGCAAATCAGCTGAAGTGAGTTTCTTTGAACAGTCATGGACTTGGAACGTGATATTTTTACACTACCCATGCAGCATATCACTTAAAAAGTCAAAGTTTGTCGAAAGTAGTTTGCGTCAAATTGGCATCAGCTTGAGGGTGTCTTGTGTGATAAATTGGTAAACGGCAATATTTGCTTAGCGATATTATCGACGTTCCTCGGCGCCATCGCGACTCCACAGCCAAAGTTCACGCGGGGCTAGACTTATTCTCGCCTTGTTGTTGATTGCAGGCGAATTGGCCCTGATATCATTCACGTTTGCAATCGAAAACATTTGAAACCACTTAGCATAAGGTTTTTCCCTGTCTGACGGTCTGGCATACCATGGTGTTTTTGCATCTGTGACAAAGGTTAAGAGTTTCTAATATAATCGTGCTTAAACTAGTTTATAATGTCGAAAAAACTTGAAAATTTTAGCTAGGTCGGCCATTAACTAAAAATAATGTAGTTGAATATGATTTTTATTTTTGTTACGCTGGTAACCATCGATCTCTTTTGCTACTTGGCCCGGTGTTAAAAAAACAATTTGGCGCCAATTTCCTGAAGGGCTCTTTCTGTCATCGTCCGTCGAATCGGTGATTGCTGAATACGGCGAAGGTTGTTTCTTCATGTCTTACCAATCAGTCGCTGAAGGCCGTTTCCGCTATCACACGCTTGCGCCGTCACCAGCGGCAAGTTACTTCATCGATTTTATTTCTTTGTCGTCGGCCGCTTGTTTGATAGCCTAAATGCGACAGGATGCGTGATTTGGGTCGGATCAGAGTATCGTGCCAGCACACCCGGCATCTTGCGCGCTGCCGCACCAGTCATTAAAAATGCATTGGACGATCTGTCTTTACGTGATGCAACAGGACAGGCGCGCATGACCGCTGAAAACACTTAACTTATTCCCAGGTGCACGCCGCTGGCTGCTGGCGATTACCTAGCGGTAGTTCAACTCAGTGCCCTACTTGTTTTGCCTGATGAAACGTTGGACATTGAGGTGTAATTCGTTACGTGTTATAACATTGGCTCAGATGAATCTGTAACTTCAGCCTGCTCACTACAGTTCAGTTAATGTATATTAGACGAATCGACCGATATTCCACTTATATATGGCGTGCGCGTTTGAAGTACGGTTGTTTTTTCTTTGTACTTTGATGACATCCCCTGAACCCGAATAGTGTGAGACTGCTTATTCTCAGTAAAGTCAAAACACAACTTTGCGGCGTTTTAGAAACTACACACCCCTATATTGCCGTTGTTCATTACTAGCATATTGTGTTTGCGTGTGACCAATTTATAACTTTCTTTACAGGGTTTGCTTATGGGCTAGAAATTGGCGTAACAGCCAAATAAACACAAAATTGCTTTCCCACACTTTAAAGGTGTAGACCGATTAGCGAGCCACGTCGCCTTGTCAACAGTGTGTTAAAAATTTTTTTTAATCTTATTTGTTTTAGGTTTCAAAAAACTTGTATTGCAAAATGTTTATCCGTTCAAGAAGTTTAAAAATAGATTAACTTGTAATTATAGCTTTACCACTACCGAATAATACGCACGAACGTAGAGATATTTTTCTGTTGGTTTCATACAAGGCACTTACTTTGTCGCTAAGGTACGCTATAGGTTAAAGTGTGTTTTCTTAAACGGGAAAACCAAATTAATTACTTTGCCAGTTCCCATAAAGCTTTTGCGATTGTCTCAATTCCGCTTGAAAGGCGACGATTACATGCCAAATTCTAATTAAGGCCAACGCGCGAATAAGCAATTGGGTTGAGTTATTGGACTGTCGGCCATTACTATAGTAACGGTCATTGCTCCTTACTGATAACGACAACTAATTATACGTTGATCAGGGTGAAGTAGAAAACACAAAATGCGATATATATGACGACGTAATGTTTTGACCTCGGGACATATTTACAGATCTTTGGTGTCTACAACGATTCGAGGCATTGTTTGGTAATATATGTGTATTGCTAGTTTTAATAATGTGAAACTTTTATCACCCGTAGTTATTACCGCCTCGTTCAGTCCGGTCGTTTTTAACCACTCTTCACTCTATGCTGGTGACGGGTTTACTGCGTATCGGTGCGTGTATTTCTTCTCGTGTAACTACAGAGGTGGTGCTCTTAGTTTACAACATGAGCTTCACGGGGCACACACGACTCGCAGCTATTTGCGCCCTTTAAACAATATTCCCTCTTAATCGATTTTCACGCGCCAAGAAACGTTCGGGGCACAACTATTTGACTCACATCGTAGCTCGGGCTATATCTGGAACCTTTCTGCGGCCAAATGTAAAGGATAAAGGTTTTGATTCTTTAAGCAGGTTTCGGTTATTTATATTTTCTAATCTAACCTTTCATTATAAATCAAGGTTAGCAGAAATTTTGTGATATAGTGCAGAAAATTATTCTTGCTCTACTATTTTAAAATTTCATGCAATGAATTAAAATTTCGTTAATTTTCGTAGATTATGACGGTGTAAATACAAATTGTAACTTTGATTAAAAGCTAAAAATACCAAGAGACATGTATGACTGTACGACTGTACATACTGTTGTAAATGCGTTTTGTTTCTCCTTGCGTGCGCAATTGTTACCATACAAAACAGTTTCAAATCAAACAGTGTGCCACCAACGCCATGCTATCGCATCGAATTCGACAAGTCTTTTGTGTTGAAAATATCGCGTTTCAGTGCTCGAAAATCAAACTGAATTGATTGTCTAAATCTGGGTTCATTGTTCGCAGTTTGTTACGATACAAATATAGTCGGTTCTGTCCTTGTTGTAGGTTGATTCTGTGGAATTTTACAATTTCATTTGATCGATGACTCGCTTTTTCATGTTGTTATGTTCGATCAGTTATGAAACAATCCCTATACAATACAACGGTGCCTATTTTAAAGAAAAAATAATTGGTTCTGGTAGAATATTTGCATTACCAATTGCCAAAATGGGGTTGCTTAACAATCCTAAATCTTGATCAAATAATTTCAGCTTAGCAACACAAAGGGGGTTGCAGTGCTCAAATATTCTAGGAATACGTTGCTTTTCAGCGAAACACCATCAAACTATTCATAAAATGATTGACACTATTTTTCGAATGGTATCCGCAAAGATTGTTCCTACACCGCCACTCCGCCAGTATCCTGCGTCTACAAGAAGGCATATCAACATACAAATTCGAGCGGCTAAATGTGTCGCGCCATATGTCGCCAAAATACTCAGCCGCGTATTAAATTCTGAATGTGGTCATCTAATTCCAATTAATCGGTCGGCGTGGACTAATTTGGCAGATGCGGTGTTGCGGCGTGCCGACAAGCGTGTCCGAAATCGCACTAATCGCCCTCCTATATCCTATTACCTATCCAAGTAACTACCTTTAACTACCAAGTATAGTCGAGCAAGCCAATCATCTGTTTTGTTTCGAAGCCAAAGCCAAACGAGGCTCATTCTCCATAGTTGGTTTGTTAAGTGTTGTAATACCATGTCCATTATTTGCACTGTTTGTTGGTATGCATAGAATTTGGTTAAACAGTTATCAAATCTCTAACGAGAATTTGCTGTTGTTTTTTTTGCAATTTGATTATGCGGCACGGATCCTGTAAGGAAGCGAAAAAATGTTAAGCGGAAACTTAATTACAATTGTTTACACTTAAAAACGATATTAGGCGTCCATTCGATAATATATTTTGTTTTAAAACGAATTAACTCCAAAGTCGATATGGATTGTAATTGTAAATGCTGTGCTTCTGTTTACCAAGCGGCTTTGTCGCTTTGTCGTAGCGCGTTGGCTCCTGAAACAAAAGGCATGCTACTTGATGGTCGCCTGGTGTGTTTACCCAACACTAACAAAACTGGTTTTAACTCCTTTCATTGTTTTAATGGTTGTGCAATCTCCTCTGTTCTCTGGGCAGTTTCTCATTGTGTGTGGTTATTTATATCTTGCAACTGTGGTTATTCGACATGCACGAATATAAACAATTAGACTTTTGTTACAAAACTAATTCACCATGTACTGAGCTTTAAGATGTAGTCGCTTGCAACCATTTATCTTGAAATTACAACCAACATGCGTGACGTTCGCGTTTGGTAAGCCTGGCCCATCAAAAACAGCGATAATGTTGTTTTAGTGCAACTCAAGGGTTTGTGAATTATTACGCCGAAAGACGCCATTCCAGTTTTAACATATAAGTAAAAAGTTTGAATTGCTTGCAGGGACAACTGAGTCAGCAGATGAGCGCCCTCTCCAACAAAGCGCGACAAGCCAAGGACCTCGTCATGTTGTTAAGGGGCACCCAAGAAGAGGTCGAGGTAAATCATAGATTAATATTTATACTGTACTTTACTCCTATAGAAACGGGTCCGTTGAAGCGAATCTATGTTATGGCCAGTTGTACCCATAGTATGTTTAAAAAAATTTACAAAGGTGGGAATTCTTTTTTTCATAAGTGATGCTGCTCCGTTTTGCAACATGATAGAAAATAACAACTCACGTGAAGCATTTTAGGGTTTTTGTTTTAAATACCTGTTCGTTGTTGAGGTGCTTTACGGTAACATCGGGACGAAACAGTTGGATGCTATAGTAGTTCAAATTACCTTAGATCCGCCTGCGTGTAAAATTTCAGTTAAACTCGAACGCTGTAACATCTCCCGTCAATATTAATGAGCTGCATTAATATTGCGATATTGGGCTATATACCGGCGCAGTAAACATCCATTATTCAGCTGGCTTACACACGATACTTGCCTTGTTTGTTTAGATATTGGTTAAATTAATTATTTTTTGCATATTAAACGCGATCTCTTCTTACCAAGTGGGAGTTGGTATTTTATATTTATGTGTTAATTCTCAAAATTCATTGTTTGGTAATACAGAAACACTCGACTAAGCTAGAATCTCGCACCGTTGCCCAGTTCGACCACCTTATTGAAGCCATTCAAAGAAAACGGGACGAAATGCTGCAGAAAATAAGCAGAGAAAAGGAATTAAAAAACAAGGTATATTAAAGGAAATAAACTTTTGTTACATTCCCTCTTGTTACTAAGAGGGATATGTACGTTTGCCAAATGATTCCATTACCTTTTGTTAAATGCAAAAGGAAACAAAGGGAATTTTCACAAAGTGGTTTTGTCAATTAACTTCAAGTCGCCTTTCCTGGAAATTTAGAAGTGGCTTTTCCGTTGGCACAAACTTGGCAGCCACCATCAGCAGGCGTAGGGTGAATCGTTTCATTTAAATTGGGTTACGCTTCGCGGCCTCTCCTTTTCCGTACCTACATAAGACCACTTTACCGCCTAAAAGTTTTAATCTTTGGGACGACTTGCCCTGGGACGCGCGAGGCTTGATTATAGGCCTGGCATCTATTGTGATCCTTTGCCCCGTGAAGTTTTGCAGACAGCCTGGCGTTTTGAAAAGTCCGTGACCGCAACATTTACCACGTTTTGCGAAACTGACTTGCTTTTAATAAAAACTACTAAAGCCATTATAGTCGATAAAATCGTCATTTCGTTGTTTACAAAACGTTTCGGCAATACATCATGCCATCAACAGAGTGAAAATACAAATGAAGATAAAAGTGACTTTAGAATTTTTATTGAAATTACTTAAAATAAGGTGCATTGTGTTCCAAAGTGAATTGCTTTTCTACTGCGATTTTATTGAACGATTTGTCTCCTAAAAACGATAGGATAACAAACCTTAGCATAATTTACCTTGACTGTATTGTTTATAACAAAAAGGTCACGATCAGTTGCTGTTTTTTAGCAGGGCTTAAATTTGATTAATAAACCCACGTCCCACGGGACGCCCTTTCTAAATAAAAAAATGTGATGGATTATTGGCCTCATTTTAAGGTTGCATAATTTTGTCAACCTGGTCAGTATGTTTACGTGACTTGGTGGGGATTTCGTTCACTTTGGGCAATTCAAAAGACAGATGTGACACTTTCCTCTTTACGGCTCTGCACTCGCTGCAACAAAATGCGGCTTAGCCGTCTTGGTTCAGCATCGAAAATTTATTTTACTACTATTGAGCTACTATACTGCGTTTCAGTTAGAACTGAAGGACAAAATATTTACATGTTGTCTTAACAATCACGTGAACGCAAATTGTAAAACATCAGTGCAACATCGACTAACATAGAATACAAAGTATAACCATAGTGAAAACACCACCTAACAAATATTATTTCCACTGCATTAGATTGAATCACTTAACATGGTCGTGTGTTCACTGCGTATTTATTTAGGCTAGATGTGCTGCAACCGAAATTAATGGCCATTCATTAGGTGCACAGCTTGTTTAGCGCACCGCTGGGAAGGGGTGAAGAAGAGGATTGTTCTTAACAAAACACCTGCACCATACTGTTTACATTCACAACGCTTGAGCGCAGGAGAAGAGCTCTTGACCTCTCTTGCCGCAAAAGACCTGAAAATGGGTGTCCGAATGTTCGAAATCCGTTAAGTTGCAATGTAGTCACGTTGTCAGGTGCAGAGTTCGTTGAGAAACAATGCTAGTCCCTGGTTATATTTGAGAAAATAAAGGAATCTTTAACTGAAAACACAAACTTTCCTAAATACTATTTATGACAGCACTTTCCAACTTTTGAAATTTACATAAATATCGGTTAATGTTTTATTTCATTGAAGTAAAGAAACTGCGCTTTTTAAACTAAAAATAAAGCTATATATAAACAATATCATTCCAAAAAAAATTAATAAGAAATACAGGGTTTGGTTAGGCGACTTTCCGTACAATTCGAAAAATCTATTTAATTCTTTGCTCGGGCTATTTAGTGTTGAGTTAACATATAAATTGGTGACGTCATAAACACGATTGGTTCGGATATTGTGTTACCTAACTGATGCCCGAAGGGCTGGAATAAAAAAAACGAATATCAAAAGGTTTCCAATTGTCTCTCAGCCAACGCTACCTGATCAATAAACAAGCATTTTCCGTAGGCTACAGGAAATCGATTTTATTTTTGACCACCCTCGTACATCGATAAAATCTTCTAACCCTTTTGTTGGCAAGTTTTAAAAATGTTGAGCAAAAATACTTATTTGCTGGTTTCCTTAAAATTTGTACGAACCTTTTTTGTGACTGCTTCTTATCTCTTGGTAATTTTTTTTCGTATTTTGTTTGAAAAAAGGTGATATATTTTAATATACGTTGTGCACTTTTGTCATAAAAAAATCATAAAAAAAAGAAGGCATAAAAAAATCCCAAGTATAATGTCACAAGTTATGCCATAACGTGACATCATAATTCAAGAGATCTTACGAACTTGCTGTTTTTGAAAGAACTGGTGTAAACTTATGCAAACAATGTTAAGTGATTCGCGTTTTAGTTGGCAACATGTGGATCGTCAAAGTATATTTGACGCGTTCGGCGCAAAAAATAGCACCATATTATCGCCACACCTTAAAGCACAACGAAATCACGTAAAACGTTTGCATGAAGCGAAAAAAAGGATATTGCCTTTATCATTATTTGAAAGCTGGATATGTGCCACTCACGATGCTGAAATGCTGAATAGGAAATAGAAGAAATATTCGCACAGAACGCGGAGAAATTTTAGCTGTGACTTTGTTTTAGTCAGCCAAAAAGGTTGAGGGCACTCACAGCAGCAAAATGAAAAGAGAACAAATGCAGCAATTTGTGACTGGCGATTTGATCGCGGGCCAACAATTATTTTTTTGAAGTTGTTACTTAAACAAAATATCGACATTAAAATGAGCCCGTGGGCCTGTAGCTGAAACACGCTGGTCTAAGGTATACAATTTATATGACAGGGTATTCGAGATCAGATGCAACAATGTACGTTAAAGTTGCGTCAGACGACGGGATTGCTCGAGTATTGCATTGAAGTGATGAAGGACAATGACGCTGCAGCTTTTCTACAGGTAACCTTTTTAATATTTTGCTTATAAGTAGCGCAATTATTTAACCTAAAAATGAGAAATTTTGACCTGAAAAATTTAAAGTTTGACAAAATTTTGACTTTTTTGACAAGTCAAACAATAATCGCCCTACTTAAAAGTTATCCAGAAAGGAACAAAGTTTTGCCCTTTGGTAATGGTATTGGACTTAGTTCCGCCGCAGCAAAGCGTAATTTTAAACACACGTCTGTACGGTTGCAAATATTATTTTAATGTTATCGGCCAAATATCTACCAAAATAACTTATCTTCTCAAAATAACAATATTTATATATTTAATATGAAACTTTAATGATTTTACTGGAAAATAGATGACCTTGAAATAAAAAGTCAGTCAGATTTAAACTCGACCCGTTTTCACACTTCTTATGTGCGTCAGTCGTTAATTTTTATATTGGTAAAATGAAACTAATGCATTTGCGATGCACGACCACTTCTAATGCCTTTCGAAATGTTTTCGAAGACGTCTCAGTGTCTTATCGAACGCGTTTCCTGCACCGAGCGACAATGGACATCGCGCCACCTAGCGCCCAAAGTTAAGGCGCAATTTGATCTGGAACTGCAAACCTCGACACTTGCTGTGGCCATTGACAAGCTCGATTTTCTTCAGATTAAAGGTGAGTTCCTGATATGTACTCATATCCAATTTGAATAAGGTAACCTTAGGAAACAACGAGTCCGAGTAGTGTCCCTTTTTTGTCCTAACGAAACTTTTATTTTTTTCAAGGGGGGATTTAATGAACAACAATAACCAACCCTTACAGTTATGCCTGTCGTACATATAAAAAACCCTAAAATAAAAACCCTAACCACCATCCCAAACAAAAATGTTAAAAGGTTTACCTCCCGGCTTACTAAGGCCCATCCATGGCGGCACCTGCTTTGGGCTCTACAGTCTGGACCAGTGGTTCTCAACCTTTTATGCTTCGTGGCGCCCTTTGATAGGCTCTTAACTCTCGTAGCCCCCCTGCTTATAAAAATACCAGCATTGTATTTAACGTGTTTTCACTTGTTTTACTATTTATTTTACAATGGAACGTTTGTTTAGCAACTGAACGCTCAAGAAAATATCTGTGCTCGCCAACTGCATTTGACGGACACCTAATGATTAGGTGAAGGTTATTTGCCAGTAATTAGTCGCCGACAAAACGCTAATGCCGCATATATGGCTACATTTAAAGCTGCAGTACAGTGATTGATTCGCCACAGCGATAGGCTGCGTTGATTCAAATTTTCCGCGATAAAACGAATAAATTATATCGTTTTCAATTACCCAATATGATCGGAAGAACTTTTGTAATACCATGACCTGATTGAGAGTTATGCCTGTGGTCCCCCAATCACCGACCAATACGGACTTCTAACTATTCCCGGTCTACCTTGTCAATGGGAAGAACCCCAGCGCTACAACCATTACCTTACCTTCTTTCTTTACTTTTACTTCCCCTTGGCTTTATATTCATCAATTGTACAGATGATTCAAATTGAATATCAGCAATAAAATAAAGCTTTGTAAATATTTGTATCGAAATTCTTAGTACCAGAGAAGCCGCGCATGCGCGTCGAGGAGAAGAACAGCAAAAACAACACCGTAACATTGTCGTGGGTGAGTGCCGCAAACCGTGGAGTGGAAGGTTTCAAGCTGGAAATGGACGATGGAAATAATGGAGTCTTTAGGGTGAGCAAAATAACATTTAGAAAATTCCTTAGGCCAATGGAAATATTTACAATTAAAAAATTATCCGATCAGTATACACATCGGTGTGTCGTTGTACAAACAACCCTTGTATATCGTTATTTGCCCATGTTTTACAAATATACATGCATTTTGGGTGAACAGCTTTGATGACGAGTGTTGTTATTTATAAGGATGAAAAAATACGCCGTTATTTGTATTTCAACCGGTTAGTCAACAATTCGAAAACTTATTTATATAAAATGTTATGATTGCCGTTTGGCGCAGGAGGTTTACAGCGGGAAGGAAAGCGTGTGTACAGTCGATGGCCTGCACTTCAATAGCGTTTATCGTGCTAGGGTGAGGGCGTTTAACCAGACTGGACACAGCGTATTCAGCGACGAGCTCTCCCTACAGACTTCCGAAGGTATGCTCTATCATTTATTATAAAGTATATACATTTATTATAGAAACACTTTTTTGTGGCCTTCAGAAGACTATACGTTTATGCTTTCGTTTATTTTAGTTGCGAGTTTTCAGCTCGATTCGAAGCTCTCACACCCGGATGTTAAGCTTTCCAACAGCAACTGCACTGCAACGTCTCAGAGCTTCGAAAACCGTGTGACCCTTGGCAAAATCGGTTTCTCCAGGGTAAGGATTGAAAGTATTACAATCAAAACAAAAAAATATTCAATTTCTTTCTTGTTGTTTACGGCAGTGCTCTAATAAATATTAGGTGCACCAATACGAAAAGGTATACAAGGGTGCATCACAAACCTTTAATGAACCGATAATATTACATCGTGTTTGCCAGTAATTACCGATTTCTATGAGACAATGGTACCGTAATCGTTGTGAACTAACTTTCTGAGACATGTGGTCTTTTTTTGACCGACTGTCGTGGTGCAAGTTGTATTCCTGTTTTTTGTTTCAAGTTTGAATGCTATGACATGTGATCGACCGCTTTTTACCTCAGTTTACCTTTTAAGCAAACAGGGTAAATGAGTTCGTCACAACAACTTTAAGAGTTCACCAAACCAAAAAAGGTTGAAGAGCACTGCTGGTTTACGGCGCTGCAATCGTTGTATTTTACAGATTTTCATCTCTATACTGACATATATTATGTCCACTGGGTTTACAAGCTTTGCTTTTCGCCGAAAAAATATACTTATGTGTTCTTCTTGATCAGGGTATACATTACTGGGAGTTTGCCATCGATCGGTATGAGAATAGCCCTGACCCTGCGTTTGGCATCGCTCGAAGTGACGTAGACAAGACAGCCATGTTGGGAAAGGACGGTTGCTCTTGGGCGCTTTATGCGGACGAAACTAGAAACTGGCTGCTGCATAACAACCAGCATTTAAAAAGGTTAGCAGTTTTTTCATATTTTTGAGAATGCATAAATCTCAATCCACTAAATTTGGATTTGAGAAACACCCACAACGCTTGGTTCGTTTGCCATTCTGTACCCTTTTTCTGGAACATGATTTGCGCAGCATAAAAAATATAGTAAGGTAATATAGACTTTTTTATACGTATTACGCTCCTAAATGTTGCGTAGCAAACAAATGTGCTGTCAACTAAATATGAATTATAGCCCATTAAGGGGAACGAAACCTCACATAGATTTTTTTTAAACATTTCTCTAGAAGCGACAATGGAGTAAAGGTTGGCTCAAGAATTGGCGTTTTACTTGATATAGCAAGAAATTGCGTATCATTCTTCATTGATGGAAGGCTGCAAGGTATCTCCCTTCCCCTCAATCCACCTAAAGGCAGCACCACAGTCTTGTATTACCCGGCTGTGAGTCTTAACCAAAATGTCCAGGTGCGTTTTGGAAGGTTTTTTGTCTTTAAACAAACCCATGCACGTGTTTTCTTGATTATTCGCAGAAAAATATTTTCCCTGTTGTTATAAAATTGTATTGTGTTTACTGTCATAAAAAGTACAACACATGAAATGTATTGATTTGATAATCCGATAAACAAAAAAAACGAAAATGCATGTTCGGCATCACGCATTCAACCTTATAAAGCCTTGGTTACTGGCAAACTTAAATGTTTACTATTTTTAGTTATCGACAAATAATTATCTTACAGGTTACACTCCATACCGGATTAAAATCACCCCTCGGGCCACAACAGGAACTCAACGAATCAAAGTTTCGGAAAAGGATACAGAGCGCACCAGAGATCAACTTGCCCCCGAAATGGAATCCCTCTTACCCCCTGCTAAAGTCACAATGCTCCATTAACTCTTCAAAATCGACAAAATCAGTCAAGGGGGCGCCCCCGACACCACCTCTCAGAAGAGGTGGTTCTTCGGGCAACGTCAGCAGTCAAAGTGAAGGAGAGGTATCAACTGCATCCGATCCAATTCCGGAAAATAAAGGATTTCGGTCGTTCTTCCGAAAACGATGACCGGCTGGTAGTTGATAGCGTATGATGTTCTGCATTCATTGGTAATGTGATGCGCATATTGCTCTAACGAGGGGTTAAGTGACAAGGATGCACCAAGATGAGGCATGGACCTGAATTGCCATCCATTGCGAGAATGGAACCCCGTTATTACACACGCACACAGAGCTTGAAAATTTGCGTCTTTAATTAATTATAATTAACGTCGGTTTTGCGAAAATAAATTTGGGACCCGCCCCGAAAACTTTTTTCAATATTACTTTGCGTTTTTTTTTCGGCTTAATAGTCCTAGTGAACTATGTATGAAATGAGGAGAATTTCGGTTATTTTGTGATTTTTTTGTAAATAAATGTTGTATTAACCTATACGCGTGTGTGTTTCAGACCAATTTCTGTCCAGAGCTTTGCTTTATACATGAATTTGAGGGTGGTATGTAGCTGCAGTTTTAGTTGTTAACGGGTATGTCCCCTTTTGGGCCTGTGTGTAACGTCATCTAAGTTCTATATAGCTCTATAGTTATCTAGCGGTAGCAAAATCTCCGATACAGGATTCGTTACTTATTTGATGTATCCTCCTTTTGTTGTGCTCGAAAACAGGCTATTCATATAAATCAGGTGTAGCCAACTTTTGTTTGAGTGCGATCGACTGAAATAATTTTGTATACTATCGAACGACTGGTTCGGTAAAAAAGTCACAAGAACACTTATAAAACATTTTGACCGTTAATTGCATCTCAAGCCAGCGATTGATTTGCCAAACATTGGTGTGAAAGATTTATAGAGAGACTACGCACACCGTTACAGCTGAAATGTTTATGGAATTTAAGTTATTCTCCATAGTAGGATTTCGACAAGATACCAAATCCCAGAGCTTTTAAATATCATAAAGTTACACCTTTTGAATTGAAAACAGCATTAATAAGGTATATAAAACTTGTTTGCGACGCTAACGCTGGTTAGAATTTTACTCAGTCAACTATTCGATGCAGTCTATAGCAGTGGTCGGCAAACGCCGGTCCGCGAGGAGTTTGTTACCGGTCCGTAGCTGGGTTGCCAGATTAAAATTTTGATGTAAACCCGAACAGTACGTAGAAACCTTGAATGAGTCAAAAACATTTGAATGTATTTTTATACTAAAAACACATTAACTTTCGTTTAAATATACTCAATGGTTGATTAGTATGACAAAAAATCACAATTAGTATCGAGCTCTCGTGAGGTTCAAAGCAACTAGTGTGCTGTAGCCACAACATCCAAAAATGCATAGTTATATTGCAAAATCTAACTCCTAGTACTTACAGTATATCGAAAAATAGGCTAAAAATCAGGTTTTTTATGTTCAAGCGTGCTCACACTAAAGTGCAATCCAATAAATTCATACAAACAATGTTTATAAACAATGTCCCATAATAAAATGATTTTTTATTTTAATGTTTAAGCAGGAAAGGTTTCGAAAAAACGTATGCATTTTAATTAGTTTTAGCAGTTTTTAGCCTCTATAGTTTTAACATTTCTAATTTTAGTTTTAATCTTCATAAAAATAACGGAAAAAAGCCAAACTCTTAATAAGTTTTCTGACATCAACCACGTTCAAAAAAGCCATATTTTCGAAATTGTTTTCAAAAAAGTCAATTTGGCAAGCCTTTTACGTATGTCCATTCTATATTTTTCTGGTGTCTGTCTGTGGTTCGTACTTTTTATATGGCCTTTATTTTTTGTGAGTTTTTGGTATTACTTAACTATAGAAAGAGTTGTGTAAGGCCTGGTCAAAAAAAAGAATCTGAAAAACATTATTAATATATACTACCAAGTGTGACTTAATATCCTCATTGTGATTAGCTGGTGCTGCCAACGGGTTTCATTAAGTTCAATATTTTCTAGATGGGAACATCTCTTTGCGGCACAACAAGCAAAGTTCATATAGAAAAAAAAATAATAATAAATACTCTTTACTGAACATTTGTTGCTTTTTTAAGGCCGGCCCGTGACAAAATTTCAGTTTTAAACCGGTCCGCATTGCAAAAAAGGTTGCCGACCCCTGGTCTACAGGACAAGGGTGGGAGCCGCACGAGAAACGAAAAAAGTCTTGGCGGGCCGGATTAAAAAGGGGATTTAAAATATACAAATTATAAAGTGTCATACCTTTATAAAGATAGCTATAGATATTTTAGTTTTGACAAGCTGGTAAGTGTAAAGAATAAGTGAGAATGTCTTGCATGTATAAATCATTTAATAAAATATTTTAATATTACGAAAAAACGGCATAATTCTATTAAAAAAGTTTTATAAAAAGTAAGCCGCGGACCTGCGGGCTGCAGTTCGCCCAGGTCTGATATAGGAGGTCAGAGATTTCAATAAGGGAACTTAAATAGCCAGATCAAACAAAATATCAACCGGGGGTTTTCTTGTTCAGTGCTAGAAATAAACCGTTGCCAAAAGCATTAGATAAGGCGGTCAGGGAAACACCAAGTACAAAAAATACATTCTTTAATTATAGTAGGTAGAGCTCTTCTGGCAAATGTAATTTTTATTCCGAAATCGATTAGATCAAATCGATTAGAGGCCCAATCATTCGTTATCGCGTTTTGTTTTTGTTGCGTTGTAACGTGCTTGCGTTCCATTCTTTTTTCCTTTTTTCCTTTGTTTATCGTGCACTGTACTAGTCGCATTCCGTGTTATTTACCCTGATGAAGACGACCTGTATAGGACGTCGAAACGTCGGAATAAAAATTACATTTGCCAGAAGAGCTCTACAAACCTGATATTATGCCTGGTAGCAATAGCTTATATACTTTAATTATAGTATTTGTTTGTTTGTTAGAGGAGTTTTTTGGGGGAACGAGATAGGTGAAACAGGAATAAATTATTTTTGCAAAGGATTTTCAAGACGACCACAATGTATTCCTTGCCAAAAAAACCTTACACATGTGTAACGCCATATGTAAAAGGCGGGAAACTTTCGGTTAAGTCCCAGTCAAGTCATTTGTAAAACAACTTAAGTCCAAGTCAAGTGTTTTTGAATAAATAACAAGTCAAGTCCCAGTCCAAGTCATCAGTTGCGCAAGTCAAGTCCCAGTCAAGTCATAATTAGAGCAAGTCAACCTTAAGTCATGTCCTTGGTAAAAAATAAAATTTTAAACTGTTAAAGTTTTTAAATTTTTATGATTATTAGCAATAACTGAACTAAAAAATAAGAAAAAACGCAACATATAGCAAGCAATTTGTTTTATGTGCTAAAATTTGGATAAATAGCTCAATTTTATAAAAAAATACTTGAAAAAAACGCTTCATTTTAACCGAAGTCATTTGTCCAAATGACTTAAGTCAAGTCAAGTCATTTGTCCGAAAGTCTTAAGTCAAGTCAAGTCATTTTTCCCAAATGACTGTAGTCAAGTCAAGTCATTTGAAAACAGTGACTTAAGTGCACTTAAGTCAAGTCATTGACTTAAGTCATTACAACACTGGAAACCAGGCAAGGAAAAATAGAAGTTACAGGAAACATGTAGCTTAAACCAATAAATCGAACCAATAAAGTACATATATTATTTAAATGTATCACCGATAAATAACATTATTTATACCAGAGGTTCCCAACGTGGGCGGTACCGCCCCCTTGTGGGCGTTGGCGACTTACAAGGGGGCGTTTTGGGTCTTTTTCTAATTTGGGGGGCGCTGAACGCACATAAGGGGGCGTTACAAGAAAGTACTGATGGCAAAATTTTGTAAAAGGTTCACATAAAAATAGTAACAAACAGCATTGTAGGTAACTTTTAACCTTATGGCAACTTCCGTACTGCGAACTTGTAGTAGTTTCCCGACCATTGTTACGTAATAATTGGCTTTCTTATGTTAAGTTGTTGCGTTTCACCGTTTTATACGCGGCAAAATGTTTGTATATTTAAAGCAGGGGTCGCCGCCGGATTCGGCCAGCCGCGCCCCTTTGACAACTAGACATGGAGTTCATTTCAAATACTTTTTGACTATTTTACCTTGAGTACGTCGAAAAATTTTTCGAATGATCTTTCTACGTCCAGTTTGTTTACACCGTTGTTTCACGGAAAAACGGAAAACGTATTCAAAAATATTACACATATATTTTTTAACATTTTTTTTGGCAATGTAATAATAAAAACTAGCAGGAAATTTAAAAGAAATGCCTGTATACCCCCAAAAAATCGCGCTCGCTTTGCTCGCCAGGTGCGCCCGGACTTAAAAAGAAAAACAAACACTACATTATCTATTAAGGTTAACGCGTTTTACACTTTTCATTAGTAGTATGGATGAAAAAACGGTGAGCTTTCTGAGTTTGGTTGGCGACTAGAAAAGGTTGCCGACCCCTGATTTAAATTCTTGGTGCAGAAAGCTCAAATTTTCCTGGTATTGACATAACCTGGTGAAATAATGTATCTATAATAAGTTCCCATAGTGAATGTATGTTAGACAACCTAAAATATCACTGACAGCTTATCGAAACGAAAGTGAAGACAATACGATGTTAGACAACGATCAATATAATACTTTACTGTAAAACAAGATGAGGGGGGCGATATGAAATAATATTGAGCCCAAGGGGGCACTAGTGTAAAAAAAGGTTGGGAAACACTGATTTATACCAACTCACTGACACCACCAAGCCACCACCTGTAAATTAAGCCTTAAAAATGTACATCCTGACAAAATATGCAACAACCGCAACCGCAACCCCGTCTACTTTCATTAGCTTTTCAAATGTCATTATTTTCAGTCAAGTGTCTAAAATAAACTCTATAGTTCAAAAATATCTGTGATGGACGTCTTAAGTTAGTCCAATCACTTTGTCAATTTGTTTTTTGTTACCCTGGACCGATAATGCCCGCGCAAACATTGCCGCCAACTACAAAGACTGCTAAACAGAGAAAGCTAAAAATGGCCACAGTCCATGGTGGCAAAATTGTTTGCACAAATTGTTTTTCAAAATATTTTGTTACCGTAATCAATTACTGTACAACAGTGTGCCAAATACGTTGATTGTAAAGAAAAGTCACAAATCCAATCGAAACTTGTTAGCCTCGTTGCAACATTTTTTACTTACCATAACTCACGACTATATGACATTCTATCTACAATCCTGCACAAAACAAATCTAGCACTGTTCGGCATAAAAATGTCAGAAATTGTGCAGCAAGTCGTAAACAAACTGTAATCTCTGTAATTGGAGAAGTTTGAAAATTTTCACTAACTGTTGCTTCACTTAGCTGGCCTGCCTGCAGGCGAAATGCAAACATTTTTCACACCATAGATGGTTTGACTGTAGGTCTGTCGGTAAATATATACCGCGGTATTTGCTAGCAAGATGTTTTATTATGCATTAACTATAATTCTTTTGATAATGTTCAACATTGATCAGCTTAACGGTAAGCGTTAATTTTAGTAGCAGTTTCATGTAAATCGATAGCTTAATAAGTCAGAAAGGATGGTGAACATAACATATTTTAGCTTTTCTTTGCGCTTGTTTCAGTTCATATAAAATACTGCTATATGACTAATTGCACATTGTTTTAAGTAACTTTAAAGAAACCTGAAAATTAATTGGTGATGTTAACATTTTGTTTGCTTTAATACAATTTTAACAACGTTCAAGAATAGTGAAAAAAGTATATTGCTTCAGAAATTACAAACATATATAGCAGGGGTGGCCAAAACGCGGCTCTTACGTTCATGTTGCACTTTTTTTTTGATTTTTTAGAATGTTTGATTTCCTTTGGCTAAGTTATGAATTATTGTCGGTTTCGACTTGGACTGTTTGCCTTACTTAAGGCCATTTTATGTTCGTTAAACTTTTGAAACAAGATGAACGCAACAAATATGCCCAAATATTATTGATGTACGACAGTGTTTCTCAAACTGGGGTCCGCGGCCCTTTTGGGGTCCGCGAGACAATATTTTTGGACCGCGAAGCACCTAACAAAAAATCAACACGACGCTTCTTAAGAAGAAAATTTTTTTGTGCGATAACTTTTCCAAACCAAGCTTAACCAACGTAATAATAATAACTATGCCGGACCAGAAGAAAGAAACCCAGACTCATGCTTGCTTGTGAGGTGTTTAAAACCCACACTTGCTTCGAGTTGATTTGTGCATTGTGACGTCATAGTGTTGCATTGTGCTCATGAGAATTAGTAGCCGAGCTGAAAGCAAAGAAGCAAGTTTACCCGTCCCATTTATACCATTAAAAACAAATGTTTTTTTGTGTATATTTTTGAGGCACCGTGAGCGATTTAAAAAGTTGCTGAGGGGCCGTTGCGTAATTATTTTTTTAATTTGAGAACCACTGATGTACGACATTATATCGAGAAATGTGTATTTTTTTATTCAATGCGACGCGTCTTCTTCTACATTAAAATTTTGTCTATTTTACGAAATAAAGGCACTTTTTACGCTTCGCGCAATCGCTTTGTGGAAATGAGTAAGAAAAGAAGTGATAGGCCATTTATTTCGTTCCATGTGAGTAAGGTGTGGCTCTTAGCGTTAACCAAGTAACAAATGCGGCTATTGGTATCTGATAGGTTGGCCGCCCCGGATATATAGCATCGCGAGAAACGCAAAAAACACTTTTTACCAGTACAATAAAAATGCTGCCATGCCAAACAAGTTTAACCTACTAAATGGTTAGTAATAGCTTAAGTCTGAATTTAGAGTTGATGTATAACACTCGAAACTTTTGCAGCATGTCATAATATAAGCAGACGTCGAGGAAAAAGACAGGTATCAAGCTCAAGCGCTTCTCCCGAAGAAACAGCTTATATGAGAGAATTCTTCAGTAGCTGTTTAAAAAACAAGGTAAATTTAATATTAAGAATGTAATACCGTATATGCATGGATATTAAATATGCTATTGGATCTAGGGGGCCTACTTAGCCTACTGGTGAGCATATATTTAAGGCGTTTCACCTATAAAACAATGCAAAATTATTGATGCGATATATATAATTTTACTGGATAATTTTACTTTAATAAAGACAAACACGCGGTAATATCCAGTACAGCATAAGACCGAAATCGTCTGAATAAGACATTAAACCTGTCGAAATAAGTCCTAATTTTCTCAATAAGAGGTCTAAATAACCATACGACGTTGATGTTGTTCTTATCTCGGTCTTATGGCTGGAGTCCAGGGCTGCGGAGTCGGTTAAAAATAACCTCGACTCCCGAGTCCGACTCCGGTCAACTGTGCGAGTTTATCGAGTCCCGAGTCCGGCCCCGTCATCACAGCCTGCATTCCGCTAATTTACACAACTAAAATAACGTGAATATTCAGCAATACACTTGTAGAGATATCGTATAGTTCATTCACTCCACAATACACGGTTGAAAAATATTTCACCATATGCTATTCCACCTTAACAACTTCCAGTTGGCCCTGTTGGAGTCCATATTGATCTTCGTTTCGTAACTACGCGGATTATTGTCGTTTAATAAGAATTTTCTAATGGTAAGGATTTTGCGTGTCACAAAGCAGAAGACATCTATTAGCGAGAGAATACGAAACGATGAAAGCCCTAGCCTAGGCTGATTGAACATATCCGTATAAAACGGACGTGACTCTATCTCCGAAAATCCTGAATCCACCTCTGCTTATGGACAACTTCGTTTTAAAGATAACACAAATTGTTGCGAAGTTCGATCGCGATCCTCTGCAATAACGGTTTACAACATATTTTGCTGTATACAATAGGTGGGAAATGTCTGGGATTGGGCTAGTGTTGTCGATGTTACAGTCTTGGACAGCTTCTGGTACTCCCAAACAGATGAAACAAATTGCAAGTAAGATTAAATGTTTAAAACCAGAATTCCTTTAACACTTTACAAAGGTTCTTTAAAGTTATTCTGTCGCTATCTTAGTTTACATCCAACTACATATGTTATTTTATGATATATCCTTACTCGTTTGACTCGCAACAGACCGACTTGGACGATTCTCGTACTTTATTTTATATAGGACTCTCGTCATGTCACTACACCAGAAAATACTCTTTTTTAATAAATCTGTTTTTTAGCAAATAGTTTGATACTCGTGTACTAAATTAACTATAAGTTAGCAAAATTGTGATTAAATAGGGCCGTTCTACTTTCAAGGATATGAAAACATGCAATGGCACTGAAAGAGACTTTGTGCTATAAAAAATTAACATAAGTAGAACACAGAGCTTGTACAGCGCCGTAGGAGTGGTGTACAACTCAACGAAACCATTAGAATCATTGCCAAAAAATTAAATGTTAACTTAGAGCTAGGGCCCCCCCTCAGAATTGTTCGGAGCCCCCCTAGGGGGGTACGCGCGCCCCCGGTTAAGAACCGCTGCTATAGACTAACTAGACAAGCTTCTGTAATAAATAAGAACATAGCCCACCATACAGTAACACTGACAGTAGGCTAAGCCTACAAAACACACTCTTTGCTTTATTAATCGACCTTTTTAAATTTGAGGTTCTGTTGCCATTTTTCGGTCCCAATCGATCAAGAAGGTGGTAGAATAGGGCAATTTGTTGGAAAACCTGTTTTGAAACAGCAATTCAAAATGTTTAATGGCCACAGTATTTTTTGGAAATATCTACAACGTCTCGCCCAGAAGTCTTTTTAAAAGTATAAGCAACTAACTCGAAATGCGAAAAAAGAGGACATTTGGACATTTTTAAGCGTCCTCGAAGGACCATTCATTTTTCTTGGGAAAAGAGGACAAATCCTCCTAAAAGAGGACATATGGTAGGCCTACGTACTATTATTCTATATACTAGCCTTACAGAAACAATGGTCTCGGCTTTAATAGGTCACTTCCCTACACTTATTATGTACTTTAATTCGTTTAGAGTCTCCGATGGTCTGGACACTGTTAAGTGCTGGAAAACGAGATTAGGTGAATACGTTCAATCCACGTCCACACTCTACGTAGATGTCGTATTTTGCATAGAAGCATATGCGGTCAATGTGTCGGCGCTAGGTAAGTCTTTTACGGCGTTCAAGCTATGTGGGTTAAAACGCTTTTCTAGGTAAAGCAGAACGTTGAAGTGTTTCTAGTATTTTTTTAAAGTATATGAAAATAAAGTACTTAAATGAATTAAAACGAATTTAACCAACGCTACATAAAATGTATGGTATTATATTTACAATAAAGATCTCTTTTGAAGAAGGACAATTGTTGCCCTTAATTTTATACTATATAACAACGGATCGGCCTAAAACCCGTCGTCGGTAAACAACATTTGGAGGAATAACCATATTTAGCCAACTTTAACATTTCTCAAAAGTGATTGACGTTTCAAACTAATTTACAGGGATCAAATTATCACCCATTGAATCACTGCATGTGCAGAATGCTAGCAAGTCGGTGAATGGCAAATAACTATTTTGTTTTTTAATTTAGATCATAGTCTGAAGAAACGGCAGATCGGATCAAGTGGAAATGGTAAAGCAAACATTTCCTAAAATTATATAGGAATGTCACAAACTAAATATTTAAAAGTATACTCTACAATAACGTACATGTGTTCGGTAAAACTACCGGCCAACGTATATCAAACATCAAAGCTGCATTTATTAATATGCAACATTCTTAGAAAAGAGGTGAAAAACCCTCAGTGGGAAAATTTATTTAGTGCTTAAATTAATTTGATATCTAATCAGCTGCGATACAAGCCTGGTATAGGATCACCACCCATAAATTCAGCGTCGGAATTATTATACTTTTTATGTTTAATGACAACGCAATATATAATCGCTGAATTAATGATAATTCTTTCAATTTAATAAAGTTAAGCTTTCCATTCAATATTTAGAAAGATGCAATGATTACCACCCAAACTCTCCGGTAGTTCGTGCATTTACTGCGTGCAACGACAAAGAAACCAAACTTCCGAGTGATCGAATGAAAATCGACTATCCATCGGTGTCACAGTTTGTGGCGGAATATGCATTCTGCACGTAAGTGGTCTAACACAGTGGTCGGCAACCGCCGGTCCGCGGACCGGTGCCGGTCCGCGAGGAGTTCGTTACCGGTCCGCAACAGGGTTGCCAGATTAAAACTTTATTTAAACTTAAACAGTACGTAAAAAGCCCAAAAACTAAGAAATAAGTCAAAAACAGTTAAATGTAGTTATTTTATATAAACACATTAACTTTCGTTTAAACATTCTCCATGATTGATTGGTATGATAAAAAATCGCAATTAGTATCAAACTCTCGTGTTCAAAACAGCTGTGTGAGATGCATTGCAAAATGATTTATTATTTTGATGTTCAGACAGGAAAGAAACAAACGTATGCATTTTAATTAATTCATTGGAAAAAGGTTGTAATAAATTACCTTTACTAAACATTTGTTGCTTTTTAAAGCCGGTCCGCGAAAAATTTTAAGTTTCACACCGGTCCGCAGGACCAAAAAGGTTGCCGACCCCTGGTCAAACAGATCGAGTATACAATACATGATGACCATACCTAATAGAGTAAGCCCTGCAAATTCTAGGGTCATGTACAACACCAAACCTTAAATGTATCTTATACTTGTTTTTTTTCTGATGTCTACTAGTTATATGTCCCTTACTTCGCGCAAATTCCGACAAATAGCGATACACGACCATTGTGTTAAAAGTATGGCCGTCCGATTGCCAGACCAATGGATAGCGCACGAGGCAATGTCCCCACCCAAACCTAAACGTTATTTGTCTTACATAAATGGATCTTTTTGGCTTTGTAGTGTGTTTTAGCCCATTTTAAGCTAATATGTTTTTAATCCAAAGGTCAGTGCGTACCATGACACACTAATAATATAGCGTTTTCCGAAAGTATTGTTTTACTCAACCGCATTCTATATGTGACCAGGGGCTACATGATGCTCTTCGGCTCTCCCCGAAATACCTGGTTTTCGACCTGATTTTGGTGCAGCAATTGCTACACACTGGCTTGGTAAAACTATATTGCTAAATAACATTATATTGAGCAATGTCGGGATTCTTGCCCAATATGTTATATCTCCTTTCAACATTTAAACAAAACAAAGGCGATTTTTAGTGCTTCGCGGGACATCTTTATTCCCTCTTACTAAAATATGCTCACGGTAATGCACAAGTTTACCAACAGCATCAGGTTTCTTGAGGTTGCATCTAATATTATGTTAAATTGGCATTCGCTTGGTATGTTACTAGGCCATGGAGTCCATATATGTGAATATTATAATGCAGTAGTAAAAATAATTTTCGTCGTAACGATGAATTGTTTTTTTACCCAAACGCACGAAAAATTGTTTTAGAGATGACATCAGAATGCTGCGTCAAAACAAGACGTCAAAAGCAAGCAACGTTAGGAAACCTGAAGTTCGATGAGTGCATAAATATTCAACTTATAGTTTATTACATTTAAGGATATGGCGGCCTGGTGAAAAAATAACAAATTTTTACCATTAGTTTTTTACCCTGCAAAAAAACGTTCCAGGTCGTTAAGGTTTACTTTTACCACTGACCGTGACCACTGATGCAATCTTGGCCTGATGAAGTATTACTGACAGAAGTGTATACTCATAATGATTTACTTGATGTCTTAGGAAATTAGTTAAAAAAATCAAGATTATAGTGAGGAAGTTAAGGCTAGAAAAAGTTAGTCTTCGGCGAAGTTCGAACTCACCCCTTCAGCCACAACGGGATCATTGTTCTACCGACTTAGTTAGTCATAACTTTATAGTTTTCCAAAACAGGTAATTAAAAACCCTATGATCTTTCAAAGGACCACTACAATTTTTAAAGAAGAAAACTGACAAAATAATATCTTAAGCAAAAATATAATTCTTTACCTTAATCTCCACGTGCATCTATACCGATTTTATCACGTTTTGAGCAGAGGTGACTCGCTTGGGTGCGAAGGAAGCAATGACATAATACAGGAGGAAACCAATGTTCCTGTATGGCCGTATAGACTCGAAGCTTTGCTGAAAACAACTTCGCCGATTCAAAAATCGGTCATGATCTGTAACAACCGCTTCTTTCCGCTGCAGTCAGTAGGTAAGCTTATGTGTGAACTCAGCATTGTCTAACACAAATAAGTTAGGTACACTATGCACGGATCTGTAATGTAGCTTGATAATGAATTGTAAGGCCATAAAGGTCGAGTAAGTCGACATCATCCAAATTGTAAAGACGTTTCGATACATTAACTGAAGATGATTTAAGCTCATATCGAAACGTCTTGATAATCAAGATGAGTTATGTTTCGATTTTTGTTATAACCTTATATTTTTTTCATTGTAAGTTTAGTGTATTTCTTTAAATATCGTAATTTTAACACTAGATCCCGCATCCCGATGCACGGAATGGGTACCGTGGTCGAAATGCTCCGCTACATGTCAAGGAAGCCAGAGCAGAAGCAGGAGCTGCCCAGTTGGTTACAGTGGACAAGTGCAGCAACAAAATGATTGCAACCAATCGTTGTGCCCACCTACAACAGTAAATGGACCACCGACGAATAGCTTTCGCAACCTTTTCTGCAATTTTCTGTGGACACAATTTTTAACTTTGGGAGGCTCTTTCCAAGCTACCTCAGGCGGTGGCGGTCCTTCTTTTCAATTGTTGGCTCTTATTTGTGGGTAGGCTAATGTGCTATACCAGAGACTCGGGGATCAATTTCGGGGAATCAAAGGGGAATTTTGTTGTAAAATTACCTACAATCAGCGCTGCGAAGTCGGTTAAAAATAACCCGAGTCCGACACCGGCAAATGAAATCTACCCGTCCGACTCCCGAGCCCCTAGTGCGACTCCGGCCAAATGTGCGATTTTGTCGAATCCCGAATCCGGCTGTGACTTTACAGCCTTTATTTCACCCATTTACGTAACTAAATTAAGATGGATTTTAAGCAATCTACTCATAAGGGTGTCATGTAATTCCTCCACACACAATATAAGGTTGGAAAATATCCACCATATGCTATTTCACTTTTACAATTCACAGTTTTTCGGCCTATTTAAAAAAATGGTACTGCGCATGCGCACGCCAGACTTGGGACTCGGGTAGTTTTAAGTGGTCTTACTTAAGTCCCGGCTCCCATGTCCGACTCCAGCAAAACAAACAGACTCCGTCTAGTCCCGAGGCCGACTCCGACCCCGCAGCCCTACTTAAAATTATAGGTATACTTTACAGCAAGAAGTTTATTTTTGAATAAGTTTTTGGCAGAACGAATAATGCCACTTTTGGCGTAACTGCAGTGTTCTGTGTTTTTGAATAAAGTTGTTTTACATCTTTTTCGAACTATTGGTTTCTTTTTGAGTTTTACCACAAAAAAGTGTAATTTTGAAAATGAAATACTCAAAAGAGTATTTACCCAACATGCTAAAAGTTTACACTGCAATGAATGAAATACACATACTTGAATAGGTTCTTAATTTTGGGTAGGTTTTTTGTTGGGTGTTTTTCTGCATGAATTCTTTCATCGTTAAACGTTTCTTTGCTACAAATAGTTAAAACAAAAGCATTGTAGGTCGTTATTGTTTAATTCGTATAGATAACATATCAAGGAGACAAGAGGCACATCGAAATATGAGAAGAATTTATCAATATTGTCCAATCATTGGTTTATTAGAACTATATGCTACTTTTAACGCACTGTCCAGCCTTTCTTAACCTAGGGTAAATTTCCTTGTTTTAGGGTAAAATCCAAGGTACTCAAGCTCTGAATTTTCTGGTTCCGTTTTATTCAACTTACCTATGGGAATCGGCTTCTCTGCATTGCTTACTATCAAATCTAAAGCACGAAACCGACTTAACATGTTAAATCTGATATTCGTTGTGCATTATGTACTACTTAACCAGGCATGAACATCTCGTTTCCAAAAAGCAACGGCGCCGTCGCACTGAATATAACTGATGTAATTTGTTCATTTTTTTAATAAATGAGCACCATTTTATATATTGGTGTAAATCTGATATTCATCTTTGTTAAAAGGGTAAAACATACAAAAAAGGTTAAGAACCCCTGCGCTCATTTAGAAAAACATACACACTATTATATGGTATGACAAGGATATACATATATATGAACAGAAATGTATCCAATGTAGTTAGAAAGCGACAATGTGCCTGAATCGCTATAGGTTATATACATATCGCTTAGCATAGCCCTAATTTGAAATTGTAGCCCAGCGTTCATAAAATTGCATTGCATCTTTTTTATGTTAGGGTTGGGGTTAGCGTTTGTGTCCGGATGGTTTCAGGTCGGGTAGGCCTACGCCTAAAATCATTAGAGTTTATGACGTAACTTTGTGACTTCCACGATAATTTGCATGCGCTTCGCTAAGAACATTATTCTACTCTAGCCCTGGGCAATCCATCATGAAATGGGGAAAATCCACCATGAATGGGGATAAATTACATTTTTTATTATAGATTCAATACAACACAAGACAAACTAGTATTCCAACGATATAACAAGTGCATTATAAAAACTTTCTGTAGAGTGATTCTATATGGCCGACATCTATTCAATTAGTTGGCAATTGTACCGAACTAGCAGGCGTGGCTACCAGATTTTGAATGCACATCACATCCAACTGAACAAAGATCAAAATGTATATTGGTTATTCGTCAAGTGCTTGTCATTATTTATTAATTCATTACAGCAGTTTATAAACTGTGTTGGAACAGATCCTGACTTATAAGCGATAAAACATTTTGATTTGTTAAGGGAACAATAAACGCTACTATTTACTTGAACAGTATTGCGAATAATAAAGGTAAGTGGCGTAAATAAAGAGTGAACATTATCGTCCAGTTGTTCAACATTCAGTATAACACGGCCTCTCATCTTTGGCGCGCCCCCAACAGCCGTTTATGCCTGGAGTGCCGTTCACGCATATCCTGCTTCTAGAGATCATGGAAGACCCACATCCTAAGCATGTTGAGAACGCGCTCCACTGTGTCCAACAAGCGCCACTTTGCTTGCAGTTCTGTTAAAATTGGTAATTAAATTGAAATATAGTTAATAAAGCCCCAGTGTTAAAATCGCAAGTATAAGAATACAGGATAACATGTTTATTTAATGAAATTTAGCCGAAATCTGTTATTAAACCTTGCAGGCTTACGTATCAGCAACCCAGTAACCCAACAGTCAGAAACCCTGCTTTACATTCAATACACATATACGACCGTATATTCTATATACGTACAGTCGTAGATGACGCATAGGCGCATTTACTCGGGAGCCAAAAGCGAAGATATACGTTTTACGGTTAAACGCAGAAGTCGCAAACTTGTTAACGTTTTCTAATCCACTATCTTATCATGCCTCAGTTAACTCTTACGATGACGTATTAGAGTACACTGAGGATTTTTAATGAAATTACAAAGACATAAATCTCTAAAATTACATTTTACTTTTTCTGTAATTATTGCATGAGTTTCAAGCATCACAGGTGACCCCGGGATTCTACTTTGGTATAAGAGTTTATTCCTATTTTCAGAAATTACGATTTTAATTGATTAAACGCAATTAAGATTTTGAAGTAATACCAGTAGTTTTTATTAAATTCTACAAAAATGCCGGTATGTAAAGCAATGTGTGAATCTCTTTTATGTGATTATTCCATCACATATCTTTATAAATAAAATTTTTATCATTTATAACCAAACTAACGCAATTTTAAGACTTTATTTCTATACATTTTGCACACGAGTCCGCTCGAATAGGTGTTTCGAAGATTAATGGTTCAATGACGCAACTTTCTAACGTGGTTCCTAACAATTCATATGACAAATTTAAACTGTTTTATAAGAATTAATAAATAAATTTAAACAACTCATTACATACTAGTTGTCAGTGTTTACATGTAGTTCACGAGATGTCCAAAACTCAAATTTGGGACGCACTTTTTTATTAAACATTTTTGAAAATATATTAAACAGTATACCGTGTAATAATTAGAAGGAACCGCGGCGGTACATCTAGCAAGGTCTCACCGTACCAGTATACCACGGCAAACCGGTTGCGCGAACTGATATGCGGTAGCCTATCATGTGGCCATTTTTTTTCTCGGTTCTAATTAAGCAGGCATATCCAACACAGTTTTTTTAACGTTGATAGTCTTAATTAGGTTATTGTTTTATATAAAAAAGCCTGGTTAAATACTGTATGAAATGCGGTTCGAAGTGAGAGTATGTCAGACTCAGCTTTTTCGAGTTAGTTTAAAATAAAAATCTGGTAAATTTTAATAATTGCAACTTACTCTTATTTCCTCATGGCTGCCTTTGCATGGCGGATGGCCACCCGTCATGCAATAGCGACGTCTTCGTTGTTTGGTTACCAGTCCGCATTGCAGTGGACAGTAGCCCCACTGTGACCACTGAGACCAACGCCCGGAGACAGCTTTAAACGTTAAACCGCAAAAATATGTTATATAGGCTTAAATATATTTGCCAAATTTAAAACCTACCTAATCGAAACGTTCGACTCTAGTATGAACAAGTTTGTAATATTATTAACATGTTGTGACTACATGTTTTGTAATAAATACAGTAGGCCTACTTAAGTTGATGATATTTGTGATGTTAATCAACTAATTATTGTTAGGTTAGAACAGTGGTTCTCAGCCTTTTATAGCTAGCGGCACCCCTCCTATATACCAAATAGATTGCGGCATCCGTACAATATTGTTCCGTAGGTAATTCACTAGTATGTCACAATAAACGGAACTGGAACAACACACATCAACTCTATACAACGTAGGAAGATATAATTGAATTTATTCCACTATAATCTTTACGAAAAAGTTCTAAGAGTTTAGTTCTAGAGATTCTCAAATATCTCTCGGTCACCTTGAGCATTAGAAATGGCACCCCAGGGTGCCGCGGCACCCCGGTTGAGAACCACTGGGTTAGAACATTACCTGTTTTACAAGGCTTTAAATCAGGGCAATCTCCAGTCTGACTCGATACTGGTTGGCAAGACGACGGTTTGCACTCTCTAGTCCTGGACCTGGTTAACTTTCCACATGTTGCTGAACAATGGGTCCATGCCTTCCATTCGCTACATTTTGGCACAGATACTTTGCATGGCTATAAAGTTTTATTTGCATGTTTGACGACGACCATAAATTAGAATTTAGTCGTACGCTGGTATAGGGTACCTCTGTTTCCTCAGTGTTTCCCAGACATGGTAAAACACCAGCTTGGCCGTATGTGCAGAACCTTGTCCTTCTTCTGTCCATTTGTTGGCCGCACTGGGAGCCGCACGATGACCACTGCGCCCATTCTGACCAACCATTGCCTGAATAACAAAATGTAAACGTCAAAACTAGGTATGCGACCAAGCAATACAATAACGAAAAAGCTAGGATATGGCGTATTGCTATTTTTACCCTAAAATGTACTTAAACTTCAGCTTGATATTTATCGATGTTGCCTAATGTATAAAATTGTAAAACAATATCACGACAATCCGAAAAAGTGCATGATGACCTCATATCACGCCTAATATGAAAATCTTACATGGCATAAGAGTACAGCTCCCCGTTTCTGTTTGCCTCATGTTCCTACACGCTGATTCATGCTGAAAGTTCTTCGTGCAGACCAGCCTTCTGGTACGTTGAATATTCCTACCACACGTGGCGCTGCAGGCTGACCATGGACCCCAACAAAGTCTCGGTTGGCAAAGCTTGATAAATATGCACGTTTATCAACTCACGCTTTGGAAAGAGGTATATACTTTATGAACAATTTTCAATTAAAGGCAAAGTAATTTGCATAAAACGTTCGCTACAATCTGGAATAGGCCTACGTATATGCAGGAATTTACACATTGTTGAACATCTGGTATACAACACGACTGGAAAGTTTGCTTACCCTTGTCTCCTCCAGTGGACCAGGACAAATTCCAATTCCCGCCTGGCCGTTAATGCATTGACGCCTTCTTAATTGGTATCCCGACTCTCCACATCTAGATGGACAGTTGCCCCAAGTATTCCAAGCAGACCACCCATTACCTGCATGGTAGTATGTTTTACGAAATGATGGAGGGTCCATAGCTGTGGCAACTGGTTTAGGAAGTTATTTTGTTTACGTATATAAAACAAAATGACCTCTTAATAAATTATATACGTACCGATAATGCTTTAAAAAATTTGAAAAGGCTTGGGGACATGCAACGGACATATTGAAACTAACTTTTAATTTGTTCAGAGTAAAAAAACACCCAAATTTTGACATCCAAACACACTTAAATATTATTACACCGAAAAGCCATCGCAGACTCGCCGAGTCTGTCGATCTATGATGCAAACAGAGCAAGCCAGAAAAACAACTGGCCTGCAGTGAGGTTCCGCCAATACTTGCACATTCTGTTAGTATAATCAACTTCACATTGGGGGATCATCAGTCCGTATCAATCAATGAAAGACACACACACATATGTGTTTAATAACAACTGTTATTATTTCGTATGGTTGTTTCTCGACTAGCTCCTCTCTGAGCCTGCATAGCTCAGTTGGTAGAGCGACGGTCCCGGCTTCGTGAGTTCGAACCTCACTGCAGGCCAGTTGTTTTTCCGGCTTGCTCTGCTTGCATCATAGATCGACAGATTCGGCGAGTCTGCGATGGCTTTTCGGTGTACTATTGATACGGAAGCCGTAATCGTTGGTCATAAAGCAGCTTCCGAGGGGCTAGATCACAGTTGTTATTAAACACATATGTGTATGTGTCTTTCATTAAATATTATTAGTTTGCCTATTTTGCACAAGTAATATTAATTACTCATTAAGACCTACTTGAAATGTTGTACACCTCCTCGTTGCACACTTGTATAGCTGCTTGAATGGGGGAGTCGGTACGCACCATTTGTTCAAGTCGAACCTGCCACTGTTGGTCAGGGCTGAACAAAGACAGTAAAGAAAGTTGGTTAAAATTAAATTATATTGATCAAATAAATATAGGGCATTTTTACAAGCTACTTAATAAATTGATGACAAAATTAAAAAAAAGCGTTAAATAACGCCCTTATTTACCTTCCCTCAGAGAGCAAGTGAAATCTGACCAATTGAATAACAGATTGCATATTAAGTGGAGGTCTGTTGGTGGGCAAATCAACCAGATTTGTGAAGCAGTTTGTGTAACTGGCAGTTCCTGTTCCATTGGATAAAGGTGGCATTGCAGAAGCAGATCGTTTGACTGGCCCTTTGTTTGGCAGCGGGGAGTAAGAAGCAAACGGACGTACAACTGCAAAGTTTAGTTTAAATGTGAAAATCGGTTCAGAGTGGAAAATCGGCAGACTTAATTATTTTATTTGCCGAGGTAAACTTTTAAAATATTTAAAAAAATATATTTTAACATGGCTAAATAAAAGGAATTATTACATACATTTATCAGAAAGCCTATTAATCTATTGATATGCTTGTAAATTTCACCTCACTTTATCCTTTTTTTAAATGACCGCGGAAGATTTTAAATATTTGACAATAATTAAGTCTGACCACCAGATTAAAGGATGTTTCTATGGCCTTGAGGCGCTTATGCACTATACCACTCTTTTTAACTGCGAATAACAAGTAAGATCGCTAGTCTGAATTATTTATAAATTATGACTTGTAGGATATTTTAGTGGACAAATCACATTTCCAGGCCGAACTTGTCAACTATCCTCAGGCTACGATACTCAGTTTACATTCTTTTCTATTAATACAGTAGAGGCCTAGATTGACGTAAGCACAAAATAAGCAACATGTCTCAAAATAGCTGGTTTGCTAACCATATTACGTAAACGGTTGCATGTCAAACGATATTAATTGCTTTGCGTACCCTTCGGACAGCAGAACCTGACTTCATAGTCTTGACATAGACGTCCATCCAATTGCTTGTGGTTTTGACAATAGAAACCGTGTGAAAGGTCAGCGGAAACATTTTGACCGGCTGAGAGATAATCAGCTTCGTTGTTGGCAATCCTTACTTCCATAGCTGACGGAAAGGGACACATTTTCTTGTCCCTGCTTCTAATATAGTGTATCTGCTCAAAGTCGCCATTTCCGCCAGGTTTGTCAAGGTTGTAAAACTTCGTCCAGTCCCCATCTTGGCATTTCGATGCTGGATCTTATCAAAATTTTTAAGCAACTTTAATATATAAGGTAAAAAGCATTGCAAAATATTGAAATAGGATATTGTTTAAAGGACTTTATTAACCAACAGACAAACTATCTGCTGTAAATCGCAGAATCGAACGGCGCAAATCAGTTACACGTCGATTTAGGCTTACTTTTTATTTCACGTCGATTTTTATTTTTTACCTGTCGATTGAAGCTTACTGCTTGTTTACAAAAAAATGAAAATAAATTATCAAAATAAACAGCAGCAAGGAGCCTACCGAACGGACAGCAGTACCGCACCATGTAGTCGTCGCACAATGCTCGTTGTTGGTTGTTGATGCAGATGAGTCCCAGATTAACGCTGCTGTCTATGGATTGACCTGTCTCGCTGGGTGTTTTGCCGCTTGTTAGGCTTCTGGCCTCCAGTCCGTTTGGGTACTGGCAGATTTTCTTCGGATATAATTGTCGCACATAATTTAGTTGCTCGTGGTCGCCACTTCCACTTCCTGGACTGTCGACGTTGAAAAAAGGAGTCCAACCGTCCCGAGTGCAATTGTGATCACCGACTGTGAAAAATTGCACACGAACACAATTTAAATACAACTTCCGTTATTTTTAAACCGTGGCAGGTTCGACTTGAACAAAACCTTAGTGGGTCATAGGACATCAATTTGATATTCATTAACTGCTATATCAGAAAGAATCGCTCTAAACATTTCACGAATATTACAAATTTGATTTGAAAACGAAAGAAACTACATTTAACAGGTTATTGTTTAAGAAGTATTTGGCGCAATCGGTGAAGCTTACAATAAATAAATCACACCAACCTGTAGCTAACATGTATTCGTCGATGCAGTCTTTGGTTGGTTTGAAAAGAAATGAACTCGACTTTACAAACGAATTTAAAGCCTTTTTCCAACAAACGTTGGTATCGTTTCCATTAGAATTTCTACAATTAAATAAAACGAAATGTTATTGGTAGTTACCTACAAAAGCAAAGCACTATGTAAACATATTGAAAATATGATTTCGCCATAGAAATTAAAAACACACCCGTGTAGTGATTACTGGTGTTAATCTATTTTTTATGTATGAGAAGGTCCAAGGGCTGCTAAATATTTCAACAATTGTTTTTGGTAATGATGTAAAAACAAACCCAACCCTAAAGAATTTCGGAAATTAAACTACAGTTATATAGTAGGGCCCTTTGTGCTTACGAACAAAGCTCGAGATCGTTTTTTTCAAACCACTTGGAATCAAGAACGGAAAAATCAACGACCGATTCCATAGACTGAATAACGTCGCTTCCAATCTACGAATACAAACAATCTTTTACACATAACCATCAAATTAGTTTTGGAATTAAGAGGGTTGACTTGCCATAAAAATCCATTTTAACATATCGAGTTGTAAGTCGCGTACTTGAATAAGGGAAAATATTTACCTTTTTTTCGACACATCCGGTCATAAAGTTTCTCATATAATTTGTTTCATTGACGAAGTCTGGATTATCGTTTGAGCGCTTGTGACGCCTGCGCGATTTTTGATGACAAGCTGTTAGAAAACAACAATTTTTTAATCAATAAATACGCAATGGTTTGCAGGCTTAAGAAAATATTTAATCTGTAAATAAATATTTTACTTAACACGAAGTTTGTATCTGTAATTGTCCGAAACACTTTATGTTTAAGACATTTGCCTTTCAACCGATGGTGTCATGTTTTTAATACAACATTATACAGCAGTTATTTTAAGAAACATACATAAAGCAAACAAATGCATACCTGTTGCGCACTGCAATAGTATTACCGTTAGCAAAAGTACGGCGAACCTGACAGCAAACATGTTTTCTTATTTTAAATAAACACGCTTGGCGTACAACAAACCACGTCGGAAAATTATTGTAAACTAAAGTTGGACTCGTGTGTTCGCTCTTAAATAGAAAGTTGTTTCAAAACTTGCCGCAAGCCAAACATGCTTGTCAAAACTAAGTATACTATTTCTCATCGCGAGTGCCACAGCAATCGAAAATTGGTCATCGAAACTCTTGTAAAATCGAAAGTAAAGCTTACTCCTAATCCCGCAGTTGTGGGAATTTTCGCCATCTGATTTTACCAATTAAAGCAGTTTACCTTTATCTGTTTAATACTTTTGGTAATATTTCCGGAAATTATGGTTTGTTTCATTTAATACTATGTGAAGTTCAACAATGTTAATTTATGATACCGACCCGTAATTTGTTTGTAGTGCTGATTTAAACATCTTGAACTGGATTTCCCGCCGGTTTCGGTGATCTTTTACTCTAGAAAATACTATATCAACTTCGTTGTTATAGCTTGTTTAAACATATACATTTTTGGTATTTTCGTTTAATTTTTTGGTCAAAAGTATCGCGATTAACGAAATGTAATACAATACTTTCCCTTCCGTAACATTTCAGGGCAATGAAAATGTTTTAATTATAGCGTTAATTTGATTCCGAAAATTTCAAAAAAGTTTTAGTTTGTAAAGTGATATTTAAATATCTTAATTTTGAAATATCTTGCGTTAGATACAATTATAACGCGTAGTTTTGTTGAGTTACAAACATGTTGTTGTCATTTTTTTACTTTGCAAGTAGTCCATTTATTCCGTGTCGGTCTGTGCTGTTAGACTACAATTTTAAAGACAAAGTTTAAATGCTTTTTTTACATGAGTTTTACACAAATTAAAGGCTATGATTGTTTGATAATTTTGCCACGTCGGCGCTTTGATCAACACGTTCACAATAGTACAACGATTGAAACGTGCATGACGTCAAAAAAGTCTGCCTTAGGCGAAATTCTGGAAATGAAAGCTAAACTTAACAAGATGCTGCTTGGAACCATATTTTCGAACGGATAATATTAAAAAGAATTTTCACAGAAGCTTTAGTGCAATGGAAACAATGTGGCTGTTTGGCAGGCATTTCCTTTTTAGGGTTTGTATTTATTTGTAAATTATTGCTCTGTGCTGTAAGCCGTTCGTAGTAATATTTTCCATTTGTCTTCTAATTTTGCAGCCAAAATCGAATCATTTCTTAAATGTGTATGTTTGTCAGTGACCATATTTATATTAAAGGCTTTACAAATATATGTTTATCCACCAAAGATGACAATGCAAAATGCCATGAATAAAATTCAAAGTGTGACGTTAGCCCGACTGATTGCGTAAGTTTCTACATTCACGATTTCCGCAACTTAAAAGACAATTTCCGCCGGGCATCAGTGACGTAACGCAATTGATCTAAAAGTCTGAACGTAAGTCTATTTCCATTATGCTAAAATCGCGTAACTCAGTCAACAAAAATGTATAAGATTTATTCTCACGATGCATATTTAATTACAGGAAATAAATTAGTGGTAAACAGCAACGTTGAAATGACAAACAGCAACGTTGAAATCACAAACAGCAACGTTTTTATTTATATATTTTGAAGTACGTTTAAAAAACGAAAGTTCGTTATATAATTTTTTGCTTTTGAACAGCAGTAAATATATACAGACAGGCATTAGGCGTTGAGAGCAAAGGTTATTTCACATCTAAGCTTCATTCCATTATTCAGCGTTGAAACAAATGCGAATTGTGAATTGCTCATGTTCTGTTTGAGGTTTTTTCCTGGTCGTTTCGAGGAAGGTCGACACAGCGCCGGGTGCATAACTGCCGAGAAGATTTTCATTTGGATAATAAAACATATAAGTGTGTTTATCATTTTAAGTTACAACTCCGATTTTATTTTATTCTTAATATTAGTTTTCCATATAGTGTCAAAATGCGAAAATTGTGTGTTCATAAAATATACCTCACAAGTGGCCTATATGATTTAGGTACAGTTGGGCGATTACTTTTTTATACTTAAATACCTAATAAAAAGATACGTTTAAATTTTTTTCGCTCGAAGAAAAATTGTTGTGCTTACATATTTGAACATGGCTAAAATTGTGTTTATATATTTTACCTTGACTATAATTTGGGACCATAGCCTGCTGGCCATGATCAACAATGAGACAAAATAATGAATCTTAGCCACAGCTTTTTTAACATTTATAGTACAACGAATGTACCCGAAGGTTATTATACAGCCACAAAATATACATGAATGGATCAAATAATAAAAAGAGCCCCTGGCCTACTAAAAATGGCTCAGCGGCCAACATTTTTCCGACCACTGCTCTAACAACACATGTTTTAAGGATATATCTGTTTATAATGCGATATACACCACCAATGCAAGTTCAACATACCTTGAGTTCTACTGTTGGCCCCGAACACCATTGACTTCCAACTAGATTGGATTTCATACAAATTCGCTTCCTTCGTTGCTGACCATTTGTTCCGCAAGATGACGCTAGGCACCTACTCCAGGATAACCACTTGCTCCAACCGCCTCGATTGGCGCCTGGAAGAATTAAATTAACGCTATGTAAAATTCAGAAGGGGAGACAATGTTTGCACAACAATGCCAAAAATCTTAAAGAAAGCCTTTGAATCGGTGATTCTAAACTGGAGTGCCGTTTCTAATACCTAAGATAGCAAGAGATGTTTTCGATTTTAAGAAATACTTGGAAAACACTGCACTAATATCAACTAACAAATTAGGGTTTTGATTAGGGTTTAGGATTTTTATTGCTCATAGGACAATTAGAGACTTAATATACCAACGAATAAACTGACACAACTTACACAGGACAGACTTGCATTGTTGCCTCTGGAAAGGAGGAAATCTACAAACTGGATCAATAACATTTCTCTCCGAGCACACCTTTCTACGTATACGAAAAGATCTGCTGCAAAGACCGAAACACGAAGACCACTTTCCCCAGCCTGTTGGACAGTAAGTCGGCTGACATTCCTATAACAAAATATTTGTTCACAGTAAGATAAATGTTGAAGCTTGAACAAACGCCGACATGTTCGATACACTACAATATTTCAGGACAAAAATCTTACTCTTATTTCATTAATGGGTCCAATACAAGTTGGTATGTTTGGGGCTCCAGCTAAGCAAGGCCTTCGTCGAAGTTGGGTGCCTTTTTTGCCACATAAGGCCGGACAATGGCCCCATTGCGACCACTCACCCCAACTTTGTGTAACTGAAATAACTTCAAGTACAAGTATTGGTCCAAGCATGGTGTTACACTTTAAAAAGCCATCGCAAAAAGCGGTTTTAATACTGTTGCAAATGTAATTCATTGGATATACACAATAGAATAGTATAAATACATACTGGGGTTTATAATTCTAATTTAGAAATTATGGGATATGATTTTAACTTAATTAAACGTTCATTATTATACTTTCCACATTGCGTGCTCAGAAACTTTTATCACACTACACGAAAATCATTACTTCGACAAAACCTTCCTGTTTGTATTTATATTTACTCTTACCTGGCATATTCAATTGTTGCATGCATATCATTATTGGCATATACACTATGGATTGTGGTTTAGTAATGGCTTGCAGACGAAGGTACCACGAAAACTCAATGTCGTTGTTATGAGAGACGGAGCATGGAACAATACTGTCGTCGTCACTGAACAAAACAGTTTATGAAAATGTGTCAATATTTTTACCAGTTTGACGCGTTCGCTACTGTTATAAACTATCCCACCATGGGTCTTGTTTTGGGGTCTTGTAATAAAAAAATCTAATAAAATTAATACCCAAAATATTTTGTGAAAGTGGTTTAGTCAAAAACAGATTTAGGTTGTTATATATTCGTTTTAACCTATCTAAAACGTTTTTTTGTCTAATATATTAAAGTGTTTTTTACGCAACAGTAGCCGATGTCGTATTAAATATGTAATACCAGTAAATAACGTCGTTTTTAATGAACTGAACAACGTAATTAAGATGAACAGGTCTGCGTTCTGAGAAAGTCGGAATGACATGATTCAAACATTTGGTATAATCATCATCAATGACTTCTGAAGTTGAAATGGTTTCCGTCGATAAATACTTATTTGTTCTTCTTGAATCTCTTGTAGTGCGCTCGTATTTGTACCAAAGACTTCGTTCAGTTTTTACTGAAACAAAATACATTAAGTCATGGAAATTGCAAGTGATAAAAGTATGCATGGGGTCTACACAGTGGTGAAAGTAAGTCAAAAATGTTAGGAACGTTGTTCCGGTAAAAAGAGTATTGCTGCCGGGACGCAGTTCCGCTGAAATGATTTTACGTTGTACAGGTAAATTTTTTTTCACCAGCAGGCCATTCCATCACATCTTCTTAAATGTATTTAAATTAAGGTTTCAATTGTATATTTCTGCACTACGTCAAATAATACCTTTAGATTTCTCAACATAACTCGTTTTGAACGTCCTGTTATGACGTAACCGTGACGTTATCTCTGAAAATTATCGTGCCTTCCATTAACGAACATAACACGGACATCCTGTAAGTGCTGTTATTTTGGATGTACAGTTTTAAATTAAAAAACTGAGGTTGAACTCATTCACAGGTGCAACATTTTAATTGTTGCAGAGTGGCTTATCGTTACCTGACGGACAGCAGAATCGAACTTGATAGTCAAGGCATTTCTCGTTGTGCGGTTGGTCGCTGTGAAGGCAAGAAAGACCAAATTCAAGGTCAAGTTTCAATGTTTGTCCAGTGTAACGGTAATCTCTTCCATCACTAGATCTGGCTTCCACAGCGCTCGGATAAGCACAAATTTCGGTGTGATTTTTGCGCAGTTCTGACAAAGTCTCGAATTCACCGAGCTTGTTTGGTTTTCCCTGGTTGTAGTATTCCGTCCAATCTGCCTTATGGCACGCGGATGCAATGTCTGTACCAAATTATGATATGGGCTTCAAAAGCAGTTTTTCAACTCGGTTATTAAAATTCAAATTATAATCACAACTTTCCCAAGTTCCTAGATTTGACCTACTGCAGGGTGGCGGGAGGCAGTCAGTGGCAGGCGTATTTTAAATGATAATGGTCGTTGAAAAATATTAAACAACTCTAAATTAAAAAATGAAATATTAAACAACCACAAATCAGAGTTACATTTTATTTCCTGACAAATGTCCTATTTAGCAACTGACTATACATTGTGTGGGGTAATCACAAAGGTTTGTCATTGTTTTCCGGGCAGTCGTAAAATATCAGCAATTACTACACCAAGGCAATGAGGCGATATTTTGCAATTTCCTTTGGTAGTTGGTCTTATCTTGGAAGTTGAATCAAAGTCTGGCGCACTGTTATCGAGCCTAATATCGATATAAATTGTCTTACCTAAAGGACAGCAATATCGAACCATGTAATCCATGCAGTCTGAATTGGTCTGTTTGCTGTTTTCGCATACCATCCCCGTTTCGACGCTCATATTTAGAACTTGAATCGTTCCGCTTTTTCCAGGGATCGACCCCACGGGCTTAGCGTCAACGGCGACCGGATTATCGCAAACACGGCCAGGAAACTCTTGACGCGTGGTGCTGAGCGATTCGTTGTCGCCAAGGTTATTCGGACTATCTCGATTGAAAAAAGGAGTCCAGCCACGGGTTGTGCAGTCAACGTCAATCGAAGTATCACTTGCAGCTATAAATTAAATGCATGTTTTAACGAAAATAAAACTTTTAAGACAATTCACCAGTGAAGAAAGTAAGCCTAAACGGCGTTCCGGAAAATAATTGCTGCCGTCGTCGTTCCAGTAAGAAGGTTTTTGCAGGTTCGCCAAACCGCTAAAAATGTTCTTTTTTACCGGCCTTGACCCATTTCACCATGCCAACCCGTAATCTCTTTGGGTGTATTTAAACTAAGATTTGAGTTGCATACATTTGCTCGACAAGAACTGATAACCTCTTGCAAGGTTCCTAAGATCACTTGTTTTAGACGTAACTTTACGTCGTCTCTTAGACGTCATGTTATGGCGTAACTTTAACATTTTCCTACCTTTCGGTAAGACGTTTTTAGTCGTTTCGGTAAAAAAATTATTGTACATCCACCTCTGTTTTTGACTATATATTGTGGAACACAATACAGAGTAAGTTACTATGACAATGCAAATCAATAAACTCTACTGGAGCAAGTTACACTTTTTATTTCCTCCTTTATGGGCATATATAGCTATTGAATTTTGCTCGTTGCTGACAGGAATAAAGCTTTAAGCGTTAAAAGATTAACAAGGCAAAAATAGTTGCAGAGAAAATTTGTTTATCACTTACTGTTATCGCCAAGTTTGTTGTATTCTAAAACACATTCCAAAGTAGACTGATATGCAAATGACTTGGAGCTCACAAAAGCACTCACTGCATCGCTCCAACATTTAAAGTTATCCAACCCGCTGTCATCTCTGCAATACAATATAAATTCTAATTAAGTCCTGACAACAAAACAGGAGTTCTAAAATGTGACATTTTATTTTGTAACCTTATTGACTTGTGCTTTGGCACAAGAAATAATGGGTATAATTCTTTATTTAAAACATGTAAATATAACTAAGCTCAGTTAAATCAGTTAATTGAGGGACGCTTTGAGTTTATCACGGAAAAAGTATGGATATCTGATAACTTTGCTTCATTAAATAGCAATTAAAGTGCATGAATTTATCACGAAAATTATTCTGCTGTAGTAATAAAATTGCATAAAATAATTATGATTTTTCAATATGTCGCAAGTTAGTTTCATATTTTCAGTAGCCGAACTCTGTTGTATAGGGCTATGAGAAATCCTTATTCCTGCTACGGGTAACAAATAGAGCATCAAGATACTAACTTTATTATTGATAAAACAAATTTATTAAAAATAAGTTGCACCACAACTTACACACAAGCTTGTGAAAACTTTTGGAACCACGTTGTGTCAAGAATTGAAAAGTCAACCACAGATTGCCAATATTCCAGCTGATCATTCGTCTGAAAATTTATTCGAAACAAAGGTTAGCACGTGATTATATTACGGAATTAGCACCGTAATTGATTGGGCGTACGGTTTAACCAATGTTAAACTTACTTTTCGGAACAAGCAAGTGGAAAAGAATTCCCTAATGTGAAGAGTTCTGGCAAAATCGCCTGCCTGGTCATTTATTTCTGCATTCCGTTTTCCCAGCCAAATATGTCGGGCAAAATGGCAACCTTGAAATGCACAGTATTTATTTAAACAACAACAAAATATCAAATTGCAAGCTTTATATTTTTATATAGAAGTTAAAACTACTCAGTGTCATTTTCTGTTTGAAAAGTTGTTTTGCAATTTTTTATTAGACGTACACACTCGGTATTATTCCCTAGAACTAATGAAATGGCCTAATGGATTGGTGCTAAGTGATTAGGCGTTATCGTTCATGTTGCTATGACGCAACACCAGGGTTTAGCGTTTTCAAGATAACGACATCAATGTACAGTTAACATTTGAATTGCAATGGGTCTACCAGATGTACATACTTGAATAAACTTAAAAAAAATAATAATTTAAATACGACACCTAGATACTGTGCTTCTTTGCCATGCCATTCGGAGAACCTCTTGAAGTCTTATGGGTGGGATTTTCGATTAGGCCTTCGAAACGGTTTACCAAAATACTTCAAACTTACCTTTCGCTTGGCGCAAAACGCTCATCACGCAAAAACATCGAAGCAAAGCGACGTAGTATCGGTTTCTCGGAATTGGGGTTCTTTCCATGATGCAGCCCGATGCAATTTCGATAAAAACAAAATCGAAATAGTTCAAACAGCTTATCCAGTATCATTTTTTTGTCGAGTGGTACAAATGTGAAAATTGCCTCCCTCGCCTTTGGCGCTTTTCGCAAAGGGTGTATTATCTTAAACAAAATCGTATTTACGAGCATTTATTGACTGATGTGATCTTTTCTGGCGCTTCTGTCGCATAAAATTATTTCCTGTCGTAAACGTTCGCATGCATGCAACGGTGATAATTATGAAAATACAAAGTAGTAACGCACAAGTTACCTTTGGAACAAATCACTCCTAGAAAAAAAGGTAGGGTATCATTACACGACAGTTAAAAGGGTGCGTGCGGCACAACTCTTAATGAAAATGGAGCGCCATAAATTTTACCGTTTATCCACTTTATAGGTTAAAAAAAATGTAATTCGAATAAGGCTGTTATCCTCTCGATTTTTAGTGATCGTAAAAAAACAAAAAACGTTTCCGTTAAGTGCAAAACAATGGCATTTGTTTAGCTTTTAAAACTTTCATGTAAGGGTGCCTTGGTATCCACGGCGTCTTTGCGCTAAAAATATTAAACCAAATGGCAAATGAGTAGTATACAATAGCTTTCTGTCTTAAAATTTTAATAAGACAAACTTACGATTTATTTCGTCCCCCCGAGATTTTACGTATGTGCTTATAATGGCATCTTTATCTAAATTCAAAATGTTGTCAAACACGCATTTTTATTCGCTGTTTCGCGCACCATTTAACCAAGGTCTTTTTTGAAGTTCTTTTTCTCGACAGACATACAACTTTATGCGTGTAAAACAAACAATTTTATCCGACAATATATACATCGCAATGAGGTCGTGACTATTATTAGAAAATTGTTGTACGTCTATTCATCTAAACGTGTGTTTCCACATTTCGTTTGACGATAGCAACAAGTTTCTAGAGCTCACATGTCTTTCCCTGTTACGTTTCGGCCCGCATGTAGCCTAATTCCCTAGCACGCATGTAGCCTAATTCCCTAGCACGCATGTAGCCTATAATGTGTGTGCCCACAAAGAATATGCAAGAAATAATGTGGCCCGCGATGCTGTCAAACTTGGACCACCCGAGTTAAGAGTATGCTCCTAATCAAATATATATATTTACTTTTTAAGAGTGTTGGCAGCTATATGCTGCAGTCGTTAAAATGTCCATACATTAATCACATTTTGTAGTTTCAATTATTTTGTCAACAAATAAAAATGGCCAAACCTAACAATATGCCGGATTTAGTATCGTTCTATCAGTAAAAAGTGTTTGACACCCGACTATCCTAGATTATGCACAACGACTCGCGTTTTAGAAGTAAATTCTGCACAAAAATATACATGTATAGATTCTAAGCGAAACATTTGAATGTTTACTTTAGTTTAAATTAAACAATTTAAAATAAATCTAACAAATCGGGCGCCTATAAATTGTACGTTTAAATGTTCATGTAAATTAGCTATTTTTCAAGACAACTATTATCTTGATGACAAGCATAAATAAGCCCATTATAAGCATTATTTAAAACTTTGGCAGTTCAAAATTTTACGGAATTAGCGAATTTTTCATCAGCCCCGAATAAAAGTTTGCATTAAACAACTATACGGGTGCATGGTTAAACTACGGCGTCAACACAAAATCGCGTGCTTATACTTTGGTCTTAATAATGGTGGCTGCAGGTAACAAGGCTAAAGTCCTGCTTTACTAAGCGGAGCTTTTTTGTTAAGCGGTGAAAAATAAATCTGTTTCGGAAAGTTATATTTATGCGACTGATTGGTCTGCGTTTCGCAGTGTAATCTTTCTTTGACTGCTCAAAAGCGCGTCACAACGATTAATTCGTTTGTTTCATTACTTCTGAAGGGGCGCTTTGCATCAAGCGTGCCCTTGTTTTGCGTCACATCTGCCATCTCATTCGAAAAACGGGATAAAAGAACAGATGGTATTGCAAAATCAAAACGTATAGATAAACTGTTGCACAATACGATAAATCAGCGCATACTAATCTCAACATTTATCAATAATTATTGACTAATTGCAATGAATGTCCAAAACATTTCAGACAATCATGACAAAACTTTTCGTAAAAGTTTATTAAGGCAGACTTATACTTTACATCAAATAATTTAACATGTTTTATTGCTTGAAAATTTATTTTACGCGTTTCTCGGAGCCATAAGCAAATAAAAGACTGGGAAACAATATTAACAATAAGTTTAACATTGTACTCAATATTTTAAATAAAATATAATTATTATCAAACAAAATAAAATTAATGCCCACCACATAGTATCGCAGAGATACCGATGCCGAGCTTTATTGAATAGTATTACATTCCTAACACGTCGGGGGAAGGGGTAAGCATAAAAAGGTCAACTTTTTACTTTAATTTTGAAATTTATGTTGTCTAAACTAAAAACTCAACATAAAACAAATTAGTAAAGCGCTAGTATAGGCAACAATATTTCTGCATTAGTATAAGCAAAAAGTTACATGAACATAACATTTGTGTGAAAAACATACAGTTAGAATAAATGAAAAATGTCGGATTTAGGGCAAATCAACTTCGACGACTTAAAGATATAATTGGCTGCCATTTTCTTTTCCGATGCCAAAAGTTACAGAGGTCTATTGTAAGTGTAGCATCATCATCTGAAATAATATTAAGTGTCCCTTTCAAACAAATGTAATTTAATTTATTAACAAATTAACTATTTTAGTAATGACTGACGTGTAGGCTAATTTTTATTTCTAAGCTAAACATATGCTGTTAAAATACATAATTGTAAATTTTAAGGAAATTATTTGGCAAATATATAATATTTATGTGAAGAAATACTTTGGTTAAAATATGTTCAGGTTTTAAATTATATTTTCGAGTTATATGAATTATAAGGACCAAAACCGCTAGAAAAAGTGTCTGATTTCCTGCGAAGATAAAAAAAAGCTAATTTAGATCTACAAGTCGGTGTAATTGCTTTCCCAAATAAATTTGGTGGCTATTGTTTCTTTGGTGTAACTGTAAATGCTAATAAATCATTGCTATTATTACGGTACAGGCTTAAAAAGGCGATGTAACGCTTTTCATTTTATTATGATTGGCCACTATAAAAAAAAAATAAAATTTTGCCTTATCAGCCAGATTAAAAAATCTGTTTTATCAGTTATTTTAAAAGGGGGCTCGAGTCTTTTATGCTATTTACTTAGCCATCCCTTTTTAACCAGCTAGCCATGGAACGTTAACAGGTGCGCCGCGGGCAAGTGAAAAATGTTCTAAACTTTAGAACGCATGTTTTTTACCATTTTTTCTTTTTTCTTTCGACTTAGCCCATTCACCCCAAGCTGTTTATCAATAAAACAACTATATGAGGCCCATTTTAAAAGAAATACAAACAAATAGACCTCGCTTTGCTCGCTAGGTGCGCCGCCAAGTTTAAACACACTAATTTATCACACTTCTATAGTAAATATTAATTTTTGTTTTTTTTATGTGTGTTTTACTAACAACCTTGGTTGCTATGCTTTTAAACTGTGCGCGATTTGTTTTTTATGGAAAAAGTGTCCTAGCCCCAAGACTAACTAAGCTGAACACAGACAGCTTTCTTAAAATGCAACAAATAATAATAATAATAAACATGTTATTAACGTATATGTAAAAATAATGCAGTGTGTGTTACTTTGATCTCCACAATTTGTTTAAAAACACAACAAGCAGTATGTTTCTAGTGTATTTAACTTACCTCAGGTTATCACAAATTTCCGCAGCTATGGTGAGTGCAGTTCTGCTCTTCTCTCCGTTTACCGTCACAAACCCCTCCAATCCTGCAACCTCTACGAAGAAAATTAGTTGATAAACATGCTAAAATCCTTCGATACGAAAAAGTTCTTTCCACGAGTTTATAATCCTTCGATATAAAAAAGTTCCTTCCAATCAGGTGATTTGCACAGGCCCATTGATAAATTTGCTTAAAGGTTTAAAAATAGGTATAATTTCTCTGCTACCCACGGACCGTTTAAAATAACCTCCGCGTGCAGTGGCGCAATAGCAATTATTGAATCGGGCCAGACAAATGCCAAAAACGGATGTTTGTCTATACCAGGGGTCGGCAACATACGGCCCAAGTGTGATAAATTTTCGCGCTTCGCTCGAATGATCTTCATTCATTCGGTTGGTTTACGTTTTAATAATGTCTTTTCAAAAGATTAGTGCTTTTTTACCTCTGCGGCGTGGACGGCTGAAAAGTGCGTCACGGACAAACGGAAAACGTATTTAAATTTTTTTTTTATATTTTTTAACATTTATTATTTTTTCGCAGTGTAAAAAAAACTTGAAATAAATATCGGTAAACCCCCCCAAAAAATCGCGCTCAATTCGCTAGCCAGGTACGCCCAGACTTAAAAACAAAATACTGAATTAGATTAACCAATAAAGTTATCGCGTTTCTTGTGGGTTTATTACAAACGCTTTTTTTCGCGCTTTGCGCCAACACTTTACTTCACCTTAAATGTAATTACACACGTCTTAAAGTGCAAAAAATGCGATACCCGCCTGATTCATAGTTACGCAAAAGGAATAAATGTACTAAATCTATAGAAATGTATTATAAACCGGGTTATTAAGAATAAATAGTGGTTAAAGATTTTTCTTCATACACTTGTTAGTTGATGGAAACAGTAACCCAATTATTATCTACTCAAAATTATTTTGCCGTTTTACTGTTTACTCTTTCAGGCAGTCTTTATTAATTTAAATCTGTTTAGTAAACACACGGCGGTACTTGTGAAATGAAAAAAATTGGGATTATTGAGATACCTCCTAAACTTACATTTGATTAGAAAACAAAGCAGTCTAATGGATAAACAAGGTTTTCGGTTTATACTTTTACATTAGCGGTTGCTTCTACCTGACTACGTTTAAAGTCCTGTCGAGCCCCCCAAAACCAAACAATAATAACCCCAAAAAAACTGGTATCGGTAAAAAACAATATTATAAAAAAACTGGTAAAACCATCGAAACATTTGCGCTAACGCGACTGCCATTGTGTTTAAATGCCTTTTCTGAAAAAAAAAAATTCATGCTTGGGGCAAAGGTAATAGGGTTATTTGCACGGATCTTGAAATGCTTGTTTATTTGTCTAGTTCAGTGTTTCTCAATTTGGGCGGTAGTTACAAAGAGACATTGTAAATATTTTTTTATTAAAGAGGAGTCAAACCACATAAGTGGACGTTCTTAAATATTTTATTGTATCAAAAATATTACCATGTACAAGACGCTACGTCATAAGTTCAATTTGGTACTATTGTGCCAAAAACGAAAGCGAAATCGGCTTGCATGATCTTACTGGTCTGTGACGATACTTCAATCGTGTTACAGCAATTTTATGATGGAATTGCTTTGAGCAAGGGCAAATTATTGATCATAAAAATTATAAGATGATTGTTTGCATTTACACAATTGGTTGCAAATAATGTTATAGTATATTTAAAAAAAACATAATTACAAAGGTGGCTTATAATATTTTGATTAACTTTTTCTTGCTGTTGTTTTACCATTAAAAATAACAAAAAATATAGCAGTATGTCGAAAATTGTAGGACTTGTGTGTTGTGTGTACTTCACTAGCTATGACATTCGATTTGTTAATTGTATTTAATAACCCAATCATTATTAACAGTAAATTATGGGCCATTCGCTCTAACAATATATTTTTTCAACTTAGACTAAATCTGAAAATCTTTCGTTTTCGTTTGAATTTTGTTTGGCTTTTTGAAAGTATTTTAGTTCGCTTTAATTTGTTAAATGCATTTCATCGTGTTTTAGCCTAAAGATTGAAATGTTTGACTATTTAAACTAGATAAATTATTTTGTTATTTTAACGCGCGATTCTTTAGCACCCTTGACACAAATTCGGGGAATTAATATTTAAGTTTGATTAAGGTTACTTGTTTAATGATGCAATTTTCTAACGTTATAATTTCAAGTTGTTGTACCAACCCCAATTAAGCATTATGAATCCGTCCGCGAGTGTGTTATAACATTTGGGTCATTACATAAATGAGTTTATCCCAAGGGGGCGCTGGTTCGCTGGTACAAAAGGTTAGGAAACAGTTCCAGCATAACGTAACTATTAATAAAAAATTTTAACTTGCTATTTAGAGACACTCATGACTTAACAATGCTTGGTTTTATATCAGGACAACGCTTGTTACACTATTAAATAAAAATATGAACTAGCCTACATCTATTTCTTAAAACGCAAATATCTTAATATTTTTATTTGGTAAACACAGGAGTTTTGTGTTGTTTTAAAAAATTCTGTTTTTATTTGAGCAATTTTAATGCATTATTTTATAGGGGTGTGTATGTCTACAAAACGAAAATAAACATTTATTATTTAATTTGTTTTACTGTGAAATAACAACAACAGGTTTGTTTATACTTTCGACAGGCCAGGCTTACTATGGTGATGACTAGGGCGATTCTTTTTTGGCTTGTCAAGAAAGTCAAAATTTTGTCAAAATTCACACGTTACCGTTAGGTCAAAATTTGTCAAAATTATTTCGAGTTAAATTCGTCTAGAAAATATTGTATCAACTTCCTTGTTATAAAAGCTTGTTTAAACATATACATTTTGTTTTTTGCGTTTAATTTTTTGGTCGAAAGTATAGCCTGTGAATAACGAAATGTAATACAATACTTTCCCTTTCGTAACATTTCAGGGAAATGAAAATGTATCGATTATAGCGTTAATTTGATTTCGAAAATTTCAAAAAAGTTTTAGTTTGTAAAGTGATATTTAAATATTTTAATTTTGAAATATCTTGCGTTAGATACAATTATAACGCGTAGTTTTGTTGGGCTACAAACATGCTGTTGTCAATTTTTGGCTTTGCAAGTAGTCCATTTATTCCGTGTCGGTCTGTGCTGTTAGACTACAATTTTAAAGACAAAGTTTGAATGCTTTAATTACATGGGTTCTACACAAATTAAAGGCTATGATTGCCTTATAATTTTGCCACATCGGCGCTTTGATCAACACGTTCACAATGGTACAATGATTGAAACGTGCATTACGTCAAAAAAGTCTGCCTTAGGCGAAATTCTGGAAATGAAATCTAAACTTCACAAGATGCTGCTTGGAACCATATTTTACAATGGATAATATTAAAAAGAATTTTCACAGAAGCTTTAGTGCAATGGAAACAATATGGCTGTTTGGCAGTCATTTCCATTTTAAGGTTTGCATTTATTTGTAAATTATTGCCCTGTGCTGTAAGCCGTTCGTAGTAATATTTTCCATTTGTCATCTAATTTTGCGGCCAAAATCGAATCATTTCTTAAATGTGTATGTTTGTCAGTGACCATATTTATATTAAAGGCTTTACAAATATATGTTTATCCACCAAAGATGACAAACAAAATGCCATAAATAAAATTCAAAGTGTGACGTTAGCCCGACTGAGTGCGTAAGTTTCTACATTCACGATTTCCCCAACTTAAAATACATTTTCCACTGGGCATCAGTGAACGCAATTGATCTAAAAGTTTGCACGTAAGTCTATTTCCATTATGCTAAAATCGCGTAACTCAGTCAACAAAAATGTATAAGATTTATTTTCACGATGCATATTTAATTACAGAAAATAAATTAGTGGTAAACAGCAACGTTGTTTATATTTTGAAGTAAGTTTAAAAAACAGTTCTTATTATTTTGCTTTTGAACAGCAGTAAATATATACAGACAGGCATTAAGCGTTAAGAGCAAAGATCATTGTACATCTAAGCTTCATTCCATTATTCAGCGTTGAAACAAATGCAAATTGTGAATTGCTCATGTCCTGTTTGAGGTTTTTTCCTGGTCGTTTCGAGGAAGGTCGACACAGCGCCAGGTGCTTAACTGCCAAGAAGATTTACATTTGGATAATAAAACATATAAGTGCCTTTATCATTTTAAGTTACAACTCCAATTTTATTTTGTTTTAATATTAGTTTTCCATATAGTGTCAAAATGCGAAAACTCTGTGTTTATAAAATATACCTCACAAATGGCCTATGTGATTTATAGGTACAGTTGGGCGATTACTTTTTTATACTTAAAGGCCTAATGACATCACAAAGTTACGTCATAAAACAATTAATCTTAAAAATAGCAGCTGTTTTTGAGTGATCTCTTGCGCGAATATGGAGCTGTAACCTAGCCTGATCAAGCGTAGCGCAAAACACATTACGTTTATTTGTTTTAAATTGGTAAAGCGCATGAGGCACATAACAATATTTGAGTATAAGCCTTCTTTAACAAAACTTGGACTTTGCAGAATATATAATTCGCACGGCACAATGTGCACAGTATACATAGAGCTGAATAGATTTAAATTAAACAGACAAAAATTCGCGCGACGAAAATTGTTGGGCTTTCATATTTGAACATGGCTAAAATTGTGTTTATATATTTTAACTTGACTAAAAGTATAATTTGGGGCCATAGCCTGCTGGCCATGATCAACAATGAGACAAAATAAGGACTCTTAGCCAAAGCTATTTTAACATTTATAGTACAACGAATGTACTCGAAGGTTATTACACAGCCACAAAATATACATAAATTAATCAAAATAATAAAAAGAGCCCCTGGCCTACGAAAAAGGGCTCAGCGGCCAACATTTTGCCGACCACTGTTGTAACAACACGTGTTTTAAGGACATATCTGTTTCTAATGCGATATACACCACCAACGCAAGTTCAACATACCTTGAGTTTGAAGTTATTTTGTTTACGTATATAAAATAAAATGACCTCTTGATAAATGATATACGTACCGATAATGCTTTAAAATATTTGAAAAGGCTTGGGGACATGCAACGGACATATTGAAACTAACTTTTAATTTGTTCAGGGTAAAAAAAACACCCAAATTTTGACATCCAAGCACACTTAAATATTGTTAGTTTGCCTATTTCGCACGAGTAATATTAATTACTCATTAAGACCTACTTGAAATGTTGAACACCTCGTCGGTACGCACCATTTGTTCAAGTCGATCCTGCCACTGTTGGTCAGGACTGAACAAAGACAGTAAAGAAAGTTGGTTAAAATTAAGTTATATTGATCAAATAAATATAGGTCATTTTTACAAGCCACTTAATAAATTGATGATAAAATTAAAAAAAGCGTTAAATAACGCCCCTATTTACGTTCCCTCAGAAAGCAAGTGAAATCTGACCAATTGAATAACAGATTGCATATTAAGTGGAGGTCTGTTGGTGGGCAAATCAACCAGATTTGTGAAGCAGTTTGTATAACTGGCAGTTCCTGTTCCATTGGATGAAGGTGGCATTGCAGAAGCAGATCGTTTGACTGGCCCTTTGTTTGGCAGCGGGGAGTAAGAAGCAAACGGACTTACAACTGCAAAGTTTAGTTTAAAAGTGAAAATCGGTTCAGAATGGAAAATCGGCCGACTTAATTATTTTATTTGCCGAGTTAAAACTTTTAAAATATTTAAAAAAAAATGCATTTTTAGCATGGCCAAATAAAAGGAATTTTTACATACATTTATCAGAAAGCCTATTAATCTGATAATATGCTTGTAAATTTCACCTCACTTTATCCTTTTTTAAAATGACCGCGGAATATTTTTAAATATTTGACAATAATTAAGTCTGACCACCAGATTAAAGGATCTAACTATGGCCTTAAGGCGCTTATTACGCACTACTACTCTTTTTACTGCGAATAACAAGTAAGATCGCTAGTCCGAATTATTTATAAATTATGACTTGTAGGATATTTTAGTGGACAAATCACATTTCCAGGCCGATCTTGTCAACTATGAATCCTCAGGCTGCGATACACGGTTTACATTATTTTCTATTATTACAGTAGAGGCTTAGATTGTGTTTAGCACACCATACGCAACATGTCTCAAAGTTTGTAGTGCTGATTTAAACTTCTTGAACTGGATTTCCCCGCCGGTTTTGCTGATCTTTCACTCTAGAAAATATTGTATCAACTTCCTTGTTATAAAAGCTTGTTTAAACATATACATTTTGTTTTTTGCGTTTAATTTTTTGGTCGAAAGTATAGCCTGTGAATAACGAAATGTAATACAATACTTTCCCTTTCGTAACATTTCAGGGAAATGAAAATGTATCGATTATAGCGTTAATTTGATTTCGAAAATTTAAAAAAAGTTTTAGTTTTTAAAGTGATATTTAAATATTTTAATTTTGAAATATCTTGTGTTAGATACAATTGTAACGCGTAGTTTTGTTGAGCTACAAACATGCTGTTGTCAATTTTTGGCTTTGCAAGTAGTCCATTTATTCCGTGTCGGTCTGTGCTGTTAGACTACAATTTTGAAGACAAAGTTTGAATGCTTTTTTTACATGGGTTCTACACAAATTAAAGGCTATGATTGCTTAATAATTTTGCCACATCGGCGCTTTGATCAACACGTTCACAATGGTACAATGATAGAAACGTGCATGACGTCAAAAAAGTCTGCCTTAGGCGAAATTCTGGAAATGAAAGCTAAACTTCACAAGATGCTGCTTGGAACCATATTTTACAATGGATAATATTAAAAAGAATTTTCACAGAAGCTTTAGTGCAATGGAAACAATATGGCTGTTTGGCAGTCATTTCCTTTTTAGGGTTTATATTTGTTTGTAAATTATTGCTCTGTGCTGTAAGCCGTTCGTAGTAATATTTTCCATTTGTCATCTAATTTTGCGGCCAAAATCGAATCATTTCTTAAATGTGTATGTTTGTCAGTGACCATATTTATATTAAAGGCTTTACAAATATCTGTTTATCCACCAAAGATGACAATGCAAAATGCCATAAATAAAATTCAAAGTGTGACGTTAGCCCGACTGAGTGCGTAAGTTTCTACATTCACGATTTCCGCAACTTAAAAGACAATTTCCGCTGGGCATCAGTGACGTAACGCAATTTGATCTAAAAGTCTGCACGTAAGTCTATTTTCATTATGCTAAAATCGCGTAACTCAGTCAACAAAAATGTATAAGATTTATTTTCACGATGCATATTTAATTACAGAAAATAAATTAGTGGTAAACAGCAACGTTTTTATTTATATATTTTGAAGTAAGTTTAAAAAACAGTTCGTTACATAATTATTTTGCTTTTGAACAGCAGTAAATATATACAGACAGGAATTAGGTGTTAAGAGCAAAGGTCATTGTACTTCTAAGCTTCATTCCATTATTCAGCGTTGAAACATATGCGAATTGTGAATTGCCCATGTCCTGTTTGAGATTTTTTCCTGGTCGTTTCGAGGAAGGCCGACACAGCGCCGGGTGCATAACTGCCAAGAAAATTTACATTTGGATAATAAAACATATAAGTGCCTTTATCATTCTAAGTTACAACTCCAATTTTATTTTATTTTAATATTAGTTTTCCATATAGTGTCAAAATGCGAAAATTGTGTGTTTATAAAATATACCTCACAAGTGGCCTAAGTAATTTAGGTACAGTTGGGCGATTACATTTTTATACTTAAAGACCCAATAAAAAGATACGTTTAAATTTCTTCCACGTCGTTTATAATAATTTCTTTCTATTTGTGTTGGGCGTTAAAAAGGGCCTGTAAGTATAGCACCCATTTTAAACACAAGCCAAGAATCTTGTCGCTCAGTGGTTGGCAAAATTGTTATTTCGCGACTCAAAATGCCTATTGAAGCTGTTGAAGACCCATTGCGTAAAACCGCTGCGACCACAGGGGCGAATTTTGGTTGTTTGTCCGGAAAGGCATAACATTTAAGCATGACATCACAAAGTTACGTCATAAAACAATTAATCTTTAAAAAAATAGCAGCTGTTTTTGAGTGATCTCTTGTGCGAATATGCAGCTGTAACTCAGCCTGATCAAGCGTAGCGCAAAACACATTACGTTTATTTGTTTTAAATTGGTAAAGCGCCTGAGGCACATAACAATATTTGAGTATAAGCCTTCTTTAACAAAACTTGGACTTTGCAGAATATATAATTCACACGGCACAATGTGCACAGTATACATAGAGCTGAATAGATTTAAATTAAACAGACAAAAATTCGCGCGACGAAAATTGTTGGGCTTTCATATTTGAACATGGCTAAAATTGTGTTTATATATTTTAACTTGACTAAAAGTATAATTTGGGGCCATAGCCTGCTGGCCATGATCAACAATGAGACAAAATAATAACGTAGTATCGGTTTCTCGGGATGGGGTTCTTTCCATGATGAATCCCGATGCAATTTCGATAAAAACGAAATCGAAATAGTTCAAAGAGCTTATCAAGTATCTTTTTTTTGTCGAGTGGTACAAATGCGAAAATTGCCTCCCTCGCCTTTGGCGCTTTTCGCAAAGGGTGTATTATCTTAAACAAAATCGTATTTACGAGCATTTATTGACAGATGTGATCTTTTCTGGCGCTTCTGTCGCATAAAATTATTTCCTGTCGTAAACGTTCGCATGCATGCAACGGTGATAATTATGAAAATACAAAGTAGTAACGCACAAGTTACCTTTGGAACAAATCACTCCTAGAAAAAAAGGTAGGGTATCATTACACGACAGTTAAAAGGGTGCGTGCGGCACAACTCTTAATGAAAATGGAGCGCCATAAATTTTACCGTTTATCCACTTTATAGGTTGACAAAAAATGTAATTCGAATAAGGCTGTTATCCTCTCGATTTTTAGTGATCGTAAAAAAACAAAAAGCGTTTCCGTTAAGTGCAAAACAATGGCATTTGTTTAGCTTTTAAAACTTTCATGTAAGGGTGCCTTGGTATCCACGGCGTCTTTGCGCTAAAAATATTAAACCAAACGGCAAATGAGTAGTATACAATAGCTTTCTGTCTTAAAATTTTAATAAGACAAACTTACGATTTCTTTCGTCCTCCGAGATTTTACGTATGTGCTTATAATGACATCTTTATCTAAATTAAAAATGTTGTCAAACACGCATTTTTATTCGCTGTTTCGCTCGCCATTTACCCAGGTCTTTTTTGAAGTTCTTTTTCTCGACAGACATACAACTTTATGCGTGTAAAACAAACAATTTTATCCGACAATATATACATCGCAATGAGGTCGTGACTATTATTAGAAAATTGTCGTACGTCTATTCATCTAAACGTGTGTTTCTACATTTCGTTTGCACATTTGCGTACAAGTTTGGCGATAGCAACAAGTTTCTAGAGCTCACATGTCTTTCCCTGTTACGTTTCGGCCCGCATGTAGCCTAATTCCCTAGCAAGCATGTAGCCTAATTCCCTAGCACGCATTTAGCCTATAATGTGTGTGCCCACAAAGAATATGCAAGAAATAATGTGGCCCGCGATGCTGTCAAACTTGGACCACCCGAGTTAAGAGTATGCTCCTAATCAAATATATATATTTACTTTTTAAGAGTGTTGGCAGCTATATGCTGCAGTCGTTAAAATGTCCATGCATTAATTGCATTTTGTAATTTTAACTATTTTGTCAACAAATAAAAATGGCCAAACCTAACAATATGCCGGATTTAGTATCGTTCTATCAGTAAAAAGTGTTTGAAACCCGACTTTTCTAGGATAATGCACAACGACTCGCGTTTTAGAAGTAAATTCTGCACAAAAATATACATGTATAGATTCTAAGCGAAACATTTGAATGTTTACTTTAGTTTAAATTAAACAATTTAAAATAAATCTAACAAATCGGGCGCCTATAAATTGTACGTTTAAATGTTCATGTAAATTAGCTATTTTTCCAGACAACTATTATCTTGATGACAAGCATAAATAAGCCCATTATAAGCATTATTTAAAACTTTGGCAGTTCAAAATTTTACGGAATTAGCGAATTTTTCATCAGCCCCGAATAAAAGTTTGCATTAAACAACTATACGGGTGCATGGTTAAACTACCGCGTCAACACAAAGTCGCGTGCTTATACTTTGGTCTTAATAATGGTGGCTGCAGGTAACAAGGCTAAAGTCCTGCTTTACTAAGCGGAGTTTTTGTGTTAAGCGGTAAAAAATATATCTGTTTTGGGAAGTTATAATGATGCGAGATTCGACTGATTGGTCTGCGTTTCGCAGTGTAATCTTTCTTTGACTGCTCAAAAGCGCATAACAACGATTAATTCGTTTATTGCATTACTTCTGTTTAAGCGGGTGCTTTGCATCAAGCGTGCGCTTGTTTTGCGTCACATCTGCCATCTCATTCGAAAAACGGGATAAAAGAACAAATGATATTGCAAAATGAAAACGTATAGATAAACTGTTGCACAATACGATAAATCAGCGCATACTAATCTCAACATTTATCAATAATTATTGACTAATTGCAATGAATGTCCAAAACATTTCAGACAATCATGACAAAACTTTTCGTAAAAGTTTATTAAGGCAGACTTATACTTTACATCAAATAATTTAACATGTTTTATTGCTTGAAAATTTATTTTAAGCGTTTCTTGGAGCCATAAGCAAATAAAAGACTGGGAAACAATATTAACAATAAGTTTAACACGTTTGCACTCAATATTTTAAATAAAATATAATTTTATCAAACAAAATAAAATTAATGCCCACCACATAGTATCGCACAGATACCGATGCCGAGCTTTATTGAACAGTATTACATTCCTAACACGTCGGAGGAAAGGGTAAGCTTAAAAAGGTCAACTTTTTACTTTAATTTTAAAATTTATGTTGTTTAAGCTAAAAACTCAACATGAAAGCAGATTAGTAAGCGCTAAATAGGCAACAATATTTCTGCATTATAAGCAAAAAGTTACATGAATATAAAATTTGTGTGAAAAACATACATTTACAATAAATGAAAAATGTCGGATTTAGGGCAAATCAACTTCGACGACTTAAAGATATAATTGGCTGCCATTTTCTTTTCCGATGCCGAGAGTTACAGAGGTCTATTGTAAGTGTAGTATCATCATCTGAAATAATATTAAGTGTCTCTTTCAAACAAATGTAATTTATTAACAAATTAACTATTTCGGTAATGTCTGACGTGTAGGCTAATTTTTATTTCTACGCTAAACATATGCTGTTAAAATACATAATTGCAAATTTTAAGGAAATTATTTGGCAAATATATAAATTTATGTGAAGAAATACTTTGGTTAAAATATGTTCAAGTTTTAAATTATATTTTCGAGTTATATGAATTATAAGTGTCTAATTTCCTGCCAAGATAAAAAAAAGTTAATTTAGATCTACAAGTCGGTGTAATTGTTTTCCCAAATAAATTTGGTGGCTATTGTTTCTTTGGTGTAACTGTAAATGCTAATAAATCATTGCTATTATTACGGTACAGGCTTAAAAAGGCGATGTAACGCTTTTCATTTTCGTATGACTGGCCACTAGAAAAAAAAATAAAATTTTGCCTTATCAGCCAGATTAAAAAATCTGTTTTATCAGTTATTTTAAAAGTGGGCTCGAGTCTTTTATGCTATTTACTTAGCCATCCCTTTTTAACCAGCTAGCCATGGAACGTTAACAGGTGCGCCGCGGGCAAGTGAAAATTGTTCTAAACTTTAGAACGCATGTTTTTTACCATTTTTTCTTTTTTCTTTCGACTTAGCCCATTCACCCCAAGCTGTTTATCAATAAAACAACTATATGAGGCCCATTTTAAGAGAAATACAAAAAAATAGACCTCGCTTTGCTCGCTTGTTGCGCCGCCAAGTTTAAACACACTAATTTATCACACTTCTATAGTAAATATTAATTTTTTGTTTGTTTTATGTGTGTTTTACTAACAACCTTGGTTGCTATGCTTTTAAACTGTGCGCGATTTGGTTTATGTGAAAAAAGTGTCCTAGCCCCAAGACTAACTAAACTGAACACTGACAGCTTTCTTAAATTGCAACAAATAATAATAATAATAATAAAAATGTTATTAACATATATGTAAAAATAATGCAGTATGTCTTACTTTGACCTCCACAATTTGTTTAAAAACACAACAAGCAGTATGTTTCTAGTGTATTTAACTTACCTCAGGTTATCACAAATTTTCGCAGCTATGGTGAGCGCAGTTCTGCTCTTCTCTCCATTTGCCGTCACAAACCCCTCCAATCCTGCAACCTCTACGAAGAAAATTAGTTGATAAACATGCTAAAATCCTTCGATACGAAAAAGTTCTTTCCACGAGTTTATAATCCTTCGATATAAAAAAGTTCCTTCCAATCAGGTGATTTGCACAGGCCCATTGATAAATTTGCTTGAAGGTTTAAAAATAGGTTAAAATAACCTCCACGTGCAGTGGCGCAATAGCAATTATTGAATCGGGCCAGACAAATTCCAAAAACGGTTGTTTGTCTATACCAGGGGTCGGCAACATACGGCCCGTCAAAAATTTATTCGGCCCACAGCTTATTTGACAAAATAGATACGAGTCCATTTCACATACTTTTGAATATTTTAACTATGTAAGTGTGAAAATTTTTCGCGCTTCGCTCGAATGATCTTCATTCATCCGGTTGGTTTACGTTTTTATAATGTCTTTTCAAAAGATTAGTGCTTCTTTACCTCTGAGGCGTGGAAGGCTGAAAAGTACGTCACGGACAAACGGAAAACGTATTTAAAATTTTTGACATATATTTTTTAACATTTATTATTTTTTCGCAGTGTAAAAAAAACTTGAAATAAATATCGGTAAACCAAAAAAAAAAATCGCGCTTAATTCGCTCGCCAGGTACGCCCAGACTTAAAAACAAAATACTGAATTAGATTAACCAATAAAGTTATCGCGTTTCTTGTAGGTTTATGACAAACGCTTTTTTTTCGCGCTTTGCGCCAACACTTTACCTCATCTTAAATGTAATTACACACGTCTTTAAGTGCAAAAAAGGCGATACCCGCCTGATTCCCAGTTACGCAAAAGGAATAAATGTACTAAATCTATAGAAATGTATTATAAACCGGGTTATTAAGAATGAATAGTGGTTAAAGATTTTTTGTTCATACACTTGTTAGTTGATGGAAACAGTAACCCAATTATTATCTACTCAAAATTATTTTGCCGTTTTACTGTTTACGCTTTCAAACATGCTTTATTGATTTAAATCTGTTTAGTAAACACACGGCGGTACTTGTGAAATGTTTCGAATTGGGATTATTGAGATACCTCCTAAACTTACATTTGATTAGAAAACAAAGCAGTCTGATGGTTAAACAAGGTTTTCGGTTTATATTTTTACGTTAGCGGTTGTTTCTACCTGACTACTTTTTAAGTCCTGTCGAGCCCCCCAAAAGCAAACAATAATAACCCCCAAAAAACTGGTATCGGTAAAATTATTTCAAAAAAAAATGGTAAAGCCGTCAAAACTTTTGCGCTAACGCGACTGCCATTGTGTTTAAATTCTTTCTGAAAACTAGTTTCATGTTGTGGCAAAAGTAATAGGGTTATTAGCACGGAACTTGAAATGCTTGTTTATTTGTCAAGTTCAGTGTTTCTCAATTTGGGCGGCAGTTACAAAGGGACATTGTAAATATTTTTTTTATTAAAGAGGAGTCAAACCACTTAAGTATACGTTCTTAAATATTTTATTGTATCAAAAATATTACCATGTACAAGACGCTACGTCATAAGTTCAAGTTGGTACTATTGTGCCAAAAACGAAAGAGAAATCGGCTTGCATGATCTTACTGGTCTGTGACGATACTTCAATCGTGTTACAGCAATTTTATGATGGAATTGCTTTGAGCAAGGGTAAATTATTGATCTTTGAAATTATAAGATAATTGTTTGCATTTACACAATTGGTTGCAAATAATGTTATAGTATATTTAAAAAAAACATAATTACAAAGGTGGCTTATAATATTTTGAATAACTTTTTCTTGCTGTTGTTTTTCCATTAAAAATAACAAAAAAATATAGCAGTATGTCGAAAATTGTAGGACTTGTGTGTTGTGTGTACTTCACTAGCTATGACATTCGTTTTGCTAATTGTATTTAATAACCCAATCATTATTAACAGTAAATTATGGGCCATTCGCTCTAACAATATATTTTTTCAACTTAGACTAAATCTGAAAATCTTTCGTCTTCGTTTGAATTTTGTTTGGCTTTTTGAAAGTATTTTAGTTCGCATTAATTTGTTAAATGCATTTCATCGTGTTTTAGCCTAAAGATTGAAATGTTTGACTATTTAAACTAGATAAATTATTTTGTTATTTTAACGCGCGATTCTTTAGCGCCCTTGACACAAATTCGGGGAATTAATATTTAAGTTTGATTAAGGTTACTTGTTTGATGATGCAATTTTCTAACGTTATAATTTCAAGTTGTTGTACCAACTCCAATTAAGCATTATGAATCCGTCCGCGAGTGTGTTATAACATTTGGGGCATTACAAAAATGAGTTTATCCCAAGGGGGCGCTGGTTCGCTGGTACAAAAGGTTAGGAAACAGTTCAAGCATAACGTAACTATTAATAAAAAAATTTACGATTAACTTGCTATTTAGAGACACTCATGACTTAACAATGCTTGGTTTTATATCAGGACAACGCTTGTTACACTACTAAATAAAAATATGAGCTAGCCTACATCTATTTCTTAAAACGCAAATATCTTAATATTTTTATTTGGTAAACACAGGAGTTTTGTGTTGTTTTAAAAAATTCTGTTTTTATTTGAGCAATTTTAGTGCATTATTTTATAGGGCTGTGTATGTCTACAAAACGAAAATAAACATTTATTATTTAATTTGTTTTACTGTGAAATAACAACAACAGGTTTGTTTATACCTTCGACAGGCCAGGCTTACTATGGTGATGACTAGGGCGATTCTTTTTTGGCTTGTCAAGAAAGTCAAAATTTTGTCAAAATTCACACGTTACTGGAAGGTCAAAATTTGTCAAAATTATTTCGAGTTAAATTCGTTTAAAAATTGCACAAAAATCATTACAAATTTAACAAAAACTGTAAGGTGCTTTTTAAATTTGTCGTTTCCAAAATAACATTGTATCAAATTTGGTTTTGAATTACATCCAGCAACATTTTAACTGTATTATCACTTCATTGGAGCAATCTACGGTATACGCGAACGGGCGTTAGTTTCAGATAGAACTTGATCAGTAATTGTTGTTGTTTTTTTCGGTGGTAATTTGCAATTATCCCACTTGCTATTTCGATAGTACGATAGGTCTTATTTGCAATCATTTTTACCTTTATATATCAACTAAACTGGTTACTCAATAATTTTGTAGTGATTGAATGGTCAGAAAATAATCGCCATAGTGATGACCGTTAAACAAGTGATTTTAAACGTAAAAGACCGACATCATCTTGATTAAGACGTTTTGATACGATTTTCAATTTATTATCCAGCTACATTACATATCCGTGCATAGTGTACCTAAGATGGTTTCCTTTTTAAACCTCTATAGTGGAAGACTTTTTTAATAAAAATTAAGCTTAATTTAATACGATTTATACCAAAGTAAAAATATTGTACCTCCTTCTAGTTCTTTGGCAAGGAAATGTAGCCCTAGTCACTTTACATCGGCTCCAGCCTCCCCACGCGAGCCATGAACTGTTGGGAACAGGGGCATCCTGTGCAGTTGGATACAGCTGGGCGCATCGGTTGTCACACTCCAAATATTCTTGAACATCTCCGATACATAGCCCAGATCCAGTCGGTCCGCCAACACATTGCCGTGAGCGTTTCTTCCACGTGCATTCAGTCCAGGAGGACCAACTTCCCCATTGTGGAAGGGGGCACGGGTCGCGACCACAGGGCATACTTTCCGTGGCTAAGTCCTCGCAGCCCAACTGACCGACTACTCCGTCAATACAGCGTCGGTTTCGGATTCTAGTTGCCAAATACCAGCTTCCGCAAGTGACCGGACACTCGCTCCAACTTGCCCATGGACTCCAGTATCCGGGACACTTACTTCTTGAGCAGCTCTGCGTTTGCGATCTCTGTTGCCTGTAGTCGAACACGCAGCTAGAGTAACCGTCACACGAGCGAATTCTTGTTTGCACTCCTACCCCACACGACCTAGTGCACGGGCCCCAGGGAGTCCACGAGGAAAAAAAACCTATATCGAGAAACAACGATAAAATTAAGCATAGAATGTTTTACTAATCATTTGGGAGAACTTCTTTAAACAGGACCTTTGAGTAGATAAATTAAAATAAAACTTTAATGAAGATTGCTTAAGGGGGGAATATAAAACATAAAACATTTAAATGCACATTAAATTTTAAGATTAAAGTTGACCTAATCTAAATATGTGGAATTTAACTTGTTATATATTCAAAAAGACTTGACTTGGACTTTACAACATTGTTTTATACCGTTTAGGTCAATACATTGATAAAAAATTTAAGTTTTATAATGCCAAAAATTTATTACAGTTTTTAATGGAATTGTAATTGTAATGTAATTGAAACATTTAAGGAAGTAATTGTAATTGTAATTGAACTGAATTAATGTAATTGATCCAACTCTTATACTGACTTTGACATTCGCTTTCCTGGCATACTCTGGACCTCCTTGGCAAACCCGGACCACACCCAAATTTGTCACGACAAGTTCTTATCGAAAACACTGTCGCGGAACCGCAAGTAACCGGACATTGCGACCAATGTCCCCACTCTCCCCAACCAACACCAACACCGACTCGCAGACCTGAATAAAAACAGTAGACGACTAAAAGTATATAAAAATAAAGTTTCTAGTTGTCTGGCTCCTTGGCGCTATACCACCACATATACTTAATAAGTAATCTTTTTTAAAAGCGATTCATTGGTCTGCATGTATTTTCATATCAACTTAATATATTATGCCCTTAAGAAGTACATAACTGTTAATGCATTTTAATATTAAACTTGCAGCTACAACAAACCCTGGTTTCTTTGGACGTTCCCTCGACATTTTGCCTTTCGACCGATGGTGTCATGTTTTTAATACAACATTATTCCCCAGTTATTTTAAGAAACATACATAAAGCAAACAAATGCATACCTGTTGTGCAGTGCAATAGTATTACCGTTAGCAAAAGTACGGTAAACCTGACAGGAAACATGTTTTCTTATTTCAAATGAACACGCTTGACGTATAACAAACCACGGCAGAAAACTATTTTAAACTAAAGTTGGACTCGTGTGTTCGCTCTTAAATAGAAAGTTGTTGCCGCAAGCCAAACATGCTTGTCACACCTAACTATATTATTTCTCATCGCGAGTGCCACAGCAATCCAAAATTGGTCATCGAAACTGTTATGCAAAAATCGAAAATAGAGCTTATTTTTAATCCCGCAGTTGTGGAATTATTTGCTATCGGGTTTTACCAATTTAAGTATTTTACCTTTATCTGTTTAATAAAAAAAATATGGTTTGTTAGGCTACATTTAATACTATGAGAAGTTCAACAATGTTAATGTATGATACCGACCCGTAATTTATTTGCATAGTGTTGATTTAAACTTCTTGAACTGGATTTCCCCGCCGGTTTTGCTGATCTTTCACTCTAGAAAATCCTATATCAACTTCCTTGTTATAAATGCTTGTTTAAACATATACATTTTGTTTTTTGCGTTTAATTTTTTTGGTCGAAAGTATAGCCTGTGAATAACGAAATGTAATACAATACTTTCCCTTTCGTAACATTTCAGGGAAATGAAAATGTATCGATTATAGCGTTAATTTGATTTCGAAAATTTCAAAAAAGTTTTAGTTTGTAAAGTGATATTTAAATATTTTAATTTTGAAATATCTTGCGTTAGATACAATTATAACGCGTAGTTTTGTTGGGCTACAAACATGCTGTTGTCAATTTTTGGCTTTGCAAGTAGTCCATTTATTCCGTGTCGGTCTGTGCTGTTAGACTACAATTTTAAAGACAAAGTTTGAATGCTTTTTTTACATGGGTTCTACACAAATTAAAGGCTATGATTGCCTAATCATTTTTCAGATTGGCGCTTTGATCAACACGTTCACAATGGTACAATGATAGAAACGTGCATGACGTCAAAAAAGTCTGCCTTAGGCGAAATTCTGGAAATGAAATCTAAACTTCACAAGATGCTGCTTGGAACCATATTTTACAATGGATAATATTAAAAAGAATTTTCACAGAAGCTTTAGTGCAATGGAAACAATATGGCTGTTTGGCAGTCATTTCCATTTTAAGGTTTGCATTTATTTGTAAATTATTGCCCTGTGCTGTAAGCCGTTCGTAGTAATATTTTCCATTTGTCATCTAATTTTGCGGCCAAAATCGAATCATTTCTTAAATGTGTATGTTTGTCAGTGACCATATTTATATTGAAGGCTTTACAAATTTATGTTTATCCACCAAAGATGACAAACAAAATGCCATAAATAAAATTCAAAGTGTGACGTTAGCCCGACTGAGTGCGTAAGTTTCTACATTCACGATTTCCGCAACTTAAAAGACAATTTCCGCTGGGCATCAGTGACGTAACGCAATTTGATCTAAAAGTCTGCACGTAAGTCTATTTTCATTATGCTAAAATCGCGTAACTCAGTCAACAAAAATGTATAAGATTTATTTTCACGATGCATATTTAATTACAGAAAATAAATTAGTGGTAAACAGCAACGTTGAAATCACAAACAGCAACGTTTTTATTTATATATTTTGAAGTAAGTTTAAAAAACAGTTCGTTACATAATTATTTTGCTTTTGAACAGCAGTAAATATATACAGACAGGAATTAGGTGTTAAGAGCAAAGATCATTGTACTTCTAAGCTTCATTCCATTATTCAGCGTTGAAACATATGCGAATTGTGAATTGCCCATGTCCTGTTTGAGATTTTTTCCTGGTCGTTTCGAGGAAGGCCGACACAGCGCCGGGTGCATAACTGCCAAGAAGATTTACATTTGGATAATAAAACATATAAGTGCCTTTATCATTCTAAGTTACAACTCCAATTTTATTTTATTTTAATATTAGTTTTCCACATAGTGTCAAAATGCGAAAATTGTGTGTTTATAAAATATACCTCACAAGTGGCCTAAGTAATTTAGGTACAGTTGGGCGATTACTTTTTTATACTTAAAGACCCAATAAAAAGATACGTTTAAATTTCTTCCACGTCGTTTATAATAATTTCTTTCTATTTGTGTTGGGCGTTAAAAAGGGCCTGTAAGTATAGCACCCATTTTAAACACAAGCCAAGAATCTTGTCGCTCAGTGGTTGGCAAAATTGTTATTTCGCGACTCAAAATGCCTATTGAAGCTGTTGAAGACCCATTGCGTAAAACCGCTGCGCCCACAGAGGCGAATTTTGGTTGTTTGTCCGGAAAGGCATAACATTTAAGCATGACATCACAAATTTACGTCATAAAACAATTAATCTTTAAAAAAATAGCAGCTGTTTTTGAGTGATCTCTTGTGCGAATATGGAGCTGTAACTCAGCCTGATCAAGCGTAGCGCAAAACACATTACGTTTATTTGTTTTAAATTGGTAAAGCGCATGAGGCACATAACAATATTCGAGTATAAGCCTTGTTTAACAAAACTTGGACTTTGCAGAGTATATAATTCACACGGCACAATGTGCATAGTATACATAGAGCTGAATAGATTTAACTTAAACAGACAAAAATTCAAGCGAAGAAAATTGTTGGGCTTTCATATTTGAACATGGCTAAAATTGTGTTTATATCTTTTGCCTTGACTAAAAGTATAATTTGGGGCCATAGCCTGCTGGCCATGATCAACAATGAGACAAAATAATAACGTAGTATCGGTTTCTCGGGATGGGGTTCTTTCCATGATGAATCCCGATGCAATTTCGATAAAAACGAAATCGAAATAGTTCAAACAGCTTATCAAGTATCTTTTTTTTGTCGAGTGGTACAAATGCGAAAATTGCCTCCCTCGCCTTTGGCGCTTTTCGCTAAAGGGTGTAATATCTTAAACAAAATCGTATTTACGAGCATTTATTGACAGATGTGATCTTTTCTGGCGCTTCTGTCGCATAAAATTATTTCCTGTCGTAAACGTTCGCATGCATGCAACGGTGATAATTATGAAAATACAAAGTAGTAACGCACAAGTTACCTTTGGAACAAATCACTCCTAGAAAAAAAGGTAGGGTATCATTACACGACAGTTAAAAGGGTGCGTGCGGCAGAAAATGGAGCGCCATAAATTTTACCGTTTATCCACTTTATAGGTTGACAAAAAATGTAATTCGAATAAGGCTGTTATCCTCTCGATTTTTAGTGATCGTAAAAAAACAAAAAGCGTTTCCGTTAAGTGCAAAACAATGGCATTTGTTTAGCTTTTAAAACTTTCATGTAAGGGTGCCTTGGTATCCACGGCGTCTTTGCGCTAAAAATATTAAACCAAACGGCAAATGAGTAGTATACAATAGCTTTCTGTCTTAAAATTTTAATAAGACAAACTTACGATTTCTTTCGTCCTCCGAGATTTTACGTATGTGCTTATAATGACATCTTTATCTAAATTAAAAATGTTGTCAAACACGCATTTTTATTCGCTGTTTCGCTCACCATTTACCCAGGTCTTTTTTGAAGTTCTTTTTCTCGACAGACATACAACTTTATGCGTGTAAAACAAACAATTTTATCCGACAATATATACATCGCAATGAGGTCGTGACTATTATTAGAAAATTGTCGTACGTCTATTCATCTAAACGTGTGTTTCATTTCGTTTGCACATTTGCGTACAAGTTTGGCGATAGCAACAAGTTTCTAGAGCTCACATGTCTTTCCCTGTTACGTTTCGGCCCGCATGTAGCCTAATTCCCTAGCACGCATGTAGCCTAATTCCCTAGCACGCATGTAGCCTATAATGTGTGTGCCCACAAAGAATATGCAAGAAATAATGTGGCCCGCGATGCTGTCAAACTTGGACCACCCGAGTTAAGAGTATGCTCCTAATCAAATATATATATTTACTTTTTAAGAGTGTTGGCAGCTATATACTGCAGTCGTTAAAATGTCCATGCATTAATTACATTTTGAAATTTTAACTATTTTTTCAACAAATAAAAATGGCCAAACCTAACAATATGCCGGATTTAGTATCGTTCTATCAGTAAAAAGTGTTTGACACCCGACTATCCTAGGATAATGCAAAACGACTCGCGTTTTAGAAGTAAATTCTGCACAAAAATATACATGTATAGATTCTAAGCGAAACATTTGAATGTTTACTTTAGTTTAAATTAAACAATTTAAAATAAATCTAACAAATCGGGCGCCTATAAATTGTACGTTTAAATGTTCATGTAAATTAGCTATTTTTCAAGACAACTATTATCTTGATGACAAGCATAAATAAGCCCATTATAAGCATTATTTAAAACTTTGGCAGTTCAAAATTTTACGGAATTAGCGAATTTTTCATCAGCCCCGAATAAAAGTTTGCATTAAACAACTACGGGTGCATGGTTAAACTACCGCGTCAACACAAAGCCGCGTGCTTATACTTTGGTCTTAATAATGGTGGCTGCAGGTAACAAGGCTAAAGTCCTGCTTTACTAAGCGGAGTTTTTGTGTTAAGCGGTAAAAAATATATCTGTTTTGGGAAGTTATAATGATGCGAGATTCGACTGATTGGTCTGCGTTTCGCAGTGTAATCTTTCTTTGACTGCTCAAAAGCGCATAACAACGATTAATTCGTTTATTGCATTACTTCTGTTTAAGCGGGTGCTTTGCATCAAGCGTGCGCTTGTTTTGCGTCACATCTGCCTTCTCATTCGAAAAACGGGATAAAAGAACAAATGATATTGCAAAATGAAAACGTATAGATAAACTGTTGCACAATACTATAAATATGTGCATACCAATCTAAACATTTATCAATAATTATTGACTAATTGCAATGAATGTCCAAAACATTTCAGACAATCATGACAAAACTTTTCGTAAAAGTTTACTAAGGCAGACTTATACTTTACATAAAATAATTTAACATGTTTTATTGCTTGAAAATTTATTTTAAGCGTTTCTTGGAGCCATAAGCAAATAAAAGACTGGAAAACAATATTAACAATAAGTTTAACATTGTACTCAATATTTTAAATAAAATATAATTATTATCAAACAAAATAAAATTAATGCCCACCACATAGTATCGCAGAGATACCGATGCCGAGCTTTATTGAACAGTATTACATTCCTAACACGTCGGAGGAAAGGGTAAGCATAAAAAGGTCAACTTTTTACTTTAATTTTGAAATTTATGTTGTCTAAACTAAAAACTCAACATAAAACAGATTAGTAAAGCGTTAGTATAGGCAACAATATTTCTGCATTAGTATAAGCAAAAAGTTACATGAACATAAAATCTGTGTGAAAAACATACATTTAGAATAATGAAAAATGTCGGATTTAGGGCAAATCAGCTTCGACGACTTAAAGATATAATTGGCTGCCATTTTCTTTTCCGATGCCAAGAGTTACAGAGGTCTATTGTAAGTGTAGCATCATCATCTGAAATAATATTAAGTGTGCCTTTCAAACAAATGTAATTTATTAACAAATTAACTATTTTGGTAATAACTGACGTGTAGGCTAATTTTTATTTCTAAGCTAAACATATGCTGTTAAAATACATAATTGTAAATTTTAAGGAAATTATTTGGCAAATATATAATATTTATGTGAAGAAATACTTTGGTTGAAATATGTTCAGGTTTTAAATTATATTTTCGAGTTATATGAATTATAAGGACCAAAACCGCTAGAAAAAATGTCTAATTTCCTGCCAAGATAAAAAAAAGTTAATTTAGATCTACAAGTCGGTGTAATTGTTTTCCCAAATAAATTTGGTGGCTATTGTTTCTTTGGTGTAACTGTAAATGCTAAAAAATCATTGCTATTATTAGGTACAGGCTTAAAATGGCGATGTAACGCTTTTCATTTTAGTATGACTGGCCACTATAAAAAAAAATAAAATGTTTTCCTTATCAGCCAGATTAAAAAATCTGTTTTATCAGTTATTTTGAAAGGGGGCTCGAGTCTTTTATGCTATTTACTTAGCCATCCCTTTTTAACCAGCTAGCCATGGAACGTTAACAGGTGCGCCGCGGGCAAGTGAAAAATGTTCTAAACTTTAGAACGCATGTTTTTTACCATTTTATCTTTTTTCTTTCGACTTAGCCCATTCACCCCAAGCTGTTTATCAATAAAACAACTATATGAGGCCCATTTTAAAAGAAATACAAACAAATATACCTCGCTTTGCTCGCTAGGTGCGCCGCCAAGTTTAAACACACTAATTTATCACACTTCTATAGTAAATATTAATTTTTGTTTTTTTTATGTGTGTTTTACTAACAACCTTGGTTGCTATGCTTTTAAACTGTGCGCGATTTGGTTTATGTGGAAAAAGTGTCCTAGCCCCAAGACTAACTAAGCTGAACACAGACAGCTTTCTTAAAATGCAACAAATAATAATAATAATAAACATGTTATTAACGTATATGTAAAAATAATGCAGTGTGTGTTACTTTGATCTCCACAATTTGTTTAAAAACACAACAAGCAGTATGTTTCTAGTGTATTTAACTTACCTCAGGTTATCACAAATTTCCGCAGCTATGGTGAGCGCAGTTCTGCTCTTCACTCCGTTTACCGTCACAAACCCCTCCAATCCTGCAACCTCTACGAAGAAAATTAGTTGATAAACATGCTAAAATCCTTCGATACGAAAAAGTTCTTTCCACGAGTTTATAATCCTTCGATATAAAAAAGTTCCTTCCAATCAGGTGATTTGCACAGGCCCGTTGATAAATTTGCTTAAAGGTTTAAAAATAGGTATAATTTCTCTGCTACCCATGGACCGTTTAAAATAACCTCCGCGTGCAGTGGCGCAATAGCAATTATTGAATCGGGCCAGACAAATGCCAAAAACGGATGTTTGTCTATACCAGGGGTCGGCAACATACGGCCCAAGTGTGATAAATTTTCGCGCTTCGCTAGAATGATCTTCATTCATCCGGTTGGTTTACGTTTTAATAATGTCTTTTCAAAAGATTAGTGCTTTTTTACCTCTGCGGCGTGGAAGGCTGAAAAGTGCGTCACGGACAAACGGAAAACGTATTTAAATTTTTTTTTTATATTTTTTAACATTTATTATTTTTTCGCAGTGTAAAAAAAACTTGAAATAAATATCGGTAAACCCCCCCAAAAAATCGCGCTCAATTCGCTAGCCAGGTACGCCCAGACTTAAAAACAAAATACTGAATTAGATTAACCAATAAAGTTATCGCGTTTCTTGTGGGTTTATTACAAACGCTTTTTTTCGCGCTTTGCGCCAACACTTTACTTCACCTTAAATGTAATTACACACGTCTTAAAGTGCAAAAAATGCGATACCCGCCTGATTCATAGTTACGCAAAAGGAATAAATGTACTAAATCTATAGAAATGTATTATAAACCGGGTTATTAAGAATAAATAGTGGTTAAAGATGTTTCTTCATACACTTGTTAGTTGATGGAAACAGTAACCCAATTATTATCTACTCAAAATTATTTTGCCGTTTTACTGTTTACCCTTTCAGACAGTCTTTATTGATTTAAATCTGTTTAGTAAACACACGGCGGTACTTGTGAAATGTTTCGAATTAGGATTATTGAGATACCTCCTAAACTTACATTTGATTAGAAAACAAAGCAGTCTGATGGTTAAACAAGGTTTTCGGTTTATATTTTTACGTTAGCGGTTGTTTCTACCTGACTACTTTTTAAGTCCTGTCGAGCCCCCAAAACCAAACAATAATAACCCCAAAAAACTGGTATCGGTAAAAAACAATATTATAAAAAAACTGGTAAAACCATCAAAACTTTTGCGCTAACGCGACTGCCATTGTGTTTAAATTCTTTCTGAAAAAAAGTTTCATGCTTGTGGCAAAGGTAATAGGGTTATTTGCACGGAACTTGAAATGCTTGTTTATTTGTCTAGTTCAGTGTTTCTCAATTTGGGCGGTAGTTACAAAGGGACATTGTAAATATTTTTTTTATTAAAGAGGAGTCAAACCACATAAGTGGACGTTCTTAAATATTTTATTGTATCAAAAATATTACCATGTACAAGACGCTACGTTATAAGTTAAATTTAGTACTATTGTGCCAAAAACGAAAGCGAAATCGGCTTGCATGATCTTACTGGTCGGTGACGATACTTCAATGGTGTTACAGCAATTTTATGATGGAATTGCTTTGAGCAAGGGTAAATTATTGATCTTTGAAATTATAAGATAATTGTTTGCATTTACACAATTGGTTGCAAATAATGTTATATAGTATATTTAAAAAAAACCATAATTACAAAGGTGGCTTATAATATTTTGAATAACTTTTTCTTACTGTAGCTTTTCCATTAAAAATAACAAAAAAATATAGCAGTATGTCGAAAATTGTAGGACTTGTGTGTTTTGTGTACTTCAATAGCTATGACATTCGATTTGTTAATTGTATTTAATAACCCAATCATTATTAACAGTAAATTATAGGCCAGTCGCTCTAACAATATATTTTTTCAACTTAGACGAAATCCGAAAATCTTTCGTCTTCGTTTGAATTTTGTTTGGCTTTTTAAAGTAATTTTGTTCGCTTAAATTTGTTAAATGCATTTCATTGTGTTTTAGCCTAAAGATTGAAATTTTTGACTATTTAAACTAGATAAATTATTTTGTTATTTTAACGCGCGATTCTTTAGCGCCCTTGACACAAATTCGGGGAATTAATATTTAAGTTTGATTAAGGTTACTTGTTTAATGATGCAATTTTCTAACGTTATAATTTCAAGTTGTTGTGCCAACCCCAATCTTCTTCTTTCGTGTTGGTTAGATATCTGGGCAGTGGCTTGTGAGCCACTGCGTGGTAGAGGGTTTTGCGGCCAATATCGCTGCCCAACCACCGGGACAGGAAAAGTTTGGACATTCTTCCACGATGTGGTTTGCCGTTTGTGTGGCTCCGCACTCACATAGTGGGGAAGGGGCAAGGCCCCATTATAACATAGAGGAGGCAAAACGGCCGACTCCTGTTAATAAGCGGTTGCGTCTCACATTCGCTGTTCTCGACAGCTCTGGGGCGTGGTAGCGAGCCGCGGAGATGGATGCGTGTAGCTTTGTCTTGTTTGTTGACCATTCTTCTTCCCAGGTTTCCTCCTTCCATTTTGACGCAGTTTTGCCATCAAGGATTGCTTTCTTGAATGACTGTGCTGCGGTTACAAAGGAGTGTCGTGACTTCAGTCGCGTTGCCTGCGCACAGCCTGAGATTTTGCTGTGCAGTAGATGGTCAGGCCACAAGAGTGCCTTGCGCGATTGAGCAAAGGTTGCTCCCTTTCGCCTTATGTCAGTTGGCACAATCCCTGCTAGCACTGGGAGGTTGTTTACTGGGGTCGCTGTTAGACAGCCAGTGATGGTCCGCAAGCAGTTATTTATTGGCACGTCCAGTAGTTTGGTGTGTGCACTCCTGGACCATGCGGCCGCACAGTATTCTGCTGGCGCGTATACAAGCGCGAGTGCATGCAGTAGATCGCAAAACATTGCTGCTGGAACCCCATGTTGTGCCAGCGAGTCTTTTAATTAGAGCTGCTCGGGATGAGACCTTGTTCCTCAAACCCTCCAGGTGTTTTCGATACGTGAGGGAACGGTCCAGTTTGACACCAAGGTAGGTTGGGCACGGGTCAAAGGGAAGGTTGGAGCCGTTACATACGATGCGTATCTCCCTGGAGGCTTCCCTGTTGTTTAAGTGGAAGGCGGAGGCGACAGACTTTCTTTTTGTTGTGCTCAGCACCAGTCTCCAATTTTCAAGGTATGTTGAGAGTGTGCCGACATCCTTGATGAGAGTACTTTCGACAGTTTCCCAACTCCGGCTTGACGTAAGTATTGCGATGTCATCTGCGTATGAGTATTTGCGGGCAGTGGTTTGGGGAAGGTCATACATGTATATGTTGAAGAGCATCGGTGCAAGCACAGAACCCTGTGGGACCCCATTTCTTAGCCGCCTTAAACGACTTTGGCCGTCGCTTGTACGGAGAATGAAACTCCTGTTAGATACCAGTTCCATGGTAAACTGTACCATGCGTTTGTCAGGGACGGTTTTCAGGAGCTTGTAGGTTAGGCCCTGGTGCCGTATGGTGTCATAGGCAGCTGTCAGGTCTAAGAATACAGCGCCTGTTTTGTTGTTGGCTTGGTAACCGTCTTCAATATCCTGCGTCAGGAGGGTGACTTGGTCTGATGTGCACCTACCACGTCTGAAGCCTGCTTGCTCTGATGGTAATTGGGGATCAACGACAGGTTCTTATCGTGAGTGTATGATTCGCTCAAGGATCTTGAAAGGGATGCTTAGCAGGGATATTGGGCGGTAGCTCTTCGCATCGTCGGTTGGCTTGTTTGGCTTGGGTATGGCTATCACAAGGGTTCTTCTCCATATCCTTGGAATTTTTAGCCGGTTCATGCACGACGAGAGGAACTTTGCAAGCCAATGGATTGCAGAGTCCCCCATGTGTATGAGGAATTCTGGATGGAGGCGATCGGGGCCAGGTGCTTTGCCGGACTTTAGCTTCCGAAGGGCGTTGCGGACTTCTTCGGGTGTAAACTCGCTAGAGAGGTTTGCGTCTGCAGTCGGTGATCTCCAAAGCTCTGATAGTTTCTTTACCAGAGTTGTCTTGGATTGCCGATGGATTTTGGCATTGCGACCATTTTTCACTAGACGCGAAGCTATAGCGTTTGTTGTGACAGGACACTTGCCCGGAGCAGCCTTGCCACGGCCCGTGAGTCGATTAATGGTGAGCCACGCCTTTCGGCTAGAGTGTGTGAAGTCGATGGACTCTACTGTCTCGATCCAGCGAGCTTGGCGCTTTCGGTCTAGGTGGTTTACCAGTTCATCGGCTGCTGATTTGGTTTCTTTCAAATTGCTGGAGCGTTTAAACTGGCTATACAGGTCCTGGCAGTCCTGGTCCCAGCAAGGGACGTAGTTATTGCGGAATCCCCGCGGGATTGCCTGTTTTGCCGCGCTCATCAGCATTCCTGCGAAAGCGTAATAGGCCTTATTTTGGTATTGCGAGTCTGGGCTTGGCAAGGTTTTTGCCATGTGGTGTGTTGCCTTGTTGTAGAGCAACCAACGTGCCTTTCGGAAATTCCACCGTCTCACAGGTTTGCTTGGGGTTGGTTTTAAATGACCGGCCATTGATGTTATTGAAACTCTGTGCTGTGACCGAGGGAACCGACTGATGACGTGTCGTTCAGGAAGGGCTTGTCCAGCAGGCACTCTCACAAAAACAAGGTCTGGATTGCTTCCAGTGCTCCAGCGTCCCGAGGTAAAACTGTCGGGGTCTTTTGGGTCATACAAGAGCGACAGGTTGTTAGTTGATGCCCAGTCGGAAAGGGTTTCTCCATCGCGATTGCTGGTCTGGTACCCCCAGTCCGTGTGGTGACAATTGAAGTCACCTACATACAGGCAAGGGGCAGGGAGTATGGGCAGCGAATTTATCTCGAGTGCTACAGGTGGCGGCTTGTAGACGTTAACGTGAGTGGTTCCTTGTACTTCAACAGCATGCCATTCAATGTCGCTTTCTTTAGGGCATCTTGCTTTGATGGTGTAGTTAAAGCAATTTTTAACAAATGTGGCAATTCCATGTTTCCGGCTAGTAGTATAATCCGCAAGGCGATATTGCTGAATCTTTAGCCTAGCATCTGTGTCGCAGTGGGTTTCTTGGAGTAGAATCAAGACTGTATCATGTTCTTCCGCCAGTCTTGTGATTACTTCCAGCTTAGCGTTGGTGAGGCCCTCTACATTTAACTGGAGAACCGACATCCTCTCATCTTTGACGATTGTCCGCCCTGAAAAGGGCACAGTGTGGGATTCGTGGATGTGGTTCGACGTTGAAGCACTTGACGTTTTCATATCTTCGCATAAGTAGCAAGTTTCGTTTCTCAGGGTTGTTTCTCAGATTAGCTGATAGGCTCTGATACTTACGGGGACGACCACGTGAAGGTACTTGCTTTCTTCCCCGCCAACCCCAATTAAGCATTGTGAATCCGTCCGCGAGTGTGTTAAAACATTTGGGGCATTACAAAAATGAGTTTATCCCAAGGGGGCGCTGGTTCGCTGGTACAAAAGGTTAGGAAACAGTTCCAGCAAAACGTAACTATTAATAAAAAATTTTACGATTAACTTGCTATTTAGAGACACTCGTGACTTAACAATGCTTGGTTTTATATCAGGACAACGCTTGTTACACTATTAAATAAAAATATGAACTAGCCTACATCTATTTCTTAAAACGCAAATATCTTAATATTTTTATTTGGTAAAACACAGGAGTTGTGTTGTTTTAAAAAATTCTGTTTTTATTAGAGCAATTTTAATGCATTACTTTATAGGGCTGTTGATATATAATTTTGGTGTTTCGTTGTGTTTGTAGTATATTAGCAGAACTGACGATGCTTTTTGCGTAACTATAGTATTCTGCTTTTGTTGAATAAAGTTGTTTTTGGATCTCTTTTACAACCTTTGTGGTTTTGCTTGAATTTTATAGGGCTGTGTATGTCTACAAAACGAAAATAAACATTTATTATTTGATTTGTTTTACTGTGAAATAACAACAACGGGTTTGTTTATACCTTCGACAGGCCAGGCTTACTATGGTAATGACTAGGGCGATTCTTTTTTGGTTGTCTAGAAAGTCAAAATTTTGTCAAAATTTACAAGTTAGGTCAAAATTTGTCAAAATTATTTCAGGTAAATTCGTTTAAAAATTGCACAAAAATCATTACAAATTTAACAAAAACTGCGTAAGGTGCTTTTTGAAATTGTCGTTTCCAAAATAACATGGTATCAGATTTGGTTTTGAATTACATCCAGCAACATTTTAACTGTATTATCACTTCATTGGAGCAATCTACGGTATACGCGAACGGGCGTTAGTTTCAGATAGAACTTGATCAGTAATTGCTGTTGTTTCTTTCGGTGGTGATTTGCAATTATCCCACTTGCTATTTCGATAATACGCTAGGTCTTATTTGCAATTATTTTTACCTTTATATATCAACTAAACTGTTTACTCAATAATTTTGTAGTGATTGAATGGTCAGAAATAATCGCCATAGTGATGACCGTTAAACAAGTGATTTTAAACGTATAAGACCGACATCATCTTGATTAAGACGTTTTGATACGATTTGCAATTTATTATCCAGCTACATTACAGATCCGTGCATAGTGTACCTAAGATGGTTTCCTTTTTAAACCTCTATAGTGGAAGACTTTTTTAATAAAATTCAAGCTTATTTAATAAAATTCAAGTTAATACGATTTACACCAAAGTAAAAATATTGTACCTCCTTCTAGTTCTTTGGCAAGGAAATGTAGCCCTAGTCACTTTACATCGGCTCCAGCCTCCCCACGCGAGCCATGAACTGTTGGGAACAGGGGCATCCTGTGCAGTTGGATACGGCTGGGCGCATCGGTTGTCACACTCCAAATCTTCTTGATCAACTCCGATACATAGCCCAGATCCAGTCGGTCCGCCAACACATTGCCGTGAGCGTTTCTTCCACGTGCATTCAGTCCAGGAGGACCAACTTCCCCACTGTGGAAGGGGACACGGGTCGCGACCACAGGACATACTTTCCGTGGCTAAGTCCTCGCAGCCCAACTGACCGACTACTCCGTCAATACAGCGTCGGTTTCGGATTCTAGTTGCCAAATACCAGCTTCCGCAAGTGACCGGACACTCGCTCCAACTTGCCCATGGACTCCAATATCCGGGACACTTACTTCTTGAGCAGCTCTGCGTTTGCGATTTCTGTTGCCTGTAGCGGTCGGACACGCAGCTAGAGTAACCGTCACACGAGCGAATTCTTGTTTGCACTCCTACCCCACACGACCTAGTGCACGGGCCCCAGGGAGTCCACGAGGAAAAAATACCTACATCGAGAAACAACGATAAAATTTAGCATAGAATGTTTTACTAATCATTTGGGAGAACTTCTTCAAACGGAACCTTTAAGTAGATAATTTAAAATAAAACTTTAATGAAGATTGCTTAAGGGGGGAATTCAAAACATTTAAATGCACATTAAATTTTAAGATTAAAGTTAACCTAGGTACTCTAAATATGACTTGGAATTTAACTTGTTATATATTCAAAACGGCTTGACTTGGACTTCACAACATTGTTGTATACTGACCAGAGTTGGATCAATTGTAATTTGTAATTGTAATTGATGTAATTAATTACAGGTTTTAATGTAATTGTAATGTGATTGAGGCTTTTCCATTCTGTGTAATTCTAATTGTAATTGTAATTTGCTAAAAGTTTAGGTCAATACATTGATATTGAGAAAATTTAAGTTTTAATGCCAAAAATTTATTACAGTTTTTAATGTAATTGCAATTGTAATATAATTGAAACATTTAAGGGAGTAATTGTAATTGTGATTGTAATTGAACTGAATTCATGTAATTGATCCAACTCTTATGCTGACCTTGACATTCGCTTCTCTGGCATACTCTGGACCTCCTTGGCAAACCCGGACCACACCCAAATTTGTCACGACAAATTCTTATCGAAAACACTGTCGCGGAATCGCAATTAAACGGACATTGCGACCAATGTCCCCACTCTCCCCAACCACACACCAACACCGACTCGCAGACCTGAATAAAAACAGTAGACAACTAAAAGTATATAAAAGTAAAGTTTCTAGTTGTCTGGCCCCTTGGCGCTATACCACCACATATACTTAATAATAATATTTTTTAAAGACGATACATTGGTTTGCATGTGTTTTCATATCAACTTAATATATTATGGCCTTAAAATGTACATAACTGATGATGCATTTTAACATTTTAATATTAAACTTGCGAGCTACGACAAACCCTGGTTTCTTTGGACGTTCCCTCACAAGGAAAGTTGCCAATTTGACCAAGTGGACAGTTTCTAGTACGCAATTGCGTAAATGTTTGGCCGCAAGGAGCTGGACATTCTCCCCATGGTGACCAAGCGCTCCATCCTACTTCAGGGGGCTCCTCTAAAAGAAAACAAATACGTAAGATTGAATGCAATATAATTAAGATATGCATCATGACAAGCAGTCCACCAGTATATAGTGCATTAGAGCAGTGGCCGCAAATAGTGCATCGTTAGAGGACAATTGCTGTGGTATATAAGTTTCGACGCTGTATGTAGCGCATTACGACATATAGATATGATTGTTGGATTTTAGGCCAATGGATACTTGACATACTTAGATTGATATAATGTTGAATAAGCACTTAATAGCTTATTTGTGTTTTTCAAAATCGCCTTACGATACATCAGGTATCGAGTCATGAAACTATAGTAAAACTTACCAATGACAGAACTATTGACGGAACAGCAAGTCTTTTGACAATTCTCGTTCATGTAGGCAGGAAAAACAAAGCACCAAGATTGCTGAGCTTTACAAAATCCGTCCTCCAACCGATTGTTCAAACTAGAACACGGATCTTTAAATATAAAAATACTTTCTAAACATTTGAACAGTTTAAGGATAATTAGGTTATATTAAGCAAAATATAAGCATGTTTCAGCGATTCCCTAAAAGGGTGGTATTGCGAAATTTAAAAAGGGAAATCATAATAATTTATGTGATGCATAACATATGTTTAGTATACATTTTGTGTAAATCTTAACCTGGTAAAAGAACGTCCTGAAATATTCGATTGCAATCTTCAATGCCAGTCAAAAAAATGGGCCTTGTAAGTGCCTCGAACTTGTAAGGAAATGTAACGGATGGTGAACATCCAAGTTGTAGTTCTGGAATGGCTTGCATTTTGTCCAACGTATTTGATAAGGTATTAAGTATGCTTTGAAAGTTTGTGGGCATTGAAGCGCCGTTTGGACTGGCCGCTGATGTGGCGAATTCTCTAGGATTTGGGACTTGAACAACTTGTAGCGGCGGAATCGAACTTGAGCTTTGACGCAACGTACAGTCTCTATGTAAAATGCAAACTGTTTTTTACAGCCATCGTTTGCTTTAAAACTTTACAAATACTTACTGGGTTCCTTTCAATTATTACATTTAAATATACACAAATAATTTTGTAGCATTATATCCTAGTTAGCTTATATATATAGCCTATATATATATGCGAATTTTACACATATTACAATATTTAACATTTGGAAAGTGGATAAGTCATCATAACTATATACTATACGTCAACGTGTGTAAGAAGTTTAGGATATGAAATATATAATTCAGTGTTTTAACTAAAATGCAGGACCTAATGTAATGTAATGATCATTATAAATTATGCCTTGTAAACCCTTTACTATATGCGTGCATGTACCTATGTATTCAAATTTACTTGTTCTTTTCGTATATTTGTTGCTTTAGGATATCGCTAACAACTTACCCACAGATGACTTGCTCTTCAATGAAAGTTATCAGAGCCTCAAAGTCAAAAGGTCGTATGTTGCGAGGTTGCACCACCTTCATTTCCAGGCATTTGGCGTATTCAACTTTTAGATCGGACACTGGGTTCACTTCCAGCGCTTGTCTTTTGGTCCTCCTCCGATACGTGGCTGTTGAATTAGTTTTTGACTAGTTTGCTTTGGTTTAATTAAATCTATTATAATTTTGCATTATATTATAAATAGATAATAACGCATGCAAAATAATAACAAATCTTTACTGGTCAGTCGAACATACAAATCCATGACTTTCATTTACTGTAGTGGTAATAAAATTTATAAAATTCCTAGTTTATATATACCGTTCGGCCCATCAGTCTTAACTGCATCCGAATAACTCTGAATGCATGCGGCGGTGGCTGTTATCACGGGTCCACTTTTAAGGTAAAACTTGAGCCTGTTTGTCCAACATTCAGTTGTGTCATTCAAGAGATCCCTATTGTGTATAAAATACATTGCTTGTTAAGGCAACATTTAAAGTAAACTTGAGTTAAACTGGGATAAGTAAAATTATATTTTCATACACGTCTTTCAAGGAAACAGTTTTAAATATATCTAAGCGGTATTTAGAAGGCTACAAACAACAAAAAGTTTTATAAAATACTAGTACACAAACGTACACTTCCACCGCTAAAGCTGTAGTCCCGTAAAGCCATACTCAATATCTAACGAAAGTGGTAAAAACACACTTGTATTTTTTTGAAGAGCAGCTGAAGGAATTTAAACAAAGGACTAAACCAAGGAAGCGTTTATTTCAGAATTATTGCTTTTTATAAAGTTTTAAATTTAGGGATTATCCAGACTCTCGTTTATTCAGGCCCAGGGGCAACGCCATGCCCCCCCCCCCCACCCCCCGCTCCAAAAAAAATAAAAATATAAAGTCTTTGCCGACTTTTCCTGTGTTCTTGTGCCGACAGACTATTGTATATTAGCATGTGAACTCTATAAAGTGCATATTTTGTTATTTAAATGCTATTATTGTGAACAAATATTAGAATGTCTATGTGCCTAATCCGTCACTGCGTCTCGTACTCTTTCAAATTAAAAGTTTTCTCAATTTGAGCAAAATAACAGTATTTTTTCGCATTTAACGAGATTAGACTATATAAAGATTCAGCTACAATTTGCGCACCAGTTCCCTCGAGAAAAATATATCTTTTAAAGATTATTGTTTTATGACGTCACATAATGACGTTTGTGACGTCATCCCTAAAAACATTACGTGCTCCCCAAACAAAAATCCTGAATCCGTCCCGGCTTGAGGCAACGTAAAGTTGTAACATACTCACGGGCAATCGTGATTAGCGCTGTTACTGTACCAAAACGTTCCCAAGACCGAATAGTTGATCACGGTATCCCAGCTGGTGTTAGTCGGCCTCTAAATAGAATACTCAAGTTGTATAGTGTATGTATGACTTTATCAGTCTAAGTAATGTAATAATGACCACTGAAAATGCAACAACATACATATACCATCGATCTTTCAAGCTGTGGAATCCCAAGGCCTATACGTATAGACCAGGGGTCGGAAACCTATTGCTCGCAAACTCTTTTGTTGAAGGCGACTGCCTCGCAGATCAATCTAATCTGGCATTTATTAGCATGATCGTAACGAAAAAATCGTTTTCTGTTATTTCATATAACGTAACAATTGTGCTAAGAAATATCAGCCGTTGTCCATGGCCCCCATCAGACTTCGTTTTTTTTGTCTTTTCGAACAACATAACAGTATTATTATTTTGATTTTTCGAAGGCTGCATTTTTGTAAAGTGCATATTGAGTGTAAAACGGCCCCATTTAAAAATAGCTTTATGGCTCTCTTAGCCAAAACAGTAACCGAACCCGGTATGGATAAAGTTTACCATGGAAAAAATAATAAAATATGGCGCAACCTACAACGATAAGGCGATAAAAGGACATTATTGAGCTTCCGTTCGATAAATAGGCATTTTTAATCTTTGCATTTGTTATAGTAAATGTTTTTCATTTTTAAGTTTACGCTCCGATCAGAATTATTGAAAGTGTTTTTTTGAAAATATCCCATATTTAAAAATTAAAGACACTTTAACGGCTATATGGAGAATGTTATTTGATTTCCGAAAAACATGATAAATAATCTAATTAACCTTGTCAGTCATGCATTCCACGAAGAACCTCCTAAGAGTTTCCGTGAGGCCAACCTCGTCATTATTTGTGGCTTGTCTCTTGCTTCGTGTTACCTTTCTCGGGTCGTGACAACCTACAATTTACAGACGCTATGGTCGGAAAAAGCTACAATGATGACAGTGACACAAACGACGCATATATTGTAACAGTGTTATTTAGGTCTGTATAAAAGCCTGTGATAACATTGCACAACGGTCAAAGAAACGATAGTTGGTGGAATTAATTCAAATAACGCTTACAATACACATTTCTACCGTTTCTAAATTATCTTACAAACTTTGTCGTTGTAGCAAATATGTGTAAAATTCCAATATAGTTTAAACTGCCGCGGCAAGGATTCAGTAGCAAGCTTAAATGGATTTCGGGCGAAAGCCTTAGTCCGAAAATGCAATTTAGGTATAATACGATAGCCCACATATCCGATACAACATTCTAAATTTTTTTATCTAAAATCTAAGGACTTTAATGACCCATTGGTTTGAGACTGGCATGTTTTAGTCAATTAGATGTAATCTTGAAAAGCGATGTAATTTGATCGTTTTGTGGCGGTTCAAGTTTTGTCGTTGTGCGCTTGTATTTCTTGATAATGCTGCGAATCACAAAGAGCTTAAAACCAAGTGAATCGCATTATACATGCAACTCGAGGCCCAGCAGTTACGTTCATTAACTTACCGTTGACCATAAGAATAGGCTACACGACATGTACCAAAACGTAAAACAGCTAATTTTGTATAGTTTGTGAATTAAGTTTTACACCTGACCCCTGCAGCAAATCTCGTTATATAACATTTAGGATTAACTTTTTTAATTTTAAGAACCTTGTTAAGGAAAATTTGATATAAATAAAATATGATGGCATTTATCAAAGTCGGATTGTCCAAGATTCTAGGTCACGTAGACGGTAGAACGTGACGTTGCTACCAAAAATGTAGCAGCCAACACCAAGGTATATTTTGTCAGGCTACTAGAGAAATTACCGTTATATAATTATCTTATATTTTTACTTTTATGTTTTTTTTGGGTTAAAATCTCCAACCACCTGGAAAATAACTTTTCCGGGTTGGACCACAAAAAATACCCACCACACGATTGCACCGCCATTCACGGCAAATTGACGCGCTTAGGGCCGAGCGTAACCGTCAACGATATCACAAATGCCTGCGAGGCAAGCCAAACTCAACAGTTTCTCCCTTGCCCTACTACCATTCAATTCGCTAATGTTTTAACGGTAATAAGTTTAATCCAAGTAGTATTTATTCTAATTTCTTACAACTAGACAACGATCCGGATATATAATGTTTTAAAATAACGTATTTAAATCATTCGCAAAAGGGTGAAATGTTTTCCGAACATTTGTTAACAATTGGCTCGCAAAATCTTCTTGTAAATTAGCGTATGCTGATTTAAATGGCTGCTATTGCTAAAGAGTAAAACGTTTACCTGAAGCTCCGAACGAACAAAATACAGCGACACTAAACAAAATCGCTGTCCATTTTTGCAGAAACATCATTCCCGGAATTCTCGCAAGCTTTCTTCGAATACCTGAACAAAACAATTTAATTAAATCTATTATAATTTTGAAGTCTTTGCTGCTCTTGCTTAGTAAAATTAGAATTAGTCTTCAACTTTAAGATCGATTGTTGCTTTTTATCTATGATAAATATTAATATTTAAATCCTAATAAATTACTTTCGTTAAATCTTACCTTTAAAATTGGTGGATGAAGCAACTTCCCAACACTGTGTTCTGCAAGATCTAAACTGCTTTCTTGTGAGCTGACATTGGCCCCTGGCTGAAGGTGTTGTGCGAAATTAGAAGGCGTTGGTGTGACGTTGCGCATATAAATATTAAATCCGGGCGCGTCAAAACAGCTGAAAACAACCTGTTTGGGCAGTACCGCAACTTTTTATAAACTGTTTGGCGGGGTATTGTCTGAAAAGAATAGATGTTATATCATTATTAAAATTTAGCGTCCATCCCTTCTGCTTGTCTGTTTTCCTTTTTCGATAGGAATCAACAAACTTGTCATTGTTAACGTGTCGACCCAACCTTAAATTATTTTTGGCCTTTCTATAACAATCTTGATTAAAAAATGTGTCTGTTGGACTATGTTTACTTTGTCCCGTTACAGGGTAATAGTTTTAGCTCTTCCTTTATGTTTAATGCTGTGTGGGAAAGATGGTACACTTTAAAATTAAAGTTATGCAAATCGAAATCAATGTTTTCACACTTTTTAGTTTTATTTGAGAAATTTCCTTCAAAAGATCAATGGCCTAAGAAAATTATTGCCTTTACATAGAAAAACCACAATATTCAAGTGTTTTCCGAGAATTTTTTTGTAACATGCATTTTATGTGAGAGCATTCGCTGTAGGCGGTCGCGGTAGTAAAATTATACCAGGATAATTTGTTTCGCGCCTAGCATGAGTTTTTCCTTACATTTTACAAGATAAACGTGTAATCTATCGCGCTTTGTATGAGCATTTCGTGTCGTTTTGGATTTAAGTTGCAAATATGCGATCAATGACCCTCTCATCCTGAATGTTTTCCCAATAACAGGGATAAAGTACAAAACACAATACACGATTTTTTTTGATTTTTTTGATTTTTGTATTTTAATTAAATTACTAACTGATAAAAGACCAGTGATAATAAGTGATAAATTGATCATATCTCATAAACGCAACATTTGCTGTTTACAAAACATTTTGGCAATACCTCTTAATTTATGCCTCAATATTCTAACTTCTGATACTAACGCTGTGCGCTATCATGACAGTTGCATTAAATGCGTCACTTTAATTCATTAATTTGTTAATTCACGAAACAAAGCAGCCTGAATATGTAAAAAAGAAGATATTTTCTCGCCCTAAAGCACGTTAATGACAAGAATTATTACAAAGCAGCCTATAAAGTTTACTACAAAGCAGCCTACAAAGTTTATTACAAAGCAGCCTATCATAAATTGCACATCAAACTTCGTTCAACCTACTCTAGGAGTCGTGCCGATTTTGTTGTACTGTTTTTGTTATACTCAAGTCAAATGGTCAACATTTCGGTACATTACAGTTTATACCTGAGAAAAATAGCAATAAAATGAACACTGAAACATAGGCAGCTTACTCTTGTTAAAACTAAATTTGAATACACTCTTGTTAGATAATTGTTCATGTCTACAGAAAGACTACGTTACGCCGAGTGTGTTGCATCAGGTAAGACGAAAAAATCATTTTGCCCCAGGCGAGATAGATTTGTGTTTTACATGTTTGCTTTGGTTTTGTACGCCTTTATCTATACTTTGAATAAACAAACTAAAAGTTGTTACTGACCTAAAATCACATACATCATCTAATTATAAGCTATGTTTTCTAACCATAAGGATTACTTGCGCGTTTGTGCGTTGTATATAACATTGTTCTTCAACCGGAGTGCACGGTGCATCCTGTACCAAAATATCCATGGTGTCCACCAGTATGAAAAGGTGTACAAGGGCGCACCGCCGCACCACAAACTTTTAATGGACCATTGATATTTTATGTGCAACAACAGAACAGTCATTCAACAGTCTGTTTGCATTTTTATTACGCCTAAGTTTGTTTAAAAACATGCAATAGTAGCCTACTCACGAGCAGCCTTACAGCCATAATGGAACTCTCACCGACAGAGTGTAAAACTTCGGCAAGTCCGCTCGGTTTAATAGAAATGATGATATTGATATGAATAATGATTTTTCACATTAATTTTTACCTCAGTTAACTTTTTAAGTAAACAGGGTGCATGAGTTCGTCACAACAACTTTAAGGGTTCACTAAACCAAAAAAGGTTGAAGAGCACTGGTATACAAAACACTTTTGTTCAGCCATCAAAAGCTGGTCATTTACAATGCTTGGTTTGATATAAGACATTTTGAACCACCTAACTTTAAATTATTATTTCTTGTTCTTACTTAAACCATTTTTGCATGGTTTGTAATTGAATTCAATTGACAAGTATAACATTTTAACACCTCATTTAAGCTGGATTTTTAATTCGTTAATATTCAGTTATACGTTTTTTTATTTTTATGCAGTTTGCACAAAGAGAGCGAAATGGGACCTTTCAGCCCCTATGCAACTCTTTTTTTTTAAACGGCGAATTTGATATCCAGTGCTACAAACATCCACATATAAAAACAAAATATTTTATGTATGTATATAAATCCAAAATAGCGACTTATGTCGACAAACACTATAATATTATACCTCTATTCGAGTTATATATTTATATACCTTAACGAGGGCATTTTTTAACTTATGTATGTCTACAACAGTAAACGTAAAACTGCATTACCATTTTTTTGCGACCGTTAGATTTAAGTAATTCCACCTTAAATTGCCGTTTATATCATAGGAATTGATTTGGTTTTACTGGGGCTCCGCGAAAATAAATCTGTGACAGCAGTTATATTGGGGTTCATTCCGAATAGGTGGTATACGTATTAACTGATTTATTGAAAACTTATTAAAAATGGCGTTTATTAAATGTTTGAAAATATAAATAATGATGATATAGCCGTAATCTCCCGGAAAAGAATATGAGTCGTACCGTCTAACAAAGAAACGATTTATGCATCAGTTGGGTTTTAGAGCGAATAACGAGCATTGGTAATGGGTAAAAAATTCCGTAGGTAACACTACGTTAATTAAATTCAATTTTTCAGCGAAATGCAAATACTCCAAGTCAAGTCTTTAAAAAAAACAAGTCAAGTCCAAGTCCAAGTGATTAGTTGACCAAGTCAATTCAAGGTCAAGTCTTTCATATAAAAAAGCGTTGAACTTATAAAATTTTGCAAATTGGCCGAATTTGAACAACAACCAAACTAAAATATAGCAAAAACCCAATAGCAAGCTAAGCTAATTGTGTTAAATCAAAACACTTAATGTCAACCCTGTCATTTGACTCAATGGCCAAGATATTTGTACAAAAGACTTCAGTTAAGTCAAGTCATTTAAAAACAGTGACTTACTGGCAGTTAAGTCAAGCATTGCCTCAAGTGAATACAACACTGCTAAAAGCAATTCTGTATAATATGTTGATTCCACATCAGTTAAAGCGAAGTTTAACCTACTGGGGATGTAGAGTTTCAGAGATGTCATGAAAAATATGTCAAAAATAACGCCAAAACAGGCAACTTTAAGAAACCTTTTGTTCGCAAAAGGTTAAATAAAAATGGAAATGCACGAAGACAAATGCGTTTTAGTTGTTTTTAATTAAAAGGAGACGTGATGCATTACATACAGATCATATAAATGAATTTCCCTAGACCTAGGGCCTAGATGACTTCGGCAAAAGCACTTATGACTTGTTTCCTGTAATATAGGTTCAACGTAAATATCAAACATGATTTTACTATGATATATGGCTCTCATTTCACCTAATATTAACTTAGCTGTTTCTTGATACTTCGATACTTGTTTTTTGAGTGTTAAATTTTTTAATTGTATTATGTTAACATCTTAGTTATTTTCGCAGGACTAGAGGAATAAGGCCGAAATTAAAATAACCTTTTATCTATTCAATAAAGTTACAGTTCGGAATAATTTTAAAATAGGAATAATAATTATATGGACAGAATAAGCCAAAAGAACATTTTAGATTAACCTAAACCCCAACCTTAACTTTATCACTAGCTCCACTAATAATTTTAACCCTAACCATTATTATTATTCCATGCTTCATCCACCCTCACCCGAAACAAAGGCAAAACAATCCGGTGCCAAAACAGGGCCCAAAACATCGCGGTCTAGGCTACAACCTGGGGTGTTCTTCTGATCCAAATTTAGGACTTATTCCGATAGGTATAGGACTTTTAGGACTTATTCAGGCGATTTTAGGTTATATTCTGTCATAGGTATTACTACGTATTTAGTTTTATTAGGCCATTGTTCTTAACGAAGTAATATTTTTGTAATGCTGTATGATATTGTGGAGTTAATGATAGGTTTTAAATTTAAATTCTTCGTTAAATTTAAATTCTTTGTTCTGTACACTTTAGTATTATTGTTAAGTGATATTCATATTCCTGACAACAGTTTGCGCTTCTTGTTACCTTAATTGTTGCGTAAAAATGGTGTTGCTGCAAACGTTATTCTTCAGTCGTAAGACTGTCGTCGGATATTTGTTAAATGAATACCAAAAAGTTTTATAAAGGAATAATATGGATCTTTGCTATGGGTTTGCTATTGTTTTAGGATGTTGTCAATAGTATTTTCAATGTCAAACCTTGAGCATGCTTCCTAACTTGCACGATTTTACTGCAGTCAGAACTTTTTGTCGAGCATATTTCGAATAGATTTATTTTAGTCCCTGGTAAACCATGGGACGAGTCGGCGCAAATCTACACGGAAAGGTATTGATTAGAAATATCAAAACGTAAAACAAGTAGAATATATATCTATTTAGCATTTATTGCAGGAACGCTGACATCTGTGTGCCACTTCGTCATCTCGGCTGCATAGAAACTTCAAGTAATCACATACAGAACGCCACACCAGGTCGTCTTCGCACGGTTCTGAAAAATGAAAAACAAATTTTGTTTAAATTACAATGTCGTTTGGTTAAACATAGCAATATGGCTTAGCAGTTTATTACAAGAATTAAACAAAACTGTTGATATTCATAATCTAATTAGATATATGGATAGCACAAACTCAAAACGTATAGTATAGGCAACATCAATTATACACGAGTTGGAATTTTAACGTTAAGCAAAACGTAAGATAAAAGTTGCTTTGCTGTTTAACATGCCATATGCCAGTGTTTTCCAACCTTTTTCTACCTCGTGGACCACCTATATGAAAACCTTTGAAAATGTGGCGGCACATCTTGCGAGCGAAGCAAGCGATTTTTAGGAGGTTATATATAACAGTGGTCGGCAATCGCCGGTCCGCGAGATGTTTGTTACCGGTCCGAAGCATGGTTGTCAAAATAAAAAACAAATGTTCAAAATTAAACAAAACAATGTTTTTTGATTTAACCGTACGTACAAACCTAAAAAAGTCCAAAACAATTAATTGTGTTTTTATATTCAAAACACATTACTCTTTGTTTAAATATACATCACGGTTGAACGATATGACAAAAAATCACAATTAGTATCAAGTTCTCGTTGAGGATCAAAACAATTAGTGTGCTGTGACCATATGAGTTACATGGCACGTTCGCAAAATCCAAAACAAAAAGCCAATCTGGAATGTACGTATGAGAGTTTTTGTTTTAAGTAACTTTAGAAAGTGTCGTGTAGGGTCTGCATGTTAAGGGGATCTGAAATACATTATTATATATAATACAAACTGGGACTTTAAAATAATGCTTTATATACCTTTATTTTAACAAGCTGGTGAAGGAATAGGTAATAATGGTAGGCTATACAAGTGTAATTTAAGATAAAACGTAAATGCCAAAAAGTTTATTAACGCCGCGGTCTAGGTTCAATTGCTTGGCGGGCCAAATGCCAACGGCGGGTTTCATGAGGTTCAATAATTCCTAGATGGGAGCATCTTTTTGCGGCAAAGCAAGCTTAAAGTTCGCATTGAAAAAAATTCTAATAAATTTCCTTTACTGAATATTTGTTTTTTTAAGGCCGGTCCGCGACAAAATTTCAGTTTTATACCGAAAAAAAAGGTTGCCGACCCCTGATATATAACACCACTGTCTTTCATTGCCTCCAAGTTTTGTTACATGCCTCGGCGTTTTAGGTAAAGTCGTGTTAGGTATTAGAGTTCAAGCGCAGAAAACGTTGCAAATACAACATATTTTATTAATGCTGAAAGCGCCAAAGAGCTAGGATACTTTTCGCATTCCAAACCAAAAAATAGTGTTAAAATACATCAAAAAATCCACTCATTAAGACAGTAGTTTGAACTGTCCAAAAATGATAGAAATATCAGACGGGCTTCATGCGTGGGTGCGTGTGAAACTGCGGCGTGCCATGCGTCCAGTTAGCCGCATGTGTGACATTGCCTATTGCCAGACCGATATTCTCAATTTTAAACAGGCGAACTGAACAAGTTTATAAATATGCTATTTCTATACAGTATACACTGAAAATAAGTTCTTCTGCTATTTATTTGTTTGTCCGACGTTTTGGCTACCTATCCAGGAAGCATTCAACAAGGAATGTAACACACAAAGCTTAACGGCAGGCAAAGTAAAACGACACAAAAAACTCCTTGTTTTGCAACAAAGGTGACTATCGTAAACTTCTGTTTTCGTGAATCCTGGTATATCCACCAGCGGCCGGATACCATTCATATAAAAACGAACTGTTTATTTCCAGCTCTGTGCCGACAGGTGGTAAAAAATAGCAACTGATTTGCTTGTTATCACTCTTAACGCTTTTTATTTTGAACGTTGTTTAGCGCATTTTTGTCACCATTTTTGTGTCGTTTTACTTTGCGTGCTGTTTGGCGTGGTGTTTTACACTACCTGTAAAGGATTCCTGCATGGGATTGCCGAAACGTCGGACAAACTAATAATTACCAGAAGCACTTATTGTTTGTATGGACAAGTAGAATAAAAAATGTGGGTTTACTTTGCTGGCAGTTAATTAGCAACAACGAAGCTATTGTTTTAAAGCAGACCTGGGCAACATACGGCCCGCGGGCCGGATCCGGCCCGCCAAGCAAATTAATCCGACCCGCGGCTTATTTTCCTTAAAATACATAGGCTAAGCGAAAACAAGGAAGAGTTTCTACATGTTTGGTTGTAAAGTAAACACTTTTTCCAGGGATCTAGGTCATGACCCTGCCAAATTCTTATTATAGCGTGTTTTATAGACTAAAATGGAAATTGTTTTCTTCTGTCTTACTCGTATGCTCCACTAGATTTTTTGGCATATTTACAGACTTAATCGTCCTCTGCACTGTTGCACTCTCTTCCACGAAAGTTTAACAGACTTAGCTCAATATTTATATTTTTTTGCGCTCTGGTCGAAAGTATTCCGTTTTTACAATATAAACGAAATACCGACTGTTTTCTAAACTCTAAAAATATACCGGTTTACATTTTGTCAACCTAATTTAGTTAATGCCATGTTATGTGTTTCTTTTTATTTATACCGTCTTTGCAATATGGCCATTGTACCGTAGTAAATTAAATTTTGCGTTTTATAACAAAAAGTCGCATTTTTTTCGCGCTGCGTGGGACGTCTTGTGGCCTTCTTTAAATTCAACTTAAATTTCACATTTGCGCACAATGCTAACATAATAAAAAGTTCGTCAGCTCATTTGTTTTATAGCGACGGAGCATGACGTCATATTGCGTATATTTGAGATCATATTTGACCCGGCCCGCCACAACACTTTAAGTTTCTCATGCGACCCGCGGTTAAAAATAATTGCCCACCCCTGTTTTGAAAGGTCTCGTGGGCCCACAAGTCCGTATTTCCGTGTGTTTGCTGTATGCCCAATAAGCTAAGCTAAAAGAGAAAGTTTAAAGTAATCATAAAATATATATGTATATATATATATATATATATATATATATATAATATATTCGGCGCATCTGACAATATTTAACGTCGCAGCAGTGCGTAAGCAGATTTTAAGCGAAATTTGCCAGTTCCAATAGTGTTAATTGCCCTTTCACACAATTGGCAGCCAGTTTGTTACTTCTACCACAAATCTATGGGATTTGTTTTTAACTTCATTTGAAATAAGGGTTTAAAAAGGCTTTGACAATATTTTTGCCTCTAGGTCGAAATTATGTTTTATTGCTACATTATTAAAAATCAAAATACGACAAAGTTAGCACAAAGGTTTTTTATATTACTATAGACTGCGGTTGATGTCTATAATACAAGATCGGAGCCAATACCCTATGCCTAGTAATATAATAAAATGTCTAGTTTCGGACATCTCTACTGCATAGTAATTTAACATAACGTTACTATTATGTATATTTTTAGTACTATAATTAAATAAATATACGACAGAAAATTTTTTTGCGAAACATGTAAATCTCCAATAAACAAAGATGCAGAAAGCCATGCGGTGCAGTCAATCAAACACAAAAATATTTTTCGTGCAAACTATGGCATTCTGAAAAATATATCTGAAATTTTCACACAACGTGTATATTTTAGACGATTTAAATACCTCTACATAACAGGCGTAGAAGAAGTTTCTGAAATAAGATGATGTTTACACTCTCATTTAGTAAGGTAAATATTTCATTCTAATTACCCATTACTGTATTGTTAATAAAAAAAACCCGTATAGTAATTTTGCCCAATGTTGTATGATGTCTTTCTTATCGCGTTTAATGCATCATGTGTAAGTTACAATGGTATATTTAACAAACTAAGTTGTAAATCTGGGTGGTAATCAATAATATGATGCAATTAAACAAAAAAAAATATTAAACTATACTAATGCCGTAAACAATTCATTTGAATAGAAGAAAACAAGTTTTAAATTCCTTTAATTCAGTCAAAAATGTTAAAATTTGTCTGTAAATCATAAGTAACTGTAATACCAAAATTAAGTCCAGTATATGTCTGTTTTAGAAATGATAGGGAATAAATAAGTTAATTAAAAGAACAAAACTGTTTATAAGGTTGTTTTTTTATTTATTTAAAGAACACATGAACACAATACATTTAACCAACCTACCTAAGCAAGGGGCTTGTGTGCAATTTTTTTCTTGCCTGTCGTTTCCAAGGCAATTATCTTCATACTGGCATGTCCTGCACAACGCATAAAGGAATATTTGTTTTTTTAAGTATTTACCAAACTAAACCACTTGCCTGGCTTTTATTAAATGGTAGGTAATATCAAGATAAAAAACTAACCGAAATCTTGACGAAATCCCAATCCCACAGGTCACGTTGCATTCCCACGGGCTCCAAGTGGTCCAAGTTCCATAACAGGGGCCGTCATTGCAGTCCTGTGTTTGACGAGATTCTCCAATGCAGGAACTCTCCGACCCGCCATCACAAACGCGTTTTCTGTTTCGTAAACCTTCACCGCAAGTGACGTTACAGGCACTCCACTGTTGCCACGAAGACCAGGTCGGACACGTGTGATTGGAGCAGGTTTCGTTGAGATTGACCTGGGTACAATCGTCAACGGTTCGACAAAGATTCTCCGTGCGTCGACGCAATCCTCCTCCACAAGATACTGAGCAATCGCTCCAAGGCGAATACGTACGAACCAGCCGGTTACAGGAAAGTGGTGCGCATGCTTTTGCTGTTGTAAAAGAATGGCATATTATCTTCTATTTCTTTTTAGATTGGATTTCCCATAACATTATGAACTAGATTTAAAAAAAATTACTCGCAAGCGATGACTTGTTGACAAGAATAGCCCTGTCTACTAAAATCACCATATAATTATCTTAACCTTGAAAACACCTTCATTCCTATAGTTCTTACTGTATCGTGTCGGTATTACAACTCCAGTCGTATCGTCACAACCTCCAGCTTGAGTGCAAATTCGTTTCCGAATGTGTTCGCCCTCACCACATCTTGTTGTGCACGTAGACCACGCCGACCAGTCGCTATAACCTATGAAGAAAAGTATTTTCAAATAATTAACTATATTTTTATTATCAAGCCGAAAGTTTCTTGTAATAAGTTTTTTTATCAGGCACAACCAAAAAGTACTATATTACGGTAATACACTATCATTGGTACAACTAAGCAGCCTTGCGGTTTGGGGTCAGTTTGTGACACATTAATATGACAGAGCCCACAGTGTTCACCTCGTTGTTGTATAATTTCCTATTGCAGGAATGGTAAACCTTTTCTATTGCATGGGTCCGAACCAGATGTTAATCGATGAAAAAAGCGTTCGCGCGAAGCCAGTTGAAAATTATTAACCCAACAGTTGATTGTGTTGCTATAACACCATATAGACAGTTTACATAAGCTCAACACAATCGGCTTACCTTTTATTGGTCCATGTAAACAACAGGTTTTGTTACAACTTCCACTCATCAGGCTGACATATCGCGTGCACCAGTCCACGTATTTCCCACAAAAATCCCCACTGATTGTGTCATTGGTGTTACTGGCACAAGGAACTGCGGGTTAACGAAGCAATGTTAGATTAATTTTATAAGTTCCTGTGGAGAAAAGCTAAATACTAAAGGCAAATAAATTACAAACACACCATGACATTTATACAAAAATATTATTTAACGTAATCGGAGAGTGCATTGGTAATGACCTGTATTGCAAGACTTGTATGGGCAGGATTCCTCATCTGAGCTGATACCCGAGCACCCGAGATCGTTTCTACAAAGCCGGGTCCTTGTTCTCACGGCGGAACTTCCACAAGAAGGTGTGCACGATCCCCAGTTGCTCCAGTCACTCCAACAACTTCTTTCCAAACAGCGCTGAACAAGAAATTAGCAAGTTTAGTTAATTTTGTTGGACAAGAAATGTAAATAATTTGAGAAAATTAGACCTACTTTAACAATTTTAAGACGACACAAATTTCAAATATAGTTTAAAGAAATAATATTAAAAACAATAACTTACCGAGGTTTCTATGGTACCTCCGATGTGGCACCCTGTTTGACCGACTTTTCCGTTTCTGCAAAGGCGGGTTCGCCTCCTTACGCCTATTCCACAAGTCTCTGAACAAGTGCTCCAGCTTCCGTACCGGCTCCAGCCTAGAAGTTGGGTTAGTAAAACTTAACTTTTTGAAAAGGGAACAAGAGTTTTATTTATGTTAAATCGTATTAAAGCGTAAACAAATATCGAGTGATGGATTGTTCCAAATGTCTTACTTGGGCAGTCATTTGTGTTGCAATTTTCCACCTCAGAGCTTGAACCTTCACATCCTATACTACCGGGCCTTCTTCCATTGCAAGTTCTTGAACGACTTCTCAGTCCACTATTACAACTCTTACTGCAAGATCCCCAAACTCCCCACGGTCTCCATGCTGAAATAAATGCCAAAAGTTTCTCAAGCAATTTTATTGCGTTTGCTGGTAAAGACAACATCCCATTGTTTGTCAATGCATTTGAAGTTTTTCTTCTTATTAGAACATGATATTATCGTTATAAGTGTTTTTTACTTTGGTTAGTATTTCGCAACACTCCCTAACACAAATCCCACCTGGTATGATTCTTCTACACGCAGCATTGTTTGACAGGCTCATGTTAGTATTAGAGTTAATCCAATCTTCAAAGCTCTCTACCGCAGTATACAAACCGAAGTTTTCGGTTTCAGGGCAGGCTCCGCCGTAAGACGCCAAACCGGCCAAATACCAGGAACAGGAGTTACATCGCTGACAAACAAGCGGGCCTCCGGATTCGCCTAATTAAATGAAAAAAGTAAAATGTGAGCGTTTGTTTTACTTCTGCATCTCGCTTTTGAATCTTTAAATTAGTGGTTTCAAAGCTTTCAGACAAATCATCAAAAGGGTCAATTCCATTAAAAAGTTTGGAAACCACTGTGCAAGTTAATTCCTACCAGGGCAAACTGTGATGGATGATTGGTCGTGTTGAGCACAGAGCTGATGTGAATGGATGCCTTGAGCAGCTTTACCGAGATTATTTTGACAATCTGCGCCGCTAGCAATGTACATCCCGATTTCGCGCATTGTCTTGCGAACACCTTGGGCGTAAACTATAAAGAAAAAAATTCCATAAGTGGTACCCATGACCATATGTTAATACAAATAAATAAAACTGGCTTTATTTGGACCGCAGTTTTTTAGCGTTTTCAGTCCTCGAACTGAATGCGGAAATTACGAAGGTGACTCATACAGCCATGTGGATGAATCACATAACAAAAGTTGGCTCGAGTTTAGCTAAAATATGGCAAGGCAATGACGCCGCAATTCATCTGTTAGAGTTTTGAAAAAAAAACTCTAAAGACGCTAAAATTTAATAAACTCGTCAACTTGATTCAGAAAACAAAACGATTTGACAAGTAAATCCTTTACACTGCGTAAGCTTTTTGAAATGAACGCCAGGTAAAATTATACCAACAAGAAGCGTCAGTTAAAAGTTTGTTGTAGGGAAAATAATTATGCATCATTGTTCAATACACCAGAGCATTGTTACTTTTAACGAACGTCTTTTATTCCCGTTTTGTTGTGGAACTTTATAAAGACGTCTTATAATTTCGTGGTTTTGTGCACAACCGTGGCAAAACTACTGGAAAATAAAATACTAGTGTGCACTTACATTCGGTTTCGAAACTTGATTGAAAGCAGCTCGCTCCTTCGATTGGAACTTCCCCTGACGGCATACAGATAGGATGGATAAATTCGTTGAAGGTGATTGGGTAGCGAAGGCGCAAAAGGGAGATGTCGTTTTTAGGATAATTGTAGTTGGGATGAGTAATCACCTAAACAATTAAACCAGCACATGGGCAACGAACTTCAGGCGAAATAAATGTTGTTTCAAAGAGTTTACATAAATGGTTCTAGGTAAATGTAGGCTACAGGTTTGGTGAAGCCTAAAGGTTGTTGTGACGAATTCATGCACCCTATTTACTTAAAAGGTAAACTGAAAAATCTTTATGCATATCAATATCATCATGTCAATTAAACAGAGCGGACCTGCCGGATTTTACATACTGTCGGTGAGAGTTCGATTTTGCTGCAGGCTGCTAGCGAGTTCTATTGCATGTCATAAAACAGCATTTAAACAAACTTGAGAATAAAAAAACAGCATTTAAACAAACTTGAGAAGCAAAATATTATTGGTTCATTAAAAGTTAGTGATACACCCTTGTATACCTTTTCGTACTGGTGCACCCCATGCATATTTTGGTGGCCATGCACACCGGTTAAAGAGCACTGGGCTAAAGTACACCTACAATGAAGGCACTCAAACTAAGTTTTACCCTGTCAACTCCTATTCTCAAAGTCCTGTTGTTGTGTCCAGCGGTAGAATGCATTCCCAGAGACAATGTGATGTCCTGGTAAGCCCCTCGATTACAGCTGTAATAATTGTTCTCCATTAAAATTATGTACTCATTCACGATATATATATTTTTTATTGCGAAAATTACAAACCTGAAGCAGTGTGCCGCAATTAACACCCACTGGTTGGAAATAAGTGCTCCCGTGCAAGACCTTCCGTTGGCAGACGCAAATACCTGTGAAATGTATAATTATTGCACTTATATGCTATCCAAGACGTCTTTTTAATATTGTAAATGTGAAACAAAATGTACGGTTTCTTTTATTGATTCAACAATGTAGGGCACTCAAAGTGTTTAAACAGGATAATTTTTGTCGTAAAGTAATCGACATGTTTTTTGGTTTGTGATAATTCGAAAGTATGGTATGTTGTTTATTAAATATTTGTTTTTGTATTTCGATTTTTTTAATTTGTAGGCCATTATTTTAAGGAGGTCTTTAACGGAAAATATATCTTATAAATCAATTACCGTCCACGGCCACATAGCAACGATTGCATCTTGTCCAGTAATACTCAACGAAGTAGATACTAAATTCTGACCGCACTGTCCCTGTTCTTTTTTACAGCATTCGGTTCTGTTGTAGTACGAAACGCTGTTGGCTTGCAGATGGCATAATGGCGATTTTGTACAAACGTACGATCCCTTTGTGTTCGTGCAAGAAGGCTTCTCGGGATCCAAACAAACACCATCGGTCAGACACTCGTTTATATCTGTTGTAACATACACCTGGTTATTTATAACCCTGCTTTCTCAGCACTGGTTATGCAGAACACAAACAAGGTAAAAAATTACAACTGCCAAGGAACAAGTTAAACTGGAGAACGGTGTATAGAACATTTTTTTTGACCCTGTTAAACTGGGTCATGATAAAATAAGTCGTCAAGCACAATGAAAACAATCGTTAACAGCGATAAGGAACGCTTCACGATTCTTGCGTGTTATCCGCTTTGTCCGTTTAAGATTTAGGTAGTTATGTGACCTTGCCTAATATGATTAAGTAATATGAGAGGTTATTTGTGGTGCTCAACATGCTTGAAGCTCAGGGTCTAGGGTAGTGCGCTCGCCACCAGGGCTGCCAAGTCGGTTAAAAGCAACTCAAATCCGAATCCAGCCAAACTGGCAGATTCCGTAGAGTTCAGATTTAGTCTGAAAAATATTCCACCATATGCTACCTTTATAATTTGTATTTAAGCCTTGTCGGTATAAAATTTCACACTGCGCATTTGCACGTCGGACTTGGGACTCGGGTAGTTTTACGTAGTCTTACTCGAGGCGCGAGTCCCAAGTCCCGAGGCCGACTCCGACTTCGCAGCCCTGCTCGCCACACCTGTAACCAGTGGTGGGATTCAAAATATTTGTCAGCCGGTTCTATTACAAAAGTCATATTTTTCAGCCGGTTCTGTTACAAAAAGTCATATTTTCGGCAAATAAGTAGTTGCAACAACAGGATGCAAACCCAGGAAAGGTTGGAACCGGCTGAATCCCATCACTGCTAACAGTCACACTAAAAAGCAGCATTCGCCTCATGACTTGTACTTATGACGCAACAATGGAATATTCAGACATACTGTCACAAAGGAAAATAACTACAATTATATAAATTAACACAATATATGACTGTTACGTGCGACCTTGACCGTTGCACATTTTGAAAAAAAATAACACGTGAACTACATGGATCTTAAAAATCTGTGTATCAGGTAAGATGCAAAAATCCATTGACAGTAACCAAAGGAATGCTAACCGGTTCGCTGATCTCACAAAATCTTGTAAAACGGTTCCATAGAACCGGTGCGAACCGGCTGAATCCCACAACTGCCTGTAACTATGATAAACCGTGAAAAACAGCTGTAAATTCCGTGTGCTACTTATAGCCGTCTACATGCTTATTACATTAGAAAAACAGAACAATACAAACCTAACTATCTTACCTGAACAGGTTCGCCCATCACTATTTATTGTAAGACCGGTCGGGCAAGAGCATCGAGCTTTACCAAATCGATCTAATTCGCAGAAATATTCACATCTAAGTTGCTCTGGGTCACACAGTTCTGTAAAAATATTGATACTTGTATTACTTCAATAATTTATAGCAGGAATGAGCAACATTTTAAACTGACGGGCCAAATATGTGTATCTGGATCACCTGATCACTGTGAAGTGCTGACAATGTCAACCTTCTCCAGGTGTTCATTTGTCAGTAGCAACGATGAGGGTAATTAATGAACCATAGTATCGAAAAAATGCTCGCCTACGTACGTTAAACAAATGCTAATTTCGCAGGCGAGGGAGTTGCCTGGCCATATATTAAAGCAATTTTTAGCCAGCGACGTCATATTTCAAACAGAATTAGTGTTTTTCATTTGGGACAAAAAATTCGTTATGAAGCAAATAAACTTAAACCAAATCAACTATTCCGACTTTCTTGCAAAATTTAAAACCATCCGTCTAGAACAGGGGTGTCCAACAAGCGGCGCGCGTGTCAAATGTGGCACGCGACCTAATAAAAAATGGCACGCAAGCCCTCCAAAAAACACTAAAATTGTTATTTAGCCAATTGTAAAAACAAAATACAATTTGTTATTCAGTCAATTGTTAAAATATACTAAATTTGTTATACAGCCAATTGCCATTATTTGTTTACAATATAAAAAATGGTGGCAATTACGACATCTACCAATTACATATGATAATATAACATTGTACTGTAGTGAAGGTCTGGGGGCTAGAATTAACATTAACATAATTATATAGCTTGGTGGGAAGTTACAATAGTTAGCTCACCGACGGACGCTTAGATGCAGTAATGCACATTTCTACTGCACAGTGTTTCAAGTTTAAACAAACGTTTTTGATTTTGGTAAAAAAGCGATTTTATGATTAAAAAGAATTGGTTTGGTTACGAAACTTTGGCACGGCATGAAGTTATAAGATAAAAATTGGCACGCCGGCATGTTTGAGTTGGACACCCCTGGTCTAGAAATATAAAAAAATCGCAAAGTTGCGTATGTTGTAAAATCGTTTATGCGTAAAACACCAAACTATAGGGGGGTCGCATAGGTTTTTGAAAACTGGGAAGCGGTTCGAGACAACAAAAAAGTTGGGCACCACTGTCATAGGAGCATTAATTAACTACATAACACAAGTGTGTATGAAAACGTTTTTATTAAAATATTGTTTTTTTTTTCTAAAATTACAAAAGTTCTTCTGCACACTTAGGAATCGCTCGAGGCCGACAGTTTAAAAAAACCTTACCACAAAGGATTGCAATAATGTATACAAAGATTGTTGGATTGATAATATAATTAGTGTATAAATATATATATATAGGCTGAGGACGAATATTTTATTATTACTAAGCGAGTCAAAAAATAGATTACCTGTACACAAATTGCATGTTTTTCTACATAACTTTGACAGATCAGGAACTTGGCCGCATAGTCGTGCATGACGTGCACAATAACTCAATTTATCCTGACAAACGCCTAAAACAAGACAAAATACAGTTTAGGCATAAACCTGGTTCAAAATAGGCGTCAGACTAAATAAAACAGATGTCGTATTTTTTCTGATTTAGAACTATATAAGCCCTCAGATAAATAACGTGTCTATTTTGCCACACGTGACGTTAAACTTGCAATTTAGCGTTGGCACTAAAAATGTTGACACATATGGACATAAGCCGCGGAACACTAATCTAGTGATGATACTGGCATCACGCCGTTATCCCGCCACAGGTTTTACTGGTGAATAAACCATTTAGACCAGTGGTTCTCAAAGTTTTTTTCATATTCCTCCCTTAAAGATTCAAGGACTGTTAATTCCTCCCGAAAAAATCCCAAAAAGGAATATTGCCAGAATTTCACAGTATATGGATATGATGTGCAAGATGCGTTTTTATGATTTATCTCAGAGATAACAGTGAACATTACAAAAGTAGGGTACGATTATAAAGCAATAGAAAAATGCAAAGAGCAATTTTACCGAACAAAATTTACATAACGTATTTACAAAGTGTTTTCATTGTTAAAAAAAGCATGTTAGTTTTGCCCGAAGATCTCCGCGCTTGCAAATCTTAAGTGTTTTTCTTTTTGGTCAAAATATCTGTAATGTCACTAAAACCACATTCAACTAAATATGTAGTCGGAAATGGAAGAAGAGTTTGCTCTGCAACAATTAATTTCAGCACAAACTTGTGGATCCAACCATATGTTTTTTAAATGAATGATTTGGTTAGAGTTGCTCTCGAGCATTGACTTCCGCTTTGGCATTTTGCAGAATTTAAAATCTTATGTTTTTCCCTTACTTTATTACTTTTACGTACATAAGTACGTAAAATATAAAACACTTAAAAACAGACACCTGGTGCTAGTAAACTTTACTCAATGTGACGAAACAATCGATATTATTAATCAAACAGAGTCTATTATGACGTAGGTTAACACAGTTAAAGCAGCATATTGTCTTCACATTGGGCTACTTTAAGTCATATAATAAGTAGACGTTCCCATTTAAACTTTGTGCACTTAGTTAAATACCAAATAATAAAAAGTGATCCATTTTCATCCACTTTCCTCCCCAATTCCTCCCTTGAACAAATTTCCTCCCCAAAATTTTAAATTTCGCCCAAAGTGAGCCGTGGCTCCCTTTGAAAAAAAAAAAGTGGCTCCCTTTCAGAACCACTCATATAGACCAACGGTTCTTAACCTTTTTAGTATGTTTTACCCTTTTAACAAAGAGGAATATCAGAATTACCCTCAGCTCAATATATAAAATAGTGCTCATTATTAAAAAAACGAAAGTAACAAATTACATCAGTTATATTCAATGCGACGGCTGCCCTTGCTTTTTGGCAGCGAGTTATTCAACGTTTGGTAAACTAGTAGATCAGGGGTTCTTAACCAGTGGTACGTGTACCCCTTGGGGGTACGAAGCACCAAAGCAGGGGGTACAACATGCATTGTGAAATTATGCGCTCTTTGAGCATATTTGGGAAGAATGCGTAATTTACTAAAATCAACAACACAAAAGGCATTAATAAATTGACTGATTGTTTGTGTGTTGTAAATATCGTTGAACTTTCAAGACTATTTTTAATGCATACTTTCAAGACGTAAGTTATAAATCCATTGAGTTTAATTCCTATTATTACAATTTTATTTACTTCCGTCGTCCATTGTAGACAGGTGGTACGAGGAAATCTTATGAAAATTCAAAGGGTACGAGCGTTAAAAAGGTTAAGAAACACTGTAGTAGATAATGCACAACGAATATCAGATTCAAGTCGGTTTAGTGCTTCAGATTTGATAGTAAGCAATGCAGAAGCCGCTTTGCATATAGGTTATTAAAAAAACGGTACCAGAATATTCAGAGCTTAAATACTTATCCTTGGATTTACCCCCTAAAACGAGGAAATTCACCCCCTGGAGTAAATTTACCCCAGGTTAAGAAAGGCTGATTTAGACGTAATAAATAGGGTAAGGTCGAATAATAGCGATAAACATTTGTATTAGTCTTACCGAGAAGATAATTTGTAAATTAAAAAAAAAAGCATGATAATAAAAACTGTTAATGAAAAGCGCACATTACTTTTTTGCAATTGAAATAGGTCTGCGTGAACTCTTAAGAAAGTGGTAAAACCATCGCGAATCGAAAAATGGATTTGTTTGGTTGAAGATATCTAACGCGGCGTTATCCATAATAACAATAAAATAATGTAATAAAAATACTTTGAGGAAACGCGAATAATTTAATGGTTAACCTATAATTCATAAAGTTACTTGAATAGTTTAAATATTAGAAGACATTAGACTCTAAAAACTACAAAATAAGGACTTACCTTTAGCGAATTTCAATTTAAATGCAACGAGAACAATTAATCCAAACCTAAAAATATAACAAACGTTAATCATACTCACCCTGAAGCTATAAACAAACATTTAAAGTAAATTTTCTCTTACCAAATCAAAGCCTTCATCATTTCCAAGTGTCTTGATAAGCGTATAAATAAAACCTGTGCAGTAACGTCAAGTCTTCCAAAACAATTAGTTTAGCCTCAGCGCAAATGGTTCGTAATAAAATCTGAAAGTAGAAAAAAAAATACTTGAGAAACCGATTGGTGTCTGCAAATTTGGTAGTAACATAATTTTAGAGTACACTGGTGACACGCGATAATTACATCTTGTGACGTTTTATTCTGCCTCTGTGCTATTTCTATCGGCTAAGGCTAATAGATGTAATAAGTACTTCCTTCGACCGCAAATGGAAATATCTACTACCAATACGACAAAACGTGCTTCTAATCTGTAATATTATGGACCTCGAACATCGCTTGTTAAGCTAATAGCTAAAACTGACAATACAAATCGGAAAATTAATGGCAAAACAAACAGCCTGGTCACGATTTGTTGAAACGTCGAGTGAGAACCATTAAATTTGGAAGACATTAAAAGTTTCGCTCTAGTATTTATGAACTTTGTTTTTAAGCACATTGGAAAATTCCAGCGTGGTCGGCCTATTTTTGTGACATAACAACAGACAAATAAACGCTACTATACTACATTGTGACACAACATATTCATTACTTGCACTATCGCCTGGAGCACTTTGGCCGCCGGGAAGGCAGCTCGACCGAAATAGTGCAATGACTGTGAAACAGCCTATTCCAAATGATTCTACTGCTATGTTGTACATCAACCAACCAAGTAAAAATTTATCGCCGAAAGTTTTGTTTTTAAAATTGGTTTTTAAATTCCGAGATTCTACCTCCTAATGATTTGCGATGTGCTGAACAATTTTTTCAATCGATCAAAATACTGTAGATTTACATAACAGGACACTTATAGAGACAGCAAACAAATTTCTAAACGATCAACCCAATCTTTTAAAGCATTTTACGTTCAACTGAATACATGACTGTCTGCTACACTAACACCCTCGTTGTGCTCGTTTCTGAAAACCGTCTGCAACAGCTACGACCATCAATGATACTGATTCTAGCAGTTGCTGCCAAGCAGTCTGATGATTTTACGTACTCAAAAAAGGTGCCAGTCATTAAGCCAGGGGACTTACTGTTAAAAACAAGTCAGAGCAAGCTATAAGGAGGGCGAAAATCAGTCAGTTTACGTACATTGTTGCGTAAACAAGATAATAATTTCCGATAACGGCGTCATATTTTGCTCAAGCTGGACGAGTTTGGGCTGACGCCAACCTTTAAATGACGCACCGCCCGTAAACACTTTGGCAAACAAACGTGACAATTATTCTTGTCTCGTTAAGGCCGAATTAATTGATGATGGCCAGCCAGGTTCACTGCCAGGGATATTTTTGTGGTGGGGAAAAGCAATCGTTTTCAAGCTTATCATTTACTGTACGTTTGGAACAGGGGCTAAAACGCTCATAGGTCCCCACCACGCACCAACCTGGCTGCGGGATTCTGAACAACTCACGTTTAGTGGATTGTTTATCCCAGCACCGAAACGCAGTTTGAAATTGAGCTTAATCCGTGGCTGAAACGTCTCTCTCACGCACTCGCAACTGTGTTAATGGATTCTAATCGTTTTTGCAACAATTGCTTGTTTGATTAAACGCAGGTGCAGAAGTAGGAAACGTCAGTACGACATTACAACGGTGATTAAAAGTTTAATCGGACTCAAGGAATTAGACCCCGTTTATAATAACACGAACGTCGGAATATTGCCTAAACCCGTCCTAATAAAACCTATACGCCCGATTAAGACCCAAAGGATCTTTTTAACCCTAAACGTCACCCCCAACTCAATGATATTAGCACCACTGAGTTTACTTATTTCATGCGGTTTAGATGTTTTTTGTTATAGATAGTTTTTATTGTTGTTGTTAGTATTCCTATGCTTTTCGCCCACAGTTATCCAACTGTAGATTTTGTTGCTCTTGTCCAGTGGTTCTCAATCTCTGATAGCAGTTTTTCTGTCTGGTGGTCGGCGAGTAGTTTTCCTGTCTTAGGTGGAGTTTTAAGAAGTGCAATTTTACCTATATCATATTGCCTGTTTGTCGCGTTAAAATCAACCTTTAATCAAAAACCTGCGTCTGGCTAGATTTCACTTTTTGCCCTGAATAACTAAAATCAGTGTTGTAAACAAGTCATTTTAAAATGACTGAAATCCCAGTCAAGTTATTTGTAAAATAACTTAAGTCCAAGTCAAGTCTTTTTGAATAAATAACAAGTCAAGTCCCAGTCCAAGTGATCAGATGCGCAAGTCAAGTCCCAGTCATGTCATAATTAGAGCAAGTCAACTTCAAGTCATGTCCTTGTCATATAAATCAAACTTTAAACTGTTAGAATTTTTAAACTCGCATGAATATGAACAATAACTGAACTAAAAAATAAGGAAAACGGAACATATAGCAAGTAATTTGTTTTTTGTGCCAAAATTTAGACAAATAGCTCACTTTTATAAATAAAATACTTAAAGAAATGCTTTATTTCAACCCAAGTCATTTGTTCAAACGACTTAAGTCAAGTCAAGTCATTTGTCCGAAAGACTTAAGTCAAGTGAAGTCATTTTGCCCAAATGACTTAAGTCAAGTCAAGTCATTTAAAAACAGTGACTTAAGTCAAGTCATTACAACACTGACTAAAATGGTAACTGTTGGTAAAATAGATGCTTTTTAAATCAGGTGGTACACTGCGCCACTAACAGAGCACTAGATTAAGAACCACTGCTCTATTCTAAAGGTTATAAGGCGTGTTTCCTTTAAATATTTTATTTTCCTGCACACTGCCAACAAAATTATAAACTAGAGTGCACGCGTTGTTTCAAGATCTGGTTATGTCGTTACAGACTTCAGCAGTACACCCGAAATATGAGCAACATCGACGTCAAAATATTTCAAGTTTCGTAATAACATTAACTCAGTAACAAAATGTGCAATATTACCTGCGTTGTAGTTTAAGGATGTCCGACAATATCGGATCGGAGCCGATGCCAAGTAGCAGTATCGGAACTCGTCCCAAACTAGGGCGGCATTAGTGCAGCAAGTATAACAGATTACGGAGACTGGCCAACATTAAGTTACCTCCAAAACAAACTGGCTGACTGTTAGTTATAACCAACCGTCAACCTACTCGCTTATATCATAACCAAAACTCTGGGGAGTGCTGTAGTTAAACAAGGTGCCCAAAATATGCCAGATTGACCGGTGTTGAAACAGCAGGGCTGCGGAGTCGGTTTGTTTTGCTGGAGTAGGACTCGAGTAAGACCACGTAAAACTACCCGTGTCCCGAGTTCGACATGCACAGTAGCAATTTTAAAACTGATATGGCCGCCAATTGGAAATGGTAAAGATGGAATAGCATATTGTGGAACATTTTCCAACCATGTATTGTAAGTAAATGAATTATATGACACCCCTATAAGTGGATTGCTAAATATCCACATAATTTTAGTTCCGTAAATCAGCGGATAGCAGACTGTAGAGTAAGGGCCGGACTCGGGACTCGCATTTGACCGAAAGTCGGGTTTATTTTTGTATTTTTTTGGCTGAAGTCGGACTCGGGTTATTTTTAACAGACTCCACAGCCCTGTGGACAGTCTAGTCTAGTTCGTACTTTCTAGGTTTGTTTTCAAGTTGACTCGGTTTCACAAGGTTTCCATTAAAAAAATATATTTATTTCACAAAGATTAGCAAACTCTGTGCTTATTTACTTATTCCCATTTGCAACGTTGTAACAATTATCGACGGTTTACTAACTTGATGTATCACGTTATATGTCGGTTCTTTTTCTGTGGAGTGTAGTATTGCAAGATTGCCTCAATAAATGCTTGATAGCGTGGATATTCTTTTGTTTTTTTGCTCTATACATAAAAAATAAGAGAAAATGCAGAGCAAATAGGAGGTGTGTTACGAGAATATTTTTTTTCTTTACACACTATACCGTCCAACAAGCACTAATACACACACGGACAGGACAGCAATATTATGAACATAAGCGAGATAGTAAAACAAATAAACAACGATATAGAAACTGGACGGAAAGTTAAAAAGGCACATTATAAACTTAAAATGACAATTTTTACATAGAAATTTACGTTTTAGACGTGCGAAGCGCAGTTAACCGGATTTGAAAAGGCTTGATGTTACTTTTTACTGCAGTCAAGCACATCATCTCTAGACTTTACTGGACAATCGAAAAAAGTTTAATTCAACGAAAAACGTTTGCAAACATCTTTATTCACATAATGCTTGTAACAATTTTTAATTAGAATGTACATTAATTTGCCTTACATACATAATTAGTAAAAAATTACAAGTTTAGCCAATATTCCTTATACAATATAAATTATGGGGCCGCGAAAAATAGTTTCATTTAATATGTAGCAAAACATTTAGTGTAAAATGTCCGAGATCGGGTTGCCATTATTTGATCAACGCAAAAAGTGCCACGAATCAAAAGAGACACAATGCAAAAACTTTTAACCCTTGCATAGACTGAGCGAAAGGCTGGCCATCAGTGTCACTCAATTGTTCTTCAATAAAACGATCAGGACATCCAAATCGCATTGTTTGTTAATATTTCAGGAAGGTTAGGCGCAAAGCAACTATCACTGTGTCAGTAAAACAAAGGTTGGACCTTCGCACCCTTAGCAATTAAAAAACTGCGTCACAGTGACGAGACACAAAATCATTTTACTTCACGTTAAAGACAACAAACTACTAGTTCTATGTGATTCCAAATGGTAAGCCGGCCACGATTCGCAAACCCAACAGAACAAGAAAATTTTTGAAAGGCAATATCGGATTTGTCGTATGATGATCTACACTATTTTGGGATTGACATTTATTTGTTTTAAAATTTAACCATTTAACGGTTAACAAATCTGGTTCGATGAAGTTGAAAAAATAATCTAAAACCGTAAGGCTCTCGCTTGAAAATTGTACTGTCTAGAAAAGCTAAATCCTTTATGATAACGTAGCGACGTTATATAGACCATATATCACCAACTTTAACAATCCGGTCTCCAAGAATTAAATAACGATGTTAGAATTGAGCATTGCAAAAGAAACCTTAGACCGCCGAAAATACGATCGGTTACTTTTTAATTTTACTTTAATCGTCACTAATCGCCAACATGCAATGTAGAAAGTAAAAGAGGCGCGCCTATTCAATATCATTAATGATAAATAATCAAAACACTAACAAGTTCAATTTGTTCCTATGTAAACTTGCCATGATATACAAAAATAGCACATTAAATAGATGGAGCTGACATCCTATTACTGCACACACTTGAACCAGTAAGGCAGGTGGAAAACAATAGCGTTTGCTACCGGAGTACAAAGAATACAGTGGTTAAAAATACCCCATGTTGTAGTAATTAATTATTATGTAAAGAACGCAGATATGACAATCTAGTTACTAGTAAATGGATATAGTAAAGTTAAATAAATATTATTTCGCTAACAATTTTTCTTTACAAAATGCCAAACTGAGATAAATATAAACTGGCGTTTACTTTAGGGCATAGGCTATTGCGACTTAGCCGCTGCTGTGTACGAAAATATGAAGCTAAGAAAGAAAAGGAACATAAAAGGAATATAACTTAAAAACAATTTTTTTCGCATAGACTTTTCCGCGGGAAAACGGTCAGGAAACTATGTTATAAAATGTGTAAACGCATAAAGTGGTAACAGGCACAATGGAAATAATTAGGGAAGATAAATTTTCAAACCTTAAACCACAAAAATTCACACAAGAAAGGCTATGTATCGTAATTCGATCCATAAACTAGGCTGGATTAGCAGCTTATAACAGAGCATACGATCTTTATGGGTCACACCACATCGAAATTTGATTACCGTGAAAAACCAGCACTGAAAATGGCACTAACATAAAAACGCGAAAAGTGAATTGAACCCAAATTTGCCAACCAACCTCGACCACTATCCCGAATACCCTAATATTTAAACCCATAACCCATTATGTCTATATGCAACGTTTTGCAGTGGGGTCGTATCTTGACATTCCGCTGCCATACCGATTCCACCGGTTTGAAACTTGTATGTTCAAACATAATGTAGTGAGCAGCAGTTGCAGCATATGGATAAATAACTGCAAAAATTGTGAACCAGCCTAATTACGTCTTAGCACGATTTGCGCAAAGTTTCATGAGTAATTCAACTTGCGCATAGACGAACCAAATAGTGTTAGGTTTTTCGAAAGTGAAAGCTATGTTGGAATGAATCATTAATCGCACTTTAAAATTTTAGTTATCTCCAATATCGGCTTCTGGTACTCACATATTACCAACTAAACATAAAGAACAAACAAACAAGAGAACGCCTGACGATTGGACAATGTGCGACTGTTTTAAACTTTAATCCTATTGTATAGGCCTGACCAAAGGATTTGGTTGGGCATAAGTGCCAATGCGCGCCTTCAATCGCTTTGAACTTGAAATAATCTGACTTAAGCATTTCTTCCCGGTCTTTTGAACCCAAGTTGTTCCACACGAGCCGTTTGGAAGCAACGAATCTGTCCACAGTTCCAGGCGGACAGAAAGACAAAAAACGTCTACGTGCTACATAATACTGAGCGCAACTTATATAAAAAAAAAACACAGGAAAGGCGCTCATCTGTGGATACGGCCATTTGGGATCTGGTCGGTAGGCGACTGCTTCTTGTTAAAAAGGATCGTGGTATTTTCGTCTTCTTCGTCTGAGTAAATGCTTACGCCTTGTTCAGCGTTCTCTAGCAGTTCTAGTCTCTCTTCTTTGCGCTGACGACGAGCTGGCGAGTAGTGGACAGTATCGTTGCCGTCGCCAGGCGCCATCGCGATGCCATTCTTGGAGAACTTGGGAAGGTCGGCCAGCGAAAAATTGATGTTTTTGAAGGCGTGTAACAGAAAGATGCCGACGATAATTGTTCCGAATCCTTAAAACCAAAATAGATAATAAATTTAGAAGTAAAAGTGGAGTGTTAACACATCGCTCGATTAAACACTGCAAAGTTATTACGTTTCGTACATCAAATTAGGAATTTGAATATTACTGAATAAAAATTGCTGCAACTATAGCACCACCTAGCGCGTGGCAGTAAAACAACGTGTCAAGCACGTGTTAACAAACAAACATTTTTCTGTCACGCGCGTTTACATAGCTTAAGTTATCAATCATAGACATAGAGGTTATGAAAAAACGATGGCAATACCTGGAAGACGAAAGTAATTCAAGTAGCTGTTAAAAACAGCTTCGATGGTTAACACAGCAAATAGGACGATACTGTGCGAAGGTTTATTGTTTTAAACGAAATCATTAGCATTTTCGTCGCATTACGTCACACTAATTCTATTTTATATATGCCCTTGATTACACTTCCATTTAAGTTGACTGTAGTAACCCTTATATGTTGCGTCTTCAGCTTGTGATACTGGAATATTTCACAGTTTATTTATACTAGAAAGGTTGTTTTGTACAATTATGAGAAGGTGCCCGCATACAGTGTAACTTGCAATTGATTTTGTGCTTTCCATAAATTAAAAAGTTCTAAGGAATTACCACTAAACCTCAAATTTTTTAATTCAATCTTGGCCCGCCGTTACAAACTGCTGCACGCGCCGGCGATAAGTCGTTTGAATAATGCGTTGATAAAAAAAAAATTAACAAATACGGTTCACCAATGTGTTTTGGAACACACCGAAGGCACCGATAACTCCATCCGTTAATAAATTTCCAAGCTCACTCCTAAGCCTAACCAAGGGCAAACAGCCTGTGCCACAACGATGTCAACAAGGCCGTGCCAAAAAGGTTCAATGGTGTTATAACTAGGGCCCGCAAAAGTCAATAAAGTCAAAATTTTTTAAGGACCTCGTCTGTCCACGAATCAAAGAATCCAGTTGTTTTCAGCACCTTGTTTCTAAGAAGTCCATAGGTCAAAATAAAGTCAGAATTTTCAATAAAGTTAAGTTTTGTCAAATTATGGCTTTTGACAAAGTTTTTGTGTTTCTTGAGAGTAATTTTTGTAAAAATCGTCGTGGAAGCATTGTAAATCAGGAACTGCGATACAATTAAACCATATTAGCCCATAAAAGCAGGAAATATGTCACAATGCCCACTTGAATCAGCAGTAACTTTTACCGCAAATTGTCTATTGTTTATTCATTGTATTTAAATAATTTTCTTCTAAAAGATTTCCTCGTCATGAACCGGGTCTTTTCGAAGATTAACAGTTTGGATTTTAGGAATAGCCTATTGACATTCTGTAATACAAAAAATAACTAAGCAAGCTTTTCTGTAGTGATTTCTTTAAAGCCGCGTAAAGGGGGTTACATTACTTCTTCCCAGTTTAATATGCTGTTTATTAGGATTTTCCATGCGGAGAAAATCGAGGCAAAGTGCCCTTTCTACAAGTACAAAATAACACAAGCTACCTAAATCTATCGCCAAAAAACACGACACACTTTTTATAATCCATAAAACACCTTGACTTTTCGACAAAATGTTACGCTTGGTTCTGAAATCACTATTATGTTTGGGTAACTGGTATCAATTCAAGGAAAAACTGTGGCTTCTACAAATAAGCAATTTCGTTAGGTCAAAATAAAGTTAAAATTTGATCAAAATAAAGTAAAAAAAGGTAATTTAGGACATTTCTATGGACAAACTAAATGTGTAAAATATGAAGATACGACAATGGCTTTAAATAGGAGCAAATATATGAGAAATATATTTGGCCACAAAATAAGGCATGGGCATCATTCTCTTAATGACTAGAACGTATTAATAACCGACTTTTACCAAGACAGAAAAGTCTAATGAATATTTGTATGGATTTAAGACTTATTCAGAGGGATGTACGACTGATGTTTAGGCTTTATTCAGAGGGGTTTAGGTAACATTGTGTTGTAAATATAATTCATTATGTGGTTTGATTATGTTGTTTTCCCTAATACTATAGCATTGTAGATTGGGCCGATGTAGATATTGTTGCTTTTTAGGTATTTTTGTGTGTCCCATTTTTCTCTCAATTACAATTTATTAAATGAATATCTTGGATAAAACACACACAGTATATAATGACGGAAACATAAGTGAAAAACTAACTTAACCAACCTGCAAGCATGCCGATGACCGACTTGGCATCCATTGCGTTCCACTCTTTGAAGAGAATGGCGGAACAGGTGAGTACAGTGGTAGTAAAGAGTACATAGTAGACTGGCGTCACCATTGATGTGTTGAAAATATCAAGTGCTTTGTTCAGATAGTTTACCTATACAATACATATATGTTAACTGCATGAAAATATAAGTTAAAATACAAAAAAGTAACTGCACATTGCTATTTTTTTAAATAGCTCTACAGTCTACCGCACCCATTAACCACAATTAGATATCATTTAATGATTTTCAAGAAAAGCGAGTAGTGTGTATATTTTACAAAATCTAATTGCTAGTTAACTTACCTGGGTTGAGACAGAGGCAACAAGACCAGCAAGCAGAATGTAGGTGAGTGGATTTACCCACACATTCACGCCAGCTGCCCAGTCCTTGAATGCAAGTCCCACACCCTTGACACAAGAAACAGAGAACGAGCCAAGAAGTGAGCAAATACTGATATAAACCATAACATTGTTTGTTCCATGTCGAGGTGCCACGTAGAAGATGAGATAAAGTGAGACGAGCAATACAATAATCGCGTAGGTCACGAAAACTGTGAAACATATGCAGGCAATAAAATGGTTTGTAGAAACAGAGTGCATCATACTGAATGCAAAGGCATAACAGTTTTGTACAACCCACTTCAGAAATATCAACCATAATCAGAAAAATATGGCAAATAACACTTGGCATTTGAAAAAACAATACTTTTCAAGACTGATAATATTCAATTTAGACGATTTATTTTTTGTTGATATACATTTTTATGTACACAAGTTACTTCTACATACTTGGATCTTTCAGTTTGGTTCCCATTTCAGCCAGATCTTCGACTTCCTCCTTTTGTGGAGCATGAATGATGATCACTGTCGATCCAAGTATGGATAAGATACATCCAATCTTACCATGAAGATTTAAAGTCTCTTCAAGAAAGTATGATGCCAGGACAGCGCTAGTAAATAAAATATTTTTAAAGAACAAAAAGTAGCCATCTTAAAGTGTATGTGTGGGATGTACCAACATAGCAGTTATGCTTAAAAGTTAAAAAACAGCAATATAAAACCAATGGTTTGTTAACTTAAACCAATCATCTCACTGATTGATAATGATAACTACTACATAGTTTTTATGTACCTGACAAGCACACTTAGTGCTCCCAGTGGAGTGACAAGAGAAGCAGGAGCAAATGCATATGCAAGGAAGTTTGCACCTTCGCCAACACCCACTGTAAGCAAACAACATTGTACAAAATAAATTAGGATTTTGTGTCAAAAATTTAAAGGAGTTTTCAAAACTTACACAACCCCTTAGTTATGTTGTGATTAGCATAATCCAGACTCAATTTCAATTAAATTCGATTTGGCAAAATGTTCACCCTTCTGAACGCATAATTTCTTTCTTTTATGCCTGTATTTAATATATTTTTTTTTCTTTGAAATGTTTCAGTGGGAAAAAATGATGTACAGAGAATGCAATCGCATGTAAATGTTGTTACAGAGAGTTTTGAAATGTTTTAGTGGGGAATAGCACAGGTGCCAATATATATTGTTTTACTGCCTCACGTTAGTGTAGTGGTTCTTAAACAGGGTTCGACAAAGCTGTTTCAGGGATTCAGCACAAACATTCTGTGAAACATTACATTACAGCCTATTTTAAGATATATTAACTATTGTTTATTTGGTTAACGTGTCAAGTGCACTACCAAACTATTTTTACCACAAGTTAATAAAGGTTAAGAACCACTGCCTTAGTATACTTAGTAATTTAAGTATAATATTTGTATTGTTTAAAATTCCAATAATTATTTATTTATGAGTTACTAAGAAATTTAGGTACTTTAATTAAAATCCTGCTGATAAGCAGAATCTTACAATAGCATTACTTTGCATGCTCCAGAAATAAAATGTTATCAAATATAGAACATGTAAACAATTCACAAAAGTGTTTGTTTAGATATTTTACAGTTATATATATAGACCTACTTGAAATGAGTCCAGCCCACCACATCCATTCTTTAAGGTATGCATGACCACCCTCACCTTTAAAAACACAATCTATGTCCATAATGCAACAAAAAACAGAGGTGTCAGCTTAAAAATCTAATAGGGTAAAATCATTTGAGGTCTTTTAAATGTAACACCAGTTTGATAAATAGCCTTTCTAAAAGTGACTGCAACAAGGGGTTGATTAACCACTTAGCACCCATAAGGACTTGTAGGGGATATTATAAAAAAGTTTTTAAATTTAAATAGGCTTGTATCCCTATTTAGAATTTTATGAATTGATACATGTAATGTGTCTGAACCAGGGGTTCTCAAATACTTTTCTAGCTATTAATCATTTCAATAAGGAATATTTAATCCTAAAAAAATGAAGCACTTAAACTATACACAACTAAACAGGAACATATTGATATAAATCATTCCTTCAAACATAAACTAGATATAAAAAGATGTTTTAAAATAAATGCACAGACCTTAAAGCTAAAAACACTGCATAAAGCAAATAGCAAAAGCTTTCCAATCTTTTTGAGTAAGTTGCAGTTTGTCTGCTTATATATATATTTGACATAACAATATTGTTTTCAATCATTTTTACAGTTTAAAGAGGCCACTACAATAAATTGAGAAAAACAAAGTGTCAGTGCAAAAAAAATTGTTTGCACTAGAGCTGCACAAACCCTGCAGTACTTACAATGTGATATTAGGTACAATGTGATATTGTTTCTATATCACAGAGTTAGGATTAAATTCTTTATTCATTTTAATGTTGCCACATTTTGAATGTTGGAAAAAACAAAGTAGTAAAAGAACGGCAAACACATTTAAGTCTAATTTGATTTGATTTTAATTTATTTGATATTTAATTTGTATTAAAAAAAGCATTATATAGCCAAGATGAGGAATCAGTTAATAAAACACTGACCTGCCCTAGTAGTCCCTTTAGCAGCAAGTCGAAGTAAACCTTTTTTCTTCAGAATAAAACTGCCACCAATAAAAATGCTGGAACTTATCGCAAGACCCAAACCAACGTAGAAGCCATCATAAGCTTCTGTTGCACTATTAACCCTAAAAAAAGACATTTTTGGTAATTGTTATTTCGTCTGGGCAAATGCTGATTGGCAAATTTAATTTAGCATTTAATTTTAAAGCAAATTTTATTTGAATACTAAGTCTGTCATTGGTAATAAGCACATTACTTCAAAGGTAAGAAAGAAGTTGGCAGGCAACATTCCAACGTTTTTTTCATTCACCCATGTAAATAGTTTGAAGTAGCATTATATTATACAACTTGTTTACTTGTATAGGCAAGAACTGTGTTATTTTGTTTGGACGAGTGCAAATTAGTTGACACCTGCAGACTGGTGAGTGCAAACTTAAACTCAATATCAACACTACTGTTGGTAAATTTTTTTTAATATTAATTTTGCTTGTTTTCAAGACTCTATGTCAGGCGGCCCGCAGGCCTCATGCGGCCCTTTGCCATTTTTTGATTGGTCCTTCGCCTTCTTCCAGATATTTTTCCCTAAATAAGGGTATTTTGTGTGCACCAAAGTTGGAACTTTTGCTCTTTCAGTTTCCTGTTTAAAAGTGCAATGTAACCCATAGGCTACACCGCTACACTAATGCAGTTGTTGGAACTCGAATGGGTAGCATCTATCACAAAACAATCTTTATTCATAAAGTTTTACTTGCGTCACCTTGGTATGATAAAGAATTGTTTTGCAACAATTACACTTGTCTGCTACAACTTTTGCCGCAGCTGATTTTGAATTATTGCTGTTAAATAATTTGCGTCTATGCACATCTGGCCTGGAACCAAACATTGACAAGTTGGTTTAAAATATCCAACATCAGCCTTCTCACTAACTTCTATTTGAACATCCACATGTGTGTCTGCTATAATATTTCATATTCGCTTGTACTTGTGTTTTTGTAGTAAAAGCTGAAAATATCAATTAGTGTTTATTTGATGTGTGGCCCTCCTGTAAGCATTAAATTTCCTAACTGGCCCTTGTGTTAAAAAGGTTGCCCGCCCCTGCTCTATGTCAAGAGAACAGGCTTTTAGAATTGACAGGGTAAAAAATCACAAAAAACTGATCCTGACAGTTTTGTGGCAGATAAAGGGGATTCTGGTTCTTGGGGTGCAGATTTAGGTTTTTTTCTGCATATGTAAGTGAAGTTGAGTCTAAATACCCATATAAAAATGTGAAAATACCGTGTGGAAATGTTTAGTTCAGAAGTTGCCATTGTAGAGTTGAGAGTTGTAGGTAATGTAGAAATAACAACAGAGCTGGTAGAAACAGAAGATGATTCAGATGTAGTCAAACTTGGTGACAAAGTTGTAACAAGTAAAGTTGATGTGTTTGCAGGATCTGCAAAATTATATACTTAGCTACTAAAATCTGACATAAACAAGTTAAATGAGAACATTTTTGTTCAAACTTATGAAATGATAAATTGCAATATATTAGAGTAAGCCACTGCCCGTTATATGGAGGTTGCATGATTTCTAAATGGAAATTAAATGGCCTAAAAGTAGCTGTATAAGGTTGGCATTGGACCACTTAAAAATTACATATTTTCACAAAATAAACTGAATTTGCTATCAGGTTTGTACTATTTTCAACATATAACAATGAGGTTCACAGTTACTTGTAAGTTGTTGTAAATCAAATTATTACATGCAGAATCACCAATCTTATTTAATTAGCCCATTTCGAATTAATAACATAAAAGTTTTTTAAGGTAATACTAATCAAATCATCACCATTGTAGGGGCTGCCCTTTATTATATTACTATATATATGTATATACATATTGGACAGTTTAGAACTTTTGGTACAGTATTTTGAATTAGTAGGTTTTGTAACTGAAATAAAAAAGCAAGAATATTTATTACAAGTATATTCTGCTAATACATAAATTTGCATGGCAATAAAATTAATAGTAAATGTAAAACAAGATTAACATCTTATATAAATAAATTATAATCACTGATTCAAGGGGTATATCAAACAAGTTCTGAACGTTGTGTAAATTACAATGCACATCTTCATAAAATATATATAAAACACAACAAAATAATGCCAATACCAAAATTTGCAATCTTAAAAATCCCTTTTTGATGTTTTTTGCAAAACAGGCAATTATTAGTACATAGTAGGAATACTAGAGAGGTGGCAGTGCGTATCCAATCGGATAAACTTGGGAAACAGTTTGCTACTAAGATTGATAAAACCATTGTACTGGATATACTTGACTTGGCAAATAAGTTATACAGGTTATTACATAAATATATCATATAAAACTAGTATGATAATATTTAGGTTGATATTCTGGCGTTATTCTGGCAATATAAGGTACTGTTTATTAGCATACGGTTTGCAAAAAGCAACCAAATTTTTGTTAATATAAACTGTGACCTATATGGTGACACAACAACAAGCGCTCTCAGGACTTTCTACCGAATTGTAATAGTTTGATGTAACAGGGCCATCGCGATGTTTTAGCCAACAAGTCCTTCGACTGTAGACCATGAATCTATTTTAGGTGAGCCATGCACTTTTTACTGAGCTATTCATTTTGGTTGGTACACATAGTAGCTAATAGATGAAATACCCTGTTTGGCAAAGGTTTAATAAGGTATTTTCAGGTTTAATACTTTGTTGACCTTAACTAAGTACAACATATTGGGTAAATATAAATTTCATATTTCATAATGAGTGCATATCCACCCTTAGTATTATTATAGTTTTTTGTTCACTTTTGTCAGGGTTCAACTCGCTTCCAAAGTAACAATGTTAATGTAATGGGGTCAAGTGATTTTTTAAGCAGATCTATTCAGCCCAAAAAAGGTTGTATGCATACTATGTAATGTTATGCTGTGTGACTGATAAAAATACAGATTCTTTTTAAATTAGATTATAAATTCTATATTTTTGAGCAATATTCGGATCTCTTTTATCTGTGTTATGTGACATCTATCCTTTAAAAGAAAGTTTTGCTAAATTAAAAACAAATAAGACCCTTTTTTACGAGCTGCGAGCGATTTCAGCTGCATATTTGCTCAGTTTTAGGTATTCGGCTTTTAACTTTAGAGTGTTTTGGGCTGCAACAAAAAACTTTACAGACCACAAGGGATGTTCAACGTAGAAACCCAGAGGATCCACTAACTTTAGGTTTCGAATGTAGAATAACAAATCCAGAATATTGAATCCTAGTATATTTTTATTAAATTATTTAACCTCGATTTGGTTTGGGGAGGGAATAATCTTAAAATATTGTACAGGGCCCACAGTCACGACCACTTGTCTAAAGGTTACCTTTCGCTGAATCTTATTGGCCGTTTATAATTTGTTTTTTTTCTTGTAATGTTTTTTGTTTGCATTTAGCAGTGATGGGAATGCATACTATGTAATGTTATGCTGTGTGACTGATAAAAATACAGATTCTTTTTAAATTAGATTATAAATTCTATATTTTTGAGCAATATTCGGATCTCTTTTATCTGTGTTGTGTGACATCTATCCTTTAAAAGAAAGTTTTGCTAAATTAAAAACAAATAAGACCCTTTTTTACGAGCTGCAAGCAATTTCAGCTGCATATTTGCTCAGTTTTAGGTATTCGGCTTTTAACTTTAGAGTGTTTTGGGCTGCAACAAAAAACTTTACAGACCACTAGGGATGTTCAACGTAGAAACCCAGAGGATCCAATAACTTTAGGTTTCGAATCTAGAATAACAAATCCAGAATATCGAATCCTAGTATATTTTTATTAAATTATTTAACCTTGATTTGGTTTGGGGAGGGAATAATCTTAAAATATTGTACAGGGCCCACAGTCACGACCACTTGTCTAAAGGTTACCTTTCGCTGAATCTTATTGGCCGTTTTATGAACACCTAGGGGACTGTTTTTAAGAAGTTTATAGGTCAAAATAAAGTCAAAATTTGTCAAAGTTTTTGTGTTTCTTGAGAGTAATTTTTGTAAAATAGCATGGAATCATTGTAAATCAGGAGCTGCATCAATTAAACCATATTAACCCATAAAAGCAGGAAATATGTCAGAATGCCCACTTAGATCAGCATTCAGCAGTAGGTTTTATCGCAAATTGTCCATTGTTTATTCATTGTTATGTATTTAAATAATTATTATAAAAGACTTCCACTTTATAAACCTGGTCTTTTCGAAGATCAACAGTTTGGATTTTAGGAATAGCCTACTGACATTCTATAATACAAAAGCCCTAGAAGCAAGCTTTTCTGTAGTGATTTCTTTAAAGCTGCGTGAAGGGGTTACATTACATCTCTTCCCTGTTTAATTTGCTGTTTATTAGAATTTAACAACGAGGCAAAGTGTCCTTTCCTCAAGGACAAAATAACACAAGCTACCTAAATCTATCGCCAAAAAACATGACGCACTTTTTTAAATCCATAAAACACCTTGACTTTTCGACAAAATATTACGTTTGGGTCTAATATCGACAAAATATTATGTTTGGGTAACTGGTATTAATTCAAGGAAGAACTGTGGCCTCTACAAATAAGCCATTTTGGTCAAAACAAAGTCAAAATTTGATAAAAATACAGGCCTAAAAATTTTTTTTTAGGTCAAAATAAAAATGGCCCTAGTAATATGGTTTGAAAGTGACAAGACAAAAAACATGCTCATTTCAAATATTAAGTCACCAAACTGTGACCTCTTATCAACCATTGTATATTATGTTGTGCCATCCCTGTGTAAGTTTGCTTAAAGCCTTGTATTATAACCAATCATTTCCTTGTATTATAACCAAACATTAAAAAATAGGAATTTCAAATGTAACCAAAAAGCAATTTTGTGTACTGTGTCTGAAATAAATCAACGAAATACTTGTTTATAACAGTGATTTTTAATTGGTGTTTTGCGAAACACAAGTGAAAAAGATTTTCAGATTTTCCGAAAGAACATAACTTGTTTAACACTATGAACATTTTAACATAGTATCACCAATTTATATGTTTCATTGACGATTGCTTAGTTTATAACAAGTCTTGTTGTGCAATAGTATTTTTAATTGTGTTGGCCTATAGTTCAAGTACCATAAAGCCTAAAAAGATATCACAGAAAGAAAAACTGAAAGTGAGTAAATTGCTGACATGTGGTTGATTTTAATGCTTTATTATAAACTTTCATTTGGGGTTTCATAAAAATATTTTATTGCCTTAAGTGTTCAATGATGCAAAAAAGGTTGATAACACTGGGTTATATAGCAAACAGAAATATTAACACTATTTTGCCTTCTTTAGTTTCTCTGGAATAAATTATTCAAGCTGAATATTGTGCAGCATAAATTCTGGTAACACCAGTTTGAATCTGAGCTCAGCACATTTTATATGTAAAAGCATGTATTGTATGCCTTCTGTTGGCTATAGTAATTTTGGTATATTTTCGTTTACCATGTGTACTGTTTAGGGTTTCGAATATATTTTTGCCTAAAATGGTCTATTAAATAAATTCATGACAAGGCCTTTACCAATGTTATAGAGTTTAATGTTTTTATTTACAATGATATCCTTTCTTAAAAAAGTAGTGCAAGTTACAAACTTAATCCACCATAAAATGTTTGAAAAATTATGATTGTGCATGTGTTGCGCAGTGCATACTGTCTACCGATTAATATGAACTCAGCAAGGCCAAACTCAAGCGAAAATGATAAAGTGGTGAAAGGTGTTGAAATCGTGCAGGTAACTGATTACCATAATAAGTAAATTTCCCGGGTTAAAATGCATTTTGACCGTTTATATTGCTTCCCGTTACATAATATTTAATAATATATTTAGACATTGAATCCAGTCGATCTAACAGTGTTTCGAATATATTCCCAAATTTAAATAAAAACAACTATGCATATGTATTATTTATTTTAAGCATGATTTTGTATATGTATGCTACCCTCGGTGTTGTCAAATAAAAAATATTTTAGACTCGCAACTAGGGATGCTCAAAGTAGAATATCGAATTCTTGGATTCGAATCCAGATGGGATTTGAATCCAATTCTGCCCTTTATTTCGGGTAATTGGAACCGATATAATTTAATGTTTTACCGCGGATTGTTCGCCTAATTGCACAAACGCGTGTGGTAAGTTGGCCTGTCGCCGCGGCGACCAATTTATAGTGCTTGCTTTAAATGTAACCTGGTAGTGCAATGTCAGCGTTTTTTCGGGCGACCAATTACCGCGTCTCGCGATAACGTTCGTCTAATAATTAAGTGTCAATCAAGCGTTATTGGGCGAATGGCTAACGTGTAATGTCTGGTGTGGAGTTCGCAATTTCCCTAAAACATAGCGTTGCAAAACGTGCTGGCCGTCCACAAAATGCGCTATGGGATTACTTAAGGTCAACTTTAGGCCAATATTCAGGTAAATTATGCACAACGTAATTGTCAAGAATTCATTATGTCAATAATAACTTTGTATTCTTTGCAGTACATCATTTTACTGCATAACAGATCATGTTAGTCAAAAAAGAAGCATTAAGACTTAACAATGCTTTCAAAATCAGGACCGAATTGCTTAAGACTTCTGTGTGCAGTGTTGCATTTTCTCACTATTGGCAAAAATATAAGTTTTGGACACAACCTGGACAGTTGACATATTCCAGTTTACAGAACGGCTTCAGATGACAATTGTTAAGAATGTTGAACATATGAGAGAGTTTTTTTATTATAATATACACATGTTAGAAAATTGTTTGGGTGATTTATTGCTGTGATTGTGGGCCCTGTAGGGTAGATTAAGATTAATCCCTTCCCCAAACAAAATCGAGGTTAAATAATTTAATAAAAATATACTAGGATTCGCTATTCTGGATTCGTTATTCTAGATTCGAAACCTATTATTCTAGAATACCTTGGGATTCTACTTTGAACATCCCTACTCGCAACAGTTAAGTAATGGATACAAATTGTTTGACATTAATTACTAGCTGTGTCTATCTTACCTTATTGTACTGCACTTATGAGCAAAATAGCCTAATCATGTTAAAAAGTAACAATTTAAAGTATAGCTAGCTGTTTTATTATTAAAAGAAATATCATTTGTTTACCAAACATGGCAAAAATTCATGCAAACCAAAAATAAAACATCATTAAATATCTGGAATTAAAAGAAGCTTCAAACAAATTATACTAAATTGTAAACCATGCCAAAAACAAAATAATAAATCATGCCATAAATAATAAATATATTGAATAAAAGGATTGCAAACACACCTGCAAAATTTTGATCATATCAAAACCATCCTGTCAAAAAAAGAATGCACAAATTTGAAATAATGTCAAATCGCAATTAAAAGGTGTAAAATTATTTGTAATGACAGAAAATGATTTCTTGCGGTAAAAGTGTAGAGCCTGTTACAGATAAAACATTTCGCTTTGACTGATCTGAAAAAAACAGTGTTTGACAAAATACAAAAACGTTTACTATAACAATCGGGATATAAAGCCAAAGGGGTCAGAGGAAAGATAAATAAACAATTAGTGTGTGAGCCACAATATAGTTCAAGCATTATATATGCCAAGAGTGTGAACAACCTTGCGAAATTACAGCATCTAAAGGTGTGAGCTACAAAAATTTAAAATTGTTTGCACCTATATGCCAACCTAGAAGTCTAGTTGCACCGAAAAACTAATCAGTGCATTATCACTAATAAGTGTAAAAGTACCAAGCAGCAGATTATTATATTTCGAATATTGCACAGGAAAGATGTCTTTGCATCTTAAAATTGTGAAGCTCTAAATAAATTACTACCACAAAAACCTAACCGCAACTAAAGCTTTTTGCATTTGCTGACTCAAGTTTGCAAAGTTGACCGAATTTGACAATGATTTCCATGAAATGTGCAGCTGCTAACTGTTTAACTGCGCAGGGGATTTATGCAAACATAGGGCAAGCTTTCCAATATGGGTCAGTAACACAAAATGACTCCCCACCATTTGGATACAAACGTGCAACAAGCCAGAATTACTGAAAGTTTGAAAAAATACTAATTGTTATAATTTATATGAATTTTTAATCCGGAGTGCAACAAAACCTATACACAATATGGTAGAAGTGTGCCATGACATCTTGACAAATTACCACAGGATTAAAGTAGTATTTTAAACTAAATAGGCAGTAAATAATAATAAATTTATACTTTACAAAACTTACCTATTGCCATTTCTTTGTGAATTTATAACAATTATCTAGTTTAACAAACATTTGTACATATAGAAATCACTAAATATAGCTATTAAAAGGTAATTTTAAAAGGTTATTGTTTTTACTGTGCTTCGTGGTTGACCACTCTGTCTTCAAATTAGTTTGGGGTTAACAGTTACTGACATTGAGCAGGGACTGGGGTGGATACTCAATATCTAACTAAAAAATCCATTGGCTCTAAGATGTTCTACTTTAGCAAACAAAAATGGTCAAATACCTACTAAAGAAATAGGCACTGGTCTAGAATCCTACCAGAATGCATTATCTGGGTTATGGTGCGGGTTAGCGTTTAGGTTTGGGTAGGTTAAAAAATATTATTAAATAAGAAATATAGAAATACATTGACTCACATTTACCCAAACACTAACCAACACCCTATTCAAAATATTGTGCGTTGCTATAATTGTTTGAACACTGTGGTAGGATTCTAGACCAGCGCAAAAAAATCTACTTCTCATTATCGTCTGGGGGTTTATAGTGGTACCATTATTTGGGTTAGGGTGGGAGTTAGCAGTTGGGTTGAGGGTGGGGTCAAGTATTATTATTAGATTCATTCTCCCATATTTATTTATTTCTTTCTTGCGATATCAATTTTTGACAACTCGTTTAATTACTGTAAAAATGTGGTAGGATTTTACACCAGTGTTCTACTTTATAGTGAATTTTTTCCTGGTATCTAGTAAAAAAATAGGCAAACTTTCAAGAGATAAATTCTACCATCCTGCAGATACACACAATCAAAGGTAAGCAAGCAGCTCAAAAAAGTTCAAGCAAAGAAGATATTGTGTGCTGATTTAATAATTGTGGTAAGGTCCTAGACCAGGACCTAAATTATACACATTACTCAAAGCAATCTGCCTTTTCCAGATAGTAGACTTCAACAAAAAAATAATAATTTATATATTGGTGAACCAGATTAGTATTATTATAGTAGGCAGTAAATCAACCATAGTTTCCAAAACTTCATGAAAATTTATATTCATTCATAATTGACCTTGGAATTGGAGCTTGCAGAAAATGACTCACATAGGGTGAAACTTACGAGTCTAAAGGCTGGTTCACACTAGACGCGTTAACGTCTAGCGTTAGCGTCTGGCATCTAACGGCTAACTTCGTCCAGTTCACACATAACGCGTTGCCAGCGTTAACGGCAAATTTTCTCGCTTCTAACCGAAAGCGTCAAAGTTGAAATATTTCAACTTTTCCGCAACCGAAAGAGTTTTTAAAAAACGTTTTACGTTAACGCTAGACGCGTCTAGTGTGAACCAGCCTTAAGAGTAGGGTATTATATTCATTCCAAATTAATAAACAACAAAACTTCTAAACAGTGTAAAGTAATATGTTTATTATTAATAATAACTTGACCCACCCTCAACCAAACGCTAACCTGCACCCTAACCAAACAATATGCATTGTGGTATGCGGCATTTCAAGAACATTTTTTTTTTATTAATTTTCACGTACAATAGTGAAAGAGCGCCCAAATCACAAGTTATGCCATTTGCCAACAATCTGTAACTGTGCGGACATATTCGGTACAAAATGAAGTAGCGTACACTAAATAAAATACTTTTAAACGAAAGAAATGGTAAGTGCGGCGCTCCTTTGATTTAGTACGTAGAAAGTAACGCAAAAAACGGCGCTCTTTCACTATTGTACGTGAAAAGTTATGCAAAAAAAAATAATAATAATACCGCATACCACAACGCATATTGTTTGGGTTAGGGTGCGGGTTAGCGTTTGGATGAGGGTGGGTCAAGCAATATTATGTTTATTATTAATAATAGCTTGACCCACCCTCAACCAAACGCTAACCCGCATCCTAACCCGCATCCTAACCCAAACAATATGTGTTGTGGTATGCGGCATTTAAAGAAAAATTTTTTTTTATTAATTTTTACGTACAATAGTGAAAGAGCGCCCAAAAAACGGTCTATACATTAATACCACATATCGCAAAGAACATTATTTGGGTTATGGTTATCGTTTAGGTGGGTCAAGCCAGTGCCTATATAATAATACTTGACCAATCCACACAGCACCAAAGAGCTAGCATAAAAAAAGCAAAGTAAAAATAAACGTATTTACGCCAAACGCTAACTGACACATGAACCCAAATACTGTGCGTTGCAGTATCGATGTATAGACCGTTTTTTGCGTTACTTTCTACGTAGCACATAGAAAGAGCCCCGTAAGTTCTGTATAGTCTACGAAGAACAACTTGAATTCCTATTTGCCAATCATTCAGAAGAAATACCCGATAACAGAAAAGCAATACGACGGAAGGATAACTTTGCGTCGTAAACTCGTACCTTAAGAAACGAATGAAGTCATCCGTTTACACGAAAACTGCAACGTTAACCTTTGAAAAATTAAACCAAGTATAGAAAGCTTTTTTAGATTAAAAAAAGCTTTTTGAAATAACATGCGAATTTAAGCTATGTCTTGTATTCTAATAAGATAGTAGCAGATAAAGTATTAAAACAATATGTGTATATATATATATATATATATATATATATAAATAACTAGGCTTATAATGTCAAACCATACCACCATTCCGCGAATTTTAAGATTTCTATAGAAGTGCTGTGATCAAAATTCTGACGTTTTATCAAGAACCCAACCCAGGAATTTGGCGACGAGGGCGTTAGAGTGCCGGTTCACAAAATAAATGACAGGTAAGGAATATAGTTCTTAAATTTTTATTGGTCATCACCAGCTTAACACTGAAAACCGATATATTTATCACTTCAAGACAAATATTTTTACCCATTTATTGACTCTGCAATTTTACTGCTGACCCGAAAAGATGCAATACATTTTTTTGTGGAAAAAACACTGGAAGCGCCAAGAAGTCAAACCAACAGATGTTTAATTTGATATGTTGAAAAAAGGCATCAATTAAGTGAACTGGAGATAACTTCAAAACTGTAAACCATATTTGCTACTTTTCCAGTCACAAGCGCATCAAGCGAGCCATTATTCAGTACCGGTACTTAAAAATGCATCAAAAATGGGGTGGATACTATTTTCAATAGGGCTCGAGCTTTAATAAGGAATTTAACTTTTGTAAAAAGTATTTCTATGCTATACGCTAATTGCTGTTAAGCCTGCTTTTATTCTTTCGCCAACTTAACATGAAAGATATGCATGAGAGTTAACTGTAATTATGATTCATTAGTTTGCGGTATGTGAGTTTTGCGGCTAGCTGGCTACTGGTGTTTGACATATATTTGGTGTTTGGGCTAGTTTTGTTTATTTGATAAAGATTGTCGTTGTGCACAAGTTCGATCCAACTAAAATTTTGCCATCTTTAATAAAACAAAATTACTGGTCCAAATAACGCCTATTGGAATACATTCTAAAACCACCGGAATAGGTAAAATAAAGCCTAAATAAGATCTAAAACCATAGGCAGAGGGTATGGGGCGATTGGACACTGCCGCTCTGGCATCGACCACCTGACATTTGGTCGCCTCATTTTGGCATTAAACTGCCCGTCCTTTTTGGAGTTGAGAGTGGGCAATGGGCGGAGCTAGAATTTGGGTTAATTGACGTTGGATTAGAGGTTGAGTTAGTGATAAAGTGAAAGATGGGCTAAGGTGGTATGTGAGAGATTGTTTAGGTTGAAGCATGTGGTTAATTATGAGCCTCATTAAAGTCTTTTGCCCGATGAATCAACCTAACTATTAGTTCAAGGTAGAAACTTATTCAAATAGAATTGTTCATCTTCTGCTTCATACTTCTGATATGCTTCCAGACTGATTAGTTGGCATAAAAGCCACACAACCGTTCTGTTTATTAACTAGACAAGACTGGTGTATATTCACATAACGCTTCTGCTTATATAAGTGAGAATTTGCATAAATAACAAAAGGGCAATACGGAAAAGCGGAAATGATTCAGAACCCGAAGCCTGGCAGCCGGGAACTGTTACAGCAACGCGTTCACACAGGTGAAATACTTTTATCTGTAACGGAAATATGTGTCAAGATATAACATTATTCATGTGTGAAACAGCCAAATGCTTTGTTCTTACAGTGACAGCGAGTTTGGTAAACGCGTGAAAAAGTAGCAACATTTTTGATTATACATTTTGAAAAGAACACAACTCAAATAAACGTCTGAAATACTCAATAAAACATCTTAAATGACCCCAGTCGCTACAAGGTCTTAATATAGTTGTTTAGTTCTTACTCAGACAGATGTAGCCTACTATAGGTCTTTCTGTTGGGATGTAATTTTGACTTCCGGTACTAGCTATATTAGTCTATTTTTGCCGCCCTATTGCGAAATGTGTTTTATTCTGACGTTTATGTTATTTCGCTAAAATTTATTTATACACTTTTTTGACAAAATTTGTTACATTTTTAGTATTTTTGTTTCTGTTAATGAAAACAATTTTTTGTGTTGTGTTTCAACTTATCGCAATAACGTTAAAGACAAAACCTGCTAATTGAATGCAGTAGCTCCCAATAAAAAAAAAAGTATGAAAGGGGCGGATTAAGGCGGGGGCTGAGGGGGCTGCAGCCCCAGGCCAACTAAAAAAATCGGCCCATGGCTAACAACTTAATGATCACCAGACGTTATCTTTGTAAAAAAAACCTGTAAAGTTAAAACTATAGATATCATCGCTGGTGTCAGATCGTTTTATTTGTAATATATCCAATATGTTTATTTTGAGACCATAAGCGTCAATGCGTGTTTGTTACTTCACAATATGAAGCTAATATGCGAATAGAATATTAAAACAAATTACAACGAGCTACCCTAACTTATGTTTACATAATATAGCACATTAGATCAGTCAAATTGTCACAATACCTTGAAATCGTGTATGCTTTGAATATTATTATAGCATGTCGTAAATAGGTAATTCACGCCTTATCGGGCTACGTTCAAAGAAGTTTTAATGCAGAGTGGTATCAAGAAAATGTCAGAATGTGATGTACGTAATAAAGTTCGACTGATTTTTGAAAACGTAAGACACGAGATAAAGAAATACAAAAGTGGTTGAGAAAGCAAAAATCTGAAAGAGGGAAACTGGTTAGGCTCAAAGGGATATTTGATGCTGAAGGGAAATTGCTGATCAGTTAGTTAAGAGATAACTGCTGCCAAGTTGGACGTTATAGTTTTAAAAACTGCCAATTTTTTGCCATTACCGGTGATAAATTCAAAGGGCATCGTAATGCTTGTTTGGCGTGAACAACTAAACGGTTAAAAAATTAAACGCGAATTGGTTGTGATATTCACCATCATCAAAAATTATTTACTGATTCATGTCAAAACTTTTTGCATTTGATTCTGACAAAGGCAGATTTTTATCAGCTGTTAACGGCAATTGCATGGAAGCATGCACCAATTACGACTTGGCAAGGCACGAACCTTCTGAAACCTACGTTGTCTATTCACATATCAGAAATTTTAAGAAAGAAGAAAATAAAAGTGCAATTGGTGAGCGAAAGGAAATCTGAAAACACATCGCCTAATTCACCTAGCAGATTTAAAGAAAATTCTTATTTTTCCGAACCCAAATTGCAGCATACAATCGTGTTTAACAAAATTTTTTGTTTCGTGATATTAAAGAGAATGCTGAAACCTTGCTTTAGTATTACCCGGTACGATGATAATCTGGAAAAATCACTGCCTGAAAGGTGATTTATTTTTCTGTGCTGTTAAAAAACACTATTTTAACGTCAAAAGTAGCAAAGAAACTCAAATGTTTAGCTTTATTAACGATAATTGTTCAAGCTAAAGTTCATTTTCAGTCCTATTGGTAAAGAATTAAATGCGCTCGTCTATGGGCCCAACTAGGTTACATTCGTTAGCTCTACTCTGTATTAAAAACGAGATTTTAAGAAAAAATAGACAGCGATGAAGTTATCAACAGATTTGCTTTATCTAAACCAGTGGTGTCCAACTTAAACATGCCGACGTGCCAAATTTGATCTTATAACTTCTTCCCGTGGCAAAATTTAGCAACTATTTTTTTCTAATAATAAAACCGCTTATTTACAAAAAAAAAAAAAAAAAAAAACACGGTGTAATAATATAATCAGAAGTAGTTGTTAATTGCCGTAATCGCTGCGATTGTTTTCTATAACGAATAAACAGTGACAATTGGTAGTATAACAAATTTAGCATTATTTGGACAGTTGGCTGAATAACGATTAAGTATTTTTTGGGGCTTGCGCATAGGCGTAGCCATGGGGGACCTGAGGGGACATGCACCCCCGAAAATTTATAAATATTTTAAATTATAAAAAAATTATAAATACTTTTAGACAGTTTTTGCTTCTTCAATGGTTTTTGAGTATTGCGTTAACACTTTTGCTGCTTGAAACGGTTTGCTAGCATTGTTATTTGTGTTCGTTACGGCAGTTAATACAACGACAAAAGCTAAACAAAAGCTTTAGTTTCTTTTTGTTTCTTTTTGTTTGCCCCCCCCCCAAAATTTTTGGCTGGCTACGCCACTGGGCTTGCGTGCCATTTTTTACTATCGCGTGCCACATCCCTGATCTAAAGGTATAAAACATGTTAATTTTATCTGTCTAATTAGTGAATAAAACAGTCCTATTTCATGTTAATTCTGGTTGGAACAATAAACATAATGAAAATGACCAATAGGCCTCTGACTACCATACAACCCCAGGCCCATGAAAACCTTAATCCGGCCCTGATTCGTAACACACATTTTGTAGCACTAATCCAGCAGGTATTTATGCGCAGCCTAGTTAGTTTTGATGGCAAGTATTTATGTATTTATTGAAAAAACAAAAATTAAGATAAACAAAATAAACCTTTGAATAAAAGAATAGTTTGTATTATGAAAGTGGTTGTACTACAATAATCCACTAAATATACGTCGCCAGTTTGATTTGCACTGGATGTATACGAAAGGAATCAAACAAGGTCGATATTGCTCATAAATAATTCCGTGGATTCAACTGCTGTGCCTTTGCGTCAGTAGTTCGCCCTTTGTCATTCCTGGGTGAGCAATAGGCAAACCTGTCTGCATACGACCAAAACTATCGCATGCAGTGTCTGAGTATAAAACAAGTACTTAATAGGGGTTGGCAAACGACTAATTAGAGACGACTTGTACGTACGTTAGAAGGTCCAGGAAATTTAGTCCCACACTAAAACTTGTAGGGAATACGCATATACGCGTGTACGTGTGAGAGGTGTTTTCTAACTATATTAGTTGCAAGAGTGTACAAATAAAGCAAACCTTATGAATTAAATTACAACAAATTAACAATTTTATTAGGTGTTTGCCAAGACAAGAAAAGAGAAAATGAGGGGCATACCGGTATATACCGTCAGTTAAGTTTTCAGGTTTTTACCAAACGTTTGTTGAGTTTCATAAGTATGTATGCGAGATTTAAATAGTGGCCATCTTTTTCTCAGTTGGATATATTTAGGCATTGGATGCTAATCACCGTTTCTAGTAATTAAATAAAAAGTATGCCCACAGCATATCTCATAATTGTGGCAGACATATGGCCGTACTATGCGGCCCATTTTACATTTGAATCTTTAATACGAATCGTTAATATAAGGATTATCTTTTTAAGTTTAAGATATTTCGCGTCTGTTTTAAAAACAAGCGCAGATGCAAATGAGGAGTTTAATTGTCAACCATATAACTTGGTAAGAAGCTTAACTCAGCGAGATAGTATACATTTTGCAGTAAACTTAGTACCGTACTTTTTTTCTAAACATTGAAAGCGAAGTACTGAACAGTTAACAGTTATGCCGAGTTTGTCAGAAATAGTGTAGTCGACTAAATAATTCCCTAAGTTAACAGCAACATTCTCTTGCTCTTTATATTACGCAACCAACTAAAAAAAAGAAACGCTGGCGCTGGTCTAGAATCCTACCACAACGTACATTATTTGGGTTAAGGTGTGGTCAAGTATTAATATTAAATAATGAATATAATAGTACTTAACCCACCCACACCCAAACGCTAACTCGCACCCTAACTCAAATATTGTGCGATTATTTAAAAAAATTGTAGTAGGATAGACCAGCGCCGAAACGCTGTACAGCGAAAAAGAATAGATGCAAAATTGTATTACCATACAAACATATATAGGCTAACTTGCGCTTTCGCGTTCACACCTAAAAGAGTGAGTGGCGGCTGGCCTACCTACTAAAAAGTTGGCCCATCATAGAGTCAAACCGTAAAGTCACATAGTATCATTATTTAGTTAGGATACAATTAATCCAAAAATCTCTTAAATCTACCAACTGTGGTATAATCTCTTTATATAAAGGTTTAGAGTTTCCCAGCAAATCACTAGTGAATATCAAGAGAACAATGGAAATATTTATGGAATGCGGTATTTGTGGAAACTCCTATTTACAACCAAAGGTATGTGGTGCTATGCATATTTTAAATTCAACGTTTGAACGCGATGGTTCAAGTTTAATAAACAAATTAAACCCCAAGACATTTAAAAAAATCGATTTACCCAAAAAAAATTCCAACAAAACACGTTAAATTGCATCCAACAGTATAAAATTCTGTTGACCATTGATCAGTGATAACATGATAAATCAGGGGTTGGAAACCTTTTCCTAGTCGTGGTCCAAAGCTAAATTCAGAAACGTATCGGCGGGCAAGAATTTATTACAGCTGACAATTTTGTTGTTAAAACATGCAGGTTTTAGGCATTTTATCATAACAAAGAACTCGGGCTATTTTTGGCAAATGGGTCTAATTGCATTTAAGAAGATCGTATGACTTTTTATTTATTAAAACAAATAAAACATGTTTTATTTGTTTTAATAAATAAACAGTCTTAGATCTTTGGATACGAAGACAAGAATCTTTCTTTTACATTTTATTGTCCGCGGGAGATCCTTACTTTTCTGAAGCGTTTCAGCTTACATTTGAAAAGGCGACAAAAAATTCGCTTGTTTGGTTTAAAATATGAGTACATTGCGTCATCGGTGATCAGAATGAAAAAGTAGGATAAAAATATTTTGGGGAAACACCTCTGATAAGCCATTGCAACATTAATTGTGAAATAAGACCTTGTGAGTAGGGACGGGTCGCCAGCCAAGGTCCCCCTCCAACTATATTTTTGGCAAAAGTCTGACGTGCACATACGCAGTACCAAATTTCGAAACTGGTAAGGCAAAACATGCAAATAGTCAAGATGGAATTACATGTGGTTTGCCAACCACGAATTGTGGGTCATTATGACACCCCTAAAAGTGGATTGTTAACTATGCACCTTAGTTTAGTTACTGCTACGTAGATTGTTCTCGAGGGAACTCTTGCGGCAAATTTGGTTGAAATCCGTTCAAATCGCGCGAAGCGCTAAAATTTGTGTTTATCTACGTTAACTAGGCAAAATTTTAGATGCATTATATCTGACCAAAAATGTCATAGTTAGTTTTAACAGCCCCTGTGCTGATAAGCTCAGACCCACCTAAAGTGGTTCTGCTTTGCTCGTCATGGCCTATGGCCTGCCTTGCAATTGTCAACAACATATTTCTCAGACCACATATCGAAGGTTCAGACGGGTTTGGCGGTGAGCGAAGAACGATAAACGAGACGTGCGCTGTCAAATAGAATTGACTGTACTAGTCTGTTAAGTCCGTCGCGCTTGAGGTTAATTTAACAGTTAAAGGCAATACTTAGTTGATGACAACAAGCTAAATAAATGTTGTTAGAATCAATAATTATCAAAAGCTGTACAACCATTTTAAAAGAGGCAAGACTATGGTATAAGCGCAGTGTTTTGTGTATGACACTACAATTATCACCAACAGTGGAAACCAAAATTTAGTAAGTCAAACAGTGGACTGGGTTGTATGCAGAATATACCTGATATCGATTTACATAAAGCAGACCATAAACAAACATAAAACAAAAATTATAACTGCCATTGGGGGTATGTTTTTTTTTCAGAATCAGGCTTTAACGAAATAGTATAAACTAAGCTAAAATTAATTGCCGCATTTTTTGTGAAAATTTTGTACAGGTTGAGTTATCAAAACCTTTAGTTGTCGGGAAAGGGCATGGCCTGGTGCCTCAATTGGTTCGTTACTGGACCAATGTCACTGCTAGATACCAGTGCGCAGTTGAATGCCGGGACGCGGTCACTAAAAACGTAACAAGTTATGTTTCACACTGATGGCGGCATGTTGCACGTTGTATTCTGAGTTCACAATACACAGGGAAACATTCAATCTGATTCCGCAGCTGGCGATTCTGTTTACACAAAATTACATTTTTGTTCTGCAACTGTAAAACGAGTGTAGTACAGTTTATATTTATAATAAATATACATTTTAAAATTAGAGTAAAGCTGATACAGACAACCGTAGTGTCGGCTATTTGCTGATTTGTACACTCAATAAAACACTTCCTACCTTATAACAACGGAAGCATGCAATGATAATACGGACATTGGTGTGTAGACGCAGCGTCCGACGGACAGCTTTTTGTTTGACCAAGCTTGTGTTGAAACGTAATACCTGTGATCGTAAGTGTTTGCACAGTCGTAATATTGTTATCGAATCAGAGGTGAAGTGGAGTATAAATAAATGCTTCACGTTGCAAAATTAAGAAAATATGTCAAATTTTTACTTTTTTTATTGTGATGAAAGGTTTAGCATTTTTATTTGGAGGCTTAACGCAGTGCAAGGTGTAACATTTCAGTTTTTGAAGCACAATTTTCTTATTAGACAGTGAATAGCGCTTTGATCTTAAAAAAGAATGAAAAAATCCTAAATGAGGTAAATTTAATGGAAAGACAAGCTGAAATGATAGAGAATATTCCATTACCGTTTTAGGTAAGATACGAAACGAAATCATTGTTTGACGACCTTGGAAAATCTAAACGACCAACCAAGGCGTCGAGACATACAGTTTTAGGAACCTCACCTCTGCACTAATCTCAACTGGAATAAGAACTAAGCAAATTAAATAAGCCTGAAATAATCAGAAAAAGGCAACCCCATACCGAAATTTATCACCAACTCCACCGATAACTCCAATCCTAACCTACATTCTAGCCCGACTCAATATCTTTAGCACTAAACAAGGGCGATTATTCCGTAATAAAATTTGGCTCCCACAAACGACAATGCCAGGACTAATCCCCGCACTCCCTCTCCCGGTAGTAGATCTTAATTAGGCTATTACGATCTTAGACGAGTTAGGTATTATTTTTGACGAGTTTGGTATTATTCCTTTGTTGATAATACTACATATTTGGTTTAATTATGTCGTTGGTTTTATACTAATAACTCCGCTTATATATTTTTGGTTGGTAGGTCTTATTGCGTGTTCCAAATTATATCGTTTTTATTGGGTACATAGGCCATCCAGTCACGTTTTTATTGGGTACATAGGCCATCCAGTCACACTCGCTTGCATGCCAGTTACTTATATCAAACGTTAATGATTAAATCACCGTTTTCGCAATGTGTCAATAGTTTAACTGCTCTAACAGCACAGAAAAAGCATTTAGTTTACATTTAAACATTAACTAACATTCGTTTAGGTTTTGTCTGGCAATTTTTTTGGAAAAGTGGGGTACGTACTGCTTGTTATCCCAGCAAGACTTGAACAGTAATATAATTTTTTATGTGTATTTTCATAGTGAATTGTTGGTAATTTTAGTTTTCCTTAACCTTTAAACATCTAAAGCTTACGTTTTTGATTACTAAGGTTTGAAATAAACTACAGTATAGCAGCGCCCATCGTTGGTTTGTCAACATGTCTATTGGTGCACAAATATGCCGTTGCAGTCTAATCGCGCGTAGCTAAATTGGCCAACTGTTAATTTAAATATGAGTTCGTGACGCATTAGTCATATAAAAAGGATTCGCATGTTGCTCGAAATAACGGTATTCAGTGTTTGATTTACCAAAAATTGCATTTTGTGGAGTTTAACAGTCACACGGCTCAATATGCCATACTCCCACAGTATATAGATATAGCGCCTTAATTTGGACCAGGGGCGGATCTAGGGGGGCGATATGGCCATGCCCCCCACCCCCCCCAAACTAAAAAATATGTACATTTTTTTACTTGATAGGCAGCTTATTTTCGCGGTTCCCTAGGTAGTATGGCCTATTTTCGCCAAAATAACACATATTTTTAAGCTTTGTAGTGGTGTACGAGCTTATGGCGCCATATAATGAATATTTCAAGAAAATGGTAAAATTCGTTTTGCGCACTCGCGCAAAGCGGCGTTTTTCAGATTTGCAGAGACGGCTTTAGTGACCGCACGCTGACTCAACTAACTTAAATCCAAGTACAATTAAAAGCTTTTTTGTTGTTAAGGCAAATCTGTATCAGAACCAGCCTGCCAATATACTTCATCCGGCCCGCCGCCTCTTTAAAAAATTAGACACGAGTCCATATTTTAAATACTTTTTGACTATTTTAAGTGTGTAAATGCGAAAAATTTTCGCGCTTCGCGCTAATGATCATTGTACATCCAGTGTGTTTACGTTTTGATGCTCTTTTTGAACTAGATCAGCGCTTCTTTACTGTTGCGCCGTGGAAAGCTGCCAAGTGCGTCGAGGACAAACGAAAAACGTATTCAAACATAATCGAAAAATATTTTTTAACAATTTTTTTTTTAAATGTAACAAAAACAAGAAATTTAAAAGAAATATCGGTATACCAAAAAAATCGCGCTCGCTTCGCTCGCCAGGTGTGCCCCAAATAGTTAACAAACACTAAAATAGATTAACTATAAAATGTATCGCGTTTTCTCAAAGTAGTTTTATTACACTTTTTCAATAGTAGTAGGGGGGTGACGACGTGTGGACTCGAATTTTAAACCAGGTATACGCTTTTTTAGCGAATTTGCTACAAGACTTTACTGCCTCCTTAACAGTAATTATAAACACGTTTTTAAAGTGCAAAAAAATCCGAGGCCCACCTGATTCACAATTAATATAAAGTTGTAATAACACAAAATCTCTTTTAACATATGTTGTGCGGTCCGCAGAGACCTTTCTGAGTTTGGTTTTGGCCCGCGACTACTACACAAAGGTTGCCGACCCTTGTGTAAGGATTTGAATAACCTATCCAATGTTAGGATTAACTCTGCATAGAGTTTTTCTCATTTCAGCAACCTTTTTTGGCAAAAACCAACTACAGTAACTTAAAAATTGAGAGAAGTGTCATGAAAGAACCACAGCTGACCGCAGCAGACAACGCTATGATTTAATTGCGACGTGGCCTCGGCGCTTTTTCGGTGGCATGAGCGGTTGCTCTCGCCTTTTCGGGAAAAAGCAAGATGTGTAGACAATAGACATGGTAGCGTCTTTTAGCGATCAAGCGCCCCTCCTGCCCTTTTCATGAAAAATGATATATTGCTTTCAAAACGTTAAATATTATGCGACGGAAATCATAAAGCAGTGTTGTACACGCAAGAAACTTGGCTCAAGCCGAGTACTAAAAATTTCTTAACTTTTCTATTGTTTAAGAGAACAATAGAACAAAAGAATCTATTGTTCTTTTGGAGAAATCCGAGTACTCAGTTTCTTATAGAGGGTTTCTTATAAAAAAAATGCGTGTAGCCAAGTGGGGGCCTAGACCCTAATCAAAAATTAAAATGTTACTGTTTATGGGTATTTTCGTTTTTTGCCAGGCTCTTCAGACAGACATCCTGACAACGCCTATGGCTTAACTTAACATTTTGAAGTCAATTAAGTTGTTTCCAAAAACGTATTATACTTACGCTCTTTAGATTCTAGTAGCCAAACAAAAGATATATAGAAGACCCTAGTTTAAACTTTTTATTTGATTGCTGAATTTTGTCCTATATACTCTTATAAACTCAGAAAAAAAAAATGGACCAGGGAGTGCTGGTGAAAAAGTGTACAATTCTTAATAAACGTTTTTTGTATGCATAAGAAACCGCTATACCAGTAGAATTTAGGGTAATTTACAATGGATTCGCTTGCTCTCTTGTTTAACTTAAAAATAGAAAAATTAGAAAATTCAAGTAACTTTTACTAGTCCACAGGAGTAGGGCTTGAGGTACGGAAAAATGCAAAAAAAATCGTAAAATGACATGGTTGACATTTGTTAAAACATTTTTGGTACCATTTTAAGCCAATCTAAAGGGCGTGGCCGCAAAAAATTTTCCGGGGGAGACCCCCGGACCCTCCAATATTTCGGCTCGCTACGCTCGCCTGCGGTACATGTTGCCCTTACCAAAAAATTCGCCCCCTTGCCCTGAAATCGCTCCGGTGTCCCTGACAATTGTCGCAAAAAAAGAGGCGCAAAATGTTTTCGTAGTTTTGCTGTTAAATTGACAAAACACAGATTGTGAAGAGGGTGGCATGGTGCACAACTTAGATGTTCTTCAACATATTATACTGTTGTGACTAAACACAGCCCCAATAGGTCGCAATATGTAGCAAATATTGTGCCAAAATTCGAGAAACTATATTAAAACATAAGTAGCCTCAAGGTTCGCAAATCGCAAAATTATGAATCATTTTTCTTTAGTTTCTTTTCTAAACATGTGTAATTTTGATGTTATGCATAGGGTGGCATATACGCAGATTTAATAACTAACACAACATGGAACTGATAAAATCATTATAAAAAGTTAAATATATAAAGATAGAGCTTGCGCCCACCTAAGAATTGCTTGGCTCCCCTCTATTGACAATCGACATGACCTGTATTTTAAAAAATCGCAATGGAAGAAAGAACAGGGATAGTTACGTAACTAGAATAGGCTTCAGGAATTTTTTTTGTAAAAAAACAGATAAACAAAATATAAAAGTTGTGAATCCAGGTTTTTGTGAAAAAACGGAAGCTACTCGCGTACCACCTGAAAGACCTTCGCGTACCACAGGTTGTGAACCCCGCCCTAAAGGAACAAAAAATCTGTAAAAATGGATTAAAGTGATTGAAGTTTAGCCCTTAGGTGACATTGTAAAAAAGATTGTTTTACTTTTTTGCTTTAAACAGATTTTGCCATGCTTCCACACATTTTGTAAGCACTGCCTGCTCCAAACAGCTCCGTCGCACAGTATTACGTTAACATGCCCGCAGTGCACGGCAAACTCAATACTACCAGAAAAGGGAGTTGACCAATTAACTGATAACTCATTTTTCATTCGGTGAGTGGTGTTTTTTTTCATTTTGAAGCCACAAACGTTCGCCATTACCATAAAAAGCATTACCATAGCTTAACTTATACTGTGATTGTTTTTATAACTGTCTGGTTTTCTTTACACTTATGTTCAACTTTTTGTGACAAAGGCTAATGGAAGCACAACCACCAACTAAATTCAGTGTTACTGATGACGAGGCTACGATGGACACAAGTCGTTTTTCGAATGGAGACGCACCACAGGATAGCCAAGCATTGCACGACGTCGTTGACAAAATTGAAACGCAAAGTTCTGAAATATTTCATCATAACTTTCAGGTAGAAAACGGTAACATCTGTCCTAAACCGTAATTTAATTTTTATACAAAACTAAATGTCATTTAAGCGAAGAACATCCATCCGTATTGTCCTATCGGTCCTTAAATAAAAGTTACATTATTTAAAAATACTTATTGTATTCTTTCCGATACCGATACGGCATATATTTTAAACAAAAAGTAGATTCGATTCCAAATGACATCTTTACCATCAAATTGAAGCGTTTGTTTCGGGTCATTAGGCGAAAATTTGCTATAGAGTTGTCTACATGTGTTAATTTGCTATTTTGTTTTAGTAAAATCACCTTTCAGGGTAGATTCGCTGTTTTCTATCGCAAATTATGTTTGAAATTCCTATGTTAATTTGGCATCAGGTTGACACCGATGCAACCTCAGTATCGCCCGATCTGATTGTTTCGGACTTCCCTTGAATTAATGGATAACCCAGTGTTGCTTATCCAGCAGTATTATATAATCAATCGACGTTTCGACGTCCTATAGTACAGAACATGAATTAATAGATGTTTATTGAATACAAATATATAGGGGCATGTACGTAAATTTTAGCCAATACTTTTACAACTTGGTTTCATACGTGGTTTAAACTCGTCGATTTTCTTCTGTATTGTCTTGATTTAGATCACTCCATCTCCACCCTTGGACAACTGCCATTGCCCAAACGGTGGAACATTAGAATTCTTATGCACATTATGTGACCGGGTCGTGTGTGAAAAGTGTTCACAAGATGCTCATATTGACCACAAATCTAAACTAAAGAGTCTCAATGAAGCAGCAAATGATTGTGAAACAGAATTGGTAATGCAGGTGAGGCGTGTTTGGTAGGTTTCTTTAAAATTTTTAAAATCCTATTTAGTAGTTTTAAAAATCCATGGAAATTTTAGTTTACGAATACGAACAAAATCACTTTTTACAATCAAGCAAATAAATGTGATAATTAATTTATAACACGTCATTCGATCAAATTAAATGCTTCTTTATCATGAGCTGTTTTTGCAATAGTATAGCATGATGAATTGTTCATTTTGATTAAGCTCGCAAAGTTAGGTACATTATGCAATTTATTATGCTTATTGTTTGTTCACATCGTAGGTACAACTACATTAATTATTCCTTCAGTTAGAATTAATCTGATAAATACTCCAGTTAACCTAGGTAGCGCCGGGTTAGAATAAACTGGTAAATACCTAATTTAACCTCGATAACGCTGGGTATTTAATTTACTACTAAAACCTAAAAGCCAACTTGCTTATCATAATTTTAGATTGTATATAGTTTTTTTAAACCTGAATAAATATGTGTATGTTAGCATAGTCGTTTTTGTCGGAACTATGTGTTACACTACGATTACACAATGCAAAGTCAGATCAATCAATCTTTTCCGTATAACAGATTGCTGTAATACAGTCTTTAGATCGTCAGAAATAACTTTAAGCGGTAACACAATCGTTGAATTTATACGCTGCATATAACAAAATGTTTTATGGTTGGAAAAATATTTTAAATTTTGGCATGAACTTGAGTTTTATAAATCTACGTTATAAAATGATATAAAAGGTTTATCGTTATGTTTATACCTTTTTTTAGTAAAACGATTTACCGTTTCACACAAAATACTCACACAAACCTCAGATTTTAGGTAGAAATAGTGGTGACTGGAGTAGTTTTTAGTTAACGCACAACGCACAATAGGTTTGAAAACCATTGTAGGGTTGGCGGGGTTTTGGATAGGCTTTTTGGTGAAAGAAGGTCATATTCGTAGAAATGTTTGCAAAACAAGTTATGGCTGTTTGTTTTTGCAGAAAAACAATAAAAAAACAATCACCACCTTAAAATTGTAAGTCAAATAATTATACCGCAATGCCTGAATAAATAGTATAACAACTCTATCAGGCAATATAAATGGTACTCGTACACCGAGCCATAACTAAACTGTCCCAACCTATAGGTTTTCTTCTGTTTTGTAAGGTGAACGAAATTCGACAACGGGTGCTTTACCTTCAACGCTGTCAAACCTTTCTTAACGAAACAGCGCAAGAACTATCAGTTAATCGGGATTGTGCAGAGATGTCAGTGAACGAAGCATTTGAGAAACTTGAGAATGAAATTCGTCGTCGAAAAGAAGAGGCTTTTCAAATGATTGAATTGGAATTTCAAATAAAACGTCAAATTCTTGATAGGTAAGCCTACATTATCGCCTTAAATTTGCAATTATTACTATTTTTGCGGTTTTCCACGATTTTGCGTTATTGAAGGCAACGCGGCGATCTAAGTACAGCTCTAAAAAACATGACGTCAGCTGTTAACTTAGTGGAGATGAGTGTTAAACAAGAATGTAAAGAAATGGGCGATTGCAACGACAGTGGCATAGTTCAAGATTCTCCAGAGGAAAGTGAATCGGTTTCTGACGACCAAAACATTTTTAAAACGGATAATTCTAGCAATATTAAAACTTACCTTCTACACAAGCACATGTCGACAAGACTATCAAACCTCAGGGACTACGGACGATCTAGATTACCTGAAGCGATCACCCCAATTATGAACAATCCTAAGCAGGCTGCCCAATGCGATACTAACAATAACGAAACCAACCTCAAAGAACTTGGTAGTTATTTTACCAAAGCCTTTGCGTCACCAGTCGACAACCCGTGTCTGGCTTGGGAAACGTCTAAAGAATTTTCGAACCTTGTTGATGTTGCGAGCTCAGTGCAATGTGGAAGCGTAGTAAGTGACCACATCGTGGCGCACTCGGGCACCCTGACAGGTTCGAGCTTAAGCAACTCAGCAACGTGCAATGTCGGGCAGGAGGAAAGGATATTTCTCACCACAAAAGACCACTTGGGGAACGTCGAACGCGGGGTTTGTGGCGCAGTGGAAGCCACGATAACGTCATGCAAGGAAACTAACCAAACAACTTCACCCAATCACATTCATTCACCTGAAAAATCGAGCACACCTGTCAAGGAAGCCACTGCAATAGAAAAATGCAAGGTGCCTATATTGAAATACGCTATGTAAATTAATTTGAAGTGATTTAACTCATGTACGTGGCGCGAATCACATTAGAATTTAAACAAACCTTTTTTTACTTATATAACGTTTTTACTTATATAGTTTAATTACGAATTGCTTATATTTTGGTAGATAATTTCAAACAATCCGGGATCGTACGAAATAGTATTCACACCTAACGCCAAGGGGAACTTCTTACTCACTGTGAAAGTACATGGTCAGCACGTCGCTAAGAGTCCTTTAATGCTCAGGGCTGAAGAACTTCCAAAAGTTTTGCAGTCGGTAAAAGATGAAAAAATACGGCGCGTCAAGAATGTGCGACAAAAGGCTCTGAAAAGACCACAAAGGTAGAAAGTGCGTGTTGTACGGCAGGCTATGTTTTTATGTAAACTTTTGTTTTGGTTTCTTGTTTAAAGAATGAATATAATATTAAAAAGAGTTCAAATGAATGTAAGTAAAGATGGCCGAGGGCGCTTTCAATCAGTTTTGACCATTCGTTTAGCAATTCTGCTGCAAATGGCCAAACTATACGCTTAAAACCAGTCGGTTTACTTTTAACAGTGTTAAAGCCGTTGTTTGCCAATACTTTCTGCTTTTAACGCCGTCATAATTATTTAACAAAATACTTTACTTGAAACCAATTTTAATCTGCTGAAGCGCTGGTCCGATTAAAAGCTCTATCGGTGACGACTTGATTGTTCGGTTCGGTGTCAGGGGACGAGGAAAGGGCGAGTTCGCCAACCCCCAGGATGTGGCTACGAATAACAAGGGTCGTTATTACGTCACAGACAGCAACAATCAGTGCATTCAAGTGTTCGAGTTGCGAAACGAAGGCCTTACAACCAAGTGCTTAGATAGGATCGGCAAAAGAGGTACAGCATAAACAATGTCCGCGATGCCTATTTTAAAGTTTTCAAATGTAAAATTGCGCACACAACTTACATATGTCCCTGCTGCAGTGATTCCTATGATGTCCAAATAGAAACGTTGCATATTTACACACAAAAATAAAACGCGTTGCATGTTCAGTTTCCATGAGTTAATGGATGAACTCAATGTAGACACACATATATCCAGCAAAACAATCTACTAAAACAGATATTTCGCATGAAAAACAGTGTTAACTACATTGTATAAAAATACAACTCAATGAAATCAACTTAAACTTAATAATCTTAAACATTTTTTTTTTGTAAGTATTGTTGGTAATTTATTTAATAGTTGTAAAAAATAAATTTGAGAGTCTTTAGGGTTATAAAATTTATTTAAAAGAAGAGCATGACGCGACAAGAAAAAATACCTTTTGATTGCCCTATGTCCTTTATTCCATTTACCCAGGTAGGGGGATAGGGCAGCTGCAGCGACCAACGGGGATCGTGGTCTTTAAGAACGGAGACTTGATTGTGTCCGATTACGAGAATAAAATCGTCAACGTCTTCTCACCTTCAGGCGTGTACAAACATAGGATCGGCAGTGGCAAATTAATGGGGCCAAGAGGTATTAAGCAAGTAATCAATATTAATGTAATATAACAATAACAACTTGTACCGCTGCCTGCTTGCGCCTACAGCACAGCATAAACCCTCAATAATAGAGTGCGGCAGTATTTTATGATCCAAGATTGGCAGCATCTCGCGCTACATTATAATATTCGTGTTCACAGCAAAAATACACTATTAAACGTTCTAAAAAGGGGGCAACACTTTTTTATAAATTCGTGCGCAACATGTCACCCGAGGCTTATGTTTAGATTACCCAGGTTTCAGCATAACTTAAAATATAGGTAAACTTGTTTGAGAATTTGATAACTAATAAAAAATGTGATTTTGATACTTTCTTGGATAAAGACGAGGTTTGGGCAGTTCATTGGCCTTTTTTAAATGTTTCTCTTTTAAAAAGATTGCTGTTGAATTTAACTTGTTACCTTTGAATAGGCGTGTGCCTTAACAACGAGGGACAACTTGTAATCGTCGATAACAAGCTTTGCCAGATCTTTATCTACCAAATTAACGGAAAGCTTGTGACGAGGTTCGGTACCCGAGGAACAGGAGCCAATCAGCTGGCGGGGCCGCATTACGTGGCAGTGAACAAACGCAACGAAATATTCGTCACGGACTTTTATAATCACTCTGTAAAGGTATAGTATTTTTAATGAACGAAAGCCGTACATTGAAAGGGAAAAACAAATTGAATTAACATTGCGTACAAAGTAAAATCGTTTATAGAAAAAACAGTCAGTGCTAATTTTACTTTCAGGCCTGAATTAACCAATTTAGGCAATTTAAGCGTGATTGTCAGATATACATTGAAACTATTATAACTTAAAAAAATTTTAGGGTAACTCAATTACCGCTAAATATTCTAAGAATTAATAGAATTTACAGGTTTTAATAAAATAAATTACATAATGCATTTCATAATATAGTTTACTTTTATCCAAATTAGTTTTTACGACACTGTTGAGCTTAAATGTTGAGTGAAGCTAATACCTATACAGTCCTATATCTTACTTTATGTTTTGCTGAAAGGTGTTTTCCGAGTCCGGTGCTTATCTCCGCAGTTTTGGCAACAAAGGAGAAGGATGTGGACAGTTCAACGCGCCCACTGGAATTGCAATCGATTGTAAAGGGAACGTTGTGGTCGCTGATTGGGGAAACAGTAGAATTCAAGTAAATCGTTCATTACCTTTCACATTGCTGTCTATAAATAAAATTTAGAACGCTTTGAATTTCATAATTGTACGTTATTGATTATTTTTACAGACTTGGGTTGAATTTTAAATTGTTGAGTGAAACAACTTTATTGAATTACATATTTTTGTGAAGTGAATTGACAAAGTGTTTTTTTTTGTAAAACGGGCCCACAAACCGTTCTATATATATTAGGATACAATATGTTTGTTTTGCCGTATCAATGTAGTTTCAAACCGTCAACAACATACAACAACAAATAGCAAATAAAATGTACTTTCGGAAAATACTAGGATTGACTTTAATTATTTTTCGTCGTGACATTTAATTGCAGTTAAGTCGTAGGTACGACTTTAGAAAAATGCAATATCTTTGATTTTACAGATTTTCGATGACGAGGGTTCATTTTTGTCCTACATCAACGTCGAATCGGAACCTCTTTATGGTCCGCAAGGCGTCGCAGCGTCTACCAAGGGATATGTCGCCATTGCAGACTCTGGGCATCAGTGTGTCAAAGTTTATAAAATACTACACTAGTGTTGTTTTATTTTTACGAAGAACACAGGTTACTTTTTTGTTGAACTGTGCTTTATTACTCATGCGCAATATATATTTTTTCTGCTTGGTGATTTCAATGCATGTCGGATTTACGTTCTGGTCAGAACTAGGGTATACACATGGGCGCCCGCACGGGGGGGAAAGGGGGGGGGGGGCTGGAATTTCAAAATGCGATTATTAGTATTATTTATAAGTGTAATATGTATTACTTATAAAGGTTAAACTATTATACATTACCCATTGACCCCAGTGGCGTATCTAGGGGGCGGAAGTTCTTACCACCCTTTTTGTAAGTGATATTATCGTTTTTTGTTCGTTTTTGTCATGGTTTAACAAACTGTTTGAAGCGGCGTGCTCTGGAAGTAATTGGGTCGCGCGTCTTAATCTAATGCGAAACCCCAAATCAAGCGAAAAAACGCCGTTTTTCGTCTTTTGTTTGGTCGATCGTAAACGCTGGAAGTTTTTCTCTTTCGTTATTTGTTCAGGTTGACTGATTAGCAAGTGTATATTCGACAATTGACAACGCTAAGTCCAACAAAAAAAACGTCGAGTTAGGCGCAGTATGTTCCTCGCTGTTCGGTCTCTGCGCTAATATCCGATGTTGGTGTAACATCGACATTTGTTTAACTGAAGCAGATTCTTAAAAGGTGGTATAATGGTGACTGTCGTGCGCATTTCAAAGTCGCCCTTTTTTATGTTACGTTAGTTAACGCAAAATTATTCTCTATAAGCATACTCTAAGTCTAAGACCACGTGTTTAGTGTGCAATGGACACAACTTAATTTCCCTCAACCGCAGCTTGTAATTTAGCAGACTTGGCACACAGCTCGGCGCAGATGTTACGCTAATCGTGGCATAATAACACCCAGAAAAAACGATCTTCGTTTAGTATTGCAGGTGGTGAAGACGTGCTTGTAATTTAGCGCTCATTCCGTTCATTTTGCCTGAAGTTAACGATTGCACACCGTGATTTCGCGGCTGGCGCCTGACAGGATTGTCGACGACGCACGTGGTCGCTTTTGCTGGACGTATTTGGCTGTTTCTGATTAGTTTTTTTATCACGTCTTGCAATTACCATTCTATGACGTCATACTGTCACTGTTTTATGACGTCATTATTCATCAACGTCAGACAAAAAATAGGGGAATTCCCTAAGTTGAAAATTCAGGACCCCCCTTTTTGGTTTTCTGACTACGCCCCTGATTGCCCCCCCTGGAATTTTTCTGCGGGCGCCCCTGGGTATACAACTGACAAAAGGTATACGGAGGGTACAGATTAGGGCCTATAGACAGTATTAGTGCATGTTACAACTGTGGCGGAATATATGTTTGTATTTATCCTAACATATAATGTATTTTTAGGCTTTAGGCAAGAACGGTATCTTTGTAAAATCGCTTTGTGGCCACATATAAAAACAATGTAATTATTTTGTTAAGTACACCGGACGCCTTTAAAATCAGTTGCAATTAGGGATTTTCATGCTAGCATGGCCAGGCTAGGTGTGCAACCTGGTGGTTTGAACTTACGGCCTTCTCATACCATACAACTTATTCACTTTTATACTTGTGCACTGACGTATACAGAAGAGCACAGACCAGGTCCTCCACAATAATAGCAATTGACCGTTTTCAACAGCGTTAAATGCTAAACAATCGCGAATCTTATAAGACTATTTATATCAAACACGAATTAAGGAAACCGTGTCAGCCCAAAGACACTCCGTACCATATGGCACTCTTGAGTTTTGGATCTGGCTGTTGTGTCGTAATTAACACCTCTGAAAAAAAGATAAAGCCACCACGAAAACCTTTATACCCAGCTAACAATTTGACGTCGCAGCGACGTAGATTTTTGGTTTAAGTTTGGTCGATAAGACGTTGCAACCAACGTTATTTCTACGTAAAAGCGTCGACACTTTACGACCTAGATGCGACGTTGTGCAACTACGTTTTTTATGCGTTTATCATAAACGTTATTTTTACGTAGAAGTGTCTACTCCAGATGACGTAGATTAGACGTTGCAAATTACGATGTTCAGCGACGTTATTTATACGTTTATCCTGAACGATATTTTCACGTAAAAGCGTCGACACCAAACGATGTAGATGCGACGTTGTGCAACTACGTTATTTAGACGTTTATCATTAACGTTATTTTCACGTAAAAGCGTCGACACTTTACGACCTAGATGTGACGTTGTGCAACTACGTTATTTAGACGTTTATCCTGAACGATATTTTCACGTAAAAGCGTCGACACCAAACGATGTAGATGCGACGTTGTGCAACTACGTTATTTAGACGTTTATCATTAACGTTATTTTCACGTAAAAGCGTCGACACTTTACGACCTAGATGTGACGTTGTGCAACTACGTTATTTATACGTTTATCATGAACGTTGTTTTTACGTAGAAGTGTCTACTCCAGACGACGTAGATTAGACGTTGCAAATTACGATGTTCAGCGACGTTATTTATAAGTTTATCACAGACGTTATTTTTACGTAAAAATGTGTGATCCGGACAAAGTTCATGCGACGTTGGAAACTACGTTGTAAAACAAGGTTATTGAAAGCGTTCACATTGTTATGTTTGCGTAATAGTTTGGACTCCATGCCCTACAAAATACGTTTGCAATGAAGTTACAAATTACGTTCGCAACTACGGTATAATGCGCAAAAAAGAAACATACTAACGATGTTTTTGAATTTTTAAAACACTTATACTTGTTGTGACATATCTGACTGTAATTATTTACACTTGCAAATTCTTACTAAATCTTCTAAACAATTACCATCCAGGAAAATATAGAAATAATATAGTATTGAAGTAAAACAAACACGGCAGTATAAAAATGTTGACAATAAAGAACTGTAAAAAAGACAAGAAAACTGAGAAAATTGGTCTGTGGACCTGCAAAACACACCAATTTTATAGTGTTACTTAAATTGCTCTATTACACTAACACAGTCTAAAAGACAAAATTGAAAAAGTTTTGCATTTCACAGACTATGTGTAAAACAATGCACATTGCACATTAAAACAGGAAAGTAACGTTAACAACAACAACGTATTGAAAAAATAAGAACAATACAAATCCAGCGGTGTAAAACGAAAATCCAGCAGTTTAATCCGAATCTGAATGCATGTGTGATACATCGAGAGAGCTGTTGGCAAATAATATAAAAATTAGGGAATAGGGAAGTGACTGCTAGGGCTATAGGGTCGAACAGGGGAATATATACCTTATAAAAATGGCTCATGTGTTTGTCAAGCTAAGGAAAACCCCATCCAACTTTCATCTGTTTAAGCTGCATTAACTGGGAAATGTGATTAATAACTACAAACATAACTTTTAACTTCATATACCTTATGTAACCAATTCGAAATGAGCAAAGCCAAAAAACTAATTGCAATGATGCACGTGCTTCTACATGGTTCAATAAATGCCCAATTGGTTGCCTTAAACAAAAAATTTAAAACAACCTGGCAGTTATTTCATGTTTTTGATTTTTTTAGTATGTCAGCAAAGTGTTTTATGAATGTGATTAATTGTTCTCACTATTGGTAATATTATGATCCAGACGTTTGGAATCCCAACACAATTCAACCATAGTTTCAAAATTTAGATGTGCCATTTACCAATTTAGCCAAGCACAGAAATTTTATATCACTGTTAATGTATTTTCTTGTGCAACCTGAATTTGTTTGGTAAAATTTAGTATCAAGAATTTGTATCTCATTTTTTTGCCAATAATAACATTTAATAATGAATATTAGTATTTTTTACATTTTTTAAACTTTGTTTTTATATTAAAAAAATATAGACCATTCTTAGTACTAGTCTATGGTATAATTTTTTCCCAATAATTCTGTCATATTACGTTTATTTTGCCTTTACTTATTGTGTGATAGCGTTTTGTGCTGTGTAGCTTCTGGTCCACAGAATGCAGACTGGTCAGAAATATATAAAATTAAAATTCTGGTGACATTGTATAACTATCACTGGTAGGTTTTGAAAAAAATTGCTGCCCAAATAAAGAAATTTAAACGCAGCCAGGATACATTTTAAAGTCTTTGTTGTTAGCATCTAGGGCAATTGCAAGCATAAAACAAAACAGTATGAGTCAAATAAATATAATAATTAACAAAAATCTTGAAAATATTAATCACTAATTTACCTGTAAATATTGATGAGCAGCCAAGTTCATGAGGAATATCTTTAACGTGTACCCTTCTTCAAATCCCACCTTGAACTTTTAATCAAGCCTTTAGTCGAGATCTTCAGTAATGAATTTTCAAGTGTTCATTTGGGGTTTTATGCACACCCAAGGTATTTACGCTGGCAAGATACAAAGATCAAGATTTGCATTAAAATTGTCTAAAAAGTTTGGGTGTTCACTCGCCGTAGAATGCAATTGGGCGCTGGTTTAGAATCCTACCACAATGATTAAATCAACGCACAATATTTGGGTTAGGGTGCGAGTTAGCGTTTGGGTGAGGGTGGGCCAAGTATTATTATATCTATTATTTAATACTTGACCCACCCTAATCCAAAATGCTAACCCGCACCCTAACCCAAATATTGTGCACTGTGGTAGGATTCTAGACCAGTGCCTGCAATTGCCCACAGAGGTAATAGAGCTTGTTTTTCTATGTTAGATGAAAATTAGTAGAGGCTTTAAAGTCATTTATTCAGTAAATCATTTTTTTTCCTACTTAAAATAAAAGTTATAAATAAAACTACAAATACAGCTTAGACTATTTAACCTGAAAATATATTTGATAGCAAAGCCTAATCTTTTTATATAAGCCTAATCTTCATGATTTCAGGAAAACAACCTAAATATCTAACAAGCACTCTAGCGCTGAGCTGCCAAACTTTATTTTGAATTCCAATGTCCTGATAGCAAATGTTCAAACTGGACTGTGATGTCATCCGCATATTGGCCAATCACGAGTTTACGCGCCGTTCGAAAACCGCGAAAAAAAGCAGCAGGGAGCGACATTCTTGTCTATCCAGGAAACTGCGTCTATAGCGGTCGCTGCGCTAAGTACTTTTTTATGCGATTTGTTTCATGTAAAGACAATGTTACCCTTACTAAAATGCTATCTTAAATTAAGTCACATCTCTATTTTATGTAAGCATAACTAAGTATACTTCTTTACATTTTCTGAAATAGTTAATCAAAACACATTACAGAAAAAAACAAATATTTTGTAAATAGGCTACATAATCCCGACGCATTCCTTAAAAGAGAGCATTTCTATTTAACGAAAATTAAAACTTGGAAAGTTAGTTTTGACGTCGGTAAACAACGTTTTTTATACGACACGTATGACATTTTGATTCGATTGTACTTCAGCTCAGTCGAAAAAACTGTGTATGACACGCAAATTCGTCTAAAATCAGTTACCTTCAACGTAAGTAGGCTAATTGATGTTGTTTCTACCTCACGTTTAACGTTTTAATAGGGTTCCTTTGGCGTTTGTATCAACGCTAAACAATATTAATGAAATGTTTTAATTTATGTATAAAATAGTCTAAAACAAGTTGACCTCGATGTCAGGTATATACCTTGTTGTATACGTCACGTTTAACGTTTTAATCCGGTTGCATTGTGGTTTGCCGTAACCTTCGAAATGACTACGATCATTTAAGATGATGCAAATTTGGTCGCGTTTTAGTTTTTCGTAATGTCAAGAAATAAAGTTATTGGAACTTTTGAAAATAGCATTTAAAATGGTTTCAAATAAGTTATCTTCAGCGACAGTTATCATTGCTTTTTGCATATACGCCACGTATGATGTTTTGAATTGGTTATATTGAAGATTGTAATAAAGTTGAAAAATAACGTTATATTAACGTTAAAAATGACGTATAAAATAGTCTAATTCTAAACACAACTAAGCTTCGATGTCAGTATTTACCGTAGTTTTTACGTCACGTGAAGTTCTAATTAGATTGCTTTGTTGTTAGTTACAAACCAAAAAATAACGTTGTTAAAAAGCTTAAAATCACGTCCAAAATGCTGTCAAGGAAGTTAGCTTTGACCTTAGAATTCAACATCATTTATACCTCACGCGTGACGTTGTCAGTTAGTTGGATCTTAGTTTGTCGCAACGTTAAGAAATAACGTTATTAAAACGTTTAAAATTACATCCAAAACGGTCTTAAATAAGTTAGCTTTGACGTCAGAAATCACCGTTGATTGTACGTCACGTATGATTTCCTAAATTGGGTCCATTGTGGTTTCTCACGACAACGTATGAAATGAAATCAAGTTTACTTTGACGTGAGTAATTAACGTTGCATGTACGTCACCTATGACGTTCTAAATTGGTTACATTAAGGTTTGTAATAAGGTTAAGAAATGACGTTATTAAAACGTTAGAAATGATGTATAAAATAGTCATAAAAAAATTATCCTTGTTACAAAAGGTAATGTTGTTGTTACGTCACGTTTCACGTTTTAATTATATAACACTGTAGTTAGTCAAAACGGTAAAATGACGTTATTATAACGCTTAAAATGGCGTCCTGGTCTCCAAGAAATTAGCTTTGATGTCAAAATTTAATGTTGATTGTACGTCACGTATCACGTTGTAAATTAGTAACATCAATGGTGGTCACAAAGTTTAAAAATAATGTTAGCAAAATGTTCGCTCTGACGTACAAAATAGCCTAAAACAAGTTATTAGCCTCGAAGTAATTAATTAACCTTGTTCGTACGTCACATTTGACGTTATAATCAGGTTACTTTGTGGTGCGCCACAATTTTTTTAAAGAATACCATTAAATTGAAAAAACGTTTAAACGACGTCAAAAGTGGCTGAAAAGACGTTAGTTTTGACGTCAGTAAACAACGTTTTTTGTACGTGATTTATGACGTTTTAAAATAAGTTGCATTTGGTTTGTTTCAACGTTACGAAAGAACGTTAAACAAACGTTTGAAGTTACGTTAAAATTTGTCTATAACAAGTTAATTGTGACGTCAGAAATGAACGTGAATTCTACGTCACGTATGACGTTCTAAGCTGGTTGCGTTATAGTTTTACGGAACGTTAAATATACAGCGTTAATTAAACGTGTAAAAGACGTCTGAACCGGTCTAAAAATGTTAGATTTTACGTCAGTAATAAACGTTATTTGCATGTCACCTATGACGTTGTAAATTTGTTTCATTGTGGTTCGTCTCAACGTTAAAAAATAACGTTTAACAAACGTTCGAAGTGACGTCCAAAATGATGTAAAACATGTTAAGATCGACGTCTGGAATCAACGTTGTTTGTACGTTACAAATGACGTTGATATTTGGTCGCATTGCGGTTTTTCTTAACGTTAATTTTGACGTTAATGCTACGTTTTACATTACGTTTTGATAACACGGCCTCGACGTATTTTCTTAACGTTCGTTTGGACACATTCCCACAACGTTTACTTAGTTTAAAAAAAAAAATCCGAACGTCGAAAATACGTTGTGTGTTAGCTGGGTATGTATAAATAGCGAAATAAGTTTTCTGGTTTATATGAGTACAAAAATTTAATACATAAGAAAATCGTATTTTTTGGCCAACTATATCTGCCAAAATAACAATTAAACTATTTTGCTTCCTTATTCATTAAAATATTTTTTTCTTCTGTGTAATCGTTTTCTCGTTAGAGAATGTGTCGTGGGCACGTTGTACATTTAATTCGCTTTACGCGAATATTACTTGCATTTTTACACATAGCTGTCGGGTAAATAGACCCCTTACCAACACAAACAGGGACGCCGGAGCAATTTCAAATGTCAACCATGCCATTTTACGATTTTTTTTGCGTTTTTCCGTAGCTCAAGCCCTACTCCTGTCGGCCCTGTGGACTAGTAAAAGTTACTTGAATTTTCTAATTTTTCTATTTTTAAGTTAAACAAGAGAGCAAGCGAATCCATTGTAATTTACCCTAAATTCTACTGGAATAGCGGTTTCTGATGTATACAAAAAACGTTTATTAAGAATTGTACACTTTTTCACCAGCACTCCCTGGTCCATTTGTTTGTTTTATGAGTTTATAAAAGTATATAGGACAAAATTAAGCAATCAAATAAAAAGTTTAAACTAGGGTCTTCTATATATCTTTTGTTTGGCTACTAGAATATTTAACGTTGTGAAAGCAATATATAATTTTTCATGAAAAGGGCACTTTTGCCCCCTTTAGCAAAGGGCAGAAGGGGCGCTTGCCCCCCTTCTTAAACAGAACCCTTAATCCGGCCCTTGGTCTTATAGCCTACTATTGAGTTTGATTTTCCCAAAATGGTTTCGTGAAGCACCTTTTCAGTAATTATTACAGTAACCTTAGTGCCGGGTTATGGCGGGGTTGAATAGACTAAAACCTCATAGGAACATGGAAAAATAAATTATTTCGATAGTTTAAACTAGCTTTATTTCATAAATCATGCGAATTTTTTTGGCACACGCTGAGATACTTCTGTTATATGTGAAATGCAGTGCGAAAGTTTTAAACATTAAAAATTCCCCTTTGCAGATAATATCGAGATATTTTAAAAATCCGAAGTTTTGTAAGGCGTGATATTTTATTTTGTTCATTAGAGAAATCATTTATCAACCGAATTATAAATTTAGTTTACTTATGCACGGATTTCACACCCTCACTGTCAGGCCAAAACAAACAGCATGAACAAAACTTATATATTCATTAAAATAATGGCAATGAAGCAAAAGGGTTCACCAGTAAGATAAATTGCACAAAGGACATGTATGGTTAACACAAGGAAACTAATTACATAGTTATTAACAGCACGAAACTAATTATGTTTATAAGGCTTTTTTAATTAACAAGATTACAACATACTGTCCCAAAAATAAACCAAAAAGTATGACTTCTCTAGAAAAGTGGACAGATCTAACATAACAATTTAAACACCTCTAAGCCAGTGTTTCTTAAACTGGGGTCAGTAAGAAAGATTTTATATGGGTCAGCGCAACATAATTTGATAACCTGTTTGTCAAGTACTGATCGGACTGGTAAAGTCTTTATCGCTGGGTACTTTTTTTTAGATTTACTTATTATAAAATTGATGATAAGTTACACCAAATTCCAAGGAAGCAAAAGGGGTCCGCATGGTAAAAATATATTTTAAGAACCACTGGCATAGACGTTGTAAACTTAAATATTTAATTCCACGAGGATATGGACTCAAAACAATTCAGAATCTTGTCAAAATAAATAAGTGTTTATTAAAGTAAGAGCCTATATCTAGAACCTCACGCAAAACGTGAACTAAAACAACGATCAAAAGTAGACAATGATAAGAAAACGGCAACGTTTAAGTTTCGCTGGAAGCTATTGACAGAACGAGTCTGGTAACGCTCAGCATCGCATATTTACACGCGTACTGCATTGACAGGGCGCCGAATCCCCTGTAAAGGCCCAGGTAACCTTCGTGACCAACAGTTGAGGAGAAGCAGTCAAATAAACCTTCGTACTTGGAACTGACCGCCAGAAAACCTTTTCCTGTGTCTGTGTTGTCAATGATCGTTCGCGTTCCCTGGAGTGTGAATGACGTTTCGTTATAAGATTAACAAAACTAGCAAAATCCGGTCGTTCACAAGGGCAAACAGATACAGATAAATATTGAAAGAAAGTAAGTACAATTGATGTATTGCTAAAACTTTTACATCAAAATTAGTTTTCTACTGTTCAAATTGACGCGAAACTATGTTTACAATTTCTACTTAAGGTCATTTATTTCGTCGCAATTTATTCTTAACAAGCGAAATGCTTAACATTGTATGCATTTTGTAAAACAAGAACGCGAACGTAGCTAACCACGCGAAAAACGTAATAGCGCATACACTGTTAGTGTAAGAATGCGTTTACACGCATCGAAAGCTAGCATCTGAAAAACTAATAAGAGTATAAGCCAGCGCGCTGCGTTCTATTTTGCTATATAAAGGTGCTGTAGCATTCGTTATTCAATGAGATAACTGGTCAACAAAATTTTTTTTTTTAAACAAGAATGTAAGTTTTATCTTAGATGTATTTTTCACCCTAATTTTAGTTTTTTTTGTAGCACATTACATTTTTAAGATATCGTCAAATTTAAATTTTCCCGAATAAAGGCATTGAAAACAACACACAGCTATGATACATGGCCCTTAAAAACGTCTGACATTTAACTTTTTTATACACATGACCAGGTTTTTTTAAGGTTTGGTTTGGGTGACCGCTAAGTAGTTTTAAGAGACCGCAAGTGTTTCATATAAATACCAAAAAATAGCCATATTAGTTGCAAGTCCAAATTTTGGGAAACCGCTGGAGAAATTTGGGGGACCGTTTCGGTCCCCAAAACATCTTAAAAAACTACTGCACATGACTCAGGCCATAGCCATAGAACTTCTATCAGGTATTTTCAATTGTTCGCGTCTTCTAAAATCATGGTGACGAGATTTCATATTTTAAAATGTCTTGTCTGTTCGTCACTAACTGAACCAAGGTTCTCTGGAAAGCAGTTAATGATCCCACTTTCTTTAAATCGATTCACCGCATCTTACCTGAACATGAAGACGATGAAGTACCGTTTCAAAGGGATAAAGTGCAATATCAGAAATTAGCTCCGCGACAAAGCCAGCAACCAGCTCCGGGTAGTAGGTCTGTAAATCGGTATCTAATTTAATGTTCGAAAGAAACTACCGGTTAAAAGCAATGTAATCAAGTTTGCCATTATTTAACTTTTTCTAAATAACACCATTGAAATCAGCAGACATTGTCTATTTGTCATATCATATGGACAGGGAATGACAAATATTGTTCATGCTTAGGCATTATGTGTATGTTTAAACATAAAAACAGCTGCACCAACCAACAATTTTAAACACTTTTTAACGTACGTCAAGAACGGATTGCAAAGGTTCGCCATCAGGGGTAATCGGCTGTTGCAAATCGGAAGAGGGGAACATGTTGTTCTGCTGAAACACAGGCGACTTTGGTTGCAATCGGGCAAGTCGCCTTTCCTGTTGCTGTCGGGCGTACGTCTTCATTATGTAAAGGATCAATTGCTCCAGCAAGGAGGAAAGCATGTATCTTAACAGTAAACAATACTTTTGAGGGCACATTCGTTGGCTAAGTTTCTGTGTGATATGTCCAAAATTAGGTTGGTTTTGCAAAAGATATAGAACCAGTATAAGATTTTAATTATGAAAAAAATGACAATCCATCAAACAATTCAATTAGGTTTGCTTATAATTATGGCCAGGAAAATAAAAAAACAGTAATAACTTGATATGCTCATTTTTGCCAAAATTCAGCACAAATAGTAAAACTTAAAAAAAATGTTAAGCGAATGCAACAACAATATATTTTATATGGTCATACCGAGAAACAGAATAAAACACTGTAGGAATAATAAGTTGGTAAAATGGTAAAATTTTTGGACTTTGTATGCCAAGTCCAAAAAATCTACAGAATCCTCCACTCAAGCAAGATAACAGACCAGGTGATTCACTTGTCATTTCGCTCTGTATTACAAAAACAGTCATTAGTGTAGAACAGCGTTTCTCAACTGGTGCGCCTTGGAAGGCTGTCAGGTGCGCTGCGAGCAAAAGGAAAAAAATAATGTAGGTTGTATTACATAAAAAAATATTTTTTACTTTGCTCATTGATTCCACAAGCCTTTTAAGTATAAAACGCAATAAGACCTACAAAGCAACAATATCTAAATCAGATAATTAATGTATAATAGGCTATCTTATTAGGCCTATTAAGACCACCGACATAATAACGCCATATTTGCAGCAATAACCATGACAGAATAAGATCTAAAATATTCTAGATAAGACCTAAACATGTTAATATAAGTTCAAAATTAATCTGAATAAGACTTAAATGAACAAAATAACGTTTTTAGTCTTAAAGGCTGGAGTCCCTTTAAAGATATGCAACTATAAAACCTGTAAAAAAAATTGCAGGCAATTTACGATAAATACCGTTACACCTAAAAAATTTCGATTCGCCCGCAAGATGCGCGCTGCCACGTTTTCATACATCTCTAGGTGCGCCCCCAAGTAAAATAGGTTGAGAAACGCTGGTGTAGAAGATAACATTTGGCCACATATCATTGGCAAACACGAATAACTTGAAGTTCAAGTAAAAACAACAAAAACAAAATACTAGTTCCAGCTGCCAAGTGAACACATGTACAAAGATAACACAATACAAAAGCAAATAAAAGCTTTACCTGTACACTCTCTACAAGATGAGCAGAAAAAAAAGGAGATACAATAATGCCAACAATTGTTTTTAATCCAATATGTGACATGCAATTTTGAAAAGTTGTATTATTGGAAACTTCACGTGGAAGTCTTCCAGAGGAAAGTTCTCCTATGGCAGTTTCTGCTCCAATTTGAATAGCATTCACCCACATATTACTGCCAATGCCTTTCCACAGGCATGTCAAGCCCTGTAACATATTTTTTCTATAAATTAAACTGTAGATATTTAAACAACAACTGCCATCACCACAATGGTTCAAACTTTTTTTATTTTTTATTTTTATAAATTATTATTATTTGAGTTTTAATATCATTGGTGGAAACTTTTGTTAGTAATCAACTTTTTGTTAGGTAATCAAGAAATTCGAGGAGTTGTGTTTGTGGTCCATGTGTTTAAATTGTCATTTTAGGTATATAATTGTAGGTGTGCCGCCAAGAATTTCAAGCCTTGTTGGTATGCAACAAATGATAAAAGGTTGCAGAGCACTGATATAATTCACAACCTAAATAAAACCATCTACACTTTAAGTTAGTACAAATTAGTAAATAGGCACCTGAGCTCTTTGCATATTAATAGCTGGTCCAATCAAAGAGAAGGGAGTTAGGTGATACTTGGAACCCAAATGATTGACCTAAAAAAGTTAGGAAATTTTTATTAGAAAAACTTTTATTTTAGATGTTGGCAAGTTTCACCGAAACCCACCTGACACTGCCTGCGCAAGACAAGACAAGGATAAGCAATCAGTCCATTAGTCACAACACCCATGACACTTAATCCAAAAGATGTAAGGCGCTGATTGTGTTCTTCATAAAGTAGAAAGTTATATGCAGACTGCAGTATATTAACTGAGATGTCAAAGTAAAATTTAACCAAAAATGGAATGCACAGCATGAAAAAAAAATACACTAAAATTGTACAGTTTTGGTAACAGACAAACCTGATGCTGCAGCAGGGTGCAAGTGACTAACAGGATTGCGAGCAGAAGTTGAAGGTAAGCTATCATCAGGTCCATTAGCAATTCCATAGTGTTGCATAATGTGTTCCAACTCTGCATCTTTTCTACTGCCACCCGGTCGAGATGTTGAGGCAATGCTCTCAACACGGACACCTTAAATAATCACATCTGATACATTTGTTTTAGGATTAAACACAAAACTATTATACAGTTGTTGAGCCGATAACCAACCTGCAGATCCCTCCGAACCCTGCACACTCTCATGAAAGCGAACTCTTGGCCTGTTACTAAACTCAGGTGTAGAAGCACTGGACCTTAAGTTTTGCGATGGAGGGGCACCATGGAGTCTGTTGTAGCTTGGTCCATGGGACAACCTATCCTTTTTTCTTCTTCTTTCCATTTAAATATTTTAACAGACGATTTGGTTTTAACACAACACTAAAACAAATGACAAATCTTTTACAATGGTTTGTTGGTAGTAATAAGAGTTATTTATCATGAATTTTTTTTTGTTAAAAATATGATTGTTTAAAATAAGGTTTACCAATAATAAACAATTTGACAAACAATTCTACATTAATAAGAAATATCAATAGGAGAAAATGCCATTACTACTCGCAATAACATATTTCATAAGCAAATCCATTGCAGTCCGCGTTTTATGTTAAAACACAACAAAAATATGCCGTGGAAAAGTGATGTTTAATCTTTACAGTTCAGGGCCTTCTCCTCCAGGCACAAGCATGGTTATATTGTTTCCATTTAACAAAATTTGATCAAGTTTTGATATTCGCCTTCCTTCGGATGTGCTTTCATATTCTGTAACATCTTCTAAAACCATGTTCACAAAGTCATCAAAACCAAGTAGGGTACCAACAATTTCCTTTTCACTCTTCATGATAATGTGTATCTTGGAACCAATGCATTTATCAACAAGTTCAAGTGGCAGCAATTGTGAGGGGTTTACTCCACCAGATGCCATTTTTATCAAAAAAGTTTACTTCTGTAAATGTTTATTAAACCGATCAATAAAAGTTAATTAAGTTGTTTGTAGAATAGAACAGACTATCAGTGATGCCCAAAGCGAAACAGGGCTTTTGTATGGGCAACATAGCATTTTCACACACTGTAAACAGTAACTAATTTGTTGCCATGATCAAGTGAGCAACACCCAAAATTAACCAACATTCAGCAAAACTATGGCTCAAGGTCAGAGTCAGTACTATAACGTATATGGGTAAAAAAATCTGGTGTATATTCACTTTTTGGGGTGCAGGTCTAGTTTGTTTAAAATAAACTGCAGGTGTACAGTTTGCCATACTTTCCATACTGGTTGATATCAGGGTCCTTTTATGGATTAAAACTGTGAACTAGTTGGCAAAAAGCGGAGATACATACGCCATAATGATGCATCCTTTACAATACCACCAAAGTGCATTTTGTCAACAATTTTGACAAAAAATTAAAATATAAAACTGATGTCACATTTATTCACTCATGTATGACCGAAAGGTGTAACCTTAAATCAGGCCTGCACAAGCACAAAAAAATTTTCGCGGAGAGCATACTGAAGTTGATGTAACATTTTTAACGATGACGTTACGAACGTGTGTAATAGCAAAATTAATCTTACAAACACCTGCTTTTCTCAAGCACACTCGTGCGCAAACTTTGCAGCTGACATTAGCCAGTCTAATCGTGCGATTTAAAATTGAAGCAATTAACCGAAAATGTTATTACATCGAGGAACGAATGTCGTTATACAGAGTTTATACACAGATCCAACATTTTACGCTGAAGATTGCATGTAGTTCTGCGTCTTGCTTAATGTTGTATATCCGAACATAGGCGCAGAAGCATGCCAGTAGCTGAGTCATTCGGTAGAGTGGTAGTCAAGTAAACCATGAACGGGAAACAAGTTTAAAAGTATTATCGATCAGTCTATGGTGGATTGGAGTTTCCCCTATGTTATCCAATGTGAAAAGGCCCCATTTCCGAGCTGTGTATAAATGGAAATCAAGTTTTGGACTGAAACTGCATTACATTCCGGTCTGTTCTAACAAAACGTAAAAGAACTAGCATCAAGAAATTGCACCAAAAGTTATCAATAGGCTTACACATTCAGAGATTAAACTTCATTTTCTAATTAAATCGGCTGGGCAATTTGTAAACGTGCTAACTCTAAATAAAAGTTTTTTATTTACATTCTGTCCAATCGGGACTTATATGTATTTTAGTGCCTATGGTTTCAATAAATATAATAAGATTCTGATTTGAAGTATGACAATGACCTGAAATGTCCTATATCTTGCCTCTCTGTGGCTTCCATAAAAAAATATTTGATTTAAAACGTTTGTCTAGTTTTGCGCATTGCTTTAATGCATACAAAAGACCTACAAAACAACAATATCTAAATTAGAATAATCAAAAGTCATCATCATCATTCAGAGCCATGCCTAAACCAGGCTTCGGCTGCCATAAAACACTGTTTTCTCCATATGTGACTATTTCTTGCCAGTTCAAAAAAAAACTACCATGGTGTTAATAACACCAACTTTATAACAAAGCCAAATATGCAGTAATAACCACGACAGAAGAATATATAAAATCGAAATAAGTCTTAAATTTACCGGAATAATGCCTAAATGGACAAAAAACGCCTAAAACTGTAAGGAGAGGGTATGTGACGATTGGGGGACACCAGTCAGGCCGTATTGATGTCGACGTTTGGATGCCTTATAGTTTGGACCATAGTTGCCATATTTTTCTGACAGTAATCATCAAGATTTACCAAAAAAATAATCTAAAAACATCTAGATTTTTATGGAGAAATCTAAAAAATAATCTAAAAATGATTTTTGAACATATTCAATACTTTTGGACAAAAAATCAACATTAAAAGCTTAATGGCGTATAAAGTTCCATAAAGGGACTTGCTTAATGCTTTAGATTTAAGATTTCTGCTTTATAAAACATTTTACTGAACATGATGAGTTACTGAAGTTTCGAATTTATATCTCATCATTTTTTTTTTTCAATTTGCAAAAAAAAAACTTTTGAAATTACTGAAATATTTATCGTCAATAGCGAATCTGTGACTAATTTAGCTTATACAATATTTTTTTATAATAATCTAAAAAAACATCTAACATCTAGATTGCCTACATCTAGATTCAAACCAAAACATCTAAATCTAGATTAAAATAATCTAGAATTGCAACACAGCGCACCATTGTCATTTCGGCGAAATAATTTTTTTTATTTTTTTTTATTTTTTAAAAACGCGTTTACCACAATTTTCTTTCGCATATCGCACATTAGCGCCAAATAAAGGCAAAATAAACAACTTTCTGAACCGAGGAATATTTTTAAATTCTAACGCAATATAACATGGACATACCTTAACATTAATCCGCTTTCATTTTTATTTAGCGCTTCAGATATTTTCGACGAAATGTTTTTTTGTAGAACTAGGCGAAGCGTATATTGGCGAGAAAGTAACGCAAAATAAAACAAGTTTCCGAACCGAGGAATTTTCCTAAATTTTAACACAACAGAGCAAACACATGTCTTAACCTAAATCCTCTTTCATTTTTAATCAGCGCTTCAGGTATTTTTAACGAAATGGGTTTTTGTAGAACACTCGTCTAACTGCCATATACGGCTTATTGTGATTTGGCGAAGCGTATATTGGCGAGAAAGTAACGCAAAATAAAACAACTTTCCGAACAGAGGAATTTTCTTAAATTTTAACACAACAGAGAAGACACGTGTCTTAACCTAAATCCACTTTCATTTTTATTCAGCGGGTATTTTTCAACGAAAATTCAGGTATTTACAACGAAATGGGTTTTCGTAGAACACTCGTTCAACAATGCTATGCTATAATTGAAGAAGAACGGTTTATAAAACAACCAAAGAAACACAACACATGGTCATTGATTATCGTTGCGAGTGATTGATTGCATCTGCTAGAAAAATATTTACCGGGTAATTCCACACTTACAGGTGCACTTTATTCTTAAAGGTATAGCCTGCCTATGAAATATATAATTGGTCTAAAATTGTGCAAAGTAGTCTGTCCTAATGGTCGTGTTTTATTTAAGTTTGTGCTCAAATTCAACGCTGAATAAAATTCAAAATAACTTAAATTTGAATAAAAAACATAATTTTATTCGTCGATATCACAATCTTAACTCTCATGGACTGTCACACAGACAAAAAACACAAGAATCTCTAAGAATACTAAGTACCCAATTCAGGACCGGATTAAGGTTTTCATGGACCAGGAGCTGTAGGGCATTCAGAGGCCTTTTGTCGTTTTTATTATGTTTATTGTTACAACAAGAAATAATGTGAACTACGATTTTTGATTCACTTATCAAAAAGATTCATTTAACATGTGTCCTAGCTTTAGTTTAGATCAGTGGTTCTCAACCTTTTTGTTCTCGCGACCCGTTTTAAGTTTTCGATAACTTGCGCGACCCCCCAATTATAGCGTGTGATACATAAACCTGAGTAAATAATAAACACACTTTAAAATTGCCAAAATTCATATAAGGAAAAAATCCAGTCTAGAATTGTATCGAAATTTGGCTAAAATGCGCTATGCACAACAAGCTAAAGTTACGGCTTGAGCCAGGGTTGCCCGAAATTTGCATTTTAGGTCATATAATATTTAGCATAAACCTAGTGCGAGACCAAAGGGAATCAATGGAAGTAAGCAGCCAAAATTCCTTACAATTTACAAAACAGTTAGTCGGTAACAGCAGTGCAGTTATAAAGCTTTCTGTAAATTTTATTTCCGTTTGCCAAAACGGCAACACCAAAATTTTATTACCGGCATTCTGCGGGTGTTTTGGAAAAGGCTATGTAAAAAGTTATGATACCGCTGAAAAGTAGAAATACTTTGCCTGCAACCTATTTTAAACCTAGCACAACTTTTATTGTTATTTGACCTAATTTTCAATTTGCAACCAATAAAGCGCCCTATACTATACCTGACGATTTTGTACTGCACAAAATTATTGTGAAAACACGCATCATATTCGCGCGAAGCGCGAACAATTTTTTGAATTTGCGTTGGTAAAGTTGGTATAAACAAAGTTTGGAGGCCTCGTGAGCACGTGGTTTTACTTCATCCCACAGTGTTTCCAATAAATTCGGCCAAATTAGGACAGAAAGCTCACTGTCCTTAATGATTTACAAACCGCCGGACACAGCAGTTAAATTAGGACAATTTATTGTTTTTGGTCCAAATTTTAGGCCATCTGGCAACCCTGACTTTGTGTGTCCATTCATTTTTATTAGACATTGTTTGACTCAAGATACGCTTGATTAATTAATTTAAAAGTGTAATGGTGACGTCATAAGTGTAATGGTGACATCATAACATGTTCACTGCAGCAAAAGCCACACAAATATTAGCCTGGCGGTTGATTTTGCTCCTTCTATACTGCTAAACTTTTAGTTCAAATTGCCTAATTCTTATGATTATTTTCTTAATTCAATTCTACATGGCGACCCCTCAGACAACCCCTTGCGACCCCCTTGGGGGTCGCGACCCCCAGGTTGAGAACCACTGGTTTAGATAAAGCAAAGCTGTTAAAAACTTTATACTTGACTTAAGTCATTTGAACAAATGACTTGGGTTAAAATGAAGCGTTTTTTCAAGTATTTTTTTATAAAATTGAGCTAATTATTCAAATTTTAGCACATAAAACAAATTGCTTGCTATATGTTGCGTTTTTTTCTTATTTTTTAGTTCAGTTATTGCTCATAATCATACAAATTTAAAAAAGTTAATAGTTTCAAATTTTTTTAAAAAGGACACGACTTGAAGTTGACTTGCTCTAATTATGAATTGACTGGGACTTGACTTGCGCAACTGATGACTTGGACTGGGACTTGACTTGTTATTTGTTCAAAAACACTTGACTTGGACTTAAGTTGTTTTACAAATAACTTGACTGGGACTTAAGTCAATTTAAAATGACTTGTTTACAACACTGGGAATGCAACCTATTTTGGTCCACAGACGAAACGCATTTGGTTCAGTACTTTATTAAAGACTTAAAATGAGCGTTCGCCTGGACAATTAGTAATCATCAGACAAAGATGCATCCTTAATTCTACAGATAGGTTAGAAAACGCAAACATAAACTTATTTTCTTTAATCATTTTAAACAGAGCTCCTTTGCTACTTTCGTGTTAAACTGGTGTTCTTTTAGCAGTGCGGAAAAATGAATCAACTTTTCAGGCAGTGATTTCCAGATTATCTGATTAATACTAAAGCAAGGTTACCGCCATTTAAAATTGTCCCTCTTTTATCAAATTCGTGATATCGGGACTTTAATGTCTGAACAAAATTATTAGACCCTGAAGCAAATTTGTCGCCTTATTCATAGTGATTTTGCTACCACAGTGCCGGACTATAGTTGTACGAGACCGTTTCATTACGAATTTTGTTTTTTATAAAGTTAAATAAGCAGTAAAGAATAAGATCAAAATCGTCTGAATAAGCATAAATCTGCCAAAATACGTCTTAAATTTATCCGAACTAGGCCTAAATGTCTAAAATAGTTCCCGGAACTGTAGGTACGATCGGGGGCGATCGGTTTGGACGCCCTTGGTTGACCGGTGTGTCATTAGGGCTTCACTGTTTTTTTTCTTTGGTCTTGTTTCGGGTTATTGGTGAGTAATGGTTGGGATTATAAAATGGTTTAGGATTATTATAGAAGTTAGTGATGTACTTAGGGGTTGGGTAAGTGTTGTTCATAGGCCTGATCTTATTCCGAAATGTGTTCCATTCCGACCGTTGATGTTGTTCTTAACTTGGTCTTATTACTGGAGTCCGTGGTGATAAAACAATTGTAGTACACTAGTGCAGTAACGATTCTTTCTAACGTAACAACTTTTTAACTAATGCGAACGATTCGCTAACAGCTAGAGCATAATAGATGCTTTGTGATGTCACGAGAGACATCATAAAACACGGTATATGATCGAATAATAAAGCATAACTAAAGACAATACTGATGACAGATATAATATTTAAAGCATAGACTAATGTTTAAAAACTTAAACACTAATTCTCCTTGCGGACCCTCTGAAATTTGGAAACCGCTGCTCTTTGGAATTTATAACTTTTTATGCAAAGATAACATCGGTTGGTCCTATTAAATTGTTAGTGATGGGCCTATTTTTTTGGTGGGCCTGGGGCTGCAGCCCTCTCAGCCCCCGCCTTAATGCGCCCCTGACCCAACTTATAATCAAGCAAATGCGGGGCGGTACTGCATAGCTTAAGGCACGCCTTAAATCCTAACTACAACACTTTTAGAAAAATGGCACTGCATGATAAACTAAAAAAACAGTAAATAAAAGTGTGCACAGAAATAACTCGATAAATGATGCTAAATCTGCAAATCTTGGGTCGCCAATTAAAACACACAAGTCATTATGTTGAAAAAAGGAAAAAAATTAAAAAACACAAAAGCATTTTAAACCACGCCGATTATTACGTCAAAATTAAAACAAAGTATCTAAGATTCAACTCACATTGACCCGTAAATTTTATGGGAATAAGTGTTTCACCAAAAATGCCATTTTTAGCTTTGTTGCTTTAAAATTTAAGAAAATTCCTCGGTTCGGAAAGTTGTTTTATTTTGCGTTAGTTTCTCGCCAATATACGCTTCGCCAAATTACAATAAGCCGTATACGAGTGTTCTACGAAAACCCATTTCGTTGAAAATACCTGAAGCGCTAAATAAAAATGAAAGAGGATTTCGGTTAAGACATGTGTCTGCTCTGTTGTGTTAAAATTTAAGAAAATTCCTCGGTTCGGAAACTTGTTTTATTTTGCGTTACTTTCTCGCCAATATACGCTTCGCCAAATCACAATAAGCCGTATATGGCAGTTAGACGAGTGTTCTACGAAAACCCATTTCGTTAAAAATACCTGAAGCGCTGAATAAAAATGAAAGTGGATTTAGGTTAAGACATGTGTCTGCTGTGTTGCGTTAAAATTTAAGAAAATTCCTCGGTTCGGAAAAGTGGTTTATTTTGCGTTACTTTCTCGCCAATATACGCTTCGCCTAGTTCTACATAAAACAATTTCGTCGAAAATACCTGAAGCGCTGAATAAAAATGAAAGCGGATTAATGTTAAGGTATGTCCCTATTATATTGTGTTATAATTTAAAAATATTCCTCGGTTCAGAAAGTTGTTTATTTTGCCTTTCTTTAACGCTAATGTGCGATATGCGAAAGAAAATTATGGTAAACGTGTTTTTAAAAAAATAAAAAAACAAAAAAAAATTATTTCGCCGAAATGACAATGGTGACAGTGCAGTTGGGGCGTCGCTGTTTTGGCACCGGATGGTTTGCCCCTGTTTGGGCTTAGGGGCGGGTTATGAGTGGGCTTAGTTATGAGTGGGCTCAATTTGGGTTAGGGTTAAAATTATTAGGGAAGTCAGTGGTGAAGTTAGGGTGTAGGCCTTCTTCTGGCCATTTAGGTCTTTTTCAAGGGGGTGTATAGTGTAGGTCTTTTATCCGATTTAGACGTTATTTAGTTCTTATTTCGAACTGTCTTGTGTTTTCGACCTTGATTTTGTTCTGATTGATTTTGTTCACGAGAGCCGACGGCTGCCTAAGTCACTTACACGTCCGTGTATCTGACTCCAAAGGAGCAGGCCGTCAAAATACCTGTTCTTAACCACTTCTTGTACTGAGACAAAGTCACTTCACTCAGATATTTCTCGTTGAGTATATTCACAAATCTCAAAAATACTTGGTAAGGTAAAGCGGGGATTCAATACGCTAGTCTATAAGACGTTTATAATAGAATGCATATAAAATAAAATCCCCTGCGAAACGCTGAAAACGCACAGTTTGGCGTTTTGGTCACGCATCAGTGGACAACGGTCGTGTATAGTGACGTCAAATTAGGCAATATCGAGTAATATTGCATATTAAACAGGGAGTCGAACCGTTTGACTTTTCCGGTTCAGGTTCGGTTCGGTTTCAAGGATTTTTTGAAATCCGGTTCAGTTCCGGTTTCGGATTTGAGAAATTGAAAAGTTCCGGTTCAGCTCCGGTTCGACTAATTTTTTTTCAAAACCGGTTTATAAAGTTCTGGTTCGGATGCAATATGAGATCAAAACGTGTGTCAATAAATGTAGAGTTACGCGGTGTAAACAAAGCTGCTCGTTATTGAAATATTTGAAAAATAAAAAAACTAACGTTTTATGTAATTACTATTCATTATTTTTCATAAAATTTTAAACATGGCATAGATTAACGTTGTAAAATAGAGGTTGTGACGTCATTCTGGAGTGAACCGCTTTTGTTGACAGGTTCGGGTTCGGTTAAGGTTCAGGGTTATTCAAAATATTGGGTTCAGTTCCGGCTCGGCTCCTTAGAATCTTACATTAAACGGTTCAGGTTCGGTTACGGTTCACGAAAAAATGGCCCAAAACTGGTTCATAAAGTTCCGGTTCGGTTCCAGTTCGACTCCCTGATATTAAATGCTACACTATCAAACTTTTTAAATGTTTACCTGCGCACTGCGCCCGCACACCCACCAAAAATGGCGCAGTGCTTTAAGTATTCTATGAACGCAAGTTTAATATCATTTCGGTTTATTTTCGGCCGCGCATTTTTTCAGCTGCAAAACATCTCCCCCGCGCAATATCCAAAGTTTCCAATCTGGCAATTAATAATACTTGACCCACCCGAACCAGAGGCGTAGCTAGGGGGGTGCAGGGGGGGTACATATGTCCCCGGGCGCCAAGGTAGAGGGGCGCCAAAATGAGGCTCACAAATTTTTCACAACAAGGGCAAAAAAGGATCACAAGCAAGATCGCACCAGCGGCTGCGTGGCAGACGTCATCTGATACGCAACCCACACCCAGACTGATGCTGTTACCAGCCATCACAGCAGCCAAGATACTGATTCTGCGTGCAGCTGGTTTCGTCTAGCTTAGTGTTCTTAACCTTTATTAAACCGAGCCCCCTTTGGTAATTGTCCTGCGCTTTGCGCCCACCTACAACAACCAATCGGGTATTTTTGAATACATATTAGTTAGACAACATAAAAAATAGTAAAGTGTATCGTTGGTCGCACGTAGCGCGAAAAATGTTCAGTTTATTTGGTTGAATTAGCTAAAAACAGGTTCGTTTCTCCGTGTTTCTAGCCTGTTATCATATATAAAATAGTTGGAAAAGGGATAACTTTTATCGTTTATCTATAAGTTAGACAAACTATAATTTACATATAGGACCCTTTTTCTTCGAAAAACATACAATGGTACTCACAGAGACTTTGTGCTATATACAACCGTTATGAAGATTGTATTTGATCGGCTTTAATATGAGAAATCGGGTGGGCATAAGATAATTTCTCGTCCAGGTTATTTAAAATTGTTACGTCACACATTATTTTTTTTGGGCCTAAATCGTTTATATATAACTATTATTAAAATCAACGCACAATGTTTGGGTTAGGGTCTGGTTAGCGTTTTGGTTCGGGTGGGTCAAGCGATATTAAATTTAATCTTCTTATGCAGATTTGTTAAGTCAAATTAGTGCATTGTTTAAGACCTCAAAGTCTATAAAAGTCATAAACCTTTTTTCTTAGAACTGAAAAAAAAAACGGATCAGGTGAGAAATATATAGTCCACAGATAGTTTTATAAATTATTGACTAAACGTTTATAAAAATAGTAATTCTTCACCATAGAAAATCACGTAACAAAACTTCTGTACAATTATAATAAAATTGTGCTTCGTATTTATAATTGTGTTTCAGCCTGACGTACAATCATGTTGACTTCGTGATTTTAAGTATGATGATCCGATACCAATGACTTCCTTACTATGCTCACACAGAAATTATAACTTATAATCTCTTTGGCTCATACAAACAAAATAATTTAAATTAAAATTAAAACGTTTAAGGAATATATTTCTCAGAATATTTCGTCAATTTTTTTGGTATTTTTAAAAAATAGAATTACGCTCAGTTGTTTTAACCATCTATTTTTTGACACCTTTTAATGTAGCAATTGCTGCATTGGGTGACAAATCATGGCTAAAATACCTATACTAATTTCGTATCGGATCGCAACCGATGCCAATCCAGTAACGGACGAGTACCGATACTACCACTGGGCATCAAATATCGGGCCCGATCCGATATGATCGTTGCTTAATGAGAGTTGAATGAAGTTTTTCGCACCTCATCTATCTAAAATATATAATAGCAATAAGTGAAATAGCAATAAAAAAATCATTTTTATTTCATTATGTTACTTTGCTACGAACAGTCGTTTTTAAAATTTCCTCACGCTAGGCTAACTACCGTAGGCCAGTGCTTTTGAACAGGGTGTATTGTACACCCCAGGGTGTACCAGGATTTTGAAGGGTGTAGGATTTTTAAAGGGCGCGAAGGGGTGTACTGGGGTTTACAAGATAACGCAATACAATAAGCCTATGATCCAGTATCAGAGCAATAAATAACCAGGTTTATGGCCAGGTCACCAGACTGTCTGGAGTGTACAAACATCTATATGTGTGCATTAATTGCTTGTAAGACACTATATTTTATTTGTGACATCATACTCAAATATTTCTTGTGATATCAATCGTTATTGTGGTGTAATAATTAGTTCTTTGTCACAACGGTTAATTTTTTTGCAGTATAGTAAACAATTTTTTAGCTTGTGATTTCGTATTTATTGAGTCTGAGGATTAACATAGTGCAATATAAATAAGCAACTTGAATTACAGGTTGGAGTTTTCACTTAGTTGTTTGACAAATTGCGACTGGTGTGTATAAATTTTTCAGTAAACGTAAAATTGTGAACTGTTCCAAAAAAAGGTTGAAAAGGACTGCCGTAGGCAGGCTACCTATGATTGATACCGGGAACTCAATAGTAAGCCTACCACTGTTAAAATAATAGTATATCTCGCAACTTGCTTCCTGGCTGCTCACTGTTTGAACATTCACTGTCAACAACATTCACTAATATAATTACATTTAATTTTTTATTGTAATTAATTAGGATTCTCGTAATAGTGATTGGTATTTAATTGTCGCCTTCGCGACCCCCAGAGAAAGGGAAAACCACCCACCCGGGGGTCGCGACCCCCAGGTTAAAAAGCTAAGGTTTTAGAGAACCCTTTGCGTTTAAACAAAGGGACTTATTTAAATATTTTTGGTATAAATGCCATTTTTCTCTTTAGTCCCCTTTGCAAGTATATAAAAATTCAATACTTAGCGATCGACTTGTTTCGCATGTTGCCATAGTGATTGCTTTACAGCTTCGCTGTCCAAGTCAAGGCATTTATTGAAAACATTGACTTAAGTCAATTCAAGTATTTTATTAGTTCAAGTAAGTTATTACAACACTACATATCAACAAGGGTCGTATTTTGAACTTCTGGTTACTTTTCACATATAAGGTTTGGCAAAATCTCTTCCAAAACTTTATGGCAGCATTTTTTGGCGCTCTTTCACTATTGTACGTAAAAATTGATAAAAAAAAAATTTTCTTCAAATGCCGTATACCACAACACATATTGTTTGGGTTAGGTTGCGGGTTAGCGTTTGGTTGAGGGTGGGTCAAGTTATTATTAATAATAAACATAATATTACTTGACCCACCCTCACCCAAACGCTAACCCTAACCCAAACAACATGAGTTGTGGTATGCGGTGTTATTATTTTTTTTTTTTGCATAACTTTTCACGTACAATAGTGAAAGAGCGCCCATTTTTTTAACATCAAACATAATAAAGTGAAGAATTCAGGTTTATTGGAAATCAATCCCACTACATTTTCGTCAGGGGGTTATATAGATAGCATTATTTGGGTTAGGAGTGCGAATGAGGGTTTGTGTGGGTAAAGTATCATTATTTAATAGTATTGCTTGTATTATCCAAACCCAAATTATCTTTGATGTTTTAACGCTGTGGTAGGATTCTAGTAAAGTGCCCATATTTTTCCAAACTAAGTCTTATTGTATAATCTACCAACCTTAATAAAGGTTAATTATTTGATGTGAACCAGTTACAACATTTTAATCTTACAGATGATTGGTATATATTTGTGAAATGATACAAGATTCTACGGTACCCCAAAACTGCGATAAGCAAGTGAAAAATAGACCCGACAACACTGCATTTAAGCAACAAAGTTTACCAGCATGGCAACCAGTTTATACTGCAAAATCTATACTGCCTGTATTTTTGGTAATATCAATATTATTTACTTCTATTGGTGTTGTATTATTAATGACATCTCGCCAAGTGACCGAGCATTCATATGACTACACTGAATGCCACATGGTGGATAATGCTTCTCAGCTGTGCAGTACTTTCCGTGAAAATACATCACTTTCTCAACAGCAGTGCATTTGTTCTTTAACAATATCTGTTGATGAATTACTTGGTGGAAATGTTTACTTCTATTATGGTCTTGAAAATTTTTTTCAAAATCACCGCAGATATTTAAAATCAAGAGATGACAACCAACTTGTTGGCAATTCTGTTGATACTACAGGCAACAGTGATTGTGCACCTTATAATGAGTACAAAATCAATGGCAACTCTTACAGTATCGCTCCTTGTGGTGCAATAGCCAACAGCATGTTTAATGACACATTTACAGTTTATTATTCTGCTGCCGAAACAATGCAGGTGCCGATATTAAGGACAGGAATTGCCTGGCACAGCGACAAGTCTGCTAAATTTAATAACCCAAGCCCAACTAATAATCTTATTGAAGCATTTCAAAATTCTGAAAAACCATTCTATTGGCAAATACCAATTTACTACTTGGACAATGATACAATGTCAAACAATGGCTATGAGAATGAAGCTTTTATAGTTTGGATGCGAACAGCTGCTTTCCCAAAGTTCCGTAAGCTGTTTGGCCGGCTAGACAGACAACAAAGTACCTTTGAAGCTGGTCTTCCTGCTGGTAACTATACTGTACAAGTTAATTATAACTACCCGGTTGCCTTATTTGGTGGGAAAAAAAGATTTATTGTTTCAAATACTTCTTGGATGGGAGGAAGAAATGATTTTTTGGGAATTGCATATATCTGTTGTGGTGCATTGTGTGCTGTACTTTTATTAGTGTTGTTGAGTGTGCACTTTGTCGGTAAAAAATTACATATTATTAATGTTCAACCAATATCTTAAAAATAACAAAGAATGTATATAACCGATGGATATAAAAATAGCATTAATTTAGTTTAATATTTTTACAACAAAATTCTAAATTGTGAAACTGTTATGGGACCTAAATGTATTCCATACTATTTTTGTACTGTTAATCCTGCCATACATGTTTAAAAATGGCAGTAATGTTATTACGTCACACTAGATTGCTTTACACGCTAAGTTTTAGTCAACTGTTGCCAAGAAAAAATCTTTATAGAAAAAGAAGAATTTAGTAAATTAGTGTCACCTGTTTGTACTCAAGGTATCAACATGCACTTACATTTCTATTTTCTTATTCATATATGTACATGTTTTTTTATGCGAGCTATGCTATTTATATGATTTTTCATTAGGAATGCAAAATTTATTGTGTAAGTTATACAACCAAAGTATTCCTTTATTGCATCTTAGTATACCTATTCACTGTGTTATTTATGCGGGCTAAATCATTTATATGATGTGTCATTAGTAATGCAAAATTCATTATGTAAGTTATAAAACCAAAGTATTCCTTTATTGCATCTTAGTATTACTATTTACTGTGTAATAAACCGTTATTTTGTGTTGATTTTAGTCATCATACAGATCGTTTTCGTCTTTATTGTGTACAAAACCTACTGAGAAAAAAAAAAACATGTCTAAGCACAGATCTAGTGTTTTTCTTTGGGAAGGGTTATGACATTTGTTTCAGAGCTGACGTCACAAAGTTTCGTCAGTAGGTTGCATTATGCAGCAATCTTATTCTTGTGGCCTTCTTTAAATTCGAGTTAAATTGCACATATTCGCATAACTCTAAACGTAATAATAAACTCGTTAGCTTATTCGTTTTATTCCGTCAGAGTTTCTGACATCATTTTGCGTGTATTTTAGATCCTATTTGTGATCTGGCCCGCCACAACATTTTAAGTTTGTCATGCGGCCCGCGGCTAAAAATAATTGCCCACCCCTGCTTTAGGCTAATCAAGTGGTAATGGAATAATTAATTTATTCTAAGGCGTGACAAAACATCAAAGAAATACGTGCATTAGTGAAGTGTTAGAAGCCACCAGTGTATTAAACCATCAATGATTACACATATGACATTGCAAGAAGTAGAAAATTCGTACGGTTAACCATGGTTGGCACGTAACTTACAGCATTTTTCTAAATTTACTTATCCGGAAAAGACAAAACAATAAATCAGATTAGGATAATCCTTTAAACCGGAAAACATTGATTGACATAGGTAAGTACGCGCCGACGGGTTTAAATGATTGTGATAGTATGCAAAAACACTTCAATTTACATCAAAACGCAAGGAGGTACTATCGGATTCTCATTTGCTGCTAAAACAAAGTACAGCATTCAATAAAACATAACAAAGTAAATACAGCAGGTGGTAAAAAAACTCGTAAGGAATTCGACAGACTTGTGTACGCTAAAAGTGTTAAGGCTAACTTTCACAAGACAATTGTTTTTCCAAATTAATATTTATAAACCAAGCTTTTTTTCATATTAATGATGCTTGACATATTTTTTTATGTAAAAAGCGATAAAACGAGGAAACTTTACAAGAACACTGGATGAGAAAACTTGCGAATTTGCGAGAACCCTTGGGAGCCAGCAAAAGCTGCAAGTGGTTGTTTGGCGTTTGTTGCCAACATGCAACATTTTCAAAACTCTATCTTGCATCACAAAACAGTGGTTCTGTATGTAAGGTAGTCCTTAATAGCTTTTGGCAGAGGCAATTCTCTGATTTGTTGAGTCGAGTATTGTTGTCTTGCAGCAAGGCGACTAAGATGGCGAAGCGATAGAATGTCAGGGCCTTTGTCATAAGCCACTGTGACAGAACCATCGTGTTTACTGTAAGCAAAAAAGTTGTTTTACTTGAATTTTATGGTTGCGAATATGCTTATCCAATATAGACAGATAACACTGACGCACAATTCAGGGAACACTGGACCGTACAACGCGATATTTTTACGAGTGAGGTTTATGCGCTGGTGATTGACCGATCGATTGACCGATAAATTGATCGGTCAAACTTTAATCTATGTTTGCCAATGACAACCTATCTTTGTCTTTTAGGTATATGAGTTCGTTTAAATTAAAAGCGTTGAATCGCCACAGTATTTTGGTAAGGAATTCGACAGACTTTGTGTACGTATAGGCGAAAAAATTTGTGATTTGCGCGAATTTAATGACTGTCCAATGTTAGCCACATTGATGTGACACTCAGTCAAAAAGCGCTGCGGCTTTTATGACATAGTTTTTAGTTATGCCATAACTTAATCTATATAAATTTATTGTGGAAATGTTTTCTTATGTATTTGAAATATCAAAATACTATTACGACCGCAGCTGCTGAAACTTGATCTAGTGAAAAGCACACGCGAATCTATAGCGTCTTTGAAATATGTTCAATTTATGGTGGTAATAACACCCCGTTGTTAATGCAACAAGACAAATCCAATGCTTAATTGCGTTTTGCACAAATGTTCATGACGCAACTGTAGTCATACAACTCTTTGACCAGTATTACAGTTAGTTGTTTTTTATCATTTTTTGTGCTAATTTTCAACCTCTCAAATAAACCTTGATTTCGCCGTTTAGCTTTCAACAGTCAAAATATTGATGAAGGCAAGTCGGGCCCATGTGGAAAGTGTGCTTTGTGTGGCAATTATGGAAAATATAAAACTTCTATGGTTAACTGTTCTAAACAGCTCTACACTCCACAAGGTTATATCAAACTCAAACGCAATCTAACGTGTTCTAACTACGGGATTTATGTCGCGACATGTAAATTATGTAAAAATCAGTATGTCGGCCAAACAAAAAATAAATTCTCTACAAGATGGACCGCACATAGAAACCATTGGAAAAAGTTTGACATTTCAGGCAATAATGACCAATCTGCCCTCTTACGACACTACGCCACACATCACATTAATGAACTAGAAAGAAAACCCCCAATACACGAGTGTTACAATGTAACATTTGTTGCACAACCCGAAATGGTCCAGCTGGACTTTCATGAGGACATTTGGTTAAATAAAATAGGAGCTACCATCAATATTCAGAATATTATAACACCCACTATTAAATAATCCTTGCACCTTACGTTTTTTTCTCTTTTCTTGACCTACTTTTGCGCGACCTCAGAATTTCTTTGCGTTTTCTTGGCGTTGTTTTGCTTCAGGCATTGTGATTCCGTTTATTATAGTAGCTCTTTATTTTGCCATTTTAACGTCAGTATTGGTTAACAGCTCTACTGAACTGTATTGTAATTCTGTTATTGGCTTTTTAAACTTTTGAATATTTTTATTTTATTTTATTTATATATAATTTTGGTGTTTCGTTGTGTTTGTAGTATATTAGCAGAACTGACGATGCTTTTTGCGTAACTATAGTATTCTGCTTTTGTTGAACAAAGTTGTTTTTGGATCTCTTTTACAACCTTTGTGGTTTTGCTTGAATCTTGATAAAAGGGGGTTGTACAAGACTTTTACAAGACAGAGGTTTTGTAAGGTTGCTCTTTTAATGACGCCATGTTATGACGTCACGTTTTTACATTTTTTCATAACCCGTTAAAGCAGAAATCCAGGATCATCCCATTGGTTTGCAAATTGTAACCCAAAAACACTCCCTGCGTTATACACTGTTCATGTAAACTCTGTAATAAAATATTTTAAATTATTACCCCACAGCAATAGTTTTTCCGTCCAATGAAAGTGTACATTTGCAGCCGCTCTTGGATAGTTTGGTTTGCACGATGTTCCTTTCATCTCCCCATAACTTCCAAACACGCAAACTGTATAAAACAAATAAAGGCAACACACGTTATGGCACAATCTTCTAAAAAGTAATGTTAATGTTAAATTTGAAATTTTAACGTAGACGACGTCTAGCCTTTAAAACCAAGAATAAAACAAGAAAAAATAGCATAAAATAGTATATTTATGAATAACGATAAAAACCGACACGATTACACAAAAGGCACAAAATCCAGCTGCACTTTTAAAATAACTGACACTGAAAGCACACACATAGAAAGGATCACGTGTTGTTCTTCATTGCGACACTCGGTAGGTTTGCTTCATTCCCGCATGCATTTCAACTGAAATCCTCACATGCTAGTGCTCGTTCTGTGTGGAGTATGGGTTAGGCGTTGGGCACACACAATACACAGAAAAAGATCACAATATGAGCAGTTATACAAAAAAGTCGTGAAAATCACCAAGCAAAGATAAAGATTGAGTAGCCGACATTATTTATTGCACTGCTTCCCCAATAAAATTGGTGTTACCTTTTGTAAACAAGTTTATGTCAGGTTCTTAAAAGTACAACATAAGAATAAACGTAAACTCACTAGTCGTCCTCGCAAACGGTGGCCAACTTGGATCCGTCGCGGGAGAAACAAAGAGAGCTGACCCACGAACCGTTGGCTCCGCCCGCGTATATAGGGCATGGTAAAGGATATTGGTGCCTGTGAACATTAAAGAACGTTTAGAACCAAAACTGTAGAAAGCAGCGACCACAATACAAACTAAGACAGATTATTTCGATGATTTTTACATCATTCTCCAGATTTAACTTAAAAAAAAATTCATATTTTAAATTCTTATCATTCCAAGTTTTTTCTCGACGATTTATAACGTCGCTGAGGAAAACCGAATAAAAGCAAGCCTAATACTCTAACAGACGTAAACAAATAAAAAAAAAAACTGAACGTAGTTTTTCCAATCAAAAGAGTCGCCAAAATATGATTTTACCTATAGTATAAATAAGGCAACTTACGCGAGTACGGCTATTGTTTCTCCACTAGTGGCGTCCCACACAATAGCGGTTGAGTCGTGAGAGGCCGAAGCGAGTAGGGCGCCGTCTGGCGACCAATCACAAGCAACGACGTCATTATTGTGACCACGAAGCCGCATGAAAAGCTCATAGGATCGCTTGTGGTGCAACCTCCATATAATTACCTGCAAATTGACAACTCGGGATTTTTTTAAATCTCAGTTAAAATCTTGTACTTAGTTTGGCTTTTTAACAGCTTGGCCTATTGTCATTAGCGATTTACCGTGAGTTCGTTAATAGATTACGCTGTTAATGGTTTCTTAGTAACACAACATAAACAAACATTAAAACCTTTGGGATAATATCTAATTCGAATTAGCAAATATTTTGTCTTCCAGTTTTAACTTCGCAGTAGAAAAAGTCGCACTGTGCGCTCGCATCTCCAAGGGGGCGGCGCGTGCGGGATTGCTCGCAAAACCTCTTGACGTGACCGCGTAAAACAAGTTTTTTAAACATTCAACTGCGTGATCGTGAAAATCAAAATAATGCTTTATAACTTCTTGCAGTATGTTTCAGCACGAAAAATGTAGGCGGAGAACGCAAAATGTCGCGTCAACAATAAGGAATTTTTATTTAAATTTTTTTCTTACGTTTGACGCAGTAAGTACCAGGAATGCGTATTTGCTTCAATTTAACGCAATTCGACCAATTGCTGCTACGACTTAAAGTTACACGTTTTTGTTATAATTTATAACATGCCTTTGATTAAATGCCGCTTTCATTCAGGCTATAAGGGTGTCTATAAAATTGTGGCAAAGCATTTAGTTTACCGATTTCAAACACAATAGGGACCGTAAATGACGCCTTTGCTTTTTTACAATGTGGCTATCCGAGTTCCGATCACCGCGAAATGCAAATAAACAGATCAAGTTTGACATTTATAAAACGTTATTACATTTTAAAAAAGGTTTTGGCATTATTTACCCCTCTGACGCTATCCGTAACATTAGGTTTTGGTCACAAGTTAATTGCCACATCAATATTTTACAAATATCGCAGGTACAACTACTTTTGTCCTTTACCAATCAAAATTACACTGGTCAATACTCTTTTTAACTATTGCAACGCTCGGTATTTTATCTAGTCAAAATTATTTTTTACTGTCGTAAGATTGAACACTAATCGCTTTTAACTGTTATTTGACGCAACGTAACTTTCTGATGTCAGCCCCCAAAAAATGCTACTGGACCGAGTGATATTAAAAACTGTTCTTGCGGCCATCCATAGCTAAACTGTTGTGCACTCCTAGGGTAAAAATATATCTTTAAAATATACAGAAACATAACTGCGATTTTCGCACGAAAAATGAGCCTTTCTGCTGTTTTCCCTGTCTAACAAATACATCCACGGCCCAGCGGTTAGGCGCCGCCCTACTTGGAGAACCACCGCCTACAAGTTAAGAACCATTAATTAAGAGCACCCATAAGTGAATAATTAAAAAAAGTCTTTGCTTCGGAGTTAGTCTTTCCACGGGTCAAATTTTACCCGAAACCAACGTTTTAAATATATACCAAAGAAATGCTTTTTTCAAATTCGTTGTTACTACAAACAACGAAACATTGTGTCGCACTACGTTAGTCACTTAAAAAGCAGCAGATACTGTGCGAGTGTGCGTATTGATGACGAAAGACTCGCGCAACAGATGGCTCACGATCGTGCACAAACTACGTACAGTTGTACATGCGTAACTGTCAACGTCATTTCTCGTTTGTAGGCCCTTTATGAGAAAAGCCTAAATCTAGTCATATGACTATTTTTTGTGTAAAAAATCCGATATCCCATCTACAGCGGTGTTAACTGAATAACCCCGTAGCATGGCAGGGGAACTAAACAGAAATTAACCGAAATGTTTAATCGTATTCCTACATGTAAACAAATGTAAAAGTGTACAACAAGTAGGTTGTTTGAACACAGCAAATAGTCTACTAGTCCAACAACATAACATTTTGTTATATTCATGTGAACCAATTTGACATTACCTCGGTTTTCAACCTTGAGCCTTGTTATTAGTTTGTACAGCACACACTCATTTGACCTGCACTGCACTGTGCTGTGCTTATGGCTGGTAAGTGGTAAATATATTCTTTTTACCTTTACATCCATAATTTAAACTACCTAGAGTCACTATTTTTTTGTGTTTTGCGCGAATTTTATTAGATTTGATAGTAAGTTTTGGCAATTTATATATAATATGTTTTGCCCAAAGCTAAATAAATATTGCCTAATTTGTTAAATAATACATCAGTTGCCTAGGTTCTAAGATCGGTTGGCTGGGTTCTTAACCTATTATTTATTGGCAATTTAACAAACAAAATAATTCGAAGTGTGAAAATGTTCCGATATAGTATGTACTTACAGATTTTCCCAATCCTACAGAAGCAATAATATGTGGATTGACTGGTGAAAAAGCGCAATCACTAGCGGGAAGGTTGTGACCTTTGATTGTCAGTGACATATTTCCATCATCCTCTAAATCCCAAACCTTAAATAGGAAGCGCCTTTTACCATGTATATATGAACAATGCTCTTTTTTTTAAACTATGCATTACAACATAACTAGGGATTTAAAAAAATAAAAATTAATGTATATACCTTAAGTGTTTTGTCTGAAGAACATGACACCAACAAAGGGGTATTACAAGGCGCAAAAGTCAGTCCATTTACTCCTCCATGATGATCAGATAAGTTGTAAACCATTTCACCTAAAACAAAACAGGCTAGCTTTAGGGCATGCATTATTAGTTCTAGCACACACTTTGTATTGAGGAACTCTTTACCCAACCTACAACTGTACACAGCAGAAACAAACAAGGAGACTTACAAATCAACTATATGTACACCGGAATCACTAAATTTAGTATAAATCAGTTTAAGTACCAATTTTTTTCAAGGTGGTATAAATGAGCTGGCTTCTCACATGGTTTTATACGTTATTTTCAACCCCAGATTAATTTAAAATTAATCACATAATTTTATCTAGTAAAATGCCTTCTTAGAAAACAGGTCCCTGTAAAGGTCAATGTGCCTGTCGTTGCTTAGTTACATTTCTTACAGTTAGCTAATACAGCTTGACAAATATAGTTCAGTGCACGGTTAAAAAAGGATTAGAAATTAGAAGTAAACAATTGATGCAGGTTGTATTTCTGCACATATATTTATTAAAATACTCATATTTACAACAGGTTGATGTGTAACAGGGTATTTTGCATAACTATATATATAACATTGATATACAGCTATATAATAAAGTTTAGTCTATGGAAAATTACAATTTTAATACACTAAAACATCAACTTTCAATGCACAAATCACTAACCAGTGTCAGAATTCCAAATTTTAATTTGACCACTTTCCAATCCTGTTGCTAGCAAACAAAAAGATTTAGCATTAGATTGTATTGAAGAAATGTTTGGAGCAAATTCCATTGAGATAACATTCGAGCTGCAATCAATTATGCGACCAGTCCTAAAAAGAGATTTCGCTCACTTAATAAATCTTGCAGTTGAAACAAAATAGCCTATACTTAAAAATATAAACATAAATTAAGCAAAAACAATCAGTTACACTGGAACTAAAATCACGTTGTCCAATAAGGAAACTAATAACAATCTAAACTGAATATGTATGTACCTGGCATAGTCAATTATATCTTTGACTCTGTTTGTATTGTTGTAGCATATTTCAACTTTGATTTGTCCATATCCAATAGACCAAGCAAACCTAACACCATCCTTGGAAAATGCGCAACATCTGCATTCTCTTCCAGGCTTCCATCTGGTACCACTATATACACTTGGTATCTGCCCAACTTCAATAAATGTTTCTGAACATAAAAACAATTTAAAAACAAAACTTACTATATGTATAAATAGTACAAGTTTAAATAAGATGATTTCTTTCCTATTATTGTAAAATTTATAATGAAATAAAACATACCAATGTCTGTTAGGGATAAGATGCAATCTTTTGATATTACTTGTTCAGCTTTAATAAATTTATTTATATATAAATATAAAGCTATATAAAATAATATGTATATATATATATATATTTTTTTAAACATTTAGTACTGATGGCATACTTCATCCTTAGTTGTACCAGTGATGTTTTAAACCAAAAGAATACAACATCAATTGCAATTTTAAGAATACATATACAATGACCAGAGTCAAAAATGGTTTGATTTTAAAAGTAAATTTAGGTACAAGTTGTAAAATAAAATTTTGTTTGTCAAACAATAAGATCAAATTATTTTTTTATAAAATTGTCATTGCCCTTTTTTAGCAACACCATGGAATGTTGAAAAAAACTAGGACAGGTGATGCAATCTCGTTTTACAGTTGGCTACCATAAAAAAATGTTACAATAAAATGATATGGAACTCGCAAATAAGATAAATTAATTATCATATTGACTGTGTTCAACAGTCAATTTTTCGCTGCATAAACATTTCTATTTCCCAAAAAGGAAAAGGCCTAATACCTGTATATGTTGTTTCCGCGTATGTTACTTCAGATGTAGAAGAGGAATTGACCATACTACTGAGAACTCTCTTGACAACAAGTCTTAAATGTATGGCCCACTTCGGTAATTTTTAGCTTGGTGTTTGAAAATATGATAATAATTTTGATGCTACACAACATAAATCTCTGTAAAGGATCGAGAGTAAACGTTAGAATGGCTCAGAAAAAGTGTTGGCGCTGGTCTAGAATCCTACCACAACGAAACACCTTTTGGGTTAGGGTGCGGGTTAGCGTTTGGGTAAAGGTGGGTCAAGTATTATTATTAAATAAAGAATATAATAATACTTGACCCACCCACACCCAAACGCTAACCCGCAACCTAACTCAAATTTTGTGCGTTGATTTTAGAACTGTGGTAGGATTCTAGACCAGCGCCAAAGTGTTATCTAAAAAGAATGCATCAGTTCAGTAAATAGCGCATGCATCACACACTTTCCAAAGCACTTACTACAGCAACAGTAGAAATATGGGCGCTCGTCTAGAATCCTACCACAACGAACATTATTTTGGTTAGGGTGCCGGTTAGCGTTTGGGTTTGGGTGAGTCCAGTAATAGTGTTAAACAATATTACTTGACCTACCCACACCCAAACACTAACCGACACCCTAACCCACATATTATGCATTGCTTAATAATCATTTCAACGTTGTGGTAGGATTCTAGACCAGCGCCGAAATATGTGATGTTGTCTCACTGTCTGCGAACGTCTGCTGCTTTGAGAGCACCACTCTTCGAGAGAAGGCAAGAAACCAACAACACGTCCCTTGCGTCACTCGCCAAATAAATGCGCGATTCTTGATTGGTCAAAGAGGAGGTTGGTTTCACGCCCCCTAACGTAGTAATCTTGTTTGCATTTGTGTTGGCGCTAAAACACTGATTTATTTAACAAAGGGGTTTTAGCTCCAAACCGGCGACCTTTCTTGATCTTAAAATTACACTATGGTACTGTACTATGTAGCTAAGTTAAGTCTCATGCTTATGATTTAACAGCTTCTCAGTAGTCGGGCCCAATTAATTACATATGCTACAGCTACATTTTATGAACGATTTGGTTTAGTCACTATTCCTAATCAGCACAATCGGAAACACTTGATTCAAGGTGTCCACAGGGTGAACTCCAGGCCATGGCCTCCCTAAAACTATATTTTTCCACGTTGACAAAGCAATTGTTTGAACCGAAGTGAACAGTGAGAACCAAGGTGGGTAAAAGAATAAATGCCTCTTATTTTACAGGTAAATACTAAAACTTGGTAAAACTAAAAGTGTAGGCGACTAATTCATAAAATGCTTAAACAAATATTTTTGGAATTAAGTTGAATGGAATTAAGTTGAAATTAAGTTGAATGGGTTTCGAGCCTATGGATAATAATATATCCGGTTTTTTGTACAAAAGTTGAAAACCTTTGTTGCATTGTTTGGACACGCAAATAAATTGGTAATTAAGTTTACTTTAAAATTGAAGATAACAGGTTTTAAAAAGTTTAAATATTAAGTAGACTAAAGTAAGTTTACTAGAATTATTGTATACAATAAAAAAAACGCATAAACTACGAATTTTGGATTTCATTTAAAAATTTTAGACAGTGCGTTTGGGAAACAGCGCAAGTAAAAGCTTTTTTTACACCGCTGCACATCTGGCATGGTCTCGCGGCACACCAGTGTGCCGCTGCACATGGGTTGCGGACAGGGGCGCCCACAGAACATTTTTCAAGGGGGGAAACGGATCGATCCCACACTTTTCTCGTGAACAAAAATTGCCAGCGTCAAATATTGTTTACCGAACAGTGACCATCGTCGAAATGACGTTTGTGGACAAAAATCAAGCTGATTCAATTTTGAACAAACCGCGGAGGGGGAAATGTGTTTAGGGATGTTGTTATAAGGATAGTATAGTACAATTATGTGTTTGCTAATAAAGTTAAGGAAAGTTACTTTTTTGGTAAGTAGTTTTTAGATAAGGGTCTGTTTATTAATCCAAGACAATTAAACTTTTTAAAGTTTAGAGATTTTAAAGACATCGTTGTAAAAAGGTCGATTGATAATTGTTTTAATACATATGAGTTCGTATGGCACAACACAAATGTAAGGCAATTTATGTACTATACCTATTTATAACCATTTATACTTAATATTGATGCAACAATGATAATACGCATAGTCATATTTTTAAGTAATAAGGCTCCATGTATACCATTACTTGAATTATGACGTCACATTGTAACGCAACTTGTGAAAATGTTTCTGAAATTTTTTATACGACCCTAAATAAAACTCCTTGACCCTCCATTTTCACACAGCAAGGCAGTTAAACTATCTTTCATTAGTGGGGTCCATTTTGCCCGGTTAAAACGGCAAAAAGGGTAATTACTCAGAATGTGTGCTTTTTTAAGTGTTTTTTGTTTGGCATAGGAGTAACTTATCATAAGACCCTTCGGTTGCTACCCTACTGATGATCAAAAACTATTTTGTTAAACTCGAAAAACAGTATTTATTTTTTAGTATTTATCTCTTAAGTCAGGGGTGGGTAAATTTTTTTTTACCGCGGGTCGCACGAGAAACATAAAATGTTGTGGCGCGCCAGTTAAAAAATAGGATCGCAAATTCAAGAACCTGTTACTACGTTGGAGTTGTGCGCAATGTACTGGTGAAGTCAATTTGATGGTGACAAGGTATCGCGCGAAACGCCTAAAAATCGCGACTATTTGATTTAAAATGCAAACTTTAATTTAGATTTAGAGGATTACTTAACGCATTGAGCACAGATTATGTAGATTCGTACATATGTACATTCATTGATATGTTGGCATTAAGTGGTGGGTTTTAAACAGCTCAATGTTAAAATGCCTTAAAATTTTGCACAGAACGACTTACAATGCCGTTTTTTGCTTATTGAAGCTCTAAGTTGCACATGTGTTTCTTGCGATCCAATGGAAAAACGGTATAATTCGGGAGAAACACAAACGTGGCATTATTCAAATTGTGTTGACAAATGTGAATCGGTATGTTTGAGAGCAGTGATTGTCTTTTTTATATTCCTTCCGTATACAAGCCAAAGTACTGTCAATTCCTTCCCAGCAAAAAAACACGATGTATTTTGGCTTTTTTATTTATCACTCATTATAAGAATCCTGCTGACAGAAAAGTCAAACCTGCAGGGAAGCAATCGACAAAAGTAAAATAAAAAAATGTAAAACTACAAAACACACATCTGCGCCAAAACCCCAGACTTGTTACAAAATTTGGATGCGATTATCGTCTAAAAGTTGAGAGTTCGTTTGAACATACGATGTATACGTCGGTATTAATTTAATACCTGCCACTAACCATTGTTTGCATTTTTTACCACTACAGTTTTGAGCATTTCGCGGTCATAAACAAAGAGAATATCATAAACAACACTGCGTAATGCTACACTGAAATGCAGAACAGAATGTATCTAATGCCGGCATACTATAGGTATATTTATTCCGATATGCCGATACCCGATATTTAGGGAAAATCACTACATTACCGTGTTAATATTGTCTATCATTGGTAAATATACCAGATAAAACGTGCAAACGTACGTGTTTTCCGGTTTGTTAAGTAAAATATTGGTTTAGCACTGAAAAATTAGTTACACTAATTTTCTTTTTCTTTAAAAATGGAAAACGTTTAAATCCACAAAGGGTAAAAAGACATAAAACAACTTTAAAAATACAAAATACTGTTACGCCCATACCGGCTTTATCATCGCTTAAAAACTGCAAACACTACTTTTTTAATCTTTTTAGTGGTTATTTTGAATGTAATGACAAGGATAAAAGATCAACAAATGACAGTGTTGGAAAAGACCTATAGATGCGAATATAAACAATGCAAGCATTAGCATTATTATTTGGGGACCCAGGAAAATGGTTATAGTTTAATTGCAAACCATTGCTGAAATGTTGAAACTAGTGACGATTTGGCAACGAAAGCACTTTAGTATCAGGCGAATACTGCTACTATATCACTTGTTATAGGGCAGGGGTCACCAAACGCACTGCCCGCGGCCAGATCCAGCCCGTGGCATATTTTTTTTTATTTTTTATGTTGTCGAATGCAATTAACAACAAAATTTTATTGGAATTTTAAACTGTATGACGATTTATTAAGGGTTGCTTTATTGTTATTGCATGTATTGATATTTCTTTCCAGGGACGCCGGAGCGATTTCAGGGCAAGGAGGTGACTTTTTGGTAAGGGCAACATAGACCGCAGGCGAGCGAAGCGAGCCGAATCATGAAACATTGGGAGGTCCGCGGGTACTCCCCCTGAAAAAGTTTTGCGGCCACGCCCTCTAGATTGGCTTAAAATGGTACCAAAAATGTTTTAACAAATGTCAACCATGTCATTTTACGAATTTGTTTGCATTTTTCCGTAGCGTTCCGTAGAAAGCAAAATATCATTTTTCATAAAAAGGGCACTTTTTCCCCCCCCCCCTTAACAAAGGGTAGGAGGGGCGCTTAACCCCCGCGCCCCCCCCCCCTCTCCGGCGTCCCTGTTTCTTTCGTATAGCAATATTTCATGTAATAAAATTCGACATTTTTTTATCCGGCCCGCGATCGTAAATTCTTACAGTTATCCGGTCCACGATGGTCAGGCCTTGTACCACATTTTAGATCAGTGGTTCATAAACTGGGGTCCGCGGACCGCTGCGGGTTTCTTGAATTTTTTTACCTTTTTACGAGAAACGTGTGCGACCCTTCAATTTTAGTCTATAGGCCTACACATAACCAATTAAAGTAAATTGGAATCTTATTTAAATTAGCGGATTTTTTTTAAATTTGGCAGGGATGTCCAGATATGGCCAAAAATATTATGCGCAGGCCTCCATTGGCGTGTTTACGTCTTTTGTTCCTAACAAGAAGAAAAAACTATTTTGCGCTTATGACGTAACAATGTGATACGCAAGCACTAGTCGTAAATATGTAAACGTTACACCATCAGTAAGAAATTAAACTGACCAAAATAAAGCTGAAGGATATCTTATAAGTCAGTAATGTTTTTTTCAAATTAATTTAGTGGGAAATATGTCGTTGCACATAATTTAATTGTGTTAAAAAAATGTAGGCGAGTGTTGCAAAAAGGATTTGCAACGGTCGCAAAATTGCCATCTTTTTATCAGTGGCGTGGCGGCCTACCGAAAATTTTGGGGGTAGGCAAAAAGTTTGAAACGTGTTTTGTTTATGTATAAACTGCCGTATTGAACACAAATAAATATGCTAGCAAACCGTCTTGAACAGTGTGTTTTAACGCAATACTCAAAAACCATTTAAAGAGCAAAAACAAATTGACTAAAAAGTAGTGGAACTAAATTAATAAGTATAGCAAACAATAACTAAATCGTTTTAGACGTAACAATTCAAGGTGTAGCATGCCTGTAATCGACTGGTGTGGTACAGCACTACTAGACGGCAATAAATGCTAAAAAACAAATTAGTAGGAGAACAATATTAATAACTTTTTTTTGGCCCCCTGGCTACACCTATGGTTTTTATTTCTCTTAAAAGACTATCTATTTGACTAAAGCTGACCTTCGGCTGTTAATTGAAATCAAACGCAATGACGACATTATAAACAGTATTCGTTCCACTGGCGCAAGCTTCTGCTCTGCCACACTGCCAATTATTTCATATATTATTTATTGGTATAGTTGTTAGTCAACAGTTTTCCTTTATCAAATAGTACACGACGACCTCCTCTCGGGCCGATGGTTTGAATCTTAGAATAATTAATGCACAGCATGTCTTTTTATATTTTTTTCTTGTTATAAAACCTATGTCTTGTTATAAAACCCCGGGTAAAAAATTATGAGAACCACCATATATGGTAGGCTATGTAAATGCAACACCTTTTTAAATTAAGTTTTCACGCGTAGCGCAATGTAGGCTCAGCAACATAATTTTAAACAATTATCACCGTGACTATAGGTGAGTAAAGGACCAAAATTTCAGGTATAACTTCAATTTTTTTATATATGACGTCACAAGTTATGTTAAAACGTGAGGTCATAATTAAAGTAATTTTAAGAAGCTACCTGCACTCAAACAAACGTTTGTGAAAATAATCAACAAGAGTTAAGGTAATCCCAAAAAGCGCTGAAAAATGACGTTTATTTACCTCAATTGTCAACATTTACACCTCAAAAAAAACACATAAAAAAAGAAGGAAAAAAAACATAGCACAGGGCCAAGTACGACCCCTGTATCACTTGCTCAAATAAACATTACTCTATATGCTCAAATACGCAATTAATTTATTATCGGACCGGCACCGATACTATTCCTAATATCTGTCGAGTACCGATATTTTAAATTCGTGTCGGGTGTAGGCTCACCATATTATCCAACATCCCTATTCCAGTGGTTCTCAATAAAATTGTAATATGTTTGTCGGTTGACGCGGACCGGCGGTGAAGAACCACTGCCCTATTCGAACTTATTGTTTCGAGAAAACTGCAGCTATTAATTGTGATTTTTGGAAACAAACAAATAAGTAAAAGTGCGAAAAGATTAGTAAATATCAGCGAAACAAAGTGTGGCAAAAAATAGTTTAAAAAAACTTTTGGTTTAGGCCATTCTGAACGATTTGATAATCGCGTTAGAGCAAAGTTAGATATGGATGAACATAATGTGATACCACTATAGGAGAAACGCTCAACTACAATAACACCTATATTACAATTTTGACAACCACTCGCGAAATAAAGTATGATCATTATTTTGCTACTTTTGTAAACGTTTTTCTAGTTGATATTTTACAACCGTTCAAACATGCGAAGTGCTGCCAGTGCTACATTGTATTTTAAATGGTTGCGCAATTATAAAATTTGTTGTTTGTCAGTACTTTAAGTAATTTATTTGTAAAATGAAAAGAAAAGTTGCATTGGTCTCCGCGTCGGTGTTATTGTTCTACCTTTGCTTGTGGAATGCTTACCAGCTGAAAATAAAGTCAGATCAGCGTCGGGCGCGAAGTATGGAGCGTTGCTGTGATACAACGTGTCGCCCTGCGGTTCTTGGCACGCGTTCGCCGGTAACAACGATGCAAACCAACACTGAAGCTATACAGAAATGTCCTTCTGTTTCACCGCTCCTCAAGGGAAATCTAAATGTGTCATTTGAAGGTGAGTCTATTTTTGCCAATGAGGACTCTTTTTGGGAAAAAGAAAACTGTTTCAAACTATTATTTTAAAGTGGTCGGGACACGGGACTTGACAGAGTCTATGTATCTCGCTGAAGTCGGACTCAGGCTTGAGTAAGACAGCAGCAAAGACACCTCTAGGGTCCGTGTAAGGGGCCACGAACGACAAAATTTGGCAACAACCGATCGTTTTTATTTATTTACAATTTTTCAGTCCTATTCTGTTGGAAACGAAATACGTTCTGTTGTCTAACATTTAATTTCTAGGTTTAGTTATTAATATCGTTTTGATTATTTCTGATATAAATCAAAAAATATTATTGTTTTTTGATTAGTTTTCGACAAATAATGGTTTTTCATGCATATCAGAATATATCTCAACGAACAGGCCGGACATGTTTTCAACTTTCGTTTGAGTACTTACATTGATTTGCCGTAACAAATTTATACTGAAGATTTTTAACTAATTATGTAACTTTGTCTACAAAATGTATACAAGTTTAGATGGACAGCTTGCATGTTACATAATTTTCAGATAAATCCAATAAAAACAACTGGCCTCCAACTTTAGAGGAAATTGCAATCAATAACCCCTCGGTTGGCATCGGAGGTGTTTTCCCGGGACCTATGAATTGCATTGCCAAGCAATCGGTTGTTGTTGTAGTACCCTTTCGAGACAGACAGGTTCATCTTAGGTAAGTTAAAACTATTTCGAATATACCGTATGTTGCTTCAGATTATGTAATACGGCATACTAAAGACGAATATCATTATAACGAAAATATATTTTAGGTGTGTGATGCGTGTGTGTCGTTTCGTAACAACCATGTTTGGAGTCGGAAAGTTTTATTTGCTTAGCCTACCCCATATTTCAAATTTTAACTACTTACAGGTACTCATAGCTAAAATTCCCATTTTAGTTTGGAATTGAATCGCTACCAATACCACCTTATAGTATCGTATGATTACCTTAATTATATTTTTGGAAATCCAGCTATCCTTACCCTAAACGTTTATGGCGATTTTCTAAAAGTTCAACAATCTAGGTTCTTTCTTCACTACATGCATACCATACTGCAAAGACAGCAATTGAGTTACACGATTATCGTTGTCGAGCAAGATATGTTTGCACCATTCAACAAAGGACAGCTCATGAACATCGGCTTTTTGTACGCCAGGAACTTGACCAAGATGGATCGAATTGATTGTATTATTTTTCACGATGTCGACACTATCAGCGAGGATGACCGAACATTGTACAGTTGTAAAGGTGATAACGGCATTTATCGACAAGTCTAGGCTTTATGGGACGTTGTTAATGGAACGCTTACCAGCTGAAAATAAAATCAGATCAGCGTCGGTCGCGAAGTATGGAGCGTTGTAGTGATACAACTTGTCGCCCTGCGGTTCTTGGCACGCGTTCGCCGGTAACAACGATGGAAACCTATAGGCTCTATTTCAGAATGTTAATGTAACCTGCAACACTGAATTAAAATGACACTATTTTCCCTGTGATGCTTTTTCCGTTGAATAATCTGACAAATATGTGAAAAAATCTGGGCCTTGTAAATTAGACCAAAGCCTAAATTATAATATCCTTTCACACTTTTAGGACCATAAATGGAATAATCTACATATCTCTACCATCATAGAAATTTGTAATAATATCGAATCGAAGCTTATACTGGTACTCATTAGGTTCTGGGTATAGGATCACATTGCTAAACACATAACAAGGTAAGGTTTGCATTTTAGATTTGTGCATATTGATTTAATGGTTCATGTTTCCAAAACAAGTAATTAAATATTAAAGTAAACACTTAGGCCTACGTTTAGCTAACAGCTGACAAGCATTGCTTTGCTCGTTTTAATTGATACAATTTCGAATACTTGGGTATAGTCCTAACATTAGGTTGAATTTTTGTTTCTGTATAAAGGGAAAGCATGAACATTTTCAGAAATTGCGTCATATATCTACGTCATAACGTGACTTGAAAAAAGTAACCTTAAGAAACTTTATATTTCCCAGTCGACCGTAAATGTCGAACTGAAATGTTTAAATCTATGCGATTGTGCAAAGCATAGGAAAATGACTGCGTTTATGTGATATAAGTTGACAAAACTCTAATTTAGAAGGAGACGTGGCGCATTAAGCATAACTAATCTAGTTCCAGGAACTTTTTTTGCGTTAATCTTACCTTTATACATAAAACGTTAAAAACGTAAGTTTCAAACGAGTCGATTTCAGTTATACATTGACACAAGAGTGCTCTGAAAACACCAGCTTAAGGTTACTTAACTGAAATTTTCTTGGCTGTTCAGGATTAGCCCCCGGGTTGATAAGCAACATAACAAATATTAAGCATATACGTTTACATGCCTTTTGACTCCAACTTTATATCCTTACCCACTAAATACTATGGCTATTAAACGCAAATAATGATTTGTTTTAACTTTTGATGAGTACTATACATACGTTAACTGTTCTTAACAAATGGGTATATTTACCCCTAAAGGTTTATTTTTTCAATAATATAAGCTATCTTTAAATACTGATTAGCAAAGGGTATGTAAAGCATAAGTATGGTGATTTCGTAAAGTCTTCGACATGTTTTTTTTATGACCTCTCTGGTGACAATCACGCAAAAGTTTCCAACGTTTATCTTGTATTATACGGGAATCTCATTGCCCATGGCACATTTTTCGATTGTCTATGGATCGTGTTGATACCGTTAGCTCCTCTAAGACTTTTGCTATATTAAAGTGGGACAAGTTGAGCAATTTGATAGGGTTTAATAATCTCTGCATTATTATTAAGATGAGACACAAGTGGCTCACATTGCAAGCAAAATCGACAAGTTCAATTACAGGCTTTGCTGTGGAATCACCGTTGGTGGCGCTGTGGGTTTTACTGTAAAGCAATTTACTAAAGTCAACGGCTTTTCCAACCAATATTATGTAAGTAATATATTTTTGACAAAATCTAATCTCAGAGGTTCGAAACAATGACCTGTATTTATGAATAAAATAGATGTGCTAGAAATAGAATAATCAGTTGTACTAACACATTTGCCAAATCATTTGCTTTGTTAATAATAATGCTTTCTGCGACAAGACTAGACAAATGTCTAATCTAAGTTGATTCGTTAATTTGTAAAAAACTTTTTAAACAACCAGGGTTGGGGTGGCGAGGATGATGACATGTACGCTCGGATTGAGAAAGTTGGAAAGTTTAAAGTCCACAGAAATAAGAAGCAATACTCCAGGTTGTTATATCTGTAAAGCATTATATAGATATATGGTGATAATTGGCATAAGACTGAAAACTGGACAAGCGTTTATAATACGATATAGTCAAAATATTCAATAGGGAAATACGTGTACCGCACCACGAATATATATGGGCTATTCACTAAAAGTAGCAATTTTAAGGTTATAGAGATTTACATGGCTGTAGAAACACTTAATTGTTTTGCCTTCACGTTTAGATGTTATAAGTTTAGCAGTTTTTGATGTCCTTTCATGTAGATTGTTTCTTAACGCAGACTTATGCTATTTTTCCACCATTTTTAGATGTACCGATGAAGTACTTGTTTCGGGCAAATAAATTAACCTAACCTGTTGTCGTAACCCACTTAATACGCCATAGTGTTGTTAAAATGGAATCAGGGGTTACAAAACCTTGGTTTTGCAAGATTACCTACCGCCTTACCTCACCGTGTGCGGCTATAGTCGTGCCATTCCGGCGCTATTTAAATTTAGATTGTTTATGTATAGCAATCTTTCGTAAAAGTTTGTCCTGTACCTTTATTTAGGTTCAAGATGATCCCGCACAGGTCTGACGTAAATAATCCAAAGAATCCCGAGCGTTACAAGCTGCTAGATTCGTGGTGGAAAAGGCAGCCCAAAGACGGTTTAAACTCTGTGAAAGCAGAAATCAAGAGCGTCACCAAATATTTCACCCACACGCGAATTATTGTCCGCGTTTCACCGGTTTCTGCTCAAAACAAGAAAGCATAGCCAAAATGTCCAGTGTCTCCAGACAAAATCTTCTCTTTCTCAAGCTGGCAAACATTGTAGTGCGATGTTATGGCACTTTTACGCCGGCGCCTGCCGGTTTTATAATTGAATTTATTTCCTTATTATTTAAATAGTCTACAACTCTACATTGTAGTTGTTCTAATATCCGTTTTGACCAGGGCATTATTGTTTTCCGTGGTAAATTTACTCACTTTTTAAAAATCAGAAAGCTTAGCGATTATATGTTTTGAATTTATTTTTATGTAATCTAAACATGGCAATAATAGTTGGAACGAAGAAGAAGCGCCAAAAAGGGTATTGAAAAACAAATAGTTAATTGACGATCCAATAGGTTTTTTTACGAGATCTCTGACGCTACCGATTTTGTTTTACATTTAACACATTATTTTCGTAAAATGCAAAACATTTAGAATTCGTTTGTACGCAGATAAAAATCTAACAATCGATTAAGCGAATTTTATTGTATACAAGTCACAATAACAGCGAATGTTATTGTATACAAGTCATATGGTTAATTTTTAATAACGTCAGTCAAAAAGATTTAAACCATTGAAATCTCTTAATTTACGTCAGTAGAATTGCAGCCAAAAAAAACGAGTTGTTCTATGTATCACAGGCTATTCTTGTGCTGTATTTTAGGATGCTTCAGATATTATTTTACCTATACTGGTTGGATTTATCAAAAATATATTATCAAGTTTTTTGTATTCCTTTTTACCCGATGGCTCCCCAAACTTCGATCGGCTGGTCTGAAAATATTGGGATATTGTCGCCAAAATCACCCTGCAGCCATTACGGCGCAGCCTTTATTGATACGCCATTGAAAAAAAAAGCCCGTGTATTTTTATTTAAACCGCCAGCTAAGCAAACATTAAAGTTTACACATTCATTCAACTTTCAATATAGTAACAACATAATCGGATTATCTGAATGTTACACATAGACTTTGGAGAGTAATTAAATATATCAAAGAAATCACTATGCAACAAAGATGTCCAGCGGTGCAATTATTATTGATATAAAGCAGAGATTCTTAAGCTGGGTGCGCGCCGCTAGGGGGACCAAGGAGTTGCAAAGGGACGCGCGCAGGACTCTCCCAAAAAAATGATACGAGTCTTGATTTTCATTTCTAGTATTTAGTTCCCCTGACCTGAAAATGGAATACTTACTATACTCAATGTACAGTGTTGTTAGAAACAATTACATCAGGCTATTCCTTTTAACTAATGTCTTGCCAATTTGCTAAATAAATCAACATTTTTGTACCTTTTTTTTTTACTCCAAAGGCGCCGTGTACACTATCACATATGTCTAGCAGTAATATATCTTATTTTCTTAAATGGGAATAAATTTGCACTTTGCTGTGCTTTAAAACATTAACAAAATCTATTAATTAATTATCCTGTTGATTTTAAATGTATAATTACATATGCTGCTGTGCTATTATACTAACCAAGATTTTTGTTTAGTGTTTTTTTGTTTGAATTTCTTGTAGGCCTGCAGTCCTAGTAAGAGCTATTCGAAGTTGCTGTAAAGTTATTAATTCTACATGTACTGCTGTTTTAAATCACAAAGCAAAGTCTGTCTTCAAGTTGCTGAATACGAAATAGATTTTAAAAAATAAACACACCCTGCAAAGTATTTTTAGAATGGTGTAGGCCTAAACTATTCACTTGTTCCATCCTTTGTTCAGCCACATCTTCATTGCAATTAGGAGTAATTTTTGCTAATTTAACTAAAATAAAATGGTTTGCTTAACGTTATTGACGTAAGAAATACGCTTTGTTTAACACAACCGCAAAATATGCGCTTTAAATCAATATATTCGGCTTAATAGGTTGAAAACAAACAGCAAAAAACAAAGTCTGAGTGTTGCATCCTACAAACATTTCAAATGCTTATAAATATTAAAATGTAAAAGACATCCGTCAAATTTATATGAGATATAGTGGCGAGCCAGAATAACAAATGGCGAAACCAATTAATAATAAAACAAAAATACGCTAAACGAAGCACGGCTATGTTATCAGGACAAGGGATGATAACAAATAAATCCTTTACAAACGATTGTAATTTAAGGGCTTTACAAATTGCGCAAAACGCTAATGCACCAGAGAGGGTTAATAAATAAATGAAATTTATAAATGATAAACATGGAACAAGTTTTAGGCAGAGTCGGATTCCCCAGTGCGTACAGCTTTCTGTAAACGGATGATTTGCTCTCTTAACCTAGCATTCTCGCTCTCCAGAAGCACATCGCGGTTGCGTTTGCGCGCCACATCACGCTCAAGTTCGCGTTTGGCCCGTGACGTCAGCTCAAGTTCGCGCATGAGCATCGACAGGTCGCTCTTGAGCGCGGACATTTCCCTCCAATCGGCCATCTCCTCACTTCCGGCAACGACCGGCTTTGACGTGGCGTCGAACTCTTTCATGATGACGTCATCGTCATCGGTGTCCTCGGAGCGCGTGCTCGGGCTGGCAGGCTGCGATTTGTTCGCTGGAAGATCCAGTAGGCATCTGTTGCATTCCGTCGAGTCCCGCTTCCGCATTACGACGATACGAGCGGTCGTTGTACCTTTAAGGATCCTTGCAACGTGTTCAGCTCCTACTGATTGCACGTTTATGCCGTTGATCTCGAGTAGTCGGTCACCTACGTTGTAAAAATAACCATACTTACGGCAAAGCATATAAACAAGGGAAAAATCGCAAAGTAATATGTAAGCGTTGATGAACCAATTTTTATACAGGTAATTAAAGGTGCATTAAAATAAAAAAATACTGCTTTAAAAATATCATTTAATAATAATAGTTATATATTTGCAATGTGTCCAGCCACAAATACAGGAGAGTTTGATAAGTTTCTGATTTTAGTGAACATACACTTACCTTTGCGCAAGGCGCCTTGTCGATGCTCACAGTCCATGATAGTGCCGCGAACCATTGCGCTGGTGCGAGTTGTCTCAAGTTCGTCCTTGAGTGCAAGGCCATATCCAGCATTACTGGAGAACACTTCACAACAGTGAATCGTGTATCCCACTATAGCTTGACCTGGCCTTATTTGGGTTTGCGGTTGATTGGATTGGACAGTAGTGACACCGCTGTTGGAAGAGACTATGTCGTACAGACTGCTATGGATCATGTGACGAAATTTTTCAGCTTTCCGCTGGGCAACAAAGAGGGACATCTGCAACCAAAAAAACGTAAATTTGACCCTCGTGTATTTCATATTTGTTGTTGACATTTACTATATTGTTGATTGCGTGGTGAATGTGTAGTTTCTAAGTTCGTCATACTTTCGTATCTAGAAGTTGGTGTTTGTGCTTTAATGATAGCAAATCGGCCTGGTGGACAGCTATTTGCAAGTCAACATCAGCAAGAGAAGCGCTATCCACTCCCTCCAAATCCAAGTTTCCCGCAGAATAATTTATTTGCTCGTCACTGTCACTTTGCGACGAGTTTTCAACCTTTTGTTTGGACAATAGTTGACGCTGATGACGGAATAGCTGACCGAGCATGTCTTCTGTGCTACTAATCATTTTTTCTGTCGACCTAGTAATAAAACATATGCCAGATTTCAGATTTGGTGTAGAACTATAGCTAGATAAGTCCAAAGGTCAACTAAGCGGCACCTAAAGTAAAGAAATAGTTTTCTGAGATTTTTCTTTGTTGTTACCTTCATTTTGTTAGCTTAATTAGTGTTTTTAGTTTTATTAAATTTCTTCTAAAACAAATGTTGGGGTAATTTACATTATATGACTAACTTAATTTCCTCTTCAAGCGCAAGTGAGCCTCCATTAGCGTTTTCCGATTGTTGATTGACGGAATCGTGATATCGCTGCAAACCTGATTCCAGCATGTTCCTCACTTGCGTCACCTTGCGGTGAATATCGTCAAACTGGTCGACTTTTTCGCGTAGCTGGGATCGCAAAACTGCGTTGTCGACTGTTAGGGCCTCTGCTTTTTGATGTTCCTGCATTTTTAACGGTTAATTTCTCCTTTATAAAAAATATTAGATCACTTTTTTGTTGTATAAAAAGCTCATGATGTTGCTCTTTATAAAACTAACTTGCTATAGAGAAAAATAAAATCTCGTTGCCGTGTACATCCGAGGTAATTTAAAACATAAGACTAAGATTGAAAAACAATACTTTACGTCATAGTTTTAGAAAACATAATAAAAAACCAAAAAAAACCCTAAAACTATACGTAACAAAAATAATTTGACGCACCATTTTAACTAAACACAAAAAGAGAATTTAATTTAAAAAAAAAATAGAAAAAGTTACGCACGATGGAGACTGCTCCGGATGCGTTGCAGCTCCCACTTCGCTGGTGGAAATGCGTTAGTTCAGCAGACTTGCCGATGTCATCGTTTGTAAGGGGGGAAACGTCGTCAACAATGACGTCATCACTAATGGAGTTTTGGACCCGTGTAAGGTACTCGCGTTCTTGCTCCATTAACTCATCGGTGAGTCGACCGGTTTGGTCGAGTTTGTACGGAGTCCATGAGTCGGATCCGGACGAACCACGACTCTCCTGAACATGCATTTATTATAATAAATATTTTGCTCATTGTAATTATCTGTCTATTTGTAACTTGAGGGGTCTTTAATGGAATATACCTCAGCAATTTGTTCTATAAAATCTAGATACGATTTAAATTGCGAAATAAGTTTAATTCGCATTAAACTGTCTTCAGATAGTGCAATGAATATGAACATGTTCAGATTGGGCCTTTAAGAAACGACTTTAATAGAAATTTGTTATGTGTCGTAGTAGATGTTGAGTCATCTACATATAGGGCGTTAGTTTTGGCAAAATTAAAAATTGTTTACAAAATTCTCTTAGCGCATATATGTTGTTATGGTTGCTAACTAGTTTATAGTTTATCCCAGGGGCAACCAAATTTGTTCATAAAGTGCTGAAAACTGAAAAGATTAACAATCATGTGTCAGACATAAACTGTTATAATTACCTTTATTATTGTTAAACGAGGGATATATATGAGTTTCAAAATAGTACGGTATGATATGTCAAACGAAAGAAATATTACGAAAACCTATAGTGAGCTTCATGAAATTGTCGTTGAGTTTAAAATTTCATTACCATTTGATTTGGGATTACATCCGTCAAGTTTTAACTGTATTTTCCTAACAGAATAAACTCCGCGGTCCTAAGTTTGAAGCTGATAGTTGGCTTTTGTTTCAGAAAGTGCTTTTTGTTTCAGATCTCTAATTCAGACAGATGTATTGAAGAGTTTTTCTTTTTTGTTAGTAGTTTGCAATTAGCTCATTTCATATTTTAAAATATGGTAGATATCTGTGTTGTCCATTACCCTATTGTATATTGAGCAATTTTATGGGTTATTTCCATCGACTGGTTCGTTTTTAAAAAAAACATTTTTCTAGTAATTTGCCTACATTTTTCAAGCAAAAATGTCAACATATATCAAAAAAACTAAGATTTACATAATACATTTTTAAGAGTTTGTATATACCCTTGTCAGCAAAACACCAAACATAATAAACAACAGAGCCTGACAGCGCCTATTCTGGGCACTACTGCAGCGCTTCATGCCACAATGCGTTACAAAGATGTGTATAACAAATTCGAAAAAGTATTTTTAAACTATAAAATTGTTGTCGAAAATAGACTACATTTTAGTCAAAATTAGAATTTTATTACTTCACTGTTTTACAAAATGTTATCACAACGTTGACAAATTATTGCCTTTATCATTAATCAAGTTATTACAGTAGACGCTATAAAATACTATATTAATCTTCTGGAAAAGGACTAACTAAACTTTAATGTAGCCTACAACTCTAAACTAGTGAAACAAAATTGCCCAAAATTACAGATAAAATCGCTCCAACGCTCCACACGACCTATATTTTTAGTGATCTGATTCACCAACGCGATTAGATATTACATTTTAACTGGGGGGAATTTCCATATTTTCGGTGGTTTCTTTCCACATAACCGTTAAAGTCAACACACAATTCCCAGCACGAAATGGGTTTTAAACTGCCGCATTTTTACTGAAAAATAACACAAAGTGTACGTCAAAAATTCCCTACTTAAAGTGACAGACATGGTCGCTCCAGTTATCACGTTTTAAAAAAACTCTACCAACAAAAATAACCCTTTGAATGATAAAACTCAAGTGCACTTACACAATTACTTTACATGCAATTTAATTGTTTTTCAAATAAAACATACTCTTTGAATAGGTTTCGAATTAGCTAATAAGGAAACCAATGTTACATTTTAGGTTCGTAATTTGCGGATTAAACCAGTCGTGCTATGACGTCACAAAAAACATACCGCAGACAGGTTGGACGTCATCGAACAAGATCGTCTAAAATCAGGGATCTGGTTTGTGGCGGCACCTGAAAATCAAATAACATGGTTCAAATCGGTTGGTTGGCACTTTGCATTAGTGGCGTAAAGTTAACCACGGTTTTGAATTGAATATTTTTGTTTGCCCTTCTTAGAAAGGCAGAATTGAGGCAAAAGAAAACAATATTACACAGAAGACAATAAAAAAATTACTACAACAAATAAACAAAAATTTTCGTGATCTAAAAAAGTTGCATAATCTAACATGGTGAAAGAAGGACAACGATTTTCCAAGCAAGATGGCCATACCGGACTGAGAATTTAGCTGCTTGAGAGTAGCCCTGTCGCACATCAAAAGTGATGCTCCATTTTTCCACTGCGGCAACCTCGATTCAGAAAACTCGGAAAAATCTGTCATATATTTGTATTAATTTATATATTTATTGATAAAGTTTAAAAACTAAGCTGACAGAATTGTTTACTGGCATTTAAAATAAATTACGATAAACTGATACACTTAAGTTTCTATCATAGGCAAGGACAAACAGCACGATATTCGCCTGGCTATTTACCTCCTGACACGGATATGTCGCACAGGGCGAACAAGCTCGAATCAACATTGCGCAGACGGAATTTGCGCAGTGCCAATCGAATCACGTGATCGACAGATGATTGGGTAGAAATGCGAAATTGCTTCCCGCGTGGACGGTGCTTCCCAATGCGACAAATCACCTAGAAAATGCGAAGAGCATAATATAAAACCCTGTATGGTGAGATTTCAACTAACAAATCGTGTCTCCAACCTAAGGCCGACCCTAATAACATAAAAAATAAACTAGAGGCAGTCGCTAATTATTTTCTTATTGTTTCGTTGCTCGCGTTTATTTCTGCTTTTTTCCTTTTTTTGCTTTCCATTTATTGTACGAGCGTTCAGTGTCATTCACCCTGACGAAGGCGGCTTGTATAGGTTGCCGAAATGTTGGTTAACAATTACAATTACAATTACCAGAGGAGCTGTTTTTGATTTATATTACCATGCCTGGTAGCAACAGTTTATATAAAAAAGAAAGTCTGTTAAAAGTATACTTTCTTTTTAGCTGCAGCTGATGGTTTTGCCTGTTCAGAAAGCGATTCGTTCGTCAAAACGGAGTGACCTTAGATTTTCGCCGTAAAACATAAATTATTTTATTGGGCGGAGATTAAGATCGTTCAACGGCATGAGTGCGAGGCGTGGACAAACATTGTCGCGTGACTGTCCAGTCGCGAGCGAGCCACTTCGAATGCCACTAGCCCCCAGGCTACGCACGCTTCCAACGATGGGCAGAAATCGGTCGGGTGGGCAACGAAATTAAACTAATTCGCCTTTAAACCTTAAACGACGACAGCACTTGTTTTCGTCGGATCGATATCAAATCGACCGCCAACAGGAAACCAATTAAACGTTACCGCGGTCAATGTCAGAATAATAGCTATTGACGTATACGAGCTTATTGATATTTCCTAATATGTTTCATTTACAACCAAATTTTATCATGCTTTTTTAACCTATCTAACGCGCGTTTGGTGTTATTAGGCAAAAATAGACGTACCTTTATAATAACACCCTTCATTTGTATGAGCTCCAGTCTCCTAGTGACATTACGTCTTGTCGACGTAGTTATTGATTTATAAACAGCCAATGGACATTCGTCAGGCTCCAGCATTCGACGTGATGACATCACTCCTCTATTGCGGTGTTTCTTCTCGACTGCAAGTTTACACATGAAACATTTAAAACATGAATTCACAATGAGATTTAAGGTAACCTGGAATTTATCGTTTCTTAACAAAATTATAAAAAAATAAACAACAAAATGCCTTCACCAGAAATAACAGCATCAAACTAAAAAACTGGTTTGTTTTTTTTTACCAACCTTTTACGTCGGGATCGGGGACGGACACGTCGTTTATTACGAACAAGTTAATATCTTCGTTTATGGAAGAGCTATCCACAAAAAGTTGAACAAGCTCACTTGTAGTTGTGGTGTCAGTAATCTTTAGTTGAGTGGCAGCGAAACAATCTAAATTTAAAGTTACGGTTAGGCCCTGTAAAATTATTCAGTATATCAAACAGATGATAAAGCACATTTCGTACCTGGTGATGTGATATTGGAATGGATGACTATGTCATGAAGAAGGCCTGTTTCTGTTGGCGATATTGGCAAAGCTTTTGATTTTGAAATTGCTTGGCGTATTGTACTTAACGTCTTCTTTACTCTACTGGATGATGTACTGACAGAAGATGCGGACAAGTCACCATATGTGCTGCCTTGCTCATTTTCGGGAATAGCTGTGGAATTTGTAATGGAAGACGATGAGGAAGTTCCGCTGACGTAGTCTGACGAAGTCGCAGTTGCATCTTGGTAACCTATGGAGGACGGGGGTCTGAGCCTGAGCCTTGATTTGGGATGTTTGGTGTCTGAATCAAACTGATTGTTTGATGACTGGTGTGTGTTGGCCGTTTTCGACTCTCGCAAATATTCGGCCAACTTCAAGACCACGTCTTGCCTTTGTCGACTGTTTTGAAAGCTGAGTCTGTTGAGACAATTCCAGGCGGTTTCGGCATCCGCCAGGTGTCTTCCACAGACTCTAGATTTGCGAAACTGTTCTGATAACTGGTTGTCGTCGTCCAACTGAGTCGACTTCAACCAATCGCAGGCATCTTCGGTTGACCACAAGCTGACCGGTTTCTGACTGTGATGATGCATGAATTTTCGCATCCTTGAAATATTTAGTTTACTATGGTCGTAGCTGGTGACCTCGGCTGGCTGTTTCCTTTGATATTCATTCGTACTTGGAGACTCGCTGTACACACTGTTAGCCTTCACGCGACCCGAAGCGTTTCTTTGCTTGACTTTCTGGGAAACTCCACCTTCCAAATGCGCAGCTTTGCGATGCTTTACCGAACGCGTGCTGTACTTCCCTGTGAACGGCGCAAGGTTTTTGTTAAGCTTAGTACCTTGAATTGCGAACTGTATTTGTACATAGATGAATATTTTATCGTTTAAATAACAAATAAAAAACACATTAAGCTTGTGGTATACTAATAAGCGCATAAAGTCAAAATGTCTGACACCAAGTATTTTTGCTGTAACTTACGTCCCTGATTTCAACTTACGTGTATGCTGCTTCTTGGGTGCTTCTAATGTCGGTGTGTAGTTGGTAAGGGTCGGATCACTTGGCAAAGCGATGCTAGACGACGAGATACTGCTGTCACTCAAAAAACTAAGCGATCGCCTATGTGCTGAATGCTGTAACAAAAGAGAAATAATAACTTTCTGTACTTACAGCTGAGCGTCTTTTCAACATAAATGTGTAAACGAATAACAGATTCGCGCCACGTGCATCATTCGTCCTGCAATCAGACCATTGTTATAACAAAATTGCCTTAAAGCGCCACCCTAATTTTAAAAAATTATCCAATTTCTGAAAGCTAGCAGTTTTTACTGTCATTATATGAATTTCTTTCTAACCCACAATTCCAGCCTTAAGAGAAACATACAAAGCCGGAACTGTAACTTTTATGCGTGTTTCAGAACAAATTCAATTTTTTTTAGTTCGATTAGCGGTTGCCCACACGCCCACTTGAATTTGTTTAACCTGTAGAGAAGTAGCCAACGTCATAAACACTCCAACGTCTGTACTAGGCCATGGCCGGGCTCGCAATAATAAACACGTATCCGCAAAAAAATTGTATAATTCGCGGTGGTTTGTGTAATTGCCACTATTAAAATCCCACGCAGCAATCATTTATTTAGCCCCTGTCTCAATGTCGTTAAACGGCAGGCAACTAGTAATAACCGGATTAACATTCGACATTGATCCGGCCTCGGGTAATTATACTTTTCCTTTGCGACTGATATGCGACGTGTCGCCTTTCGCTGATCTGACGAATGTAAACAATAGTACCGGTGAACGGTCGATAAGTTGTTCGATCAGAAGGGCGTTTAGTTTTTTAAAGGAAAAAAAACATTGCTGTCTTTGTAAAATTTGCGCAATTTCTAAAACAGGTTGGTATGTGCGTTGTGTTCAAGTCTCAACAGCATTAAACGTTAACCCATTGTTTGATAGAGATCCAATTTAAAAAAAGAAAAGATTTTGACATCTTCGTTGGGCATAATCAGGCTTATATCTGCGGTTTGGCCGCTGTTTATATTTTTCAGCAACGTGTGATTAAACCACTGCTTGCCGCCTCACCAGCCTTTCCATGATAATATATAAATAAGTAATTTCCGAGGTACACCCCATTCTTACAAATTCATTTCAAACTAAAGTATAGTAGAAAATACCGAAATCTAAATCTTACCTAAATTCGTTTTTTAACCCAATAATTTATGGCTTAAATGTTTAATTTTTTTTAGGAACAAAAAAAAAAAGACATATTCCAGTATCTTGACATATTCAGCCTTACCAACGTGAACATTGAAAAATATACTAAGAACTAAATATGCAAATTAGAAAGTTAACTTTAGATTTAAGTGAAAAAGTCCAGCAATTGTTCCCGGTTGCCTACTAATTTATAACCTTATTTTTAGTATGTCTTAAACTCTAAATTATAAAGGCGTACAATTTAATAACAAATAGGAACACGCATTAAAATAACATTTTAACTTACTGATTCACATTCTGTTCGGAGCAAATATAACCTTAAGTTTAAATTTAGACATAATACAAATTGAGATATATTACCATATACACTCTTAGTTATTGCTTGAAGTCCTATTAGGAAAACTGCATAGCAAATATATTCGAAATATTCCTTGTTGAAAAAGCAATATATTTATAGCACAATGCCATTCCACACATAAACTGCGGCCTATACTTTTAAGCAAAGCCCCGAACTTTAATCACAACTCAATCATTGAAGGCGGCGTCAGCCGTGAAGTCTCCGACAGTTACAAGTGATCTAAATTACAGGTCGCGTTGGGTAGCATTACAGTTTCGACTTCGACTTGGCTCCACCTAAACTCGGCATGCAGACTCTTTCACTGTCTCATGCTGATTCTGGCGATTCTTCGCTTACAGGTTCCCTTTATGGGCTATTGCACTCCGTTGGGCCATTGACGCTAAAGATTTCGAACCCTACGGGCGAACCATATGATTGGGACAGGTAAGTGGATCGGCAATTGAACTTCAATACGTCGTAATAGTATCGAAGCATAGGGTAAAACCACCTGTTGTTGTTTGCTGAACCCGTGCAACTAACTTTCTACACGTTTCCGCTAACAGTTTGCAAATGTACGACGAACAGACGTGTCTTCGGGGAGCAGATCTCGAGCACCGCACTTCCTAACAACAGCTTGTAAACCAGATAGCGAGTCTCGGCGGGCTTAATTACAAGCAACCAACTAGAGTCGCGCATATTTTAACTAAACGGGAAACAAGCGCATGTCTACGAATTTCCAAACACGTGTATGGCGGACAACAGCGCTGCTCGCTTTTTAACAGGTACATTTTATGTTTCGTAACTGCCTTTACAAAAAATGCAAACAAGAAAACGTAATTGTTTTTCCAATATCGCATGTGTAAAAATGTCCAAAACGTATAAAAGACAAATTTATGCAGCCAACGTCCTACAATATATGACATCCTTACACATACATCCACAGCAACTGTATTATTTTATTATCTTTAGTATGCCTATACAAAGTGGCATGGCCTGCAGGCGGTACAACATGGCCGTAATTTTATAGAAGTAACAATCATGCGACGTTCTCTAAACAAAGTGCACACATTACACGTAGATTTTTACGAAAATGTATCAAGAATATTTTTTATCGACGTTAAGTGACGTGTCTTACAACACCGGGCTCCGGGCTCTCAATAACTTTTAATCACATTTATACCGCCAGTATTTACGAAACACTAAAGGACATTCAAATTAACTAATCTTTCGAAAATTAAACCATGCAAGCGTGACGTGCGTAACGAGTTGAGAATCATTTTGACAGTCGTGTTGTTCAGAGAAATATTCCACACTTAAAAAGCTCGCGAGAATGTTGAGCAAAGCACCGTCGCAATGGATGACTCGAGTCAAAAACATCGAAATTATATAGTCAGGTATATGATACCTCGCAATTTTCAGATCTAAATCGGCGTACTTAAGCTACCTCGTTCGTGGGACCGATTTGGCGTGAACTGTTGTACAACGTATAGTATACTATAACAAATAGCGCATTTGAGTTTTTATCATCCTAATATACAAACGGAACCTTTTCGTGCAATTAAAATAGCAACACTGAAATCACATGAAATACAGGCAATTTTATTGTTGGTATCTCATTTAAAAGTGAAAAGGAAGCAATGTTTATTTATATAGAACAAACAAATGAGATAAATATATTTTGATGACGCATCTACCTAAACGAATTGATTTTAATATAAACATGCAAATTTTACTAAAAATATCATTATTGAAATTCAGTTTTTACAACAATATAGGCTATGTTTGTTATTCAGGTGTGTATTTATATGAAAAGGATGCGTCTCATTGCGATTCTATTTACTTACGCTCTTTTACAACAAGCAAACAGCGAGGGTTTGAGCATTGAGCAGTACAAAAACGAACCTAATAAACTGTTTAAACAAATAACATAGAACTCAAGTAGAAAGGATAACGGCCTTAAGGGCACTTGGACAAATGTCATCATTGCTGGGTACAACGTACTGAAAAAACACACGGCCTGCTACATGAAATAGGTTTTGGTTTTAAGGCTTTTAATCAGCAAAACCGTACGGCAAAAAAAATATTATTACTTTTTCTACATTTTTAAACTAAAGAATTGACGTAGACTATAAGTGTGGGAAAAATAAAATAGATATCATTTTAGGCTACAATTGCTGGCCCTGGGCTTGAATGTCAAACATTTGCGAATTATACTCTAAAATGCCCACTTGTTTATGACTGCTCTTACTTTCTTAACAAGGCACAACGCCCAACTGCCACACACACCTAAAACAGCCCGACTGAGCTCGTCTATCGAAGTAAACAGCTGATCCGTACATCAACAAGCCACGATCGATGTAAACCATTCTACGACAGAAACCGTTTACCAGCGCTTGGTCGGCAAATTATTATAAGTCGCGATCGATGCAAACCATTCCTACGACAGAAACCGTTTACTAACGTTCGGTCGGCCATAAATATAACTCAGCGGTCTGCTAATTAAATGCGATCGTGCTAAGAGCACATCGTCCGAAAATAGGTGGTTAGACTGCGAACTCTTCGATAAGCAAATTGTCCTGAGCCTCACACGTCGCCTCGATCGAATATAGAAAGTTGGCCTTGCCTTCGCACCTTTTCGAGCGACCAAGCGTCATAAGCTCTTTCCGCTCCCCAAACTATAGTCGCTATAAATCTCAGCCGCAATTAAAATGCCGACTGCCCGACCAGCACTGGAGGGTGAGAACGGCGGTGAATGACAGGCGTCTTGCGAAGTTGCGATGGTTCGCCTTTGAACGTTACAGTATACTCTTAAGCCAACTCAGACAGATTTATTTTACTTTGTTGGTTCAGTTTCGACATCGTGAGGTATTTCACACGCTTACACCACTGTCCATTTTTTTGCGGTGATGGACTGTTTTTGGGTGATGGACTGTAGTGCTAAATCATATATACTGTTCGTTTTGTGCACATGTCAACATAACATATTGTTTATAAAGTTTAAATAGGTAAATCCACCGATAATTACATATCTTGTTGAAATGTGTTACAACTTTGTTGTAAAAACTAAGGTTTTGTTATCTCTTGGTCAAACTGGTTCACGTTTTATTTTTGTGAAACACCACGCAAGGACGGTGGTTACTGTATATCAATTACTTACTTACGTCAAACTAACCTATCGTTTAATCAACTACCTACGCCAAATGAATAAGGAATCATTCGTAAGTTAAACGCAGAAAAGGAAAATGTCGGTTCCAATTCAAACTTCACCAACTAGGCTAAACTTGAACTTAAAATCAACCCACGCACGTACACGTGCCAAATACCTAAATCGCTTCACGTCGTCTAATTAGTTTTCAATTACGGTAAACAAGGAAGTTAGGCACGGTCTGGTAGTAAATTGGCGCATATTAGTGGCTGGATGGGCTTGCCTTACTACGGATGGAATGAATTAACAGCTGTCGGGCGTGACTGTGCGAATGATTACGAGCTAGCACGCTATCTTGCCGCAAAGCTAGGGAAAGAAATTAAATGCACTTTTCTTTTTAGACAAATTTCCTTTTAAATTATCTTTTTTTAGATAGGTTTTGTTGATACAAAAAACGTTGTACCGATGTTGTGGTATGTAAGTTGTTTATATATTTTTGTTGAACACGCCAAAACAATATTTTATTTTTGGGCAAGTTAGAAAAGCGTCATTTGGTAATATATAAAACAAATCAGAAGTGCATCGCGCGTATTTGAAACAAATCAAAAGCGCAACATACGGCATTTCGCCAAGGCAAACCAGAATGAACGAGTTAAGCCGTTTAACAACAACAAACGCAGCAAATCCGGGTCGTATCCACTTGATTGGCAAACGAGAACGAGAGAATGCTCACACTCGGAATTGCAGCGACTGGCTGAATTTAGCAAAAACAAAAATAACGAAATATAAAACTAAAGGTATTAGATAGGTGGTTCCTCACTCCCTCACGAAAAAGTGTATTTGCTACACTCTTCCTCCAAAACAGTAATGTCATAATTTGACAATCGCCCCGAATTACGATTAATATTGACAGCTATTACGATGAATAATGTGCATTCGAGTCTTACATATTTGCCTGCATACCACCTATTTGTCACACGAAAAAGTTAATTCAAAGTTACAAACAGTTTCGCGGCACAATAATTTATTGAGGCACACAGTTTATGAATCCTGTCATTTAGTGCAAAGTTTTTAACACAGGGGTGTACAAAACTGTTTTCAAAGGCGGGACAACCTCGAATACAAAATGGTGGTCGTATTTTTAAGATACAAATTTAAAATATACAATTCTTAAAAAGAACAAAAACCTTTGCTAAAAGCATCGTTTCTGTGGAATAGTACACAGCAAAATAGAATTAAAAATATGCGGGGGTGACACTGTGACATTAGGGGGGTGACACTGTGACATTATGACAAGCTGTAGATAAGTTCTTTCACCACTTTTTCTTTTTATAACATCGTGTAAAGAAATAAACAGATAGATGCACTCTATGGTGAAACAATGGGACTAGTTAAACAACGCTAAAGGTAATGGAAGTTTCAATCAATGATACTATATGAATATCAATTGGTATAGAAATCATATATCAAAGAGTATATGATTTACCGTAACACAAAGTAAAAATAACTTGAAAACAAAAACATATGATATAATGGTTGAATGGCCTATTAAGTTTGACGAAGGCTGTGCGGACCCAAAATTTCGGGTCACGGGCCGGACCACGTTAACGCCTCTGTTCTAATAGGTCCTTGCTAACAATCGTACGTATAACGTCACTATCCCATTTTGGTAGCTTTCAATTAATTTATAAACAGCGATTCAGTCTCAACGACCATAAGTATAATAGCGAAGAAAAAATAACTGCTATACAGCAGCCCTAAAATGCCTATTTCGTTACGCTTGGTAAGAATACTATATGCTTTTAGAAAACTTGACAACGTTATTATGTTTTAAGCACACTATTTTCTAGGAGACATTTTCAGCGCGATATCGTTAAAGTTCAGATCGTCCGTCATTTTAAGTTAAAGTTCAGATCGTCCGTCATTTTAACAAGTTTTTTAATAGAACTTCTTAGAGTAACTTAGACCAAGATCACGAACGATGCATTGGCGTAATTCAAAAGTATTTTAACGTTCCTGTGTTTCCTCAGAAGCTTATTAATCGTTCGTCACACACCACTCTTTTAAAAACCTTCAAAGTCTTTAACATGTTCCAACAAAAACCCCGTAGTACCTTTAGTGTGTTTCGCAATTGTGCCCATGGATATTTACTGCGTTGCAAGTGCAACAAATTAAAAAAAACACAACGCCATGGACCATGTGTTGAATTCGAAGAGAACACGCAACAGAACTTCACAATTCAACGACTAATTAGGCGGTTTAGACACTTAGGTAACCACTTACCAAATGTTTAAGCATGTTTAGATGACAATGGCCTTCTGAGTGCGATGAATGTATCGACGTTGCTCCTGTAAAATTGACGATCGATTTATCTTTGTTGCATTGTTTCGATTATAATAGCAGCCTACAGTAAGGCCATCATATTTATTTATACAAACTGCAACACTGACCTGTAGGATCGTGGATATTTCCCTTCTTGTTTTGACAGTTTTAGCGCTTAACAAGAACATGAACAATGTTGCAACAATATCTACATAAACCTAATTAAAATATAACCAGCTTAAATATATTTTAAAACTTCAGCGGGCACATCAGAGTACGCCAGTGATCAAAACTTTTCTTCTGCCTCGCATCTTAAAACGTGAGCTCACCAAAAAAAAACAGCGTAGGAAACTTCGTACTAACATTCATTTTTACGCGGCGGCGTTTTTCAGAAGGGCTGCCCTGCCCATCTTTGCGACATGTAACTTTGGGATAAAAATTCCTCGCCTACAACTTAGTGTTAACCTTGGTAAATGAGCTGATTTCTTCGCCGAACGTGATTCGTTTTTGCCTCGTCTTGCCACGACAAATTAAAGTCGATCAAAACACACCAGCAGCCAAACCGGACAAGGAATGAAGCCGATTTACACAAACAAACATTTCTCCCAGGTTTGGTCATTTTTGGACTTAAATTTTGGCTCCCACTTCAACACGCCTACACCTGTTTACTAGATAGATCCTTTAGTCACGCACGTCGTTGACAATAATTAATTTAACGATGGGTAATCGAGAAAATTTAGGAAAATAGAATTATTTTCTAATCTTCTAAAAACAAATCTAGCGTTCATTTAAAAGTTTGATATTATCTGATTTCTCTGTATCATTTACTAAATATCGTAACAAGCTAAAATTTGAACCAATAGATTATTTTGGTGAAATTATTGTACATTCAACATCCTTTTAAGTAACTTAAAAACAATAAGATGCCCAAAACGCCATGAAAACTAACTCCTGTGAATCGCACTTTGCAATTAAACTTTAAAGTTTCAATAAACGCTTGCCGTAAATGCATTGCTTTTTTAACGGCGATGACTTATCGACTGACTGTAGTTAAAACACTTTTGAGTTCTTTAAACGCAAGACTCTTTTCAATATGATCCAAGAAAAACTCCACGTTAGTAATGCGCGAAAGAACTTGCGATGCTGTATGCAATTAGCAGAGCGTGTAATCGCTTAGAAACGCAGCGACGGCAGTGTGATCAGGATAAGAATACTTTGCTGGCGAATAACAAAGGATCACCAGCGTGGAAGACGCAAGCAAATGGCCAGCCTATTTCACAACTTGCCGCCCTATGTGTGGCAAGGCCGTCCGGCTCCGTGACTTAAGTCCTATAATGAAAGCAGGCGGAAGCGTCTCAGCCTAATTGGCTTTCCCCTTTGTGCCATTGTTAAAACAACCGGCATGTAAGTTGTTACTGCGACTACCAGATGACCAGTTGGTTGAGATTACTGGGATCCGCGTGTGGATAAGCAGACGCAGAGTCTGTCTGTGTTGCGGTATTGCTCAACACTGAACTAATTATTAGGGTCACAAAAATGTCCTATCTAAATAAATATTATATGCACGGCACAAGCCAATATTTCAAAGACGTTATCGTCTCACTTAAACGGCAAAATTGACCTAACTGGGTTAATATGATAGAAATTGCAGTTATTCGACAGCGTAAGTGTACACTGTTTAAGATTGTCGTCACATAAACATTTATTATTTCTTTAATATTTGAGAGAAATTATTTCAGTAAGCGGTGTAATTATATCTTGTTTGTAATAGAAAATATATATTTTCTTAAAATGGACTATATCATACAAAAAACGAATGAAGATGCGCTAAACGGTTATCGAGAGAACAATTGCCTGGTACCCCTACCGGATTCAGCCCTGTCAACCACTAAACTTTCTGTCGATCACCGCTGACGAGTTTCCGTTGAATTTTTAACTTGGTGTTCTATTTGTTTATTTTATGGGTCACATGGTGTGTCATGAACAGCCTTTAACGAAGCTCACAACATTATATACAGCTGAACAATAAAACCAAAAACCGTCATATAAATTCAGACTTTTCTGACATCACTCGACCTACTGATTATCAAGCAGTCTATTGCAACAAATTCAATTGATTGCAAAGCATCGTCAGTGCCTACTTTCTCGCACTACAATTTAGGCAACATATTGCTCAACCAATTGCAGTGTGTATGCCAATCATGGTAAAGAACTGTAACAGGCAATTTAAATCTTTAATTGAAGTTTACAAGCTATATTCTCTATACATAATGCTGCTGGTTTTGTCAATCACTGCGGCTCGGAACAATTTTGGAGCAGACACAAGTGGCGCTCACACGTTCTTTAGTGCGGCAGATCCGTCGTCATTCAAGTGGAGGAAGTTACCACGTGACGCCATTTGTTGCGTTTGTGACGTCAACAAGCGAAGCAACATATTTGGCACCGATATATATGCGGGGGCTGTCACGGCAATATATCTGTGCCTAGCATATTAGTTATTTTTGCTAAGTGGTGTTACAACACTTAATCTGGAATGCACTAAACTCGTGAATTACGCTTAACCGCACTTTCACCCGATTTAGCATTTTGTACATGCGTGAAAATGTGTGTAATTCTTGAAGATGATTTTGTTAGCGAAATTTAGCAGAACTGTAACATTTTTACAATTGTGATTACTGAGAGTCTTGGCCCAAATAAATTCACAGACTACAACGCACTGTTTGATAATCATGACTAAAGAAAAGAATAGAAACAAGTGCTATATGGCCTTTGCTATACCCTTAACTATAAGTTTACATATCCACGAAATGATAAATTAACCGGTAAAACAGCAATGGCGTTTACAAACCATACGATGCAGTTATCTTCCCGGCTGCGTATAATGCTGTTTTCCACCCACCCGTATATGCCCATGTTTATGTTGCGAAACGCCTTCCGAGACGCACTAAATATAAAGATTTTAAACGCAAGAATAGCAACAAAACCCAAAAGAAAACAACAAACCAACCCAATATAACACCGTGAAGCGGGTTCTTCTGTTGCCCACATGATTGTGTTTCTGGTTGGACTAAATATGTTTCGGGAAAATTTTTTGAAAAATGTTTTATCTTGCTAGAAGTTATGTAACGAAAAATACACACTTAATACATAGCTTGTATTTAGACTCTGCAACATCAACATTGTCGTAGTTTGTTTTCATTAAATTTTATTTGCACGTTATAGCATCACACAGCTTTTTCCACTTGGTCTATTTTACAATGCAAAGTTTACAACACACATATTTAAGGCGATTAATTTCTGACTTATTACAAAATGTCCAAGTATGGTCAATAAGTAAAAAAATGTCACAAACCCGTGGAGCGGCAGAGAGCAACCATCCAAGTACGCACTAATATTTACGACGGAACAACACCTAAATTCTTCGGAATAAGACCTAAACCTGCCTGAATGAAATAACATTTAAAACCGCGGGGAGATGAATTGTGGTGTTTATAGGCGCCTTTAAACTTTTACGATCGATTACAGCTATGTTTGGTCAGAACAATGAGGTGTATTTCTAAGTATACGGGAAATCTAAGTTGTGCACAGGGGTTGGAAACCATGACATGGCTCTCAAGAAAACTTTTTTTTGCAACTTTAAAAATGTAACTGCGGCAAACATTTTTCGCGCTACACGCGAAAACCCCGTTTTACAGATTTGTTTTGTCGCTATTCACAGCACAGTATGTTTTATGTCTTCATAAATGTGTTATCGAAAACATAACGGCATAATTAAATTAAATTTTTAAAAAATAGATAAAGCATCACCCCCGGAAATGTTTATATTACACATTTATCTCTGTTACAACAGGATAACGCCAGAGTCTGTTGTTCCGTATGCACAGATCTACGCTGTTCATCATTTTTTTAATTTTAAATGTATCAACTAACGAACAACAATTAAACTAAGATTTGCATAATAAAGTTTCCAAACGCATTTCGCAGATAGCCGGAAGACAAACGAATTTGCGTTACAACAGTTGAAGGGCAAAACCAGAATTACTGATAATTTTCTTGGTAAAAAGTATGTTTTTAAGCAGTATCTTATCCAGCATTATATGTAATTAAAAAAGTATAGTTAACGTTGTAGAAAACAAAATAAAGGCGTTCGCGCTAAGCGCAAAAATGTATATAAATTTAATTGTTTTTATTTGTAATTGGATTAGGGTCGATATACTCTCGGTGTTATATCATAAATCCTTCAAGTATTTTCACGTAAAGCGCGAGAAAGTACATTTATGTAGACTAGGTTGGCAAAAACCTTTATTACTGAGTTGAGAGTTCCATGATATGCGAGCGCACTTTGGTTGTAAAGCTTTGCAACCGAAATGCCTAGTTTGGAAAATCCGACCCGCTGGTTATAGATTGCCCATACCATGGTCCAAATTTACTTTTTGTGTCTCAATTAGAATTACCATGTCATTAGTAAACCATTCTTATTTATGGAAGGCCATATTATACACGTCGGTTTTGTGTGGGTGTTTGTGCAGATTGGCATAAAATTGAAACTATAGTCATAGCAGATGGGCTAAAGTTTTACCCTCCAAAACGAACATTAATTTGCTCATAACTGCTCTTTAGTGACGGATAGTGAGTAGATTTTTTAAGAAGTAACTTCATGCGTGGCTTGAGTGGCTTGTAGACCAAGAGAGATATATTTAAGCTGCTGATGGAGGTATAACACGATAAACATGATTTGTGTTCAGAATGTCCGGTGAATTTTTGTATGATCTTCCATCTTGTTTTATTAAATTAGGCTGTTGCTACATACCCCTTTTTTTCAAATGAACGCATGTATTTAAAAATTTTGTTAGGAAAAAAAAAATTGTATTGGCTTTTTTGTTGTGTTGTCCGTCATGTCGGTATTTTTTAGGTTTTTGTCACAAAGAACCACCAGTACCAGCATGGGTAACAAAGAACGTTTATAATGACGCTATAACCGTAAATTATATTACATCTGTTGTAGTGCAACCGATTTGTCTCAATTGCATGCTGCTCTGACCCAAGGCCATTTTCATATACGAGAAAGGATTCATTTACGTATAGAGCTGTAATGGGACATGTTAAAGCTATGTCCAATGTAGGCTGCAAACAAATGTTTTTGATACGTTGACCATACCTTACCAGCATAGGTTTCGTCTATTTTGTTTAGTACTTATTCTAGAACAAAATAATATCTATATATATAATAATTATTCTAGCTAGTTGAAAAAACTAAAGTACTAACAAGCACGCTGATGTCTCACAGGTTTTTAAAAGGTGAAAAGGCAAAAACATTACCTATGAACAAGGACGACAGTTCGGAAACAGTCCGTAGTGGATTCTGTGTAAGCTTTTTAAAATGTTTTCTGAAATGCAAAAAGTCCAGAAAACCATCAAACGTTAAACCTACAACAGTAAAACCAAAGAAAATAGATTCTGAACTTTTGTTGGAAAGTAACAGTTTATCTACGGACCTTTTAACCCAGTCCAGCGCTCTTCAACGGGAACCAAGTACCACTGGTGAAAATGTACTCGCCAGGGAAAAATATCAACCGTCAGCATTGTCAGTTTCCCAGCTGAATAGACACGTTTTCGACCGAGGCGACTTTAAAGCTCAATGTTCTACTAATTCTTATCAGGTTTTCCGAAAAAAGGCTGCACCCTTGCGGTATGGGGATGACAATACTAAGCTAATCTGGTGGAACAATAGTATCAAAAAACATTCCAAACCGCTCATATCGCGTTATCAAGAACCAGAATGCGATGAATCATCCTTTCAAACCTGTAACAAAGTTAAAACAGCGACTAGTCAGGCTAATAGTGGAAAAGGCACTGATTCGCATCAGAAAAACGCCGGAAAAGTCTACTTTGATTTGGTACCAAGAACATCAACGATCTATCAACACGACGGTGACTGCATTGAGGACGATGTTTTCGATTTAGGCAGTTTAAATGACTGCAGTTGCCAGGATGCTGTTTTTTCAGCAAGTTTGTCGCCGCGTCCATCTTTTGGCAACCTTGAACGCGACTTCGGTGCATTTGTGCACAAAACTAACCTGAAAAAGAAACCCTCAAGAAAGCAAAAGGATGCCGTAGCAGAGGACTAAGGCCTAATTGCAGTATATTAACTGAAGTTAAACAATCAACATTCGTCATGGTAGTTTGGCGTGATAGATATGGTTTCGTCTCAATTTTGTATATTTGTTGTGCTTAATTTGCCAAAAAAAACAGATTGTATTCGCTTCGTCATACTTCGCAGTAAACGATGGAGGGCAGTAGAGAGATACATTTTCACTCGTGGGAAAATTCATATGTTGTGTTACGTAATAGTGAATTTGCGTCACACAATTAGGGAAACAAGCGTAAGGTATCAAAATTATTTAGCATTAATTACAATTTTAAGCTTTCGGTGTACCACGTTAAACGCTTTTAGCTGCAATTTGTTATGGACGAAAATAGCAATGTATTGCATTCGTAAAACCAGTATGAGAGATTTTTAGTTTGAGCGAAGGTCTGTCGAATTAAACTTGTGGACTTTGCTTGGGATATTTTTGTTTTTTAGAATATTTTATCATTATTTAGAAGAAATGAGATAGCATGGGCTTTAAATTACCAAACCGACAGAAAGCATTGCGCCACTGCACCAGGCCCTATATTAAATACCGTATAAAACTAAATAAATATAATGTTTTTTTGTAAATAGCATACTAATGTGCAAAAAATAGGCTAGGTTTAGCCACCTTATTTTTTTAATTCGGTGCCATCTCAATTGGATGACTCGTTAACGCATTTAAGCATTTCAACAATTCCATATTGCTGGCGCCAAACTATGTATTATACCTTCATAGCATGTGGGAAACATTTTTTAAAACGTAACTCAAAATTGAAGGCTTTCTAAAATTACTGGCAATGTTAGGCCCATCGCCCACTAAATGCAATTTATAAAAACCGTCAAAGGTGGTTGGCCACCCATTCGATTATGCCATGTGATTACAATAAAGGCGATTAAATGCGAATGCAATATTGTCTAATGGCCTTAGAAGCTCAGGAAAGGATTTGTGTCGTGGGAAATGAATGGAAGTAAACCGGTTGCTAATACGCTGAAATTGATTTGTCACCATTATGCTTTCGATCGGTAGCTGCAGTCCTAAGAACTTAAAGTAGGCAGCCGGCGCACACTGATGTTTTCGCAATCGCCCAGGTTCAGAAGCCAAACTATACGGTCGCTTTGTAGAGAGGTAATAAAATTCTGATGGCCGTAGTGTCAGCAGTCTGAGAAACATTTAGATTGAAACCAGATTTTGACGACCTATACGCGTTATATCTAGGATGCTTTAAAGAGAAGGACTTGAGAGATGGAAAGTGCTCGAATAAAACCCTTCAGTGTCTTTTTGCCAGGGTATTTGCTGCACTTGACATAATAGTGATGTGATTCAGCACAGAGTAAGCCTTTTTGTAACGTAGCATCATAAAGCAGAAACCGTCAGGCCTAGACAATATAGTGCATTTAAAGTGTACTGTAAAATGCGTATACAAAATTTACAGACTAAAGTGATGCACTATTAACTCTGGTGTTATTGGCTACCAATAAAAAAATGTTAACAAACAGATATATGTGCTAACTGCTATAACTGTCTATTCTCCAGCTAACCATAAACGAACGAATCGCAATAAGAACTGTTGGTGGTTCTTTATTTTCCGTGCAAAAAGATTTAAACGCGTTTATCGGTAATGGTTTGATGTATATTGACGATTAGAGTTTGTATAGCTGAAAAACTAGCTATGCAACCACATGTTGTTGTGTGTGCTATGCAGGGTTAAAGTAGAAAAACGTTCTTACCTGAACAAACATGTTTTTACCGGAACATTTTTTTTAGAAATAACGTCACAAACTTACGTCTAAACGGGTCATCCAAAATAAGTTAACTTTAAAAAACTGCTGTTTTTTTGGAAGTGTAGTGCACAAATATGCAACTGAAATTTTAGTTTAGTACATTCAAAGGGATTATTACAAAAAGACCTGGTTTAAATGTACATGGCCTTGTAAAAAAAGACTTTTATCTACCAGAACGCCGTTCCGGTTCGTTTAGGATTACTACTGCTGCTTGTAGGGGTAAGGGCTGTAAAACAATAGGTTAAAACCATCGATTTTTTTATTATTTGCTACAAGTTTTTGTTTTTTTTCAACGCCTAGGTTATGAAGTCTTTTTAAGACGCCCTTTTGTTTGTTATATTTTAACACACTTTGTTCGGCGCGAAATGAAAATTACGTCAATTTTGCAGTTTATTTTATAACTTAAGCTTAATGCGATTACTAAAACTAAAAAATAAAATTGTAAGACGTTTCTGAGGACACCTATAACGCAAGTTTCAAGTGCTCTATTATGACCATTTCGTTAGATTCACCGCTGACTTAATTTATGGATTTCCACTGAACATATGGAAATACACACGGCCTTAAATCTTGCCCCATACAGTATAGGAAAAATACGGTATAGGAAAATAGGAAAAAAAAGTTTGTAGGATAGAATTGCTTGTGTGTAAAAAATCGCGGTACGCTTTTGAAAGGATGACGACTGAGGCACAAACGATGCCCGTGGGAGTGAGTTCCGAGGATACGCTCGACCCCGGGTAAGTATTTCGGTAGACAATTGCTCGGTAAAATCGTTTAAGAAAAAAAGCGTGTCAACAAAATACGATAAAGAAAATCTATCAGCAAAACTGTTATGGAAGTGATAAACATTCAGGGAGGAAATTAGCCTATACTTTAATTTATGAAAGCAAGTGTTGTAAAAAATACTTGCAACTTAATTAGTAATTTTTTTTTATAGGGCTCTAATACAAACCCTATTGATTAAACAGCAAAGTTTGTAATTTCATTAATATTATAATTGTGTAATAATTGTAACTTTGGTTTCAGCAAAATGTTCGTCGGTGGCTTAAGTTGGCAAACCACAGCTGGTAAGAAAGATACATTTCAAGTTGTTTTGTGTTGTTGGTTGTTGTTATAAGGACTTATTCAATGTATTCAGCATTTTTTTTAAATAAGTATTAACAACTATTTTTATAAAAACAGTCGTTTTAGGTACTTCTTTTTTAAAGAAGTTTTTTTTAAAACTATCTCATACGGCTTAGAGTAGGTTGGCGGCAAGCAGTCCATAATTTTAACAACATCACGAGGCAGTACGATATGGAAAAGGACTGGAGTTCAGGGAATATGATTTGTGTTTGTATTGCGCAGATGGGCTGAAGGAGTACTTCAGCCGCTTTGGAGAGGTGTCTGACGCTATGGTGATGCGCGATCCGGCAACAAAGCGTTCCAGGTGTGTATTTAACTCGCGTCGTGGCATCGACAACAGTCCTTGTAAAGCTACATCCGTGTTTCAACGACCCTCATAACTTTTCTAAAGCTATTTCGCAGTCTAAAATTATCGTGTAAAGTCCCTTATGTTGTAGTATGATTATGTACGTTGTTTCAAAAGCACGATGTCACCCGCGTGGAAGGCCTTCTACTTAACCTCTATACCACACAATATTTTGTTATAGAAATTTAAAAAAATATTAAGAATTGAATCAATAAATTTATAAGAGCTAAATGTCTCATTTGGTTGTGTGATTATTTTTTATTGTGGACAAAAAAACGATTATATTTGCGATTAGTGCATTTGAGGACATATATATATATATATATATATACACATTTAAACTGACGGTTAGGTGGCGCAACAGGACCAATGCTACCAATTTAAACGCCAGTCCTATTTGTAAAAGCTTTGCATGCTTATGATTTGAACTCTATTTGACCCAGCGGTGTGTGATATGATTAAGGGTTCTTAAATCGTGTTGGAGAACTTGAAGCTATAACTAAACATAAAAACGCTGTTCAAAATATTGGCCTGCATTTGTTTGTTTTATTTAACCGCGCATGGAAAGGGTTTGCTGTTAGTCAATTCGTTGATAATCGCCGTGAAGGCGTGTTGTTTATTCCCCATACAACAGAGGTTTTGGGTTTGTGACGTACGAAGACGCCAAGGACGTGGATAAAGTGTTGAGCAACGGACAACATACACTGGATCAGAAAGAGGTTATGTTTTTTTGTTATTTTCGATATTAATTGCAACAATGGTTCTCTGTACGGTCGATGGCCGCCAGTAATTTTAGTCGCAGATATTAATCGATTCGATGTTTCGCATAACGCTTGAGGTAGTTTTTAAATAATTTTTACATACTATTAAATTAGGTTACAAACTCCAGATTAAGCGTTAAAATACTAATGGTTTATAACTCCCACTTATCCTACTTGTTAGCAAATTGGTTTAATTCGTTTGCTTCACGTGACAACTTAATCATCAACCAGAGACGGATTTTAGACATAGTTTAATTGTAAAACATATATCTTCTAAATATTCAAGTGTGCTATCAAACTTTTTTCGTGAACACCGATTATATCGTTAGGCCTATAGTTGAAAAAACAATTAGGTTTTTATTATTTAGATCGATCCAAAAGTGGCCATACCCCGCAAAGTTCAAACTAAGGTAAGAATTTGTCATTAAATTATATTGTTTGTAAAGCACGTACGGTTGGTAAGAACCACCAGGTTGGATCTAGGATTTTGTTTGGGTGGATCATAAAACTATTTTTCAGAGATGACGTCACAAGGTTACGCCAGAACGTGACGTCACATAGAAGTAATCTTTTGAACATTGCACAGTTTGTTGGTTTGTTAAAGTTTTAGGTTTAAGAGGTGTTACTTTTAATACCAAAGCTACATTACAAAGGTGTTTTCGATTTACGCAAAGCGACAAAAATGCTTTTATGTCGTTTTAAGTGGTAAAAAGTTTCATTTTTGATGGTGCGATGAGACACACGACGCCTTTGGGCTAAAAATTTGGTATTAGAGATAGTATTGTCCTTTTCAAGTACTTAATTTGAACCGAGCTTGAGCGGTGGAGAAATGTCAACAAACTGGGTGTTGCCTATTGGCATATTTCGGTTGCGAGCCAATTTCATAGCCTATGCAGAAACGCAGACTGTTGTGCCAAAGTTCGACCGTTGGACCGCAAGGAAAGTATGGACGGTTTGCTACCAACTGGTTTAAAGTGCTGCCATAGTTCCCAGTTTGCTCTCTACACCTGCTTTGTTACTTGCGCCTATTTTCAACAAAAGGTAACTCTGCTCTGTAAAGTTTGCTCGTTGGGTGCGGCATTTCTTTAACCGACGTTCTTTATACGTTTGTCGTCCCTCATTCCCGTTGTCTTCTATTTACTTTTCCAGTTTCACTGGAGAGATCCTCTGAAAATCCTTTATGATGGTGCGCCAACGTTGGCTTTACTCACACGAGGGCCCACACCTTTGTCGAAATGGGACGAATTTCTCGCAATAAAGAAATAAGGAGAGTGATGGGGCTGTGTTTGAATAGGCGCGCCATGGATGGAAGGGGTCGTTATTATTGTCGTGTAATAGTCAAGTATAGGCCAGGCCAGCATACTTTCGTCCTTCAGATGACTGTCAGATATATGTATATAGCATTTGACTACTAAAAGTTTTGCTAACCATGTGTACGAAAAATTATAATTACTATAATATAATCAATTCACGTGTGCTGTTGTAAGTTAGGTAAAATACTGAGTTAGCTAAAGCATCGACAAAGTTAATAGCTATTTATTATACATTGCGACACCTAAGTTAGCGATCATAGTAAAATCTGCTTAAACAAGGCAACAAAACCTAATCGAAATAATCGCAATTCTTCTTATGGAAGCTTATAAAAGTACAAAAAAACATTGCGCCAGCAGATCCTTTGTATTGTGTGTGAACGATTCCAGTAACGGTATTCAATGTGTTCACTTCAATTATTATCAGTTATTTTTGCTTCATGGCTAATTTAACTGTGTGGTCTTCACGTGAATTCAGAACCTACATAACAACAACGAACAATACTCGATCCGATATCATCGTTGAATCGGCGTAGATGACGTGGGGCACTTCATTTAAAATCTACGGGGTTTATTTATTGCAGCGCAACCAACCGTGGCATTATATAGCGGACTAGCGGTGATTATAGCGTGCCAACGCAAACCAATCTACTGGAATTTATTTTTTGATGAAATAAATATCGCTAATGCCATTATTGAACAGTTTGTTGTTTAAAGAAATATTCTAAATGTGCTTTAAAAATCGGGAATGCAATTTTTAGAATTCATGTCGACAAATTTCACATAGGCCAGTCAAACCGCAAAGACGGTTGATCTTTTTAACACTTTTGTGTAATATATCAAAATATATTCCAAGTAAGAGTTTATTCAAATGTAACTTTCTTATATATGCTAGTCGTTGGTCAGTTTAGATGGCGAAAACCTCCATAGACAAACATATGCAAATAGTAGGAAATGCCTTTTCTATTTCAGTGCCGGTTTGTATAAACCGTAGCATCGATGAATGAAGCCTCAAGTCTTGAACTTTGTGAACGCAAGAATGGCGTGCCATATAAAACGAATCATAACATGCGTTGACAGTTATTTAAACCGCAGTTAAGGGTTGACAAAAAATCCGAAATTAAAAGCTAGTTACTCATGAAAACACTTTAAACGTTCATGTAGACAGTAGCAAATATCGAAGTAGATTAATCACGCTCTTCTTTCTCAACGTGCCAACTAAGCCTGACATTTCCGACGATCAAAGGTTTCTCAGGTGGAAGTAGTCGTACGGACGCACCCACGAGGCAGTATAGCCTTTGTGCATTGAATCCGGTCATAGCCATTATTTAAGCGATAATGACCACGTAGGGATGTTACGCGATCTTGTGTAGGATTGAGACTGGCGAAAGTGGCTGGTGAAAGTCGGACGGGCGACGCTTTGCGCGGGTCATTATCGCTTATTCACCAGCGGGACCCTGCTTAAAAAAGGGAATCTCTGCGACTTCAGTTTCGCGACTGGCGGTACGTGCAGCGAGGGCGCTCCACAGTTAGTCAGGAAAAAACGTCGCAGGATGTTGGTCTGGTGACGCATGGGTTTAAGTGAAAAGGTTTCGAGGGCGAGGCGAGGGTTAGGTGTCACACTTCAACTGGGGCAACCCTCGGCCTCGACATTTCCTTGCTGACAAATTTAAAATGTATAAAGCAATTTATTAAAAGAAAGTTTAAGTTAAGGTGTAGTTCAAATTTATTGTGCCGTCTCCTCGAGACAGACCAAAGTATTTTAGTTTTAGTTTTCCCAAGTTGATCAAACCGAAAACAAATAGTTGCAGACAAAAAGTGAAATGATATTAACAGTAAACCCTTATTAAAAAAAGATTAATTTAGACACATCTTCAGCTATGCTTTGTTGAGCAAAGTTGAGGAGACCCGCATGTCACAGCGACAACAAAGCGCCGTCAGAAAGTTCGCGGTTATTCATGATTTTGGGTAGCACGCCATTGGTAACTATGGCGTCGCTGAATGTTATTTTTAACTTGTCAGTCGAACAATATCGCATTCCGACAGCGTAAGTAAGTAAGTACGTAAGTAAGTTAGTATATAGGTGTGAGCGTGTATGACATGCATTTGTGTACAAGAAAGCTTAACGTGCAGTATTTTAAATAGTTTAGTTATAACCTGTAGTTTGGTACAGCTTATACTACTATTCGAATTTAAGCAGGCCTCATGTTCATGCGCTTTAACTAATGCCTATAAATAAAATTTCGGGGCTCGCACGGTTACGAACTTTTACTGGTGCGAATCGAGAGGTAGCGACCACGCAGTGTATGGCAGACCTGTTATTGTTCCTCACACGCTTGAGCAAGCGAAAAAGCCCTTATAACGTGTCTCGCCCCACGCCCTACAGCTACGACAAATAGCATTCGAATCGGACTCTACGGTTCAAATAGTAAAGAAATTCAGATCAGCAGGATGGTGAATAAACGGGAATTAAACCAGAGTTTAAATAATTTTGTCATGGGATCAGAATGTATTTAATAAACGTTATATTCTTATGGTACGGAAAGTATAATAAAATCACGGTGTTGTAAACTTCATACTTGTCTTTTTATATAGGTTCAGCCCCTTCTTTATGTAGTGATAAGATCACTGTAGTTTATTGTGTAGCTTTGTTTGGGTGGTGCATTCTTGGCGTTAGTTTCACTTGGTGTAGATTTGCCTTGCCGTGGAATCACCGTTTTTGTGTAAAAGCGAAGCAACACGAAAGTGCAACGGTAAGTGCATACAAGATTTGTTCGATAATGAACAAGGAAAATCCAATTATATCTTTGAAAATCTTCTATAACTGTAAGAGGAGTACAACACCCTTTTAGTTTAATTTGTTGTGGACCTTAAATTGTTTGTCGTAAACGCGGTTTGTAGTATACATCAGAGTGAAAAGTGGTGTACTTGACGTATCGGTATCACTTTTAAATTAATTGCTTTTCTATTCCGTTGATGGCAAGTAAGTAATGGAGTACTTTTCTACCCGTTTGATATTGAGCATTCCGATGAGAATCTGGATATCCTTTAACTCGAAAACAATCGAATAGAGGTAGACCCCAATTACCTGGCCCCTTAGTCGTTCCAAATTGTGAAGACATGTTGTAAGACAAGACGCTCTCCCTTTTGAAGCGTTGCAACCAAAGTAGGGCGGATCAGGTGACATGGACGACTCACAATACATTTATGCGGAAATGCGATTAGTTGTAACCGCAAGAAGTCGTCGCAATATCCGTCTCTGACCTCACAAAGTCGATATGTTGCGTGATGCGCGTTAAATTAGGTGCAATACATTGCGCGTGAAATGCTATAAAAATCACGCAAAATTTAAGTTTTAAAGTTGTTGTAAGCAATAAGTCTTACAACATAGTAGGAACATACTTTCATGTTCCTTAATCAGATGGCGTTCTGTCCGATAACTACGGTGTAAGGGCGGGATGGCCGCCGGGCGTCCGGTGGCGCTTATTCGTAAAGCGAGCATATTAATTAGAGAGCTATTAAATGGGTCGCTCCTACTAATATACTCGTGATCATCCGTTTGGCCACATGTAGGCTTACATAAGCCAATGAGCGCAGGGTCACAGCAAGAAACTAAATTGTACAAAGTACTGAAGGGAAGCTGGCAATCACAGCACTTTCGTATACTATTGGCACATTCTGTGGACAATCCAACTCAGGCGCGTGTCACGTTTTGAAAAGTTTTGAATTATACTAAAGACAGTCGCCAAAAATCGATTATACGCTTCATCATTATTGTTACGCCAAGTGTACGATGTAATTAGTAATCCTTGAATACAATTCGTTATGGATATTGCACAAAACCTCTTTTGTTTTAGATGGTAACTCGAACAAAGAAGATTTTCGTCGGTGGCTTGTCGGCCAACACTGTGGTCGAAGATCTCAAGATGTATTTTGGAACTTACGGCAAGGTCGATCACTTTTTAAACTATCTTCTTGTCTTTTATACTCTATAGCACTGGGTCCCTAACTTAAACAAATTTACGTGGAAGGACACTCAACATTTTTTTTAATCGAAACGACGTCCCAAGGAAAACCGTCACATCACAAGAAATACCATAAAAGTAACTAATATAGAGAAGTTTATATGGATTGGTTAACTTGCTTCCCTTCAATCCATTTCTTGTTTTGGGTTTAGATTTAGTTCTACAAACATTTCATTCGCGGAACCCGTAAAACCATTTACGGACAACTTTTAGGTAACCGCTGCTTAATACGATTTTTATATAAATGCCATGAAACACATGCTTGCCATGCTTGCGAGCGTATAATGCTCAGAAATGGTTTCCGCTGCCCATTTGCATAAACCTCGTTAACAATCTTTAAATGTTTATCTTTAGGCAAGTAAATATATTAAAACGTTTATTAACCGCAAATCGGGTTTCCAAAAGCCAAACAGACCTTTATTTTAACTATTTATCTTATGTGTAGTTATATTGTATTAATGTTAAATTTTTTTTTACCTTATTGGAGCGAATAGTACGCTTTTGGTAAATGCTTTCAGTACTATTGGGAAACACTTATTTTATTTCGTTTAATGATTGCGACACGTTTTTCTCAAATTAAGATCTTGTAGAAACTGCAAGTTTGTTGTAATTAAATTATATCGGTTGTTATGTGCTTTACAGGCACCATATACGACCAGATGAAATAACACATCATAATAGAGGGTCGTTAAGGCGGTTTCCAAAGAGCAGTGCGCTTGCCCGAGCATATTATTAGAAGAACAAACGCGAAGTAACAATGGGAATTTTGTGCTAAGGCAACACGCGCCTTTGTTGGCCATTAATCGGTTCGTAAATAATTTAATCAGAAACCGTATTATTCGAATTGCGTTGTATGGGGCTATTCAAGCTTTCTCTATACCTGTACCAGCCTCCTGAATGAATTATATTCGGATCCAAAGTGAATTTAAATCTAAATCCTGTGGCCGTTTTTTTTCACTTAGATTAAAAAAACAAAAAAAAAATTATTTCGAACTATGAGTGTTCAGCTTGACGTAAGTTTAAATTGCAACATAACCGCAATTGTAAATCAAAACAAGGCCTTGTAAGGGGCTTTGAAGCGCGTACACAAAGTTTAACCATGTCAATCGGCACACCAAACTTTCTAAGATAGAACTGAAGCATTTTTCCTTTTTTTTTGCTAAAGACAATAAAAAATTTGAAATAGAACAAAGGCTTGTTACAGTTAAATTCTATAAAACGTAAGAAATGAAACAAGGGATCACCGTGTTGTTTCGTCGTTTAGGCTCGTTTACAGTCCTATTGCAAAATGCAGCGCCTTGGGCTAACCTTTGCGTGTCGAGTTGCGCAAATCACTTGTCACTGGATCTCGCGTAAATCTTGTTTTGGTGATCACGTGCTCTGTTACACCTCGCTTAACACACGTGCTTTGCAACGTGACCACCACTGGACGTTACATGCATGAATGTCTTGAATGTGCCAAGGGTTGTTTTGAGTGCGACACTTGTTGTTTATTTAAACGCCAAGTTATGCCCTGAAATGAAGCTCCTAAAATTCGTCAAGCCAATAAAACCCCTCATTATGTTCAGGTCGAAGACGCGATGCTCATGTTCGATAAGCAGACAAACAGACACAGAGGTAAGTTCAACCAAATGGGTTTTAACTTTCCCACTCAGATTGTTTTGTTAAACGTACAGCGTCTATATAAAAATTGGATAGATTTCTATACATAAAGACCAAACAAAAAATAGCCAATATTTCACAAAGTGTCTGTATAGGCATAAATAAAGAGATGCTTAACTCGGCCTCTTTACGACTCGCCTGGAAGGTACGCACGTAAGTGAGGACACAGTAGTTGGACGTAGCTCTAGACATAAACTGAGTTTTGTTTGTTCTTACACGTTTTGAGTCGATCTTCTAGTGAGAGTTGGTAGCGCGGCTATTTCCACATAGCTTCCCACAAAATATCACGTAGCAGCTTTTGTGTTTGCTCAGCGAGTTGTGATTAGACTCAAACAGCGCCAAATAAACGCTTTGCCATGTATACCTCAAATATATAACGAAACCCAAACATTCCTACGTGAAAATTAATTGCCACTTCGATGGACAGCACTTGATACATAATGGTAAACAGTTAAACTTTGTTTACAAAGTTTTGTTTATCGGATATCAAATTGTTGTAGTCCAACGTCTACTCCTGTTTTTAAGTTTCTGTTTTGTAATGCATTTAGTCGTAAATATAGGTATTTGTAAGATTTAATTAGTGTTTGTTCTCGTATCAGCCGTGCGTAGAAGTTCTATATTAATTGAATCGTATTTCATATTTAGAGGTAATCTGTTTTTGTTTGTTCACTTAGCGTTAATGGCAATATAGAATAAACACAGTGATTATTCGCCTTTGACAAACTTAGAACTGGTTTGTTTGTCGTGTAACCTAGCTGGCTTGGTAATTTATAGCGTTAGAAGCCATAGCATAATATATAGTCTTGATAATAATATGTTTGTGTTGTGTGGAATGATGTGACATATCAAACTGGCGATGTCCTTTGGGACATAATAAATTCTGGAAAAATACCAAATCAAAGTTGTCTTTAGAAAGTGTCTTAGTTATTCCTAAATCGCACCCAACGATTAAAATTATTACAAATGCTTTTTCTTTATATTACCATGTTGGTGAATTCCAAGCCAATTATAAAGTTTTCCGGCGAAGAAACCAGTAATTAAGCACCTATATCAACACTGAACGTTTCAAGTCTCAATCTTCTATACCTACCATTGTGCTCCAACCAAGTTAGAAAAAATAAGTTGTTGCACGTGCGTCGTTCGCCGTGCGCAACGAAAGTCTCTATTTGCGATTTTACGACATGAGCTTAGCACAAATTGATTAATTGCCTTTTTGAAGGCTACGTGGCAGCAAATTATTTACCATGGCACTATAGCGGTATTGCGTCGAACACCTGTGACATACCTTTGTTGTATCTGAGCAACAAATGCTTTGTATCGGAAAAGGGGTAAAATATGAAAGCAAACGGTGGGAGGCTTGTCCGAACAAGACCACTAATAATTGAAGGAGCTTTGTGGCCAGACAATGGTTGAGCTTACCTTTGCGTGCGCGCTCCGGTTTTCCGTCGCCGTTTTTTACAAAAGACCGCGCAACGACAATCCTCCACAGAGGCCAACTAATCGAGCCACTGTAAACGGGCGGCAAGCATATAATGGCACTAAAACAACAATATTCAGCACGCTCACGTTTTCGAAATTATTCAGGAGTTTGTTTTTCAAAACTGGTCGCTCCTGGCAACTGCTGCTCAAAAGCCTGAAATTCATTTCGTTGCGCTATCCGAAACGCGTACATTTTCTACAAGCGCTACACTGTGGGATTCAGGGAGCCAGGAGTACCTCAGTTTTGGTCTGATTGCTTGTAACGTACTTCAAGCAAAGGGCTCTCGAACACTTTTCCAGCGCGCCGGTTTTAACTGTCGTCCGCTTTGTTCGTCCGGTCCTTGTGGCGAACGGTTTCCAGCCGAGTACTCGCAACTGTGTTTAACGAGTAGCGGCGATGTGAGTGAGGCGCTGCTTGACTTACAGCTGCACGTTGAGTGCTGAACACTCGACCACCCCGAACATCGTCCCGCAACTTGTCCACAATGGATTTGCGCGAAACACGTTCCAGTTGATGTCCCCCTTAGTTTCTTTTTATTATTATATATAGGTAGTTTAAACAATGTTCCTGTTAAGTCAAAAGTCTGTTTACGCAATACAATTGGTAACACGTATACAGTATTTTAAAGCAGGAATCAATATAGATCTGCCCAACTTGGTTGTATCAATACATAAATCATTTTTTTATTCGCGAAAATGTTAAATAAGTTATCAACTTAACTCCACTCCCGTTAATTAAACGTCGCTTAGTGCTGTTTATGGATTTTTCGTGACGTACATGTATTGAAAAGTAGGCCATTTATCTTCTAAAGTTTTCCTTCCTGTGTCTTTGCTTGTGAAAATATTGGCGTCCGCTTAACACCAAATCAAAGAGTGATCTAGAGACCGGATAATATATAGTCGGTCCTGAGATTTTATTTCCACACGCATGTCCGCCTTGTAGGTTCAAATCCTGGACAGTTTCCGGGTTTTTATCCGGGTTTGTGGGAAGTGACTTAAGCTATACGGCCTTCCCGGCGCGCAACAATGCCAACGGTAGTGGGAATGTTGATCTAAGGCGGACCTGTATTCGCTTTTAGCCCCAAACTGCGATCGCACCTCGATCTATCAAGTTTCAGTCCGTTTGTCTGCCGGCTTGTGTTTGTGCGAGCCGACCGGGTTCTCTTGCTTTGGCCAATCTTTTGTTATTTTGTTTGTTCTCGCTCTCTCTTAAGATAGATTTGTCGTTGGTTTCTAACGTTTTAAAGTCGCCCGTGTCGCGCAATGAGCTTAATTGACCTGTGATTTTAAGCTACACGCCTCAAAACGAAATACTCATAGAAATAAGAAGAAGAATTTCGGTAAAAAAGGATCTCGCCAGGCCATACGCTAATTTATTTTGCCGGTTAGGTAGTTACGTTGACAGAACCGCATTACTCGTGATCTTAGCAGTTTAACAGAATAATTTCGGACTGCGAAAATTGCACAAATCAATTACAATTTGCGCTACTTTTATGTGGAGTGGCGCCCCGTCGACTGTCGTTTGTTCTACACGCTCTGGGTGTTTGCTTTGTGTTCCGACACGTCAGAAGAGCACCAGGAATCCAGCATTGTACGTCACTGCGAACCAACAATTCATTGGCCAGCAAGTAACATCAAATAACTTTTGCGAGACGCGCATTTCCCGCTTAGACCCGAACGTTTTACTGCTGCGCAAACGATAAGTCGCTTTCTTTAATTTTCCGACGAGTTCTTTGCGCATAATTGGCTCATTACACACTGGCTGTGTTCCCTTCCTTCTTGTATAAGAGAAGAGAAACAAACGGTTATTCAATATTGCAGGTCGTCATCACCTTTTGCGTAACCTTCTGATTATTTTTGCATATATTGTTGTCAATACGAAAGGTGTACCAACGTACTTCGTTGGGTGAGATGTGTAATGCTAACAAGATTAAGCAAGCCTACATCTTGAGATCGTTTTTACACGTTTCCCTAATTTTTGAAATAAAGTAAATGTTAAGCAAGCGTATGGGTGCTTATAGCGGCAACGAACCTATTTCACCTTATCTATTTGTTGCAGGCTTCGGGTTCGTGACATTTGACAATGAAGACCCGGTGGAGAAAGTGTGCGAAATTCATTTTCACGAGATCAACAACAAAATGGTACAAAGCCATTTATTTACACAACTTCTAGAATCTTGCTGCAATATATTAACAAATTAACTACGTTAGTAATACATTGCAACCCGTGGAATCTTTAGCCCGTACATATGTTTTACCACCTAATGTTATATGGCGACCTACGACAGCATAAACACTCGTCTGTTTCACTTTGTAGGTCGAATGCAAAAAAGCCCAACCTAAGGAGGTGATGCTTCCAACTTTGGCAAGAGGATCGGTCAGAAACCGCGGCTATCCACACATAGACCAGTCATCCGCATATGTCCTAGGTATTACAATACAACGCGATTCTCACTTTTGATTATATTGCGTTTAAATATTTGAAATGCGTGGCTTTATCAAATAGACAACAGTGAGTGTAAGTGATTAAATTTGGTCGTTCTCTCCAAAACTAATATTAACAGTAGTATGCAAGACAACGCTTCTCCTTTGCGTCAGTAATTAGGTTTGATAATTATTTTTCGAATCCGTCTTTTTTCGACACACGAATGCATTTTGAAGCGAAATTAGGGTTAAAAATTAACCAATATATTATTGCCATTTTATATTTAAGTATTGTTAACGCTAAAATAAATGTAAACACAGTCACCCACTTAAATCATTTGCTACAATTTTACGTCAGTTGCTAAAACTTACTTTATAAAAAAGGTATTCCTGGTTTAACCTATGGAAGACCGGCTACAGCATATGCGGCCTATCCATCAGCGTACACCACTTACCCCGGAGCATTTAGTAAGTATCCTTGGCATATATTTTGTGCTACATAATAGCATAGAAGTTCATTTAGTAGTGGTGTTTAGGCGTATGCTGCTCTCTATTTCGCTACAATGTCGACTAACCCGCCGGTAGAAAGTAACACAGCTCTGCTTAGGTGCTTATAGATTTTAGATTTGCAAGATAAATATATTCAAACAATTCCTAAAAAGTAATTGTTCCACATTCTTTAAAGTGTTTTCCGGTTTAAATTACCAGCATAATTCAAAAAATAAATAAACTAAATGGTAAGTTACTAGAGTTGAATGGTGCCTATGTTCTGTCAATATATATGCATTGTATTATTATGTGCATAACACAATTTAACATGTTCAAATAATTAATTAAAACCAAGTCGGCAATTGACTGGGGGATTTGTCAGAGCCGATTGCTGTTGCCGATAAAAGGGTCGTACGTGTCCAAAGTCAATTTATTTACACGTTTAGAAGCAGCTCTAATCGCCTCGAACGGGTTTCGATAAGTGGGAATTTTCGGATTAACCTCAATTCGCAATGAAGCGAACGTCCGCAAGTTACCGCTTGTAAAACGTCCGATAAGACGTACGAACATCAGGATAAAAAAAATTATGACGTATTGCAACAGCCTACAGCATAACGTAAAAAACATGAACTTCTCCTTATAGTAGTCGTACTTTTGTTGTAACCTTCACTAAGGTTTAAAACAAAAGACATGGGATAATTTTCGTTTTCCAACACAATATCCAAGTACTTACAAATGGTCGTCGATTTGTAGGCTTTATTGACCCCCAAGCAGCAGCAGCAGCCGGCACAACAGCTTTCTATCACCCCAACATCGCGCTAGCCCCTTCGCCCGCCCCAGGCACCCAGTCCCTGGCTTACCCCCAAGAAGCCGTATCGGCCGCCGCAATGGCAGGTTTGACCAGGGCTGGTATGACTGCAATTGCACCCGGGGCTCGCTTGGAGGGCCTGGCTACAGCCAATCAGGCCGCCGGGTTACAGCAAGTTGCAGCAGTCTCAGCCGCTGATTTGAAAAGAGATTTTGTTGCATCAGGTTCGATACATGTTTTTGTTAAACTTTTCTCCTCTTTCGCTTTTCGTATTTATTGGTGTTAGGCGCGCAGTGCTTTTTTGCTTCAATAGTTTAAAACCAATGGTGGCGGTGTTAATATTGAAGATATTTAAGGTAAAAGTTCGTTGAAACTGTTGTATTGCAACAATTCTCTATTTATGAAGCTTGTTGCAATCGCTATACCATCGCAACCTTAATTTTGATTATGTGCATGGCTTGTTGGAACCTAGTACACATAGATAACATGTTTGACATGTTGTTCATGATTAGCTGTTTACGAATAGAATGAGGAGTATCAGTGAAAGTTATGTATAATTAATTACAGTATATAAATCCTGCACAACCGAAAGCATGTCCCAATATATACCACTCAACTGATTACGTATTCATGTTGCGTTGACAGTTTTAAACAGCTACGCGCCAGGAGCTGCCCCCGGTCTTGCAACATATCACCCTTCACCGTCACCTGGCGCCAGGACACTTGGTGGTGCCGGGTCGGGCGAGTTAATCGCTGCAGATCAGGCCTTTGCTCAGCATCTTTTCAACCAGACCGCTTCATCTCATGCAGGGATAGCCGCAGCTATTCCCGCTGGTCTTCCAGGTCATTTTGCTTCGGTAAGTTAGCAAAACCAAACTTTTCTCTAGGTAATAACATTATAAATTTTTAACCCGACTGAAGTTGAAATAAAATCACCGGTTATTCTTACATTATTTATTTTTGTTTTTGTTACGCAAAAACAAATGGTATTACATTAAATTCCAAAAACGATTTTGTCAACAGGGTCAGCTCATAGCGGGACTGACTTATCCATAGATGAATGGTATATGGATGGCGGACCCAGAACCCCAGGGAAAAAAACTTTTAAGCGTTCCACTTCGTCCAATGTACAAACTCGCTTACGCCCTCTCGCGACACATAATATTGCTTTGTGAGAACCTTTAACGCTTCGCATTCTCCTTGTTAAAATCCCGCTTTACTCTTGAATATTTGGTCATAAAATTCGGCATTTTCGTATTGTGACAATGGTGGTGGTATCGCTTAGTGCACCTTTGTGTATTTAAAATGTATTTTTGCTGGTGGATCGTCATACACAAAACATATTTTGAATATTCTAACAAATGCGTGATCACAACTTACCAAATTAAACGCCACTTTTAACATATGAACCACCACTGTGAAATTACAACCAAAAAATCGCCTCGAACAAAATATAGTCGATTTATGTTTTTGTTAGAAAGTAATTTTACACGATACAACATTGTTTCTTAAATATACTATGTTGATTTTTTCCCCACCCGAATCGAATAACCCATTATATTCATTGTTTATTCCAAGGTTCGGTCACCAATATGTCCCCTACTCCCGAATGTACGACATTTTAGATTAAGCTTGTTGTTTTCAACTCTACTTTAATTTAACAAAATACAATTTAGATCTAAGTTTTAAACAACAATTATTACCAACCAGCCGTTGGAACGTGTAACCAGAACGTTGCATTTTACACAACTCAACCCGCCCTTGTACAGTTGCTTTAGTTTTGCGTCCGGCTTCATATCCTGTTCGAGCGTACTAACCACAGTAGATACTAACAAATCTCGTTAGCAAAGTTTTTTTTTTGTAGTTAGTTTATCGCACGTGCCTAATTCAGTCAAACTTTTATATTCAAGTCCAACGTCGTTTAAACATTGTGAACGATTTTGGCGTAAATTTCAAGCAATTCTTATATAGCTTGTAGGTCTTAATGGGTTATATGGTTTGGTTGTATGATATTACCAATTACTTTAGAATTACGGTATGACATTTCATAGCAGTTAATTAAGTTTCGTGGTCTGTATTTGCATTGGAAATGCTTTCTTTTGGTAGTGTATTTTATTTTACTTTATATCTTGCACAATGACGAACTACAGAGCTTTGTTTTGCACGTACTCAAAATGTTATTTTTCGTTGGTGGTATAACCCACATACATGCCGACATCTCTGGGTGCTCGGTAATATGCTCTAACAATTAACACAATCGTCGTGTAGTGTAGGATCGGGACGTAGTGTGGTGTTGCTTTAGATGGTTGGTCCTGTAGTAGGCGATTTCTTGCGACACACTGTGTAACCTATAGGCCTTAAAGCTGTCGGCATGTTCTTCACTTGGCGGGACGTACACGTCTGCGACCTTTAATAATAAGTTTTCACTTGTTATTTATATTTTTGTGCTTGCTCATTTTGGTGATGATATAATTCTGTGATCGCTCAGCTCGTTTCACCATTATCATGCGCAGCAGCGTCGCAGACCGTTTATTGTGTGTAATTTGTCTATTTTTCCTGTTTATATTCACGTGCACACGTATGCATGAACTAATCATGCCTGTGTGATCGTTTGTTTACCTTAAGAGCTGCGTGTTAAAGCTCGTTTACCTTCATTTTAAGATGTCGAAACAATCCTTTCTATCATTTCGCATAGGGTGGCGCCCCTTATGACCTGTTACTTGTTCACTGTAGTGCCCTGGGGCGCTGTCTAGTGGTAGCGCGTCTTCATTAGATTTAGTTGGGTAGAGTAGCACTCGATAAAGTGCAATCGACGTTTACAAGTTTGTTACGATCACTTGGCGCATTTCATTTACAACATGTCGAAGTTTGTTACCAAAACACGTTTTTTATATGGTTCGCCTTTGTTCCTTTTCTGTAAATATGCTCCTTGTTATTTTTCAATTCTTCGGAGTTTCTGAGAAATAAATATTTGATGAATTTCCAGTCACATTGCATACAGCCAGATACATATTTTGTTCAAAAGAACGTACAGGATAAACCAAAGACAGAATATAATGTACGGTACAGAAGAATAAAATGTACGGTACAGAAGACCAAATTCGTTTTGCTCAAATCCGGGAAACTCGTTCCAAGCGGTTGCCGAATATGAGGTTTCTAGTTTATGAGCGATGAATAATTTAAAAAAAATCGCGACGGCTGCAAAAAAACACTAAAAAACTTCATAACAAGTTAAAAGACCTAGAAGTTGCTAGGTTATCACTTAGAACAACTTGGGTAGGCCTACATCATATAGTATCATTGATGCGAGATTGCGATTAATAACAGATATAAATCACAATATTGAATTCTCTTTAAATGTCACAATATTGTGTGAGCGACATCACAACAGTTTATAAAGCCAAAGGCTTACCTTAACTAGGTGACTTGTCAAGAAATTGCATATGCATACTGGCCGGGGCCAGAACAAAAACTTGACTGGGTTTAAATTCACAACCACGGTAATGTCGAAACCGATGCTGTGATAATTCTAATATTAGTTGTCAGTCAAGTCCATGCTATTTGTATTTTGTGAAACGGCAAATTAACTAAAGAAACGACAATCAACAAAAAAAATGCACACCAGCGACTATCTACTCTGTGATAAGGTTTCCTGTTTGCAAATAGAGTTGTTTTGGATTGCTTGGTCAAACTGAGTAAATAGAGAAACATAATAACTTAAATAATTTATTTTTACGGTCTCGAGAAACATTTGGTGTAGCAAGACGTCATATCGACTTCTTCCGGTTATATATAGAGTCTAAGATAAAATCAAAAACGGTCGACGTTATTAGAACACACTTCAAATAAAAATATTTTTGATCTCCAATACAACATATTTGTAGCACGCCCTTCGCCCATCCCTCATTATTCATAGGATTAAGTCTACATCTGTTTAACCATTTGTGATAAAATCCTATCAACATCAAGTAAATGTCGTTTATATAAACTCTAGTAGGCCTATACAAACTGTTTCAGTAAATTTTATTTTATCTTTTTCAAATAAATTTCATATCTAAACGACATAAATAAATTTTACAAAATTATATAGTTGACATGTATAAGGATAATCAAATTTATTTGTTTAAACAACTACGATCCTAATTAGGTAGCCTATAAAGAATCGTATTATAAAATGTCCCCTTGCTGTTTAAAGTTTTAAAAGAAGTGCCACAAAAATTGCGTTTATATATTTTTTCAAGTTGACAATGCGGTCAATTTAAAAGGAGTCGCAAGGCACTGACAACACGAAAAAAATTGCAATTATATTAAAATCTCTTTTAGCCCATTCAAATACAACGAAATTTTGGATTTTAGTAAAAATTCGGCAAAGACGACAATAAAATCAAAAGGTTATTATAGGCGTCTGAAAATTAAAACACGCTTAATTATGAAAAGTCCCTTTATAAACACCTAACTTTATGTGGAACTTCCCTTGAAATAGAAGGTCGCAAAAATACTTTAGCTGTTCTGTTTATTTACAAGTTGGCAGTACACTCGGTAAATACAAATATTTGTAGTGATATGTTCGTTGGTAATACTAGAACGGTCTATAAATGTGCTAATTTACGACAGATTTGTGTTGTTTAACCTACAAATTAAACTTTAACCTAAATTAAAAAAACTAAACAGAACGAATCTATGAAGCATTTACAAACAAAATTTTAAGGTTTAATGAAACGCGAGAGATTGGTGATGAATTATATAAAAAAAACATTTGGTTCACTTTACAAGGCACCAGTACAAAAACAACCTAAATTCGTCGCTAATCAACTTATTCTACCACAATTCTCAACCTTTTGACAGAGCCAGACTTATAAAAAAAGAAAAAGATTTTAATCTATAACGACAACCAAAATTTTAAAGACTCGACGCAGAGACAACTAAAGGACAATACGAGTAATATCACACAGGCTTATTAAGTAGTTTGGCAAGGTACTTTAGGACATTCTTAGTATTATATTCGAACTTTTTAGACCCCAAATTATTTAGCCCAGTGCTTTATGTAACTGTTAGTTTTAATATAAGCTTGGCATAAAATGTTGCCACTTGGAGCTACACATACCATAACCCAGTGCTTCTTAAACTTTTTTAGTTTCGTTCACCCCTAGCATCGATCTCCAGATTTCATTCAGCCTTGTCTCATGGTATGATAAAACTGACTTGCACCCCTACGAAAAGCAATTCGGAATTTTTAATTAAATATCACTGAGACAACTTGAAAATAGTAAAGTTTGTTGTCGGTCGCGCGAAGCGAGAAAAAAGTTGGATTTAATTGGTTGAATTGGCGCTAAACTGTAAAATCAGGAGGCTTTTCGCAAAACATTTCGTCCCCCTGTTCCAATTATATAAAATATGGATAAAAAAATAGATCGAACAGGGAATGACTTTTATCGTTTATCTATAAGTTTTGAAAAATTATAATTAAATAGGGCCGTTATACCTTCGATGATATGAAAACATTGCAATGGCACTCAAAGAGACTTTGTTCTCAACAAAGTAAACAAAATTAGATAACAGAAGATTCGCAAATTTTTTTTGGCAGTTTTAATGTTAAAGTTGGCAAAAACATAGTTTTCACAGCGCTGTGGGAGTGGTGTACAACCAAAACGAAAACGATACCATTAGAATCATAGCAAAAAATTTAAATATTAACTTAGAGCTCGCCCCCCCCCCCCCCCTACGAATTGCTTGAAGCCCCCTAGAAACCCTTTTTAAACCAGAAATTCACCATCTTTCATGGCTGAAGTATTTTTTGGAAATAAATACAACCTCTCGCCTAAAAGTCTTGTTGAAAATATAAGCAACTAACTCGGAATTCGAAAAAAGAGGAAATTTGGACATTTTTGAGCGTCCTCGGAGGACCATTCATTTTTGTTAAGAAAAGGGGACAAATCCTCCTAAAAGAAGTCATATGGTAGGCCTAACTTATAAACTCAGTGTAAACCAACTTTACTATTACAATTAGTAAAAAAAACACCAAAAAACAACAGTTCAGTAGTCGATTTACTTCAGAAAGTTGTTTACTAGTGACTATAGGATGCTCCTGAACTTTCGTTCACCCTTATTCACCCCTTTTGGTTGGTTCACCCCTGAAAAAAATTTATTCACCCTGGGGTGAACCATTCAAAAACACTGCCATAACCTATAGATCAGGGATCCGGATTTTTTGTATGGGAGATGATAAAAAATCGTAAATCAGGTGATATAGTTATATCTAAAAGTGACCCCATTAGAAAGCAACATTAATAACACCACACAGTTCGTCTAAGACACAATAGAAAAACAATGGAGATTCGGGAGAAGCACTAAACATTTTTACGTTGTGGTATAGTTGAACTAGGCAAAAAATACAGTTAGATCCGCCCCTGCTACCCATGACGTTCTTTGAATGACTTTGCAAAAAAAACGCTAAACTTTGCCAAAAACATAGTTGGCCAACGAGGGAAATTAAGTAAACCTTTCCCGACGGCAAAAAACGATCCTGGACCGGAAGTTAGGAATTTTGGTTTTCTTACTTTAGAGCGGTGCTGGTTTTCAACCTTTTTGGCTTGCGAAAAACAAATAAAGTAAAAAAATACGATGGCAACTTTAGTTAAAATTTGTTTTCATGCTTTTTGTGAGACTTGGCCACTACAAAATGAGGTTTATACCCTCCCCCTCTAGCTATCTTTATTGCCTCTGCTAACCACGAACATCCAAAATATTTTCGAGTATTTTAGTAATAAGCACAATCTCATGTTTAATAGATTTAAGTATAAACACAACATCGAGAATATAACAGTGCAGTCAAAATTACATCAAAAGATAGGGCCACTTAAAAAAATGTTAATTCCGTCATATTTTTTGTAATTCATATTTTATTATAAACTCTAAAAGATACGAAGAAGGAAAACCAGTTTTACATATTCATTTTTTATCTATAGCGTACTATTTCGGCAGACTGTGGTTCGCTCAGTCCGCAACTACGCAATTGTTTTTGTTTTGTGCGATAATAAATTACACATCGGAACTACACACGCGCGATATTAGGCGACAGATACATGTTTAACGACTGGCTCATTTTACCCAAAATTATGCGAGATCCTCATTTCACAGCGCAATATGGTATTCTGATTTTTCCATTCTACCGTGTCTTGAACATTATTAAAGAAGGCAAACTATTGGCGTATTTATATCGATAAACCACAAAGCAAGCACATATCAATCAACATTTTAGCAAATAATTGTAATTAACGGTACCAAACAGAACAGTGACTGGATTTGTTTGTAGCGATACTAAAACTTTGGACGAAATCCAAGCCGTAACTTCTTTCCAAAACATAGACATATCCAAGGAAAAATACATGATACATCGTTTCAACATTCAAAATGCAAAAAACACACCGGTTGGTTTCACTTATATCAAATGAGAATAGAGCATCATTGGTCTAAGATTACGTTTGATTTGAAAACGATCGCAGTTTAGTTATAATTTTGTATCAAAAAGTTTTTATATAACCTGTCCCAAGGTGTTGTGTTAGGTAAAACTTTTAGATCCCAGCATTACCACTTGCGTTGTTCTTAATGTGTTAAAGCGTTGGCTAATTTAGTATCGCCTGAAAAGCCTGCGGTGGTGCGGTTCCACTCCGGTGTGAGAGCAGCGACCATTTTAATAAAGGTTTTGAAATCTGTATTGCTTGTTTGGAATTTCTATTTAATTGCCAATTGGTCATATAGGCCATATAGGGAACACACAATAATAAGACCTAAATCTGTCGAAATAAGGCCTAAATTCATAGGAATTAGTCCTAAACTCATAGGAATAAGGCCTTAATTCATTGGAGTAAGTCCTAAATTCATCGGAAGAAGGCCAACATGCCAATATAACGCCCGAACCTGTTGGCAGAGGGTATGGGACGGTCGGGGGCCATCGGTCTGGCATCGGCCGTTTTGGTGACTACGTTTGGACGCCCTAGTCCAGTGGTCGGCAAACTTTTTTGTCGCCGTCCACAGTATTCTTTTCAGAGCCATTGAACGGCCTACTACGTAAAACAGGGGCGGCTCCAGGATATTTGTTTTGAGTTGGAGGCAATTGAATTACGTCACAAAGCTGCGTCTAAAAAAACAATTGTTTTTGAAAACACCTGTTGTATTCGAATGAACTCGTACGCAAATATGAAGCTAAAATGCGGTTTAATTGCGCATATCCCGAAAAAATTGGGTTTATTTGGTTTAAATTGGCAAAACCTAACAGAATACGTGACGCATATGGAACGTAAAAGGATTCGAATATTGCTCGAAATAACGGCATTTCTAGTGTAAGAAATTTGACTGTAAAGTTGTGAGTCGATCGTCACTAGACACCATAGAAGTTAAAGTGTTGTTTAGGCCTGATTCTGACCTTTTAGGTCTTATTCCGACGGATTTAGGACTTATTCCGATTTAGACGGTACTACTAGTCTATTTTGGCTTTATTCCGAATTGTGTTTTATTCTGACGTTAGTGTTGTTCTTATCTCGGTCTTTTGGCTGGAGTCCGTCATATAGTGCCCGGAGTCCTTTAATAGAACATTGTGGTTAATAACTACCGCATTGATGAGTTGCTTTAAGTAAAAAGTTCCTGCTTTAAGTGGGACGTTTTTATTCACCCAGAGGGGACGGGCCATAAGTGTTTGGTCATAAACTTCCTGTAGTCTGATATTACCTTTCTAGGAGTGCGTAAAGGAATTACTTAAAAACATTGCCTCGATGCGGTTGATTCATTTAAGTTTCCAGTCTTGAGGCGACAGTATGACGTATTTTTGCAAAATTATAAAAGCGTCCTGGTTTTAATATTGAGAATATGATAATCTTATGATTATGAGGGCAAATTTTTTCTAAATTAAAAAAGTCATCCATTTAAACCAGTGGTTCGTAACCTTTTTTTGTAACAAGCTTCTTTTGTAACTACCATATGTCCTGGCCCCACTCAGATAATAAATATGTATTGTATCGAAATCAATTCAACATTTGGATTACATATCAGTGAAACCACATAAAATAAGCTGAAAAAATCTTTTTTTTAGAAGACATGACTGATTAGCCACACAGAACTTCACATTGCTCGATATGTTGAGATTTATCAAGTTGATTTTGACAAACATTTTCTTAGACCTATGACACCAAGTTTGCACAAAGCACAAAGCGCAAAAATTTAACATGCGTTTATCTTGTTGCAAAAAGTTATATTCAATCTACAACAGCCACAATGCAAAAACACTATAGATTTCGCGAAAGACAAAAACGTCAAGAGTCCTATAGGTCAGGGGTGGCCAACACGTCGATCGGCATCTACTGGACCTGTCGATCGCCACATCTCAGCTGGTCGATCATGTGTCGGATTTCTACATATCCTTCAAGCAATGTTGATATGGATAGAACGAAAAACAGGCCGCAGCTTAAATAAACTCAAGCAGCACAAGTACGGTAGTGTAGTTATAGTAGGGTTTAGTCCAGTGATTCCCAGACTGTGTGCCGCGACACACTAGTGTGCCTCAAAAGATTATTAAGTGTGGCGCGAAACTTTTTGTAATTTGGAAAAAGAGAGAATTTCTATTACCAATAGGCAGAGTTGCCACACCGTGATTATTTCTAAGATTTGGGCTTATTTTTGGGTGCAGTGTTTCTTAATAGAAAACACAATTGTGCTTATTTCTAAGAAACGTGCTTATTTTAGAGGTGTGTCTCATTTTAGTTTCTAAAAGTGTTCTTTATCAATTCTTTTACATTGACGGAGGAGTGAGAAACTTCATATTGATAATTACTAGGTTCTTTGACCCAGATTATAACAACATTGCATTAAATTAGATAATAACAATATATTTTGATTATTTTTTTAAGAAGTACATTGTGCCCTATATAAATGAGGTAGTTTGCTTTAGCAATCAAGTAAACTTGCGGCTTGACGTGAGGACTGACATTTTAGGTTTAGCCATACGTGTGTCAGTACTGAAAAAATATTACTAAGAGAATGAGTCAGCATAAGCACGTTTTTTTGTGATAAACATGAAAATGAATTTTCTAATGTCAAATGAAGTCGAAAAGGAAAGAGCTACGATCATTGTTGGTATATTGTGATTGCGAAATCAGCCCAGAGGCTATGGAAAACACAATGTTACAACAACAACAAAAATGCTAGAAGCATTTCAGTAAATCATTCAATAAATAATTTTATACCAAGCCAAACTTCGTCAAATGAACTAAACTTGCCGACCAGGTAGCGTCGGTTGCAGGCGTTCCATGCTGCTATGCACCACGTTTCAAAAGGTGTGCAAAAAACTTAACAAAGCTGGCATTAAATAAGGGTGGTAAACTTGCAAATTTTGAGCAAATAAACGCAATTGTTCGTGCTCCGCGCGATTAAGATACGTTTTGCGCATTAAAAGTTAGGTGTTTTTAAGTTTTTATTTCATGACGTTATTCCTGAAAGCTTGGATTTCACCCCCGCAATCCTGGATCTTCTCCTGGTATTCAGTAGTGCGCTTTTTTTGAGCACCAAAAGCACAAAACAAAGTCACCAAATTGTTGTAATTATACTAGGGCTACCATATTTTTAGCACTCAAAAAGAGGACACTTTTTTGCCTGAAAGTAAAACGAAAATAGAATTGTTACGTTGGAGAAATACGTGCCATATCCACAACTTTTTTCAGCAGCGGCACCCTTTTTAATTTTCCTATGACTTGCACCCCTACGAAAAGCAATTCGGAATTTTTAATTAAGGTATTACTGAGACTTAAAAATAGTGAAAGTGAGAACTTAAAAATAGTGAAGTCTGTTGTCGGTCGCGCGAAGCGAGAAAAACATTAGATTTAATTGGTTGAATTGGCGCTAAACTGTAAAATCAGGAGGCTTTTCGCAAAACATTTGGTCCCCCTGTTGCTAGCCTGTTATCCAATTATATAAAATATGGATAAAAAATTGTTCAAACGGGGGATGACTTTCGTCGTTTATCTATAAGTTAGAAAAATTATAATTAAATAGGGCCGTTTTATCTTCGATGATATGAAAACATGCAATGGCACTCAAAGAGACTTTGTGCTCAACAAAGTAAACAAAATTAGATAACAGAAGATTCGCAAATCTTTCTTGGCAGTTTTAATGTTAAAGTTGGCAAAAACAACGTTTGTACAGCGCTGTAGGAGTGGTGTACAACCAAACCAATATCATTATAATCATAGCAACAAATTTAAATATTAACTTAGAGCTCGCCTCCCCCCCTACGAATTGCTTGGAGCCCCCCTAGAAACCCTTTTTAAACCACCAATTCATCTTTCATGGCTCAAGTATTTTTTGGAAATAAATACAACCTCTCGCCTAAAAGTCTTGTTAAAAATATTAGCAACTATTTCGAAATGCGAAAAAAGAGGACATTTGGACATTTTTGAGCGTCCTCGGAGGACCATTCCTTTTTCTTTAGAAAAGTGGATAAATCCTCGTAAAAGAGGACATATGGCAGGCCTAACTTATACACTCAGTGCAAACCAACTTAACTATTACAATAAGCAAAAAAACACCAAAAATCAACAGTTCAGTAGTCGATTTACTTCAGGAAGTTGTTTACTAGTGACTATAGGATGATCCTGAAGTTTAATTCACCCTTATTTACCCCTTTTGGTTGGTTTACCCTTGCAAAAATTTTATTCACCCTGGGGTGAACCATTCACCACTTTAAGAAACACTGCCGTAGGCTACCATCTTGTATCAATATATTTTATCATACAAGTTACGTCACGGATTCGTTATGTGGAAAAATACTGGTCACATAATTAGAGTAACTGCCACCCACACGTGAACCATAAATGTTATTAAAATGACCAATTGTTATGTCTGGGTAAACCTAATGAAGCGTAGTATGAGGTAACAATTGAACATCATCGCTGGCTTCTAATGTAGGCTAAAAACAGTTTGCTGTTTTACGGAATTTAAAGTATATGGAGAAACATTATTTTTGTGTATTTTTGTTTCAATGAGAAAACTAAACGCCACTTGAAATTACCATTCACTGTGTTTAATAAGTGGAAATATAAATTTATTTACAGTACAAGAGTCACAGAAAATGGTGCATTGTATTGTGACGCTTGTTACCGAACTGGTCGATCGTGAGTCAAAAATATTTAAGTCGATTGCAATCAAGCATAAGTTGGTCACACCTGCATGTCCTATTGTCACATCGAAAAGGTGTAATATAGTTTTGGGAAGCGGAATAACTTCACAAAAGCATAGGGCAGCGTGAAGCGCTACTAACACCAACCAGGTATTATAAAACCATTAAATTGAATATAGCAACATTTAAAGATTGTTACATTATGTAGTTTAAGCTAAGGAATACAACGCGTAAAACCATTTACGTCGTTGGCAAAAATTAGCTGGAGGCTATTGCTTTGGACGTTTAATCACTTTCATGTGTAGCTTACATTTCGTAGGTTGCATGGCTTGCATGCTGAGTAAATTTGTGTAGTAGCCGAAGCGTGTCTTTTTAACTGCCTTTTTCGTTATTCGTGTTTAAGTATAGGATTGCTTTAACGTGACAGTCTACTCTTTGTTGGCTGGTGGTGAAATTCATGTCACAAGTTCAAAAGATGAAAGAGATTCGAGCATACGAAATATTATTTTTTCTCATTGTTAGCTCTCTTGTTCTAGAAAGCTCGAGTTTAGTTTTAAAGTTCTAACCGCAAAATTTTAGATGAATTTACAAGGAACGATAACGTCCAGCATTTAAACCGGGTAAATTTTAGAAAATAAGCGGTAAAGTATGCAAGTAAATATTTCCACGACTTACGAAAAATATTTACCCGGTTAGAGTATCTACAAGCATGCTGAGCCTTTGCAAAATTAGAAATGAAGATGGCAAACGGTAATAAATGCTCGACGTACTGCCGAGTTATTCTTTCAAAGTTCCAAAGCACTGGTGTCCTATATGTGTCATCCAAAATATAAACAACGGAAGAAAAATTATACTTTCTGGGGGAAGCGTAAAAGATTTTCATTTTTTTTACCCAAGTGTTTCCATATTTTGTTTTTACCGAAGTGTTAAGTGAAATGAATACATGCTTATCACTTAATAATTTTAATAGGTGTAAAATAAACAATATAAATATGGAGAACTACCCTTTAAACGAATTTGAAGAAAGTGGCATGAACAAGCCTGGATACTGTTATCTCCAGATCGGTTCACCTGGTCCAAAATTGCTTGAAAAAGTTTCGGAAATGATGAAGGTAAGAACCGCATAAATATAATTAAATCTAAATATAAGGTATAGTAAAAAAGTGTTATTGTTTGGTTACCAACGATTTCTTAGCTGGATTGATTTTTAGATTGGCTTGATGAAAACGCAAGAACGCAGTCGCCACGAAGAAATTTTGCAGTATGGCTGTTTGAAGGGCTGGGGTTTTCTGCGCAAAGAACTAGCCGAATTTCTGTCGCGTCAATACGGACAACATGTTAACAGGTCTTTTCAAATACCATTAATTCGCATATTGTGGTTGTCCTAAAATTAATAAAAAAACATCATCAAGGGACCCGCAGAACTATTTTTGTTAATAAATAATTTTATCTAAAAATGTAATTATCACAATTCAGGGTCTCCTAGCATAGATTTGCATCGTTTGCTCAGTAGAAACAAAGTGCAAAAGCAGTTCGTGTTCTCTATAGCAGTTTGTGTTCTCATAACTAAACTTATTTTGTTATAAACTGAAATGCGAATAAGATGCTTTATTTATTCGTTTTATTTTTTATGATCTATTTAGTGACGACCTGTTCGTTACCAGCGGTGCGACTGGTGGACTTGATTTTCTCATGAAACACTTTTTCACGAACGACCAGGTTATATTCGTGGAAAATCCAACCTATCAAACTTTCGCTCGTCATGTTACCTACGACGATGCCGTAAGTTAACACGTTTGTTGTGTTTTATTGTTAATTTTGGGTAATTGAAAGGCCACACAAGCGTATAATTTGTTATGGGTCAGGGAATTAGAGTTTAGGGGATATGCAGTAGAGGGAAATCAGGTAGACTGTTGTGTGTTTATTGGGTAAAATGTACTATATACTAGTGGACGATAGGTATATTTAATGGTCTATGAGGTATAACTCTAAATCTTACCATAGTAAATAAACATGCGAATGCCCATAGCTAGTATGATAAATTTAAATGTTTAAATATTCAATGGTCAACTAATAGTAAATCGTTCTTCTTTGGGGCTTGGCCTCTCGTTTTAAAGTTACTTGTTTTCGAATTTTAAAACATAGGCCAATTTTTTATTTTCTTTGGCACGCAATTCGCGTCTTTAATTTGCGTCTTGTCAAAGGTGAAAAAGCAGAAGCGCAAAGGCACATACCGAACAATGTGGGAATTTTTTCAATGCTAGGCTTGAGAATTAAAGTTCACTAAATCTTTATATGAAACATACACTGCTTAAATTCCTTCCTCATAAACCACCTATATTATTTAAAAAAAAAAAAATATTTTATGTACTACCATAGTGAAGAAATTTTGTGCTTCAAATAGTGTAATCATATTACTCCCGGTCAATCATGTGATATTATCCATTGGCTGTTTTGTGACTGTCGGCGTTCTGCAACCTAAGCGTGTTTGGTAAAACAGGAATAGTTTTGTTTCAACATGATTGCAGTGGCTCTTGCCAATGTAATTCATTAACCAGCACAGATCTTACTACTTTTCGTGCTGAGAAACTAACCTTGCCTATTGTGATAGTTGCCTACATGTTATTTGTTATATCGCAATGAAGACGGGCACTTGTTTTAACATGGTTTAACAATATTTAGATTATTGCTAATTGCGCAACTAATATGAATTTATTTTCTTAATGCTTCGGGGCCACCAAAATGAATACCCGATACAACAATGTTTATAACGAACAAATTGTGAGACAATGTATGTTCAAAAATGCTGGTTCGTCGAAAGAGAGATAACGGAGCCAGCCAAAGTATACTCTTGTACCTTTTGTTGTTTCGACCAGCGTCGAGTCTCTTTAGCATTGCGGTAGATGCCCATATAGTTTCTTCTGGCGCCATGCTTGGAGCGCTGTCCCGGTGAAAAATAAATGTTGACTTCTTAATAATAATTTACTAGCAAGTCCACAGTCAAGCCTGATAACAAGACAAGTCCAGCAAGTCATCAGTGGCCCCGTTAAGTCAATATTAAAGCAAATTGAATTCAAGTCATGTTATTGACATTAAAATAAAACGATAAACCAACTTAGAAAAACAACAAAGACACAAAATAAAGCAATTTATTGTTTTGCGCGACACAGTTTAGATATGCCTAAATAAGCTGATTTTGAAAACAAAATGTTAAATAAAAACACTTAATTTTAAACCTTTGACTTAATAACTTACGTCCGAGTCACGCCATTTTACCGATTCAAATTAAGTCAAGTCATTTGAAAATAGTGACTAAAATGTAGTTACGCGACCTTGCTTGAAGAATGTATTCACAGGGTCTTTTACACAAAACATGATAGGAAAATATTATTTTAAGAACGCTCACCAGCACAACTGTTTTTTTTCTGGACGTAGGGACACATTTAGGTCGGCCGAAAACAAAGCAAATTATAGCTGCCCGAGTTATAAAGATAGGCGGCCTAGGTTTGCATAATCTTGAGAAACAACAACTTGCAATATGCTTGTTAAAATGATCTGGCCAAGCGCCGTTGGCTGTCCTACATTTTTGTGTACGCAAAAACGAGTAGAGGAAAATATCCAAACCTTTGTTTTAAACGGCTTTGCGTTATGTCATTATGCGAATGGACGTGGATACTCGCCAGCAACATCGAAAAATCAGCCCGAAAAGACGAATTATTATGCTCTACAGCAAAGCTGTGTAACAATTACCAGCGTATATTACTGTTATTTAAGGTTACATATGATTATTTAAACCAGGGGTCGGCAACCTACGGTCCGCCAATGTTAATCATGCGGCCCGCGACCTGTTTTACAGGCTGACACAAGGCCATAGCTCATATTTTTAACTATGTTAACTATACAAAAATGCAAAACAAAATTTTATAGCATGGAACTCTCTAAAATGAAAGTTACTTTAGGTTAGTTTTTCATTTTGTTTTTCGCTCATTTATTCCGTCTTTTGTGATAGAAATGTAAGGTAATATAGTCATATTTTTTCATGCATGCCCAATGGTGCCACGTCTCCTTGTAAATTAAAAGATTTGCCAATTTTAACCAAACATGCGAGTTTTTTCGCACTTCGGACGCCGGCCCAATTTTAATTGCATAAAATATAAAAGTATATAAAGATAAATAGTTGCTACTTTAAAATGCTTAAAAGCCACACGTTGATCGTAAAAATTTAGTACGGCCGGCCGAGAACTTGCTGAGTCTGGTTTGGCCCGGGACAATGAAAAGATTGCCGAACCCTGATTTAAACAGGCAAAAGCCCAATAAATACGACGCAAAACATCTGCTATGTACATTGCAATACACAAAGCCAATTATGAACAAATTTTCTTTAAATATTTGATCCATTATAAGTTATAACGGTGAATCAATGTGATACTATTTAGGACAATTAAAAAGAATTAGCGTATTTGGTCTTAGCTCATTTCGCCGTATATGGAATTGTTTTTTCAAACAGATGAAAGTTGTACCAATTGAAATGCAATGTGACGGTATCGATATAAAAATGCTGGAAGAGAAATGTGAATTGCTTCCGCCCTTCGCCGTCACTCAACGACGCCCCTTTCGAGCAGCAATGTACGTTATAGCAACTCATCACAACCCTACAGGTTGTTGTTACTCACCAGGTAAAATTTTTGATTACTTTCACATTTTAACCGACTAAAAGTTACCAGATCTACACTGACTTTAAATACACAGGATTCAAGATTCAAAATTTTCCCTTAAAACGTACCAAGTCTAAAGACCTAAAAATTTACAAAAACGTATATAGCAAGCAAATTACGTACAAAATTTGAGATAAAAAAATCACCCAAGTAATTTAACACAATGAATTAAATTCAAAGTCTATAATCAATTGTCTAAAATACTTGTGTCAAAGTCGTTTTGGTTAAAAGACTTTAGTCAAGTCTAGTCATTTAAAAACATTGCCTTAAGTGCACTTAGGTCAACCCAATGACAAAGGTCATTACAACAGTACAAAGTGTTATCTGCATGACGGACAGAAAGTATTCACTGAAGTTTTAATTTCAGGCAAATGCAGAAAATTGGTTGAGCTTGCAAGAAAATACGACATTCTTATAGTGTGCGATGACGTGTACAACTTTCTCAACTACTCAACAGATCCGATTGACTCGGGAAAATTTGCCTTTGCTCCACAGCGTTTGTTTCTGTATGACGAGAAGACGGATACGGATTATAAAGGTTCGTTCGCCAAAACGAGATGTATTTTGTTGAGACGCAGTTTAGTTTTTGATCCTATTAACGATTAAACACAAACCAAGGGACAATAAAATGTGTGCTTGGCACCATATCTTTAAAAAACTATATATAAAATAAAGAACAGCATGTACAAATAAAGTTTATTAAGTTAAAATATATTACTTTAAGACTTAAAGCTTAAGTCTTTGTTTTTGCCAACTAAATTAACTATTTAAATACAGTAATCTGGACCTTTTAATCCAAGTTTTTACATTATAAGAAAGTATTTTGTTTGTAATGCAAAATCGGTAGGCTATGTTTTTAGGAAACGTCGTATCGAACGGTTCTTTTTCGAAATTTGCTGCTCCTGGACTTCGATTAGGCTGGTTTGAATTACCCAAGCGTATTTGTGAGGCCATTGAGAACACATACGTTATTGAAAGCGGCTCTGGTTTGGGAAGTTTTTCGTCGTTTATTATGGCAGATTTGCTGGGAAGTGAACTGATGGATAAGCACGTGCAACATGTACGACAGTTATACAAGGTAAAATAAAAATATATATCTGAGGTAATAATTTAGAGGATATAGTGCATCGTTTTTTCTTATACCACGATTCATAACTAATTTCTTTTGACAAATTTAGGGACCGGCGCCTGTCCAACAGAGCGAAATATAAGTTTCTGTTCATTTAAAGAAATTATAATTTTTTTATTTAACACTTTAAATGTTTATCGCATTTTAAACGAAAATCTTTCTTTCACATTTAATTTTCTGCGGAATATTTCTTACCAAAAAACTATTTGATATGCCATGACTATCTGGAGTTTTTTTTTAAATTGTTTAATATATTATGTCACAAGATTCGAATGGAGAAAAGTATTTCAATAATAGAAGATCATGTTGGAAAGTATGGAGTAAAATGTTCTCGGCCTACTGGCGGTTGCTTTTTATGGCTGACCTTGCCGCAAAATGTCTCACTTTCCGACCTAAAGCATGTTTGTGACATCGAGGGAAATGTCGCGTTTATCCAAGGGAATGCGTAAGTACAAATATACCGCATACTTTAGCAATAAGACGGTAACGCCAATGTTGTGACTTCTATAGTGGGCGAATTTAAGTAGCAGCGGTTTTCTATACATTAACTTTTTTACAAACTTGAAGATTCAACAGCCATTTTTTGAATGAAAGCAACATGACTTAATTGGAGACGTAACGGTTACGCTACCTGTTTCGGAAAATCAGGAATTGGATTAATTATAATTATTAACGATATCTGTCTGGGAAAAAACAAATTCTGTTAGCCTACATTATAATGCCTTTTTACCAGTGCTCCACAACATTTTTTTACTTATGGCACACAAACAGAACTAAAGCAATTCAGCAGCATATCCAGAAAATATATGTCAATCGATAAATTGACCGTATCAGCAAATATACACCCAAGATCAAAACAAGCGTATCGTGATTAAAGTCGTCAAAGGCATAAAAAATGTGATGTTAACATTCCTGGGCTTATACGGTCTCTCTAAAATACCTTAGCAGGCCAAAGTCCTGTAAGTCGTACTTCGTTACGATAGTTGATCAGAGGACATTAAGGGCTATTAATAGCATTTGAAAAATGAAACGTTCCGCTTTCCGCTTTCCGCTTTGCTAAAAAGTTTGAACATAATCTTTACAAAGTTTAGACGCGTTAATCACGTGGTAGTTGAGCTTTTTAAAAATCTATTTCGAAATTTGACACACAGCGTAACATACATAAAATTTTACGTATTAGGAAAGGTCCTTAAAAAACATATTAAGTCTTAAGTGGAGTATAGTATACAAGGGCTCAAGCTGTGATGCGTAAAACCAGCTCCTCAAATTAAAAAGATACAGCATTACCATGATATTCAACACGAAAATTTTAAATGTAATAATAACCACCTATTTACTGGCTCTATCTAAAGAAAATCTTCAATTATAACATTTTTTTTTAGTATTTTGAGGCCTCGAAATGTCACAAATTGTATGGCGGGATATCAACGCCTAAAAATGTAGAAACAAATCAATTCAGGAGAAATAACTATTTTATACGCGCAACAATCCACATTTAAAAAAATATGTTTTTTACCTTTTTAAAATTGCTAGGATAAAATTAGTTGTCCTATTTTTTACTTATATAACTACACAGTGTAGACTGTTAATTGTCGTAAGCCTAACATAAATAAAATGTCGTTCGTTTTAGCTACTTAAGATCTATGTTTTGTTTACAGATGTTCAGTTAATGACAGCTTTAAGAATTGCATACGATTAAGCATCGCGTTTTACGAAGAGACACAACTCATCCGAGGAATAGAAAGTTTATGTAAATCCATCGCAAAATGTATCAATAAAAACTAAAACGTTATGCTAAAATGTTCTATTTACCTTTAATTACCCGCCATATGGGACACACAACCAGGATAAAATTTGATGTGAATGTTGTCTTTTTTACGTTTAATGTAAAAAAATTAAACCATAGTAGTTAATGGTGTGTTCGGTGTTTTTCCTTTTCTGTTTGTCCCATATTAGTTTACGAATACTAAAGTGACTGTAAAAATACAGAACATTGCAGTTAAATCGAGAATGGCGTCATCGAATCTGGCAAAAAGCTTTGAAACATAACGAAATAAAGAGATAATGCTCAAATAGTAGACAATTTAGAAAATACATACTCTAAAAATCTGTACGGATCAAATTCATACATATTCGAGTGCGCGTTACATATACATCACAATACAATGCACGCGTCACCATACATTGCACTAGCATGTATACAAGTCTGTAAAGTAGTGAGAGATGTTCTTTTCCTTCCACGGCCGCCAGCTCAGCTCGTAGACGCGCTGTTGCAGAGATCAAATGAAAACCGGAAGCTGTTACAATTGAAACAATAGCAACTTTGAAAAATTAAAGAGCTTTTCCCTAAGCAAACCACACAAAGATAACTTATTAAAAAAAAAAAAAAAATTATGCATAATATTGAAAGGGCTATGTACTATATTGAATGTTAATGTAGATTTTATTTCATGTAACCAAATGTCTTCATAAATCAAGATTTTTTCGTTTGCAAACATAAGATTCTGTTAAGGTTTAATACAACCTTTTGGGGTGTCACTCTGTCTACATTTATTTTTAGTTTTTTTTTAATTTTCCTAATTGTCGCAAAGCACCTTTTCCACGTGTGTAATACTATCCCTTTCATGCTTCCGGTTTTCATTTTAAGGTGGACACAACCAAAAAGGACTTCATTTTTAAAATCTGATAATCAAAATTTTCTTTAGATAATGTTCATATAGCTAGTTTTATTTATTTTTAAATGTTATTTTTGGTTTATGCCAATTGTGGCGATATTTTCACTAATGCATTAAACTTTTTCCACCTTCAAACTAATTGTATAATAGCTGCGAAAAAAACCTTTTGGAACCAACAAAAATTCGTGTTCGATAAATCTACAGGAAAGCTAGCTAAAGAGCAAAAAGGGTTTGTTATGATTTGCCAGCGGGTGTCAAAAGACGCGAACTTTATCTCGATTGCTACAACAATAGGCCTACAGAGGTTTTTTACTTTTTGCCCAGTTGAGAGATTTTACGGCGGTGGTTAAGCTATTTTGAAGGACTTCAGTTATACATAAAATTACGGGAATGAGTATTATATGTATATACGTTGTGAGATGCGGTTGACTGGAAGTGCTTTGTAATATAAAAAAATACTCAAATATATTTTCATGCTAAAGTCATGATGTATGTAGTAGTCCTACAAATTTTATTTATATTATTTATTTACATTTTGTTCAGATGTGAGGTAAATGTTTACTATTTAAAAATCATACAATAGCTCATGTTAGTGCCTCAGGTACTAGGATGTTAGTGCGTGGATAATAATATAATCAAAACGATCAAATTTTAAGGCAGCATTCTTTTCGTGTGGGCCCCTAGGCACTGTAAATTCTGGTAAACGATTTACAAAGGCGTGCATCTGACAGTCACAGTCACCGAACAACTTGATAATGTATCTGATATCAAGCACATGTGCTAGATAAGACGTGAAACAGCAGATATTGACAGTGTTTACTTGCGCTTATGAGACGAACCTGAACAAATTACATTTAGAAAACAGATATTAATATACCAACGAACAATAGGGTGAGTGTTAATATTTGTAGGACCTGAATAGCATGGGAGTATCTAAATTATGTTATTACTTACATTGTACAATGTCGTTTCAACTGTTTTTGCTGCAAAAAGGTCGTACTGTTGTTAAAATAAGTTCTCGAAATGGCGTGGCATCTACTCGAAAAGTTGATCGAACACTCAGCCTCTCACTCGACTTTACTTGGAAAGTGGTGGATTGGGATTATGTTCGTTTTTAGGATCATCGTGATAGCAAGCATCGGTGACACTGTTTACTCAGACGAGCAGGACGAATTCGTGTGTAACACGAGACAGCCAGGTATATTAGAATCAAAAGCACATGTGGTAGGCTAATTATATAACGCCAATTGAAAAGCAATTTAGAGTTACAGATACAGAGAAAAATATATATATAACTTTTTTATGTGATTTACATCAGTGTTTCTTAAACTGTGTGGCGCGGCATACCATACACGGGATTCTTAACTGCGCCATGAACTTTCCGTAATAAAAATCAGAGTTGTAAGGTTTAAGCCTCTTGGAAAAATGGCTTCACTTGGACTTAAGTCTTTGAGTCAAATGATTTGGGTTGAAATTAAGTGCGTTTATTCAACGTTTTTATTAAATAATTTTTTATCTCAAGTTTTGCCGTATTTTCTACATGTTGTTTGTTAGTTTGCTCACAATCAGACGAACCGATTTTATTGGTTTATCATCTAATTAATAGAGAAATCAGGTGGCACTGTATAAAGACAAATTGTATTTGATTCTCGACAAGCATCTAATTAATATATCAGCTGTTTGATTTGGAGATGACTTGCTCTAATAATGACTTGACCGGAACTTAACCTGGGAACTAATGACTCGACTAGGGTATTGTTATTCTTTTAAAGACTTGACTTTAGTCCTTTCAAATTGACTTGTTTACAACACCGATAAAAATGACACATCCGTAAATCCATTGGATAAGGACTTCGAAAGCCATCGCCGACTCACCGAATCTGTCGATCAATGATGCAAGCAGGTCGGCTAGAAAAACAACTACAGCCTGCAGTGAGGTTTGAACTCCGACCTTTGGTCATACCGGACTGTCGCTTTACCAACGCTGCCTTGCCGGCTATAGTAAGAGTGTTTTTAGTTCCATCAAAACGTTATGTAACAATAGAATTATATGTCGCTATTTCCTATTTTATTAGTAGGAGATCGGGGGCGTTTTACTAGTACGAGAGACAGGGAAGTAACACGGGTCGGTTGTAACACTCTAAATTGCGCAAACCACAGACAAATTGGAATCACGTGATTACCATAGCTCATGCGCCTTTTGGTTCATTTTTGCAATTGAAAATTGAAGCCACCTGAAGCACAAACGAAGATGTTGGAAAAAACTTATATTTCAGGTAAGAAAGTAACTTTTTTACTTGTTTAGTTTTTGTTATTTATTTAACCTAAAAGCATACAATAAGCTTTAGCAATAATTATAGTTTATTGGTGCATACTTTATCAACTAGTCAGTTAACTGGGCAAGTGGTGAACGAAAATAATTTTTGGCTGACGTGGACTTGGGTCGGCTGTGTGTATAAAATTGACCGGGATGGTTGTAACATTTAAAGGTGTTACAACTGACCCCGAGCGAAACTGTATAATGTACTACATCTTTAAATATTTTAAGCTGTGGTGAGAAAATTCAAACGAAAAACTGGCAAGATAAAGGTTCAAATAAATTGCCGCTAGTTAATTACCGCAATGCTATCAAGTAATCACGGAGTTGCAAGGAAAGTAGTTGACGAAATATCTCTTAAAGTCAACAGCAGATGCTCATTACGGGTTGTCTCCAAAATATGTGAAATATGGCACTTACTTCATTGATTTTTGTCTTTGTAGACTTGTTGATATTTTTTTGTAAATCACATAAATTATAAGTGTGCTGAGCTTAAAATTTTGAAAATTAAGTTTGATCTTCTTTTTTAATTTTAGATCCGAGAATTTGCATACGAACTTGCAGTAAAATACAAGCACAGCCATTCCAAGATTTAGGAAGAGAATTGTAAAGCCGGAGCGGATTGGTTCTGGGTACATAAAAACAAACTCAAGCCATCGATACGAAGTGCAGAAGCAATGATTTTGTTAAGGGCTACTAGTTTTAACAAACACAACGACAGTGTGCTTTTCTCCAAGCTATTCGGCGTGATATCAAAGCAAAAGTTAAATGATAACGACATTTCGAATGTCCACGAAACTGGTATTACCACTGTTTAAGTTCCCAAGCGTGTTGTCGCAAAACGTGGGTTAAAACAGGTCGATGCTTTCACCTCAGGTGAGAGGGCACGTTAGTCACCCTTGTCTGTACAATCAACGTCATCGAAAATACAATACCTCCCATGTTTGTTTCCCTCGGTCTGGATATGCCAAGCATTTCGTTCGAGATGGTTCCGTCTTCATAGGTTCCGGCAACAAATCCGAATAAATGCAACATGACGACTTCCTTATTTAAACGACCTTAAACACTTTGTTAGTTACACTAAACACACAGTTTAACGAAAGGTTTTGCTTCAGCTCGACAATTATATAGCTTCCGTCGTACAATTGCAGCCATAGATTTTTGTAAACAAAATGGCATCATAGTTCTTTCGTTCCGTCCTCTCTGCAACCACAAACTTTAGTCGCTCGATCGTAGTGTCTGAACCTCCGATCAGTCGCCTGGGAGGATAAAAAATTGTTAATGGTGTCGACGCGTGGGATAAAAATAAACCCGAAAAACACATGACAATATATAATGTTCCTGGGCTTTTTAAAACCTCTTCCAACGGCAACAACGCCAAACAATTTCAGTCAGAATTCCGTTGCACATTGGAACATCTTTATTGTCTCAACATACAGAAGGATCTTCGTCGTGTTGTGGAATGCGCCAAGATCTTCCACCAGCTCTTCTGTCTTCGCATTCCACCGGTTTGAACTGTCACGTCAAACGCCATCAACTTCTACTGCATGCGAGCCTGATTTCGTTGTGAAAAACTTCGTCCATTGCCAAAAGCACCACCAAGACAAATAGTTGGATCCAAACGAAAAAAGATGCAGGCAAAAGCCTGTTAAACCTGAAAGAAAAATATTTCTGATCCAAGAGTCGACAAAAAAAAAACAATAAAAAATTAAAAAACAATTTGTGTTATAGTAGTAAACCTGTCCTTTTGCACCTCCTGGTTACACCCAACCTGAGACCTACAGTCTTATAATGGCATTTTGGTGTATCGTAGGCTAATACTTTCGGTTACATTTTTTCGTTAATTTATAACAATAAAAATGCATTTCCAAAGTGTTTATGCGATTGTTTTCATGTTTTACAATTCGCCCCATCAAGTGTTACAAGCGACCCGTGCACGGGGCAAAGTGTACCATAGGGTCATCTTTTTTGAAAGGTCATAACTTTTGCTTTAGACAAGTTATTATTATAGAACCTGCAGTAACATATTGCTATATAATTTATTTTCGAATAGATAAACAACCCATGATATAATATGTCAAAATTGTATTACCACTTCCCGGTCTACCCTATACGTCGCAAAAAGTATAAAAATAGTTTTGTTTTGTTTTTCGAACTTTGTAATGTGTTACACAAACGAACATTGTTTTTTTCAGGATGCAAACAGGTTTGCTACAACAGTTTCGCTCCAGTGTCCCATATCAGATTTTGGGCTTTTCAAATCTTGGCAAATGGAACACCAAGTGTGGTAAGTTTGCTTTAAATTTTACGATACATTTTTATCATTCCCCAGACTTTTTTTCTAAATCATTAAAATCCTATTTGATGAGAAGAATTTTTAAATTACTTAAAATTTGACATCAAAAGTAATTAACTAAAGTTGATCAAAAAAATTTTCCAGATATTTATCGTTTATGCAATGCACAATCTAGCGCTCTTGCCTGGAAAGCCGAGTGGCGAAGAGGCACAGAAGGAAACTGGCACTCAAACATCTTGGCGTTACTCGAAGTCACAGCGAGAAACAAATCGAAACAAAAATGATACAGCACGGTATAAGTACGAATTTATTCATATTAGTTTGTTGGCTAAATAAACGTATCGCTTTTATTATTATCGGCGGAAAATATTTTCGATTGAGTAAGCATTTTCAAAAACGCACTAAGACTGATGTTAGCAAACTCTATGTCGTCACATTTTAACTTAAGTTTGAAGGTTTTTCCTGAAAGTTATGAATGTCCGAAAATAGTGGATGCCGGATTCCAAGTGGTGGTGTCGGTACCTATAAGATACTATGGGTGGTTTTGGCAATTTCCTCTATTTTGCTTCTTTGGATATAGGCCTATAGTAATGACATCATTTGGTATAGGATCCGATACGTTTTGTTCAAAATATCAAATCGGAATAAAATGTCAAGTAAACAGACCCACCTATACGGAATAACTATATGGTCTTGGTCGCTTTAACAGAGCTCGATGCTAGCGAATATTTTTGAAAATAAATATGCAGTTGTTAATAGGCTTAGTGGGCCTACAAGCAAAAGAAGATCTTGCGGCAATTTCTCATTTATTTTTTTGAACGTTCGACTACCATCAGGATGCATTAATCTGGGAAAAGCCACATTGCACCAAACTGTGCGTCCTTGTAATGAATAATTTCCTTTGTAGTTTGGAGTCTGCGCGCAGGTCAAACAAAAGTAAACAATCTGTTATGGAGTATGGCCTTCAAAACGAAGACTCGATTGTCAACCCACCCAAATACGAAAAGGTAAAACAAATATAAGCATAAAGTGTTGCAACCAGTAAAGTCACACAACTGGTTTGCCAAAATTATCCTAGAAAAAGCCTTTATATTAAGGCTGTTAACTGTTAGCAATCGGGTCTTTTTTTATCCGGTTCAGTTCCGGTTTAGGTCCAACACAATTAAAACGTTCCGGTTCAACCGAAATTATTTTCTGGTTTATAAAGTTCCGGTTAAGGTTTGATATGAATATCTTACACTCAGCTAAAGACTGATAGTTTTTACTGAAAATAACACGAAGCCTACAAAGTCCATGTTGCATCAAAAGTTATAACTCCATGTTGCATCTAAGTTCCATGACGTAAAAAATCATTGAGAGGCAATTACCTCTTTTAGTTTTTTTTTTGTTTGCTCGAAAATAAAATAGTACAGCCGAAAATACAGTCGTACGAGTAATAAACGATAGAGTGCACCTAATAAAAAATGATAGAATACTATTAAAAACTGGCCAATTTACGTTGATATGCTGGGGAATGGTCTAGATTCATTTTGCCAGCGTAAGTAATTTTTATGATTTTTAGGTATTCCGATTTTCAAACTGTTTTTAAATAATTTAGTTTTCAGTTGTAGCCTACATTTAGTTCATTTAAACAGGATATATAAAGTTTTTAATTATTTACTAAAAATATCTTTGAAATCAGGTTATTGCCCTATTTTTATTATTATTTATTTATTTATGAGGGTTTTAATATAAAATATTACTACACATCTGTAGGTCTGCCGAGAAATGAAAGTTAAGCGGACGAAGAACACTATCTTAATGGCCTATGTCGTTCAAGTGATAATGAGGACAATAATTGAAGTCGTGTTTGTCTGGATGCAGGTTAGTTTAACTCGAAATACATATTTAGCTGAATTTGAAAACAGCACTATTTTTCTGTTGTATTAGGACAAAAAATTATATAGAGTGTAACTGTTGTATTATAAGACAAAAAATTATATAGAGTGTAACTGTTGTATTAGGGCAAAATAATTCTTGATGTGTTAAATTAAGTTCGATCATCTTTTCTTGGGAGGTTAGAATTTTGTTCCAGGTCACTAATATGGACGTGTTTTAACGCTTTTTTCTTATTTTGCAGTACACTCTATATAAACTAAGCGTGCCCGAAAAGTACGATTGCCACGGTTATCCCTGTCCAAAAATTGTGGAGTGCTTCGTGTCCAGGCCAATGGAGAAAACCATCTTCCTTTACTTCATGTTTATCGTTGCTGGAGTTTGCATTTTCATCAGCATCTTGGAATTGAAATACCTAGGTTGGCGGCGTCTGAGGCGCTTGTTCATGCGCAAGCAAAAGCCTTTTGTGATGTCTTCCCCAGTGTTTGAGACCTTCCCGCCCATCAGCGACTTGCAATCAAATCACGTTCATGCTCCACTCGGCCGAGTAATTCACACGAACCCCGCCTCGGCCCCTCCCGGTTATTACATTCCTGATGTTGATCCTCCGTCCGAAAAGTATCGTTTTCCTGCCAACGGATTTCCTCACATCCGCATGAGAGCGGCAAGCTTTATTACATCCGAGAGTGACGTTACTACGGATGATGACGAAGAGTCGGTTGACAGCGGAATGCATGTGCTACGGGAAAAATCAAGAAGTTATCTTTGAACACACTTTAACGAAAAGTCATTTTTAAGTTAAAGGCGACGTTTTCGGGAAAGGAAAATCGCGTTTTACGTTTACAATACAATTTACGTACTGTATTTGCTTATCTAGCAACAAATACTAATTTGCAGATTTGTCCTTAATATTTAAAACAGCGGAATAAATCAACAATTTAAAAACAACCCTCACACTTTGTGGTTTTGTAAAATATAGGCCAGCCTATACATACTATTTGGGAAAGCTTATTGCACTCCTACACATAATCAGATATAAAAATACCGTGTTATTTTTTTACAAATGCGATGCCTTTTGTGAATTATTTGGCAAATAAGTTTGCACAACGTCTCCTAAGTATCTTTAATATTAAGTATATTTATAAGCGGTGAGTGATATTCTAAAATCTATAGCCTGTGATGCAGTGCATTGATGTGGTTCTTTCCTAAATGGTTTCAACCGTTGGGTGTTAGGTTTTCGGCCGGAATAAGCAGCTTCACTAAAGCTTTTTTAATTCAGTGGTTCCCAACCTTTTACGATCTCGTACCACTTGGACGCTCTGTACTGCCACACGTATCACTTCTTGGAGACCAACTATTTTGATCGAATGATATTTTTTATCTATTTTTATTATTCAAAGCTATTTATAGATTAAGTTATTATACAGTAGATGAAATCTTTCAAGAGCAACCATAATCAGATGAACAAAATATAAAAGTTGTGAATCCATTTTTTTGTGAAAAAAACCGAAGCTACTCGCGTACCACCTGAAAAACCTTCGCGTACCATTAGTGGTACGCGTACCACAGGTTGGGAACCACAGATTTAATTGAATATGTGCCAAGTTTAGAGGGTTTATAGCGTATATGCTTGTTCTCAAATTTGTGAAAATAATATACATGCTCGTGGCTGAGAGACCCACTATTGAGAAAACCCTTGGTCTATATCAACTTAACACAACATGCGACGAATATGTTTAGTTTTCTAACTTTGTATCAAACTTATGCAAATGCAGTCGTGATGCAAGCAATCGTCATGAAGAGCCCACAGCATGATGGATTTATTCATTTTGAACCACACAAATTTTAATAAGATTTCGCAAATTATCACGCTTATTGTAGATGTAACTATTTACATAGTGCAACTACATTAGTCAATTATCAGTTAGAACAGGGGTCGGCAACCTTTTTTGCAATGCGGACCGGTTTAAAACTGAAATTTTGTCGCGGACCGGCCTTAAATATAAACAAATGTTCATAAATTAAATTTAAAAATTTTTTCAATGCAATCTTTAAGCTTGTTTTGCCGCAACGAGATGCTCCCTCTAGGAATTATTGAACTTAATGAAACCTGCAGGCGGCATCAGGCCCTCCAAGCAATTAAACCCAGTCCGCGGCTTATTTCAAGCCGCCTTTTTTAGGCCATTATTTTGTAGGAAGTCACGTCAGAAAATACATTCAGCTTTTTGGCTTTTTTCTGTCATTTTTATAGAGGCTTGCAAAAACTAATTAAAATTCATGGCTATAGTCTACGTTTTTTGAAACCTTCCTGCTTAAATATCAAAAAAATAAATCAGTTCATAATGGGACCGTAACTAAAAAAAATATGGCCAAAGCACACGTTGTTTGGACATTACAAGAGCATGGAGTATATTTAAACGATAGTTAATGTGTTTTAAATATAAAAATACTTTTAATATTTTTGTACTTTTACCCCACGTACAGTTTGGGTTTAAATCAAAATTTAATCTGGCAACCCTGCTACGGAACGGTAACGAATTCCTCGCGGACCGGCACCGGTCCGCGGACCGGCGGTTGCCGACCACTGAGTTAGAATAGTTGCAAAATTTTATACCACACCACTCGACTAAATGCGGTTTCCACAAAACTCTCATTATGGGAAAGCATTTGGCTAGCCCATTATGGACACAACCAGTGTTAATCATATGTCAAGGGGCGACCAGCCGGACCCTTAGCTATTTTATAATAGGCTACATGCTTCCGATCATCGCGAAATTCTCAAAAACACATCACATGTTTTTAAATTTCTATTTACCGAAAGTTATTGTCAATTTAAATAATATTTTCGCGTTATTTAGCCTTTCAAAAACGATGTTATGCTATGCGTAATACTGTTTGGTTACATAGTTATTGCCACATATTTTTTTTATAATCATCAGGACAAGGCTTGGAAATGACGTCACGGTATGATGCATGATAAGAAAAACATTATATTTGCCGTTAAACCTGTTATGAAAGATGTACGCTTTTGGCGTAATTTCCCAGCAAACGCAAAACCATTTTACAACGTTACCAATTGGTTGTAAAGTGGTAATACGTCGAAACACAATAGAGAAAATGTTATATCTTGTTTTTTTCTTGTTTTTTTTTTCGTTGATCTGTTTAATAAGCTAAAACTAATGTTTAAACGTTATTATAACGTAAACATAAAGTTTTTAAATAACCGAAAACTACAAACGTTTATGTGACGTTAAAACAAGCGTTTAAAAATCCGAAGACCTGATCATTTATTTGGATGTTAACGTTGCGTTTTTTATGACGTTAGTGTTACTTTAATAGGCAACATTTGAATGCAATTTTTTTAACATTTTTTCCATAACGTTTAAAGTCGTACATTTTAAAGGTATTTAATAATACGTTAACGATAAGAATTTATTTACGTTATGTCAACGCTATAAAGCAACACATAAACACTATAGTTTTTATTTTTATTTCATATAACGTTAAAACAACGTAACACACTATAGGTTTTACTAAAGACCCAATTTAACGTATGTCATTAGCCGTTAATGTTATAAAAAATGTTATGTAAACCTTAATAAGTAACTTTAAATGAATATAGCTTTGTTTTAATCGTAAATAACGTTTAAAATCCGTACCCTTTTAACAGAGTTATTTAATCGTGTGAGTGAGTTGTGAATAAAATACCGTTACTTAAATGTCTATATGTAACTTATAAACTTATAAAATAAAGTTACGCTTATATAACGTTTTACTTATGAACTTATTTTACGTATATCGTTAAACGCTAAAGTTTTGAAAAAAAACGTACGTTAGGTAAACCTTGCTGAGTAATGTTTTAAAATGTAATATTATTTTAATTATAAATAACGTTTAAAACCCGTACTCTGTCAACGGAGTTAATTAAACGTTTAAGTTGTGAATAAAATACTGTTAGCTAAACGTTTACATAACATTTATAAATGTATAAATTAAAGTCACTCTTATACAACGCTTTAATTGAACTTATTTTAAGGATATGATTAAACGTTGGAGTTTTGACAAAACTAAAACGTTATTTAAACCTTCGTAGAAAGTGTATATTTCAACAGGTGAGAAATGACCACTACTATCTTAACTCCACTATATCGAAACCTAAAAAACTGTCATTGCATTTCAAGTGTATATACTGTCAGGTCGATTATAGATTTATTGTACATTCACATAATTCAGTATAGTTCGCTTTTAATAAAATAGCCTACAACGCAGTAAAACATGTGTTGCCAGTAAGGAGTGCATCGTTGACTGTAGTTTGCAGTAGAAAGGATACGACTAACATTGCAGTAAAAGCGAATGCGTTGAGGATTAAAACTGACCAGTTAACGAGCAGGATGCAGGGAAAGGAAATATGGCAGAACGACTTTAGCAGGGTTTTAGCACACGCACAACGAACACACAGTAAATAACAAATACAGACGCTGGGTCCTCTACATCAGTGTCGCCAGTCCGCGGACCGGTACCGGTCTGCGAGGAGTTCATTACCGGTCCATAAAAGGGTTTCCAGATGATATTTTCATAAAAATATAACTCCTCGTTCGTACAATATATCGAAAACGGGCCATATATAATGTTTTTTTGATGTTCAAGCGTGCTCACCCCAAAGTGCAATAGAATCAAATCATGCAAACAATGTTTATAAACAATATTGATGTTCAGACAGGAAATTTTAAAAAAACTCATGCATTTTAATTAGGACATTAAAAAAGTTGTTCCTTTACTGAACATTTGTTGTTTTTAAGGCCGGTCCGCTACAAAATTTCAGTTTTTAACCGGTCCGCAGTGTACAAAAGGTTGCCGACCCCTGCTCTACATCAGGGGCGTGCAACCTCTCATACTGCCGGTCCAAATATGTGTATTCGGATTAGACCACGAGCCACTTGCATATCTCGTCGTCTACCTGTTAGTGCAGTGGTCGGCAAACTTTTTGTTGCGACCCAAAGTAGTCTTTACAGAGCTAGTTAAAGGCCCACTACGTAAAAGCACTACGAAAACAGTGGCGGATTCAGGGGGATATTTGGTTTTAAGGTGAAATATTCTACGGCGCTTAATGGCCAAAACACTGCCATGCTATAATATAAAACATTATATAAAAAAAGAACATACGCGCGAAGCGCGAACAATTTGCGTTTATATAGAGTTAAGGTTGGCAAAAAATATAGTTTTACAGGCTCACAAGACCACATTTGGCGCGTGGGTCTTTCGAAGCTGAGCCAATTTAAAAAATTATATGCCACACCAATTGTTAAAATAAAGTGCAATGAATGTACGGCTGTCATGCGGCCAACAACTACGGTACATGATAACACCAAGCTATTCAAAAATAACTCGCGGTTCACAGTTGGCCTACCACTGTGTTAGTGACTACCTAAAATAAATTGCTTACACACGTACGTTGAACCGAACAATGCCACCTTAAAAACGATGAATTTTCTGAGCTGTGGAAACTTATTTAAATCGAGATGTTCGCGGTAAAAAACTACTTTTTAACTGCGCAGAGAGAAATTTGTTTCTATTTTTTACAACTCACATGAACATTGAAATTGGATATATAACAATTACATTTCAAATGAGCGAAAAAGATCAAACGGACATTTTTAATATGCTTTCTTTATATGGCCATATAGCTATTCGAAAGCATTTCAAGAACAAAAAATTGCAGCGCAATTCACTTTCCAACAAAGTTGTACACTTTCCGCAACAGCATCCGAAACACTTTTTGTTAGCAGGTCACATTTTATTCTAATTCTAATAAACTAAACATTTACATGCTATAAGGCAACCCAGACTAAGGAACTATTAGGAAGTTCCAATATTTTAACAGTTACGTAAATGTTTAGTGGTGCGGGCCAAAAACCAAAGCACACCGCGGGCCACATATTCTGGTTCCGCAGGCCGCATTTAGCCCGAGGGCCGCAGGTTGCACGCCCCTGCTCTACATCATCTCCCTTCTCCCTGGAAAACGAAAAAAGTTCCGAGCAGTTGGTTGGGCCGCGCTTCTTCTTTAAAATCGTCCCAGGATCCGATCACGAGTCGACCAGCAACCGCAGAACGACCGGACATTTGTGTAATATGGAATCAGCACGTGTTGGGAATCGTGGTGTTCAATAGAGCAAAGAGGGTTCGCGAATTCCTTGTCTTGGCGGCCAACGAACAACTCCAGGGGTAGCTGATTGTGCGACACGATGTAACGTCTGAAATAGTACTTGCAAGGCACAATAAACAAACAATGTAAAACACTTTTGAATAGCCTATAATGCAGAAAATGATCGTCTTAAAACGCAGGTAGAATTTAAAATCGCAAAACTAAAGTTAGTTTCTTAGAGTCTTTTTCTCTAAAGTTCCAATTAAAAAGCGGTAAGGTGCTAATCTCAGAAAGGCGAAAACAAATTACATCGCCTAGTCCACATTACATGGGTTCCCTAAATAGCAGACATAATAACCTTGGCGCAAAAAGTTATTCTAGAAAGTTACTCTCTGCATGCTGGTAACTTCATGTGGACTACATGACGGTTATCTCACTCCGTCTGAAAGGTAAATGAGGCATCAAAGGCCTTAGAAATCATGGTATTATAATACCCAGAGCATGCTCGCTTGCAGTCACAAATGAGATAAATCTCGCGTTATGTTGAGAATTGACAACAAGGTTTGGCCCTCTGCTCTGTTTTCCTTCTATAATGAAATATAACGGTTAAGTACAGGGATTTTAGACAAAGTGGTCGGGTTAGTTTGGATGGGATATCAAACCTTAATCACCATAACACGTGACCAGAGACGATAGCCACAGTAGATTTGACACTTTTGAAGTAACGACTTTTGTAAGTGCTGGTCAAGATAGAATCTATCCGTTTATTGGTTTTAAGATTAGATATCACGAGTAGTGTATAACCTCGATCGTAATACTTTCACCTTTAAAACTTTACCAAAAAGGTCATAATTTCGCAACAATAACTATAACAGTCTTGCGTAATTAACAATTGAAAGCGTCAAACGATTTTTCTCTGCATTACATCTAATCAAACATCAAATTGACAAGCAATAACGCTGGCATAAACTTGTTTACAAACGTTTCAACAAATCATAACTGATCGGCGTAGCTCAAAAATACTTACAAACGAAAACTGAGCTAGCAAACCAAATTAATTTATACTTTCTATGCAACCTGGCAGTAAGCATAAAATTTCATTCCGAAGGATTTATTTGCGTGTTCATATCACGTCGGGATCACCAATGTAGGATCGCCAACTGAAAATTAAAGGGTGAAATAGCATATGGTGGAATATTTTCCAACCATGTATTGTGAGTGAATGAATTATACGACACCGCTATAAGGGGATTGCTGAATATACACGTTATTTTAGTTACGTAAATTGGTGAAATACAGGCTGTTTAGTCAGGACCGGACTGGGGACTCGACGAAATGCCACATTTAACCAGAGTCGGACTCGGGTTTTTTTAACCGACTCCGCAGCCCTGTTTGAAATAGATTTTTTTTTGTATATTATTTTTTTGTATATTATGTTTTACCTTGAGTGCTTCTCATCTTTTTTCCCTAATAGCTGATAACAAAAGTTGTATGTGTATATTTCAACAGGTGAGACATGACCAGTGACCAGGGCCGGATTTAGGGTACTGTATGCCTAAGCCTATTTACCTATTTACAAGGAAGAACTTTGTAAACAAAGCTACAAAAAGTAGTGAAATACACACATGAAAAATTGAAATTATCTATACTGCAAAATAACACAAGGGGGGCACTTTTGACGTTTTTACATCTGAAGGTTTTATTTGCGACGTAAAATAGGAATTACAGGTCGTAAAACTAACTTAATTAGTTAGTCAATGCAAAGCTTGTTTTTGGACTTCGCCGGGGTATTTTTGTATTCGACTCTGTTTTGTCACTACATTCGCCGAGATGATTCCTAGATTTTTATTTTAATAATGCGTTACTCTTATTTGCCAAATCACTGTGCATAACCTATAGCTGAATATTGGCCTAAAAGTTGACCTTGAGTAACCCCGTAGCATACCTTGCGGGTTTCACGATGGAATGTTCTTTTGCAAACTCTTTGGGAAATCTCTGCACCAGGCATCACAAGTTAGTTGCTTGCCCAACAGCATTTGACGGAAACTTAAAGATTAGGCGAAGGTTATCGTCAAGTAATTGGTCGCCCGAAAAAATGCTGACGCCGCCCCACATGGTTACATATAAGCAGCACAGTAATTGTTTCGTCACAGCAACCGGCCTTCATCCCCCTTGCCACTCGCAAACGTACGGTTAGGCGTAAAACTTCGCGATATTAAAACGTAATAAAAGGTTACAATATTCTACTTTGAACATCCCTACTTGCCAGTAAATTAAAGAACGTGTCAGAGAAACGAGGTACAATACGTTACAAGAAAGGTCATATAAAAAGCACAAATTTAAGTTAACAGGCAAATTTTATAAATAAAGACACAGTTGGGTTTTGCAAACTACGACCTAGCTAGAGGGTTATGCCCGTGCCCCGTCCAGTTTACACTTAAAGGGTTGCCAGTGTAAAATAAATTGAACTATTTTAACTTCCGCAACCGAAACTTTAAAAACTTTTTACGTTATCGCCAGATTCGTCTATCTATAGTGTGAACCAACTTTATGAATAATGTCTTCGACGTTCAAACCTAACAACATCACTATCTATGCTTAAAAGGGACTCCAGCCATAAGACCGAAATAAGATCAACGTCGCAATAAAACACACTTCTGAATAAGACCAAAATAGGACCAATACATAATATTCGTAGTAACGTCTAAATTAAAATAAGTCCCAAACCAGTCAGAATAAGACCTAAATAGTCAGAATCAGGCCTAAACAACACTTTACCTAACCTCAAACCTCCCCCATAAGTACATCACTAACTCCCCTAATAATTTTAACCCCTACCCATTTTCTAACCCCACCCATTACCTATCAATAACCCCAAAAAGGGCTAAAAATTCAATGCAAAAACAGCGGCGCCCTAATGGCACTGGTCAAACTAGGGCGTCCAAACGTCGACAACAAAACGGCCCATGCCAGACCTAACACAGCGCCCGATCGAACCATACCCTCTCCCTTGAAAGTGATAGCACAGAACGTAGATAGCTCTTAACTCGTTTGCAGCATAAATGAAACGATTTATTTATCTATCACACACAAGACACATATTGACTCGACTCAGTCATTCGTTTTTAAGAAAAAACTGTATGTACCGTATCACTATTAGCCTTAAAAAATTTACTGTTAAAAAATTCAGGGCCGAATTTTTTCAGGGCCTAAGGCTATAGCCTTATTAGCCTATTGGTTAATCCGGCCCTGCCAGTGACCACCGTACTATCTGAACTCCACTATACCGAAACCTAACAAATTGTCATTGCATTTCAAAGTACATACTGTCAGGTCGCTTATAGATTTATTGTACATTCACATAATTCAGTTTAGCTCGCTTCCATTAAAATGGCTTACAACGCAGTAAAAACACGTGTTGCCAGTAAGGAGTGCATCGTTGACTGGTTTGCAGTAGAAAGGATACGACTAACATTGCAGTTGTAGCGACACGTCATCACATTGCTATTTATCACAGAGATTTTTTGTTTTATCGCTGTATCACCGTTTTAATATTTCGTCATGGAAATTTTTCTGTAAAAAACATCAATTGCCGATCTAGCAAGATTTTGCAAAGACACCATTTTTCACTGAGTCAGGCTTCGCCGGCTCATACGTACATCCGTTTTAATGTTAACGCATGTTTTGAAATTCGTAATATTGTCAACAATTCGGTATTTTTAGAATCGAATATGCGTTTGGCCCTTACGTGGCTTTGTCGATCGAAGGGCTTTTGTTTTAGCCATATTGGAACAAAAATATTATTTCCGTGTATAAGAGAGTCGAGAGAAGAAAGCTTAGCTGGAACCGCCCTTGTCACTTGAATGCCTACGTATTATAATATAACAAATAACTATTTTATTGAGTATGTACGTCTTGCCTTCCTTTATACAGATCTCTTCTAACGCCTTTATAAGCTTGCGTTATAAGATTCTTTATCATTAGTATTGTGAATTGTTATTATGATTTATTATTATGAAGATCTGTATCGAATAAAGTCTTGTCTGTTACTCAAGGAACCAATTGGAGTGCTCGTATGTTAGAAGCAGTCGATAATGAACAATTTAATTTGAATGCAGTATCTACATTGTAGTCGTAAGATTGATACATCGAGGCACAAAGGGCAATTAAATGAGTACTCATTATCAACCACATCCTCCACACTGTAAACGCGAATGCGTTAAGAGGCCAGTTAACGAGCAGGATGCAGGGAAAGGAAATATGGAAGGACGACTTTAGCAGGGTTTTAGCACACGCACAACGGACACAGTAATAACAAATACAGACGCTGGGTCCTCTACAGAAGAATTTAAGTATATTAGTTTTTAACGTATGATAAACTTTTAAAAACGTTTTGCTTATGAACCTATTTAACGTATATGATTAAACGTCTAGGTTTTGAAAAAAAAATGCGTTATTTAAAGCGTTTCAACAAAGATATTTAAATGGTAAGAAGCAAAGAGATTATTTATAAATCTCTTTGGTAAGAAGGTATCAATTATTCGCACAACAATTCGCGCAAAGTCCGTTAATTTTACTGATTCGGTGTGAAAAACAAACGTAAACAACTTGAAGACGTGGCTATTGTAAAGGTGTAAATTTCCAACATCCTGCAGTTTAACAGATTTTTGACGGTCAGATGTCTGAAGGTAGCAAGGATATTTCTGCTGCAGTTCTTGGAGCAAGGTAAATAAATACAGGCGCTCGTCTAGAATCCTACCACAACGAACATTATTTTGGTTAGGGTGCCGGTTAGCGTTTGGGTTTGGGTGAGTCCAGTAATAGTGTTAAACAATATTACTTGACCTACCCACACCCAAACACTAACCGACACCCTAACCCACATATTATGCATTGCTTAATAATCATTTCAACGTTGTGGTAGGATTCTAGACCAGCGCCTAAATACATCTTATGCATTTTTCGTTTTGAACTATATTTTTGTTCTTTTACTCTGTTGAATGATTTGTTTTCCATAACGTTCATAATCTGGTCAACAATAAACCCTTTATGTCAGTATTTTTATTTCAGTGCAGCAATGAATCCCCAAGCTATGAAAGAGTGGGTCCAGAAGAGGAAACAAAGTGTTCAACCTTGGTCTGACTTCATAAACACAACAAAGTTTCGCAAGCCGTCAAGTTTAAAACAATTGTCAAAAAGAGTAGTTAAGAATATTGAGCATTTTCAAACCAACTACATATTTGTTTTCACTGGATTAATTGTCTACTGTATGTAAGTTTTGTCATACCTTAGTGAGTAAAGAAAAAAACTTTTAACTGCCCTCCGGCCTTTTGCTTTAAAAGCAATGTTAGAATATAAGAAATATATTAAAGCACTATAACAGATGCAAATGAATAGATTTGTCGGGGCTGGTCGTGAATCCTACCACAGCATTAAAACCTTTATAAAAGCAACACCCACTATTTGGGTTAGGGTGTGTAATTACAATGTAATTTGCTGCCCATTTTTTGCAAAATCAGGGCTTAAAACATTTGAAGCATTTTTTTTACATTTAAATACGTACTTTTTTTAAAATAACACACTTGGTTTATATACTGTGCTTGTTTTGTTTTCGAAAAAGTATACTTTTTCAGTGCTTCATAAATAACATAAAAAACCTTAATGGACCCTATAATAACACCTACCTGCAACAGGGTTAAGTTTCAACTCGCTCTGGCCAAGTGCTGTTTGACAGCATCTTCAGACTGGCAATTGGCCTTTAAGCTTGGTTGTTGCTATCAGACCTACTGGACATCTGCAACAAGTTATGTTTAACACCAATTGAGGCCAGTCATACTAGAACAGTGCAATCACACTAAAATAGGTTTAAAAAAAATATATTTGTGAAAAACAATTCGTAAGGATGAAAGTTTCCAATTTATTTTGAGAGTGCTAGTCTGTCCATGCGAGTGCTGATTGATAGGTACTCATCCAACCAGGAAATGCAAATTTGAAGTCTATATCAACCCTGCACAATGACTTATATTGCTGTAGGCACCATTTTATTACTGATTTCTTTAATTATGTGTTGCTGCTTTTCTTATCAGTTAAAAATATTTCCAATAAAAACATATTTACTTTTAACCATTTCCTGTACCAATTTGTTTTGGCCTAATAAACAATTTGTAGTTTTATGACGAGCAAGTCTTGAAATTTAATATTACACCTGGACAAAAATATACTTGACAGATTTGTATTCTATCCACAGAATTACATCTCCTCTTCTTTTAATTGCCATTGGTGTCTTTCTTGGAGCGTGCTACTTTATTCATGTCAAAAATGCTGAAGGAAATATTAAAATTTTAGGTGAGTGAAGCTTTATTAAAGTATTCAGTTTAAAGCTATTATGTTACTCAGGTATATATAAACCATTTCAATATTGTTTGTAAACCCAAGTTGTGTTATTTTATATTTTTTAGGACATGAGTTTTCCCACGCACAACAATATGGTATCGCTGCTGCATTTGCATTCCCTTTATTCTTTTTAGCTGGTGCTGGAGCTGCAGTGTTTTGGGTCCTTGGTAAATTGCAGTTTTCTCCTCCTTTGGAAATAATAATTTAATAAATGTTTGTTTAAATGTTTTTAGTAATTAAAATTTTTAATATCTAGAAAGTTTTATAAAATTAACATAAAACAACTGGTTTAGGGGTTTCATTGGTCTTAATTGCAACCCATGCATCATTCCACATCTCATTAGAAGAGGGGACTGCCGAAGATGAAGAGCCATTTATGGAAACTGTATAAGCTGCTGTTTGATAAATGGAGTTATAATGTTATGGTAAAAATGAGTTAAAAATCTTGATGTGTGGAAAAAATGTTAAGTTTATTGTGCTTCTACAACTTAATGTAAAATATTGTTTTTTGGCAATCAAAGTTTAATTTTTCAATTAAAAACTAAATTGTTTAAGTTCTAACAGAAGATCAATTAATTATTTATTTCGTGCTAAAATTTGTTTATTCTTGCTAAGCCTAGATTTAAGTTAGAATGTGTTTTTGTGTTGTTTTATAGTATTAATTGCATGTGGCAATATTGTTATTTAAAGTAATTTTGTTACTTCCTAGGCATATTACATTTTGTGTTAACAAGAAAATGCCACAAAATATATTGCTAGCAGTTTTACACAAAACCGTTACCCACCTAAACTCAAGTTCTTTTAAATAAATCATCTAGATCATGGGTTCTTAAACTGGGGGGTGCAAGGTAACGCGAAGGACTGAGAACATATTTTTCACTAAAAGCGGCCCAAAGAGTTTAAGAATCCCTGATATGGATATTATTTCTAATATTAAAAACACGCACTTGTTAGTTTTTGTGATAGGAAGCTTTTCTTTACCTTGTTGCACTTAATAAAAAACGCTGCTTAAAAATATTTAAGTTTTTGTCAGTTTTTAAAGTGATAGTCTGGCCGATTATAGAAAACGCTAAATATAAAAAAAAAACTCTAATAATAAGTCCAGGTCAAAAACGTATAACAAGTCGGAATAACTTCCATTTTTGTTAAATACTTCTTAATATGAGGTAGCTCTAAGTTGATTTACGCCGAATAAAACAGCTTTTGTTCAATTAGATAAGCGCGCAAATCGTGGGTCGCAACCCCAAGAGATCGCATTTATGCACAGAATTATATAAATCTGTTTTGTTCTATACAGATGTGGACCCCTAACGTGATGAAAATGTAACCTAGCATTGCAGGAATATATTTTTGTGTGGTCAAGGGTTGTCCATCCTTATAAATTTAAATAAAAAGTTTTTCCAACTAAAACCAAATGCAGACAATCTTGCTGCGCTTGGCGCATTACCGTTCTTTGTGAAGATGTCGCGTTCTGGTTTAATTTTAAAACATCACGTCTTAAAATGTTTATTGCCCTCTCAAAAATACTTAGATGTGCGCCTTATAATGTTGAGTTTCCTCAAATGATTGCGAGACGTCCGGCATTTTTAGTAAGTCGCGCAAAATTTTTTTAGGCCTGCACACCTTCTCAGTAATTATTGCAGTAAGGTGCAGCGGGTGGGATTTGAAGGGGTTATGGCGGGAAGTTGATGGGGCTGCAACCCTAGGAACACATATTGTTTGCTAAATCATATTTTTTATCCGAATGAGACCTTACAAGCAGTAAAACTCGAGGCTTATTTTTAGTTGTGTTTATGTACCCTTTCTTTTTTTAAACGAACAAAACGCATAACACAGATTTGTCTCAGTAAGTAGGGACACAATATGTCACTGTGTTTTTTACAAAGCTATTTATTAACAACTTGAGAAGTATTTGGGTCTCGAGGCCTTGGTACGGTACTAGTAATTTTGGGTCGCGGCAAAAAGTATTTGCAGACCCCTTAATAAGATGAACACAAACTTATGTTTCAAACCATAGAAGGACTAGTAACTCGCACTCTCGGGTTACGAAACTTGGGTTCCAATCGTAGACACCGTAAATAAATTTGGTCCCAAAATGTTGTGTTATTATCTCATACGAACGTCGCCAATAACATGGACAGACTACTCGCATTATGCTGTTAACGAATGGTTACGTGACACAGGGAGGTTTAAACTCTGAATTCTACAATGCCTAATTAACTATACTAATTAGAACCTTATGTTACTCATGTGTTCTTCTCATTTATATGAGTGAAAGTAAATAAATAAAAGATTAAATATTATAGTTTTATCTGTTCTTTCGATTCGAGCTTATCACTTAATTTTGGCTATAATTATATAGGGAAAAACCGGGACCTATGATCAGGCCGGACCGATGAGCCACCCCCAATAACTTTAATATTTTAACACTTTAGCGCCTCCAACTTAGTTAGTTCTTTCGAGCAAGACTTCGGTATAGCGGTTGGTGTACAACCTGCCAATACTCTTTGAAAGCTTCTGAGTCACCCCAAAGATCCCATCAGTTCCTTTGACCAACGAGGTGTAGTATATTCAATCCCCTGTGCGGATTGTAATTTGGTCTATATCGGCGAGACCGGAAGGTCATTCAAGACTCGCCGAAAAGAACACCAAAGGGACGTGGCAAATAACGACGCAAAGAAGTCTGCACTCTCATACCATGCTGTTTCCCGAAGCCACCAAATTGATTTTGGTGGCGCTTCAATAATAGCACGAGAATCAGACTACAGAAAAAGATTATTTTCGGAATCTTGGAACATCCATAAGAAGGGTAACACCATGAACGTCAAAACTGACGTGGTGCTTTCTGCCTGCTACAGGCACCTGCTGAAGGACTAGAGGCAGTCGCTAATTATTTTCTTATCGTTTCGTTGCTCGCGTTTATTTCTACTTTTTTCCTTTTTTTGCTTTCCATTTACTGTACGAGCGTTCAGAGTCACCCTGACGAAGGCGGCTTGCATAGGTCGCCGAAACGTTGGTTAACAATTACAATTACCAGAGAGCTGTTTTTGATTTATATTACCATGCCTGGTAGCAACAGCTACCTAAAACATATTTTTCCGAAGCTGGTTGTCTGCAAAAGAATAGCCTTGTCAGTAAATGGTCACAGTTAGATAAAATTCTGTCATGCATAACATAATGAGTTCAAACATACAGACTATCTAAAAAGTGCTGTAGAGGAATTAAATAGCATGAGTTGTTCTGATTCGCCTCATTTCCAGTTTATTTATGCTCCGTGACAGTTACTGCTCACTCCTCCAGAAGGTCGACGTTTTGACAAAAATCTTTATATTCTTGCTGCCGAACTTCATAACATTTCTCCAGCTGCATATAAAAGGATACGAAAGTCCGGTTCAATTGTTTTACCGAGGGTGGAACTCTTAAAAAAACTACTCTTCTGTAGTCAAAGCTTCAACCTCAGCAGTGTCTCGTCAACATTCTTTTTTATGAAGTGAAGCTCACAGAAACACTTACGTAGCCTACTCAGGTAGTCGTGTTGTTGGTTATGCGCAAAATGGTTCTGGTGATACCAAAGTTCTTGCAACACATGCTTTGGTGATTGAAGTTGTCTGCCATTTTTGTGCCCATAGATATATACAACGCATTTACCCTGTTGCAAAACTTAATCCAGATCAACTCAAGAAAATTCTACTGGGGACTCTAGTAGCGGTAAACAATGCTGGTGGTAGTATAATTTCTAGTGTAGGTGATAATTGCAATACAAATGTTGCAGTTTATGGTTAATCACATGGCCCTGGTAAAGCCTTTATTGACGCTATAAATTCTTATGCTTTCCATGTTTTTGACTACGTTCATTCTTTTAAAAATATAAGAAATAACTGGATAACGGTGCATGATAATAAACTTTCTTTCACAAAAGGTGGAAACACATATATTGCAAGATGGAAGGACATAAAGCACTGTTCCAGGAAGACCGGAAAACAGCATCCGTCTTACCAAGATCACATACATAGCTGTGTACTCAAAATCTTTGCAGAGACAAAGCGTGCCTTTTGTATGCCAGATCTTCAATGACAAGACAGTTGATGCTCTTTCAACACTAAAGGATAAACTTGGCATTAACGAGGGCACCATCATTTTTGTCCAACTCATCACTGATTGGTTTCACATGATGAATGTGAAAGATCGATATTCCGGTATTAACATGCGTGACGAGTGTCGTCAACCATGGACCAAGAACTGCATTATATCCTCTTGTGCATGGTCAGGTGGTCGAGGTCGGACGCAGAAGCTTACCAATCAAACTGCAGAAGCATTTGTAATGTCTACAAGAGCCAACATCGTGGCGGCAAAGTTGCTACTGACTCAGCACAACTTCATCTACTCTACCTGGTGTGCTGATGGGGCCTTTAAAAAGTTCTTTGAGCAAGCCAGACAACGCAGTGGAGGTAACTTCTATATTGACATTATTTATAGATATCAAGGCAGCTGCAAAAAACAAAAACATGCACTTTTAAAATATGAGTCAACTCCGTGCGAGTCTCATGATGTTCCTTGCACCTCTAACATTTGCATTGATGATAATCAATTTGACATCACCATTGCTGACACTGAAGACCTAGTGCAATCTAATGACAGTGTCAAACATAAATGTATTTTTCTAGTTGGATATTTGGAACACAAATATCGAGCTAATATCTTGCGTATCGAAACTGAAAATGATGACGACCATCGGATTAATTCGGAGTTTCTCACAAATTTAAATAGAGGTGGACTAACTGTACCTCTACTCTCAACAGTACATTTTGTAAACTCAGCCAATAAACTGTTTGGTAAGTGCAACTTGCATTGCTGCCGAGCTCATCTCAGCCATGCTTTGCGTCGTATCGATAGTCCAATGGTTGTAATTCAAGGAGCATGTCTTACTTTATCAAACATTCTTTTGAAAGCATTTGTGCTTTTAGCAGTGACAAAAGAAAGACAACTCGGCTGTTTGAGAAGAAAAGAAAAACTCTCTACTAAAAACTGAACAATCTTTAGTATGCCAACAAGTAGTTTGATTACTTATTTCTACAAATTTCATTGTGATGAGTCCCTTGAAATAACATTGCTCTAGCAATTTTTACCTAAAAACGTTAAATATATATTGTAGAAAAGTTAACTTTCAATTATCTTATTTCAAGGTTCGTTTTAGACATGTTTCTGTTGAACTATCCAGGCTAAACTGTCCATGTATAGATTTTAATTCAGTCACAGGGAACATACTGTGTGTTTTAGTGGTTTAAGTGAGAAAATATGCAATATTTTGAGTCATTTTGCGCTATTTGTATGTGATTTAACTTTTAAATGGCCTTCAGATGACCTTGTAGAAGGTTAAAAGTATGAAAAGTAATTCCTCACCCTTCAAACCACCCCAAGAGACACCAGAATGAAGGTTCTACTATGTATTTGACACAAATTATGGTGGGACCCAAGTTCCAGATACCGAGCACAGAGGATACCAGTCCTTCTATTTAAGGTGTCTATGTTTCAAACAGATAATGACGCCATATCGTTATTAGCGGAATGACAAGTCGTAGGCTAATGGCAACATCTATGTTGTTAAATACACAACGATGGGTAAGAATGGCTGCTGCAGGAATGCAACTCAGTTGCAAACATACTCAGTTATATTTTTACCTGATATATGTAACCTATAGCCTACGATACCTACGCCTTTATAGCATCAGCATGCATCGAAAATTAAGGTAACTCCAGGGTTTTTTACTGAAAATGTGCAATTATTATTTTAGGAGACTTACATTTAATTATGCCGTAACGAGGTGTGTTGAAATGTTAATTTCCGCTTCGATAATTGTGTAAGTAGTAATACTTATAGGTTAGTTAGGCTATCGATGCGCATGCTTTTATAATTTTTGTTCCTCTACAACTGCTTATTAACCTACATATATACCAAATGCTGTGGTTATTTAGCCTACCTTGTCTCTCCAACAATCAACTTGGTAATAGTACCGGTATCAAACCAAAAGCGAGGTATAAATTCTTAGGGTGCATAAACTAGGGTTGGATCCAGGATATTTAATTCGGGATAAAAAATGTGTTCATTGGTTTTAATAGGTAAAACATTTACCTATGAAGGAGCCTTGACGCATTGGGTAAAAAGTTCGCAATACATTGCGTTTATTTGATTTAAAACTTTGACAGGTGTTACTTAACATATATAGCTAAGGTACGAGACTTAAAAGCACATTACCATTAGAAAACTAATAACATTAAAATATCTCACGACTCGATTGTAATAAAGGCGATTGTCAAGGTAGGTATGATATTGTTGTTTTGTGAAAATGTGTCACTAAGTTTTTTCAGTGTGCCACCACAAATTATAAACTAAAGCTAAGTACTACTGAATTCGACTAAAAAAGACTTAAATTTTTTTTAGGTAGTTGAAGTTAGCTAAATACATAGTTTGGGGGTCAGGACATGGTCTAAATCAGGGTGGTCCAAACCCAGGCCCGTGGCCCGCGACATCATTGTTCATGGCCCGCGAAGCACTGTTGAATTATTGTAATGCGTATAGTTGAGGGTTTAATCAAAGAAATATCCAACGATCAGCAAGCATACTGCAATTGTTTGGTTATGATTACATTTTTTTCCGGTTACACTATTAAATAAACCAGATTAGCCTATATACTATCGCTTATCAAGTTCGAATCCATGGGGTGACAAAGAACGCCTAATTTTTGTGATTTATTAGACCGGTTTGAAAGTCCACTATACGTACTTTATGGGACTTTTTAAAATGGATGTTTTGCGAACTTACAAGTTATATTTGCTTTTTATTTTCCGTCTTTAATATGAGTATAACATAAAAATACAGCCCAATATAAATTACTATTTCTGCCCCTTCAATGTAAATGAACGATAAAATATGCCGCTTTCGGGAAGTATTGTTTTACAGCACTGGTTCTCAACCGGGGTGCCCTGGCACTCTGTAGGGTGCCAAAAGATATTTTAAATTCTTTTGCTCTATTAGTAAGCTACTTAAAACAAGTGCGTCGCCAGCCAAAAAAGGTTGTCAAACACTGTTTTACAGGTTTTCACTATGACTAAAGGCTGACGCTCTCCGTGATGCAATTTTAGCCAAATTTATCTAGTTAACAAAATCTACGCTTATAAATGCAGTAAGCTTCTTCTAAATTGAAATTTTGTCAAATACGCAATTTTTTTCGCGCTTCGCGCGCACCTTTTTGCCAGTCTCGTTATCATTCGTTCCATTTGCGCACAAGTTCAACGATAGTAGCAAGTTTGTGGACCTTGTATGTCCTTCGACGTTACTTTTTGACGATGCTTTGCGGCGTCATCGTTGAACTCATCATACCCCGACCAAACGAAAATGTAGCCTGCTTTATGTGGCCCGCCAAGAGTATGCACAAAATATTGTGGCCTTCGATGCTGTCAACCTTGGACCACCCTGGTCTAAATGCTAATTTTACAAGATTTTGCGAAAACAACAAAAAAAACGGTGATAAGCTCATTTAAACGTTAAACATTTTGGCTTTTTTGGGGTGATAAAATATGGTAGGCCTGTATTTCAGTTACTCTTACATTGAAAGACACATACACAATTATTATGCTTATATTACGAGAGAATACATCAAAACAAGTGCATAATAAAGTAAACACACGAATCGAATTATAATTAAGTGTACGTTGATAAGGAGCCCATAAAAGTGGGCCAACATATCAAAGGTTAACAACCACTGGCCTGTAATCAACTTTTGAAAAAAATAGCGATACATGTATAAAGAAGAAACAGGATAAGTAAAGAAACGGGATAAGAACATTTGTTTTAAACACATTCATATTGACCTAACTTAAACAATAGGCCCTAATAAGGTTTCAAATTTTTAACAAAAATAAAAGTATCAGATAACATTGAAAAGGCGTTGTCGTGAAAAGCAATAAAATCTCAACGGCAGTTTGCATAGTGGTACAAGGCATTCGAATGACTCTTACGATAATTACGGCCTCAAATTTTGATTTTTTTTTTCAACTACGCAACCTGCCGCATAGCAGATTGGACAGTTAATTTAGGATACTTAAACACAACAATAGGCGTGCCTTCTCCCCCAATAGCGTTCTGATTTAATGCAAACAGAAGAATGCTGATCAGTGATCAGTGATCACCAAAGCAGTTGAACCTCTTGGATTTTGTAAGTAGGTACAATTAAACAGGGAGATACGACAACATTGTCACATTACACATCGTTTAAACTAGACAACATTAACACATAACTTTCACACAGTAGTTGTGCTCGTTATTAAATACATGATTGACAGGGTATTATACTGGGGTAAAAGTATGGTGTATACAATTCGATTTGCACCCAATCCAAGTGGTACGGCCAACTTTTTTGCATGCCAAACAACACTGCGCATTACATGTTTAACAAACAACGACACCACCCAATATAACAAAAGGTAGCTGCTAATTTTATTGTTGCTAAAGTCAATGATCGTTTTGCAATATGGATATAACCATTTTTTTTTGTAGAAAGAAAGCTTTAATAAAACATCAAAAAAAAAAACAATGTAACGTTTTGATTTCGAAATTCTGCAAAAAAACAACTAATTTAAAACATAGTAAAGAAAAATGCTTTGGCGTTACACGGCTTCACAACTCTTGCCAACAAATAGATAATTTAACTTTTCCGCTTACAACATAAATATTCAGGTCTAAAATTATTAAATGCTATATAGTAGTAAGCTAACAGTGAGGTATACAAACTACAGAGCAAACATTGTCTTGTAATGTTGTGTATGCGAGTGTTCTAACCGTGTGTATGTTTTAGAGTAGATCCTTGGATAGGTAGTCATTATTCGTAAAATATTGCCAATGACTTTAACTATGTTAAACAATAAAACGTTTTATTGATAACGTGCATGTGTTATTGTAAATTACTAAACAACAACTAGATACTCATAAGCATAACACCAGTTATTAGTAAACTATTGCACGGAACTAAGCAAGGTTGAACCGTTCAGCCTTGTAAAATTTTCCAGTCAAACTGGGGGTTGGGGGCATGTATTAGTGAGGGGTATGGTGGTTCTATCAACTGCCATACTCCCAAATCAGGAGATTCCTCAAGTACGATTGATCCACAGTACGGAACCTAAATAATAGAAAGCAATATTAGTCATAATAAAACCATGAAATAATTTAACTTTCTAAGGTTTAGATTGAATTAAAAATTGCTCTTGCCAATCGGGTTAGTGCCTACTAATCAACATTCGCCAGGGCGAAATTCACTGACCAAGAAATACCAACACGCAAAATTTGGGCTTTAATCGTCCGGAAACCATTATTTGTCGTAGATCAACCAAATGGTTCCGGTAGGTCTTATAACAACAACTAACTTTTCCAAAATGGCACATGTCAGTCGGACTCGTGGGTGTAAATGAAATCTCAACCTTGAATTCTTGCAAAGTGTTTTTTTTTATCAGTATTATAACTGCTTTTTATTTAAGTGTAGTGATTTACAACTGTGGCAAAAGTAACATAAACTGAAAATTTCACAGCATACAAAACAAACCAAGCAATAGGGTAAAGTACGCATCGTTTAGATTTTGACATTTCTTCACACGACATTAGTCGGACCTGCTGTATTAAATATATCTTATGTTGGCCCAACCCTAATTGACGCAAAGAGCCTTCTGTGGTTCGTGTTGGAATGTCACAAACCTCATATGTTGTAGTGGCTTTATCTTTTACTTTTTATTTTTGCACATAGAGGAAAATCTGCATATATGCCCATTCGACGCAAACAAAATAGAAAAAAGCTTTGAAACCACAGTTATGGGGAGATTCAAAATCGGCAAAGTTTATTGCTCTTCCAACCTTAGTAACAATGCTAACAAATTCTGGCATTGCTCTTGAACTTAATCCTTGTATTTGTCGTGAAATGCTATCCAAAGAACCAGCATGTCCCACAATCATGATGTCACCTTAAAAACAATATTGAGTATTAACGTCCACCTTTTCAAAGGTGTTTTTCTTTATAGCAAATCCATAACACACCTTTCTATAAACTAAAGATTATATTTATAGATTTGACAAATAAACTGCACGTAACATTTAACAAAAATTAAAGCTGACAGGGGAAAATATCAGCAGACATTACAAAAAATGCACACCTTGCGTTTCTTTAATAATGCTTGTTAGAAACTTGTGACCGCGTTTGAAGTAGTCAGTGCACCTTTCACTTAGAGGCATATCGTCTGGTTTGAACTTTGACCGGTAAGACTTGTCAACATTTATTCCAAACGAATCCAATGCATCGGGATTAAGAAATTTTGGAAAACCACCTGCAAATACAATGTGCAATGCTACATGATTAAGTAACATTTTTCTTACGGACGGCCGCGGTGAACTTTATCTAGAATTAAATGATTAAATATTCACTTTGCTGGTTTACTTTAACTACACACCCGAGTCTTTGTTAAATCTGTATATCTGTGTTTCATAAGATGTTGATTTGCATTGCAATAAGCTTTACTATAAAAAATGTCTATCCTAGCTTTAGCCTAAACCAGGGGTTTTCAACCTTTTTTTGCTCATGGCCCACTAAATTAGTAAAAAAAGGCGGTGGCCCATTTAACGTTTAATGAAAAATATAAAGTTTCAACAACACAATAAATTAATAAAGCTTGTAACTTATTTCAAATGTGTTACGTCGCCCCATACTTAATGGCGTGGATTGGGACCGCCCAGGCGAGTAGTTCAATATATAAAGCGGGGCAGTAAATATCATGAGCAGCCAATATAAAAAGAAGTAGTTTATAATAAAATGCGGCAAAGGCGCCGGAAATTTTACGCATTACATTCCTTTATCTTCTGATTTTGTGGTTTTACAGACTTTCTGAAAATTTCTGAAACCAGTTAGAGTCCTAAAAATTGTACTTTCTTGCAACAGCTGACGGAAAACAGAGGGCTTTTGATAGCATTTGGAAAATGAAACCAGACATTGGTCTTTTGATAGCATTTGAAAAATGAAACCAGACATTGGTGTTTTATATTTTGCAACTTCAGATATTTTTCGAAACAACTCCCAAGACTAATTATAAAATGCCAATAATATTTTTACAATGATATTTTTGGGGTTTTGAGCGCATGGTTAATCTCCCTTTCCACGTTGGGTGTAAAATTTGAAAACAATTGTTCTATTTTTATACTCCTGTTAGTTCCTGGTGGTTAAGTCATTCAATTTATGACAATAGAAGGTAACATAGGTTTCAAAAAAGTTTAAATTATTATTAAAGTTCATAAATTTTTACCTGAAATATTGCATAAGGTCAAAATACTTACAATAAGACTGATTGAAAAGTACCCTGAAACACAAGTAGGCCTAACACAACTACGGGAACGTCGCGACGCACCGGTTGCGCAGCACTATAAACGTAGCAAAGAATAATACGAAAGCAAGGTGTTTGCCATTGTTAAAAGAAATGATGTTACAAATATAACATTAGGTCGAGGTTTTTTGTTATTTATCTGTCGGACTCTTATGTGTTCATAATGACACGCTTTTTGACATCACTGTATGCAAAGCTCTGTGGCCCACTGAAAACAGCGTCATGGCCCACTACTGGGCCATGGCCCATAGGTTGAGAGCCTCTGGCCTAAACCCTAGAAAATAAAAATAAAAACGATGTGTTTATTTCTTTGAACTTAACTCTCAAATTAAATACAATAAACTTCACTAATTACCCAGTTGCATCTCTTTAAAGTAAAAAGTCGCTTTTGCACTATATCATTTACTAACATAAAACTAAAAAATATAAAATATTAATAGGTTAAATTGTATATAATATCGAGCCCGTTATATAGACTACTAATGTTGCAATAATCTAAGTGAGCTTTATTGATCTAAATTAAGGCACCGAAATGATCTCGAAAAATGAGGTGTTTGTGTCAGTTATTTTAAAAAACAAGTTAAATTCGACAACATTTATTTACTCAAAAGACTTTATATCTTTAAAAGAGGTGTCCTTTTTTCCTTATTTTTACACAGGTGACAAACCTGAACTCCACTTCATCCACTCATACAAACCAAGATCTACCCTGATTGGCTGAAGTTTGTCTTGCTCCATTCCTAAAAAAAATGGTAAAAATAAATAATAATCGTTTTTATGCAGAACAAAAAAAAAACACTGAATAACCAGCTATAACATTACGATTTTATTCTCTATAAGTTCAACATAACATGCATAGTTGTCCAATCCAATCTGCCTGGCTAGAAGTACTGCAAACCATTTATTTATTAACCAATTGTGCTAAGCTGCTGGGTTACAAACCTTTTAAAATAGAATTCGCAGTTTGTAAGCACCTCAAGGAAGGGCTTGAATAAACATGAGTTATGGATACTCCAATCTGTCTCAAGGCTTGTCCTGTCAAATTCGCCTAAAACATATCATTCAATGTTAGAAAGCAGGAATTACATTCTAAAAAAATACATGCAGGTAAACTTAAGTTGCTACTTTTTATATTGCTATGCAACAAAATTAAATATATATATATATGTATTGGTATCTGTTACTTTGTAAGTAAAAAACATAAATGAAGCAGGCCCAAACGTGCGACACGCTTTAGGCCAACAGTTAAAAGAGAACAAGTTACGCTAAACAATACGAGGTAGGATGTTATTTTTTTGTATATCTGGTGCGCTTCAGTGGGCTTCCCTTGGGAGTATGTGTGGATATGCTGAGCCCGTTGCAACGTGCTTAGCCAAACGCAGCGCGCCTTTGACAGTAAACAATATTTACGTTTTAGTGACGGCCATCAACTACAGTTGTAGAGTAACATTAACCTTCGAATTGTTAACAAGTTTATATACATTAACGTAACAGCGCAAAACCTCATGCCTTCTTACAGTTTGTTAACCAGGAAGCAACAATTTTTTTGTCGTTCTAAGACAGGGGTGGAAACTTACAGCCAGCGGACAGGATCCGGCCCGCCAACGAAAATCATCCGACCCTCGACGTCTTTTTCAAGCCGGACACAACATAATGTCCCACATTTTTAACTAATAACAATACGAAAAATGCAAAAATCGCGAATCTTATTTCACTTTAAAGTAGGTTTTACTTTTAAAAGAGTCTTCCAGACCGGACGTATGGTCTACTCTAAGTGGAAATTATTCGGAGCATGGAAATCTTAAAAATGAAAGTTTCTCAAAATTAATGTCGATAATGATTTCGCTGGTGTATTCCGTATTTTATGATAAACATATAAGAACAAGAGCATAATAAATAGGCATCTTTTATTTTTTGTGTGCCCAATGCGTATCCTTGTAAATTAAAAGGTTTGCCAATTTAAACGCAATTTTTTTTCGCGCTTTGCGCGTTGCTTTTTTTAGGACGAGTTAAAAAAGCCACACGACACTTTTTACGGCCCGCCGAGAACTTGTTGAGTTTATTTTGGTCCCAACTAGGAAAAGGTTGCCGAACCCTGATCTAAGACATATTGTCTTCAAAATACCGCGGATGTTTTGACAAAAAGTTTGCCGTGATGCTTGATTTAATATTGGACGGGGCACTATAACGTCACCCCTGTTTATAAATAGTGTGACTCAAATTGCAGATCGTTTCCTGCGCTCTGAGCTTTTCAGTGTAGTCGCCAAGGAATATTACTTCCAAACAGGTCACTGATTTAAGTTGGAGCCATTAGCTTTATCGCTAATTTATTCAACCCACCGAAAACGATTTAATACCTGGAGTTTGTTTTTGTATTCAATAAGACTCAAGTAAATAATGGCCGTTTCCACACGAGTCGTATCATTTATAAGTTGGGTTTAACATAACTTCCTTAGAAACTTTAAAACAAATAAATTTTGCATGAACGATATTTTGTATGTTAATCTTCATAAAGTATAATTAATATTATGGCAAAGTGTTTATTCGAATCATGTCACTTTCAAATACAATCAGTGGCGAATTACATAAGCATTACCATTTCCATTTTCACAATGAAGGCTACATGTTCCTAAAAATCGCATAACAGAAAAATGTATTGACCGCCGCGTGAAATACTTTTAAGACATACACAATTTCCATGCATGTTAAACAATTTTTTCAAATAATGTTCAAGGCGACATAGTATTAAAACTGGTGAATACCTTATTTATACTAGGCAACCGTGGGTATTTCGTCTAGTACCCAAAAAATTAAATTTTAAACTGCAAAAATCAAATGATCTTGAATACAGGAACGATAATTATTTTTAAGTTATACACAATAAAAAACCTGAAAAATTCCCATTTCGGTTATTGGACTGTCATGAACAAAATCTTTGGGACCTCCTACCCGCTTTGGCAATCGCTTTGGCATATTTAAATTCTTTCGATGGTAGTTGCCTGAACAAGAATTAATATTTAAAATGTCTCAAGCTACTATAAAAAATTAAATACTAATTTAACATATTTTTACTGGTTATTATCTTCAAAATAAAAAAACTTATATTTGTCATGTTGAAAACATTTTTTCCAAAAAAGGTTATTAACATACAGTATAAAACCATACCTTCAGAATCAAACGACAATTGAATCCATTGCTTTCCGAAGGTCACATCAACTCTTTCACAGTGTCGAAAAATGTAAATGCGGCGAAATGAGTTATGCACTTTTTTAAGTATTGGAGTTTGCCCTTTTGGTTTTTGAACCTATATTAATTTTTTTTTTAAATAAACATCTTTTTCATTGTCGACAACATTTAATTTTATTCACAATCCAATGAAATGTTTTCTATTTAATATAGATTTAATTGTAAGAAATCATTTCTGCTTTTAAAATTCAGATACTAAAAAAATAGTTTCTTTATTGGTTAATAATAACACAGGCTATATAGAACAATCAATTAGGAAACAGCAAACTGCTAACCAAACAAACACAAAGAGTCACTTCACAATACCAGGAAGTAACAGTTAAGCGTAAGGTCATACAGACTGAAGGTGGCATAACTTAACTTAAAGACATAAATGACTGGACATACATTGAAGCACATCTGACCTGACTTATTTAAACAATTAAGACGGATTACCATGACATTCAACACTCAAACTTACTGTTGTATACACGTCATCCTTAGGGGGCCTTGGTGGTGGATCAGAATTTAAAGTAGTATCTATTGCACTGTTTTGGTTTACATTTACTTCTGTTGTTGATGATTGACCAACCTCATGCAGTGTGGTGCTAATCAAATCCTGGAATTTTTTTGTTTTAAAACAATTTAGTTTTAATGCTCAAACAAATTGATTTTATCACATATTAATTACTCCTGGCAACATGGTCAAAAAAGCAAATACTTGAACAATATGTTAACATTGAACTTTAGTGATTTATTGGCCAATCTATTCTACACCCTTACAAAAATTCTAGTATTACACAACTAATCTAAATAAGTTAAAGTATTTTAAATATGCAATTGTAGTGTAAAAAATTCACAAAGGTCAACAAACAAAAAAAATATCAACAAAAGGTTTTTCATTTGTGATTGGAGGTTACTTGCTGTTCAGATATACATAATGTTATGATCAATACAACTGACAATGTTGGATTTTAACTTCAGAAAATAAAATATTTTTCTGTTAAAGTATTATATAATGTGGAATAGTTATCATCAAAGTAGATTGTAGTCATTAATGAAGAGCTCTAAGCCCAATAAGTTCTGGCAGATTAAGGTATATATATGTTAATAAATTAAAAAAATAAATAAAAGAGCAAATTATTTAAAAAATAGCCAATATAATCCATTAGAAACAAATGTAAACTATGATGATATATGTCTTTAAAAAATTAAAAATAAGTAAAAGCTATTACATGAGTGGACACCTAAAATAAGGTTGTGTCACACAGTTGTGACCGAGTACTGATAAAAGTTGCCAAAATTTTGCACATGGGCCCAAAAGATGAGTGCATAAACTGACTAAATTTTAGTGATTATAGCAAAGTATTAAGTCGGCTAATTTCAGAAACAACACATCACATTGCAATTAGGTCCAATGGTAAAGTGCCACAATCATTTTTTAGACCATCTGCACATATAAAACCTAAATGTTTACAAATTTTTATTTTAATTCACATTCTACTCCAAGTGTTATAACATAAAAAAATTAATACGAAATAAGATATATATATTATTTATTTTTGGCACTTATAGAGTTCTTTTATTTCATCATCTTTATATAAAAATACCACCAAATAAGCAAAATCAAAAAAAGCACATTTCCATAAGTATAAATAAAGCCTTTAAGCGCGAAAGAAAATTCAGATAAGCCTTCAAACCAAAAATTTAAACAAATAAGTTCATAGAGACATACATTTTGTAGCAAAACTTGTGTAGAAGAGTATCCAGATGTATGGAACTCATCTGCTCCTCGCGAATATTTTCGAGTTAGCTTTGGCTGCCCATTTGTTGATTTACCCGAAATTACAAAACTTCTGCAAAAGAATAATATATATGTTAGTTATACAGTCTATATACACCTTTTTAAACCAAATTTTATGAAGTTGCTAGTTCTCTTGTTATCTATAAAAAAAACTGTTAAAAAACAGATGGAAGCAGTAAAAAAAATGAAATTAAGTGTATACCTTACCCCCTTTAAAAAATTAAGTAAAAATGTTGATGTTTAAAAAAGCAGTATAAATCATAATTATAAGGGTCAGTCACAATCATTTTTTTCTAATGGGCCATTTCCTAAAAAAATTTTTAATTCGTCTCCAACAAAAATTATATTTTATAAGCTGCAGAATTTCGTGTACATTATAAGCTACATAGTTTCATGTGCAAAACCCTTGTATTAAAATAATTTAAAAAAAGGCTTGTATATCAGGGTATCCAACTAGAGAGACCCATTATATATATCAACATACTGCATTTTTTTATTTTCATATGAGTGGTATCTATATCTGTGTATACCTATAAAATAAACTTCTAAAAAAATTGGGTTTTAATTTTGGTCTTTACCTACTGCCCCCTAAGCCCTGAGCATACTCCCAACATTTGCTTTAACCTTGTCGACTATGTCGGACGAAGAATCAGCCAGAAAACCGAAGAAATTGGTTCCAAAAAGACATATCAAAAAACACTTATTTTTTAAAGATCCATTTCACTAAAAAAATGGTTGTTGTTTTCACACATATTGAATCTAATATATTTTTAAGCACGAATAGGAACTACAGTGTTCGCAAAAACCCTTTGCAAACATGTGCATATTGTAACAATAGAATAATCTCTCAAATTTTGAAAACTTTAAACAACTCCCATTTGAAGCAGGTGTGTAAACTGTAATGCATAAGTAGAATAATCTCTCAAATTTTGAAAACTTTAAACAACTGCCATTTGAAGCAGGTGTGTAAACTGTAATGCATAAGTATATGAAAAGCCTAAAAAACATGAAACATAATGCAAATACCAGGTTGTTTCCAAAACTTGATATTTTGGCTATATAGTAAGTATAATCCAACAAAATAAAGTCTTCAGCAAATCAGTCCGTTTTTATAAAACGTTATTGTGTGTTTGTTCTACTTTACTACAAACATAACTGTTATGCAGCCAAATATTGTTCTGCAAAAAATATAAATTTACTACTGCCAGCAATACCAACCAATACTTGACAAATACAGTGTTCGCAACTCATAGGCCATTTTGTCCAAGGTCAGTATGTTTTATGAGGGAAAGTTACTTTTGCAAGGAAAATAGCAAACCTAAGGAAAAAGAAAATAGCGAACTCTCGATCAATAATGCAAGCAAGCAGGCTAGAAAAACAACTAGCCTGCAGTGAGGTTTGAATTCACGACCTTATACCGGGTCCGCTGACCTACAACTGAACTACACAGGCTCAGAGAGGAGTGAGTTGACAAAAAATCGGGAATGCTTGCTACATTCTGTAAGTACAAGGAACCTTATTTGAAGGGGATCTATAGTAACCATTTCATCTTTTAATGAAGATACACAGTTACATACACATTGGTGTTAACAACTGTGACCTAGCCACCCTGAAGCTTTTTTCACCAACGATTATGGCGTATGTATTAATAGTACACCAAAATCCGATGATATGGTACTGCAGATATTTTGATATCACCAAATATGAAATAAAAAAATCACCCAAAAATGGCCTGCCCGAATGATGTCTATTGTCCCAACTGCTCACAAATGTTCTTGCGCAACCACAAAAATGCTCACTGATATCCAGGGTTGCCATCTGCCACGAGCAAAATTTAAGCATGCTTCTATATCAGTGGAACCCCTTTTTTGGCTCGCGGCACACTTAACAAATCTTTACAATTTCGCAGCACACTTTTAACAAAACAACAATAGAGTAATTTTACAATCACCCTTATAACACACAATAAACCATCTGTAAATGTCTCAAACTGGTAAATGTCTCAAATTATTTATTTGTAATGAATAGTGCGTATTTAAGTCTAAAATGCTTACGTGTATGCCAATCTGTATTACAAATAATCACTTTTCAATATTAAAAAAATGTTTCGCCGCACACTTGACAATTTCTCGAGGCACACTAATGTGACGTGGCACACAGTTTGGGAATCACTTTTCTATATAATGATCAGGGGTGAATCCAGGATTTTTGTTTGGGAGGGGCCATGCTAATTTTCAGAAATAATGCAAGTTACGTCATACGGTGACATAATAAATAATAATAACAAATAATAATAAACACACCGGTGGCTCTAAAAATTGTTTTAATGCAGCTCAAATTCAGTCTAATCACACACAAAGTGCATAAAAATTGCATAAAACTTTTTATTTAAGAGAAGACTTGACTCCTTGTTCATAGAAACATATAATAGTTGCATATTTCTCAAAATAACAGAATTTATTGACCAATTTAACAAAAATTGTGTCTTGTACAGTTTAAGTCACATGACGCAACCTGCCATAGTACTCATAGTGTCTGGGAGTGAATTGATTCCTTAAAACAGATAAAAAACATATGGAAAGTGCGAAAAAAGCAAAGCTCGAAAAATGTTATTCACTTGCTTGGTAAACGTTGACAAAAATATAGTTTTGTTGGGAGTGGTGGCATGGCCTGGTTCACCCCTTAGTTATACCATAGTACTTTACCACCCATAATCCTTTAATGCAAGACTTAACACAATTCTTGTACAATTAATAATATCTTTTATTAGCCTATTTATGCTTAAGTTTAAGATAAGGGGTTTCTCTGAAGAAAGCTGACTTATGAAAAAAGTAATATGTTAGCTAAATTTTTATTTTGACATTGGATGTATAGTTCACACGAAAAACTTTAATTCTCTAAATGATATTTAGTCGGTAAAAACAACTACATTTCTAAATCTACAATCATGTTGGAAAACCATGTTGAGTCATAGGGGGCACTAGTTAAAAACATTGGGAAACACTATTGTATAGACTACATCCACTTTCAAAAACTTCAAGTTCCTTTCTGACAGAAAACAAACCTAAAGTTAGATAAGCTTTGTGTTGGTTATGGTATTTTAAAAAGATCTAATAGATCCGGGCTTTTTACTGATTTGCAGTGCGCCATGAAAGAGTATATTTAATTAATTTATTTAACTTTGGAGGGGGGTAATAAAAATGTAACAAATTACAGAGTCATCTTCTGCGCAAGCAGGCAAAAAGACCAGGGAACTTTTTTGTGATAACTTTAAATTAAGTATTTAACTGCTTTATCATATTAAAACCTGCAGAATAGTAAATTATATAGACAAAGTCTTAATTCTGCAAAGTATCTGCTCTGTTGCTACATACATACTTGTGCATTGTCCAAGTGTCTGTATCTGTTGACTTTTCTGTGTGCGAAGCTGGAAAAAATCCACTACATCCAGTCATCCACGATGTGCCATAAAACCATCCCTCAAAGCCTGATCTAAATGCACAATGTTATAAAACAAAGCAAGGCCTTGGAATAAAAAAATAAATATATTTAAAATATCATACATTAGTGGGCTAAAAAATTTTGCAGATGTGATATAGGAGAACTATGAAATAAATTACTTTAAATACCGTGCTTTAAAAAAAACATTGAGATTAGAGCAATAGTAGGCAAACAAACTTTGTCCATACAGTAAAGTTATTTAGAATATTTGTCATATACAGGATTAAATGTAAAAAAATAAAAATTCAACAAAAAACGAGCCTACTTTGATAAGTTTGCAACATCTTCAGGACCAACAAATATACAATCTCCATTGATTAGTTGAAGATGAGTTTCTGATTCTGGAGCATAGGGGTATAGCACACGGAGGGTCTATAAAAGTAACCGTGTAGTCTATTTTGTACAAGCAACAGAGGACAATAAATTAAAAACCTGTGTCTTTACCTGTTTGTTTAAAGTGTTTAAACAAGCTAAAAACCTAAAAACAAATGAGGCGCAATGGAGTAAATTGCTAATATACGCTTGCGACCAGCAACAAATTAAAGTACAAAAATTAAACTAGTACAACACACCTAGCAAAAGTTATATTCATTCCATAGTCTAGTTAAGTAAACACTTAAAAAACGGAAAAACCTTGCTAGAACATGGTATTTAAGAAACAGATTCAATCTTAGGTGCTAACCCTGTGAGTAACAGCTTTAGGGAAAAGTTTTAAGTTGCAGAGGTTACTTAGGATACAATGGCCACATTGCAAACACTGTATAAATTTGAGCAAACATAAAAAAATTGCATAAACTAAATTAAGTAAAAAAGTTTAAAAAATTGTGGCAGGGATGTTATAAAAGTTTTGAACAGGGCCACTATATAGTTCCCGTAATCAAACAAATAAAAATTCACATAAAAAATATTTTGTAGAAATTAAACCGTGGGCTGGAATAAATTGCTTTGCAAGCCGAACCCAACATATTTTGCCCAGATCTATATATTTTGTAAATTAATCATGGTTATCAATAAAAAAAAAAAAAAAATCAATATGAAAATTAATTTTAGGAACATCAATAATAAAACAAACAATTATCTTGTGTTTCTTAACTTACTTCACTTTCCCCAAACTTTGGGTCTCTGGAATAAAGTCTCAGCTCCCATGTTGAGCTAAGTTTTAGATCAATTTTCTTTGCCAAGCTTTCTAGCTGGTCAAACTTAGCAGCAGGAAATTTATAAGCCAAAGTAATGTGCAGTTGCTTGTTACTGTGTGATTCAACTTTAGTATCTAAAAAAAAAATTTTTTTTGCAACAATATACAAATACATTATAATGCAATACAAAATACAAAATACATTATAATGCTCAACAATGTTATTTAACTGGTAAAATAAAAATTTTATTTACACAGATTTGTATATTTTATAAGTTCAGTATAGAATAGTGCTTTAGAATCATATGTCCTATGAGGCACACTAAAAAGGTTTAAAAATTTTGACGTATTAAAAAGTCGATAATAGTATTGGGTAATTGGAATCCTAAAATTTATTTTAAAAGTGATAGTTTTAATATGGACTAACAATTACTTGCCATACCTTTTTTCATTTATTTTGTCAATTAACTGTTTGAGGGCTAGCAGCTACTTGTAATGTCATGGGCTTATCAATAATAATCCTTAAATAAGCTTGTATTGCAGATGTAACAATCCATTAAGTCATGCTAAATTGAGACTTTGTTTTTCAGTTACTATTGCTCATTAAATGTCTAATAACAAAGTTTCATTCAAAAGATAAAGGAACAAAAAATGTATTTTTATATAGTTGTGAGTAAATTCTCTTCCAGAACATTATGAAAGAAAAGTACTGTGCTAACAGAGCTAAAGCCCAAATATAACTTGTTTTTGCACATTTTTGCATAGGGCTGGACCCTTGGCTAATAAAAGATAATTTAATGTCTTTGTTGTACAAATGCCAGATTAAGGATTTTGATTTGAGGGGCACATAAACATTTCCAGATTATCACAAGTTGCGTCATAACGTGATGTCATAATTTAAGTTATGGTATCACCTCAATAAATGGGGAAAAACATTTTACTACAGGCTTCTGTTGCAAATAAAGCCTCCACAGATATTAAAGCACTCCAGCGGAAACAAAGAAACAACCCATTTCCAGCTAGTGGTTAAATATTTCAAAAGTCTTATCTTTGAATCTGCTCATCACAGAACCTTTTTTCTGCAATTTTATGTATTTTATATCTTCAATTATTCCCAGTATGAAGAAAATCAGAAAACATGGGTTCCAGCCCTTTAAATAAAGCATGGAATGACCTTTACTGAAAGGCCAATCAAAAAAACAAGTCAGCAAAGTTCTAATTTTAGTTACACTATTAACAACAGACTACCTTGTGAGGGGTCCGTTTTGCCTAACACTATGTATCGCATGAAATCCTAATTTCTTTAAAATCTCTAAAACCTGAAAAATCCAACTGTTTTGGATTAATAAACAGGCCCTTATCTACAAATTATTTAACAAAAAAGTAACTTCACGTTTACTTGAACTTTGAGAGCCAACACATAATTTTACTGTAATATCCTTTTATCAACTTTGTGCAAAATCAAATCTGACATATATATTTTGGGAAACAAACATTTCTTCGACGATAATCAATTTTCAGCAAACAAACATTGATGCTGGAAATTTTTGTTAACAAGAAATGTGAAGGTCCGCTTTTTCCCCAGGGTATGTTTTGCCCCACTTTCCCCTAAACTCAACAGAAACCTGGGAAAGTGAAAAAATCTTGAAACATTGCACTACACTTAGCAAGGTCTTGTGGCACACCAGGTATGAATGCTTGTTAGAATACAGAAATGTCATAATGAACCTTAAATTTAGGTTTTGTTAAGCTCTTTTACTGATAAAATCACAACAAAGCAACCACCAAGAATATTGTCACAAATCATTTTCAAACAAAGCATAACTGACCTGCTGCCTTTTGTGCCTCATCAGCAAAGCAGTCCGAGAGTTTTCTTAGAAAGTTAGCAGCACTCTCTCCCAAGAAAAGGCCAACATAGTTTTGTGTGGAAAAGTATTCCAAGTCAAACTTGGCAGGACAAGCAGTGGTCTGCGCTGCTCGGCCACACGCTGTTTTTATTGCTCGCATCAATTTGGAAACATTATCATCTTTGCACTGGAAATGGATGTTACATAATGTACAAAATATGTATGGAAAACACATCAATTGCCATACCCAAAATACAATCCAACTATTAAATAAACACCATTTTTTTAAGTCTGAAGATTAATGCACAAATCAAGATTTATAACAAACAAAACAACTTAATAAGGGTTGATACTGAATTAAAAGGTACTCCTGTCAGTCTGGGGAGTCTAAAATAATTAGCACCCCCCAGATGGAATAAAAATCTAAAAATGCTGTCTGCAAATGCATAGTTCTTATGACCTCTTTCAATTTCAGGTTGCAGTGAGATAAAAAAGGAACAGGTTTGTAGTGAGATGAAAATGAATTTCATGTTTCACAACTTGCCTGTGTTATAAAATTTCTGTTATTCTACGTAATGAGAATCCTCCACTTGTAAAAAAAAAAATGCATAGTTCTTATGTGACCATCCCTAAGTTGTTATAAATAAATGATTTATTATACCCATGATAAAATAAGGAAAACATAAATAAGATTTTTTTAATTGTTTTGCACGACAAGATCAACAGACAGAATCGGTAAAATATAAATAAATGGTTAAAAGAAAATTAATCTTCAATATATAAGTTTTTCTAGGCAAAAAAAATTTAGTTAGGGTTCTGTCCAAGTATTTATCTTGTTTGTGTAATAATGTTGTTTAAAATGTGGGATGCAACTTTGTAAAGAAATGTTAGCTTTAGCAAAATTACATTTAGTCCACGACTAAACTTTACAATGCTAATCGCTACAGAAGTCCTAGAGTTGGGAAGAACTGCTGAAATATAAAGTATCCCAATTGGCATATACCTATAAATTGACTGAAAAACAAAAAATGTTTCATCCTCAATAGTTTTTTTATTTCATGTGACAACTATGTAATGGATGGACCATTAAAACCCTCTGCATTACGAATTATTACCTGTCTATTTGTATATTTGTGTTGTTTACCTTGAAAAAGGAGCATAAAGTTACATGTGGAAAAGAAATATGAACCCCATTTCTTCCACAGGTCGATAATGACTGCTGCCAAAATTCATCCAACTGAGCACCGAAGGGGCCTACATGTAAAGTTATTAAAAAAATACATTTTATAAAAAATTTGGCAAATTAATCCATTTTGTTTAGTTCAAGTTACTTAATGTGAACCTAATGTTATATAGCATGAGCAGTATGAGCACATAAATGTCATAAGCCCATACTAATAATCATAAACAAAAATAAATAATTTGAACCTGCAGGACAAGCGTACAAGATGAATTCCCTGGGTTTCACTTCATCCAAGGTAGGATCTTTGACGTGGGCAAAGATCCTAGGTAAAAAAATAAATGCAAAAATATATATAACTATGCAGAATCAGTCGCAGAAAGAAAAGCCGTTCAACTGTTTGTACTTAGTTTGAACCATATAAATATATATAGTTATACAACAATAAAAGGTGGTTAAATAACTATAATAACAAGTGCATTAGTGACAACTTACCAATCACATGCAACTTGAACACCAGCATCTCCTGTTGCTGCCAGAGCCTTTAATCTAAACATACCCGGTAGTTCAAGTTTTCGAAAGACCAAGATTAGTTTGTCATTATTATTTAAAACACCTCATTATGATTTTATTTTTGTAAAAGCATAAGAGGTTTGTCGTCAAGTAACTACATACAACACTGTTAGTAACTACACACAACACTGCTTCAGTTATAAATAAAGAGCTAAAAAAAATTGAAAACCATTAGTGAATAAGGTGACAGCCTATATTGAATTGTTGATCTGCTTTACTTTGTATTTATGTGGACAATTTACAGCAATACCTAAGCCTATAAGTAGTTTATACATAGTAATACAGCAAAACTTTATGCGAGATTTTTTTACAAAAGCGAAAAAGTTAATTTGATAGCTTCACAATGAAGCAGAACTTATATATGCTAGAATGGTGGCTCTTAATTGTCCCCACCTTTTTGTTAGATTTTAGATGTCATTTAAGCCAGTGGTCTCCAACCTGTGGGTCGCCTAAAATTTTTGTGGGGTCGCCATACCTAATCATATTCCTACTATTTTAGTACAGTTTTTGTATTTTGTTTTCTTTGCGATGACGTCATACTGATTTACGTAAGTGAATAGATCGTGGAGACAATTTTTTGTTTCTTCTACATAAAATTGTTGTCTTTAAATGCTGCCAAATCAATGTGATGCAATCAAGGTATCCCAATCTGTCTAATTATTTTACTGAAATACTCATTCCGTTTTCAACTACATGGCTTTGTGAAGCTCTGATTTAGCGCAATGAGCATCATATATTAAAAACGAAATATCGTAATCGCTTGGAAGTAACGCATAACATGCGGTTATGCTTGTGCAAAGTGTGGCCGCGTTTGCAAAAACTAGTGGATACTGTACGGGCAACGGGCGCAACCATCACACTGAATGCAATTTACTGTTGAAACAAATTAAACTTTTGTGTTCGTTCGTTTGTTAAATTCAAATTTATATGTTAACGAAAAATTTCTAAAAGCAATCCTTTGGTTCACATGTGTAGAAACAATTCTCTGGAATTGTATATAATTTACGAATATTTGCTAGTGCTACATTATTCTGACACAAAATGGGGTCGCAAAGTTAAGTCTAATATTATTTTATTCAAATTGGGGTCGCTTGTTGAAAAGGTTAAAGACCACTGATTTAAGCCATTAAATCTTATTCCAACGGGTTCAAGTATTTTTTCTAAAAAGTTTGAACATGCAAAATCCAGCAAGTTATCACGCTTACGCTTATTGCAGTGTTAATCAATTAACATAATTAGGACAAGAAACCAAAAAAAATAAGTTCAAGACAGGAAACAGAAAAGCTAATTTTAGAGTTCGGTTGAAATTTGTCTCTTCAATTGGTGTTTTTTGGTAATTTAATTTGCAGTTTAATTGACACTAAGCAGCTCATCACAGGCAAATTAGGTGAGAAAATTCAAAGTTTTTTAAATACAGTTCAATATAAGAATAGGCAAAATTACCAATTGTATGAAATTCAATTTGCACAAAATAAAATATATTTCACAAAAATTATAATGCCAATGTTGTTATTAAGCTTACGCTCTCTGTTTGGGAAATCCCATATTTAGAAGAACTTGCAATGAAGAAGTATTTCGCAGTAACGTGTCGGCTGCATTTTGTTGCAGAAATAAGGCTTGGTCTCCTTCCATGATGACCAACACCACAATTAATAGTATATAATTGCAACAATGGTTATCTGTCCAATGTATTAAATACTCTGCATAAAATCAAATATTGTTAATGCGTTACTAATTTTAGTGAACATTTTTAGTAGTTGTGAAAGTTAATGCCATATGCTATAATTTGTCCTTATTACAGGAGAAAATAACTGACTTATTTAATCTTCTTTCAATGATCAAGTCAATACAATTTATCCATGGTTTATTAAGTGTAAGCCTTCCCAGAACATATATTTGTAATTGTAGTACCTTATTACTTCAGTAATAAGTATTTTTTACTTGGCAAAAAAAGTTTTACACATTAGCTAAGTCAAAATCAAATACAAAATGCAGAAAAAAGGTGTACAAAATTAACAAATATTTTAGCGAACTGTTTGTAATTGTTATTCAGTTAAAAAATTGATCAGAGTTTAGTTTTTTTGACATCCAACATTTTTATGGTATTATATTTTCAATAGATGAATATACAGTATTCAAACCGACAGAATTAACAATGCAGGCCTGGTTACTTGCATTAGGTTCAGGTCAAACTTTTTTGACTTATATAGTGGTGCATATTTGATTTGGACTTTAATAATGAACAGTATTTGTTGTGTATTTTTGTTGGTGATTTAAAATTATTATTTATAATATTTCCTTTTTCGACAATATTCTAGATCTGAATTAATTTTTAGGCCTTTTTTATACTGTGTGTTTTAACTAAGCTGCTAATTAAAAAATTCTCTAAAATAGCCACGGTTTTTTGACATGTTTAGTTGTGTCTTTTTAATATGCCTAATTGCCTAAAATAGCACTGAGATTTGCATAAACCTGTAAAAATAACTGACCTGCGTTCCACCGATTGTCAGTAAAACGACAAAATCAAGTAACTAATGACACCAAGACTCGAATGTATTACTCCATACAACAATACATGGTTTTAATCACTGTATTATCAAAAAAGTCTAAATTCCGTTAAAAACAAATTTAAGTCAAAATTTTAATTTTACAGGTTAAAATTTCTTATATTTTAGCTAAAAATAGTCGCCGTAGTAACAAGGCATTAAATACACTCCCATAACTTCAATAAAGACATATTTTATCATTTAATTAGAAAACAGATTTTATTTTCTCAACTTTTGTTAAAAAAGTAGTTCAGCTATACCAGAAACATTTAAACAGGAGTGGCTGAATGATTTCAACAGGGGTCTTAACTACCCAAAGAAGCAGTAGAAATTTTGGCCTCACTACGGAAAGACAACAAATATCTTGCAACAGGAACTTCGATAACATTTTATCGTTTATGTGAAAAAATAATTTCTTCCATATGCTTGCCAGCATGATGAATTTGTTTACTGCAAATACATTAAAGGGCTTCTGCTGAAAATTGGAGTGCCTTATTATAGAGCTCAAGAGTGGCAGTTGTTTACAGACAGCGACAATCTCAAAAACCAAGGTTATTTTCACATTCCGCAGCATCAAAAGACCTAAAAACCTTGAAACTTTTTTAGCAACAACTGTTTATGATTCCCATCAATCGCAACGTAAATTCAGACACCAATTCTATTGCTTCCACTTTCAGCCTCTTCACCGGCAGGGTGCATTTTTATTGATAAAATAAATTTAAGTGTTTTTCCGCTGGTAAGCGCAAATAAAGCAACTTAGGCAACAACTTTAACAGGTTTGGTAATATTTTTTTTCTTTATATCAAACAAAAACAACTATTTTTTTTAAGTTTCCTAATGTTGCCGTATAACCAGGATTATAAAAAAATTCCCAAGATTTGGGATCGTTATTTCACAAGAAATCCCGCGAATTTTCCGGTCGAAAGATTCTCAAACAACCCCAAACACAACTCAACCGTTTTCAGAATTTAGGTGTAAGTATGCACACAAATTCCGTCAAAACAACTCGGGTGTGCGCCTGTAACAAAATGATATTCGGTGTACCGTACCAAAGTTTCAGAATCGCACCACAATTTAACATTTTTGGAAAACTCGAGTGTGTAATTTCTACTAATTCGGATGTGCACACAAACTGCTTTAAAATATCTGGTGTGCACCTGTCACAAAATGCAAACAAGTCCCAATGTTGGTGTAGAATTAAATTACATAAATTTGCTATTATCCTGGGATGTACTTGAACCAAAAGGGTTCAGTCTAAAAAAATAATGCATTTTTTTTTAGTTAGTATATAGACTTAATGTCTAATGATATGTAATCTGGTACAAGCAGAACTAGTAAATCATATGAAACAAACAGCACACATGCTAGTGCGGTGGTGAATGAAAGAAGCAGTTTTATGTACAAACCAAAGCCTATAAACAGATTAAAATGATTTATTTCGTTCTGTACGTTAGGTTAAGCATGCCGGGAAAAGTTAACCATATTTTTTGGGGAAAATATTAAACTTACTAACTTTTTGCTAGTGCGGTTTTTGCTAGTGCAGTCCGTGAATGAAAGAAGCACTAAGTTGTTATGTACAAACCAAAGCCTATAAACAGATTAAAATGATTTATTTCGTTCTGTACGTTAGGTTAAGCATGCCGGGAAAAGTTAACCATATTTTTTTGAGGCAAATATTAAACTTACTAACGGAAAAACTCATACTTTTCATCCAATAATAGTATTTGTTTGCCTGACTTTACGGCTATAGGCGTAGTTGCCATTTTTTCTCACAGTAATCATCTAGATTTACCAAAAAAATAATCTAAAAACATCTAGATTTTGATGGAGAAATCTAAAAAATAATCTAAAAATGATTTTTGAAAATATTCAATACTTTTGGTCAAAAATCAACATTAAAAGCTTAATGCAGTATAAAGTTGCATAAAGGGACTTGCTTGATGCTTTAGATTTAAGATTTCTGCTTTATAAAACATTTTACTGAACATGACAAGTTACTGAAATTTCGATTCTATATCTCATCATTTTTTTTTCAATTTGCAAAAAAAAAACTAAATTACTGAAATATTTATAGTCAATAGCGAATCTGTCACTAATTTAGATTATACAATATTTTTTTTATAATAATCTAAAAAAACATCTAACATCTAGATTGTATAATTCTACATCTAGATTCAAACCAAAACATCTGAATCTAGATTAAAATAATCTAGAATGGCAACTATGGCTATAGGGCGACCAGAAGCTACACAGCACCAAAGCGCTAGCACAAAAACAATAAAGTAAAAATAAACGTATTTACGACCAAAATTTTGAAAAAAAAATTATACCACAATACTAATACTGGGCTATACTTTCTGAATATAAAAAAATATATAAAAATTATGAAAAATATTAATATTCAATATTAATATTCGTCATAAATGACAAGATGAAAAAATTTCCGCACCGTTTAATTAACAAATTGTTGTAGACCTTGATCGCACCTTTCCAGTGATACCACACTCGATGCCACTAGTATGGGGCATAAGGGTTTAAATCGACGATAACCGATATTAACATTCATAACATATCGCGATAATTTTTAAACGTCTGTAGCATCCTCAATTCAAGATGGAATCGAACGAAATTTCAATAAAAAAAAATAAAAAAAAATTTCGCCACGGCGCTTTAGACTATCCTACCTGGCCAAAGAAAGAAAAATTTTCAAAAAATTCAAAGATTAAAAAATTCCATATTTATCACTGAATATGAACAATATCGCGATTTTTGCTCCCAGCAAAGCACCCCCCAAAAAAGATTAAATTTTCAATTCCGCACCGTTTAATTAACAAATTGTTGTAGACCTTGATCGCACCTTTCGTGCTCTAACGCAGTTTATTTACAGACGACCGTTGGAGCACTTCCTTCGGCTCCATCGAGCAGCGGAGTCAAAAAGGTGGACCCCAAGCCTGCGGTAAGTGTTGTTGCAAATTACTTCATTTTGTCAATACCTTTGTTTTATCAACGCATTTGTTTCTTGCAGCCAACGAAACGGATTTATGGTGGAACCCGTAGTTTAGAACAACGGGAGGATAAAATTAAGTCAATAAAGACCGCAATTAAATTGTTTAGTTTTGACCCGTCGCGCGGTGAAAGTTGGGTGACCTTGTTAAAAAAATTAAGGATAGTCTAAAGCGCCGTGGCGAAATTTCGCTCGATTCCATCTCGAATTGAGGATGCTACAGACGTTTAAAAATTATCGCGATATGTTATGAATATTAATATCGGTTATCGTCGATTTAAACCCTTATGCCCCATACTAGTGGCATCGAGTGCGGTATCACTGGAAAGGTGCGATCAAGGTCTACAACAATTTGTTAATTAAACGGTGCGGAATTGAAAATTTAATCTTTTTTGGGGGGTGCTTTGCTGGGAGCAAAAATCGCGATATTGTTCATATTCAGTGATAAATATGGAATTTTTTAATCTTTGAATTTTTTGAAAATTTTTCTTTCTTTGGCAGGTAGGATAGTCTAAAGCGCCGTGGCGAAATTTTGTTCGATTCCATCTTGAATTGAGGATGCTACAGACGTTTAAAAATTATCGCGATATGTTATGAATATTAATATCGGTTATCGTCGATTTAAACCCTTATGCCTCATACTAGTGGCATCGAGTGTGGTATCACTGGAAAGGTGCGATCAAGGTCTACAACAATTTGTTAATTAAACGGTGCGGAAATTTTTTTATCTTGTCATTTATGACGAATATTAATATTGAATATTAATATTTTTCAGAATTTTTATATTTTTTTTTATATTCAGAAAGTATAGGCCAGTATTAGTATTGTGGTATAATTTTTTTTTCAAAATTTTGGTCGTAAATACGTTTATTTTTACTTTATTGTTTTTGTGCTAGCGCTTTGGTGCTGTGTAGCTTCTGGTTATAGGGCGTACTTCCCTGACTCAATTACGGTACTATTTTGTTCATCGGGATTTCCCTAAACCACGATTTTAAAATGCTACAATTTCAAAATAAACAAAGTTTTCTATAATACGCGTTGGACCAAAATTAAATTCACAGTTCTCGATAGGCAATTATATAGTTTGGCATAAAAAAGAAAAACATTTCATACCGGTATGCGTAATGGTACTCTTGGAAGTAGACTTAATCTTTTTTTTTTAACCGGAAAACCGTTCCGGCTGAATTAAAGATTAAGTTTAACGACAAAATAAAACATTCGGCCGTCGAGGGCAGGTGTAGCCAACTTATGTTTGATTGCGATCGACTGAATAAGTTATGTTTGATTGCGATCGACTGAATAAGACTCGAGATCAACTGGTTCAGTAAAAAATAAAAAAAATAAAATAGTTTTGATATAAGTTCAAAGTCATTTTAACCGTATTATATCTTTATTAGAGCAATATATACAGTATAAAACACGCGTGATTAACGACGCCTAGGTTATTTAAATGTATTTCTAACAGGTCAAAATTTTGTCAAAATAAATTATTTTCAGTTCAAAATTTGTCAAAATTTTAATTTTTCAGGTCAAAATTTCCTATATTTTTGGTCAAAAAATATTCGCCCTAGCAATGAGGTAACAAAAATTCGCCGCGATCAACCGGTCGAGTAGTTTACCCCCGGTCTAGAGTAACATTAAATGGCGATTCTGTAGACCAGTCACTAAGGTGACTTTGTAAGAACAATATCCTTAAAATTTAAAACTTAAAATGAATCTCTCTTTTTCCTTTTAAAGTAATTCTCCTGACAGACTGACCTACAATCGACCGAACGAACATTAACAAATATATAATGTAACAACGCCCTTTTTCTCAGAATGTTTCTCCCCGCAATTTTTACAGCCAATTTTTGTAATTGACAATTTTGAGATTATAAAAGCATAAGATTTCACCATATGGTAGATTGACACGAGATGATCCATAGTTAAAATTCTAGTACTGTTCTCAATTTGTGCCGCAAAACGATGTCAGGTGTGCCGCGCTGTTACAGTACTTATTTGTGCATTTTTTTCTTTTTTAACACTTAAACCAAAGAGATTAATATGTATTAACCACGATGCCAAAAACAGGGAGTCGAACCGAACCCGAACTGGAACTTTATGAACCGGTTTGGGGCCAGTTTTTTCCGAACTGTAAGCGAACCTAAACCAGGGAGTCGAACCGGAACCGAACCGGAACTTTAGGAACCGGTTTTAGGCCATTTTTTGCCAACCGTAACCGAACCTCAACCGTTTTTTGAAAAATTTTAAGGAGCCGAACCGGAACTGAACCGAATAATTTGAAAGAACATGAACCTTAACCGAACCCGAACCTGTAAACAAAAGCGGTTCACTCCAGCATGACGTCACAAATTGTATTTTGAAGAATAAAGTTATGCCATGTTCAAAATGTTATGGAAAAAACTTGAATTTTGAATAAAAAGACGTTAATTTTTTATTTTTCAGATATTTCAATAATGAGTTGCTGTTTTTTTAATACTTTAGCCTACTCAACTTAGATTAAATGAATTACAATTCAAAGATTAGTCTACATTTATTGACCCACATTTTTAGATTTGACGTAACTTATATTGTATCCGATCCGGAACTTTATGAACCGGTTTTGAAATAATAATGGTCGAACCGGAGCTGAACCGAAACTTTTAAATTGCTTTGAGCCGAAAGCGGAACTGAAGCGGATTCTGAAAAAATCCTTGAACCCGAACCGAACCGAACCGAACCGAACCGAACCGAACCGAACCGAACCGAACCGAACCGAACCGAACCGAACCTGAACCGGAAAAGTAAAACGGTTCGACTCCCTGACCTAAACCGTTTTATGTTAGATTGTAAGAAGCCGAACCGCGCGGAACTGCACCGATTATGCTAAAAGAGAGCCTGACCTCTTAACCGAACTCCACCAGGTCCAAAAAGCGATTCACTTCAGCAGGACGTCACAACCAGAGTCAAATTATCGCATCTTTGAAAGTCTATGCCAAAATATATTAATGTTTGTTACAGTGGTGGGATTCAAAGGTTCTATCACCAAAAGTCATATATTTTAGCCGGTTCTGTTACAAAAAGTCATATTTTGCGGGAAATAATTAAAATAGTTGCAAGAACAGGATGCAACCCAAGGTTTGTTGCGAACTGAAAAACCAGCTGAATTCCACCACTGATTTGTAAAACAAAACGTTGCCGTTTTATTTTTCAAATATTTCAAGAATAAAATTCATGTTGTAAAAAGTTCACGAAACCTAGAATAAACCAGGGAGTCGAACCGGAACCGAACCAGAACTTTATGAACCGGTTTTGGGTCAATTTTTTTCGAACCGTAACCGAACCTGAACCGGTTTTTATAAGATTTTAAGGAGCCGAACCGGAACTGAACCGAATAATTTGAAAGTACCTGAACCTTAACCGAGCCCGAACCTGTAAATAAAAGCGGTTCGCTCCTGCATGACGTCACAACTTCTATTTTACAGAGTCAAGTTACGCCATGCTCGAAATTTTATGAAAAACATATGAATATTGAATAAAAAAATCGTTCATTTTTATTTTTTAGATATTTCAATATTTAGTTGCTGTTTTTTTAATCAGTCACGGAACTTAGATTAAATGACTTACAATTCAAAGATTATTCTCTACATTTATCGACCCACATTTTGAGATTTAACGCAAATTATATTGTTGGAACTTTATGAACCGGTTTTGAAATAGCGATGGTCGAACCGGAGCTGAACCGGAACTTTTAAATTCCTCCGAACCGAAACCGGAACTGAACCGAATTCCGAAAAAAATCCTTGAACCCGAACCGAACCTGAACCGGAAAAGTCAAACGGTTCGACTCCCTGGAATAATAACGAGTTGCAATTATAATTATTCTCTACATTTATTGACCCACATTTTTAGGCTTAAATTTGTACAAAACCAAAAAAACTAGTCAAACTGGAGCTGAACGGAAAGCATTTTGAACTAATGGAGTTCAAGTGAAACATTAAATGACCTTTCCTAAATATTAAAAACTAAAAAACTATTTCTATACGCCGAAAGTTGTTTTTTTTGACGTCAAGATAAAAACATTATCTAAGGAAGATAAAACAATGTCTTTTCGCAAGATAAAACATTATCTAGGACCTAGGAAATGATAATTAGGCGTAAAATATAAAACACAAATATCGGGTTTTATTTTTCGTACGTGACTTGACAAATAGTGAGAATTGAGGCAAGAAAAACGATTTTTACCGTCGTGACGTTTGCGCGTAAACCTGCAAACTCAAGTCAAAAAAACAAACGTTGTTCAATGTGCTTTGGAACTTTGCTTAAGTGTCATTGACATTTTCTAATAATTTTTCTAGATATATTTCCAAACTTAAACGTTATTAGTGTACCGCAAGTGAAAATAGTTGGCAACCACTCTTTTTGTACCGTGTAGTGAATAACCCCACTACCATTTACTGATACTTCATGAAAGTGAACCCAGTGGCGACATGACGTTTGGTTTGCGTGGGGGTAACAGTCCAGGGATTAAAGTTCAGCAGTCCAGGGATTAAAGTTCAGCAAAGTAATTTAATTTTCTTACCGGAAGGATGTTTTTTTTTGTTTCACTAGAACGCATGGAAATTTTCAGAGATGACGTCACAAAATAACGGTAGCGAACAATATGCATCTGAAAACCTAGTTTAAATACAGTCAAGGCGACGGTGGGTTGGCCTGTTGAAAAAAGACATGGCTTGAGAAAAAGAACGTTATTACCGATACTTATTTCAACGGAACGCGGTTCCGGCTGCAATTATTTACCGGACCGTTCCGAGTTCCGACTTACTTTCACAACTGGGTTGGCCTACAACTAAAACATTTACTTCCTGGTACGATTTAAAGTTTCCTGCTGAAACGTCACAATGTTGTATCAATCATAATGAAACTTCTAAACGAGGAACCTTAGAACAGGGTTTCCCAAATTGTGGTCCGTGGACCATTGGTGGTCCGCGACGACTGCACAGGTGGTCCGTTGCGATATGACAAGAAATTAAAAAGTTATACGTTGTACAGCAGGGGTCGACAACCTACGGCCCGCGAAGGTAATTTATCCGACCCGCAACCTCTTTAACAAACTAGACACGAGTCCATTTCTCATACTTTTTGACTATTTTAACTACGTAAGAGCGAAAAATTTTTGCGTTAACGATCTTTATACGCCAGGTTTGTTTACGTTATGATGCTGTCATTTAAACTAGCTGACTGCCAAGTGTCAAAGTGCGTCGCGTACAAACGGAAAACGTATTCAAAAATATTGGACTTACATTTTTAATTTTTATTTTTGAAATGTAATACAAACTTGCAAGAAATTTGAATAAAATGCCGGTATACGGTAATTCCGGTATACCCCCCCCCCCTCAAAAAAACAAATAAAAATAAAAATCGCGCTCGCCAGATGCGCCCGGACTTAAATAGATTAACAAACACTGACTGAACTAGATTAACCATTAAGGTTATCGCGTTTTCTCAAAGTGGTTTATTACACTTTTCAATATGAATAACGACGTGTGGACTAGAATTTTAAACCAAACCAACGCTTTTTGTCCCGCTTTGCGCCAACACTTTATTGCTTCTTTAAAAGTAACTAAACACGGTTTTAACTGCAAAAACATATCCAAAGCCCGCTTGATTTACAGTTGTTTTAACATTTTAATAACATAATTCTCAGTTAACATTTTGTGCGGTCCGCAGAGACCTTTCTGAGTTGGGTTTTGGCCCGCGACTAGAAAAAAGGTTGCCGACCACTTTTGTATAGTATGTGTACTCTTTCAAACATAATTAAATTGCCACAGTTATTCACAACTTATTGATTTCAAAAGCTTTTGCTGTCCAGTATCCTAAATCTTACTTGTTGCGCATTGAATTTATGATGAATTGATGATTTAAGCAGAGGGAAGCAACCCTATCCGCCCCATTGATGTTGTCAGTTTGTAAATAAATAAATTTAGCTTTTGCTTTGTATAGCGGTCCGCGAAAAAACAGATTTACAAATAGTGGTCCGTGGTCCAAAAAAGTTTGGGAAACCCTGTCTTAGAAAACCTGAGCTAGGTTATTGTTCGATGAAGTGCACAAATATCCACTGAATCCTAGTTTAAATACATTCAAGGAGAAAGCGGTATAATCGGTTAAAATCGAAACATTTGCTTTAGCAGAAGGCTATTTCAGCAGCAATTTAACAGAATGCCATTTCGACCTCTTTTCATTACTGGGTATACGTCAAAGCATAGAGCACTAATAAAATTTGCACGGCTGAAAATGCAGACTTTACCATGCTGAAAACCGTTAACGCAACGTAAGTTTTTCGCATCTGATTTAAGGTTGTCAAAAAGTTGAGAACCACTGCTTTGCTTAATCTCTCAATGCATAACCCTACATAAAAGTTACATTATAAAATGAGGAAATTCTCTATTTAAGTAGACAAAGTTCTGGATGAAATATCTTCACATATAAGCATTCCTTTTTGTAAATGGTGTCTGACAGTGACATGAAAAACATACACTCCATTCAGATGTCAACAGCAACCCATTTCAGTATTGTCATGTCTGATTGCAAACATGCAAGATTTTTTTGTTTTTCAAACATTTGAACTTTGTTTGTATGTGATAGTTTGCCAAATTCTTTACTTTACCTCAAACTATCTTTTCTGTCATAAGTTTGCCTTTATTAGAAAATTTTATCAGAAGATTTACCATTAGAGTTATTCTTGCATTTTGCATTTAATTTTGTGTTCTAGTAGGAATAGGAAATTTAACTACAAAAAATGTTGGTTACCATATTGCCTAAATACTGTGCAATTAAAGAGTTGATTTTTGATTTGAACAAAGTGTTTTCAAAATGAACAACTTTGATAAATCTACAATATGTAAAAGTTTATATACCAAACTGATTACATTTTTTTTCAGTGATAGTTAAGACAAATATATAAGATTTATATGTAACATGACAATGCAAATAGTAATGCAAGCGTCAGATATTGATGTAGCAGTTTATTGTCTAGAACAAGTGGATCAGTGGAAACATCTCATCGGCCAGGCTATGTATTTTGGCATTTTTCTTTTTTCTTATTCCCCTTTCTATGTATGATACAGGTGTTTCCTATCAGGGAAATTGCCTGTTACTATCCAGGCTGATTTCCATTGGAAGTACCTAAATCACAATGCATAAGGGTCATGCTCACCCTCTGCATGGCAACCTGTTTCCAAGTCATGTTGGCAAGAAGCCACTATCATCTCAAAAGGTGTGTAAATTTCCATATGTTATGCCTAATTTTTATTATATTAAAATCATTTCCTAATCTAAACTAATAATAGTCTGACTTTAAAGTTAAACGAATAAATAATTTAAAAAAAAGTATAATTAAAGAGCTCTGTCAATATATTGTTGTGTTGCATACAAATAACTTTATGCTATATTGACTTGTCTTAACTTGTGTATCATTCCAATAACCAAGTGTCGCTCTGCCAATGGAGCAGTATCTCTAGTTCAGGGTTCCTCTTTTTTCCGGATTTTTTCACTCCCAAAAAAGACTTAAAAAATAAAAATTCCTGGGAATCCAAACGAAATTTTTGTGTCCTACTTTTAAGTCATTATGATGTTAAAAGTTACATTGTATTAGCTCCAAACATTTAATTAACCTCATTTACATTCTGTAGTATTGCTTCTGCAATCTTACAAGACCTTTCCGTATTAAAAGCTGCACCCTTATTTGTTTTTATTTAGAAAACAAGGTAGTAAGCACAAAATAAAGAAACTCAGGCACGACCTTAATAGGTTTTGTAATATTTTTTACTTTATATTAGTCAAAAATGACAAGTTTTTTTTTCAAGCTTTCCTATGTTGTCGAATAACCAGGAGAGATTCAGGATTGTTGTTTTAGCGGGAAATCTCCTATATACATAAATATATATACTTCAACTTATTTCTTTATTTTTCTGGTAAATTCTTCAACCAATGTATTTGCCAAGTGGACAGCATTCGGCCATACTGCCTGAAATTATTGCTTACTTAACAAACATTTTTCCATACTAAGCAATGTTTTTTTTGTTTGCAGCATCAACCAAAATCCATTCTAAAAAGTCAAATGGAAAAACAGAGTCTGGACGATCTTCTTATTTTTGGTTATGCAAGCAAGTTGTATCCACCAGATCAGCAGTCAACTGGAATCTCCAAGAATAAGCATTTAATCCCCTGGAATGAAGACAGAACTATAAATTTGCTTATTGATAGGTAAAAATGGTAACAATTTATATTTTTGAATTGTTGTGTCTAGTCAATTAGTATTTTAACCTGATTTGTGGCATCTGCTTTACGACAAGTATGTGGATATTGTCGCATTGGACATCTTCTATATTTAAATGTAAGTATTAAGGTTCTCAAGACATTCTATTATGGTAAGTATTACTATTTCTGTAGTGATAACTTTAAAAAAATATTTTTATTGTTTAAATTCTGTTTTGCTTTGTTTGTTTCAGACCAAAGATTCAAAAGAAGCTTTTCGAACTTTTCAAATCTAGTTGAAATTTTCGTACCATACTATCATAGAAAATGTACTGTATATAGTGTACTTTATATTTGCTGCTAGTACAATCCAAACAGATTGTACCATTGTCACTAAACAAGGATGTAATTTGGATAAGATTTCAAATGCTATTTAAACAATAGGATAAATTTAAACATTTCGCTAATGCTTGCTGATATCATTGTCATATAAATATATAAAATTTGTACACAAACACAGATATGACTGTAGAGCATCTCTGCATGATTTGTCGGAGTTTGATGCGGAGTCTTGGAACAAATCATACCAGGTTACTACTTATTATACTTCGATTGCACTAGTTTTTTCTAAAAAAATTAAAATTCTGGACATATGAAACAAGCAAAATAGATGTCATGAGAAAACACAAAGTATTTTTTAATAATTGCAATTTTTTTGTAAGTATTTATTTATACATGTTTGCCATGTCTATTAAAAAGCATGTAACACATACTGTATTTGAATAAATTTGATTCAGTTTGTTTAATACTTTCTAAGACTGTCACAGTCTTTCTATTAACAAAGGCTGGCAAGTATTGGCCTTGCTATTTTCCATGATAACCTTTTTTTTCTATTAGGTGAACACATGCTTGTAACTTACAACAAAATATCGCTTGACCTAGCACTTATGCTATACCGGTATACAAATATGTATTATTATTGTATTTCCATTCTTCCTAAATGTTTTTCACAAATACACCCTGCCTGATCGAATTGCACTAATCAGTCAGGTGAGTGGGTATTATTCAGCAACCATATGTATTTGCAATATTTAGCTTTCTGAGGAGGAGATTCGTTTAGAAGAACGTTTGGATGATGAGAGGTACAGAGCTATGAAACTAGACGAACATGAAGAAAACATTAGACAAGGTTTGCTTCACAGTTTGATAAAATTATGACAACCAGGGCACTGTAAAATGGCATTGGTTCCAGCTTCTGCTCCAAAGCCATCTCAACATGTATATCCGATAGCTTCAGGTCCAGTTTTGGAGCCAACAAACACATATCCAGTAGATCCATCTCCCACTCCATAACTATAAATTTGTTATAGTTCTTTAACTCCGGCTACAATATGTTAAATTGGCCACACTAAGCACTTTTCATTGGAGCAATTAACATTATTTTGCTTTAAGCTAATAGAAAATTAAGAAGTTAAGAAAAGTCATCTTGTCAATTTTTTTATTTTGTACAATCTGATATGGAACAATACCAAACAATTATGAAACCGACATACTTGCACTTAAACAAACAAAAAATGGCTCTGGCTCAAGCTCCAATTCTATAAGATTAAAAAAACGGCTTCTGCTCGACATACATTTTTAAATGGCTTCGACTCCACAAACATTTTCAAAATAACTTCACAGCTCCACAATAATTTCAAAAATGGCTTTTAGTAAAAATTTAAGAAAAAGGGGTATTATAAAACAGTGGTTGTTTAACTTGGTGCCATTGCGCAAACCAGTTTGCCTAGAGAGATTCATAGATGTGGTACTAAACTTTTTTGTAATTAAATAATATAGCCTAGTATTTGTTTTGCAAAGGATGCATATAGTCAAGCATGAAAGGTATAGTTGTTTTTTCCTCATTGCTCATTATATTAGTGATAATATTATGATAGTTACCTATTATGTTGCCTTGCAAATATAATCCCACATTTTTAATTTCAATTAATTTTTTATGCATTAGAAGAGGAAATGAAACGTCTTCATGCTTCAATATCAAGTGGTCACAATCAGGGAGGTTATCAGCAAGTACAACATTATTATAATCCCAACCAATATGATCCCTCCGTTCCAACTGTTGATGAAGATGAGGAGGAAGAGGAGGATGAGAATGTAGCCGAGGAGAAACCTTTCATTGCTCCAGCATCCTTGGCCATTCCAAGTGAAATGGAAATTGTAAGGATATTAAAAAAAATGAAGTTGGAAGGCACAAAGTACTCTTTATTTAGAAATACAAAGTATAGCATTATTTAGAAATTGAAATTAATATTTTGCTACTCTTTGTTTCCAAAAGGGTGTCCTATAAAATAAGTAATAGCATAGATTAAAACAGTCGTTAACATTTTTTAATTGTTTCTAGCCTCCCACGGAAAAAATGCATGCTATAATTGAAAAGACGGCTTCTTTTATCAGTGGCCAAGGTGTCCAGATGGAAATTGTGTTAAAAGCAAAACAGTCACGAAACTCACAATTTCAATTCTTGCAGTTTGGACACTATCTGAATCCATATTACAAGCATATGGTATGTATAGTGATTGACTCCACACTATTCTCTAGGTATATAACATATTTAAAAAATATGTTTAAAACAGATATTTAAGGATTGTTTATTACTGGGTGACACTTGTGGCAGCATTACAATAGTTTTACTCAACCCATATTGTGTGCCCAAGTGCTCTTGTTTCCTAAATTCAAGTTTAGCAATTTCAAACCAAATGTAACCCAATTTGTTAGCACTTTGGGTGATTAAGCAAGTACCGTCATGTTGTCTCACAGATACAAGTATACAATATTGAAGGTCGGGGTGCAAGACGCAAATATGCTTTGAAATTTGATTTCTGTGCAATAGAACGTAACATATGTTTTAAAAAAGTTTTTGAATATTTTGGAAAGTTACACGTGGATTATTGCACGAGGTTGAATGCCTGCCTTGAGGATGTTCATTTTCATGTTGATTCGTTTGATTTAAAAAAAGTACCTTATAAATGCAAGTAAAATGTGTGACTGTGTTCTGTGAAGAAAATTGTCCTATTTTCACCCCTGGTTTAAACACAGACGTATTAATGATAGTTACACAAAGATAAGTATAATTTCCATAATACTCCATTGCAACACAGAGTATGAGTTTTTAAATGAGTTCATTATGGTTTACGACAGTCCTCTGAGATAAGTTTTATGATAGTACTTCTGAGATACAAATGTTGTATTTTTTTTTAAAAACTCTAGCCAATATGGTAAACATACAATCATACATCCATCTATTTTAATAATACACACCTTATTTAAGGTTAAGCGAATAAAAGAGGGAAAGTATACTCCTGGAGCGCAAGAAAATAAAGAGGAGAATAATGAGGTGGTTTGTTGTTAATTTTTTGGTTTCTTCTGTAAGGGCATATGAGTATTTTCAAAAACATTATTCAGTGTTTAATTTCAAATTAAAGATAAAACTCACAGTAAGCACACTCAGTACTTAAAAACTTCTTTTTTTTTTTTATTATAACCTTTTTCAATCTATTAACTTTTCTCATTTTAGGACAAATCTTAAAAACTATTTTTTGCCACTAAGTTTGGTTATGAAATGTTTATTTATTCAAGCTGCTTAAACTAACCCAAGTAACCCCCAAACAATAAAACTAAATATTTTTACGTGAATATCTGTTTTTATAGGAATCTGATGAATCAAGTGATGGGGAAGGCTACCTTCATCCTAGTTTGTTTGCTGCTTCACATAAAAAAAGTGCCATGGAAAACGAAGAAAAGACCAAGGTTTGTTATTTATCACTGTTCACTTTGACATGAAGGTTTGCATTTTATGTTTAACACTAATAGCTATTGATTTGATGTATAAGACAACAAATTGATGTGAATGTAATATTTAATAAATTAAAACAAAAACTGATATTTATTTTTAGGCTATTCGAAAGATAGATCCGAGCCATCCTCTTGCTAAACTGATAGAGAAAGGCAGAGCTGTAAATGCTGCCAAACAGTATCAGAAAATGACAGAGACTGTTTACAGCTATTACCAACAAACTCCTTCCAATGGCGGTAATATTTCAAATACAAGTTGTAATAATCATTTTTAAACAATGTGCTATATAACCTTATTTCCCCCGAAATATCTAGCAGGATATATACGTATTTATGTTATGAATTCAGAAATAGTGCCGCCTCCACTGCCTCCGTTCTCTACCATGACATCCCAGTTTCCCAGTGAAGTGGTAGCTACGATGAAGCCTCCTCTATATTATGACGACATGTTTGTTTCGAGTGCTACCCCACCTCCACCTGGAGAGGAACCAGTTGTTGTTGTAGTTTCCAAAAGCACAACAAACACCAGGGTACCACCAACTGTATTGTCGACTGCCGCTAACTGGCCCATACCGCAGCACCAACACCACCCTCACATGGTACCTCCTTCTCCCGATCTGCAACCCATCGTCGAAGAAGTTGCAAGGTATAGTATTGATTAGTCAAAATTAATTTGGCTGTGAGTTAAAAAAGCATGACATGTCGAAAAACATGCTAGTATCATTGGTTTATTTCCTATATATCATGTAACATGTTTGACATTTTCAGGGCACCGTTTCATAAACGTTTCTGAGGTAAAATTAAACCGTTTGGTCTTTATTTTTTGTACTTATCAGCAAAATACAAACGTAAATCTATTCCTTAGGCCAGGGTTTCTCAACCGTGGCCCTCGCCCCCCATGGGGGGGCACGGAGCGGTCATTGAGGGGCCACGGGCATAACTCTCTGGCTAGATATTGCAAAAACTAAAGTGTCACTATTTTCAAAATTTACCAGTTAACTTAATGTTTTTTTTTTTATTATGACTGTACACCTTTCTTGTAACGCTTTGTAACCCATTTTTCTGACACGTGTCTGACTCGTCAGTAGTGATGTTTAATATAGAATATTTAATATTGGATCATTTTTATTCGCTTTATCGTGGAAAGTTACACCTAGTTGGTTGTTCGCGAGTGGCAAGTTTGGTTAAAGTCGTGTAACAATTACTGTTCATTTTCATACGTAGCCATGCAGTGCGGCGTCAGCGTTTTTTCCATCGGCCAATTATTTCTTGCCGATACCCTTCTCCTATAATCATTAAGTGTCCGGCAAATGCTGTTGGGCGAGCAACTAGTGTGTATTGCCAGGTGCAACGATTCGCAATTTCAAGAAACATTCCATCGTTAAACGCATAAAATACGCTACAGGGTTATTCAAATATTGAAGGTCATTTTTAGGCCAACATTCAGCGTTTCATGCACAACTTATTTGTCAAGTAGAATAACAGTAACGCATTAATAAAACGAAAAGTTGAGAAATTATCTCGACGCATGTAGTGACATCGCTTGGCTCAGTACAAAATAGAGCCGAATATAAAAAATACCTTGGCGGAGTCGAAGAACAAGATTTGTAATGACTAACTAAGTTAATTTAAATTGAAATGCTTATTTGTACAAGTTTTAAAATTAAAATTAAGTGCATTTAATCGTTGAAGAATTGCTGTTTTTGTCATAAACGTGAAGAAGTAAAACAAGTAAATATGTTAAACACAATGCTTGGTATTTTTTTAAGCAGGGGGGCCATGAGGGTCTAGAGCCTTTCAAAGGGGGCCACGAAGCATAAAAGGTTGAGAACCACTGCTAGGATATATTTTTCCACACCTTGTAATTTAATAGCGGCTTTACAGTTTAGCATTGACCGAGCTTCACCTGGGATTTTGTCACAAGTAACACCACATTGAAAGAAAATCCATGCAGCCTTCTTTATCTCTGAGATTATAATTTAGACCTGGGCTAAGTACGGCCCGGTCGGCCCGTGGACCGATTTTTCCGGAAAGCTGTTTCTTTCTTTTTTAATTTTAGTTATTGAGCAATTTTACGTGTTTTGTGCGAATCTTTACCGCTGTCTTTGCAATATAGGCAATCGTAAATGTAATATTTCCAACTATAAAATGAAACAAGAAAAAGAGCTGTTTTATTTGTTTGTTTTTTCGACACACAAACTTTTCCCGGATTCTATGTAGCCACGCGAATGCTGCCTCCACCCATTCGGTGATTATAAAACTGGCATTTTCTTTACTGTTAGAAAAGTGGCACTTGAAGGCGACCAAGCTGAAATGGTGTTTGCCGGCCAGGACAATCCCAACTACGCATTTCTCCGCCCATGGCACGAGCTTCACCCCTACTACAAGTTCCGCAAGCTCACATGGGCCAGGGCCTATCATCCGCCACCTCCACCAGGTGGGTTTTGGTAAATGTGAAAAGGTGTCTTACCTAACAGTTGCCCAGTCCACCTAATAGGAGATATTAAAACAATGAAGAATTTTAAGTCGGCTAAACAACAAGTAACTATGCATATTGCTGCGGGTGGCGACATGTATATCTTTAATCTAACTAAAAAGAGAAGTAAATTTTTTTTACCAGTCCTCTTAACTTTTGCTTCCAACAAATATACGAATAAAATTTGAATAAATTTTAAAACCTAAGAAGGATAACCACGTCCCTCGATATTTCACTCAAGCTTGGCGTGAAAAACGAGGTTCGGAAGAGAATTAATACTGTACCTGTTTTACGCAGCAGGAAGAGAATTAATACTGTACCTGTTTTACGCAGCAAACAGCAATTAGGTCATCAACTTGTTATATACCTGTTTTACTCTGCAAATAATTTGTGGTTAAACTCGTTATAATAGATACTTTTTTATGTCCATTTATGTTTGCCTAATATCGCTAGAGTTTTCAAAACTGCTTCGTTTTTAAAGGAACAGTCACTTCAACGTACACACCCAGCAGCGATAAACAAGCCGAAGTTACAAATGTCCCGGAACAAAAGGTAATCTATTTTGTGTTATGTGTTTAACCTCGTCACAACGTCAAATAGTCTTAAAAAGAGAAACATGAAGTGATCGTTTTTGTGTTTACATTGTTTTTTTATACCTGCTAATGCAGGCCTGCACAACTCAGAATGGTACACGGGCCACAAGCATAAAAAAAATTTCGCGGTCCTCATCTCATGTTCTCCGGCAATATCGCACAAATATGCAGTGAAACCCAGTCTAAAGCGGAAAAAATGCTTTTATTTGGTTTAAATTGGCAAAACATTTGATTTAAAAGGATACGTGATGCATTAGGTACGAAAAACGGCTGCTTATTGTATTGTAGGAATTGTACTTTATACAGTTTAAGTCACATGATACAACAAGCCATAATGCAAAGCGCTTTTGGGCTGACAAGATATATTTTTTTAATAACGAATACCGTATGGAATTAAAAAAGGCTATTCACATCGTAAATTTGGCAAAAAATATAGTTTCGTGGAAATCGCTGCCACCTAGAACCGTCCCTGTTCGTGAATATGCTTTCACAAACTCCCTGTGTTGAACCAAAAAAACAGACTACTAATTTCGCACTTGGGTTTTTTAAAAAGACTTCCACATACAAATCCACTTTATTTATTTATTTAACTACGAAATTTAAAATGCGACTCGGAAGCTGAAAAGCTTACCCACAGGCACAGCTGAGTTGGTCTATTACTAAATTATTATGCGCATGACTAAACTATGCGCTTTGGTAGTATTGCTTATCATCAAATAAATTATGTTTGATTGCGCGAAACAAAAGCCAGTCCGCACTTATTTAAAATAGGATTAGTGAATCCTAAAATGTTGTTACATCGTGGACCGCACAAAAAGGTTGCGCTGGCCGTTATGTTGTGCAGACCTGAGCCAGTGTAGTTCATTACTTTAAACCTCTTCAAATGTCGTGTTAATATTTTTTTGCATTTAGGCCTATTTTGAGATTCCAGTAAAAACACTATACGGTCGTTTAGGCTTCACCTGTGGAGGATGAAGCTAACAGCACAGTTAGCAGTAATAACTGCAACAAGCAATCGGCTCCCATTTCTTTCTCTATTAAACCCCGCAAAGAGAGCACAAATAAACCATTACCTGGCGTGTCGCGAACCAGCAAAATACTCGCCGAGCCAGCAAGTGACGAGGATGTTCCTTTAGCAACGAACGGTAGGTGGCGTCGTTGCGCTTTTTGTGAATTGTCATGTTGGTGGAATTTGTTTTTAAAACTTGCTTAAAATTTAAAATAATTTGTATCGCAACATATTTTCCATATTTTGTTTGTGTTATTTTTAGACGAAAATTCAACACCTGTGCCATCAGTCGCCAAAAGGAAGTTTACCGAAACTCCGGAAACTATTAGAGGGGAAGCAATTCTAGCTCATAAGCCCGGTACGATATTAACTTCGGTTAGATTTATTTTTCTAATTTTATAGAAAAGGCATTTTTCCTAAAAATAATGTGTAGATTTTAGAGAGAAAACGCTTAAAGAAGGAAGGTTTGATTAAAAATGATTTAGGTTTACATTTAAAAAAGTCGCCAGCCTTGTGAAGAAATGATAAGGGTTCATTAATTTTTATCAAACTGGAATTTGATCAAACTTTTAGGTATTGACCAAATGATAAGTGCACTCTGCTTCACACATATTTGCAAGTGCGCTTATAATTGTAAACGTTGGTAGTCTAGTATTGTCTTGCTGCCACTTCGTATGTTCCGGGTCCAGGCACTTTTGTGTGTGCGGTAAAAAATCGGGGCATTCCCGACCGGAAACTGGACGATATAGCGTACCGAGTCATGCCCGTGTAGGGGTCATATGCACCGGGCGGTGGTCCTTCTCTTGGTCGAAAGTGACTGAGCGGAAATCTCGACGACTGACTTCTGTTCAGCATGTAAATTGAATTGTATTTACATTTTTATATGATTAAAAGTTGAGTTTATCAGGTATATGAAGTGTTTTATTCAATTTGTCACCTGAATGCGCTATTGCCACTTGGATGTACTGATGTACCCTTTTGTGTAACTGGCTGTCCTTCGATATTGTATCTCCACGGTGGAACTGTCAAATCCTTATCCTGTTGTGTTAAACATAGGGCGCGGCTTTCAATTGTGCTCTAAATTTTGATAAGTGGCCTAAAACCTGCTCTTTGTATTACCTGAAAACCTGGCGGCGTTCTTGCTCGTCCCGAGCTTTTAAATGAATATGTTGCTGTTCGTCTTCTGAGCTCCTGTATGAAGTCAGAATGCTGGTAGAGCCCTGGCAGTAGCAAAGTCCCTTTTCTCGAAATTCCTGGTTCATGTTTTCTGCCCTGGCCTAACAAGCAATACAAAAGTAAATTAGCCGCAAACATGACTAGATAGTATTGTTATTTAAGTATGACCTTCTATTTATTTCACCTGTTTGGCGAAACCTATTTTGCCTATATTAGTGGTTATTATGATTTGTTTGGCCTACGTCATACTAGTAAGCCAACAAATATTTGCAATATACTTCATACAAAATAATGTAATAAGTCACAACTAAACAATCACCCCACATAAATTGCTTGTCAAGTGGGTAAATATCACAATATCATCAGTTTTATGATCGATAGTGTGCATTCAGACTCGCATCCTTGTCTGTATGCCAACAAAAAACATTTAAAAGAATAGCAACCATCCAAATCGAGGAGCAGCTGACTTGACCTAACAGTCTTTCGCTGCTCTCTGGTCATCCCCTCCAAGCGTATACTATATATATACATCAAAATTACAAAGTTTCGCGGCACAGTAGAGAATCTCTCTTGATAAATCACCCATATAGTTATTGTCAAAAGGCTAGTGTGCAAACCAGCTTATTACTTCAATTACAATTACTCCCTTAAATGTTTTAATTACCTTAAACATGCTGCTTAAATATGAAAAACAGTTTATGTCTCATCGCTAAGTAAACAACGTGGAACATCTATGAAACTTCAATTTTCTCAATATCAATGTATTGGGCCAAAATTTTAACAAATTACAACTACAATTGGATTTACACAGAATAAAAGTGCCTCAATTACATTACAATTATAATTACATTAAAAACTGTATTTAATTACACCAATTACAATTGATCCAACTCTGGTGCAAACCACGTAACTATTTATTAGTTGTAAGTATTGTTACCAGCAAAGTTGTATGTAGCCTGAATAGGGTTCATTTCCCCATCCTTGAGGAAGTCCCTGTATTCATAGTGACCTGGCACGGGCGTTTCTTTAACGTATTGCCTCCACCATTCTCTCATTGTGGCCGATTCCTCGTAATCGTCACGTGGATTCTAGCAACACCACAATACAATCAATTTTCGGTATTATTTAACTTAATACTTAGTTATAACGTAAAATCCAATATCTGTATTGTGGTATTGTGTATAAAATTATTGTGAGCCACCTTTCTGCCTTTTGTGTACGCCGAGTAGTCTCTGGTTTGCAGTATGTTGCTTATGCGACTCGGCACGTGAAACCGAACGCTGTTATGCTTCGCCACTTCATTGCTGGGCTCTGGAAGTTGGCATTTGGTTTTGCTGGCACTCGGCAAACTTTGCCTTTTTCTTGCATCCGCCGAAGCTGGACTGATTTTGATATCAACTGATTTTCCCCTTCTGCGGCTCATTTTGTCGTTTTTATTATTTATTACCGTATTCGTTTGTCAAAAGCAGACATTGTTAACTGTCCACGTGTGACGTTTCAATAGCCATTGTCCGCAGTTTTAAAGCTAAAACAGTTCGTGAAATACAAATTATTTGAATAGACTGCAACGGACATTAATTATACATTAATTATATTATAAACTTAGAAAAAATAGTTGATGTGACACAAACTGTAGCATTTAGAAATTCTTCGCGACCCACCTGAAATAGATTTGCGACCAATTGTTTTTTCTAAATTCAATTTAGAAAATAGTAGATTAACAATTGAAGATAACTAACATTTTTAACCATGAAATATTGCCTTTGCACTTAGTTTTATAGGTTTCCATATTTAACCTTTGTAATAAGTCCAATAATATCGAATCGGAAGGCGTAACTTTTCCCCCTAAACAGTAAGGGAATTAAAATACAGTTTGCATTAACAGTATCGCTCTTATGACTTGTACGAAATGGGCGAAATTTGTTTAAAACATTGGTAGTATGGTCAAACAAATTGTACATTTTTTTCAAGTAATGGAAGATTATTGAATAAGTAATACAAAAAGTTGGTAATTACTTAACTTGAAACTCACCCCGAGTGGTGATGAAGTTCTGACAATTTTAGTATGCACTGAAGTTCTGACAATTTTAGTATGCACTACTAAAAAAAACTCTAAATTGATCCATGGAACTTACATTGCCGCTGCGCAACCTTCACATAACAATCCATTGGGTTATAAACTTTAGTCAAGACAATGTTAAAATATTATATTTTACTTTACAAAAAATAACAAGTTTCGTCTGAATGTTTTTTATGTGAAATATCTTGCAGACGGTAAACCCTGCTTTGTGGAGGAGAGTCAGACAAACATTTCGGAAGTGTCTTCAGTTGCTGAGGAACCCCTTGTTTCTATTTCTTTCACTGAGCCGTCTCATGACGATCCAGAACCCAAACACCATACTGCCCCATCTAACTTCGCCGCTGTAACACCCACAGGAGAAGTTGCTTCTGTATCGATTCTGAGGGAAAAACAAGCTGCCAGAAGACTGAAAGCTATGCAGTTCCTTAAATTTAAACAAAACCAGGTTTAAAAGGGGATTTTGTGCTACTGCTTATGTGCATATATATTGTATACACAGTCAAAGCGAGACTTTTTATTTTTAAATTTAGCACTGTCATAATATCACACCCTTATAAAATAACGTACGTCAATGTTGTTTTTAATGCATAGACTACTTTAATTTCTATTGGCTGTTGGCTAAGTATGTAAAGCAGTGATTCTGGGTGCAAAATTTGCAAAAAAAACTGTTATTATAACATTAGGGTCTTACTAATTTGACATGTATTCAGGTTGAGTGTGAGGTTATAAAAAAGTTATAGAACTACGGATGTAAAGAAAAAAATATATAATAAGTACTACACATAACGTATTTTTACAATTATTAAGCCTTCAAGCAAGTTGGAAGACGTAACAAAATCGAATGCCGAGAAACGAGAAGTGATCAATCCTGCCAATGAAGACATTTTCGATCTGTCGTCAACGTCAGGCGCTCCTGAAGATATGACATATTCGGTAACGGACTGTTGATGTTTAAACTGATGAAAAAGAGATTTTGTCAATGATCAAGTCAAACATAAATTGCCCTGACTGGACTGTCAGCTTACTTATGGTGCAAATTTAACAACATTTTCCCATATAAGATAAGAACACGCATAATGCAAAATATCTACAGCGGAATAATCAATTGTATTATATAAAGACCAATGACACATAAAATTAAATGCGGAATGATATCTAATCTTTTTTTAAAGAAACCTGTTGGTGACCAACGAACTCAAGATACGACTCCCACCATCGACGCGTCCATGGAAAATTCAATCAGTAAGCTGGAGATCTTACAAAAACTTGCTGGGAGAACTTCCCGTTCCTCAACTCCGTTATCTTCTTCCTCACAAAAGCGCAGGTTATTTTAATTAAATGACCTTTATTAAAACCGTAGCATTGTGTCCGTTCAGGTATTATCCGTTTTCTGTTTTTTTTTCATTTTTAGCCGTTGTGATTTGTCATATACAACAGTGCTTCCCAACCGGTAGGTCGCGAAGCCATTTCAGGTAGACCGCGAAGTAAATCTAAACGTTACAGTTTTCTATTAGATCGGGAAATTATTGCATTATCATTACGTAACATTTATGCAACATTGTAACAAATACGCAACAATTAGATATGTTGTGTCGCATTAACTATTTCAGTACGTACGCCAGTAGCAAAGATGCAGGTTTTTATGTAATGTCTTATCTCATTGTGGGTCGCACAATAAAACTTGCAATAAAAGTGGGTCGCAAACTGAAAAAGGTTGGAAAGCACTGATATACAGTAATTTTGTGCTAAAAGACATTCGTGTGAATTGTTTTTATTTTTATTTCCAGTCGTTCGAGATCACGTGACCGATCAAGATCAAAAGACCCAACCCAACCGGGAAATTTACATCCTCGGTATGTTTTGGGTTTCGTTTGCTTTATGAAATTCACACCAAAATTTAGAAAATCGTTCCCACTTTTTCTTACGAACCATGTTTTATTTGTAATAAAATATTGAGAATTCTTTTTTTTTTATTAAGTGATTCTTTAGTTCGACGATCGCCATCACCCACCCAGCTCAATGAAGATCTTCCTAGTGCATACCGTCACAATTCTCCAAGAAACACTAGCAACCTTATTAAGAGGTAAATTCGTTTGACAATTTCCGAAAAAGAGTATTTTATCTCTTTTTCATAAAATTGGATCGGAATTCTTCCGTACAACTTCGTGTTGTGTTTTTAGAGAAACCGACCGATCTTCCCGCAAGGTACTGCACAAGCGCTGTGTAAATGATCGAACTCGAATGGCATCGCCAACCCGATCTTCTAAGCACAGGTTGGTTTGTTTAGTTTAGGCCAGGGCGAGCCGCATGCGGCTCTTATGTTCATGTTGCACTTATTATTTTTTAGAATGTTTCGATTTCCCTTGGTTAAGTTGTGGATTATTGTCGGTTTCGACTCAGACTGTTTGCTTAAGGCCATTGTATTTTTAGTAACAAGATAAGTAATTTTTATATAGGACATTATTTCGAGAAATGTGTATTTTTTCATTAAATGCGCCGCGTCTCCTTCTTAACGAAATAAAGGCACTTTGTCCGCGCTTCGCGCGATCGCTTTGTGGAAGTAAGTAAGAAATGGAGTGGTAGGTCATTCATTTCGTTCCATGTGTGTAAGGTGTGGCTCTTAGCGGTTAACCAAGTAACAAACGCGGCTCTTGGTATCTGATTGGTTGGCCACCTCTAGTTTAGGCGAATGGTTCCAAAAAAATTAACATTTATACATGGCGGACCGAACCCGTTGCAACTTTGTTTAATGACTCCTTATAGAAATAACTGGAAAAGAAAAATCGTCACTTACCCACCTGTTTTGATTTTTTCCGCCGACTTTACTTTGGGAACCGCACGTCTAAGGGCGGTTTATCGGGATAGTTTTAGTTTAAATAAAATATTTGTAATATCAATGCCTACCCTAATATTTGGTGTAATAACAAACGTTGTACAACTAACAATTGGACGAATATTGTTCATTTCTTTTTATCAAGTTTTCACTGAGTAGATGTTTTTGTTGTACCTGGCACAGTTATAGCAATTAAATTAACAGCGTTACCTATTTGGTGCGTTTGCTGTAACTCACGCTTAACATTACAGTGTTATAATATGTAACTGCGATACGATATATTTTTATATGTTTTGTTGTATGCTTTTGGTAAGCAAGGCTAAACCAATTCAAAAACATCTTTAAACTATAGACGGAGGCGTTCAAGCACCAGTACGGAAAAACAACGAAAAACTAAGAAACGGAAAAAGGAAAAGAACATTCGAAAACGAAAAAAAAGTACTAAATCGCGAAGGTAAATTCATTTACCATTTTAAGATATATATAAGTATATAAAACTAACACATTCGTTTCTAGAGTTGTTAAACAGTAGTATTTAAATATGAAAAAAGCACCCAAATTTATTCTAGTTAGTATAACTGAACTATAATGTGATATTTCCTAAATAGATTAGAATAGAGGGAAACCGCTTACCCTTAAGGTCCTCACAGTTTAATTCACAAAACTGTATTGTTTTGTTTACGTGTGGTGTGAGTGTGACCCTTATACCGAACACTTTTATATTAAAAAAGACCCATTAAAACGTATTCTTTTGTATGCTTTAAGCGCCCGAGCAAAACTGCTTTCGCGCGACGAATTCATTTGAAACGGATTTTGTCCACTCGAACGGCGTTCGTGCGTTGTAACGGCAATTTGCAATTCGTTCGATCCAAACTGTCCTTCGCTTGAAACAGTGCATCGTGGTACATAATGTTGTCTCTTAGGTCGGTGCAAGGCTGGTTTTGCTGGAACCGAAGTGATTTAGCTGTCAAACTCTCGACGTTAATGGCCCAATGTTGTTCCCTCTGGCTTTGACGCCTGCTCCACGATAATTGCCCATATTTTCTGTATGATACAAGGGTACAGTATCTCATTTCGTTAAAATTCGGTGGCTTACTTCATTTTATATCAAACTATTTTCACATATTACATTGATAATCAAAATCAAATTGAAATTCCTGGATTCTAGGTACATGTCTTTTAATAAGAACTAGTTTTTCGATATAAATAAAATCGTTCGTTCAGATATTTACTATCTTATGATTTAGTGATTTGACTCTTTTTATCAAACGGTTTCTTCGAATGACATTTTTGACTGATGGTACATTGCTTGGCTTGGCCAACTTATCGGCACCTAATTCTTTTACGAACTACTGGCTTAAATAATTAGTTTAAATTTTGAGTGATTGTATTTAAGTGTCAAAGGGCAAGAACAGCATATGGAAGCGCCTGATGATGACGAAATTGTCTATGTTTTAAATATATTGACTTTAAGTGTCTGTGTTTTATTGCCGAAAGTGGAATATGAGTTTGTTACAATGCACAACTTTTGATGTTGGCATGGCAAAGGCATATAAATAAATACATTTCTAAAGGTAATTTACCTTAATCTGCTATATCAAGTACAACATTAATCTACATCAATGTATTGTAATCTGCAATGAGAACAATAACTCACGGAAATGTAAGTATCACGTTCAAAAGGTTTCACAAAACAACTGCATGATTTATTTTCGAACACAAGCAAAGTTTTCGTTCTTATACTTGCAATCAGAATCCTTTGTCGACAATCGACAGTACCAGAAGACAAATCTAAAAGTAAACATGTTTTCACTATCGACATGAATGTGCTAATTTTAGTTTTACGTATATTACCTCATACAAACTGACATGTCAATCACCCCTATCTCTAGTGGCTAACTATACTTTATGAATGATTAATACATAGACGATTTCGATTTACAGGAAATTCCCCGTTGTTTTTACAGATCTACCACGAAAAACAAAGTTCAGATTAATTGATAAGTTAATTATTGTCAAACCACGCTGTTACTTGCTATGAATCTGTGTTAGTATTTTTTTTGTCTTTGCCATGCGTTTAGGTTTAAACCATGTGTTTTCTGTTACGTAGGACCATTAGTGTAAGATGGCGGTTGCTGACTATTAACCAGAAGTCATTTCTCTATAGAGAATATCCTATCTCACTTCATGTGGAGATTTATATTGTCCACACTGGGTCACTTTTAACGTTTTTTTTTTAACTTGTTTTTGAAAACTAGTCTAGAGGTGCTGTGCTCATTTAAAAGATATGGTAGCATTTTTATCAAAAATGTTTTTTTATAAAGGGTTCTACACCCAAACGGATTTTTTTTAATGTGATTCCTATTTATAACATGGAGCGGGCTGGGACATTTTTAAGTAAACAAAATATTTTAGCACTGCCTCATTTTAGCTAACCTAAAATTATTGCAAAAACAATCTGTTTTGTCATTGCCTGACTTTAAAACATTGTTAATTTCGTGATGCTTAAATAGGTTTAAATCCCTTCAAAACTGGCCTAAGAAATGGCAATATATACCACAGAGAACTAGCCAAAATGTTTAATAGTCAAAGGAATATTTTTTCGAAAATTGTGCAGCTCGTCTCCCGAAGAACGAGAAGATGGGCAAGTTAGCGACGACGGTACGAGTGACGAGGACGAAAAATATTTGCGAACACATGACACGGTAATTACACTCAGAAAAGCCTCAATTCTTAATAAATGGTGTTGGCTTAGATAATTTGTGTTTAGCCTCCCTCCTGTCGATTCGATTCTTGAACACACTAACAATATTATAAGTTAATTTTTCTGTTTTTCTCAGGTGCCCGTTTCTGTCTCGACCTATGACACTCTAACTAAGTTACCTAACCAAGGTTTGTACACATTTCAATTAAATTGTAAATTTTAATCAAGTTACTTAAAATATTTTAAACAAAATAGTTTTAGTGCATATAGTTTTATTGTCATACTAAAATACTAAATACACATTGGCCTTTGACATACATTATACGTAAGTTTGATGTAAAAAAATTGCTTAGTATTTAAGGTGATGGGTGCGCAACTGCGCAACCTGGGGCTGTTGATTATAATTTTTGCAGCGGTGAAATATAGGAAAATACAAGTGACGTTGATAAATGTGTTTTTCTAATTTGAACATTGAAAGTGCTATAAAGTGAGGCGGGGTTTTTATGTTTTAGGCCAGGCAGACATCAGTCTCAAATTGCTGGTCATTAGATTGGCCAAGAGCATTGTTAGCAGGGGCGGGTTCAGTGGGGGCACCTACATTATTCGCCAACTTTTGCTATGTAAATACTTATTTTTCGCGCTTCGCTCGAACTTCGGTCTGTATTTATTGTGTTTAAGTCCATTTCATGTAAATCCGTTGCTATCAAAGGCGCTATTTGTATTACAGCATATAATATAATGTGCCGCGTTACTGATAAAATCTATTAAGTCCTATTTTCTGTTAAATTAAATATAAATGCCGGTATTTTTAATGATATGCGATATTTTTTATGTGCCTAAGCCAACCAAATAAATGGCTGTGAGAAAAATAACGACTGTCAATGCGCCCGTCAACAGCTAAAAGGTTGGGCAATGCACCCCTGGCAAAGAAATTACTTTGATATTGATTTTTAATAAAAGTTTTCCGTGGGCCTTTTTTATTTCAATTATTTGGAAATTTATTAAAACTCTTTTTGACACTCCTTCCTGTTTATTTACTATATTCCTAAGTTTTCCTATTCGACAACATAGTAAGCAACAAACTTGTTATTCAAACGTGAAGGTGAAATGTTATTGAACGAATTTTTTCGCATGTCTAAGGAGGAAAAGGCATTCGTTCTGACGACGACTCACGGTATGCCCAATCTGGCACAAACCCGATTGGTTTCGGTTATGAAACCACCTGCCAATGTTTTTGCTCATTAATTATTGCGCTCATGCATTTTTAATGCGAGGGTTCGAATCGATTTGATTAGGCTTATTCACCTGCGACGCGCAGAGATATCAACAACACCCAAAGCTCAGCGTCATCGGCGAATTTAGTATGCAGCGAATGGAGTCACGTAAGAGTATTGACTCGGTTAATTGCGGCGCAAAAACTTGGATCAAAATTGGACACCTGCCGACCATAAATCCCTTTCGTTGAAACAAAAGTCTGCTATACCAGGCGATAGCACCCATGTGGCAGTTATGCCTTTGTTTTAATTTAATTCGAGTACAATTTATTTGTAAGTATGCTACGGCGGCTGCGACAAAGCGAAAACCAGTATTTGGATACCCTAGTTTTCGTTTAACAGCTAGTCTAGTAGATTAGTTGCAAATTACGCTTAGGTTTTTTTAAGTATGTTGTTTTAAAATCCTAATATATATATAAAAAATCAAATACACGCAAGCATGTTGCAAATCGATATGTTTTTATCTTCACATTGTGCCAATTTTTAGCAAACTAAAAACTTTCCAAATTTACCACACAACATTGACTAAATAACACATCTTTTGTTAACTAAAACGTTTTTTAATATTTAGGTTGTTGAAGTATCCACTGAGCAGCTTAGTGTGTTTTTCAAAAAAATTTTGAGCCACGGAAAACTTTATGCAGTAAAATAATTTTACGGACACCAAACGAAAGCCTAATGATAATGCATTTAAATAAACAATACAACAACAAATTAATTCAGTGTTTCTAATCAAATATACGTTCAGTTTTTCTAATCAAATATTGGGACCTGGTCAGATGAGGACAATTGATATACGGGCTGTATTACAATCCTATTATTACGGAAGGAGTCTTATTATGACTTTTCAAAATCACACAGGAAAACGGAAGCTGATTATAATGGATAATTAATTTCATTATAAAAGCTTCGTAATTCAATTGTGTTAAACCAGTGATTTTTTAATTTTCCTGCAAAGCACCTGATAATCTTTTGCGAAAGACCGGCTGAAAATTACTGGGTTAAGGAAACGCACTTTTTGTTCAGTCACTTAAATAACCTTTCCGATTTTGACTAATTACAGGAATTTTTATGCTAAACTAGAAAAAAAGGAATTTCAGGGTTGGCCTTAAAGCACTCGCCCGCTCGCCAATGCGAGTGCAAATCGCTCCGGGCGAGTGTTGATTGACACCCACTCGCCCCACTGGCGAGTGGCTTCGGCAAGAAATTTAATTAGTGTGTGTAGGACAACTTGTGTTAAGCACCACTACTAAGCGAAATATAACTTAGCGCCAAGTATTTCCCTAAACACGAAGACACAAATACATTCAACACTACACAAATAATAAGGTTAATCGAAGTCACGTTCGAAGCTCGTAATAAAGACTCTTTGTCCCGTTTAAAAAGAAATCGTTTACCGGCAAACAATCAAAGACGTCATTGCTGCAGTGGCAAATAGTTATAAGGTTTATCGTTTAACTTGAACATTGTTAATTTTTAAATATTTAACCTAGTCGTTGTTTGTATTACGAAATTAAGAGCAATTGCTACAGTTTTTGCTAACAATAAGTTATAATGCAAATGTCTTATAATAATATTTGTGAGCAGTGTTTTTTTATGTTTTGAGGGACCGAAACCTCCACTGAACACTACGACATTAGAAAATATCGCCTACTTGTGTAACTACAAACTATAGTGTTAGGCGAAATGTGGCGTGAAACAACCTGCGTTAAAACGTCCTTCAAGCACAGAAAAACCAGAATACGAAAAAAAGAGAGCGCGAGGATTTTTAGAAAAATGGAAAACAGGCAGACCATGGCTACTAAATTGTCAGTGTTATTTTTTTCACTAAAGATTGTTAAAAATATTTCGCTAAAACATAAGCGTAAACTGCTTTATGGGTCATTAATTTGTTCATTGGAAATAAACAACTAGACTTTTATAAAAAACTACTGTTTACGTATAAAAAACACAAAACAGAATAACGATAACCCAAGAAATGATCGCGCTAGGACGAAAATTTGCAGACGGCATGCCAACAAATTTGGCTATTGTTATTTCGTCCGGGCGAGTGCCGATTGATTGCCGCTCGCCCAGCTGGCGAGTGTAAATTTTTGCTTAGGAACAACCCTGAATTTATTTTATAGCATCACAATAATCTGCGAAATAAACGCACTGGATTGTGTTTACATTGCTATGGTTGATGTAAATTGCCCATGTTTGCGCTATAGGTTTATTTATTGCAAAATAGATGGGAATATATGCGGTATCGTACTTCATGTGCACTATTTTTTTAAATGGTCTGCAATTGGACCGTTGGTTTGTTGGCATTATTTATTTGGGACATAAAATTTTCATCGCTGTGTTCACTGAATTGGAGTTTGCTAATTGTATGCTTGTTTATGAAGGCTCCGATCACATGTTATGGAAGGATGCGAGTGGATCAACGGCTGATCCGTCTCGGCTAATCACTGAACGGAGCGACGGCGAAATAGAAAGCGACTAAGGTTCGAATTTCGCTGCAATATTTATAATTCTCGTAACCTATTTCGATTCAACATCTGTTGACACGAATACTGTGCGATGGAGTAATTGCTCATGCACGCGCCGTCCCTTTACATATGCCATCAAAACGTGTAATATTACTATAACGGGGCACTCGTGGTTCCATTTACTGGACGCCCACTGCATTTTCTATGTTCCTCGCGCGTAATCGTCGTAATGTGATATTTTGGCTCAGATGCGACATTTTGCTCCCTTTCGATTAAACAAACATGTTCGATACAGCCTTGCTAAATTTCTACCACTGAAAAGCGATCCTTCATCGTTTTAAAACGTGCACAAAATATCTGGTATATATTGCAAGCAAGTTTAATTAAATAAACATGCAGGAATTCATTCATCAAACGACAAAGGGTGATCGACTACTTTTTGTTTAATTAAACAAGAGTGTTTTATTCAAATAAAATGCAATTTATTACCCTCTGCAGTTTACCGTATCTTTTGTTGACAAAATAATTTTGGTAAAATGTTCAACTAAAAATTGTTGTACATAGTTTTCTTGAAAAAATATTTTTATAAAAGTATTTTTACTGAATTTGGTGAAAATTAGGAAGCCAAATAATGAATTAGTTTCTCTTCTGTTTACAATCTGTACGCATCTGCTTGCCCAAGAAAACATATAAAGTTACAGTAGGAATGTCTGGTTGATCTTAACTCTAAACTGAAGAAGTTCAACCCCTGCTTATTTACACAGCTAATGGTTTCTTATTGCCTTAATATATTTTAGGTTGGAACGTACACCAAGTGGAGTTTTTACGTACATTGGAATAACTAAAATATGTTTTTTGGTTTTCCATTGATATCTGGCTGCCTGATGTGTGCCGAATCCCTTATCTTTTACTTGAAATTTGTTTTTCAAATCGTTAAACCTCGCTGTCTTTTTGTTACGAAAAAAACAAGTTTTGAGAATTGTTGGACATCACTATATTTACATTACGAAAAACGACAGAGAAAATACAAGGAAAGTAAAGATTGCTGAGACAGTTTAGAGTTGTATTTTCAAAGGAACAAGCTTCGAAACTATGAGCATAAAATTATTTAATGAAATCTTATTTAAAAAGTGATGACATAAGGTGGCCTCGCTTAAACAAAGAAGATAGCGCGCTCGGGCGTTTGAACAATGACGACATAACACCGTTTCGTCGAAATAGCGACGACATTACATTATTACGTTTAAAAAGAGACGACATCATGTTGGCACGACGAAACAAACTCGACATGCTCGAAACCCGTTTTTGAGGAAGGGCATCCTTTGTCGTGGCGGGAACAAAACGGCGGAAAAGTGAGTTTATGGAACGCTCGTTTGGTGTAGGTGGACCATTTGTGTAATCCGCCTTAGGTAGGTCTTGGTCGAATTCTGATTCGAAGTCGGATATTCCAGCTTCCGACGCCTCTGCCTTCACAACGTCGTCCAGCAATCGACGAATGAAAGCTGACAGGAGGTCAATGTCACGCGATTCTTCGACTGCGTACATAGCGTTGTTTGGCAAGCCACCTACAGTATAAACGTTTTGACGTTTTATAGAAGACTGCAACGTTTAGTTTAATACCGATAGACAAGTTTCCAAGTGGGGCTGTTAATGTAGGTTATTTATCTTTTATTATTTTAGGCTATAAGTAAGAGCAACAGCTTACTTTCTGCATTCGAAATTTGATCATTATTTGATTCCTTGTATATCTCCTGTAAGTTCGTCTTTCCATTTATTTCATCGTCTTGGTTTTCTTCGGTAGGGAAACGCTATGGACGAATTACAATTATATTATGACTTTTATTTAATTCACCCCATAAATTAATAAGACCCTGTTAAACTAAAATCTGACTATTATAACTATAGCGAATTCTAAAAGCAATATTTGCATATTGCTAATAGAATATTATTAAGGTGTTTTTATTAGGACTGCAATATAAAAAGTATTAAAACAAGGAGACTTATTTTTAAGCTACTACGTTACTACTTTATAAAGGTCCGGATTAAATTTTATAAGTCCTTTCAACAATTTCGATTCAAAAATTACAATCCCTAAATTATTCACGAATTTTCCAGCTTGACTTGTACCTGTCAGATACACACATCTGTGCACTTTTGAAATAATTAGGCGTAACGTTGAAAAATTATACTCCCCTTGGAGTAGAAAAATCGAATGAAATGCATTAGTGAAAACCCCAAGTTTATGTAAATATAAGGTTTGTAATCAATTTTATGTAGGCCTATTTAAAAGTTGAGCAAGTAAAATATTTTTCTTATTATATCACTTTTTGGGCGAGTAAATTCCTGTTCACTTCGTGTATGCTTAAAAATAACAAAAATGCGTTTTTCACGAAATATTCTAGTTCCAATAAAAAAACCTTGCGTAAATAATGAACCATGTGTAAGTTTACAAATTACCCTCACTTTTCTGGCAGCACAAGTCTTACGCTCGACCGCCAAGAACTTTTTTTTTAATTATCAATTTATCAAAATTGTATATCTATATCTATATAGGCCTATATATAATTAGATCAATTTTACCATTGGTGTGTTAGAGTTGACTTCGGCTGAACAGGCTGAATAAAAAAGGAAACAATTTGAAATAGTTTTTGGAACACAACACAGCAAAACAAAAAATAACTGTATTTTTCTTATTAAATCAGCGGCGCAAAATCGAACTACAATTTCAAATGCGATGGTCGATTACAATATATGTTTTTAGACATAAAACTAACACACGGTAACTTCAAAACTCACCCTTCAACAAAAGAAACACAACTAAGGCTTTGAGGAACGTAAACATGATTATTTTCTCTGTAGTCGTTTGCCAGCAAAAATAGACTCGTTGTATGGCTTATCGTGGATTTTAGTTATGCCCTGGTTGCAAAGTCCGCTTTTATAGTTCGCCAAGAACTCAAACATATACAGGAAAAAGGGCGTAATGGAAAAAGGGCAAAGGGCGAGACGAATTTGAAAAACGGAAAAGAACAAAGACATTACGAGTGGTTATCGAATTCATTCATTACAACAGAGGCTCCTTGGGGTCACGTTAGAATGCTTGATTCATTGCGCGCAAAAAAGTTACGCAATGCAAGTCAACATACGGTAATGATAATTTTGACGAAACTAAGTACGAAAAAAATACTGTTTAGTAATACATATTGGTGACTTTGCTGCAAACATCGGACATTGGTATAGTCTACCAAACGTTGTCCACGCCATACGTTAAAAGTTGTTTTGTCCTTAATGTAAGATTTGGAAAAAAAGAAATGTAAAAATTAGTTCTTTTTTCATATCAAGGCGGGAAAGAACAATAGAATCAATGAAAATCGAAATCACATTCTTGGCATAACAAAAGCTTCATATTAAAAATATGGACTACTCTGACTTGAATCATATTAAGCGGTGGTTTCTGTTTGTTTATGGAGGTCGTCGTCATTAGAACCTCATAACGGGCTAGAACTTTTTATCATTGTCTTGAACGACACTTTTAATCAGGCCGTCAGATTTAGTCAATATATTTTTCGAGTTTCCCATTGTAGAGTTATAAGATATATTTTATTTTTGTGCTTTAGATATGGTTTCTTTATAGCTCAGAGGACCACAGGTTCTTAACCTGTGCGTAATGACGCCCGGTGTGTCGTTTTAACTTTCAATTGACGTCGCACAACGATTGAGTTTCGTATCTAAACCAGTGCTCCGCGACCTTTTTTCACCGGCGGCACACCAACAGAGTCATAAAAACTATTCAGTGGCACACCTACGAAATATAATATGAAGATTGTCAAATAGACAACATAAATAAATATCCTAGGCCAGGGCAGTGGCGTAGCAGCTACTTGGCGGTTCTGGCTCTGCGCCAGGTGCGGCAGGCTGCAAGGGGGCGGCAAATTGAGGCTGCACAGTGCACACAGCACGAGAAATGAAGTAATGCAAAAATAAATAAAAGTAAAACAAGAAAATGATTTACAAAGAGATAGCTAGCACACGTTTCTTGCGTGATGTTGGATAGCTGTACCCTGTACTCCGCCTGTTGTTCAAATGATTCAATTCTTAGCAGTACTCTCACTTTTAGGGATTTAGTTCCACAAAGGAACTTTAAAGCCCTTTTAGGGACAAATCTGGGGATTTTGATGATCTAGGGATTTTTTGGGGATTTTTCGCCATATTTTGCAAATCGTATTGTATAATTTGTTAACTCGTAAATGTAAATCGAATTTTACATTTTAAATTCAATTTCAATTTGTCAAAAAACAGGTTCAGAATGTGCTAGCCTATACTTGTTTCTGTTCATTTGGATGTTGAAATTTTAATTAGTAACTGAAACTGCTTAGCCTATTTAAAACGTGGCATGAATTTGTTGATTGTTGCGTTATTGTACATTATACATTATACTAACTTAGTCAAATTTTCTTAATGTGGCCAGGTAAAAAATATAATTTTAATTAAAATGGCATCAGGTGAGGTACGTCAACACAGTGCTCAAATGAGTAGCTGGACATAATGGACAATAGTAGGCTAAAGACCTATAATAGGCTACACCAGGGTAAGCATACTGCAACTGTCTGGGTATGATAACAATTTTCCGGATATACCATTAAATACACCAGTTTTTGCGCGATAACAACTTTGTTATTTGGCGATTGTGTAGTTTGCAACATCTGACTTTCGGTTTCCGCAAACATTTTACGCTTATAAAATGCAGTCATCTAAGTTAAAAGTTTTGTCAAATACGGAAATTTTTCAAAGCGCGCACCATTTTTCCTAGTCTAATTAACACTCGATTAACAATCGATTTCATTTGCGCACAAGTTCGACGATAGTAGCAAGTTTCTGGAGCTCATATGTATTTGATGATGCTTCATGGCGTCATTTTAACCAATTTATGCCCCGACCACATGAAATTAGTTGATCCGCTTCTGGTACGCATGTAACCTACTTTATGTTGCACCCAAATTTATGCAAGAAATATTGTGGCCTGCGATGCTGTCAACCTTGAACTACCCTGGGCTACACAATGCAGTTATTTAAAAATAATAGGAATATCTACAGCTCGCTTTTAGCACGTAAACAGGGCTAATTTGTTTGTCATTTATATATGTATATATATTTATAAATATATGTACCCCTACTAGCCATCTTTGAGGTAATGTGATCATATAGTATAACGCGCTAATTATGGTTTAGGGATTTTTTATGCCATCTAGGCATTTTTTTACATAGCTTTAGGGATTTTCTAGTTTTCATTTGTGAGAGCCCTGATTCTTAGTAACATTTATTACGTCATAAATCTGTTGTTAATTCTCACGCGCTGCTGCAAAGCGAAAGTCACAATGGATTCACCAACGCTTTTAAAAGCATTTATGACGACGAGCTGGAATTTTTGGAGTTAGCTGTGGAAATTGACAGATGGCTGGTGCGAAGCAATGAAACCATGCACGTTTGATCATAATGCAACAGCGTGTGATGTTTTACAGTGGCTAGCTAAATCACACCTACTTGATTCAACACCATGTTTATGCTTGTGTCTGAAACTTTATCTTACCATTGGTGTTTCAATTGCGAGCTGTGAGAGGAGTTTCTCAAAGCTCAAAATGAGAGTGTCGTATTTACATTCTACCATGAATGATGATCAGCTATCAGCTCTATCGATTCTTTCTATAGAAAGAGACTACGTTCAAAAACTTGATTTTGAAGATATTATCGCTGATTTTCTTCGGCGAAAGCTCGAAAAGTTCGATTTTGAGGCGGCTATTGATCTTTTAATTGCCTAATGCATTTGTTCTCCATTTTTTGTCTTTTATTTTTGGCCTTAACGCTGAGACAGTGAGGCTTCTTTCTCAAGCAATATAGAACTTCTAAGACGCGGCACATTATTTATAATTATTTTTATTGAAAAGATTGCTTGAACATGAAACTATTTCAAAATTTTCTGCAGTCTACTTGGGGCGGCATTTGCAACGAAAGCCAGGGGCGGCAGCATATGCTCCTACGCCACTGGGCCAGGGGTGTCCAACTCAAACAAGCCCGCGTGCCAATTTTTATCTTAAAAACTTCTTCCCGTGCCAAAGTTTAGCACCTATTTTATTTTCTAATATTAAGTTTTTATTTTCTAATATTAAGCGCTTTTATACAAAAAATAAAAACAGTATAGTGGTACAATATCTGAAGTAATTGTTTGTCGTAATTGCTGGGATTGTTTTGTATTGTGAATAAACAATGACAATTGGCTGTACGACAAATTTAGCTTTTTTGACAATTGACTGTATTTTTTGGGGGCTTGCGTGCCATTTTTTATTTGGTCGCGTGCCACATTTTGCACGGCTGCTTCATGTTGGACACCCCTGTTAGGGTTGTTCAAATTTTGAAAAATTTTGAAAAGTTTAGCTTATCGAAGTTTTTCCCATGGTTTGGCCCTTAAAAATAGGATTGACCAAAAAAATTTTAAATTTGGGTCAAGATTTCGCCCTCCTCAAAGCCCCCAACGTTTAACAGTCAAATCATCAAAATATGGGAATTCCCCTATTGCGAAAACGTGCTAAATAGGCTCTATTGCTACCAAACGATGACAATTAGTATTGTAAAATGTTATTTGTGCTATATTAATAACGAATATGCATATACAACACAATAAACCATTGCAAATAACGTAAATAAAAACATTTTTTGGCAATAATCGATTTTTTTAAGTCCGGAAACTATCACTGGTGTTCTAGGACCTGCAGGAGGCTAGCGTGTTGCTGTGCATCATAAGTGATGTTTGCTGAGTAATCAGTGTTTAACTTGAACATTTACTCAGTAACATTATTAACAACTTGTAGGTATTTGCCGGATTTTCCGCAACTTGGAATTCTTTATCTTGCGGCCAGTTACAAACTAAAGGCCTCAACAAGTTGCAATAAACGCCCAGAGAGGATTAAACTAAACAAGGACTCTTAGCCGACTGAATTTTTAATTCTGGTGCGCCCTGTTTCTGTTGAATGCATCACTGGCAACTCCAGGGGAAATTTACTTGGCTTGGGTGTATCCAAACTTTTTCTTGTCAATGCCGCTTTCCTATCTTCGTCCATAGTAGGGTGTGAACTGAACATAGAAAACAATAGAGTTTATTCATTTATGTACCAATGATGACTGCAGAAGCTTGTTGTAGGCAACCTATGCCACCTGGTTGTCATATTTTGAACACTCTTTCATGGTTTGCAAATTATCAGGTATTTATTAAAGCATCGGAACCAATACCTGTTTTTACCCAAGCTGAAACATAAAACAAGGCAATAAACTGGTTATTGCGCTTCCGGTGGTTTACAAAACCTTGTTCATAGCCCATCTGTTACACCCACATGAACATCGTTCGGCCAACCTGGTGCTACACGCAGTGCTCGATGGATGAGCCAATTCCTATACTGCCAAAAGATGTGGATGGGACAGATAAGCACGAACAAGATTTTGTAAACCAGCTGCAGCGCATCAACCAGTTTATTGCCTTGTTTTATGTTTCAGCTATGATAAAAACAAGTATTGGTTCCGGTGCTCCAATAAATGATCGACGTTTTGGCAAACCATGAAAGAGTAGTCAATAGGTTGCCTACAACAAGCTTCTGCAGTCATCATTGGAAGAAACTCATTTTTTTTTTTTTTTTTTTTTTTTCCTGTTTTTTTCCTCTCTGGGAATTTATTGCAACTTGCTGAAGTTTCCATATTGTGACTGGCCGCAAGATAAAGACTTCCAAGTTGCGGAAAACTTTGTAAATACCTACAAGTTGTTAATGATGTTACTGAATGTTCAAGTTAAACACTGATTACTCAGCAAACATCACTTATGATGCACAGCAACACGCTAGCCTCCTGCAAGTCGTAGAACACCGGTGATAGTTTCCAGACTTTAACAAATCAATCATTGCCAAAAAATGTATTTTTTAGCTAATTTTCAATGCTTCTTTGTGTTGAATATGTGTATTTGTTGTTGATGTATCACAAATAATATTTTACAATACTATTTGCCATCGTTTGGTAGCAATAGAGCCTATTTAGCAAGTTTTCGCAATAGGGGAATTCCCATATTTTGATGATTTGACTGTTAAATTTTGGGGGATTTGAGGAGGGCGAAATCATGACCCAAATTTAAATTTTTTTTGTCAATCCTATTTTTAAGGTCCAAACCATGGGAAAAACTTCGTTAAGCTAAACTTTTCAAAATTCGAACAACCCTAACCCCTGTCCTATAAGGCAGACCGAAGAAAATGGAAACATTTGTGATTAAACGCGCCTAACATTTTGACGTAAGACATATTTTATATTTGAAGTTTGTAGTTTTACGGTCTTCCTTTTTAAGACTAAATTTCTTAATCTTAAGTCGATCAAAGGTCTGAAAACTGCTGCCCTTTCAAAAGCAGACCAAATAGCATAAAAGAGGTTTTAATACCACATTCGAAAAATTAAACCCAACAATTGTGCTTAGTAGTTTGTCTACTTTAGTTTTCGAAACAGTACCAAAATTATTTTAACATTAAAATAAATTATCACAAAATGCCAATAATTCATTTACAATGATATTTTATGGGTTTCGAGCGTAAAAATAATCCCCCTTTCGACTTTTAGAAAAAAAAAAATGCTGTATAATTAGAATCCTGATAGTTATTTTTTACTGTTTTAACATTTGACTTCTGGCGAAAAAAATGATATATTAGGGGAATTTGGAAAGTTACATCTGGTCCTAAAATATTACGCAATCTTAAAGTAAAACACCTCCGAGAATAACGACGTCCACCTGGCATAACCTCGCTGCACACCGGTTGCGGAGCACTGATCCAAAGTAAACTGATGCAGATATTATTAAATCATTGACAGGTGCATTCAAACTCATTGTTACGAAATATAGCAAAGGAATAAGATTTTGTAAAACAAGGTAAACAGGTAAGCGAGAATCACTGGTGTATTATAAGCAGGTTACCATCTGCTGAAACCCAAAAATAAGCGCTTCTTGCGAAATTCTTTGGTTCAAAATGGCAACTGACAATGTTTTAAATAAAAGATTTCTAAATGGATTTTTTTCTTAGTATCAAGGAAAGTAACCTCCTAAACAAAAATATCTCACAAGAAACAATTCAGTTTTATGTTTGACTTTACCCGAGCAAATTGATTTTTAAAAACCTTACAACAAACTTACTCACGCTTATTCTGTAAATTATGTTCAGTTTATAAAAGGCCTAACAAATTTTCATCGCCAAAAAATTGGACAAATTCACGATAAGAAGACAATAATAAACTATAAATCATTAGTCTAGTCCAGACCTGGGCAAAATACGGTATTTTTACGTATATTTTAACCTTAATTTTACGGCCAACGCGTCCGACAACTTGATTGATCAAGAAATGTACATTTTTTTATCTGTGCTTAATGCGCTTAGCGCGACATCTTGTGGCTTTCTTAACACTCGACCTAAATTGCATATTTTTGTACAACTCCCCAACGTAATAACAAGTTCGCTTATTTATTTTATGTCGTGAGAGTATGACGTCATATTGCGTGTATTTAAGATCCTATTTTTGTCCTGGCCCGCCACAACGCTTTAAGTTTCCCATGCGGCCCTCGGTTAATAATAATTGCCCACCTCTGGTCTAGTCATAGACCTCAAATTATTTGCGCTTGCGACAATCCTTTGACGCCATCTGGTTGACATATATCGACACAGTTTTATTTTTGCATATCGGACATATTTGTGCAAAAGTTCGGCCAGGCACTTACTTGTTTCATGATGTTAGTCGTGGCGTTATTTTTAACCATATTTTATAAACCATAAAAATAAGCCGATATAAAAAAAAAGCTTATTTACCACTGTTTTTCCTACCTTAGGCGTATATCATAGATTAACCTGTTTTATCTCAGAGTATCGTTCCGGTAAAAACAAGTGTTTTACTTTCATCCATGATGTCTAGGAATCAAAAGTTGCAATTCAATTTTGTGTGCGGTCAATGCAAAGACACGTATTGTAGAAATCTTGGATGATAATTAATCCAGGGGTCGGCCACCTTTTTGGCACTCGGACCGGTTTAAAACTGAAATTTTGTCGCGGAACGGCCTTAAAACAACGTAAAATGTCCAGTAAAAAAATGTATTACAACTTTTTTCAATGCGAACTTTAAGCTTGTTTTGCCACAAAGCTGCGGGCGGTATATGGCCCCCCAAGCAAATTAACCCAACCGCGGCTCATTTCAATAAAACTTTTAGGCGCTACGTGTTTTTTTCCTAAATTACACTTTTATACCATTAAATTACACTTGAATATCCTTATCACCTATTCCAGGGGTGTCCAACCTTTCAGCTCTTGATGGCCGCATTGACAGTCTTATTTTCCTCACGGCCGCAAGTTAAATTTTTTTAGGGATGACTCAAAAAGTTGTCAAATCGTGACGTCCTAACATAATTAATCTTAAAAAGACGTTTTGTTGTCTAATGAACTCGTGGTAAAATATGGAACCTAAATGCAGATTAAAAAAATGCGTTTATTACGTTTAGATTTGGCAAAACTTTTAATTTAATCGAAATGAGCTTAGGCAAATAAAATAATCGCATACTGTTATAAATGCGCAATATGCCATGATATAGCACTTTTGATATTAACGGATTTACTTCAAAGGGACCAAAATACAATAAAGACAGATAGAAGAAGTTCGCGCAAAGCGCGAAAAAAAAGCGTTTGCATTGAAATTTGTCAAAAATAATATTTTTAGGGGACATGGTCAGGTTCCCTCTCTGGATCCACCCCTGCTCTAATGCTCTTAGCCAATCTAATGACCAGCAATGGTAGACGAATGTCTGGCTGGCCTATAACATGAAAACCCCTGTTTAATTTTAGACCTGCCTTAAAGTTCCAAATTCAGCATTTTTTTTGTATACTGGCATTTGTTTTAAATTTCGTGCAATTTTTATTACATTGCCACAAATTAAAAACAAATTAAAAAAATGTGCACAATATTTTTGAATACGGTTTCCGTTTGTCCGCAACCCACTTGTCAGCCTTTCACTGTTCAACGGTAAAGACGCGCTGATCTGGTTCAAAAGACAGCCTCAAAAACGTAAACGAACCGGACGTTCAAATATCATTCGCAAAAAAAAAAAAAAAAAAAAAAATAAAATAAAATTTTACGCACTTGCCTAGTTAAAATAGTCAAAAAGTATTTGTAACTGACTCGTGTCTAGTTTGTCCAAAGAAGCCGCGGGCCGGATAAATTACATTGGCGAGCCGATCCGGTCGGTGGGCCGTAGGTTGCCTACCCCTGTCGTGCACTAATTTCTTTGTGCATTAATCAATCAATGAAATCAAGTTTTTTTAGCGCACATAAGAAATTTCTCTGAGAATGTAGCGAAAGAGCTTAGCTCATTGATTCAACTGCAATCCTTAAAGTCGTAAAAAAAATTCTAATCTGCATTTAGCATATCAACCATTAACGCATGCCAGCACGGTCACGGCCGCCAACGCATGCTTATTAAAATACGTGTTAACGGCCGCACAATTATTCATCGCCGCAGGTTGGACACCGTTGACTTATATTCCTACTCTTACCAGTTAGTCTAAATAGGGATATTTAAAACTTATTTAAAAAAAGTCTTACTTTTTATTTTATATAATAATTGTATTTTGATCCGTTTTTGACCGGGCCCTGGCCTACACAACACTTTGCATAGTCACATAATACAAAAACCTAAATAAAAATATTGGCAGTATGAAAAAGTACAAACCACAGACCAATACCTGAAAATTATAGAATACCCTGAAAATTATAGACATACAAGGATTGGAGTTTGGCTTTTTTGACAACAAATTGTCAAAAATCTGGCTTTTTTAAGATGGTTAATGTCAGAAAAATCAATTAGGCTTTTTTTTCTGTCATTTTTATCGAGGCTAAAAGTAAAAATATAGAGGCTAAAACGTGCTGAAACTAATTAAAATGCATACGTTGTTTGAAACTTTTCTGCTTAAATATCAATATAATAAATTTCAATTTTTATCACGAATTTTTATCCTACCGACCAATCCTGGAGTATATTTAAACAAAGGTAATGTGGTTAGTTTAAAAATATATCTAATTGTAATTGATTTTTTTCAGTTTTTACGTACAGTTCGGGTTTAAACAAAAAAAAAATTATCTGGCATCCCTGCTACGGACCGGTAACAAACTTCTCGCGGACCGGCACACTTAAATGCTTGTGCTAAGTGCAAATTTTACGCCAGTAACAGTGTTTTGTTTGTTAAAGACGCCTCAATGACGTCATAAGACAAGATGATTTAAACGCTTTGACCCAATTGATATTTTTGTTAACAATAATTAATATATTCTTTAATTTGAGACCAATCTCGAGTGAAGAAAGCACTTTAAACTTTTGAGCCTATAAGGAATATAAATGACGTCATTATGAGGTGTTGGACACGTTAATTTTTCGGGGACTTTTTTGCTCCTGGTTGCTTTCTCGTCATGAATCTGCAATCAAATATTCTGTTACATTTTGTTCAATATTTTTTACTGGCCAAAATGCTAAACAGCTATAAAAATATTATCGCATACTGGGTAATTGTGTCAAAGGGGCCGCGGCCTAAAGAGCTTAAGAACCCTGTCTTATAGAACAAAAGTAAGAACATCACAATCAATAATCCAGTGCAAGTCTTGTGTAATACGTAGCCTAGCTCTTTCTTACCTTAGATATCTTTCGGCACAAATTACCAATGTTGAAAATTTATTACGGCTTTAGAAACTACCAGCGGAGATTTTTTTAAATAATGCAACAAACGTTAAAAATGAAGACAGAGTTTCCTGGTATAATACGGCAGCACTATAGAGGCTGACATTAACCCAAAACCACGCGTGAGCGGCTACTGGAAATCTAAACCATCGCAAATAAATGGCCAGGGTTACATGAAATAAATGAGAGTCGAAAATCACGTTTTATAAAGCAGAAAATCATATAGCGATTCTCGCGTTAGCCGTGACGTACAAACACTAGAAAAATCTATTGAAGTTTGTGTTCCTTTTTTTCGCCATTTAATTTTTGATACAAAAGAAAAATAAATTATTTTAAACATAAAGAGCATTTATTTAAAATTACATATGACCCTAGGTAGTGAACGCAGCACGCAGTGTAAATCAATTCTTACTGTATATGCCGAGATCTGAAATCTTTATTTTACTTTTGCCAGTGGGATTTAAGTCAAGTTTTAGAGTAGTGATGTCCTATTTTTGACACTCAGGCAAAACAATAAAATGACAAACGTGTATGGCTAAACCTAATATAAAAGTTATACACAAGTTGAAAGCACAGACTGACGTTCCACAGTGAATAAACAGTAAGAAGTCGCAAATAAAACTACTATGTACACAAACCGCGCACTAAAACTGATTCGTAGAACAGCAGGAGGCTCGTAAAACACGAAACAAATAGAAAATCTTTCAGACGAGATATATAGAGTCTGGCCATTATACAAAATAACAGAATATTAGATTTTACTGAATAGACAAAAAAAAAACTTGACAATTACTTTTAAAATCTTGTTTAAAACGAAATATTATAACATTTTGGGACTGTATTGAAAATATAAACCTTACAACAATAAGCGTGTTAATAAAAGATTATGTTATTGTCCTGCTAGCCAATCATTATGATGTGTGACATACCTTGGTAATCTTCGTGTAATTCGTTTACTTACGTCCGGTGGCGACAGACTTCTCACCACATGCAACTTGTTACATGTTGTATCCAAACAGCTGCAATGTGGCACTTACGATAACTGCGTCTTACCCTGAATTTAGGAAACAAATAAACATGGATGTTATTTATTCAAGGTAGAAAATATATGGAATTTGTAAGTTTACACCATTCTTGTTTCAAAAAACTACCGGTATATGAGAAATCATAACTGTTTCAGACTTCTTATTTTGGGTGGTAGAGCGATGGTAGTAACCTTGGCTATTTTAATGATAGACTGTTAAATATCTTAGTTAGCTCATAATTATACCCCAAAACAAAGTTTGTATGGTAATAAATACATCGAAAACTCACGACACCTTCAGTTTCTAGCATTTGGAAATTAACAACGTTCAGCATTTTCACCCAAGGGTTTGAATATCTCACCCCTTTGCCAAAATGATTTAGCCTATATATGCCGAAAAGAGCAATCTCTATTTATAATATTTCATAACAGACCATCAGCTGTACATGAACAATTTGTGACTATGAAAAAATGAGGTAAGTGTTAGTGGGGACCAACCGAAATAGGACGATATCTTAACCTTGACAATATACTTTCAGGCCCAAAATTTATTATCTTTATTTCTATGTAAATGCGAATTGGCTAATTTACAAAACTCTGGTCGATGAACCAACAAGCCAGGTGCATAGGCAATGTGACATTATTAGCTGTTTTCTCAATAAGTGCCTCACACAATTCCAGCGAAAAATATGATTTAAGTTTATAACCTATGCAAAAAATATATTTGTAGAAAATTATTTTGCGTTCAACGCGCTGCTTATGTTTTGCTACAATATTTGGTGTGGCATATTATCTTTCTAAATTCAATATGGAGGCTCCTTTGATTCCAGAATTATGCATTTTAAACAAAAGGCCGTTTGTCTTTTGAATGACCGGATTTTTACATTTTGCAAAAAACCTGATGTAGCAACTTTACATAAATGCCAATGTCGTTAGGTAAAGCGTTATCAGAAAGCTTACTATATGTTAAGCATTTTCTACTTTTTGTACAGATTCGATTAAAACTTGCTTAATGTATTTTGGAATTAACGAATCTTATGGCTTCTAAATGACTGGCTCCGTTAGTTAACAGGCCCATTAGCTCGATGGACAAAATGCATTTATAAATTGCTGCTGTGAATCAATTAGACAACCAATTGATGAATGGTTGCGATATTGCGGCAAAGCTTAAAAATTCCCTTTTACCTTGAAACGATATTTTAATATTGGATCAACATTGACAAACTTTCAGGTACCGGTATATCAAACTCGATGTTTCGTTAATAAGTTGCATTAATATCTTGTTGAACTACGTTGTCCATTGAGTTGTGTGCCACTTCTACTTAAAGGTTTTCTATTCTTATCTATTATTGAGTTGTGTTTAGATAGTTTTTGTTTTGACAAACACAGTGACATTTGTTTTGCAACATTAGCTTGAGAAAGAATTAGTAAACAAGGCCGTCCAAATGACTTTCGTTGTACACAAGAGAAAGTGGGACTGCGTGAAGAAGGGCAATTGCGCGTGGCCTCGGCTCTTTTACAACTGTTCATCGTTTGTTGTGTTGGTGACAAACCTATGGTCTGGTATCTACACCGTAGCGAGCCTTCAAAAGTCTCGTGTGATAACTGTTTAACCAGTTTGTTGATTTTTGCACTGTAGCGCTTTGCACCGAGAGAACTGTCGTAAAACAGTTAGTGAAGTGAATCGTGCCCTCAAGTCCGATCAGTTGAGACACAATATACCCATAAAACGTATGCCAATTTAACAACGCAAAGGTGTCTAATGTTAAAGAAAAGTTTGAGATTTCTAGAAAACATATTAAGTCTTGATAAACAATATATTAAGACAAAAGCAACAAATCAAGTAAAACAGAAAACTAGCAAAGATGCCTTTGGAATGCCAATGATTTAAAAAAAAGTTGTAACTGCTGGTCTAGTTCTACTTGTCATTGAATTCTTCAAGATTGCTTACTCAAGATGAATTTTACAGGCGTATATTAAGACTTTTTGTAAAAATGGCGAAAGAGTTGCTGGCCTATATAACCTTTACAATGGTTTTATCAGGTAAGATATTGGGTGTCAGAACGCTTTTCTGTAAACAAAAGTGTTTATGTGTATTTATTTTAATATTTACATCAGATATACTTTACCATTGAGCTATTATTTTGTATCTTATTGAATGATAAACAAACTTTGAAACCCTTGTTTACACTCAAAAAAATTGTCATTAAATACTATTGCAAAACAAGAGAATGGCCGATGCTATTAACGTTATAAGGCGTAGTGACTAATAAAAGCTGCAAGCAATTAAACCACACTATGCACAGTTATGGCATGCTTCCCCATGGCACTTCAAACAGTGCCTCATACTGCGCGGACAATATTTGAACTTCTTATAAGGCACATATAGTTGATACGACGATGGGCTGCTACGGCCATAAAAGCACTAGTTGCGTTGCGATGTGGGTCAAATTTCTTGCATTTTGCGTTGGGATTTCACACGAATTGTAAAGCAGCTGTTTCGATAACAATCGGCGACCGCGCAATCGCTACACTCCGAGGAAATGCCACAATCGCTGTTCAATGTCAAATAACTTTGAAAACACCACCGATCGTAAGGCAACTTATGTATGAAATCGTACCACAGGGAATTATTGGTATATGGTGTACATTTTCCTATCTTACCGACATGTAACTCAACTGATTTGTAGTTTCAAGTTCTCTTGAGTGCCACGGAGGAGTAGCAACTAAGGCTGAGAATGTAGAATTCAACTCTAAGAAAGTATTTCGACACACATGTCCTGATGAGCCTGGCCAATCATGTATGACGGCAGAAACGTCAATCGTACTCAACGGAATGAAAAGTAAAGTTTTGCATTTGTTATTATTTTAGTAAACTGGAACTACATGCTACATAATGCGATTTGCTTTTAATCAAAAAGTTTATGCGACATCAAGCATTTTATATAAATGCTGCTACCGGACATAAAATAGCTTATTTGGCAATTAAAATGGAATACCAATTACCAGAGGAGCTTATTTTGATCTGCAAGCATTCTACTTTATATTCATTTGTACATTTTTTGTTTTCTTAAAAAACTTTTAGTTACATTTATCAAAATTGTTGTCAAAATAAGATACACTATTATAAAAATATTTTTTATCAAAAACAGCTCACAATGCTTTTTATAGTATTAATATACCTTTACGTGGTGCACTGACTGGCACGTACACAACTATATATGACGTGGCAAAAGCCGTGGTATATTCAGGTATCGTCGTTGGAGAGGACACGCCAATTTGCAAATTAGTCTTATACTCGTGCTCGTTGTGAAGTTTCATTTTCATCGAAATTTGTTTTTACGAAATTTTATCCGAACACGTGTTCCAAGTCAATATCGTTACACCGAATGGTCCAACTAATTGTGTTTATATTTGCCTGGCGAAGAAATACCAAATCGATAATCGATGCCAGCAATCAGCGACCAGGCGTTTCGGGTTAGAGGGCTGACCAAACTGCATTTAGAGGTTGGGCTAACTAATCCGGATCGGATGTGTCAAAGCGATGAGTGCAAATATGTCATTTCCGCTTATTTGCCCACCGAGACCACAGCGTCTCGCTCAATACGCCGTCTTACCGATACAGCGGACTATAGGAATTGTTTATTTAATAATGTACTGTATGGTATGGAAAAGTGAAAAAAGGCACATGCGATAAATTTATTCAAGGGTAGATTATAGTAATTTGGGATTATATTGCAATAAGTAATGACAGCTAAATATTTCATGGTTCATGAAAGCATTGATAAAATAAATTTAACTTCGCCCATAACCTTTTTAGTACTGTTGGTTACCCACCGAAGACACTAGATAGGCTACATTTGTGGAGGCAAATTACTTTTTTTTTATCGAAGGCAAGCGCGAATTGAAATCTGACCATCAATTATGCACGGCCGGGTGATAAATTTTTCATCGTAATTGAGCCTAATTGCAATGCTCTAGCAACTGACCCGTGCAGTACACACAATATTCAATCGGCTACCGTAACATATGCTGCAGCTTATTTACCAACCAAATCATAGAAAAAAATCGTTTAGTAAAATGGTGTAATGCTATATGTGTATCGATTTTGCCCCACGGGACTCTAACGTGTGATGATTCAGTTTATTGGGGAAAACCAATTGTTATTCTGCCATTTTCGTTATTAACTTGAACATTTTTTCTTTACTCCTTTAATTTAATGAAGATTTTTAACCGCACTTACAGCGCTTGCTCTGATTGATTTATGAACACTTATAGATTTGTAATAGCTATAGAGCAGTAGTTGTAAACCTCTCCAAAGCGTTTTCTTTGTTTGCCCAACGACGACGCTGTGTAATTTTAAAGTCGTTCAAATAAGGTCCGAATGTTTTTCTAACGGTATGTGATGCGCGACGTAGGCCTATTTATCACATCTTCACGTGTTTGCGTTTTTAATGCAGCTAGAGTCATGTCGGGTTCTTGTTCGGCGGAGTGTCGCGTTGGGTCCACGGCTGCTTGCGACGATGTGGTCGCCACAATGCAGATGCTCATCGCTGAGACAGACGACGTAGAGGCACTCCAGTACAACGTAACGGACTGCCATGTCTCATGTTGTAATCAAGACTTGTGCAACAAGGAACCCAACTTCGACCCAGAGCCAACACTAGGCAAGTCTATATAAAAAATTGAACCCCATAATTTACCCTTTTCGACAAAGGTTAAACGTTACGTTATCTATGTGAAAAAACATTACCCAAATTTAAATATAAGCTAGACTAGTGGGACGTTTAAAGCACAGGAAAGTTAAAACATATAAACGGCAATCTATTTGTCTTAGCATGACCTGCGGGTGTATGTAAATACTCTTATCCTTACAACTAATGGCGGAACCAATAAACCTTTATACTGAAGTTTATTGCGATTACATAGAAATCCGCCTGTAATTTCTCAAATGTAAAAAGTCTCGACCGGGTAGTATTCAAAATGGTTCATTTTTTAATATCTTAGCTATATGCTTGTATTCAATGAAACATTCACACAAAATGGGTGTTAATAACTGAGATCTAGCCCTTCGAAGCTGCTTATTGACCGACGACTACGGCTTACGTATTATTAGTACACCGAAAGCCATCGCAGACTCACCGAATCTGTTGATCTATGATGCAAGCAGAGCAGACTAGAAAAAAGTCTGCGATGGCTTTCGGTGTACTAATTATACGTACTGTGGATCCCCTTCTATGAGGTTGCTTGTACTAACAGATTGAGCAAGCATTGGCGCATGGTTGTTTCTCGACTCGTTCACTTCTGAGCCTGCATAGCTCAGTTGGTAGAGCGACGGTCCCGGCTTGACCGGAGGTCGTGAGTTCGAACCTCACTGCAGGCTAGTTGTTTTTCTAGTCTGCTCTGCTTGCATCATAGATCAACAGATTCGGTGAGTCTGCGATGGCTTTCGGTGTACTATATGCTTGTATTTATACATTCGCTTTTCAACAGTAGACAATATTCATTTCACTTTAAAAATTCACTTTTGGGTAATCATTCTTCAGGAGACCGAAAGTGCTACAGTGGAATGAGGCACGAAACTCCTGATGGTGTCCTGACCAACGATGTTCGAGAGATCTACTGTCCGATCAGCGACAAGTTAGGGCCAGACATCTCATGTTTAAAAGCTGCATTTACCATGAATGGTGGAACACCCGAAAGTAAGGACTCTATTAGTATGGTAGCTGACTCTAAATGTAAGCTACGCGGTATTTTGATCGCACTGAAGCATCATCAATCGAATACATACATTACACAGTATAAGCAGAAAAAACGAATTCGATATGTTTTGGCTGCAAATTATTTACTAGTAAACATGTCAACACTATTTTATGGGCTCCAACATTGATTGGTCTCATATTAAAGGATAAACTAATAATAACCACAAGTAATTTGGACCTAGTTGATTATATCAAGCTATTAAGGCGTCATTAACAAAAATGCTATAAATAATGTAATATTTGCAAGCGTGGGAATTAAGGAGTGGCCACATTATGTTAACGAAACAACGCAAGCATAAAACATTACCTTGTAAAATGCTGATACAAGACATGACAAAATGACTTCAGAGTTTGTACTATGCAAAATACAGTAAATAAAATCATCAATAGCATCTACTTATATTCAAGATTATAAAGAAACATTACGGCAAAATCATAATATATTATTTTTTTTTCTTAGTCTGTGTCGCTGAGATTATCGTCCAATCTAATGTTTCTTTTACGACAAAAACGCTTGCATTGACCTCATGTATACTGCAAGTTATGCTTTCTAGTTTCTACACATACATTTTAGAGTTGTGAGCGTCGTTCTGCAGTTACGTCGTATAACCCCAAGAAGGTTAAGTGCCTATGCTCTTAAGTCCAGTTAAGTTAATTGTTTTGACCCTAGCACAGTGCTTCTTAAACTTTTTTTTGTTTTGTTCACCGCTAGCATTTATCACCAGATTTCATATGATAAAACTATCTCGTCTATATATAACAACACAAAATGACTTAGGCCTATGTTGTTTCGATTTTTGTTAAGATCAACTCAAGCTAAGTTTTACCATTGCACATCTACAATTTTTAAGATCAGAGATATAAAGCTACAAGAGGACAAAACACAGACATCAAATTTTTGTACTTATACACTCGGTGCAAACCAACTTCACTATTACAATAAGCAAAAACCAAAAAACAACAGTTCAGTAGTCGATTTACTGCATAGCTATCATCCATTTCTGACGGTTCACCATTATTCACCCCTTATGTTTAGTTCACGCCTGTTGGCTTTAGCTTACACATGTAAGCATCCCTATCATGAGGACACTGTTTCTTGTCTTTTATCCGTGCGACCAAAGTCTATAAAAAATGAAATTGGTGAATTATGTAATAGGATACCTTCAATATCCTGCACTTCGGAGCCATCAGGCATCAGCTCAGATCTGTTTTCATTGCGAGCTACAAAATGTGTTGTACTGTCTTCCTCTTTTTGTGGCACTGGCACATTCGCAAATTCTTCTTTTTTATTTTTTTTTTCTACTTAGTGAAGTTTTATCGCAGGAATTTTGCGCGTTTGCCGCAAATGAGAAAAGGTTGTAGAGCACTGCTTTAGTTCTATCCAAACCATGAACCAGAGCAGATTATACAGATTAAAATAAGCAAAAATAGCAATGCTTATTAGTAGGGCGATTATTTTTTTACCTAAAAATAAGAAATTTTGATCTAAAAAACTAAAATTTTGTAAAATTTTGACCAAAAACTAATTTATTTTTTTTAAATTTTGGCCTATTAATAACACATTGATTTAAACAACATATCGTTGTTTGAAGTACTGCATTAGTGTCTTTGCATCTTCAACCACACGTTTTTAATGTTTTACTGACTACTGGTCGAACACAAATCAGTTATTTTTTCGGTTTTATGCAAAACTCATGAAAACGCTTAGTTGATATTTTTGTCACTTCAAAATGCCAAAAAATTGAAGTCGAATATATATTATTTTATTCCAAAAACTATACAGGGCATATTGGCCATACCCTATGACATTCGACACAATACAACATGGTCTTGTGTAGGAGAACATAATTTAATAAAAAAGAACAAAGGTTCTGTTTTTCCGGTTATTATAGGCCTAACTTTTATACAACGATAGGAAGTTTGGTTACTTTCGATTTTTATTTGACTTTTTTTTCTGACAAATTTGGTTGCTGTTTGTTTGTTCGAATTGCTGCATTGAATCTAAAATAGAACTAAAATGCCGCTATCTGTTTAGTGCCGGATAGAACCAATGCCCTTGAGTATTACAATTACCCAAATTACCTAGCCTATGGTTTCGCGTATATGGACCGTCCTTCCGATAGTAGGCTATTATTATTCTCTAATTGGCTACTTTTTGTTCAAAATAAATGAATATTTATTTGAAATCTTCACAATATTTAATAGTCATTCTGTTTATTTTCAAGTTTGTAATACAAATTGGTCTTTGGACATAAATGTTGGATTGTAGATCATTCTACACAGAAAAACAGAAAGTGCTGCGAACGGCGACAGACTATCTTGGCTTTCAATGTTTCTCCTTTATACAAGAAGTCTATAAGATTCAAACAGCCTCCAGCAACTAGACTAAATTGGTATAACATAAAATTCGCAAGAAATCCAAATTAGACCACAATAATCCTAAAAACTAAAAGCAGGATTGGGACCTAAACCACAAAAAAAAGATTTAAACAACGTCCTACTTATAAAAGCGATTTACGACATATCCAAACGAGCTATGTCATTTCGTCCTAGATATCATTGCGTTCTTGTTTTTTTTATTCTGTTTTTATGTTGTTGGTCTTAAAAGTATAGCATTATATTATTCCGTGATAGATAATTTCAATCTAAAAGTCTTATTTTGTGTGTTCCCATTTAAACAAATCGGTAACTGTAGCTGGTTCATAAAATATATTGCGACAGCAATCCGAAAAACAAGCTCATTTTAATGTTTGTTTGCGTTGACTTTAACAACGCTGTTTAATCGTAAAAATCTGAGAAGGGAATGCCATCTGTAGGCGTGTGCCATATGGGCTGGTATAAATTTGAATGGTGTTTAAATGAATAATGATTCGAATTAGTATTATTTCTGCTTATAGGGACTGGGTATATATAGCTTAATCCTTTCCTGCCTGGGTGTCCCTACAAAACACATATCTTAATGCTATTTTTTTGTTTTATCAAGTTTTATTTTTAATATCAATACCAGGGGTCGTCAAACTTTTTATTTTTAGGCTTGGGCCAAATGCAAACCTCAAAAAGGTCTCGATGGTCCGCAATAAATTATAATTTTTAAGTTTGTTGTTAAAAGCTGACGTTTATAATAACAATTGTCAGGGGTGGACCTATAGGCTATTGCTTTTCGCTTCAGAACATTGCGGAAATGTGTCAGATATACTAAATTAGTGAAACTTCCATTTTTTACAGTTTAGGGTATGGACGATGCCTTTAAGCTGAAATGACTTCCTTGAAACGTAAACATATGAAATGCATAAATAATATATACATATATTGGCATTACCTCTGACCCAGTTTGTAAAAGAGGTGACGGCCCGGAAGGTTACCGACCCATTGTTTATACATACGCCTATTAACGTACTATTCCAGCGATTAACAAATGTACGTGTCCAATTTGTCTTGAAATTAAACATTTTTTGAGACGAAACAGTACTTAAATTAACATGTTATCCTAAATATTCTTAGCGGTCACCAAAGCCGAGCCACATGGTTCATTACATTAGGAAGTGGTTGCGAGTGTCCCCTGTTACGTAAATCTTTGTCTATTTTTTTAGAGAGCGCTTTGTATTGTCATTTGATCGATGTTGTCAGACGAAACCCTATAAACACTCGATTTACCTGTTGTGCCAATAAATCCGTGTTTCAATTTTATTCTTTATTGACGTTGCATTGATGGCTTACAGGTATTAAGAGTGTCAGCGAATTTTCAGACAATAAAACCTGTACCGAGAAAGCACCATAAACCATGACCATAAAGATTATTTTTAATCGATGTAACAATTGTGTTCCAGCAACAGGTTCCATGTGGCTCTACCAATGTCAGCCGGCTGTAGTGTGCGAATCCTTTACTTGTGATCTCGTGATGCGAACTTTGCCAGAGTCGGTTCGTCGCATCGTAACAGAGTGCGATACTAATTGCTGCTCCGGACAACTGTGCAATGGTGTCCGTCGTTGTTTCCACGTCAACTTTTCGTTTATGTTTACTTTACTTTCCTGCCTCTTTGCCTTCTTTTGCGCTCAAAGTTAGTTGCCTTCGACTTAATGACCACTACCGTCGACCACGCAATGCTTAGTCATAGCAACCGAGCTCAATTGCGTATAGTTAAATGAAAGCGTTTGTATAATTCTATCGCTTGTTTATAGCAACTTTAAGTTATATGGCAACTTTAATAAGAACAACAATTTTTTTTAATTGTTGTTCTTATTAATTTTTTAAAAAAATTTTTTTTTTTTTTTTACTATTTGATTATTTCTATTTAACGTGTGGAAACTGGACAGGTATTATGGTCATTAACAGACACTGGTTTGTTTGATGCGTGACAACTTTTATAGCTTCAGATACCATTCCGAATTTCCTTATGCCTTCAAAACTTAACTTTCACGGCTCATCCCCATAGGATGGTTTATTTTGTAAATATATACTTTCGCACTCAAGTAGATCTGCACGGCATAATTTTTTTTTACATATTTAATTAAAATGATTAGTTATATTATAAAATTACCGTCCGACATAAATGATAAATGGAGTAAATGAACTCTTATCTGTGTTTATTTATATTATTAAACTTGAAATATAGTAAACGTGTTAAACAAATATGTTAAAATAAACAATTCAAGTGCCACAGCGGTTAAGAGCAAAGTTAAATAGATGTATGCCAATAAATATAGGCCAGCATATAACTATTAAAAATGCTAATTTTAGATCCCTTTACTTGTTCTTAATTAGTTCTGAGAACGTTTTCGTAGTTTAGTTGTTAAAGACGTGCGATGTATTGATTTTATCTCTGTAAGATACTGAAATACACCACCCCACTAATTTCACCAAAACAATTATTATTAAATCAATCGCAATAAGTTTTAACAAAGCAGATGGTTGATGTATGAGGCAATAGCAAACCGATATCACAACACGTGGGGTTTATCGTTGCTTCCCTAACAGCTGCGACCAGGCTTATCGATCAAATGGAATAGAATACGTTTTGTTTCTTCATTGATTTTGGGTGATTATGCTAATATAAGAGGTATACTTGGGTTCTAAATCAACATAAAAAGTGTTATCCCGGCGATGTAAAGTAATTATAGTAGCAATAAACGCAATAATTACGGAATATATTACAATTTGGCGTGGTTAACCTGATGTGTTTGTAAAAGTGTTCGTCATGCAGTGACCTCTTTAAAACCCATCATTACATGTCTACCATGTCAGTATAAATAAGTGCTGAAGCCTCGTGTTATAGCCCATGGTTTAATTTAACAAAATAATTGTGAAAATACGTGCAACCAAAATGTAATGTACAGCGTAACATATATTCTATAGCGCCAAGCAATGCGAAAATACTGTTTTAAATGGCGTTACATTTTTGTCGGTCTAAAGTTCTAAACACTTTACGTGGCACGACACCGGTGTAGAAATTTCATATCATTTAATGCAGGGGTTCCCAACCTGCGGTAGGTTGTTCACAGGTGGTACGCGAGTAGTTTTCGTTTTTTCACAAAATCCTGGATTCACAACTTTACATTTTGTTTATCTGGTTTTGCTAACAAAAAAACATTCAGGAGCCCATTCATTGTTACGTAACTATCCCTGTTGTTTCGGACCATTACGTCTATGATCTTCCAAATACAGGCCATGTCAATTGTCAAGAAGGAGCACAGTTGCTTTGAAAAGTCATACAAACGTTGTGGGTCAGTGGGCGTTAATTATGTTAAATGGTTGCTCTTGATAGATATAATCTACTGTTTTATAGCTTAATCTACAAATAGCGTTAAATAATGCTAGTTGTAAGCTAAAAATACATTAAAATAAGATTCGAGCAAATTAGTTGTTCTGCGAGAAGTGGTACGCTTGGCAGTACAGAGCGTCCAAGTGGTACGACAACGTTAATGCGATGTTGTTTCTTTCATCTCGCGTTATTTGGCAAAAAATGTAGCCTGCACTGTTTAACAGCAAAGACGCTGTTCGTCCTTTTGCAAGTTGCAGCCAATTGTGTCTAAAATAAGTGACTAATTAGGCCTACCTACCTCTTCGCAATAAGGGAACACCTTCAAAAGATACTGCCCGTGTTGAAGCGGAATTTCGATTCGACTGGTGCGGAATATTTAAAACAAATACGCAATCCAGGTACCAAACCGTTCTCGGATAGGTTCAATAAAGCAAACACAAACGGTTTCCATGGGTTGGAAAACCCGTCCTTATGTGGGTAATTTCGTTCATCGACGAAAACACAACAAAACGCTCGATGCAGCCCAAAATGTGTTAAGTTGGATCGGCTAAATATCTGGGCTATAGCACGCTACGTAGTTACACTCTTTTCCGTTTGTCTGGGATAAAACTAGTACCTTTGTTGATATTTGGAGAATCAGGACCACTGGCTTTGGCTCGCATATGACGCCTATTCCGCCTCCCATTATGTCTCTTGCATCTCGAACATCCCACATAACTGACAGACAAATGTAAATTATATATATATATTTAAATAACGTAGTCGTCGATTAAACTAAACTTTTTTGTTATAAATAGGTGCCGATATTACCCAGAATTAGGAAAATTTAATTATGTATAATGCAGAAGTTCCAAAACTGTGCATCGCGACCCTGGTTAGTCGTTTTAATCTTCCAAGGGTGTCGAACCATGATCCGGTTTTTGAACTCAACTGTGGTGATAAAATGCTGCAAGATATCATTATTCCCTGATGTGTGCATGAACTCATTATTACAAAACTGCACCAGTTGATTACAAATCACATTTCTCAATTCTCATTTACTTCAGCGTGCTATAAAAATGATTGGATCATTCAGTTATAAAACAAAGCCTATATATTGTAGGCACTGGTAATAATATATAATTCAGTGTTTTTAACTCTTTTTTAAGTAAGGGCGAACCTGTGGACCTCCAAATATGTGGCGGCGCACCGGCGATATTGTTTCGTATAGCGGTTTTTATTTTGAAAAAGTTTTCATTACATATAGGCTTCATAATGGAATAATATTTAAAGTACCGTGAGCTATAATTTCTATAACTATGGGTGCGTCGTAAGATCAACAAACTTTTACAAGGGCGTATTGAGAATAAACATTTGAGAACAACATATATTGCAATTTGATTAAATTGGAATAAACAAAAATAAACAATGTTGGTGACATTAATGTCAAAGACACATGCGATTATGTAGTTTAGGTCACGAAGTTTTCTAATAATAGAGTATTATTCAAAACTAGGGCATAACCTTAAAAAGTTTTTAAAAGGGGAATACAGTTTAAAGTGAGTTTCATTTAAATTACTTTTGATCTAGTGCAGTGTTTTCTAATCTTTTCAGCGCTCGTACCCTGTGAGATTCCTTGAAATTTTCTCATACCCCCTGTCTACAATGGTCGCGACGGAAGTAAATAAAATTAGCATAATAGGAATTAAAATCAGTGTATTTATAACTTACGTGTTTAATACATGCATTAAAAACATTCTCGTAAGTTCAACAATATTTACAACGCACAAACAATCAGTCAATTTACTAGCTTTCTTGTTGTTGCTTTTCGTAAAGTACTCTTTCTTCACAAATATACCTAAATAGCAAATAATTTCACACTGCGTGTCGTAACCCCTTTGGTGCTTCCTATTACCAAGAGGTACATGTACTCCTGGTTAAGAACCCCTGATCTAGTGGCTTCACTATATGTGGACCGCGGATACAAAAGTGTTTAAAAATATATATATATATATAAAGTTTGCGAACCGCTGATAGCAAGTTAAGTTAATGGCATGAATTGGAACCAATTTAAAGTACCGTAGTTCATATCTTGACATTTTTTGTAATACACAAACGATCTACAGTAAAAAATAACGGGCACAGAATTAATCAAAATTAACCCAATATATTAAAATGTTATCGAAACAAAACATATTACGCGTTTGTCTGAATGAGCAATATTTGTAAAAATTTATTTGAGAAAAAAGTTTAATTTTTAATGACATAAACGTCTAAAATCATTAATATAAAAAGTAAGTAATCCCTGCAGTTTGTTTTTCCCTAATAGATACACTTTATGTGGCGCACGAATAATAATGTGGGGGCTTGGATCATTAAACGGCGCATTCAAAGTGGCATACAGCTAGCTCTAAGCGAAATCAGCAACACATCAGAAATTACGCTTAATTGCGAACCCGGATCCGTGATTGTCGACCCCCGGTTTACAAAAAACTGTGCTTTGCGCCACAGCATATCTAAAAGCATCAGAAGAAATTGTGCATTTGTGTCACGAAATAACATTAGTGGTTGAATGCCCTTGATTGTTTTTTTGTTTTGTTTGAAAAATGTATGATTAATCAGTAGTGATTATATTAGCAGTAAGGTATAACACGCAAATTGCAAAGTTAACAAACTGTATGTATTCATTTGTTCATTTTTTGCCGAAATGCTGCCATAACGTTACACCGTTTGTTTTTGGCGAGAAGTCAAGCTTTCGTTACGGCCGGTTTACCGTTTAGTTGTGAAGCGCAATTATGCATCCTGGCTACTACTGTGCTAGAAAAACTTCTCTGCGTAAACCAAGGGCGTTGTTAAGCTCATTTTTTTCTTTTGATGCTTATCTCAACAAAAAATGAGTGTTGCAACAGCCTCTCTTTCTCTTCATTTACAATGATATTGTCAGTTGTAATCTCAGCAGGGTGAGTGATTTGGGCTCGTTTTTTTACGGAGGCCAGTTTGTGCATTAATTTAAGTGCAGTGCTTTTCAAGGTGTTTTTATAGGAAAATAATTGAACATTGAAACGATCAAAAAAAATTGAAACGATCTCTCAAGTTTCTCCAACGGTCTCTCAAAATATCACCATCTTGTGTTTTTACAGTGAATCAGAAATTACGCAATTGGTTAGGTCCAAAATACTAATCCAGTTTAAGTGTAGTTCGTGCGTGCGTGCGACGAATTTAAAAATGTTACCACTGTATCGCATGTGAAATTGTGAATACTGGTTGTTACACATTGTTTTGGTGAATGCGCAGTGCAAACCTAAAAGCCCAATTGCATTTTTGCTGTGTGCATTGAAAATGAGGCTTTGTGGATGCGGTCGATCTGGTGAAAGTTCACACTAAACGACGACAAGAGTCGGTCACATCAATCTATATTATATATTAGACAAATTTGAAAAACTAGAGTAAATAAATATGTGCTGGTCTTAAGTAAAGTGTAATAATGTTTTGCGTTTGTTTGTTAAGTGGCGTTACCTCACCGGCTCCAGTACAAAATTATTACGTGAAGCAAAAAAAATGCAATCTCAATTACACATTTGCAAGGGAATTATTTATTGCACAATGCAAGATGTACGCTTCAAAACTGCTTTGCAGAAAAAAAAGCGGCTACATGCTTCAATGATTTGCTTAGCCTGGTTCAAAAAGCGGCTTGCTGGGTGTTGCGGTACACTGCTTCAAAGACTTATAGACCTTAACGTGGTTTGAAATTACCGCTAAACAATTCAGGTTACAGCTCTCTTTCTTTATCGAAGTAACTCGTCTTTTTTGAAAATACTGGCAAAACGGTCACTATCTTTAAACAGTATTCGCAGGTGATTGGTTAACAATAACAATTTAAATAATAAGCACTTGCGCCTACAAAGCCTTCAGGCTAATACGGTCAAAAGGCATAAAAAAAATCTGACACGGTGTGGTGCAGAATAGTAAGCCCCTCTACGCATATTGGTGATATCTAGTTACACCAATGGAAAGTTGTGAAGCTTGTTAGTAAGTTTGTTTAGTTGTCAAATATTAACGAGCAACAGATCTTGCTACGTCGGTCGTAACTGCTTATATTAGGTGTGGCGGTAGAAAAACTTATCTTACGCAATAAGGCAGCATAAGGGACTAATAATATTTGTGTTAGACGAGTTTATGTGTTAATGGCTTTGTCTTGAAAGTTATGTTACATTTGTTCTGATTTATTTGTAGTGGAAAGTTTGTTTAAATGAATATAAATATGTTTTACTTTTATCTACTTCCGAAGAGAAACATTTGATGTAATATATATATATACATATCTAATAATGCTATACAAAAGGGTCGAAATATATCGATTATTTGTAAAATTGCCACTAAATTTACCCCAAAAAAGTATTCACAGCCCCCATAATACCTGTTACGAAAAATATCCTTAAACAAACAGCTCACACTGAAAAATGAATCGAGCGCCAAAAGTATCTCATGTTTTTGTGAACTGTCAAGAATTGATTACTGACATTAGGCCAGTGGTTCTCAACGTTTTTAGCTTACGGAGAAGGAAAAATTTTAAAACAAATTTTGCGGACCAGTGGACTTTCAAAAATTAAAATTAACACGAAATGAAATTACGACAGTATGCAACTTAAAACAAACAATGGAAACTTCTATTTAATGAGCGATTTGCTGCTTTCTTTTTGATATCATACGTGTTATACGTTGTTCTATTGAAGTATTCACATACAACTGGTCTTACAGTTTAAGATTTAAACGAGTTGTAGCCTACTGTTAAACAATTGGGCACAACACTTGCAGCATTGTGACGTTCGATAAGTCCAAAGTATACCATTAACTTCATGTACGTCACAATGCTGCAAATTACGGAACTGGCGAAGTTCTAAATTTGATGGACAAGCCTTCAACATCTTGGATATGCAATTATATTTAAAATTACAATATATTTGGTGGATCGGCTGGAAGTTCACGCGGACCGGCACCGGTCCGCGGACCGGCGGTTGAGAACCACTGCATTGGGCTATAAACTGTTAAACCGATAACACATCTTCAAGTGACAGCCAATTTTTTCGCGTTATAACACAACATCGTTTAGAGTTTAGACAAAACAGGAAAAGCAGGACTTCAGTGGCCAAAGGCCACCGTTTTTCTTTATATTAGACAAGGCCATATTTTAGATTAGAGTAACGCTACGTTTCGGCCATTAATTGAATACAAGAGTAATCGTGACGTCATAAACAAGACTGGTTTACTGAAGCAAACAGCATTTAATTAAATGTTAGACTGGCGGTTGTTTATGATCATTCAACCGCTAAGGTGTTTATATTGTATGTCTATTTTTTCACAATTTTTGTTTATCAAATAGCACACATCGACCCCAGAAAACCTCTTGTGACCCCCTCGTGGGTTACCCCCAGGTTGGGAACCACTAGTCTATACCTTTGTTGTACCTATATTCGTGGGTAACCAAAATACTTAGGGTTTAGCTTTAGGACAAAATCGTTTTGCGCCAACAGTGCAAAAGTTATTTGTTAGCTGTTGTTTATCATTTATTTTACCGTACAATTTAAGTGCATTGCAACTGCGTTTCCATTGGTGTCATTAACACTTCGTAGCCCCTTACGGCAACTAAATCAACTACCCTTTATTTCGTTTGTTTTTTGTTACGGAGCTTATTATTAGGAATATAGCCTTGTATTGCTTTTTCATGTTTATTAATAGATTTTTCTAAATTACCATTAAGATATTCTATAGTTTATTACATGCCTTAAAACCAGGGAGTCGAACCGTTTGACTTTTCCGGTTCAGGTTCGGTTCGGGTTCAAGGATTTTTTCGGAATCCGGTTCAGTTCCGGTTTCGGTTCGGAGGAATTTAAAAGTTCCGGTTCAGCTCCGGTTCGACCATCGCTATTTCAAAACCGGTTTCATAAGTTTTCGGTTCAGATACAACTTTTAAATTATTCGGTTCAGTTGCGGTTCGGCTCCTTAAAATCTTATAAAAAAACGGTTCAGGTTCGGTTACGGTTCGGATAAAATTGACCCAAAACCGGTTCATAAAGTTCCGGTTCGGTTCCGGTTCGACTCCCTGCTTAAAACTAAAATTTGAAGAGAAAATTTGCGTTTATAGAGAAAATTTAGTACAAAATTTTGAGCAATTTTAAAACATTATGTAAAATGCTTGCCATTTTTGCTTTTCATCAAAATTGATGTAGGCCTACAGCATTACATAATGACTTTGTGTTAAAAATAGAATTTTCATACAATTTTACGCTGTATAAAATTGAAATCACTGCCAGTTGTTAAATATGAAAACCATAGGATGGGGTATAGTGCAAATTCCCATCGTTCATCACTATCGCATGTGCTTTTGTCTTAAACGGGATTTAACGCAAGCAGCGTCGGGAACTGGCTGGAAAATGTTTGTAAGTTATTCTGTTTATATGCTATTTTTAAGAAATACTTGTGTAATTGTTTCTAACTGTGAGTTGTTAAAATGCAGCAAAATCTTAAAAATGTGGCTGTATTGATAGATTACGCCGCCTCTGTGGAGAAATATTGATGTTGTTAAAACTTTTTTTCTTAAAGCAACATTGTAAAACGTTCCTGGATTAACATATTTACAGGAGCGACGACAGTGGCTCATTGTGTGATTTAACAAGTTTTTGAATAGGCGAAAAAGCAGTCTCGCGGCTAAGGACGAAAGTGGCTAAATAAAATAGGTTAAGAACAAACACAGCACAACATATTTTAAAACACTATATTTTTTCAACCGTATATTAGTGAGATACTTGCTGCTTAACAATAAATTTACATTTCATTGACATCCCATCTCAATTCCTTTCCAAGCCATTATTCCTGTAAAACTAGGTATAGTGACACAAATGAAACTAAATTCTTCAATAAACCTAGCTTTGTTAAATTGGTCTGTGGCCCACATCAAAATGTTTACATGGCCCACTAGTTAAGAACCGCTGGTTTAGTAGCAAGGCCGGACGAAGTGATTTTACCTGGGGTAGGAACGAAAACTTTTTGAGATAACGTCACAAAGGTACGTCATAACGTGACATCACGAAACAACTTTTTCTAAATGTATCTGCGCGTAATAAAACACCTAAAGCTCAGTCTAATCGCGTGAAACGCTAAAAATGTGTTCATTTTGTTTTTTGGCTTTACTTTTATTCTAAAAAGAGATGTAACATAAATGCAATTCGCATATCACTAGATATAATGATATTTACAGATTATGTTGAAGTTTTATAAGTTCAAATAGCCAATAGCGCAACATGTGTTGTATAGGCACACTGCGTTTAGGATGAAAAGATTCAGATGGGCAAAAACCTAATAGAAAACATGATAAGTTTACGCAAAGAGCGAACATATTTTGCATTTATACATCCTACCTTGGATCCGCCCTGTTTGGGAGCTAAAAGCCATTATTAAAATTGTGCTATTTTTTTAGTTTAACTGAAAATTGTGCAAGAATCTGTATTAAAATTGAATTTTTTGATTTTCTATTTACTTTTTTAACAGGCGCAAAGTGTTATTCGTATTGTGCTGCTTACTATTTGGGGAATGCAACACATTGACTTCAATTTGCCGCAGTCTAGTAAGTGAAGTATGTTTTATTCTATCGGCTCGTCAGTCTTTATATAATAATGATGTAGCATTAAAATGTTGTTTTTAAGCTACTTTGTTTAATAGATAAATTCAACTAATTTTGGTTTAATAAATAACTTTTCTATTAAACAAAAACATGTAGTCTTGAAAGTATATGATTACCCAAATTAAGTACGCGGCTTTGTTCTATTGCAGAAGATTTAATTGTGGGTATCTACGTCGAGATTTCTATTTTGGCTCTACAAGTTGTCGACGGCATGTTAACTATTTGTAGCAGTTGGTTTGTAAGTAATAGAAAATACGAGTGTTGGTTGGCTATAAGTACTTTGTCTTGAAAGTAGTGCTTAGGTTTTTGCGTAGTTTGAATAAGCTGTAGCGGAGGAAAATAATTTGCATTTCTATGCTTTTCCTTCATCACCGTATAATATTAATTTGAACCCACATTCACAAACGTTCTTTTTTGGGCAAGAGAAAGTGATACTTTTTGCTTGATTAATAGACCAGGGATTCTTAGTCAATTTAGGCCACGTCACCTTGACACAATTCAGCGAAAACTCGCGCCCCCTTTCCGAATATTATGTTTTGGGGTCACAAAGCCCATGTGCTTACACTGCTACTTTCAATGTAATGATCTGCTTAACACAAGCAGTGATTTTATATCAATATAAAGATCGCTTAGTGAAATATGACGTTTAAATGTTAAACTGTCCAATTATGCATAGTATGTTTGACATCTGTAGCCTTCTTTAGCCAAACATTGGTCAGCATCTATAGCACATTAAAATTGTTTACAAAAAATAAGTTGCAGACGAATGAGTGTGCAAAATCAAAATAAATATTAGGTAAAAAAAATTAGGTCCAAAAAGCGTGGAGTTAGCCTCCAATATTTTGAATTCCACCAGCAATTACGTTCATAGAACCACCAAGCATTTTAGTTTTAAGTGGAATAAAAGGGTTTGTCGTAGTTTTGCACGAGATCGGCAGGGAACAAGAATTTTTCATTTACTGGTATTGACCTGGCGGTCTTCTCTAAAATTTCCCTTGCCTCCTCCTAATTTAGGATCTGGTTACTTACCCATTACAGACAAATTTTATTTTGTTTTGGATCGGAAAATGTTAAGCAAAACATTAAGCTAACATCATGCCGGAAATCTTTTTTGCTAAAATATGCCTGTCACACATAGGTACTTAATTCTTGTTTTTTCAGGAGAACATGTTTTTTCTCTATCCGGTTCTGTTTGTAATACCATTTTCATTTTTGGTCGATGTTCTTGTAAAAGCTACGTGTTATGGACAACTCTTTCTCTGGCCCCACGTAAGTATAGGCTAGATTTGTTAAAAACGTATAGGTATTAGACTTCCTCTCTTTAAATCACAGACTGGCTCAACTTGGACAATATTTAAAACCTTTTCGGGACATGGTTGGATAGAAAAAAAATAATTTCACAAAACCTGATAGGGTAACCAATATAATTCTAATGCTGTTTTATAGTTCCAGTTTAAAGTTAAATTACCATTGTTACTCACTATTTCCCTTGCATAAGTAATAGCTTTTACTTACCGAAGTCTCAACTAGGTATTTGCTCTTTTTTATATTTCAGGCTACCGTGTTTGGAATATTTTCTTTGGTTGAAGTTTGGTTTCGCTATTTAAGTTTGGTAAGAACTTTTTTAAATTTTTAAAGCTATTTTAAAAGATTTTGTTACAAAGTTGTGACAATTAACGACGTATTTAGGGGAAGGTTTTCACGGGTCATTAAGATAAATAATACATTTAGCAAATAAATAAGATACGTATAGACTTCGGCATAGCGCGACAAATACGCGTTGGCCATTTTGGATTTTTAAAATAGTCGCCAGGGTCATTAAATGGTAATTCATCAGGTCATGTAATTGTAACCCATGGTTTCAGATTCTCCAATATTTGTTTTAAATTGCGTAGAAAGTCTCTTTGAAAAACGCGTAACTTATTTCTCAAATACTTTCTATATCAGAAAATATATAACCTTTTTCTCAAGCTCAGCTTTGTGGTCATTTAAGTGTAACCATTAAGTGAAAGTAGAATAATTTTGTTACCCAAACGCATGACACTTTTCAGGGATGACGTCATAGTTACGTCATAAAACAGGCAACTTCATGAAACTTCCTCTTCTGGGACAATCCCGCGCGCAAATATGCAACTCAAATGTTAGGCTAAGTAGGTTTACACCCATTTGTTGTAGGTGTACTGAATTGGCGCAACAGGACCTCTAAACTGTTGAACGTGAGCCTAAAAACGCCCAGTTTATTGAAAAAATTGATTAACTACTTTGCGGTACGATTAGGTGATATATTTAAGATACTTGAAATGAGATCCTCCACGCGCTGACTGTATATGCAAAACAATAAATCACTGAGCTTTTGAGGCATGTTGCATTGGCACCACTTTAAAATATATAACTGTGTTGACAACGTTTTGGACAATTAAATGATTAAAAAATAGGCAAAGAAGATACTTGACATGGGCACGAGAAAAGTGACCATATTTTTTTCTGCATGTCGCTCTGGCAACAATTATTTTGCGCAAACGCCGTTCCGACAGCAGTTCTTGCTAGTTGTTTATAATCTTATTGCTTTCAGTAGAATCATACCACAACGAACATATAACATTTGCCCAGCCATCACCCAAAGACTAACCAACACTAACCCAAATATTGTGTGTTGCTTTAATAATTGTTCCGACGCTGTGGTAGGATTTAAGACCAGCGCTAATTTAAGAATTCACAGCCAAAAGGTACATGGCCTGGTGAATTGCATGGGATAACCTTGTCAATTAGAAAACCTATAATATATTGGCCCCAAATGACAAAAATCAGTCAGAAAAATCTTAAAAGTGGTTTACTAATATTCGGAACCCATTTTTAGACTTCTGATATCCTGGTGTAGAGAGTCGGGAGTCCACATAGCGCTTATATGTTGACACATTAAAAGTAGCAATCAACAAGTAAAATTAGAGGAACTCGAAAGAGAAGAGGGTAGCATGTTATGTATTCCGTTTATCTTCGTAACAATATCCGTTACAAACGCCCGAATTCGCGTTCGTTTCGGTAATAATATTCAGTTGTTTATAACTATATTGTTAAAATACGCAAACTCTGCGTAAACCCGGTTACCCAACTTTCTTGGTTATGATTACCAAATAAATAGAATAACGCCTTTTATACATATTATACGTGTTCCCTTAAGTCAAACTTCAGCTTATTTAAGTTCACATGTTTACATTGTTTATTGCGCAGATGTACTGCTGGATCGCCGTCATATCTTTCATATATTACGCAAGAGGCAAGGAGAATCCATTTCAGAAAAAAGAAGGTAACAATGACAACCACGTAAGTCTAACACGTGCGACATCGGCGAGCAATCCCTTCAGCAGGTCGTCGACCTTATCCCGGCGGGGCAGGAGGTCATTTCTCCTCAAAGCACGACGAATGGAAAGTAACGAAGATGTAAACCTATTGCGTCAAACCCAATCCGGGAGTTCGTTGTCGAACACTTCGAATGGACATGGCCAAAGCGAAGATGTGGAGTCGTCAACACGTCATTCGGAGCTCATAACAAGCCAATTGCCAGCAAAGAACAGTGACAAAGGAAGCTCGTCAAGTAAACCGCTCACTTTTCCAACACAAAACAGACGCAAAGGTGGTTTTGTCCCAGATGTTTTAAGAACACCTTCCCAAAAGTCGAGCGCTCAGACAGAGACGCAGCCCAGAGAATACCACAGTGATGATGCAACCATGGTTCGAAAAAATTTGTTTTTAAAAAATGTGTTTGTTAACTTAATTACCGGGTCTGATTTTTAAACACGTTTTATTTTCAATTAATTTAAGCGCGTTTTATTTCAGAATCAGATACAACATCATCATACACCGTCAAATGTGTCCCTACTTCCAAAAGCGGTCAAAAGAAAGTCTACGAAAAGCATTACCAGTTCAAAGTCAAAGGTAATTGATTAAATACATTGACAAATTTATATTAGTATAAGCTAAAAAACGTTTTTTTAATATATGTATAAAAATCACTGCGCATTTTATACAAAACCATAACATTTGTAAAAAAATATTGTGCATTTAAATCACACCTGCCTATTTCAAGTACAAATAGGTTCATTTTTCAAAAAATTGTAAAATGTTTTCCAGAACACAGTATGAAAATCATTGCGAGAGGGTAAACTATTATGCCTATTAACTCCAATAGTCTAATAACTTATAAAATGGTGTTAAGCTCTACTGAATAAAGTAATTAACTTGAATTGTCTTGCTTTTTTTGACTTTTCATAACATAAAAAACATTTAGAGAAATTACAACTAAACATGACACCACTTAAAAACCAACAAACTGAATAAACTAAATATTAAATCTCACACAAAACTTTCTAAAGTAACTGTGAAGGTCACATACACTTAGCATGTGATTTTATTGTCGCCTTTATTCACAGGAGCCCCACAAAGCTTCATTTGCAAAATCTACAAACTTGTATAATTATCGACAACAAACAGTTTTTGTTTAAGATTACTAAGTTTGTTTCACAAATCGCCTTTTGTGCTGTATCAAAGCTGTCAGGGAACCACCAGACAATGACAAAAGTTTGCCTACTAGTTTGGCTGTTATTTTTTACTTTCTTTTTGTTTGAATGTTGCTTGTGTCCCTCTTTTCAATTTTTCTGAGCTGCTTCTTCTTCATACGTTTTAATTTAGCAGTGTTCCGAATCTAGCAAAAAAAAGGTAAAGGTTGTTATGAATTCCAGAAACTGCCTAAATTGCTCATAATGTACTTACCACTTCAACAACCTCGGAATTTCGTTGGTTTTCGGCTTTCTTTTTTCTGTGTTCTTCTACCCTAAGTCTGTGTTCATTTTTTTCAATTCTGCAAAAATAAACACTTTTTATAAAATATTGTTTTTTCTTTGTTAATCAGTTGGACCATACTATTATTAGGTGTGTTTACTGGTATTACATAAGCACATAAGATGTATAGTTTGCCTTTACATTAACTGCTATAAATTTATAATGAAGCAGTTTTATCTTTCTCTTTCCAGTATAACAAATTTGGCACCGCCATTTAAGCTAACTATAATTAACAACAGCTAATTTAGCAGTGCTACAACAGTCAATCCGCATAAATCAACAGAAGAACACTTTATTTTTACACTGTTTTAACAAAACAGAGAGTTCAAAAGGGTTAATTTTATTAGGAAAAAAACTTGAATTTATAATTTGATTATTTTATTTGAACAAATTGTGGCAGATACGTACACGTAACTCGGGCAGGGTTTCTCAAACTGCACATCGAAAAACCCTGCTGTGTTGTTTTCCTAGGGCTCAAATATTTTGTTCCATATCTACACTAACATTAAAGTAATAATATGTTTTTATAGATCACCTAACAGGTTTGTTCAATTTTATTGTTACCAAAAGTTGGCAACAATTGATTATAATTAAAAAAAAAACAGATAAATCAATGAAAAATTTTTTGAATTCCTATCGCTGTAGAACAAATTTAGCAAATTTTTTCAAAAGCATTGCAAGAATGCTTAAAAAAGCAGAAAAGTTACATGTCTTTTGGTTAATTTCCTCTCCAAAGGGAGTAGCAGCAACCAGTATGGCATAATGCTGGCAACAAGGCGACTATGTCAAATTTTTATTTTTTTTTCAAAAGATTAATATATTTTTAAAATGTAGAAGATGTAGGAACATTATGCACCACAATTGGCAGGAATTATTTTTTTTGTGCCATTATAAGTTATGGAAGTGCGAAGAAAAGCCAGTGTTAGGTATATAGATCTGCTAAATGGACAGAGCATAGATGTACCACGCCATGCGTCTCCATCTAAGGCTTAAACAATTTTTTGCTGTTTCAATTAAGTCAATTTCTATTAAACTTCATTATAAATATTGGTATTTCAAGCAACATATATATAAAATTTATCCCAAACTGATTTTGAGCTGCATGTTTCCACATAAGTTTGCCTGAAAACAGCTTATCTATATATATACCGTAACACTGTTAAAGTAAGAAAAGCAGACATGTGCACCCCCAGGCACCAGGTTGTTTACTTTAGCATGCCCCTTATATATTTGTTTATGTCACAAAACATTTTGCGGCTACCGCGCACGTTTTTCTTAACTAATTAACTTATTGATAGCCTTGTTCATCGCCTCAACATACCAAGGTTGATACACTCTTTAGGCAAACGCATCATTTAAATTTAGTGGCGCGACCAAAAAAACGAAGAATTTAGGCCCAAAATGCTTGTCACCAGAACAGGAGTGCGCCAGCCTGGCAGCAACCACCATACAGTGAGGTGTGGTGTCGGGTGTATTTAATGTTAGCAGGGTAGATAAACAGACAAACACTCACTCCAATAAATTATTTTTTTAAATAAACTTTCTACTATTATAAAGTGTTAGTTAACTTATTATCTACAGCAAATAAAAAAACGATTCTTACAAAACCAAGTGACACTCTGTATCCATTTTAACAAATATTTTATGTTTCTCATCCTAGGTTTCTCCTGACACTTAACATTTAGAAGCACATACCTGCGAGATTCAATAAGTTTTTCCTGATATTTTTTTATGGATTGCAGTTCAGCTCGTTTCTTAATTTTTGTTTGCCAACTTAATCTTAATGGTTTGTCTTTGGGCATTGAAGAAAATCTAATTAGAATATAAAATTGTAACTCTTGCGTAAAACAACTAGAGTCATTAAATATTTTCTGGTGATGTCATAGCCATTAAATACACAGATTTTGGAAAAATTCATGATGATTATTGAGTTGGATTGCATGTCACCAAACCTTAAGTGTGAAACATCATACAGCAATATAAATTAATCCAAAATTTCTAATTACATAATTTCTTTAAATTTATAGTTAATACTTTCAGTTTTCCCTTTTTCTCATATCTATTTATATATTTTCAGATATATTTATAGTTGTTTTATGATTTTTTCACCTATTTTATACAAAAAATTATATATATATATATATATATATATATATGTGTGTGTATTGTATGTATGAATAAAAGAAACATAATCTACCATAGTATGTTACCTAACTTGGATGTCTTAACTTTTCCAAAAGAGTACACTTGAAATCAGTTAGGTACCTTTCTTTATTAATTATAATATCATTGTGTTTCAACCCCTTCAATGTGAACATGTTTATCATCAACTGGTTCGCTTGTTGAATGTTTAAATGCAAAAATTTTATTCAACTTAAAAGGAGCAAGAAAGGCATACATTTGCTTTCTTATTAACAGAACTAATTCAACAAAAAAATGGATGTACAAAATTAGGACTATTTATGGCACATTAAGCACAACTTAATAAAAGTTCAAACCTTTTCTTATTAGCTTTCCACCATTTTCCAGACTTAGGAATGCCTTTAGGCTGATTTAGCACATTATGATTTTCAATCATATTTTCTAGAAATGTAAACTATTGTCTACAAAAAAGGAAATTCAGATGTCTAAAATTAGTTTAGGTTTATTTACTGTGTAATGAAGACTATATTCAAGTTTGTATTTACTGCAAAGACAAACATGTTTAAATAATTGTTTTAAAAAAACTAGCCAAATCTGCATGACAATCAACATATTTTGTTTTACTCTAAACTATTTTCAAATTTGTGAAAATGACTTAATCCTACCACTTTTTTTAAACAACAGAAACGAGTTATTAAAAATAAAATCGCGAAGAACAAACAAACATGGGGCATAATAAATATAATATTAATAATACTTGCCTGACCCACCTGAACCCAAACTTCGCACCCTAACCCAAATAATGTTGGCAATATAATATTCGTCCGGGCGTTTAGATTGCCAACATTATTTGTGCAAGTTAGCCTTTGGGTGGGTCAAGTATTATTTTTATATTTATTCTCCCATATTTAGTTCTTTCTTGTAATTTTAATTTTGACAACTCGTTTCTTTACTGTAAAAAGAGTGATAAGATTTGACATTGACCACGAGCGATGGCTCATTTTGAAGAGTATGCCTTGTAGTTTATTTTGTGAAAAAAATAGCGAGAAAGCTCGAGAATTAGGTGTTAATATAGCTGAATTTTAATATTCATAAAAATAAATATTAATATTTTATCGCTAAAAGTGTGATTTCTGGAAAGATGTAAACATCCCCACTTTTGGAGATATTGCCCAAAGCAATCCAGCGCGCCAACTTCGCTCAGGTCAGGCAGCAGATACACGAGCTAGATTGCATTTCAGTACCTTGATACCTTCCCAGCCAAAGATCCTTGGCGTGGAATGCATGCCAAAACAAAAAGCGCCAGCGATGTCATATGTCGTAAAATATAACCGGCCTGGTGAATTTACTATAAAAAATAAGTCTTTTTAGCGCAGTGGTTTCTAGCGCACTCAACCTTTTTGTACCCGTGGCCCCTTTTTGATGCTTTCAAACGGTCGCGGACCCCTCATTTTTCTGGTGTAATGTCTGCGTTTAGTTCTTTTTAATAATTCAGTATATTTTCCTAGTGCACCTTATGTTGAGTAAAGTAACAGACAACACCAATTTACTTTATGACACGTTTATTTTGATGCGTGTTCTGCTGCTGCATCTTCGAAGTTAGTCTTGAAATGCGTGTTTGTGTTTTTGACTACGCTAAACGCATGTCATCTTTGCGAACGATATCATAAACTAAAATCAAGTAGATGTGAACTGTAACAATGCTGCGCTGCTGGCTTCCATTTCACAATCTATTTGTGTTATATCACAATGGAAGTGGTACGTCACACTCAATGCGATTTACATCCTGTTGCAATGCGATTTTATCACTTACCACAGTGATTCCCAAACTTTTTTTCTCGCGTACCATTTTGAGCTTTTGTACAGTGTTGATGTACCACCTAAGTTACACCTTACTAGATTTTCTCAAACTTTAACTATTTTAGCATATTATACAAAAGGAAATGAGCATGTAAGTAGAATTAAACTTTACCAAACGCCATACCAGGAAGACAAAGAAGCCATAAATTGAACAGGTCCAATGCGATAGTTGTTTTTTCTTCACCAGCTGGTCAATACATACGACACTACTACACCGCTCACTATTAGTTTATTACTACATATATATTAAGCCAGCCAACAATTAGCGTTTTATTAACAAGATAAGTGTTACGTCATAAACGTGCGAAACCTCCAGTTAAAGGTAACTAAAACGCACCATTGCAAATTACCCAACCCTGAAAGTTTTAAAAGTTGAACATTTTCGAAATTTATACGTATGCTGAAGTTAGTCGCGTACCACTTGAAACACTCTCGCGTACCACCGGTGGTACGCGTACCACAGTTTGGGAACCACTGACTTACCAAGATTGTGATGTTTCTCAGCGTTAATTAACTTAATAAAGGTATATTTAAAAGTTTTTGCGGACCCCCCTGAAAACGTTTCGGACAGCCGGTTCAGAACCACTGTTCTAGCGTATATATCTCAAAAAAATCTTTTAGGCACGTGTTTAATTTGTTTCAAAACTGCGATTACTATCGTTATGGTAAACGGCATTAAAAAAATTCTGAAGATTCCAAAACAATTATTTCGCCGAGATGGTCACAGTCATACCATAGAATACTAATTATGGCCGCACACTTATTACTAGGGCGATTACTTTTTGACTTGTCGAAAAAGTCAAAATTTTGTCGACATTTACACATTGTGTCAAATTTACACGTTGGTTACACGTTACGTTATACGCGAGCTGACAGAATTAACCACACAGGTCTAGTTTTGTCGGAGACTAGATAGGGACACAACACAATCCCAAAAGTATAGCTGGTTAGGATAAGGACTGACTTCACGTTCTCGAGCAAGACGTTTATTGGACAGTACGACAATCAGTATACGGCAAACACCCTTGCACACCAAATGCTCGCATAAGGACCAACTTGTCTCTAACCACGAGATTACAAACCGTCTTTAAAATGCGTTCTATTCTCTCGGTATCCACCCAACAAATGGCGATGATCGAACTTCGTTTTTTTTATATAGTTGTGTATTTCTGATTTAACTCATTGTATTGAACTTGCTGTGTTTTTTTCGTATATTTGCTGTATTTTTTCGTTTGTGGTTGGCAATTGTCCTATTTCCTATTTTAATAATATGGTAGGTCTTTGTTAATTTTCTGCAGCTATTTTTACGTTGTATTTCAACTGTTTGCACAACATTTTTCTAAAATAACCGGCATCATGTTTTTCTTTGGCAGTCTAGTATAGTTGATTGTCTTTGTGAAATGACAAAAACATCAACTTGTAGCGTTATAAGTAATAATTAGTGGATAATTTGGAATTTATTGTATTGTGTATTTATCAAATATGTTACGATTGATGATTTGTCACTTTATCACGCCTTTTACCAAACACTCGCAGTCATTCTGAGAACAGAGCATTCTGCTGTTTCACACATGATAAATGTTATATCGTGACACATATTTCCGTAACAGATAAAAGTATTTCACCTGTGTGAACGCGTTATTGTTAAAGTTCCCGGCTGCCAAAAAGGCTCCGGGTTATAAATCATTTCCGCTTTTTGGTGTTGCCTTTCCTCTTTTATGCAAACTTTCAACTTATATATGCGAAAGCTTATATCAATATAACCAGTCTTGTCTAGTTAATACAGTAAGCGGTTGTGTTGCTTGCCGGCTTCTGGCTGGCCAGCTCAACACCAGCCAACAAAAACTGTGTGGATTTGTAATCAGACTACAACAATACCTTGAAGTAATAGTGAGGTTGATTGGTCGAGGCAAATTAGTTTAATGAGACTTGCAATTAAACCCGCCTGCTTCAAACTAAGCATATTCCCGAAAAAATGACTGATTTGTGTTCGATCGGTAGTCCATAAAACAACAAAACCTTCTGGTTACCGACGCCAATATACACGACTGCTGTAATTAAAACAACATAAGTTGTTTAAATCAAAAAAAAAAATGATTCGCCATATTCATTATAGATTTGTCGCACTCGCAGAAGTACTTGGAATTAATTTTCCCTATCTTACCCGACTGCGTTGCCCAACTTGACGTCACAATGCACGTGACTGCTGTCCACTAACGTGCGACCAACACCCGAACCGAGCGTTATCGGCGTTTCGCAATTTTATTGTACTATATGCTATAGCCACGATTGAATACAGTTGATATTAGCACTCGAATCACCGTGTTACGTTGGACTCGTGTGAAGTGAGATTCGTGAATGAACTCAACTTGCAATATTAGTCCGGGAGCTAGCAGAGATTTAAATAGCATGTCGAGTACAAAAGGTTTGACTATTTAGAGCATATAAGGGCCCCACATGGACGCCCAAAAGGCCGATCTTAAGTTATGAATTTGGTGCGTTTAGAAAGGAGGGCTGTTAAAACCCCCCAAAATTTCGGTTTAAATATCATGTCGAGTACATCGATCAAACCTGTCTTAAATGTTGCTCCACATATCAATAAATGGCCGATCTTCAGTGCGAGAAATGGTGCAAAACCTATTTAAGACCACCCTTCATGGGGTCACCATGTCACGTTTAAATATCATTTCGAGTACATTAATGAAACTGGGTGAAAAGAAACTTTATATCCTACTGTAACAGGAATGGTGTGTCTTAAGTTGAGGTTTTGGTGCAAAATACATTTAAGACCGGGACAAATGTAGCACATGTACCTCCTCATAAATGCCGATAGAGGGCGCTATGTTTAGTTTTGATAGCATTTAATGTAGGAATCAAACACAAGAAACAGTCAGATAAATATCATGTACATTCTGAACACTAGTATTATACATATATAAATATATGAAGTTATCCATAACCGCATAGTAATTGTCACAAATTGCGTTATACCTGTAAAACTACTTTACAATCCCAAACATTGCATTACTCTGCCATCTGTCATTGACCATTGTGACGTTATATTCCAATTGTGATATCTTATGGTGCGACCAGCTGATCTGTAGTAACCTGTTGTTTTGACGTGAATTTGTGGCTAAGTGTGGCGTAGGATTCTACATAAACTAACTAAGGTAACATCTGTAGCTTTTGCTGTACCAGTTTTAGGTTTGTCATCACAGAAAAGCAACTTTAGGATATCTGACCTAAAAGTTTGTTACTATTGGGGGCTCGTCCGGGATCTATTCCATACTGTGTGGGCTGTTGACCTAGTTTTATATGGTGGTGAAGCAAGAAAACGAAATGGAAAAAATGATGAAGTTGGCAAGCAACTGTGCTTGACTGTAGCCGATTTCGCCAAGAAAAGCAAAGGAAACCAGAGGCGCGAGACAGGGAATGACAGAACGAGTTGGATAGCTATCTGCTACGCTTCCAGCGCTTTGCTGTAACCTGCAAGTGGGATGAGTTAGAGTGGGCGACTACGCTAAGCGCCCTTCTGCAAAGCCGAGCATTGGTTGTATACTTAAAAATTCCAGACGCTGATGATGTGGACTACAATCAGCTCAAGCAAGCTTTACTGAACTGTTACAATTTAAACGAAGAAGTAATTGTAGTAAGTTTCGCAGTTCAAAACCCGAAAAGGGTGAGAGTCCTTCCCAGTTCGCGTTACGTCTCAGAATTTCCTGCAGAAGTGGGTAAAGCTATCGGGCGCAACTTTCGACTGGGTCGATGTGAGTGAGCTATTCGTCAAAGAGCAATTTCTAAAGTCGTGTCCTAAAGAGTTGTCGACTTACCCAAAGGAACAGCCACCGTCCTTGGAGCCTCTATAGTTATACCCAGTGTTGCTAAGCAGTTCCAGTCGACACACAACCGTGAGTTGGCCCCGGACGTGTGTTAGTGTGAAAATTGTCAAAGGTATAATACTGACAACAGACCCATGAGAAGGTGCTTTATATGCGATAAGGTAAGGCATCTAGCCAATGATTGCAATTCGAGCGCTATGCCGCCGAGGCCGACGAGAATCTTAAACTCGACCGCATGCGCACCGAGAAATGTTACACAGGCGGATCACGGATATAACTTGCCTCTGTCAAAAGGTTTAGTTGGCGATAAAATGGTGACTGTATCAAGAGACCCGGTTGAACAGGCATTCTGGTTGATAGAAAATTTGTTCGAGATGACCAAATTATTGACAGGCCAGGCCTCATCAAGCTGGCTAACAGCTCTGTCGTGTCATCCGAGGTGGCAAAGATAAAGGTCAATACACCATATTGGACAGGCGAGGTAGAAGCTCTATGTCTACCCGATCCTTTGCATGATCTGTAAATCGGAAACATTCAAGGCGCTAGAGGAGCGGAAGACCCCGATCCATTGTGGGAAGAAGTGAATGCTGTCCAAACGCGTTTTTAATAGAGACCTAAGAAAGATAAAGAGAAACCGCTAGTATTGCCAAAATGGATGAATGGCCTGTGACGGACAAGGCCGAATTCGAAAGGGCACAGAGAGAAGACACGTCAATTGTTAAACTAAAGGAGGCAGCGGACGTAGTGGTTAATAAGGAACAAGCAGCCAAATTTATAGAGGAAGGCGGACTGCTATACGAATATTTCAATACCAGAAACACAGCAGAGGAAAATGGATGAAACAACTTGTTGTGCAATATAAGTATAATCTAAAAGAAAACGTTATTAAGGTTGCCCATGATTCCATTATGACCGGGCATATGGGTATTAATAAAAACACTCGATAGTACCTGGAGGAACTTCTTTTGGTCTGGCATGCGTGACGACGTAAAGCGATTTGTCGATCGTGCTACATTTGTCAGAGGACCGCGGAAAAAGGCAGTGTGATGAGGGTCTCTCTGCTTCTGGCGAGTTGTAAATTTCATTGGCCCTATGCATCCTCCCAGTGAATAGGGACACAGATACGACGCGATACCCGGAGGCGAAAGCGCTGAGGAATATAAACGGCTAAAACCGTGGCAAAGGCACTGGTCGACATGTATAGTCGATTGAGAATTCCTGACGAAGTGTTGAGTGACTTAGGGACTCAATTTGTTTCGGAGTGTATGCAAGAAGTGAACCGTCTTCTAATGATTAAGCATCTGGCGACAGGTCCCTATAATCAGCCTATGTGTAACGGGTTGTAGAAAAATTAAACGCGACTCTAAAGAAAATGCTCAAAAGGCTGTGTTGTGACCAGCCAAAACAATTGAACAGATTTTCACCCATTTAACTACTTTACGGGACGACGGTTTGCGGTCCAATGACCGTACTAAAGGAAATGTGGACTAACCCAGACACGGATACGAAAGGGAGGTCAAGCTACCAGTATGTTATTAATCTAAGAAAAAAGATTGAGACGACTCTATCGCTGGCCAAAAAAGAGCCCAAGAAAGAGAGGTATTATAACAAAAAAGCCAAACCACGATGGATGGAAGTAGGCGATAAAGCTGTACTGCTGCTGAACATGTTGCTTCTCCAGTGGAATGGCCCATTCACGGTTGTGGAGAAACGAGGACAGTGTGATTATGTTCTGAATGTGAACGGAAAAAATCGTGTTTTCCATGAAAACATTCTTAAAAAGTATGTCTTTAGAATGCCTACCACCGGCAACCAAGATACATCACTGGTCCACCAGGGTTGTACGGCTGTGAGGGAAGATAACACAACCGTGATGACGCCACTATAGTCTATCCAGTTTGGCGAAGAGTTGACGGCGAAACAGAAGGGGAAGCGTTAGCGGATGTAAATGCTTATGTGGACATTTTTAGCGATTAACCGGGAAATGTTGGTTTTCTCGAACATCGTATTCAGTTTTAGGATGATCGGCCGGTGCGGTCGAAACCGGATACCGTTCCTTACCACATGAGGGACGAATTAAAGCGCGAGACCGACGAGATGTTACAACTGGAAATAATAAGACGATCCCGCACATTCACAAAACGGCTTTCGTTACGCGCTGCGGTACGTACGAATTTCTCAAAATGCCATTCGGGGTGGTTAATTCGGGAGCTACTTTCGTTCGCGCTATGCGCTCTTTATTGAAAGGACTAAGCGACGTTAAATGCTAAATTGACGAACAAATTAATTTATAAAGAGATAACATGAATAATATTGACATTAGCATTTAAAATTGACATTTTAAACAGGTTGCCAGTCAAACGAATATATGTAATGTTCAAATAAAATTATGTTATATCATGGCATTTTGATCAGACAGATTTCATTTGTTCAAATTCGACAACCTCCTTTATTGGCATTTCATTCCTCGTTCTTATCATGACAATAAAGTTATGTATGTGTAATCGTTCTTAAAACATTTTTCATCAAAACGGCAAAAAACAACAACATTCCAGTATATGAGAAAATGTGAATTAATACAAAAATAAACATAGCGCCCCCTATCGACATTTATAAGAAGGTACACATTTGTCCCGGTCTTAAATGTATTTTGCACAAAACCTGAACTTAAGACTTACCATTCCTGTTACAATAGGATATAAAGTTTCTTTTCACCCAGTTTTATTAATGTACTCGAAATGATATTTAAACGTGACATGGTGACCCCATAAAGGGTGGTCTTAAATGGGTTTTGCACCATTTCCCGCACTTAAGATCGGCTATTTATTGACCACTGATATGTGGTGCAACATTTAACATTGGTTTGATTGATGTAGACCTACTCGACATGACATTTAAACTGCAATTTTGGCGGGGTTTCAACAGCCCCCCTTTCTAAACGCACCAAATTCATAACTTAATACCGGCCTTTTGGGGGTCCATATTAGGGGCCCTTATATGCTCTAAATAGTCAAACCTTTTGTAGGTCGACATGCTATTTAAATCTCTGCTAGCTCCCGGGTTATATATGAACTTAGCGAAGTGACTCGTCGGTAAAAAGTTACGACCCTTTCTTCAAAACAGACTAAAGTTTTAAAGAGAACAGTGAATTTTTTCAATTAGAGATCAGTAAAACCAGGGAGTCGAACCGTTTGATTTTTCCGGTTCAGGTTCAAGGATTTTTTCGAAATCCGGTTCAGTTCCGGTTTCGGTTCGGAGGAATTTAAAAGTTCCGGTTCAGCTCCGGTTCGACTAAATTTATTTCCAAAACCAGTTTATAAAGTTCCGGTTCAGATACAATATAATTTGCGTTAAATCTCAAAATGTGGGTCGATAAATGTAGAGAATAATCTTTGAATTGTAAGTCATTTAATCTAAGTTACGTGACTTATTAAAAAAACAGCAACTCAATATTAAAATATCTAAAAAATATAAAATGAACGATTTTTTTATTCAATATTCAAATTTTTTTCATAAAATTTCGAACATGGTGTAACTTGACTCTGTAAAATAGAAATTGTGACGTCATTCAGGAGCGAACCGCTTTTATTTACAGGTTCGTGTTCGCTTAAGGTTCAGGTACTTTTAAATTATTCGGTTCAGTTCCGGTTCGGCTCCTTAAAATCTTATAAAAAACGATTCAGGTTCGGAAAAAATTGACTCAAAACCGGTTTATAAAGTTCCGGTTCGACTCCCTGAGTATAGAAAACAAAACTAAAATTCGCGCAAATCGCAGTTTTTTTGCTTTTACATAGTTTTAATCGTCAAAACCTGGGATTTGTTGGGGGGAGGGGGGATTCGTGCATTTTCACTTTATAATATTATGTAGCTTTCAACTAGAATATTTTAAGACAAAATCGACAAATAAATTTCAGAAATGAGTTTGAAGTATACGATACGCATGACGGATTTTTGGTTATTTACCCAAATGTGAGCCAAGGGTAACCACTTACCAGCGCGAGGGGTACAGTCAGGTGGTGAAGCAAATTATAGAAATGTGTAAAAAACAGATCTCGACTGTAAAAAATGTTATATGACGTTTATAAAGACTTTGGACTCGAAAGAAAGAAAATATAATTTTACTATCAATGGCTCTTGCAGGGCAAACTTTTGTACGCCACGCAATTTTAACTTAATAAACACCCCCTCACGGGCCTTATCGCAAAATTATACAAAGTTTACATTTAACTGGTTAGAAGCCTATAAGCCTTAAACAGTATTTTAGTCTTAACAAAAATATTATTTGGCCTTTGTTTGCTATATTTAGCCTGTTTTTTTTTTAAACTTTTTGCATCTGGTCACCCTGGTTTTTATACCGAAGTCTAGTTTTTTTGTAATTCATTTAGGTTTTTAGGTTTCTTTTTCTACAAAAGTAGGAAAATGTAATTTTTTGATAAATAAATGTTTTTTAATAGCTTTGTATCCAAAATATTTGATATTAAAGGACATGTAAAAACAATTAACAACATTTATATATATTTTTTTTTTTAAAACTGCATTTTAAGTTCATAAAAAACTTGTTCTCGTTTTTTAGTTTCACATTAGCTAAACTTCAAAAATCAGAGTACAATAGTATAGCATAAACCTATTAAGTCGTAGCCACACTAATAAATCAAATTAAATTCAAATATGTCGAATTCCTAATATTTTTGAAGTGTATTATATAGAAATCACTTAATGTTTGTAAATTACAACAAATTTCTGGTAGGACTTATTCTTAGTAACATTCACCATGCACAAATTGTGATTTTGTTTCATAGTGTTTTACAGAAAAACTAATTTTTCCACCATATTATGACTCATCCGTACTTAATGATTGTGTTATTTATAATGCCAATAACTAATTAAATTTTTTAACTGATCATTGTCCACAAATGGTTCGTTTTTATGAAGCATAACAATCAATATTTTTTTAATGATATCAAACTTGCCATAAGTAAAATTTTACTGGAAATATAGTGTTTAAATTATCAACCATAAACAAATTTGAAAAAATATACTTAAATGACCCATAGGCATGGGGGTAATATTTTTATATTTGTTTATGTCTGTTTTATAATATCCACTCAAAAGCAATGCCAATGAAACTATTCATGGTTACCAATGCATACTATGTGAAAAATACTATATGGGTAGGAATGTTCAAAGTAGAATATCGAATCCAATTCTGCCATTTATTTCGGGTAATTGGAACCGATATAATTTAATGTTTTACCGCCGACCGTCGCGCCTAATTATACAAACGCGTGTGGTAAGTTGGCCTGTCGCTGCGGCGACCAATTTATAGTGATGGCTTTAAATGTAACCAGTTAGTGTAACGTCAGCATTTTTTCGGGCGACCAATTACCGCGTCTCGCGATAACGTTAGTCTAATAATTAGGTGTCAATCAAGCATTATTGGGCGAGCGACTAACATGCAATTTCAGGTAGGGAGTTCCCAATTTCCCTAAATGCGTTAAGTTGCAAAGGTAACATTACGTTGTAAGAGGTGCTGGATATCACCAAATGCGCTATAGGGTTACTTAAGGTCAACTTTAGGCCAATATTCAGCGAGGTTATACAGTAATGCACAGCGTAATTGTCAAGTATTCGTTATGTCAATAGTAACTTATTCTTTGCAGTACATTATTTGACTGCATAACAGATCATTTCAGTCAAAAAAAGAAGCACAAAAACCCAACAATGCTTTAAAAACAGGGCCGAATTGCTAAAGAGTTCTGTGTTCGGTGTTGCATTGTACTCACTATTGGCAAAAATATAAGTTTTGGCAACAACCTGGACAGTGGACATATTACAGTTTACACAACTGCTTCAAATGACAGTTGTTAAGAATGTTAAACATATGGGAGATTTTTCTTATTATAATGTACACATGTTAGCAAAAAATCCCTTCCCCAAACAAAATCGAGGTTAAATAATTTAATAAAATTATACTAGGATTCGATATTCTGGATTCGTTATTCTAGATTCGAAACCCATATTCTAGAATACCTTGGTATTCTACTTTGAACATCCCTATATATGGGTTTTATATTTATCAGACCCCCCTTATTTTTTTTTGCCCCCTTTTTGGACATAGCCCAATTTGGTTCCAAAATTTTTCAAAATGGATAATTTTGGTTTAGGACTTAGCCCCATAGTTTACTAAATAACTGTTACAGAAATCAAAAAATGTTTAATGCTGTTATGTAAATAAACCTTCAGAAATACATATGGGTGCTCCGTGCCATTTGGGTTGAACAATTTTTATTCACTTATAAATTTCCGCATTAATCACACTATACCTACCTATTGGCTATGTTTCATTTACTGAGTAATACTGAATACATTACCGGTGCCCAGGGTTTTAAAAGGTTTGGTTTGGGTGGACGCTAAGTAGTTTTAAGAGATCGCAAGTGTTTCATTTAAATACCAAAAAGTTGCAAGTCCAAAATTTGGGAAACCGCTGGAGAAATTTAAAAAAAAAAAAAGCACATGGTATTTTTAACTGACCAGTTAAACAATAAGATTGTTACACATTTGACATTAACACTCTGACGCCCCGTGAGGACACCTGGGTTGGGGGAATATGTCACAAACATTTTACACCTGGAAGATGCAAACCAGAGATGGAAAGTGAAACCAAACGACAGATACACATGCATTTCTTCTAAAAAAATATTTTTTACTGCAAAAATCATTGTAAATAAACAAAACAGGTAAATAGGTAGAAGGCTGTAATTCAAACTGAAAATGAATATCACAATTTATAAATAAAAATGGCAAAAAAGTAAAAAAAAACTCAAACTATATCAATTACCAGAGGATTTGTAATTCAAACTGAAAATGAAACGCAGTGTTTCTCAACCGTTTTTCACTGCGACCCAAATATTATCAACATAGAAAAAGTGTTACAAGTTTGCCAACTTATAAATAAAAGCTATCTTACCTTCCATAAGTTTTCCATTAGCGACAAAATTTCACTGAACTTTTATATAAGTGAACAAAACATAACAAATTAGCATTAATATCATTACAGTGCAAACCTAATTACATGAACCATATTATGTTCGTTTTGCGTCTGAAATTTAAAAAAATATTGCCCAGAAGGCCAAAAAAAGGCCCAAAAAACTTATATAATATATACAACTAAAGTCGACGACCCAAATGAAATTTTGAGTCCGGTCACATGTATCAAGGCGGAAAAAAATGTATTTTATTATCTGGAATGTCCCGATTTAAGCCATAAGTATGCACAAGTACCTAAATTTGCGGTTTAAGATATATTTAACGACTGTTTTGCAGCAAATAAGAAAAATATGCCACCCCCAGGTTGGGAACCACTGATTTATTCTACTCACACCTGTTGTCTCACAACCTAAACTTATTTTGTAATTTTGACGTTTTCGTTTCTGACTCCAACTTTAAGGTGCTTTCCATTCCGCAGTAATCTTACATGGTTAGATTTATTAGGATTATTTCAGGACAAAAATTATCCAACATTTGTAAAAACATATGGATGCGTAAGAAGTGGATCATATCAATTAAATTCAAACTTATTTATGCTAATTTCTTATTTTTTGTTCGATTACAAAAATTTCAGTCAAGTTTTGTTTAACCAGGGTAATACCCACACCTGTTGTCTCACGTATTGTTTATTTCTACCATTAACGCTTGACAACCGAGAAAAAAAGTTGTTAAACGCGTAAAGACCTGTTTGAACTAAGACCCACGTGATAATATTTCAGGGATTTTTCGCCATAGAGGAATTTGGCTAGCGTACACAAAAGCCAGCATAACTTCTTCAGTTTTCAATTTGTTAATCTTTTCTCACACGGTGGCTTGTTTGTGTAGATATAAAAACACTGTACGTAATGCATGGCACTGAATGTTTTATGTTAACATTAACAAGCATGATTTAGATCAGTGCTTTTCAACCTTTTTGCTGGAGTGGAACCCTATGGAAACATTTCACTGGCTCGAGGAACCCCAGTGTAATAAACACCTCAATTAGCTAAACAATTTAAAAATTGTGGAACCCCTGGACTGTACTAGCGGAACCCTGGTTGGAAACCACTGATTTAGATTATTTGTCGGATTTTACCCAATATGACAATTGTGTGTACAGTGTACATAAGTATTAAATGGTATAAATACAATTTATGTAGATTGTGATACTATGCTTAAAACCACAATGTATACAAATGTTGGTCACCAAATCCAAAAATAAGTTAAACTTTGTGGACTTAAGCCAAACATGTTTTGCTTAGCACATTGGTTTATGTCCACACATGGACATAGACCAGTTTGGATCTGAATTTTTTTGGGGGGCAGAAATTCCATTTGGACATAGACCTTATAAACTTGAGATATAGGCTATGAAAATATATTTTTTTAAAAGATCTATGTCCATAATACAATAAAATTAAAAAAATTTGGTTCTACACCGACGATATATAAAATTTAAATTTTAAGAAATGAATTAATGATTTATACCTGTTTAATAAACATTGTTAAGTATCATAAGTGTTTTAGCTGTTATTAATATTCATAATCATTACATTTAGTTAATGAATGCACTTGTTTTTACTTGGATGTTCAGAAAAATCAAATTTATATTAATTTTTTAAATAAAAGTTCTGATTTTCTACACCTTATTTATCTTGGAGCATTAACAAAAGAAGTGATGGCCCGAGTACTGGTTGGAGTAAAGAGGGTTATTGATTATGCTGTAAAGGTAAAAGCTTGTTTGTTTGTCCTTTTTGTACAACTTACTTTGGTTGATAAATGATTTAAATGTTTAGCGTTTTAAAATGTATATATTTGTACAACTAAAGATATATTACAGGCTGTTAATGGGGGATTTTTAAGTTTGCAACTGGGTGAACTTAAAATTAATGTGTTTATTAAAACCATCAAGATCAAGCAAAATTTGTTTATAGTGAGTGTTTGTAAATACTGTGCAAAAATTGGTTGTTTGGGTCAATATTGTTTTAATTTGTTATAATTTTAGTACAACTTCAAGAACCATAGTAAACATGATGATTTGCTTGAAGTACCTTTATTCCACCTATACAGCTTTGTTAAGACACAGTTTGTATACAGGCAATTCTACCAAAAAGGCTTTCTGAAATGGAGTATATATTGTAAATGTTATCTTGTTCCTGAAACTATTTTTATTATAGCTTTTCTCTGTAATAACAGGCTGACACCATGTATCATGGCCTTTAGTTTTGAGTAGTAGTTAAGGGGTTACAGCAAACAAAAGTTTAGAACTGGGCTACTTTAACAATAGAGATTTGCTATATGCACTCTTTTTCCAACCAACTTCCATAAGTTCAGGTAATTCATTTAAATTGCTATAATAAAATTAATATATGTTATATACTTTTTTGTAAAATTTTCAAAACCCAGGAAAGAAATCAGTAATCAAACAAACCTTTTATTTCTAAGTATTTTAACTTTCATTTAGATAAGGGTAAAACCTGATAAAACTGGAGTGGTTACTGATGGAGTTAAACATTCTATGAATCCATTTGATGAAATTGCAGTTGAAGAAGCTATAAGGTCTTTTTTTACACAAAATGTTTAATTGGTGTTTCATATTTTTGATTATAAGAAATTGCTCTTTTTATAGATTAAAGGAGAAAAAAATAGCAAGTGAAATTATTGCTGTCAGTTGCGGCCCAACTCAAAACCAGGTAAATAATCAAAGCAGTTTAACTATTCTATTTGTTCGAATTTGAGAAAAATGTTTTTTGCTTAGCATAGTCGTCAAGAACTATCTATAACGTATGTTTTTGCAGGAAACTATTAGAACTGCACTAGCTATGGGTGCAGATAGAGGGATACATGTTGAAGTATCTGGAAATGAATATGAGAAACTTACTCCTTTACATGTAAGTTATTATGATGTTGTTGCTTAAACCTTTGTTCTGCATGAAATGTTCTTAGAAGCCTTTTTGTAGATGGTAGTTTTCAAGCTCACCCAAAAATAATAATTTAGAGTGTGGTTGGCAGTCTGTTTTGATTGTAGTATCTTAATTCACTATATTATTAATTTTTAGTAAATTTACTTTGTTTTTAAATTAAAATATTTTACTCAATTGTGATATCTTGGAATTACAAAATGAAACAAGGAAAATAATATAAGTTAACTTTTTTTAACAAATCCATGTTTACATTAGTTTTTATCAATGATTTTTAAACATCTTATCATATTTATTCAAAACCAAAATGTTAAAATTTCCTGTGTATTTAATATTTGTTAACTAGTGTACCTTTTTTGAAAATTATTCAGCTTTAAGATATATATTCTGCTTAGTCAAATAAATAATGTATACTTGCATTATTTTTTAAATAAGATTAATATGTATGATTCATTGTGTATTTTAAAAATATTCTGTTTGGTTTAATGTTATGATACCTAGAAATATTGGATAATCCTAGTTGTTTGAATATATTTAGCTTGTAATTCGGGGTTTTCACAAAGTTTTTGAATTGATTGCATATTGAAAATCATGAAAAACTCTGTGTTTTTCCAAAGGTATTTTTATAGTCTTTGAATTTGTTTTTTTTGTGCATGTTTAAATTATGTTGTCATATATATCTGGGATAGGATACATTTCAGTTTATCTAGCTTTCCAATATTTATTTAACCCTTATTTTGCATATTCACATTCCATGATGCTGAAAGAATTTTTTTGGGGGGCGAAAAAATAAAAAATTTGTTTGTTTTTCAGGAAAAGCTATACCATAATTTCATATTAAAATATCGGCTCAAATTTACTGATACCGTTATATTGGTAGGAGCGTAATATCGGCCGATATTATCGATAAACCGATATACCGCTCTATCTCTAATTTATACTGTCTTGGTTTTAAATTTTATTCAAAACACAGCGGATGATTAAATTTTAGGCCTTTAAAAACCTATTCTATTTTTTAGAGGTCATTACATTTTTTCGCTGAACACTTTTTGTGTTCTCAAACTGCGTGCAGCAAAAATACTAAAAACTAAGATCCATAATAAACAACACAACATCAAATTGTTCAACTTTCAGTTTTTCTTTCTAGTGTAGTACCTGGGCCTGTTTGTTTGAGCAAAAAATTATTATCATGCTGTATTGTACTTAAGCAGAAAAGGTCATGTGATGAATCCTATTATTTCCAAAGAGTATTAATATTATGCACCTTTTGTGGAGAGAAAAACGATGGAACATTTCCATGATGCATTTAGTCAAACAATAAATTTAATTTGGTTAATTAGGGGTTGAAGGGGTGCCATTTTGTGGTGTGAAACCAATCCAATGCAACTACTGTATATCAATAGCACTAAAGTGCATTTTGTAAAGATTTTACAAATTGTGCTGACAAGTCAAAAAATAATTGCCTATTTATAAGGTATTGTGCAGTCTTATGTGTCTTTATGACTTAAGTTTTAACCATGTGTATTTCCGCTAGGTATCTAAAATTTTAGCAAAGTTGGCTGAACAGGAAAAGGCTGAACTTATTGTGCTTGGAAAACAAGCCATTGATGGTGACTGCAACCAAACTGCGCAAATGACTGCTTCCATACTGGACTGGGCACAGGTATTTTCCTGGCAACTATTTTTGAAACACATTGGTGTTTTTTCTGTTGAAAATAATTTTTTAAAGGGCACTTTTGCATCTGAACTAAAACTGCAAGATTCCAAAGTAACTGTTGTGAGGGAAATCGATGGTGGTTTGGAAACAGTTGAACTAAAAATGCCTGCAGTTATTTCTGCTGATCTTCGCCTAAATGAACCAAGATATGCAACTTTACCAAATATAATGGTAAGGGATTCACTGTTTTTAACTTGGATTTATAGCATGTTGACATTATTATCTAAAACAATGGCTTGATGCTTGTTTTTAGAAAGCCAAAAAAAAGAAAGTTTTGAAAACAACACCATCTGAACTTGGTGTGAATGTTAAATCAGATCTAGCGGTTCTTGAAGTAATTGATCCACCAGAAAGAAAAGCTGGTATTAAAGTTGAAAATGTGGATGAGTTGGTGAGAAAACTAAAAGAAGTTGGTGTGGTGTAATCTACACTTAAATGCAAACACCTTAATTATTTTTTAGACAATTTACCTTTGTCAATTGACAGTTTCGCAAATAAACTAAATGAACAATTGTTTGTGATATTTTTCTATAGGGGTTTCTGCCAGCTGACTTATATTGCCCTTTTTTGTGCTTTTAATTTTAAACAGTTGTTTTGTGTCACAGTAAGTTTGGGAACAAATTAAAAGGGGCCTTTGACTTTACAGACCTGTGTGAGGCTGCAGAGAAACTAAAAAAATAATAGTGTTCCTGTATTTTCCAAAGTTGTGTTTTGGTGGACTACATTGAAAAATGGTTATAAATATGCACACCTAGATATATCTTGTCATTTTGTAGCTTGCAAAGCTAAAGTATTTTTATTGTTTAGTATAGTCCCTTTTCATGAGCGGTGGCCCAATTTTATAAGCTTGCAGCACTTTGTGTCCCTCCTTCCTTGTTCAAACAATAGAAGAGAAACTCTAGTTTTGCCTGAATGCGAAAAGCTTATGTGGTTCAGTTATCAAAATATTTTAGGAGGCCATGGTCTGTTGTCTAGGGATGTTCAAAGTAGAATCTAAGGGAATTCTAGAACTTAAGGTTTTGATCTAGTATAATGAAGCGACTCCTGGTATATATTTTTTTTAAGTTATCTCTAATATGTTTGAGGGAGGGATTAATTTTAATATGTCCTACAGGACCCACAGTAACAGCAATAAATCACAAAATAAATTGCTAACATGTGTATATTGTATAAACTATTGCAGCCAGGCATAATATCAAGTTTGTAGAGCTCTTCTGGCAAATGTATTGCCAGAAGAGCTCTACAAACTTTATGTGTATATTGTAATAAAAAAAATAGTCTCCAAAATATTTAACATTCTTCACAACTGTCATTTGAAGTAGTTGTGTAATCTATACTACATGTCCAAGTTGCAAGTTTTATGAGGGAATGTTACTTTTGTAACACATTAGTCACTTGCCTTATAACGCTTGATTAGCATTTGACACAGAGTGGTTGGTCGCCTAAAAAAACAGTGACACTGCACTACCAGGTTACATGTAAAGCAAGCACTATAAATGTGTCGCCACAGCAACAGGCCTTTATCTAAACACAATTAGGCGCAACCATTGAAACATTAAATCATATCGGTTTCGATATTACTCAAACTGAATGACAGAATTGGATATGAATCACCATTTGGATTTGAATTTGCAGATACGATATTCTACTTTGAACATCCCCTCACCACCTGAAACCATCTGGCTTTTATTGTATATTTTCTGTATCACTATACCTTCCCATCATTAAATTAAAACATTCTTCTGCACAGACCATAGATAATGACATGTATGGCCATATATGTGGCCCATAGGCCTGGGTCTTGCACTAAGATGAGGTAAACACCTCAATATTAGGTTAAAGTTCATCGGTGGAGACTTGTTATTTGCCAAAACTGAAACATGTAATATAAAAAGATAATTATTTATTTTTTACTTTAAAGTGCATTGCAGGTTACAGGAATGCTTTTAAGGTACACTTGGTAATGTGTTTGAGATCCCGTCTCAATTCATTTTGACCTAAAGTGCAATTTTTATAGCCTTACTACATGTTAACAATAAAAACGTTCTACTTTTGTCACAATAAAGTAATGAATTTAGCTGTAATCAGGATAAGTAAAAAAAGACAGCAGAATAAATTGGACAAATAGAACTTCACACATTAAACCATTGAAATTAATGAACAGTCGAAACCAGGGGTCGACAACCTATGAACCGCGGGCCGGATCTGCCTCTTTTTGAAACTGGGAACAAGGACATTTCCCATATTTTGTGGCTATTTTAACAATGTGAATGCAATTATTTTTTTCGTGCTATGTATTATGTCAGTTTTTTTAAGAAATTGTTGAAGCGGCAGGTGTACTGTGTATCCTAAAAATAATAATTATTGCACTTCGAATAAATTTATTTTATGTTTTGATCAGTGTTTAACAACGACATACACCGCAAATTAAATTAGCGATTATTTTTTTCTTGTTTGTGTATTTTTATTACACATTTATCACTGGTGCTGATTTGTGGACTAAAATTTTAAACCTAAAAATGCATTTTTTTGGATTTTGTGCAAACGCTCTTTCTGAAAAATATGCTGTCTACCACTAACCAATAATTGTCAGTTGTTTTAAATAAATGCTTAAAAACTGAACATTTTAACAACAAAATAGCCAGTTAAAAATAAAACGCAGAGATTATTCTTCGTTTTGGCCCCAGATTGAAAAAGGTTGCTGACCCCTGGTCTAAACCTATAGTGCACATAAAAAAACATTATCAAGTATATCAAATCAAATTAAAAAAACAGCAATCATTTTAGGTGAAATCAAAATTTTGCGTAGGATTGTATGTACAACTGTTACATATTGTATTAATAAAAGTAGAAGAAAAATGCAGCACAATTTTGTACCTACCAGGTGAATGGACATTTAATATTCTATATTAAAAGGATATTGTTTGCTAGGCACTGAGTTTAAGTAAGGACAACATCTGTATCCACAGTCCATTGTTGCAAGTTGCTTCATGTCATCTTCATCCAATGCAAAATTAAAAATGTCCAGATTTTCTTGTAATCTTGATTCATTTGCTGATTTAACAAGGACAACATGGCCATTCTCAATTTGCCACCTAAGTAGAACTTGTGCAGGTGTTCTGTCATGTTTTAAAGCAATGTTAAGGACATTTTTGTTATTTAACATATCTGGGTTGTCTTGTCGTTTAACCTGACCACCGAGTGACCTAAATGTGCTCAAAACTACGCCTTGGTTTAAACAAAACTGGCGAAGTTCGTTTTGTGGTAGGCAAGGGTGACATTCAACTTGGTTTGTGACTGGTTTTATGGTACAATGGTCAATCACTTGCTTAACCTGTTGGCTGTTGAAATTAGATACCCCAATAGAAGAAGCAAGGCCCAGTTGGACACATTCCTCCATAGCTTTCCAAATTTCCTTAGGTTGAATGTCATCAAACATTGGCTGATCGTTTTCATCGCATTTTTCCTTAAGTCCAACGACACCATCTTCAAATGGCATTAAACAGACAGGGGAGTGGATAAGGTACAAATCAACATAGTTCATGTTTAAATTTTTAAGGCTCTCTTTCAGGCAAGGAACCACCATTGACGGACGGTTACACGTGTTAAGTAGTTTAGTAACTATACGAATTTCAGTCCTTGAAATGTTGTATTCCTTCATGCCATCTGCAATAGCCTTGCCAACTTCTTTTTCGTTTTGATAAAACATTGCAGTATCAAAATGCCTGTAACCAAGTTTTAACGCGTGTTTCACAGCTTCGTACGATTCATTCCCCTTAGCTCTGTACGTTCCCAAGCCAAGTTGTGGAAAAATTGCACCATTGTTAAAAGGAACCGGTTGGACAATATTGGGCATTTTGTCACTCAATCGTTAGATCATACAAACTACGAAAATAAATCGCTTGCGCTGCGCAGCTTACTTGCTCTTTGCTGTAGCGACATTAATTCCATGTTGTTTTCCACGTGCGAATATCCGCTTCGATTAAAAAAGTGAAACTTGTTGTTTTTGTAATTTTTCAGACGATTAAAACATGTGAAACCAAAGTAGTACCAGTTGTACAATATACATGTAATTTACCGTTTGTATTAAACAACGAATGAGAATTGTAAAATAAATGACCCAAATTTTCTCTGTTACATACTGGATCAAAAATCGGTTTAATTTCACATATGGCCTAAACTTGAGTCGAAGTAATCAACAAGTCGCAAGATAAAATCGAGAGTTAGGTCATTGTTTGGTTTGATTGCAATGTGCTTTCTGCTGGTTGCGCGTTTCTAACTATGTCATGTGTGAAAGATAAATTTATTCTTTGTTTGAGTAGCCCCAAATTGGTGAAAGTTTAGACCGAGGTTATGTTATCTAGATTTGTCGTTTATGTGAATGGACATTTTCACAGCCTTTTTGGTTACAAGCACGCATGCAGAAAAGTGGATCGTCAGCGACATGTCTTCCAACCTTGGAAACCTTGAGCATCGCCCACACTCTGCAGGATTCTTCGTGGATATGTGTCCGGAAAAAGCGCTTGTCCATGGAAAAATCATTTGAAATCCAGCACTTGCTAATGTAAAGACTTACTTTTATCGTTTCGAATTTCAGCATCGCGGAACCCTTCATGTACATTACATCGCATGGTTGCACAAAAAGTAACGTAACAAAGTTTAGATTTAGAGACAGTCATCTGAGTGTTGGTTCGTTGTCGTCCGATATTCCAGGACGAGATGTCGCGTTTCGTTATCAACCGAATTAACGCCATGCGAGCCTGAAATGGTCATGTCATTGAGTGACATAAAAATGGCATACACGCCTGGATTGACAAAACGGTGCTCTCTTCCGTATTATAAAAACGCGCGTGAAAACGAAACTGTTCAGCGATATTTAAATCGTCCTTTCGCCAGTAGACAGATGACTCTGTTCGAGTTCATGCACATGTATCATTGGACCAAAAACTCGACACTTCTTCCATATGTTCAAAACAATGTTTTGCTCGTTGGTTTCAAGCATGCATCATTGACAAACGACCAGTTTTTTCTTTCAAGACAGCCTTTTAAACAAAGTGTTTACACAATTTAATTCACTTGTTCCAACAGGATTTTTAGAAATACCGGAAGATCTGCGAATGTTTTCTTTTGCTATGAATAATCGACAAGAAATTTGGAGCAGCAACAAAGCTCTTCGCGAATTCTGTCGACCACGATGGGATGCATTGTACTACATTGAAAACTTCGTATTTTATGTTGAAAGTTTGCGGCGCATATGGACGTTGTGGAAAAATGGTCGATGAGGTTTCCACCAACTGTGTATTCCATCGTCCACTGATCAACAAGAGCCATCTCTAAATGCTGTGCAAACATCGTTCGTGACATTCGTAAGTCTGACTCTTTAGAACTATTTTGTTTGTTTTGTGAAACATTAAATGTGTAGATGTGTTTACACGGATGTAACGTTACTTCAAAACTGATCCGACGCAAAAAATTGGTGTCAACAATGTTTCGTTTGCACATTGGCTGCAAAAATAACGCAAACATTGTGTATCGTTTGCAAGGAATTTAGGCAATAGAATTTTCTGAAAATTTTCCATTTGACACAGCGATGAAAACAAAAATTGTCTGTGTAAAACAACAATATGACGAAGTGGCTGCTATAAATGCAAAATAAGGGGTCTAACATTGTAAGCTCACATTGATATTTGATTTGCAGGTGTTGTCAAAAGTTGAACAGCAGTCCATATGGAATCGTCAACCGTTTCGGAAAATCGATTTTTCCTTCTTCGTGGAGAACATGGAACCGTTACTCTTCACAGTATCATTATTCACTACATTGCAAAAAATCAAAAGGTTTTGGTTTGTTGCCCAACTGGCTTTCTCGCTGCCACCTACAAGGCACTTTTTCGAAAACAAGTATGCTGTGAAACCGTCCATTCGGCTTTCCAGATAGCTATTTCCGAAATAGACCAAAATGACACAAATTGGTATCTTCGAATGTTCGACGTCATTTTAATTGACGAAATCAGCATGATCCCAAGAAAATTTTCATCCTACACTGCAACAACGATTTCATCAATGCCTAGGCGTCCAGTAGGCCTATAACAGTGTCTTGTGGAGATCCCATGCAACTTCAACCTTTTGGTAAAACTGATGAAGAATGCCAGAGCTTGTTCGAGGATGTTACGTTCCTTTCCCAATGTTAATCAACTAGTCTCCATCAACAATTTCGTCCTAATGACACCGAGCTTCACAAATTTTTAATCATAATTCGACACTGGTGTCCTTCAAGGCGACAACTAGAAGAGTTTTGTCAAGGAATTGTGCTTGAAACATCAAATTACCCGTCTCCAGACACTATCCTGTCTACATGGAGTAATACGCATACATCTTTCTTGACCTTTACAAATCGAGGTTGTCAGTTTGTGAACAACGTTATTATTGAACACTTCTTTTTCAGGTCGTTAACACTCGGGTTTGTTTCCATGGGTTCTTCATCTGAAGTAAAACAACCAATTTACGAGGGAATGCTTGTACGAATCACAGAAAATCGGGATAAAAGTAGAAGATATGTAAACGGTCAAGTGGGAAAAATTGCATTATTCTACAAGAGAATTATCATGTTGGAAATCGAAGATGATAATTACATTAAAATATACCCAGTCACTAACGATTCTTCAGGGCCAACGTACTATCCTTCGGTTCCTGCCTACGCATCAACAATCCACAAATCGCAAGGTCAAAACATGAGACATGTTGTACTTTGGTTTATATGTAGCTATGTCACGTGTGAAGAAGAAAGCAAACCTTCGATTTTTGGTTGCACCCACTTTGCGACATTTCCGACCCAAAGTTCTACATGTTGCATAACTTTTTATGGTTGTTTTGTGTTTAACTGTGTTTTTATATTTATTATTAGTCGTTGCATCTGCATTCGACAATTTTTTCATGATGTATAACGTGTCAGTTTTATTTCTGCATAAATCGGTTCAAATAAAGCCAGTGTCTTTTTTGTTTCTCTAGTGCAATGGTGTACAACCTGCGGCCGTATGGGCGCATGCGGCCGTCGATGAATAATTGTGCGGCCGTTAACACGTATTTTAATAAACATGTGTTGGCGGCCGTGACTGTGCTGGCATGCGTTAATGGTTGACGTGCTAAATGCAGATTATAATTTTTTACGACTTTAGGGAATGCAGTTAAATCAGTGAGCTAAGCGCTTTCGCTACATTCTCATTCTCAGTGAACAGATTTCTTATGTGCGCTAAAAAAACTTGATTTCATTGTTTGGTTGATGCACAAAGAAATCAGTGTGTGACAGGGGTATAGGCAACCTACGGCCCGCGGACCGGATCGGCTTGCCAATGTAATTTATCCGGCCCGCGGCCTCTTTGGACAAACTATAGACACGAGTCCATTACAAATACTTTTTGACTATTTTAACTTGGCAAGTGCGGAAAAATTTTCGCGCTTCGCGCGAATGATATTTGTACGTCCGGTTCGTTTTGAGGTTGTCTTTTCCACTAGATCAGCGCTTCTTTACCGTTAAACAGTGGAAGGCTAACAAGTGGATTGCGGGCAAAAGGAAACCGTATTAAAAAATATTGGACATAAATTTTTTATTTTTTTTTAAATTTTGGGCAATGCAATAAAAACTTGCACGAAATTTAAAACAACAGTATAGAAAAAAATGCTGAATTTGGAACTTTGAGACAGGTGATAAAATTAGACGGGGTTTTTATGTTATAGGCCAACCAGACATTCGTCTACCATTGGTGGTCAATAGATTGGCTAAGAGCATTAGAGCAGGCCCCCTAAAAATATTATTTTTTGACAAATTTCTATGCAAACGCTATTTTTTCGCGCTTTGCGCGAACTTCTTCTATCTGTCTTTATTGTATTTTAGTCCCTTTGAAGTAAATCCATTAATATCAAAAGTGCTACTTATATCATGGCATATTGCGCCGCATTACTAACAAAATCCAATTCTTACATAAATGCTTGTGTTTGTAACAAAATGCGATTATTTTATGTGCCTAAGCCCATTTCGATTGAATTAAAAGTTTTGCCAAATCTAAACGTAATAAACGCATTTTTTTAGCGCTTCGCGCGATTAATTTTCATTTAGGTTCCATATTTTACCACGAGTTCGTTAGACAACAAAACGTCTTTTTAAGATTAATTATGTTATGACGTCATGATTTGACGACTTTTTGAGTCATCCCTATAATAATTTAACTTGCGGCCGTGAGGAAAATAAGACTGGCAATGCGGCCGTCAAGAGCTGTAAGGTTGGACGCCCCTGCCCTAGTGAATGCAAATGTCAATAAAAAATGTTTTTGATGTACCCATATTGCGAAATTAAAGACACAATGTTGTATACCATGTCAATGTGCTATAATCTTTGCCTGCGCTTATAGAAAGGGACGTCCTGGAAAGCTTGTTTATGGATGCACAAATATTTACATGTTGTATAGTGTGTCAGTATCATTCATCTTTGGTTGGTTCTACTAAAAGAAAGTGTCATGAAAGCATGCCATACTCGCAATAATGCTCAACAACTGTATATGTTAACAACCTTCCATACAACAGACATCGAAACACAACGGTTTAGTTAGAAGCATTTCAAATTTTTTGGTCATTTAAGCGCCAAAAAAATTTGAACTTGCGAAGCAGTAACATTAGTTTAGACATGTTTGAAACTTTGTCTTGATTTAAACATAACGGTTTAGTTAGAAGCATTTCAAATTTTTTTTTTTTGGCATCACCAAGAAAAACAATAATATATGACAACCAAATTGCAAATAATGTACATCGATATAACTACACTTTCTGGCCTGAATTTGGGCACAAAACTGCTGCTAAGGAAATAAAGTGTTCTAATTGACACTTTCGTTCTGACTCCAACTTAAGGTGTGTTGTATCTAACTCGCGAGCTGCCACAAGACGTTCTGGCGATTAGAATTGTATTAGTTGATGAACGAACAACCAGTTTCAAACTATAGATCGGCAAACAAGTTAGCATATAGCAGATGCCATTCAGCACAAGTCGATAGCTAAGAAGAAGTTAGTTTTCAAGCGGATAGCGGTCTTAAGAAGCTATACAGACAATCCAAATGCTGACCGCAGTGATAATGGCGGAACAAACCATTTAGCATTTAACACTTGGTGTGCTTGGCATATTTATTGAATACACCTCTGATTAAAAAAACAAAACAAATTAAGGCTCAGTAGTATAACATAGAAAATCGATCGAAAATGAAAACGGTATCCAACCCCCTTGGTCCAAAAACCGGTGTACTTAAGCAGTTAAAAAAACGACTTGACATTTCACTTGAAACCAGGACGAAGGGGCAATTACGAGGAATAGAATACGTGGGGCAGAGATTGGAGAAAAAATACGGAGTATTTTCTAAACCTCAAAAAGAGACAAATGGACAAAATTATCGCCGTAAACCGTAGGGACAAGGTGTGGGGACGGTTGGGGGAAACCTTTTTCGCGTCGGCCGTTGTGGTGTCGACGTTTGGGCGCCCTAGTGTGAACGGCGTCGCTGTTTATAGGCACTAGATTATTTGCCCTTGTTTGGGACAAGGGGCAGTAAACGGGTGGAATTAGAATTTGGGTTAGAGTCTATTAGGGAAGTTAATTAGTGCTGAAGTTAGAGGTGGCGTTTGGGGTTACGTCAAACGTTGTAAAGGTCCTATTTTGACCATTGAGGTCTTATTCTTAAAAAATGTGCATTGAATGGAGGAAATTTGCAGAAGACGTTTCAACAAGTTTGGCGAGCGCTTTTATAGTTTCCATATGAATAGGCCTACTGTACCGCTATATTTAACTATTTATCATGACTACAATCCTGCAATTCATTATCGACATAGCCTAATATGCGCCATGTTTTAAAGCAGCGGTGTTCGTTGACGCTGTTTTGACACCAGCTGTTTGCCATTAATAGGTGTAATAGGAGATGGGGTTTGTATTAGTTATGGATGAAATTTTGGCTTAGAGTGGACTTTTTAGAGATAAGTGGTGAAGTTAGGGGGGAGGGATTTTGTAAAACATTGTTTAGGCCTTTTTTGTGCCAAATTTATTCGAAAGGGTTGTGTAATGTTCCTTCGAAAATATCATAACTGATAAGTTCAAAAAATACCCTCCGCAATTAAACTACGCAAACAGCAATTAATATTTATGTTTAGTGAGTTGCATTTTTTACACATTCTTTGTATTGGATTCAGTCAGCTATCTAGCAAACATAATTTTAGCGAAAAGTACTAATGAGATGTTCGTATTCATAACTATGAACATTAATATATATTTAGCAATGTACACCCTTAATTCTCGAGCTACAAGTCCACCTTTTACCGATATAAACAAGCCTTTAGCACTTTTTAAAAAGATCTATAATTGTTCAGGTTCAAATTGTTCTTGCTATAGGCTTACATTTATGACTTGTTTTTTAAATCAAAGAAACAAAACTTAGGAGGAAAAAAAAATATAGGTTTAATAACTATGCCGGTTAAAACAATATTAAAACATATCTTTTGAAACTATTAGTTGATGTAAAGTTGGATAGAAAGGATTTGTTCAAACCCTGTTGTAAATAATTTAAATGTCTGAAAAACATAACAGTAGCCTAGTATTCCTAGAAAGTATTAATTTTTCGCTAAAACTTTTGCCATCAATAAATAACAAAAGATACCGGTACCTACCCTATGTTATAATTTTAATTTATGCTCAAAAAGTATAACGATTTTTTTTTAGATAAGGTTAATCTACAGTGGTTTTTCAGTAGTTGAAATATTACTGGTGAATTAATTGACATAAAAATACATTTGCCCTAAACTAGCCCAGCCTCAAAACGTTATTTTGCTAAAATACGCTGATTGGGCTAAATTGTGACAATCTGTATAAAAAAAAATCTCTAAAAAAAAAAATTGGTAGGCCAACTGCGTCTAAAAAAATGCTACTGCGCATGCGCATGTCGGATTTGGGACTCGGGTGGTTTTGGTCTTACTCGATTCCCGAGTCCGACTCCAGCAAAACAAACCAACTTCTCGAGTCCCAAATGCGAATCCGCAGCGCTGGGTATAGGAAATGGGTTGCTAATCAATCTCATCTTCGTGTAACAGGTTTAAGCGCTTAAGTCATTATTATGTTAACATGCTGTTTATATTTATAAAGTAGCTGTTTAAAATTTGATGTAAATCGATCGTATTTTTCATTAAAATTTAAGTTATTTACCTGCAAACCACTTATGGTTTAAGTAGTGTCAATTCCCATAAAATAGCCTACAGCGATTTTAAGTATACACTTTACGTTTTTATGCTCCTTGTGGTAAACCGTTTTTTTAATAATTATTAGAAGGCAAAACAAACGTTTCGCCCAAGACTTAATGCAGAGGCAGGGGTCCGGCCCGGGCCCGCGACCTGTTTTACAAGCTGGGCCATGTCTTATATTTTTAACTACGTTAACTATACTAAAATGCCAACAATGTTTTCCCTTGGCGCGCATCGTATTGCCTTTCAGTTCTTAAGAGAGACTTGCGTTTTTTTCAAAGAGGCTTCTCAGAGCAAACGAAGGCGACGTTCGCTTGGGAAAGGCGACGTGCGCTTTTTTCGCTTCGCGCGTCGCCAGGTATTTGAGTACAATTTGACTTGAACCACATTAAAATACTTGCCACACGTTTTTATAACAAATTTGGGCGCTCTTTCATTATTGTACGTAAAAAGTTATGCAAAAAAAAAATAATAATAATACCGCATACCACAACGCATATTGTTTGGGTTAGGGTGCAGGTTAGCGTTTGGTTGAGGGTGGGTCAAGTTATTATTAATAATAAACATAATATTCAATTTTACAAATTGTTTGATCCTTAACAGTAAATTTAGTATTGAGGATAAGATAGAGTGTGTAAAATTACCAAGTTGTTTTAATTTTTACTACTAAAAAAACTAAGAAACATACTTACATAAAGATTTCTTTATTATTAAACTTACATTTTAAATGCTCTTATGTTTTTTTTAGAGCTGAATAAACTGCAAATATGATGAAATTTATGTTGCTGTTTAGCCGACAAGGCAAGGTTAGACTTCAAAAATGGTTTTATGCCATTGGAGATAAGGAGAAAAAGAAAATATTGCGGGACTTGGTAGCAATAATTTTATCTCGACGTCCTAAAATGTGCAACTTTTTGGATTGGAAAGATTTTAAGGTAAAATATTACACTGCAGCTACTAATACTATCGATTGAACTAAAATAGCAAATATTTTTATTAGATTGTCTACAAAAGATATGCGTCATTGTTTTTTTGTTGTGCAATTGAAGACACTGATAATGAACTTTTGGCTCTGGAAGTAATTCATCGGTATGTTGAGATTCTTGACAAATATTTTGGAAGTGTGTGTGAGCTGGACATTATTTTTAACTTTGAGAAAGCCTATTTTATTTTGGATGAGTTCTTGTTGGCTGGTGAAATTCAAGAGTCTTCAAAAAACAAAGTACTTAGAGCAATTGAGAATGCTGATGCATTACAAGAGGAAAACCAAGAAGCAGAAGCTACTAGAAGCATTCTAGAAGAGTTTGGCTTGACATAGAAAGATCACAACATAATAACTTGAATTACAACTTTTATTTAGGGTTAAAGGCACTTAAATAAATTGATGATTTAACTAGTAAAATGTGGTTGTAAACAAATATGTTTTGTGCATGAAATGTATTTTTATTAAATTCAAATCGTAACTATTTTATGCAAATAATTTATCTTCTGGTGTCACCAAATCCTGTTACATTGCTCAGTACAGTGTAGCCAGAGGACATTGTTGCGGAAAATGTATTAAGCCCTTCTCCTAAGTCACTTGAAAATTTTCTTAAACTTTCCATGTCATCCAATCTGAAATATAAATTACAGAGATATTATTATATTAACCACAAAATTGTGATGCATTGTAAAAATTTGGTTTATATAGTCGCACTATGTAAATTATTTTAAGCTTTATTTTAAACAAATGCTTAAAGGTGAATCCAAAACTATTTTACAACCCAGTATTATACAAACTCTAAGAATAAATGGCATATTTAGTCACAGCAGTACAACAGCAGAAGCTAAAATGAATCTATTTTAGGGTTATTATATGTAACTCCTTTGTATATTGGAATTACTATAAAGAGTTATTCATAGACAACTAGAATGATATTTGTTTTAGTTGAAAGTAACACCTTATGTTACCTTTAAACTTATTTGTGCCTTTCAGGTGAACCTGGAGTTTTCCTAAACCCTTAAACATATTATATTGTCCTGAGAAATAGGGCACTTGACTTTTACCCTGTTAACACTTATCATTTAAAGTAAATTGCCGACCAGTGGTTCTTTACCCCTTTGATCCTTTTTTTGCTTTTTGACGGCAAGTACAAACTTTTAATAATTCTAAAAAGTTATTTACCGTCATAAAGTTATACATATATTATATATATTTAAATCTTAAAAGGTAAAACACACATCATTTTTTTATAAGGCTTTACCCAAAAAACAAATTTAGTTGTGTAGTATTGTTGTTACAGAGGTTTTTCAGTGTCCCAAAACAGATCTTTACTGGTCGAATGGACACCGTTTATGTAGACTTCATTTATTAAATACAAGAGTAAATGTGGCACTACAAGAGGTCTCAACTGTAAAGTGTATAATGTTTTTTTCCCCATTGGCGATCCCCTAAAAACCTCTTGCAACTTTTCTTGGTTGGAAACCACTTTATTAGGTGAACTTAGGATTTACTAACTCTTTTACAAAGGGGCCGATAGTTGTTTGGCGATTGCCGTCAGGACAACTGACAGAAGTCAAGATAGGTGGCCTGATATAAAACTTGGTGTTAAACATTATTTACTTAATCAAACAACAACAAAATGAACGAAATAGATAGTACGCCCATCTTGCTTAGTTTTCTATTATTAAGGTGTTTTTAAAAATAAGTTACAGGCCGGAAGAATTAACCCCCCAATTGTTTGGTGACCCAAGGTATTATTTAATTATTTTCATTTTTTGCACCTTTACAAGACAACTAATACCATAAATCTGTGGTTTGTGTAGGACAGGTTTAGTTTATTATAATAAAAAATTATTAATCAGTGTTTATACAACAACAAAACTAAAATCGAACTAATTAACTACTTTTTGCCAGGCTGGCAGAATCTTGCCAGCCTTCTGGTGACAAGCATTTTTGGCGTAAATTCTTCGGTTTTTTGGTTGTGCCCAAAAACTTAAATGATCTGTTCGTCAAAGGAATGTATCAACCTTGCCATGTTTAGGCGATAAACAAGATAACAAATTAGAATAAAGTTGCGCCGTAGGCACAACATTTTTTGTGACACAAATAAATACATATGGGCTATGCTGAAGTACCTGGGGGACTGGGGGTGCATGCCTGCTTTTCTTACTCTAACACTGTTACATAGATAAGCTGTTTTGGGGCGAACTCATGTGCACAAATTCAGCTTAAAATCAGACTAAAAAGCAAGAATTTTTTTTTTTAACTGGATAAATTTTTTAATGAAAAAAAGCAGTGTGTTGTAAAATCCAAGTTAATAGAAATTGTTTGTGATATTAGAGTCACACAGTAAAGTGCAACATGTCATAGTATGCATAATATCTCTTAGATGAATAGATATGCTCCAGAAACACAATAATAGCCTTAGATTGAACAACATGGCCTAGTACATCCTCGTTATGCCCATGCGAATGTTATACCTGTCTATTTAACAGGAATGGTGACTATCATGATTGTTTTTTTAACTCAATAAGAAGTATTTGCCAAATCAAGTAAAACTGCAAATACATAACAGTTCTATCGAAATTTAGTACTTTTTAAACTAATAAACAATCTATATGCCAAACACTGGCTTTTCCCTGCTAAACAACATGCTTCGTACTTTTTTCAGAATGGCACAAAAAAGTCCTACATATTCAGCATTTAAAAAAAATATTGGATTGAATATGTGTAGAACAAGCACACACAAAAAACAATTAAAATTATTATTTTTTTGACCAATTTCTTCAGTTTTCCTTCTGATTCTTCGGCCGACATAGTCGCCAAGTCGCCAGCTTTCTGTCATACTGCTTTTTGCAATGACAGAGGATGAATGATGTTAAAACATTCGCTCTCATTACGTCGCAATTCAACTTATTTATAGACGATTTACTACTAGGATTGCAGAAAACAAAACAAGTTCCGCTATTACTGTAACTTTGATTTACACTACGCTATCAACCTAGGGTTTGTATTTTGTATATTATTTCAATTGGATATATTTTAATGTGTGCGGCCAAAAATGTTTACCCTTGTTCAAATTTCACAGGTTAAAAAATGTGTGGGACCCCTTTTCTACTTAAACTCTATGCATGAACAACCAATTTCAGAATACAGCTTCCCAGCTCTAAAAGAAAACCCTTGGTCAGCTGAATTAGGTATAATCATGAGACATAATTACATTCACATTTTCAGGACACTTGGCCTATTTTAATAATGACCATTTTCAAATACTTCGAGTGTTAAACAAACTAAAAATACCTTGAATAAAGCACTTACCGACGCTGCAAAAAGTCCCAAGTGTCTCTAAAATCTGGTGATTGATCAGTTAACATTACAAGCTGGGTACTTGCGTATAGCTTTGTCAACAATGCTCTCTTTGTATACCAACTACTGTCTGCAGCTGTGTCACCAGCATGATGCCACACTTCATCAATCATCTGAACCAGTTCCTCCACACTTAAGCTCACAACATTTGGATTGAAGAGAAGTGTCATAGCTTGTGGCCAAACATTTATGAAAGGAATAATCATTCTTAATCGGTATTCTATTGCATTACGCAAAAAACTTGTAACATCATTTTTAGTATTATTTTTTGACAATTTCTCAGCTTCAATTTTAAGAAAAGATTTAAAATTTGAATTTGATTTTTTTACAAAATGGAGTGCAAGATCAGGTCCTCCATTTTTAAACATTCCTTCTGCAACTCCAGCATAACCAGCTGCTTCTGCCCCATATGATAGAGCTTTTCTTGACCACCCATAAAGTTCGACAAACTCAAGAGCCTGGTCCAAGATTATAGTTTTTATATCAATGTCGTGAATACTTTCAGATGGATCTTGAAACTTTGTTTTATTATTAAATTCTGTCTCTTGATTTTCATCACTGGAATACAACCGCACAATTTGTGTTGAGGCACATAAATTATTTCTTGTAGTCATGCATCGAAATGTAACAGGTTTCATTCTAATAAACAATACTCTGGCATCAGTGTTTGTGAGCAAAGTGGGAATTTTTTGTAACCTGCAGCAAACAGCAGCTCTTCTAAAATATGTATAATTGAACATGTTTCCAAGATTTAATATAACATTTAAAGTATTACAATCCTGTAAAGCAAACTTTGACACAAAAATAATATTGAAGTACTAAAATTAATAAAAAATGTTGAGAATGCAATCAATTCACAGATTCAGTTTAAAATGAAACGAAACAACAACAAATTGGGAAAGTTACAAAAACAAAAACAATGTTCAATTGCTCTTCCTGTTGATTATAAAATGTTGATAATATGATTCAGCATTTATATCCAAACCAAGAACAGGTAATACAATACTTAACCACGCAACAAGATAATTAAAGCTTTGTTTCTCACATATTGGCTTTAAGAAGTGTTGTGTATGACATGGATGCAAAACAAAGAACGGTCTAAGAAGGACTGGGTGTTCACTCTGAGTCACCACAGACCATTTTTGACCTTCATTTACCAAATCTTTTTTATGCTTTAATATGTGATCCCAGCATTCTGATAGTGATAGCATTTGTCCATTCATCTTTGATGCTGAGAAGTACAAAACAGGATTGCAATAGGCTTTACTGTAAGTAATATGGCATTCAATTGTTATCATATCGAATGATCTAAGTTGACAATCCTGTGACAGTTCCTTTTTATCAACATCAATCCCAAAAGGTTGGAGAAATTTTTTCATAATGATTGGTCGATAACTTGTTGATTTAGTATTGGTGGAGAAAATGGACCAATGATCACTAAGTTGGTTGGAAGCTAAGACAAATGATTTACAGCATTCGGCATATTCCTGTGAACTGATTTCTGACATATTTGGAACGTTTACTTCATAATTTTACATTGTAGTCATAGGAAAGTTGGGGTAGGTACATCAACAAAAAAGTTAACAAACTGTTGTACAGATATCTACGCTATCTTTGCGTAAAAACAACATCATTGGACATTCAATAAAATTTCGCTCGAAATAAAGAAGGTAAACCAAACAAACATAATATTGGTAATGCCGTTTACCACAAGTCCACCATAACGTCTGGTTTAAAAGTTAAACCAAATTTAGACATGTTCCTCAACGAATTTTCAACTGAAATTTGCCATAAAGTAGAAATTAACATTAGTAAACATAAGGTAATTTGTACTTTTTATCATCACTGGTTTACTTGCAAAATTACTTTACTTAAACCGGCTAATGTGGCGAAATTTTAACTATCATTGTGTTGTTTAGATATCTAACATAGCGATTTAAAAAACATGAATCGGTGAAGAAAATGTTTTCAATCGATCTTAGCTTTGTTCGAATTTTTATTACATGTTTTCGCACTCTGGAGAAAAGTGATTTTGCAAGTAAACCAGTGTCGTTTAAAAGTACAGATTACCTTTAATAATGTTTAGTAATGGAAATTTCTACTACATGGCAATTGTCAGCCGAGAATTCGTTGAGCAACATGTCTAAATTTTATTTCAACATCTCAAACCAGTTATGGTTTACTTATGGTAAATGCCACTAAAAATATTATAAAAATGAAAAAAAAATATTTCGCCGAAATGACAATAGTAAACAAACTTGTTGCATATTATACAAGGTATTTCCCCTAATTATCACAACAACTTTTGAGAAAAAACATGCTGGTCCAAGGTGGACAGCTTCGCGGGATACATTATTTCTTGTATACTCTTTGCGGGCCAAACATTAGGCTACATGCGTGACAGTGGCAGATCAAGATTTTGTTTTTAAATGCCGCCACAAAGCGTCAAAAAGTAACGTCGAAAGAAAGCTCTTTAATATAGAGACCTAGCTGTTGCTATCATCGAACTTCTACACAAATATGATAAAAAGGGGAAACACAGGTCTAGAATAAGGAGCTTACAACTTTACAGTAATTTTCTGTGATCAACGGTTCAGACAATGCACAAGCTACTCCTCAATGGTTTAAAATATAAACTATTAGCCTATGCCCTATAACCATAAAATGTTATTACATCCTGGCCGCATGCGATTAGACCAACGGTGTTCAACCTTGTGGTGGCGGCCGTGCAGTACCGCCACCACAAGCCGACATTCTCATTCATTGTCGCTTCTTTTCCAAAGCGCCTTATTACCGTCATTAGGCCTAAATATTTTTGTTACCGGTAGCCTACCCATTCAGTCCCAGAGCAAGGTAGAAGGCACAACGATCATGTTTGCGACAACTTGACCAAGGCTATATAGCGCATAATTCAGTTTGTTTTACCATTTCCCTTTAGGAGCTCAAATAATTTGGAAGAACTGAGTTTTAAGTTTGCAAAGCTATCCGGAAGGTTGACCAGGATGACGCTAATTTCATAAATTAGTTTTGGGATAGCCTAACCCTGATTTTTGACAACACAGGTTCTAAAAGGGTGAGCCCTAGTGATGACCACACATGAAGTATTGTATGTACCTATATATTGCTTGGGAAGCTTTTAAAGTTTAATTGAAATAGAACACGTCGTGATATGATTGGAACTTCGATGCCCAGATAGCTGTTAATAAGCTTAATACTAACAAATTAATCAGCACGTAGCGCTGAGGCCAGGCACTTTATGCAGTACGGTACAAAAAGAGTAGGGTAGACTGGGCCGCCCTGTCTCACACCACGTTCGATAACGAATCCCCGGGAGGGAAAAATATTGCTGGTGATTTTGCATGCTGGGTTGCTGTAGCAGCACCGCAACCAGTATAAAATGTTTATTCAAATATCAAAGCCTCGCATGGCTTTGTATAAACTCACACTTATAGTGTTGAATACCCTATATCTAGGTCTAAATCTAAGGGTAGCATGGTCCCAGGACCTCACAAGAGTCAGTTAATTAAGGTCCATAATATGAAATATAGAAGTAAGAACATTAGGCTATATCTGATAAACGTAGGGGAAGGTTGCCCGTGATGGGACACGTTTTTTCAAATGATTGTAGTTCTCAGTTATAACAATAATTTTAAATAATATCATGCCTACTTGATACCTCAGCCCTTAACGCCTAAAAAACACTTATAACTTTGCCTCTAGCTTTTCAACTTTTTTATCAAATCATCTTAGAAAAAACGTTGTTGTGTCCCGCTTTGGAAACCAGAGTTTCATATGATGGGACAGTGTGATTCGCAAGATGGGACAGGAAGAATCCGTTGTTTAAAAATGGTCAATTTGTACCACAAACATTAAAAACAACTTTAACTCCACTTGCTACACTTACATAAGTTTAAAACTAACCTGTTTAAAATAATTTCACAGAAATTAACTTACAACGAATTTGCTGTGGTAAGCGAATATAAATATTTTTAAATTAACAGGACAAGTGCGTTGGAAAGAGTGACTGTCTTGGAACTTTAGTTTTGTTGTGTCTATATTTTTACATTGAATACAGTATACAAGTATTCTGCCTGTGTTGATAGCTCTCAACACACACGACCTAGGCCAAATCTTGTCTGTTTACTCGTTTGTTTTTTTAGTGGACTTTCAATCAATAATTTTGTTTTAAATCGAATAGGTGTGGTTTTTGTTTAGTGTAGTTTTACCTGCATTTGCAATATTTCTTACAAACATCTTGATACGGTGATCCATTTTAACCAGGAGCATTTCTAAACGTATTTTATGGATAGGGAAACCGTGTAAAATGTTTTACGTCATACATCAAAAATTTAAAACTAACTATATTAAAATTTGTTAATTAAAAATATTTAAACTATAACAAAATGTTAGCTTCTTAAAAAGAAGTAATGGCTAGTCTAATTTTTGTCACAATAACCCAAAATGTAGTTTGCAACAAATAGTTCCTCACTTGGGAACGGCCTGTCCCATCTTACGCACCCCGATCACCGTATAAAGAAGATATACTGGCTGCTTATAGGTACAAGATAATAAAAAAAAACTTACTTGTGTAAGTAAGCCTTGTAAGTAACCCATATATCAGTTAAAATTGAATTTTATCCAACTTCAACAAATATGAAATAACATAGATATAAAAACAATGAAACTAACAAAAAAACACACCTATTTTCTTTAAATTGATTCGTTGTAAAAACGCCGTCAGCCCACTGAAATGTTGTTGTGTTAAAATGATGGCTACCATTGGGTGCTTCAAAAAATAATTAAGAATTGGCGCCACCTGATGGCACTTCGATGTAATCGCCAAGTCCCGACTTAGGCAACGTCCCATCTAGGGCAACCTTCCCCTACGTGCGATAAAAACATGTTGGTGGTTATACACTAGTTAATTGTTGCAAGTTGGCCTAATGCGATTGTTTATTACATGGGAATGTGGCTTTTTATGTTAGGCTTGTATAAGTTTAGGCAGCGTGATAAGCCTGTAGTAACTTTTTAACAAAGGATATTTTTTAGGTTTAGGGATTAACCTTACCATGCCCTGTGATTGCGCTGAAGCTACCTATATTTTCAGTATGCGGCGTTCGGGGGATTTATTTTTTGGCATAAAGAGGACAGTCGTGTCTATAGTTTCTGTGCTGTTGTGGGTTGGTTTTTGCGGCAAACTGTTTCGTGTGTTTCGTGATACGGAAAATTTAGTTTTGTTAACCGCAATTTAACTGCAGGCACTTTCTGTATTCCCATTCGGGTAAAGATTAAATTGGTGTAATCCAATAGTGTTGAGTAAAAAGCGGCAATAGCTTATATGGGACTGCTACGATTGTGGGCCATACGAGGTAAACAGCACGGCATAAATATTGGGATTCGCAATAAAATATTATATGGCTACGTTAATTACAACTGTAGTACAAAACTAGGCTAAACATCCGGCATTGCCCGGGTGAGTATTTACCGGTTTCTATTCTAACTGGTATAATTAGGACCACATGGCGTCGTTTCGGTGTTTTTAAATTAGCACCGCCGCACCGCTGCAATAAGCGCGATACTTTGCAAACACTGCCTAAATTTTGCGGGGATAATCCTACTGTAAGTTTTATTTTTGTTTGTACATTTTTTAGTATAAAGTTTTTCTCGGTAGGTTTGTTTTATGATGTTTCCTGATGCCTTTTTGTTTTATGAGGCCATTAAGCTTTTGCCCATATAATCAGTATTTTCTATTTTGTTTTACATTTCAGAGTAGGTTTGCTTGAGCCGCATCTTATAATGGTCTAAAACGCAATAGAACCCGCGAAGTGTGAAAATTGCTTTTACCAGTGGGCAGCTTTAACGCGCTACACTTGGCGAAGTCGGCCAACGTACTTCAAAGGAAATCGTGTCTCAGCGAGCGACTGTTTGCATCTCGCGCTCATTTCCCTGTCGCTCTCTAGCTGTGAACATCCGGATGGCGGACGTCGGACGAACCAAGCCAAATGCATTTTAAGAAAGTGACGGGTATGAGACTATCGGGGGGCAATGGTCTGGCATCGGTCGTTTTGGTATCGACGTTTGGGTGCCCTAGTTTGTCATTGGGTTAGGGTTGAAATTATTATGGATCTTAGTGATGGAGTTAGAGGTGGGGGTTGAGGTTAGGCGAAAGGCTGCATATTCCTCATTCTGGCTATTTAGGTCTTTTTCCGATGGGTTTAAGACTTATTCCGAACTATGAACTGTGTTTTTATGCTACGTTGATGTTGTTCTAATCTCGGTCTTATGACTGACGTCCTTACCTATTACGCATATAAAACGACCAATGACCGACTAAACCAAAAGGCGCAATATATGTATGACGGGGTAAAACTTAAGTTCGTCGGAATTATTATTGGTTTAGGTCAGTTTAATTTGGCTTAATTTAAATTAAGTTATACTGTACAATTATATGGTACTCCAATTTAGGTTGGATTGCTGAAGTGCAATGAGAGACTTTAAAATCTATATCAGGTGGCAGCAATTGACGCCACGAAATTAAGGCGCACATACAAAAAGCGAAAGGAAATAAAATATAGCCAACCCCACATTTTTGCAACGGCTCCTACGAGGGGCTAACATTTAAACTTCATATTTATGCTTCAAAGGTATAATTGTGTGTTATCCCCTCTTCTTTTCATCTTTTTGGTGTTTCCAGAAATAAAAAATATTTAGTTTACCCCACACTCTTTAGACCAGTTGTCCTAAAACACTTTCCCTGGAAACGTCCTGGCCATGGCTTCTCATTTTTTTAAATTTTGTACGCTTTATTATTTAAAAATATAAAGATCTTATGATCGTTAATAGCACCTGATTTACAGTATCTTAACGACAAGATTTTTTTTTGGGGGGGGGGCGTATCAGTAAACAAAATATATAAATCACAAATGTATTTGCTCTAAGAGACTTTCTGACTTTGTGTATTTTTTATGGGTTTTAGTCCTCCCTAGGGTTGCCATACGTTAGGATTTGCCCTGACATGCCAGGAATTTAGTGTTGTAATCTACGCTGTTAATTCCGAAATTTGTTCTATGTTTTGTACTGTTTAATAAATAGCTCACATATTCACAGAGAGTATCCTAACTCCCGAGTGCAAATACTGTTCATTGTTTGCAAAAACGGATGATAGTTACGACATACACTTCCAAGTTTATTGCTTTTTAATCGCTTAGTTTTCGCTTTTAAAATAAATTTTTCGTGTTAATGGCGCCTTATTCTAGTATGCTCAGTTAGAAACTTTTACCCAGCATGTTTTTTTTTACATTTTTCTACTGCAAGTTAAATGAGAGCAGACCCCAAGCAAGATTATATATTTTTCTTTTTTTATCTTTTGCTGTTTATTTGCTGTTTTTAAAACCTATTTTAAAGATTCGATCTAAGTTTGTTAAGATCTTTAATTTACGTCTAAGAGAAAATGTAAACTAAACTGTATACAAAGGCATGTTACCCAGCACGCCATTGTTTCATATCGTTTAACATAAAAAATACGTCTCGTTTTGTCACAACTTTGTGACGTCATCCCTGTTTTTTTATCTATAGTTCACCGCGGTAAATTTGTCAGTGATTTCTCGTTTCAAAATATGGCAACCCTATTTTAGTCGAGAACAATGTTTGAAATCATATGAGTTACCTTCCTTTTGTCTACACTTGCGTCTATTCTGAAGAGGACTGCACTTGCAAAAATGTATTCTTCACATATTTATTGACATATTAAAAATACAGTGCATTTTTTTATGAGAAGAAGTTTTTATAAATATATTTACACTGCTCAATGGAAAACGAATAATGCACAGCGCTGAGAATTTAGTTTAAAGGGCAACTCTGTCGTTCTTTTATCGGTAAACAATGGAATGTATTGAACACAAAATATTACTGCAACATAGCTACTATAAAGTAGTACTATCAATTGTTAAGGCCACAAGTTTGCTTTTGTCGCTTACGTCACTTTTGTTTTGACAGAATGGGCGTATAACATTCGGGAGAAAAGCGGGCCTTGTCTAATGGACAAAAAATATGACTTTGAAGCCTACTACTATGTTTTATTTTTAAGTCTTGATTTAGTTCTAACTACGAAAAATAAAAATTTATAATAAACGTACCAATAGTGTTTTTGCAGATAATAGGGTAGGGAAGTCAACCAATTTTTTATATTCTGTAAGACTGATTGATGCTTTCGAACTGGTTAGGGTAGTTCTTATTACCTATATCATAATATGAAACAATGTCACTTTTTAGTCTCGCAGTGTAACTTTGTAACCAGCATACTAATAATAATGGTCTGCATAGCTATAATACAGAGGAGCAAAATAGGATAATTTCCTGAAGGGTATGGCCAAACATAAAATCTAAAATACACCTAATATAAAGATATAAAAAGCATTATTTTGACAATTGGTGAGAGTAGGGAAAAGTGAGATTGAAAAAATCAAGAAACGTAATGTGTTTGTACCTTCAGTTTTATGGAAAATAAGCTGCGGATCGATTTATATTTCTTGTGGCGCTGGCCCAAGCCCGCGGGTCGTAGTTTGTGGAGGTACAAGCGTACACGTTTTCATATCACTATACGAAATAAAAAAAAACATATCTATGACATAAATTCTGGTCATTCTTTATGTTCTGTGGGCTATTTACATTTATACGTTTTCGCGATTGGAAAATACTTAATTACATGCAAAGTCGTAGTTTAACAACATTAAAAAAAAATGGCGGGATGGCGTGGACGATAAGTGACATGGCCTGATAAGAAACAGAATATTTTTTACCGGTACTGCGTACCTGCAAAAATTATTTTCCTGGAACGCCGTTCAGGCTCATTTTCTCTAATGGATACCCAGAGGTCCATATATAGCCAATTGTTTTTACTATTTTCTACATCAGCAGGTCGATCTTCAAGTGTGACGCTTGACTTTAATATGCAAGAAAATTTGAAAAAAAAAGAAAAATAGTCAGTCTGTTCGAAAATTCGCTATACAAAATGTTCGGATTGCGTAAGCCGAAGAAGACCACTATTGGGTTAATATAAGTAAACAACAAATAGAATGCATGGGTAATAATTTTTATTATAATGCTACTATGATTGTAGAACGGGTTCAACCAAATCGCACAAAAGAGAAAAAATCATGACGAAAATGTGGTTATGAACCATTTAAGCGCAAACAAGCACCGGATTAGGAAAATATTGTTTTACTGTGGTAACGCATATATTTCATTGCGAAAACTTGCCATAGATGTCCATTTTGAGGGTGTCGTGTGTATACTACATTCTAAAACTATAAACTAAATCGAGATAGCCAAGTAATTTTTTAGTCTGTCAATTTAAAGAGGAGTTGCGCATTGGGCAAAACGCTTTTAATTAATATGTATTGGCGACAGTAGCAATTTATTTAGTGACCCCTTTATACCCCACCCACCCACTCACATACAACCCTGGTCAAATGGCAGAAAAAAAAATTAATATTTAGGATGGTTTCCAGGAAACATAGCATTGTAAGTCCAGTACGCCATCAATCTATGAAAATAATGTTCATCACAGGGCAATGAATTCAGTCCCTGTAGAACGGTAATACAGGGCAACAAACTCAACTCACTGCCAAATCATGACATTTAGATTTTGTAGTCAAATTTTGTCCATTCTCCATGTGCAAAATTACAAATTTAAGGGTACACGTGGAACGCTGGTCTAATGGATTATATACGGATGAAAATAGTCTGCCTGGGTTTGCTTCATATCGTGCAAACTTGTGTCTGGAAGAAGCTTGGGCTTTGAGGGACGGCAGAATGATGACTAAGAGCTCTAAATGTAGCAAAAGAGCCATTAAACATCAATCATAGCCGTACAGCAGCAGTGATCACTTAATAAATTTCAAAACAAAAACGACGAAAAGTTTCTACAGTATTGTGGCAGGCAGGTCAGACCCTGTATCTTTGCATTACAGGGCGCTAACTTGCGATCACTGCCAAAAGACCGCAAAACATGTTTTTGTCGACTATAGGGCTAGGCTGTCCAAGGTTGTTTTTATTTTTTCTGGGTTGACATTACCGTAAAACATAATGTGGCAGGCAAATAGACCCTGTTATTGTAAATAATTGTTACAGGGCGCTAACTTGCTATCACTGCCAAAATATGTTCGGTATCATTGGTTAGAATCTGGCTTGATTTTCAAAGTGATGTTGTCTGAGTTATGCTTCTATGTGGCAGCCAGGTAAAACCCTTTAATGTACAAAAAGGGCCTAACTTGCGCATACTGCCATACTTCGGCACACTTGTCAGCTGTATAACGTAATGTATCGGATATTGTGTCACCAAATCAAATTATTTTAACTCATTTATTACAGAATACACTCTTGAATTGCCTAGATTTCTCACTAAACCTGTGCCCAGTGTTAATGCTGTTGCAAATTAGATAAAAAAATCCCGATTTAGTTTCAATGGAAATCTGTTACAACAAAACATACACGTAATCTGATTTAAAGTTAATGGTGTTGGTAATTTAGCTATATATTTACGCGTTTTATCGCGGTGCCAATGTTACGTCATATTTCGAGTACAGGGACAACTAAAGGACAAATCAAATATACACACGGAAACTCCGCATGGACATGCCTATTCGCCCCATTAAGGTGCGGCCCGCTCAATAATTAACATATCGCTTGTTTAATTGCTCGCGTAGGCTGTGGCGCTCCGCCGTCGTATTCAAAACTTTGAAATGTAACATCGACAGCAGCCGTGTGACGTGGCGGCATGTCAGGCTGCGGTAGGCACCAATCAAAATCATCAATCGGAATTCGCAGGACACAAACATACAGTGATAAAACGAACTATGAACTTTGTTCAACGACATTGTTTTTCATTTTGCTGAGGCGGAATGTCAAAACACAGAAACTTTTTAATAGTCCCAAATGCATATTTCGCAATATTGCCAACGCGATAGTAAATCTACATAACTTGTAAGTAATATAACGCTGAGCTACGTCAATTGGCTTGTCGATAGTCTTGGTGTTGGTATGGCGTTGAGGCAGAGGCTGTTGTCACTTTGAGTTAGAAACAGCCTGCTACAAATTACTCACTGCCAATCCAAACTACACCAAATAATCAAGCCAGCGTCAACGTATAATGCGCTTAATAATCACACCTAAATGGAAGGTGTACTTAGCTAATTATCGTTCACCCAAATACTATTTGCAATTGCAAGTTGTTCTCAACATAGGCTCGTAACATTCCTTCACTAGATCAGGCGAAGATAATTTCGTGGCATGTATTAAGAACAGCCGTAAGCGCGTGGTCAAGACGGGGGAGTGAGGTAACAGCTGTTTCGACATCATCAGTTCGTTAACAGCCTGCTACGATAGCTCACTGCCATATCTTAAACCAGCAATGTCGTGTCTTTCAAAAATGTCTAAATCTTAAGGTCCTTGTTTCTCTGACAGTATAAAAACATACAATAATTGTCAAATTGGTTTACGCTAAGTATATTAAACATTTTTCCCTGCATAGAGACTGCGTATACGTATACTGTGTGAATTCTGATCGCCGATATATACCCTTTGTGCAAAACGCTTTTTGAATAAAACGTAGCGCTACCGGTTCCCTGCGCGATTGTATGATGCCAATATACAAATGTCAGCGTATGTTAAATCGAATAGACGCTGATAACGCAATTTTAAATCCGCAGATTGTATAGCACCGCAGCATGACACACGTTGGCTACATGCATAAGGTAGATAAGCAAATCAAAATAAACGCCATGCTTGTGAGATTGGCATGGTATTTGGCACCCCTAATCCGCAAATATATTCCCGCTCTGGCATCGGCTACATTGATTAAAAACACTACTCACGTCTTGAGAGTAGCGTTGCGTTGGAAACGACGTCAACAAACTAACGATTGTTACGTCACCGCCCTCGTGCGATGTCTCCAAACCGGAGTGAAACACCTTTTCAATAGCGACCAGAATAAACGTCGTCGACTGCGAAACACCTAGATATATTGACGGTAATCTGTGTCCAGGCAACGCAGGAGTAAACAGAAATTTGACTCGCCAAAAGTTGAGACGGCGACGTGTCCTGACCCGACCACGCACGGGCATGGGCGCATACTCGCCTGCAACCGATAGAAAGAGCCAAGACAAGATGAAAAGAAAGCGAAGCGACACACTTCCTTTAAACCCGGGCTAGGCTACGGCGGCAATACGCAACCTCAGGCCTCTGATTCACCGGTTAGGACAAAAGCTGTTGTCTTCACAGGGTTGCCGCTTTGTGCGACGCACCACGACTAGCTAACCCGAGGTAAGTTGAGCCGCGATAATGGAGCGAGGCAGGACCTGCCCCAGCACCGTCCTGTCATGCCCGACGTTGTGAATTGTTATGACATCGCAAATCCCAACGAACTGTTGAGACAAACGTGGTCAACCAACAAGCGTGCTTCTTTTTGCTATAAAGTTAAACGTCTTAATTATACGCAGCCTATTTTAGGCAAAAAGATTAACCTAATTCAAGCAAAGGAGTAGTGGCTGTACTTGAAACAGAAAACAAAGATGGAAAAACTAATATGTTAACCAGTACTCTTTTAGCTCGCTTTATGATCACGATAGGCATCTTTGTTCGCGTATGGGAAGGAAGGGTATAATATGCAACAAACGCACTTCTTCGAAACAACTGTGTGAGATCTGCCTTTACGTATCTCCCAGAGTTTCCGCCTATCGGCGACAAGCGACCGTTATTGTTAGCTGACATCGCGAATTATAACGCATGGAAACGCAACTGGTAATTATACGCTATGAAAACAGGTTTGGTTTCCTACAGGCCCAAGGGGTTGTCTTTATCTTACGACAATTTATTTAATTTTTGCAACATACGTTTAGGTAAAAACTTTATGCTGTTGTGTAAAATTGACGATACTTAAATTTAACATGCTATCAGCTGCTGTAAGATCAAGTAATTTCCGTGGTAGTGCACTAAGCGGTTGTGAAGGCTTATGTCATGGTAAAAAACAATGACACCAGCGACAACTAGCTAACTACACTGCCTCGGAATCACATGCAGAAAGTGCAGTTGATGGAGCCTGTTTCACCTGTTGTTTCTCACTGGAGTTTACGCAGCGATTTCCTTAATAAACGTCGGATCTAGTGTGACTATGCAATATCCGTCCAGGCGCGTGGATTTAGCGAAGCGTCTACATGTGGGCGTAAACCATTCTACCGCAAGCTTATCGCTAATTTCTAACCGCATTCTCACCTCTACCCAACAAATTATGTTATTGCTCGCTATCAAGCTCGTGTTTCTTTATCAACCTAAACATATAAGTTGCTCTTTTGTATACAGCGCACTGCAAAGTCGGCGTGAATTTAACAGTTATTGCTGACCTTACATTTCGACAAAGTCCAATTCGTCAAACTGCGACCGCACGCATAAATCAGTAACAAAACATATTTTGTTGAAGCTCGGCCTCACCTTTGTCCTACAGCCACCGAGCGATGCGTGCGCGGCCAATCCAAAAGGCGAATATGGACAAGTCGCACCGAGTCCCAGTATTTATGGCGGACCCTCTTCAAAGAAGTTGACACAAAAGCGGTTGGTGACGTCATGACGTTTCATTTCCGAGCAGGCCGGGGCGTGCGTGTGCCGGGCATCAGCACACGCCCGCAGCTTATCTACAATGGTGGAATAGCAATTCATTTAATAAGGAAATAATTGTTTTTTTAACAAAAGCACATTACAGCGAGAGACCGTTACGAGCGGCTTTATTAACACAATCTGAGCATCCGCTGTTATGCTTCGTGTAGAGCCGTCGATATTAGTTTCGCATAATTGCACGGATTAGTGGCTAACTAACTTCCTAAATAGCATTGAACTAGGTTACTTTATACCTAATTACGTGTATAGAGAGGTTTGCTAAATTAACCCGCAAAAAAGACCCTTACCAAACAATGCTGAGGTGCTCCGTTCACTACACGTTTTAAATAACTTTGAAATAAAAATTCCGACGTAAAGTGAAGCTTCTCCGTTCTGGTTCTTCGCCACAGATCAAACTATATGTGCCTTTATCGCTTTGAGTTGACGGGCGTTGTGTGGCGTGTTTTCAGCGACTGAAACGAGCTCTACTGTCACCAGATAAATACCCACCGCCACGCATATATTTCTGCGATCAGCTGACTAGACTGGGTTGAAGTAACACATAGCGCTGCCAATCACCGGCATCTCTGTAACTATGACCTTAGTATGCCAATTCAAATGTTAGATTTTTAAGTCAATTGATGTGCATCTATGTTCGCACTAACTAGCAGAATAATGTCAGCGATAATTGCTGTTAGCAACCTAATTGATTAATGACAAACGTTTCCTATGTTTGATGTCATATACTATCGGAACTGCAATTAATTTTTCAGGTTTAAAACTACGGCGAAACCAATACTGACTTAAAATAATCAGAAAAAATCGAAACTATGAAATGTTTCAACAAAGCCGTCTCCCAATATAGTACGGCTAAATTGTCTGTTTCGCAGTTCAACTGTGTTGATGATACTACTAAAAGTAAACACTGAAAAGATTATACATAAGGCATATAATGACAAAGGATTTTATATTAACTCATTAAATCCCAATCCCAGCAAACCATTTTGTATAGCGGGATGTTCAGTGGATTATTTATAAACGATACTAATCTGTCACTAATAAGCTATTTTGATTAGGAAGGCCCTTTATAACATTTAAAAATGACCTACAGATAAAACAGGAAAATAATTTAAACATAAAACAATTTAACAAAGCTTCCATTAACACATTAAGGTTGATGTTAGGTGTTAAGATAAAGCATACGCAATCTTAGTAAACAACCACCTGTCTCTTCTTATACGCCGGAAAAATATAAAATTAGTCCCGGATCGATCGCTTTTGTAGCAGCGTTTTCCGGTGTCAGGTTGGAATTCCGAAACACGTGTGCACCCTTCTTCTCTCACCCACCTTTAACGATGTCAAACCAACTAACCTACCAACCAACGGTCGCCCATTTGCAACAAGTCAAAATCTATGGTTGTTTGTTCAGCACAAGGCGGTCCCTTAGTACGGGCGATGTATTGCCATTGTAAAGAACCGGGGCGCTTTGTGAAAGCAGACACACCTTTTGTGGATGCCCCGGTCTCTGTGTCCAGCATGCCACTTCGCCAAAGCATGCCCGGCTGGCAAAAGTTGACCGTTAACGTCGGTTGAAAACCTTATCGAAGATGTTAGATAATATGCTCGTATGAGAACATCATGGCATCTGTTTTAGAAGATTTTACAATCGCTGAACTTGATAACGTTTAGGCTATGTGGTAATATAAGTAACATAAAATGTCGATATAGGTAGGATAAAATACAATCTGTGACAAAGATCAAAACGTGCACCCACAATGCAGATTATTCGCATTTCTGTTAATCTTATTTAACCTTTCACATTTCACGCAATATATCCTGTATATTTATATGCTTTTTGTCTGCATAGGGGCTGAGGGCGAGCAACTTATCTACATATATATTGGTAAAACCATTTTTTTATGTGATAATGGTAAACGATTTAAATACAGTTAAAATTTCTTGTGCCGTGAAAGTTGATTGACGATAGAAGTTTCAATACACACTTGCAGCAATAGAATGCTGTTATAGTTTATAATTAGAAAATGACTGTATTCCGACACCCTAATCTTACAGCTAGGCTACACTGAAAACAGTTATTGACCCTCGTTTTAGTTTACGTTACGAAACAATTAACCTGTAACGAAACAGATAGGCTAATGGGAAATACTTCATTATTTAACTTTTTCGAAACTTGCTGTAGCCGAAAATATTACAACAGAACTCAAGTAAGTTTGGCTGTCTATAAAGTATCAATTGTGCTAATATTTACTTTAAGCACGTACAACAAATGGAAAGGCTTGTATTTTAAAGTGGTGGGGTTGTTACTGGAAATGAACGTTACTAGTTTGAAAACGGTCTGGTCGGCCCCGAAATTGTCCAAACGAGAGCATCCTATTATTACGAGGCAAGTCTTAACGATGTAAGAGGCCGTTTCAACTGCGCTCAGTTATCTGAGTTGGCTCGTTGTATTTGTGAATGCCCCCAACAGCTGTCGCGCTCCGCAGCAGCCAAGCTGTCTGTGCGACTATTCAATCCATCGACCGCTCCGCTACTTTCCCATCGCAAGCGGAAACTCGACCATTGTCGTTAACGCGTGGGATTACAAGGCTACACGTCAGGTGTTGGTTACACCCTGTATGCGAAGAATCCCTTTCGTGCTCGCTACGTAGGGCTCTCGCGGAGACCGAAGTAAAGAGCGCTAGAATTGTCTATAGTAAAAACGCAACTGTTCAGTTTAGTGTCGTATTGTATTTAAGGGTATATATTACCACCATTTGTGAAACCGCCACTGCGCTATTTCCGTGCGACGATTATACGTATCGCAAAAGGTTCGAGTCTACTTCGAGTCAACTGTCGCATTGGAATGTCATCTTTATTTACACAGACAATTAGGCATGGGGCTGAATTAATGAAATTATTCTATATTTAAAGGAAAGAGGCGCAAACGTTTTGCCAACCTAAAAGTTCACTTGTGTTTTTATATGTGTTTTATTAATCTTATTTGCTGTCGCGGGTACTAAAAACAAACACATGTTTAGATTATTCACAATGAATGACCCAACGGGAAACTTACCTACCCAAAGACATAGCTATTTGACAACCATTGCTATACACACCGCCAAAGAGTTACATTTTTTAAATATAAACGGCGCCCAACTAAAGAAGCAAAAAGTGCGATGTTAGGCGTGCCGTGGCCCGTCGCGAAAAAGTTTCGACTTACAACTGCCATATACAGTACCACCTGAACGAACATACATGGACCTGCCCAAATGTCACGTGGCCAGACGTCTAACCGTTTTAACCGTAGCGACCATTTGTATGGCCAGCTCGCTTTAAGCCTAATGTTGATTCAAGGCTTTCCTTAGCGCGAAGGCACGTGGGCTGGACCGGGCTGTCCGGGCATGTGTCTGCCTGTTTGTTTGTTTTCGAACGGCGATCGAACAACCGATGTTTTTTAAATGTGAGCGACAGAGTAAAGCTTGACCAGTTTTGTTGATAACTCGAAATAAGGTGTGGCAGTGCAAATAATAATTATTGCAACGGTACATTACAAATAAGCAGATTTTCCCTGGCCTCAATAAGAAATAAATTTTTGTGCAAACCAGAGAAGATATTCTCTCTAGCGAATTCCCTACCCGGTAACTAACTTGTCATTAAATTTGGTAATCGACTATTACGGCAAGTCAGTCTACCTTATTAATGGCATTATGCCGTTTAATTTCTGTCACGTCGCTTTTTTGAAGCCTACTAAACATAATTTAAACGTCAATATATATTTTAGCGTGGTAAGACTTTCGTACCAAAAATTTACATTTACAAAACGTTTATCCTGAAGTCTCAGCCTTAAAATAAACCCAGTTCTACTGCAAAGTAGTTGACACAATCTAAGGTTATATTACTGTATGCATTCGTTATATATTGTCGTCACAGCATGACAGCCACGATAGGACAGCTGAGAGCGTAAAGGAGCGACAACTATAGCTGGCGAAATGAGAGGGTAAAGGTTCTTTATCATGGCGCCTATAACTCCTGCTGATTTAGAAAGTCCTACATTTCAAGTTGTTTCTGCGGGTGGCAAATTTTACACGTTCGATTTAACACTATTTGATAATGTTTTAAGAAATGTTTAATTGTTTTTTTGAAGGTGTCTTTCTACAAAATTCAATACGTGTAAAAATAAAATTATGATAAAGTAATATCTAGTATTTTGAATGTTGCCTGGCAATTATGTAATATTGAACAAAATAGTGTATTACCCCCAATAAATTCCAGTATCACAAAGATGTCAACAATTTGAGGCTTAACCCAGTTTGTCCTCGTTAAACTAGTGCCTAGCGCAGCGATGTACTGCACTCCTGTTATCACCGACCACATGCAATAAGTTACCTATTTACCAACAAACTGCACATGCTCCCCGAGTCACATATCCATAGCTGTATTGCCCCATTTAGTTTATCGTATGTACAATGTTCATGCCGGGAAACGTTCGTCGCATTTAAATGCCCTTCGCAAAGTTACGCAGGGCATATAAAACGACATGGAGTTTGACCTTTAGTACAAACAAATATATGCACTTATTTACACAGTTTGCAGTTGTTGCGGACCTAGTTAACAAACATCACATTTTAGCCTAATGTAATAAAAATAACTTGTAATACAATATTCTGGTATTGTCCTTTTAGATCTATCTGCACCCGTACTTATTTCAAGTTATATTTGTTGAAGTAAAATAGGTATTGATTTCAGTATACGAAGTACAAAAAAGAAATATCAGAGTATTTATTGCGCTATTGATCCTTGAACTAAGAATGACGGTTATCTGATCTAATACTATTAAATATCACTGAAATGAAATAAAAGTGGGACAAGTAAGTGCTGTATAGTGTTATTGAATAGTATTTGCTTTAGTGTACGCTGTACAGCATTTAAAAACTTTCCGTTTCAAACCAATATTTCTTCAAAAATTATCTTGAAAGGTAGAAAAATCAAATTTTATTACACTTTGTATAAAACGCCTATATAGTTTCATACCGATGCGGAATAACAACGATAACACAACCCGCCGATAACACTTATGGGCTGTGGTATTAATGAACAGGAATGGGCAACCTATGCGGCCCGCCAGTATAAATCATCCTGTCAGCAACCTTTTTTATGAACTGGGTACGAGGCCATTCCTCATCTTTTTTGGCTATATTTAAATACGTAAATATAAAAAAGTTTTTCGTTGCGCAAATTTTGTACGCACCTAGACTGCTACAGTGCTCCGCAACCGTTGTGTCGCGATGGATGTAATCTACTCAATTGCGTTTTTGTCTGGAGTACATTTTTATAATTAGTAGAAATAACGCAAAAACGTGCACTAAGGTGGGCATTTTGACCGTACAGCTATGCCAAAATCCAAGTGCATCTTTAAGGACTTTCCTTAATTCTTTTATTTTAAAAAGTCAAATCTCGAATGAACTACAAAGTAATTAGTGCGCCTAAACTATGCAACAAGAGTGTTTAAACTTTTTAACAAAGCGGAAGGATCATTGTAAATTTTTTGGCAGTTCGTGTCATTATTTTTGTTCGTTTCCCATTTTGGCTGCTGGTTCAAAAATAATTTAGGCAAAACTACAGTTCATTTTCCGAATCCTATTAAACCCCTTAAAAATCCTCTAATCCGCTATCGAAAAGGAGCACAATTTTCATGACTTTTACCGGTTTACACTATTTTATGAAGACCGTAAGATCTATAAGAAGGACATTTAATACGTCAGTCGTTTTGCGCTTTCGGCGGAATAAATCTTTTAGTGTGCCGCAAGTGAACAAAATTGCGCCCCACTGATCTAGTATAGTGTCGCAACCTTTTTTATCCTGTTGAACTGCCATTAAACAGTAAATCACCCCTAAAACAACAGAACCTGGAAACATGGCAATACGAAGAGAATATAACAACTTTATAATCGCAAGCTTTTTGTATGCCAATTTAGTAAAAAAACTCAACTAACCAACTTTGTTGAATGCTGTTTTGAATAAAAACAAACGGTATATGTTGGCGTAAAGCACACATGGCGCATTGCGACGCAATAATGAGGAACTGTACACTTCATATAAGTTTTGTATAGCATGCAAAAAATACCCTGCACTGTTTTTAGATTTTGAAGTGGGCTCTGTTCACAAAACAATTCTTTGCAATCTTTTTTGAAACACCCGACCTAACTTTGTAACGTTATTTTTTAAAACAAAAAAATTATGCGTTTCGGTAAAAAATGCGTCATCGTTCCAAAATTACTTTCACCTTTGCAACCTAAAGTTAGTCGGTTTTACAAAATTTTCTCCTGTCTGTAGGTTTTTCGTAATACATAAATGCTTAAAAAATAAGACTGTCTTATAAAAAATAACCAACTAACCTATTTACCGTTAATTAATAATTTGAGATTACAAGTTTAATCATAAATGCCCATTTGATCCTTTAAATGTTGTTTTTCATTTGGAACTAAATTAATGTACTAAAGGCTATCCCGAATTTTGTTTAACTTGCTACCGTTTTGTCGTACTGTTTTATGTGACCGAAAAGTTGAGAGGACAATGGCGTCTTTCCAAAATGAAAGTGTCTTGGAAAATACTGTGGTTTTGGTTCCATGGATATGTTTTCGTTTAGATTATGGTTCATCTTTAGTGGGGACCATCTTTTAAATCTAAAGTTTGGCAAACCAGTATAAACAAACGTACAGCAATTTAAACATTTGAAACGTGGTGTCTAAATATTTGAGCACTTTTGTATGTATCAGCGTTTTGGGCAAAACTAAACTGATTTGGCCTCAAACACATCGGCATTTTACAAAGCTACAAAAAAATACCCGTAAATATTTTAATTTAAGTTATGTAAATCTCGCGTTGCGTTTACGCTATATGCTTTAGTGGAAGACTCTATAGCAAACTAAACAACACAGAAAAGTCCTGCAACTTTACCGCACTCAGCTGTTTAAACTGTTATCAATCCTTAGTTTCTAGATTTCGACTACATATTGGACGTACATATTAATATTTCTTTTTCCACAAAAGACTGGACGAACCGATAAACTGGGGAATACCCGATATGATGTAATGAGTAATGACGGACAAGTCTAGGCACGTCCCGTAAGTCATGCACGTGTGAACATGCGTAATGCTGACTGTTGCACAACACAATCAGCAATACCCGTCTTATGACTAAGCAAGAGTTATATATGTTATATATATATATATATATAAATTCGTTGTACTTCCATTGAAAATAACTGTCCAAAAGCTCCAAACTGTCTAAATTCCAAACGAAGCTATGCTTATTTTATTGGAGAACGAAGTAGATTCCTAATTGATTTCATGTTAAGCCATTATTAAGAATTAAATCATTAGGCTTTATTCTTGCTAACATTGTCGTATTACCTGGTATCTGTCTTAGTAGCAGGGCGCGTAGTATTTAATTATCCAACAGACAACACAATGTTAGGATAACAGGGAGGCAAAGCACGCGTAGTCTTATTTAGATCAGTACCAGGTCAAGGTACGCAAAAACGTAATTTCGGTAAAGACCCCCAAAACAGCTTTAACGGGATAAATGCATTTCCCAGTGTTTAGGATAAGCATTATACCATGCAACTAAACGAATCCATCCCGGAATCAAGTTTGCATAATTGTGTAATTTTTTACCATGCCAATCTTTTAAAAACTATTTCAAAGTTTTTTTAAACGCAAATTATTTTAATATGTTTTTTTTTAATTCTCCACTGTTATCTCCAATTTGTTTTTTATAGTTGTTTGACAAATAAATGCTAAAAAATGGCATTTTCTTATAACGTTAACATATAGTTTATAATCAGGCTAACCATATAGTTTGGGATTAAAATAGGGACGTTTTAAGGAGTCATCAGACATAGCATTTTTAGTGGTCACTTAGTTATGACGTCACAGAAATACGTCATAAAGTGACGTCACCAAACATGTAACTTAAAGATGGCCTTTTTGCCAGTCAATTCTCGCGCGAACTAAAATCGGACTAAATGTATTCAGGTTGATTACGACTAAATAGGAAGTCAATTGTTGTTTATACCAGTGCTTCTTAAACTTTTTCAGTTTCGTTCACCCCTAGCATCTATCTCCAGATTTCATTCACCCTTGTCTCATGATATGATAAAACTATCTCGTCTATATATAACAGCACAAAATGACTTATGGTGTTTCATCTTTGTTAAAATCAACTCAAGCTAAGTTTTACCATTGTAAATCTACAATTTCTCGAGTCCAGGAATATAAAGCTTAAAAAGCACAAAACAAAGTCACCAAATTGTTGTACTTACACTAGGGCTGCCATATTTTTAGCACCCAAAAAGAGGAAATTTTTTTGCCTGCAAGTAAAACGAAAATAGAATTGTTACGTTTGAGAAATACGTGCCATATCCACAACTTTTTTCAGCAGCGGCACCCTTTGTAATTTTCCTATGTCTTGCACCCCTACGAAAGCAATTCGAATTTTTAATTGAATATCACTGAGACAACTTAAAAAAATAGTTTAGTTTGTTGCCGGTCGCGCGAAACGCGAAAAAAATTGGATTTAATTGGTTGAATTGGCGCTAAACTGTAAAATCAGGAGGCTTTTCGCAAAACATTTTGTCCCCCTGTTGCTAGCCTGTTATTCAATTATAAAAAACATGAATAAAAAATAGTTCGAACGGTGGATGACTTTTATTGTTTATCTATAAGTTAGAAAAATTATAATTAAATAGGACCGTTATACCTTCGATGATATGAAAACTCAAAGAGACTTTGTGCTCAACAAAGTAAACAAAATTAGATAACAGAAGATTCGCAATTTTTTTTTGGTAGTTTTAATGTTAAGGTTGGCAAAAACTGAGTTTGTACAGCGCTGTAGGAGTGGTGTACAACGAAAACGATACCATTAGAATCATAGCAAAAAATTTAAATATTAACTTAGAGCTCGCCTCCCCCCCCTACGAATTGCTTTGAGCCCCCCTAAAAAAACTTTTTAAACCAGCAATTCAGCATCTTTTATGGCTTAAGTACTTTTGGAAATAAATGCAACCTCTCGCCTAAAAGTCTTGTTAAAAGTATAAGCAACTATTTCGAAATGCGAAAAAAAGAGGACATGTGGGCATTTTTGAGCGTCCTCGGGGGACCATTCACTTTTCTTGAGAAAAGGGGACAAATCCTTCTAAAAGAGACAACATATGGTAGGCCTAACTCTTACACTCAGTGCAAACCAACTTAACTATTACAATAAGCAAAAAAACACCAAAAAACAACAGGTTTTAGTCGATTTACTTCAGAAAGTTGTTTACTAGTGACTATAGGATGCTCCTGAACTTTCGTTCACCCTTATTCACCCCTTTTGGTTGGTTCACCCCTGCAAAAAATTTATTCACCCTGGGGTGAACCATTCGCCATTTTAAGAAACACTGGTTTATACAAACAGTTTGTATCTCGGTTATGTTAAAAGAAGAAATAAAGGAGAATTTTCTCGTAATCAACCAAAACACAATTTGCACTCCTCTTATACTAGACTACTAAGAAAACACACAATAAAATGCATAAAACAAGAATATCTACAGCGGAATGATCTATTGTTTTACAAGTTTTTATATTCCCAAGGTCGCCGAGACACAACACCTTCTACTAGCATGTTACAGGAACACACAATAATACCTAATTAGCAACAATACTTAAATAATCTATGAAACCATAGTATTAAGACCAGCGACACAATATAGCCAAATACGCAGTAATATCTAGTACAGAATAAGAACGAAATCGTCTGAATATAACCTGAATCTGTCGGAATACGTCCATAAAAAAAATAATAGGGGTTTATATCAGCTCTGAAACTGTAGTTAGAGGGTATTGGACGATGGGGGCCGTTGGTCTAGCATCGTCCGTTTCAAGTTGGTAAAACAGACCAAGCACAGCAAACTTATATTACTTATGCAAACTTATATAAAAGCGGGACATTTTGGTAATCGAAACGGCGGGAACAAAAGCATGAGCTGGATAACACTGTGTTTTGACCTAATTCAGTTTATAATTAAACAACGGTTTAGAACATTAGAGTGCGTTGTGCTGTCACGAATAATTGTGATTTTGTAGTTTAATGTGCCGTTGTCCAATAGATTAACGTTAAACTGCGAATAGGAAAACTATTTGCGCAATTCCAAAAAAAGAAATTAAATTATTTACAGAACAGAACATCACCGGCCTACATTAAGAGATAGAGATTTATTCTTCATGATTACTTGTTCCAGCATGAGCAAAAACGGTTATTTAAAAAAACAAGCGACTTAGGTGCCCGAGAGACAGGAGGATCTACGTCGCCCACTAGCGGTTTGTTCTCAAAAACCATGGCAAACAGTTGAGTTGGGTTAACGTTCAATGAAAGACCGAGTACATATTGTAAACATTTAATCAATGACTAAGCAGTAAGCACACCTAACTGAATGATCACAAATGACATGACTTGACTTAAGAAAATGTAAGTCACTTCTGCGTCTTTCGTATGAGCGATATTATTATTTTAGTACAAATGTCCGGGCAGCAGGCGAGAAGGCAGCGGATAGACTAATCGTCCAAAAGTGTCAGACCGTTTATCCCACTTGGTGGGCGAGATATGGGGCACCGTATGACTATGTGGTATGCAGTCTGTTCCTTCAAACGACAATCGTAGACCGCAGAAGGAGCCAAATCATTTTGTTTACATTTAGTTTCTTTGAACTGTAAAAGTTGCAAGCAAAAATCTTGATAATTTGGTGATCAACCGCTAAATGGCCTTATTATTAAATAAAAGAGGCTAACAATTAGGACCCACAGGTTGGATAAACCACAGGTTGGTCCAAGGTAAAAGAGTATATTAATTTTATTCTACACCTACTTTTATATTTTTCCTTTATAAATCTTCTTGTAAAATCAATTAGCGATTTTAGCTTGTAGCGGGAGATTTCATCGGTATATGCATCTTTCATTAAAATTCTAACTCTGCTCAATCCACATTTATACAGCTGTCACAGATGTCCACATTTTTCTTTTAGTTGTTATTTTTCCTGCAAATCTTATTTATATTTCTTTTTTCATACCGACACGGCAATTTTAAAACAAAATACTGCACTTGATATTAAAATGTTGTCAAACAAATAGTTTGCTTACTACACTTGCTTACACTTGCTTTGTTTCGTAACAATACTTTCCGTTTAGTCTGTTTACACGCTTGTTCAACTTTATTTTCATTGGTCAACTTGTTGCTAAACTTGTGATTTCGCCTGTTTAGATAAACTATACTTTACTTCGATTAACATTTTTACGTCCTACCTAAAAATCATATATAACTGAAGTTGTAGGCTATGTTAGAGTGTTTTAGACAGCGTGTATTTTTCGTAATCCGTAGTTTTAATTAATGTTATTCGTTAATCGTTAGCTTAACTAACTGTGTAAATTACAGGGGTTCCCAACCTTTTTACGTTGTCGTACCACTTGGACGCTCTGTACTGCCACGCGTACCACTTCTTGCAGGACAACTAATTTGTTCGAATCATATTTTAATGTATTTTTAGCTTAAAACTAGCATTATTCAACGCTATTTGTAGATTAAGCCATAAAACAGTAGATTATATCTATCAAGAGCAACCATTTTGCCCACTGTCCCACAGCGTTGTACTGATTTTTAGAGCAACTAATGTGCTCCTTGTCGACAATTGACATGGCCTGTATTTTGAAGATCGTAATGGTACGAAACAACAGGGATGTTTACGTAACAATAAATGGGCTTCGGATTTTCGCAAACAAAACCAAATGAACAAAACATAAAGTTGTGAATCCAGGCTTTTGTGAAAAAAACGAAAGCTACTCGCGTACCACCTGAAAAACCTTCACGCGTACCACAGGTTGGGAACCCCTACTGTAAAACATATATTAACCGATAGAAAAGCTTGCGATGATAACTTTGGGGAATAATTGTTTAAACATTTTTTCTAATTGAAAAGTCTTAGTGCAGAGGTAGCCAAGCATTCAGAGATCAAGAGCCACAAGTATTTTTTGTTTGAGGGTTATGGTAAAAACGCTATTTCATAAAAAAACTCTCGTGCGCAAATTTGCAACGGAAATACAACAAAACCTTCAAGGGTAGGGCGACAGAAACCTTCGGCCGTTAAATATCAGCAAATTACCTCAAGATACACGACCTTTATATTCTTGCAGGATTTATTTTAACATGCTAAGACATGCGCGAAAAATTTAGCCTGAAATATTTAGGAGCTACAAACTTAAGTACACAGAAATTGACACTGGATGTCCTAAACAACTGCAGGTAAGGGCCGCCTAAAAATGGTCGAAGGGGCGCATGTGGCATACAAGCTGCGGTTTGGCCACACCTATCTTAGGAGCATAAAAGTATAGGCGTTTTTTTATATGTTTGCTTGTTTATGTAAGGTATAATCTTTTAAACCGACGGTCATGGTGACGCAAAAAATATTTAAATGAGTTTTATATAGGCTACTCAAAATCATCACGATATTTGCCAGAATGTATTTTTAGACTACTTTGCCCTATAATCGTCAAAATCAAGCATGGCGCGATGTGTTGCTATTTCTTTATTGTCAATTAAGCAGTCTTAAACCGCACATTTCACTATTGCAGGGATGGCGAACCTTTTCATCCCGCGGGTCACAAACTCAATCTAAATCCTGGCAAAATGCACAAGGGGGTTATATATTGTAATATATGCTAATTTGATGTAAAAATTTGCTGCTGCGTCGTTGTAAGTGTTATTGTCTTGGGTTGGTAATCCAAGGTTTTTGAGCTATTTCCAAATTCGGATTCCCACGAAAATTTAGAAACTAAATAGTTAACAAATGCGGCAGCATTTTTTATAGGATTACAGGAGTTCAGCACAAAGCTTTTCAGTATGGTTTAACTAGGGTTTTCAGAATTTTTAGTCTGCTAGCTCTTAATTACCCTAAAATGATCGCCACCAACGTTTTACAGCGATCAACAAAATGCTTTTGGTTGTCTGCTTTTCTACACACATTTGTTGAAATGCAGTTAACCTACTGGGCCTACTGGTCACTCTTAAAAAAATTGCGCGACTCACAGATTGGGCAGCCCTGATTTAAACAGTATAGTGCTTTTAACGATTTTTTTTACGTTTATCCTTTCCTAAAACTGATTGACAACATTTCGATATTTCTAGAGAGGCAAATGGGTCATTAAAATCTGTGGTGGGTCACTTTGTGACCCGGTGGTCAGTGGTTCGCCATCCCTGCACTATTGTATATTTTAATGTAATTTTTACGTTAAAATAAAACGCTTAACATGATGTTCTACTGTATAAATTTCTCTGAATGAAATGTGCAATTCTGTGTAAAAAAACGCCTTCAGTCAAACGATCGAGGCGAGTTTCCGATTTAGCTCAAGTGTAAACTTTACGCCGTAATGTTTTAATGGATGGTTGGTTCGGCCAGCGCAGATGCGAACAACGGGCAATTACAAAGCGCAGAGCGGAAACGAACTTCACTTTTGCGACGCCGTTTTCGAGGACGTCTCATAGGTCTCTAGGGCCTTGCGAAAGTAGTTTTATAACGAAGGTTGGAAGCACCACGGCCGACCGGTAGTATAGGTCGCGCTTTATGTTGGGATATAGTACAGGACGTTTGGGACGTACCACTCAGCCTGACGTAAAGTGACAGGATCGATAGTAATAGTCGATTTTCACAAAGCAGACGTAGTCGTCGAAAATGTTACATAGACCGTGTGTATAGTGTTACTTAGGAGGTGGTTTTTGTATCTTAATGTGTTTTTAAAAACTACAGTAATTTTGTCAGTTTAAAAACGACAAATAAAACAACGTGCTTGATGTCTAGAAGGTTAAGGCAAACAGCTTAACTTGCAAACCATATATATTACATCGAAATTTGTCAATGGCATAACTAAGCTATTTTTGTGAATAAATATCGTCAACAGATTCAAAACAAAGCTTTAAATGGAACCAAATGGTTCTGTGTTTCCAACCAGGTACATTGTGCTGAAGTTTTTAGGATCTTGGCCTATTTGACCAGTATCTTGGTTCTTGTGCAAGGTATATGTTAGCTAGTACGGTGCAATTTAAAGTGTTCGAAGTTAGTTTGTGATTAAGTTTGTGGCGCAATGCAGTCATAAAACATGAGTGACCTAAACACTAATATCACAGTAGGTGTGTTGCCAACGAAAAGGCAACCTTACAAAATACAGGTCTGGCCGACTCACAATTTAAGTACAATATCAAATCCCCACAAGTTTTTTTATATTTATAGTACCCTGAATCAGTTAATAAATGTTCTTTTAGTGTTTTTTACTAATTTAATTACCGACCGACCAGCGCGCTATTTCTTTGTGGAAAAGGGACGGTTTGTACAGTCCTTTAAGAAACAAGTTATTCTCCTTCTGTTGCCATACTTGAGATGTGATCTGATTAAACTTTTTTTAATTACTGATTTTTGTCGAATTGGTTTACTTGGACTTCTTTATATTGATTTGAGGGGAACTTCTTTATATTGATTGAGTTTGTTTCGAATTGTTAGATGTCTTGAGCTATGGGCTCTCGTCAAGTCTGACATCAACAGAACCTATGCTAATTTTCATATTTTCTGCATTCCTGTTTTAACCTATTTGTTACCTTAAAATTATTCCTAGTGAGTAATCCGTTTCTTAGTTTAGTACGTCTTATAATCCGAAATAATCTTAAAAACACCTGTTAGTCTCGCGCGAACTCGTGCGCTAATATGCAGCTGAAATGCTGTCTCATTGCGAAGCGAAAAAATGCTTTGATGTGGCTTAAATTGAAAAAAAAAAATTCTATTAAAACGATGTACGCTTTCGTGGTATAAAATAGTTTCCACATTCCACAAAATACCCACATTTACAGCCTAGTCTTATATTTAAGTAGAAATTGCGCTTTGTAGAGTTTATAAATCACACAGCATAGCCTTTATAGTTTTGGGTGAGATATCCCCGCCCCTGACTTACCTCTGGACTCTCCAGGCATTTGCACATTGCGTAACGGCACCAGTTTATTTTGCAATCTACTTGTTCGTTTGCATACACATTGCAACGGTTGTTTATAATGGACCATAGCGTCAAATATATTTTGCTCTTTCCATAAAATAATAATAGTACGCGATCGTTTGTACTTGTAATTACTACGCAATCGTTTGTACTTGTAATTGCTGGTTATTTGCTTAAGGCCCTTTATTTAGCTTATCTTTAAACTGTCGTAAAGTAAAGAGGCTCTTTTGATGTGGACGAGTTGATTTGCACTCCAAATACGTTATTTGACGTTGTTATAGGCTAATATAATTAATTTAGTTAGTTTTTATTGCTTATTGGTTTCGCGTATGTCTTTACTTGGAAGTTTCGGATATTTTAAGTACGTAAGATGCAAAAAAATCAAATCTTGGTTAAGTGTTCTGTATACGTCACCCTTTTTTATAAAATTTGTTTTAGCCCCAAGGAGTCGTGCGTCTCATCGCATCACCTAAATTGAAAGTTTTGGTAACTTTAACAATGTAAAGATGTTTTTTGCTTTGCGCGAATCGATAACATCTTTGTAATGTAACTTTTGTATGCAAGTAAAACCTGTCCAACCTTTAAGTTTAACATCATAAACGAACTGCGTATAGTGCTCTTAAGATTAGTTCTTTATGATGTTACGTTTTAACGAGACTTTAACACGTCACGTTATGGCGTTACTTTGTGACGTCATCACTTAATTTTTTTCCACACCCAAACAAAAACCTAGATCAGCGCCTGTTCAGTGCAGGGTTGCTCAACAGGGGCCTTTTAGGAAATGACCGCTATAGATGGCTTATCCTTCGACGTTTTTTACTACATGTTTCATATTTTTTCTATTTAGAAAAGTTTATAGTAATAACTTTCGCGTATACTTATCACATTGCGGGCATCAGCATGACAATTGATGAACCTCTTGATGCTTTGGTAAAGGAGCTAACACAGCAATTACAAACTGACGACATGAAATATCTCCTTAAGGCTTCCAAAGATGAGTCAATCAAAGCTGAAGAACTAAAACAACTTTCAACGCCACAGGAGTGGCTCCGCTTGTTAGTAAACAAGATTTTGCTCACAAAAGGTAATTTTGGGTTTATATACATATACAATTCGTACGCGTACAGGCATACTTGGACAACTAGATTTATTTTAGCTTTTTAAAATTGTCTTAAATTTTAAATCAGTGCATTTCAGTTTTTCCAAAGTCAATTAGATATACAATAAGATAATTTTACCGTTTCCAAATAATATTAGAATTAAAAATACCAAATTCTTAAGATAAAATAAAACTACAGTATGAACTAGAATTATACGTAATTAATTCACAATTCTTGGCGATTGTTTATTGACTTGTCAAAAAAAGTCAAAATTTTGTCTTGTGTTTCAACTAAACTGTTTATTCAACTTTTTTTCTAAAATAACCAGCGTCTTGTTCTTTTTTTATTGTTGTTTATCTCTTTCATATGCCAAAAATATAAAAATTTGTATTTTAAACCCAAAAAATAACCACCGGTCGTCAGTCAAACATCTAAAACAAGTTACTAACAACGCGAAGACACTCATACAGCAATGCGTTGTTAAATCAATGTATTCCTAAAAGGTTACATATTTGGGGAAAAAATTAGGGCAAAATTCGTCAAAAATTTCAATTTTTTAGGTCAAATTTTCTCATTTTGTAAGTAAAAAAATAATTGCCCCATAGTGATGACCTTGGATAAACACTGGAATACCACAATAAATCTTCTATAGATATATTTTGCTGTATTTTGTGCAATAACTAAGAAATGTAAATATTTCATGCCGTTACTTTCCTTTATATAATGAGCAGATCTAGAGTTTTTTCCGCAACATACGGCCTGCGGCCCATGCTGGCACGTTCAACTGTACCTATTTATGTTTTTTATTAGCCAAAGTTTGTTTTGTAAAATATCATATCAAGGTTTTCAATAATGATGATCGGTTACCCAATCGAGCGTCGCGATTTTGTTAACTTTTATAAAATTCGCAACAGGGGAAACACCATCTTGGAACAGAAATGTTTCCGGTAATGTCCCGTTGTTTGGTCGTTCCTTGACAAATAGTAGATTGGGGTGATAAGGTCGTATAGAGCAAAGCTAGTAAAGCCGAAACGTTGGTTGAAGAAATATATGCCAGACGAACCTATTTTAAATATACTATGCCTGGTAGCAACAGCATATTTGTTTAGAGCAGAGCTAGGCTTATCCAAACGCAAACTGAAAGAATGGATAAACAAAATCTAGTTTAAGTTTTGCAAAAAAATGTTGCACTACCTCATTCCTTGATCAAATTGAAGATTTTATTGTATAGTGATGTTTTAAAGCTTTTATTATTCTTTTACAGATGATTTAAGCTTTATTGAACACGTATTTGAGCTGTGTCGTCGCCCGGATTTGCTGGCAATTATTCTTGAGTACCGCACAAAACACCTAAACATGGACAAAATAACTCCTACTTCACAACAGCGACGAATTAAAAGACTTAACAGCTCAGAAAAATATGCTAGTAAGTGTTTTAATGGTTTTACGATAAACTAAAAACGGTGACATGGTAGGCCCCTAAATAGATTATAAGGATAGTACTTAACATACAAAAATCTAGTAAAATATGTATAACATTTGTTACATATTTTTCTATGCCATGTTCAAAATTGGCAAATCCTGATTGGTTATAGAATTTACTGATGTATTTATAAATACCAAACAAACTTTGTCAGAGCTTGTCATAAACTCAACTATCTAACAGACAAAGAAATAATGGTTATTTCGGCGTGGCCCAACGGGAACTCGCGCTTTATAAAACCTATAAATTGTTTGAAGATCGGACATAAAACCTATACTGTAGTGTACATAACCTGTGCTGAGTGGGCTGTATTCTACGCCCTAAGCTTCGTCTTAGTGTAGTTGATGCAAATGCAAGTATTATTGAAGTCTTGTTTCAATATATATATATGTTGTCTACAGGTTCATTTTTTAGCTCGTTTGGTTGCCAGTAAAATGTGCAAATTAACACCCCTTCTTTAACTATTTTTTATATATATTTTTTATGACAACAGGCTAGCACAGGTTTATTTTGCGTGAATCTATAATGTTTTGTGAAATATAAATATATGACCGTTGCAAAACAAGATTAACAAAATGTTTATTTTTTGCATATTTTATGTGCTGGTTACTATACAACCTTACAATTGTGGAATCAAAGCCCTAACGAGATGTTTGTCAAATCAGCTTGATAAAAGTCAATACAACAGGCACGAGAAATTTGCTGTGTGGCCAGTGCGAAATGTCTCCTTGATTAAATTATAGCCAATTCCTACCAAATTAACACATTTTGTCGCTCTTCGCGCAACTAAGGATGAACATATTTTTTTTTATGTTGTCCCACTTATGCAATCGAAAAAAAAACGAATTCATTTTGATATGATATTATTTTTTTTAAATCGCAACACCTATAAAGGGGGCGCCGTAGAAAAAAGTTTAGAAACCAGCTCTGGTCTAATACCTTGTTATCTGACATATCATCATCAGCACTTTTTGATATTCGAAAATATATGTCGCATAATAATTTCTCATCGTACATTTACTATGGACGGTAATATTGTGATTAAGTAGTATATGAAAACCATAGCTCTTGTTAGGACGAAAACACCACGTCGAGTATCCGTTGGTTTAAGAAGTCGACTGATTGCCATTTTTAAATCGCGATTAGTTTTTTTGTTTCAAATAAATGATCCACTTGAATTTAATTTAACTTAACCTGTCAGGTAATTATATAGTAAAATTATTTTTGAAAAAAATTCATGCCGTATATAAATATAATATTTTGTTATTTTTTAAGGGGAAACGCCGGGGAACCATACACAAATAAGAAATTTCGACGATGTAAAACTTTCGGATCCACCCAAGACTCGAAGAAAGAGTACAGCGACATAAAACAATCTTACCAAACAGTTGTCAAAACGTTGTACACTGTACAGTTTTAAGCTTTTGTTATAACAAACATCTGATGCATCAGCTAAATTGCTGTGGTTCTCAAACTGTTTTTCTTGCGACTCCTTTAGAATAGCTTGCTGGAATTACGACGCAACCAAATATGGGAATTTCAATGTTTTTTCTTTGCCTAATTGCGTATCAAAAAAGCAACAAAACAAAGCAAGCAAACACCTAATTACACATACTGTGTATGTATATACCACAACCAAGACGAGAAATTTATATGCATTAACCTTTCACAAAGTTGTACTTCATAATACCTTGGTTGCAACATGGACTTTCTCTATGTAGCTTATACATTTTTGAAATTTTTTCTCTCCCATTTACTTTGAAACGTGTATTAAAATTTTCTTCCGTTTGCAGTTTCCGCTTTCGACAATTGCGTTAATACTATGATTATGTTGCTATGAACATTGACGGTGACCTGAAGAGCCAATATAATGTCTGCTCCAAACCAATGAAGATTCGCGTCTTATTCGCTTTTTGTTATCTTTGACCTGTTTAATGTGATTAGAGCTTTGACAATACCTTAAAATGATGAGTAGAATGTTTGCAAATGTTTCCCCCTTCCACGGTTTTCTTATGCCATGCTTGATATCCTGTTTAATAAGAGATCTGTGATCCGTTTCAGGAATCTTTAAAGAAATATTTCGTGCTAAGTTACAAGCTTTCCCAACACTGGAAACCTGTGTAACGACTAGAATCCCATTAGCTACATAAAGGCAAACTAAGGTTAACATATTTTGGGGGCTTAAAATCCGCTTTCAAACAGTCACCAGATATAGCATTTTATCTGGCCATTTAAGTATGACGTCACGAAAATACATCATAGCGTGACGTCTCCAACCATGTAAGAGATCCTTTTGTTGTTAGTCAAATTCTCGCGCGAATGTGCAATTAAAAATTGGACGAAATGTGTTCCGGTCGATCACGACGAAATAAGAAGTCAAATAATTCGCGCGGGAAAATTTGCCATTATAAATTCATACAGACAGCTTGTACCTCGGTTATCTTGATTAAATTTACACTGAAAAAACAACGTAATCAAGGCTAATTTTCTTGCGCAAATTATTAGACTTTTTAACAACCGGAATACAACTTACACGCCTACTAAACTATTATGTAAACAACCAATAAGATTTGTAAAGCAACAATTAACTACAGCGGAATTATCCATTACTTACAAATAGTATATTATTGATACGTGATGCAATATTCCAATAGCAAACTAATACTAAATTTACTAAAGCTCTGTCAACACAGCCACTTGCCCAATTACACGCTAAAGTGACCTAAAGATTACAATAACATTAAACACGTAAATAAAACGCACGCGAGGTAACACTTTTAATCAAGTTGGCTAAACAGACCAATCACAGTTAACTTGTATCGTGTAATGCATGACAAATGTTTACTGACTAAAAAGCGGGACCTTTTGTTTACTATTCGGAACGTTGGGACAAAGCCCTAAAAGTCGGGACGCATATAGTAAGCCTACATGTCACGAGCAATATTCGCAAAATTACGCAGTCCAGATCCGGCCTGCCGGGTTAATTAATCCGGCCCCGCGGCATATTTTCTTAACAAAAATGAAGTACAATTTAAATGTTGTAGGATGCAATTCAAAACTAAACTTTAATTTAGGTTAATCAACTTGTACGACAATTTATGAGGCTCACTTTTTATTAATAGTTATTTATATTTCCTTCGTTTAACGATAATCAAGTTAATAAAGTTCGACAAAAATGCAAATCTGGTCCGCGATGGCTAAGTCTTAGGGCTGAGAGTTAACCGACCCTTTATGAAAAAAGTTTAGTGAACCCTAGGGCCTATGATTACGCAGTTTCCGAAGTTCTATGTACGGACTACGCTAAAGCACGTCTTTCGCCAACTACAATACTATACCAAGATCGTTTTTCCCGGGTGTTGTTATGCTACGATTAGCGCAACATCAACGCCGAGGTCAGCTAAATATATGGACAACCTTTTGAGAATCTGGTTCAGTTAACAAAATGCCGACCAACATCGGCTCTTAGCGCAGACAGTGAACAACGAGGAAGGAGGAACATTAGCTGCGCCAACTCGGCGTTTTAAGCAATAAAAAAAGGCTTGACTTAGTGTTGTACATTGCCGAATATAGACACTTGCTAATCAGCCAACCTGAACGAAAGGCGAAAAAGAAAAAATACCCTGCGTTTACGGCGACTCTTGTGCACAAAAGAGACAAAAACGGCGTTTTGCGTTTGATTTTGGTTTCGAATTAGCTTAAAACATTAGCTTTAAGACAATGAGTTAAACCCTGACAAAACGAACAAAAACCGATAATATTGCACTTTTAAAAAGGTGGGGTCCGAACCACCAATCCCATGGATACGCCACTGGTTCTGCTTGATTCTACCACATTTATAATCAATCTATCACATAAGCAATAAATCAAGGTAACCAAGCGCAATAGAAGCATTTCATCATTTGATGTATCAAATCGCTAAACATTTACGAACATTCCTTTCTTATAGGTTTTTCGGCCTTTCTGAAGTATCTTAACCTGGTGAAAGTCCTAAAAATTGTTCTCCATTATAATATAGAGCAGTGGTTCTTTCCTAGGGAGCGCCGAGCAATCTTTAAGGGAGGCGCGATAGAAGAAAAATGGTTAATGATTTTGCGATTTGCTAGCTTTTGGGCTGCACTGCAATAGAGGATCATATGAAATTAAGGGCTTCTATTAGCATTTCAGGAAACAAACCCATTTTATGGTAACAGCAGCCAAATTTAATTTATACAATCCACTACGAAGATAAAATAATTGGCCTAATGAACAATAATTTTACAATGATAGCCTATACGTCAAGGGTTGCAAGAAAATGGATAATAATCTCCCTTACATAATCATTGGTAGTTTATTTTGTTAAAAAAAAAACTATTTCGAAATTTGGCTTAGCCTACTGCGATCAAAAGTAACGTCGTTTTTTAAAAAATATTTAATATTAAGCAAAGTCCTTGATACATCTGGATTATTGCATTCAGTCAAACCCAAGTCAAATACCTCCGGGAACGCCGCGGCTAACATGGCATGTGTTTTGGGTACATTAGGGACACACCGTTGGCGAAGCACTATTCTAGGTGAAGTCAGGTTGAGATAGGCAGAATTTTATTATTTTTGCTTTTTTAGTCGTTCCTACTGTTCGTCACATAAAAAGCTTCTTGGTGACGTATCTTACAACAGTTGCGATGTCGGGTGAATTAGGAAAAAACACGAGGTTAAATTTTCGTCACACCTCTCACGCATTACCCCTTAACTTATTGAACCCACAGTTCAGAATACTGTGAGTGTAGCGTTATAAGTAATAATTAGTGGATAATTTGGAATTTATTGCATTGTGTATTTATCAAATATGTTACGATTTATGATTTTTCACTTTTTTACGCCTTTTACAAAACACTCGCTGTCATTCTGAGAACAAAGCATTCGGCTGTTTCACACATGAATAATGTTATATCGTGACACATATTTCCGTTATAGATAAAAGTATTTCACCTGTGTGAACGCGTTATTGTAACAGTTCCCGGCTGACAAAAAGGCTTTCGGGATATGATATACATTTCCGCTTTTCTGTGTCGCCTTTGTTTTTGTTCATGCAAATTATCACCTTTTATAAGCAGCGCGTTGTATCAATATATACCAATCCAGTCTTGTCCAGTTAATAAACGGAATGGTTGCTGCTGCAAGGTCGAGTGATTGTTTTCTGAGCTAAGGTTTAATACGAAGCATATTAGAATTATGAAGCAGAAGATGAACAATTCAATTTGAATAAGACTTTACCACGAACAAGTGAAGTGAATCATTGAGACTAAAGACACTAATGAGACTTGAATTAGCCCCGCCTGCGTCAAATGATGCCCTCCGAGTGACGAACGAAGCTCAAGAGAAGATGTGCCTTAATCTGTACGGACCACCTACAAACGATCGCCTGAAATCTATTGTGTTTGGCACCTGCAAGAAGCTAGCTGTTGGAAGAATTGATCTCGTCGAAAGATACGTCGCAAGACGCTCCATAGCGTCAGCAAAGCATTTGCTTGGAATTCGAAACACGAAATACAAACAAGCGTTGCCGATAAAGACATCACCACCGTTTGAAATCATGGAAAACGAAACGGAATTATGGATTTCACAATAACTGATTCTGCCTAGTTTATCAGGTGAAAAGCTATTATACTTTTGAAAATATATATATATTATATATAATAAGTAAAAATATAGACCGAAAGGTCTGTAAGTTGCTTTTATGTGACTTTTGGTTAAACCATTATGTATCGCATTTCGCAAATTATGTATAGTCTATATCTATGAAGTCTAAGCTTAAACGTCAATCGCACGATCTTTTAATAAATTTTAAACGAGCTTAATTTTTGTTCTTGGAGCTCAATAGTTTGAAATCAACGCGTTAAACTTGTGAATCACGACTTAATTTTGTTGTGCACGAAATAATTTCGTGTTAAATTTCCGAATTCTTTTAAACATTTGGTACGTTTTGGGTTTTTGTCTGTTTTTCTCTCATCACGCAGCCGCGTTTACACACGAGTTTAAATACCTCTAATCAAAAAGCATAACGATTTATCCACATGCGAAACATTAGCTTTCAAATCACAACTTTAGGAACACCCCATTTCCTGCCTTTTGTTGAAAGCAATAGTGAATAAGCAACAACTTCAAAGCGTATTTTCTTGTGATTCGTCGTTATTTTAAAACTTACATTGAACAAATTGTGCAAACTAAAAAAAAATGCAAATTTATAAGGGATGTTGCTCAATGTTAAAAATCATTAGAATTTAATTCCGAAGCAGCCGCCATGTTATATTCACGACGGCAATTCCTTTTGTGCTGGAGTGTCTGTAGCGTTATAAGTAATAATTAGTGGATAATTTGGAATTTATTGCATTGTGTATTTATCAAATATGTTACGATTTATGAATTGTCACTTTTTCACGCCTTTTACAAAACACTCGCTGTCATTCTTAGAACAAAGCATTCGGCTGTTTCACACATGAATAATGTTATATCGTGACACATATTTCCGTTGTAGATAAAAGTATTTCACCTGTGTGAACGCGTTATTGTAACAGTTCCCGGCTGACAAAAAGGCTTCGGGATATGAAACATTTCCGCTTTTCTGTGTCGCCTTTGTTTTTGTTCATGCAAATTATCACCTTTTATAAGCAGCGCGTTATATCAATATATACCAATCCAGTCTTGTCCAGTTAATAAACAGAATGGTTGCTGCTGCAAGGTCGAGTGATTGTTTTCTGAGCTAAGGTTTAATACGAAGCATATTAGAAGTATGAATCAGAAGATGAATAATTCAATTTGAACAAGACTTTACCACGAACAAGTGAAGTGAATCATTGAGACTAAAGACACTAATGAGACTTGAATTAGCCCCGCCTGCATCATGAGCAACACGGTAAAATTTGGGTCAATAGCCATGCTACCTTGTTCCATTACTTAAACCAGTGGTTCTCAACCGGGGTGCCGCGGCACTCTGGGGTGCCATTTCTAATGCTCAAGGGTGCCTAGAGTTATTTTAAAATCTTTAAAAATCTGACTTTTGCTTAACTCTTAGCCTACAACTTCTTTTGTAAACATTAGAGTGGAATAAATCCAATTATAGGCCTACCTTCCGACGTTGTGTAGAGTTGATGTATGTTGTACCAGTTTCCTTTTGTTGTGACATTCTAGTAAATTACCTACGGAAAAATCTTGCAGGGGTGCGGCAATCTATTTGTTATTTCTGAGAAGTGCCGCTAGCCACAAAAGGTTGAGAAACATTGACTTAAACCTGTGTGCGCGAATTTGTCAAGATTCGTAAAATTACGTTTGAGTCGCCATTTGGAGGCACAACCAAATCAAAACCTATTGGTAGCGCGTAGCATTGTCTCTTTTATTTAACCTTGTATCTCTAAAATCGTGGTGGCGCAGCTTTCCAGTGGGGGTCAATCAGGGGCGTAACCAGAAAATCAAAAAGGGGGGCCTAAATTTTCAACTTATGGAATTCCCCTATTCTTCGTCTAACGTTAATGAATAATGACGTCATAAAACAGTGACAGTATGACGTCATAGAATGGTGATTGCAAGACATCATAAAAAAACTCGAAACAGCCAAATACGTCGAGCAAAAGCGAGCACGTGCGTCGTCGATAATCCTGTCAGGCGTCAGCTGCGAAACCACAGTGTGCAATCGTTAACTTCAGGCAAAAAAACAAACCAAGACCGTAAAATATGTGCAAGTTCCCCAACAAACAAAGAGGGTCAGTACGAAGCTAAAAATCACGAATTCCGCTAGGTGGCTTAAATGTTTTTGTTTTTTCAGCCTTTAGGGGCGCATTTCTTGCGAACAGTCAACCCTGAGCAAAGAGTGGAGGAAGGAAGTCACAGTTTTCGTGGTTGCTTTATTTTAAGTAAACCCCGTGTATACGCAGTTAAGAACACGAATTTAAAGGATTCAGCACAGAACGTATGTACACTTAATCGCTATTGCCTAACAAACAGTGTTATTTTTGGCGCTGGTCTAGAATCCTACCACAATGCAAATTATTTGGGTTAGGGTGCGGGGTTAGCGTTTGGGTTAGGGTAGGTCAAGTATTACTATTAAATAATGAATATATTAATACTTGACCCACCCTTACCCAAACACTAACCGACACCCTAACTCAAATATTGTGTGTTGTTTTAATAATGTGGTAGGATTCTAGACCAGCGCCTTATTTTTAGTTATCTTATGGACTTATGTATAAACACTAGCCCAGTGGTTCTCAAAAGTTTTTTCAATTCCTCCCAGTCCCAAGAGTCAAACACTGTTAATTCCTCCAAATAAAATCACAAAAAGAAATACTGCCCAAATTTCACAGTATATGCGTTTTTATGATTTATCTCAGAGATAACAGTAAACATTGCAAAAGTAGGGTATATTACAATTGAAAACCAATACAAAAATGCATATAACTATTTTTCCGAACGAAATTTACATTATCTTCAATATGTGTATGGTGATTAGAAGGCCTACCAAAATAAAACATTGTCCATGGTAACCAGGATATGATTAAATTGGCATAAATGTGAATCTGTACTGTCCGGTTTTGCTTTTCTTTGGCCTTAAGGCCCTATTCTGATGGATTTAGGTTGTATCCGATAAATTTAGGCCTTATTCTGACGAATTTAGGCCTTATTCCGATGAATTTAGACTTATTGCGATGAACCTAGGCCTTATTCCGATGAATTTAGGCCTTATTCAGACAATTTTGATCTTATGCTTGATTGCTGTACTGGATATTACTGCATATTTGGCTGTATTATGTCATTGGTTTAATACTATAGTTTTACACATTTTTCTGGTTTAGGTATTGTTGCTTTTTAGGGCTTATTGTGTGTTCCCCTTTACTTTTACGTATTTATAAAATTATAAGCAAAACTAACAAACTGTATAAAAAAGACACCCTTGTATTACACAATAGATATTGTAAATCAAACAAAAAAGAGTCTATTATGGCATAGTTAACACAATTAAAACAGCTTATTGTCCACAGATAAGCTACGGTACTTTAAGTTTTATATTAAGCAAATCCCCCCAAAGGGAGACACTCCCTTTGAGAATCACTGCACTTAGCCACTGCCTAACGTATGTTGGCAAGTGCACCAGGCTTTTTTTAAGACCGGGGTTCTTAAACTTTTTTTTATCACGGACACCCAATTTCGTTTTGCTTCGCGTGGACCTTAGTAGGCAAGAAATTTTCAGAGATGATGTCATAAATTGATGTCACAAGACAAATAGGCTTTAAAAACCTGCTTATTTTGGTCCAAAAGTGTTAAAGTGAAATGGAGTTGGAGAATACATTCAGTACAAAACCGTTTTTTTCATTAAACTCTTTTCTTTTAAAAATTGATTGCTTCTTAAATATACACTAACATTTCAATTAGACCTTCATGGACCCCCTAAAACTAGTTCATGGACCCCCAGTTCAAGTACCCCTGTTTTAGGGAGAGGCTATTTACCCAGACACCAAGTCTGTATTTCATGGCCTGTTGCATTACAATACCTTTCCGCCAGAGATCTTTGGCATGAATGATTGTCCAAAATCACGCCAGTGACGTCATTTGGTGTGCAATATTGCCAGCCTAGTAAATTTACCCCCCAAAATTGTTGTTTTTTGCATATTTATTGTTTTTTGGCGTAGGATTTCGACCTAAAAAATTTTGGAGCAAATCTTTGGCGGACACAAATTATGGAATGTACGTAGGTTTCATAACACTCCACAGCGAGATCTCGGGTGTGCAGCACCAAATTTTAAAAGTGTGCAGGTGTGCAATCATGTTTTTTGCATACCTTAGGTTGCATATCCTACCACAATTTCCCTTCTTTTTTAGGTTTAAGTATTTTTCTTAAGTCTGGCCAGACACCAAAAGAGTTCAAATTGACATGTATAATCACTAACGCAGTAGTTCTTTTTTGTTAGTTACCCTGTCGAACTCTTATATTACTCTAGAAGCATTGTTGAAACATGCCATAATATTCATAGTGTATAGCGTTAATAGATTCCTTAAAGTATACAAATAACAGAGAAAAAAGTATCGAAGTTTTCACAGAGCTTTAAGTAAACTATGTGCTAATGTTTCGGAGGACATTCACATGGAAACTCTGAAATAGCCTTTTCAAACTTAATTAAGAACCACTGTACAAACGGATCCGGTCAAATAGCCTATAGGCACCTGATTTACCTGGCTAACAAAGTAATTTAAATCTATTTCCGAAAAAATCATTGAAATTATGCAAAACCTGGAAAATTATATGTAATACTACCACATGTAAACACCTGTCACTCTGATGTTTGGAAATGTGCAATCGCGAGATCCTGTCAAATATGTCATACTTTTCAGACGGGCACACTGATAAAATGTAAAATCTTACACTAAAAAACTGTTACATTAGACAATAACATGCAAATTAGTACAACGTTACTTTACTTAACATCACAACTACTACTGATTAATGAGGATAAAATCTTAGCTTTTAGAAAAATTGCATTTGAGTTGTGTTATATAGAATAGCTTGACTAGAACAGTAAACAATAATGCAAGAATATGTTATTTGTGGTATAGTTTTGTATATAAAAATTAAATATTTTGACAAACTTTTTGGCACATAATTGAAGATCTAAAGGCACTTTATTACACAAAAACTATTTGCAACCTATGTTTTAAAATATTATTTTTCTCTTTTATAGATTGTGTATTGATGAACTTTGTTAAACCATTTGTATAGGTACTTAATTTTGATTTTCAACTTGAATCTCAAGCCTGATCTTAACTGTTCTTGAATGTCAAACTTGAAAGAGGTATTTATATGCATGTTTGTATTACTATTGGTAATTTTCTGTTTAACAAAAATAAGGACGGTGCATCTAAATCCGTAGTTTGCCGGTTGATTCGGTTGGGTCACCAACTGCAGTAGTTCACATGGTTAGATTTATTTGAATATTTTTAAACAAGATTTTTCCAAAATTTAATAAAAATTCCCACAACAATCTAAAACTCAACAATTAAATTGAGTTATTTATAATATTGTCTCTGGTCATTTACAACAAAATGTCAATTAAAAAGTATTGGATCGCCACAGCTTAGCAGTTATACTAATAGTTACATTTGATATTTTGTGACGAAAAAAACACGGAATTAAGGTATAGCATTGTTAGGGCACTCACATCAGCTATCTGAAAGGGAACAAATGCAGCAATTTGTTCGGGAAATTTAATTAGAGGGCAAAAAAAAAATTAATTTTTTACTGGCTTATGAAAAAAGGTCGCAGGCCTATTTGAGCTGAAACTGTAGGATGTCACTATTTTTTTTAATTACTCACAATTAGGGATGTTCAAAGTAGAATATCGAATCCTTGGATTCGAATCCAAATGGGATTCGAATCCAATTCTGCCGTTTATTTCGGGTAATTGAAACCGATATAATTTAATGTTTTACCGCGGATTGTTGCGCCTAATTGCACAAACGCGTGCGGTAAGTTGGCCTCTAGCTGCGGCGACCAATTTACAGTGCTTGCTTTAAATGTAACCTGGTAGTGCAATGTCAGCGTTTTTTCGGGCGACCAATTACCGCGTCTAATAATTAAGTGTCAATCAAGCATTATTGGACGAGCAATCAACGAGTAATGTCTGGTGTGGAGTTCGCAATTTCTCTAAATGCGTTAAGTTGGAAAAGTAACATTACGGTGTAAAACGTGCTGGCCGTCCACAAAATGCGCTATAGGGTTACTTAAGGTCAACTTTAGGCCAATATTCAGCGAGGTTGTGCAGTTATGCGCAGTTTAATTGTCAAAAATTCGTTAAATCAATAGTAACTTTGTATTCTTTGCAGTGCATTATTTGACTGCATAACAGATCACGTTAGTAAAAAATAAGCCCCAAGACCCAACAATGCTTGAAAAAACAGGACCGAATTGCTTAAGACTTCTGTGTGCAGTGTTGCATTGCACTCACTATTGGCAAAAATATAAGTTTAGCAACCTGGACAGTTGACATATTACAGTTTACACAACTGCTTCAAATGACAGAACTTTGTTAAGAATGTTGAACATATGGGAGTTTTTTTTTATTATTATGTACACATGTTAGAAAATTGTTTGGGCGATTTATTGCTGTGATTGTGGGTCCTGTAGGGTACATTAAGATTAATCCCTACCCCAAACAAAATCGAGGTTAAATAATTTAATAAAAATATACTAGGATTCGCTATTCTGGATTCGTTATTCTAGATTCGAAACCTATTATTCTAGAATATCTTGGGATTCTACTTTGAGCATCCCTACTCACAATAGGAAATTGTCTTTTATATATATATATGTGTTAAATTTATAAAGACATTGAACAAGTACATACATCTTGATTTATAGCTAAAAGTTTATGGAGACATAAATATGTGTAATAATTATGTCCTAACATTTTATGTAGATACTCATAATTTTAAGTATAACCAGACTGGCAGAATCTTGACATCCTTCTAGTGACAAGCATTTTGGGCCTAAATTCTTCTTTTTTTTTGTCGCACCCCTAAATTTAAATAATGCGTTCGCCTAAGGAATGTATCAACCTTGCTATGTTTAGGCGATAAACAAGGCTATTAATAAGTCAATTAGGTAAGAAAAAATGCACTGTGGGCTCAAAATTTTTTGTGACATAAACAAATATGTAAGGGGCATGCTAAAGTACAATCAGGGGCCTGGGGTTGCACATTTCATTTTCTGGGAGAAATTTTTTTTATGTATTGTTCACTTTTATAAAAAGTTTTATAAATCAAAATTGTAAATGTTTTGCGGCTACTGTATTAAACCCTGACCTAACTTGTAAACATAGATATATGTGTTTACATTTTGAATACCTACACTACGCATTATTATTTTAATATGGTATGTCGAAAATATTTAATCTATTTATGTTTTTTTCACTCCTATACTATACTAATAAATAAATAGTTGAGATACAGAGTTTAACTGATTTATAAAACTGTATTATATACTAGGTTAAGAGTACTTAAAGTGAGATGTCATTTATATATTTACATTAATTTTGTCTTGACTATTTGTTTCCTAAATTGTAAGTTGCATTTATTTCAAACTGACACATTAGTGTACTTAACCACATTTCTTCACAATGTTTGCAGAGTTGAATAAGTGCTTTGTCTCCCCGCTGGGGCAGCAGTTCAAAATCGGGAAAGTTAAAAATGAGGTAAAGTTTGGCACAGACACACAAATTGAAAAAAGCTTGGAAATCTTTATTGTCTGTGTCACCATACTCTCTTAATGATCATCAGTGGAATGCAATTACTTCATTTATTACATATTTGCTTCATTTTGTGGTACAGTAGTTTAAAGCAAATCCCTGTGAGGCCGTGGCTTTTCTTTTGAATGGTACCCTTCGCCAATATAACCTACTTTCATGTGTTTGTATTGTACTAACTAATTTATTTTGTGGTTGGCTTTTGGTCTGTGTTCTCTGGTTTTGGGCTGCATCGTGTGTATTGTCACAATAGATCACCCACTTAAATGCATCTGCCTTGTGTAATGATGCACCAAGGCTGGATCTGCATGTGTCTGTGGGGGTTTGAGAATTGTTCTTATGTTTTGCATCACTAAGCCTGCTCTTAATGACATGTTTTAATTCACTAATTAACAATATGATTGACAAAGAGCAAAACTGGAACAATGCCTTTGAAGAAATTAAGAAACATATGTTAGGAAGGTTTTCATCAATCTTCTTAACAGCAAGAATTCATGAACATTTCTGTAACCAATTTATCATAGAATAATATACTTCTTAGTGGTAGTGTTGTTCAGTGCAATGCGCTTTTGCAATATTTTTTAGCAATTTTATTTTGATTTCATCAAGCATGTTCTGACACAAAACATATTAGCCAGTTGAATTAACAGTAAAAAGCTATAATATATAATATATGTACACCATCTATGTTGATTTTTCTCTAAATAGGAAATGTTTGTCTAAGTAACAGTCTAACATATATCTTATCATCCTCTATGAATAGAAGATTAATAATGGTTTAAAAAAATAATAATAAAAATTTTCATAAAATTTTATTTAAAGTTAATATGTTCGCAAAACATGGGGGTAATCTATTTGTATTGAAAACTCGGAATAGAGCACATGGAGTATTTCGCTAAATGTACGACTTGTTCTAAAGAGAGATAGTCCTGGAACAATCTGAACAGCTCCAGCAAATTATTTTGTGGCTGAATTTACTTACATTGCATGAAGTGGAGTGAAAGTGTGTTCAATATCTGCTGTTTCTTAATGTTGTATAGCAAATTACACCCACCTTGCATGCATAGGCCTGTAAATAGCCAATGAAGCATCAGCGTTCAATTTTAGGAGCATGTTGTTTGTTTAAATGCAACCTACATCTTTGAGTGATGGTCAAGCTAGATGCAGGTTTTTTGCTGTACGCTGCTTGATATAGGCCTGGTGCCAGCTTTGATTCTGTGGTGGTCACTTTTAACAGAAGCTATTTGGAAAACTGCAGTAGTTTTTGGCTTTAACCAAACTTTTTTTGATTGTATTAGCACTACTTATGGTTTGACCAAGCCTACATAATTTATAACATTTATAGTTATTTATTATTGTAATTTATAATATACATGACATAAGAATGTAGCTTATTAGATATATTTTAACAACATAATTTATTAAATATACTTGGTATATAAAATACTTAAAATGTTTAAGAAATTTCCTGAACACCTTCCAAGATTGGGGTGACCTTAATAGACTGTTTCCTAACTCTGAAGAAGTCGTTCTAGCCTTAAATATTTCAATTTAAAACTCTAAAAAGGGATAATATTAGGGTACCACCATCTACTTTGATAGTTAAAATGTATCAACTTGTAGGAACAAATATAATTTCCATTTCATGGCATAAATGTTGTGGTCAAATCAATTCACATAGATCAAACATTAACCTTGTTTTAAAGGACTATTTAATATGGGATTGCAGGGCAAGCAAGGCCAAGCTAGAAAAATTCAGTCTGCTGTGAGGTTTGAACTCATAAGCACACCCATGCCAGTAAGCCTCAATCTAGCGACTGAGCTATGCATACTCAATTGTGAAGCAAGGTACCATAGTACCATGCCAGCTGCATGCTGTTTGTGCAAACAACTTCATGTTAGGGAATTAACAGCCCAGGTTAAGCAACTGACCCATCAAATCCACATGGGCACCTCACCCAAGCTGGATTTTTCTATCTTGGCCTTTCATACACTACATTCTCCATAAGGCCGACTGGTTCCAGTAATAGCCTGACGTTTGAGGACATATTTGATACTAAACATAAAAATTTGTGATGGTGTCTCACTTTTCCTTTATCAACAGGCGTTTCTGACAATTCACTGATTTAAAAGCTGCAGAATACCTAATTTGGCATCTGAAAATATATATATAACACATATGAAAATGATACAGTAAATTGAATTTTTCTTGCCTAACTGGCAACAGACTGCTTCCAAACTAATTCACAAAAATCCTCTGGAACACTCACAATACCCCTCCTTTGTGATGAATATGGGCCAATAAAAATTGTGTAAAAATTACTAAGTGAACATAATTGGTATGCCAGGCTGACTTATATCATACAACTGCACAAGATTTTCTTATGCGCAGGTCTTAAATAATATTTGTAATAAAGAATACAAGAACTCTGTGAGGCGATTAGAAATTCCAGGTGGACCATTGGTTACCTGGTTAAGAATCACTGCTTTACACTGTATGTGTAGATGATGGTACCTTAAAAACAATCCTTTAAAACTTTGCAAAATACATGTTTTTTTTAATCAATAACAGAATTAGTTAAAGCCTATAAAAAGTATTTTTGTGTCACCCTATTCTAGGAATATAACAATTATGACATTCTACTACACAATCCATTGTAGCTAGACCACCATTTACACAATATATTATCAAAGTATCCCAAAGTTAAATCAGTTTTATATTTTGATTTATTGAGAGTCAAACTTTGGCACTTTGTTGTTGATAACCTAATTAAAAACGACACACAGTTTATGAAAGGACATTTGTACTTCATGTTAGATAAATGTGATGATTTGGAATAAAGTTTGTTTCAACTTAAAATGTAGTGCCTTTTGTTGCATTAATAATGACATTCATGAAACAAGATGTCATCACTATTTTAATGCGGTTATATATTGTGTGTCCATGACAAGTTTCATTGTTAGTGTTGGTGCCATACTATTAAAGGAGTGATTTGTTTTTGTCATGTTTGCGTTTCATTTGTAAGCTCCACATGTAGTAACATATTGAATTTGGATTATGTGCATATTTGTTGTAGTTGTTTTTTATTGTTGTTCAGCTAGGAAAGCACTATATTACCTAACACTATATTAGTTAAACTAAACTACATTTCCCCAACTGCTGATATTGTTTTGACAAGCTTCAGGCCGTGAATGTTTGCTTAAGTGAATTTTGAAACAGCTTTGTTTGTACTAGGTTCCGTTAGTTAAGATTGGTTTGTTGTTCGGCCCAATTTGATTTTTGTGTAAAATGAACCATAATTTCATAAAAGTATCAACGTTTATCTTGGACAACTAACATTGGAAGTTTTAAATAAAAATAAACTTTATAGTTTTCCAAGTAGCACATATTTTTAATGACTCCTTGGATTGGTTGGATATATTACAACCTATATTATTCTGATTTGGTATAACCCTCCAGTTGAATATGATTTACATGTTTTGCGTTTTTTTATTAAGTTGTTTGTTATGATTATGATTTTTAAGCTTATTTGGAAGGTTGTGGATAAAAAGGATTATTGCAACCTTCCATCAGCCAATGATTCAACATGTATATTTTATTTTGTATAGTTTAAAAAGTTTACTACATTAATAACGGCATTGCTTGAGTATTTAACCTGACAAGCAAATTTAAGCAGTGTTAGTGAACCTACTGGCTTTATGTGTAACTAGAGCGAGCTTTACAAACTTATATTTTACTCTGTGACTGTTATTATATTGCTGGGAAGGTTAGTGAACCGTAAAGCAGTCATTACAACAGGCGACAGGGCTGCTATAAGAGTTATAGTGTAAGATGTTATACAACTAAAAGCAAGTTTGTCTCGACTAGACTTAAATTGTATTAAGGTTTAGTTGTAGTCCGATATTTGTTTGGCAGGATTTGTTTGCTTAAAGGGCGTTGTACAATAAGGCCGAATTTATCAATGTAAACATCAATATTCCTTACAAAACGTCGCATCTAATATTCAACGTCGATCGCAAACCGCGGCAACACATACGGCCGGGTTAGATATCACATTATTGTGACAAATTGTTGTTTTGGCTCAGCAGGGGTAACATAAAATAGATATTTACATCGCTTCAAAAGGCGCCCGCTTAGAAAGTATGCGAGTCTAAACGTCTGGGAAAGACCGCTATTACCACGCTTCACCGATCGTCTTCTAGCTTTTCTGCTATAAACTGTTCAGCGAATTTTGTTTTATACCTTTTAAGGAAAGGGCGAAGCACATTCTTGTCAAGATAAAGCGTTGCGTTTAACTTGTGCCAATTTCACCGCTTGGGGCGTTTTGTGTTGACTTCAGTGTAAACATTCGTATTTTTAACCTTTGCGGTTTTTGTGTTCCCTGATGGGAAATTACATTTATTTAAGCTCGTTTCCACGTTATCACATCACTTCATTGTCAAGAGTCTGTTTTTAAAAGGCCAAAACAGATATTAGTTTGGCGGTTTCAACGCGATGCTTGTCGAAATTGTGCGCTCGTCCGTTTGTTTGCCTTACCAACTTGCGGATATAGATGCAACGTAAATGTCAACTTCCCTTTTCTTATATTTTACTCACTGTTTCATATCTACCACTTTTTTAGTTTCCGAGTTATTTTCCGGGTCGGTTTACCATTTTGGTCGATATGGCATCAAAATGGCGTGCTTAAATTGGCAATCGAGTAGAAACAGACTCTACAACAATATTTAACCTTTATAAGTATTGTTTTTAATTTTTTTATCCGCTTTCTGTAAGTTCATGTTTGCTTCTATACTGTCCTATTCTTTTTTTTTTTTTGTATAAAGTACGCATGTGTAGTTAAGTAACTAAATAAAATGTTTAAATCTTTTAGAGTTAAGATTTGTATTGTCTTTTCGTCTAAAACAATTAGTCAAGGCAATCGGGTACAGCTAATGGATACCTCCATAAGTGGCGGATCTAGAAATTTTTTCCAAATTTTTTTGAGCGAACTCATGCGCAAAATGTTCATAGAAAAACCGTCTAATACTTTTAATATAAAAGAATAGGTGACGCACTAGGCACATAAACGTGACTTACATACTGTTAGAAATAACTGCATTTCCTTCATGAAGGTTGGGCTGAATATTTTTTTTTTCAAAACCGACAAAAACATAGTAAAAATGGACAATTTTTTTTTAATTTAAATAGTAAAAGTTGACTATAGTTTTCCCTCGTCCCTGACCGGGATAATATAACCAATCCATGCAAGGTTACAGTAGGCAGGAATAGGACTTTTTTGCGGTTTGCGCGAATTTGTTTTAGTCATTTAGCTATAACGTATTTACCTAACAATAGTCATGGTGTTTTGTAACAAAATATTTTGTGAAAGTTCTATGAATTACTTGAAAAAAATGCAACTTAGATGGAAAATGCTATATCTTTTAATACCACTATATCTTAAAATTATTATCTTCTAATACCAGGGAGCGATCAGTGTGGGAAATCTGTTAGTTAAACCTAGTCAATGTGGCATGTGCGTTGTTTCTTATTTGTACAAATGCGTGACAGAATAAACTTGTTTTTTTAGCGCTGACTTCACAACGCGTTATAAAGCTCTACCGACTCCACGTGCCAGTTGTTTCAAAATTTATAACGCCGCACGCGGCGCTATTTTTTGAGATACGTTTATCCTGGGTTGTGGATCTGAATTACCGGGGCTCCTTGAAGTTATCGTAAGGTTAACATATAAAAATTGCATCGTACACAGGCACAAATACTGAAGCTACAATTTGTGCGAATTGCATAACCGCATTTCAATTTGTGTTGGTTGGTTAAAATTGATGATGGCCTCCTTTGCTTCTTGACAGAATGGAGTCTACCAGCTGAAAAAAAGAGATTTAATACATTAAAAACTTTTGTTGTTTAGTATTATATTAGGACTTAAAAGAACTTAAATTTTTGTGTTTGTTGTAATAAACCTGTCGTAATTATAAAACGGTGTTGTGTTGTTGTCATAAGCATTGCGTTGTCAATATATTGCAATAGTTAGTCAGCGAAGAATCTTTTAATGCAGCGGTCAAAGCGTGATAGCAAAAATGATTTATCTTCTGCCCTTTAATTCCCTTGGGCCATAGGTTGCCTCGCGAGGCATCGTATTAGCCACCTTACGTCATAATGCTCGGAAGGGAGAGATGAATCCGGGGGGATCAATTCTCTCCATTATTGATATCATGTGACGCGGCTAGAGGGCCTTAAGTGAATTTCTGCGCCACGATAATGCGCGCTTGGTATAATGTCAACGCTACCGAAGATTACTGTCGCCTCTTGTGTGGTTATACTTCAACACACAAGAGGTGCGTTACAGTTGTATTTTTTGTTGGAATGTTTTTGAAACTATATAATTATAATCTCTGCGAATTACCTGGGCACTTGATTTGGTTACATATATTCAGGATTTACTAACAAAAAGTAACGAATAAATTGTAAGGTACGTAACGATTTTCATGTTTCAAGATTTTACTTATTTGCACCATATAAACGAAGATAAGGCAGGTGTAAAATATTCAGTGTTTTATTTTAAACAATTTGTTTTCCAAAATAAACCTCTAAGAGGACCGCCTGTAATTCTCGGAGGAATATGTATAGAACTGCGGCGTTTTGAGGCTAGCGCATTTTCAATAAATAGATTTCCTTCGACCTGTTGTGCAATTCCCCGAAGAGGCCAAGTGGAGCACTTCTGCTTCTCTCCCTTTGCTGTCTAATAGTTGCCGCTCTTTGAAAGTGTTTCCTATTCGTCAGGCGATGTCAGAACCTGCTGTGTGTCACTAAGACAGCCCCAATGAGCCGGACCGATAAATTGAATGGTGGTGTTTAGTGTATCTGCCCCGTGGCTACATTATCGTTTTAGTGACTGTTGTCAACTTGTATGAAACAGTGCAGCGTCGTTTTTCGTAAACCACTGAATGTGCTCTTCTATTTTGTACCTTCGTTTGCAAAGATGGGAATGTGGTACGGATAAGGAAAAGCATTTACCGGTTTTGTGCTAAAATAATGTTTTAAAGCAGATTTATGGTGTTATTAGTCTTGGAGAATATCGTGATTGAGACATTACGTCATTTTTTTCTCAAAACGTCAGAACCATGTACGAATAAAAAGCTCACACGTATGTTTAGGTGGTGAATGCGAAATTATGGTCCGTTTGTATGTATCATTGGAAACTTTCCACGTTGTTCTTCGATGCTTGACGTATTTTTAATAAACTAAAAAGTTTAGTTTTATGTTTTGTGGATTACGAAAATAGATGCATTGTTTTGAGTTCATGGCTTTGTGTGGCATATCGTCATCAACACAATCTTCAAACACTTGTCATCTAGCTGTTCATCTTCAACCCGGTCGCACTGTTTATTGCCTTCATGATATATTTGCTTTACCTATAGTCCTATACGATAGCGGTTTTCTTGTCAGTCCTCTTTGCAGCATTAATAATTCATCGAGCACCGAACAAAAGCACGTTACACATAATTCCTTGTTTAGACACAGCCAGAGATCTGCAGTTTTGCTTATCAGCGTATTTATGATCCCATGTGTTTGCTTTAACCAATCTCAAGCAGTTGTTTTTCAGCTTTTGTGAAAGGTAAGCGTTTTGTGTGGGATATACAGCCTGTATTTAGCTAAACGTTCATGATCTCTTTTATACGGATGCTTCTTAATTTCAATAGGCTTTTTAAATCAAGATATATTTTAGTTTTAAAACATTTAAAATATATTTCAAATGAATATAGGAAAATAACTGATATACACGCCGCTCAACATTATTCGTAAAATGTATCTTAACATATCTTATGTTGACACCGCTGGTGGTCGCCAGGGTTTATTGAGTTATTGTTATGATGCTGTGGTTTTGAAGATATGGCTAACAACGGATCTAAGAAGTCGTAAATCAGGTCAATACCTGGCGTTTCTACTGTCCCCTAAAAACTCATTTTATGTGCCTTTATTGCCAACACACCCTGTCGAATGCCCTGCGTAAAGTGTATGACAACTTTAATCATCGTCTGCAGTTGACAACTCCCGTAGGTCATAAAATCGCCACCCTACATACGTATTGTTTTAGTCGTAAACTTGCCACATAAACTATGTTTTGTATGTGAGCACTATCTTATATTTATATCGTTTTTTAAGTGGTTTAAGTGCATACGGACTTTGAAGGTAGGTCTTTGTTTCTAAGAAAATCCTAGCGTCACACCTACATTATAGAATTAACAGTTGCAACGAAGTAAAAATCTGTTCTGCTGTCATGTGAAAGTCAGGGCATGCGGTTGCCGTTACACGCTAATTTTACTGTTGGTACGTGGTAACTGTTTGCAACAGTTTGTAAAGTGACGCACGCTAAATAAATAAAGCATCATTTCCGATAGCCTGAAATTAATCACGCATATTATATTTGTGGTGCTGCGTCGTCTCTATAGACCATATCAAACTTTATAACTTGCTTTTTAGCCTAGTTTCTATTAGTCAAACTACATCAATTGAAAGTTCCGCTTTGTTTAAAGTTGAAATGTAATAATTTATGTTTGTTGTCTGGACTGTATTACTATATGAAGTTTGCATAGCATAATATTACCATATTTCATGAAGTATGTTGCTTGTTATTATTTTTTTTATGAAGTATGTTGCTTTGTTATTATTGATTGTGAACTATGCAGGCTACGGTAGTGCATTTTTAAATATTAATAACGTTTTTACGCTTTTCCCTGCTTTTGTCCCTCATATTGTATCTTCGTGACGTCACACAGCGTTCATTGCGATTAAACAACTGGCTTCGTGCCACAGGATCGCGAAAGTTTTCGCTTGTGTGCGATGTTTTCGTGCGGCGTCTAGTTATCCCCACGGGAGCGATCTCTGTTCTGTGCACAAGCGGGCCAGTTGTTGTGTACTAGGGCAAGCAGCTGTCACTGCCCATAATGGAGCTGTGATGCTCTCTTTCAGTGCCTTGTCTATCCAACTTCATTTGAAGTGTGGTTCCATTTCTTTTGTTTCTCTGTTGAGTCTATGCTTCTCGGCTGAGTGGCAAATTTTACATTTTGTTTTGTTTCAAGGTCGTCTTTTGTTTAACCGGTACACGACTTCAGACTCCTTTTCGTGCAAAATAATGAAAATTGTAGAAAACTAAATACTAAAATTTGCGAAACAGTTGTATAAATGTATATATGTATGTATATATGGAAGAACACTCAATAGATGTCTGTGTTCGCGTAAGGGCGCGTTGTACCTTAATACGTTTTCGCATGTCGCTTTATTGACCCAAGCCCTGTCCTACTAGTAATTTGGTTGTTCTGTTCAACATACAAGAATCGAACGACTGATATTTCCTAGTCCCTCTGTATATTTTTAAAACTAGTTACTAAATCACCCTTATTTTTCTATTGGAAATTGTTTCTTTAAAATTAAAAACAAACTAAATCGTTAAACTTATAAAATTTGAATTGTTCAAAGTTTTATAAATGAAATTATTTTGAAGGACATTCTGTTTCTATTAAACTTCCGTTTCTTAGTGGTAAACATTAGCGCGAGTTTGATAGCTTCGCTCGTCGATTAATCTGACGCACTACTTCCGTCCCACTCTGATAGTAGTCAGGTGGTAATAATAATCACCAGAACCAAGTGAGGTGATGACATTTGGTTTCTTAAGGTTGCGCGACTTTGAAATCAGTCGCAAGAAACATCAACCATAGACAGCTGATTTTTTTACTGAGGTGTCGAATTAATAAACGCGCTGTAATAGCGCAGCTTCTTCTTTAGTTAAAATGCCACTTCGTTAGTTTGGCCTGACAAACGCTACGTGAAACCAGAGGTGCGGAAATTCTCAACTGGCTGCACAGTTTATATTGACAGTACGCAGTTCTATTGAGTAAGACCATGTAAGTCAGCCGTTTGGCACGGCAGTAGCGTGTACGGTTTAGAAAATTACCGTACACAGTATCTATGTAAAGAGAAATGTTTTCGGCAAATGGTTGCTCAACATATAAAGTGTCGTAAATACTAGCTTCTGTTATGTCAAGTGATGTCAATGAACGATTATTCTTGTGACCGAGTTCGGGTGCCACATGTTAAGGTATTTTATGTTGGGCAATAATTTAGTAATCAGCAAACTGTTACTTTGTGTTTATTTTGTCTTTGCCAATGCAAAGCTAGTTTTGTCTGTTTTTGTTGGACGTTAGATGGCGATGTCCTAGTACTGTTTGGATATCGTTACTGTATGAATACATTCTAGCCGGTATCTCACATATAATAATTGACGTAAGGTAGTTAGCCAGACACGCCGTCTTTTGTGGTTTTTGTTTAACATCCTTCCCTTTTAGAACGTATTCTTAACACTGTTTTGCAAGCAGATTTAGGTATTGGTGACTTTGTTTCTTAACGTTAAACCAACTTGCAAGTTTTAATTGGGCTTCATCAAAACAGTGATCAAGGGTAATAAAAGAAGAACTAATAAAACCGTCCTCAGGTAATCTATTTGCTGCAGTTACTGGGTTAGCTGGCATCGCAGTTCTACTTGACGTGATGATAGCCTCACAAGGTGCTTACGAGTGGCAGTTAGCGGCAGCAGCAAATGTTCATATTGATCCTTCCCAAGCACACCTAACTCAATCGATGCAGCACCAAACTATTCCGATTTCATATCAACTACAGACAGGCCAAGCCATGATGTCTCAACCTTTGGTAAAATAAGTTTCATTTTAGTCGTCTGATGTGCTATTTGTAACCGAGTTGTCATGAGTTTTTCATGTTCTGCTTGTAGTTCTTTTCTGGTAGTTCGGGGTTGTGAAGAAATATTAAATTATTGTGAAAATTTGCAAACATAAATCACCACATTCACATACAGTAATAAACACTTTACACAAAACACCACGATTTAAACAAATCACATTCCTTTTAACACACTTTTAACAATACTTGAATTTTTTAGGACCCAAATAACATCGCCACTAGCGGTTCTGTGGCCCTTGCAAGTGGAAGCACCTGCACTACGTTCATCAACGAGCAAAGCATTAGCAGCAGTGGAACAAAGTCAGACTTCATGCAGAGTCAAGCCACTCCCAAACCAGAACCTACTTCTGTTGCAATGTCCTTTGCGACACCCATTCAAAATCCATCTGCAGTGAAGGCTGAACCCACTGCTATGCCACCCTTTGTATCCCCCATTAAAGACATGAATATGCTGCAACAACATGCAGGGATGTACCCACAAGCATATGTTATTCCTGGAACTCCAGGCGAACTTGTTCAAGCTCAGGTATTATAGTTTTGCTAACATATATATATATTTGTTTGTCAAAATTAAAATTGGAAGTGACAAAAATGTAAATTAGGAAAAATGTTGAATAGGTTCTAGGTTTAGGAGAAAACAACTTTCTTATTAGGTCTAAATTAATGATATACAGTGCTATAGCAAGAACCACTTATCAAAATGTCTAAACAACAATAAAAATTCCTATAATGTTTTTTTTAAATGCACTATTTAAAAAGTTATTACTTTATTAAAAAATAATTTTACCGATTCTTTGAACTGTAGGGTGCTGGAGTTGGAGTACCTGAAGGCAGTGCATTGCCATCATCATCTGTAAGCTACACTGTTGCACCACAACCTATTTTCATGATGGATCCCAATCAGGTTGCTACCAATGGCGTTGTAGGAACTAATACGGTACAAGCGCTACCTAATGGAGTGCAGTCTTTCACTTTGCAAAATGCTATGGGTGTCTCAAGTACAGGAAATACAAGTCACGTAAGTCATCAATAAAGAACAGAAAAATGTTTGATCACTACCCCAGATTTTCCATTCATGAAGTTTTACCTCAATCTAAAAAAATGGCTCCGTAAGATTAGAGTAAGGTATTACGTCATGCTCTTGCAATCCATTTGTGCCCATTACTCTAAATCCTGGTTTTAAATGAATTATTATTGACATTTCTTGTGTTGCTTTTCTTATAGATAGGCATGGATTTCTTTGTGGGGAATGCCCATGTAGTTTTGAGTGTTTGCCAGTATAGTGTTGCAATCAATAGCTATTAATATTTAATGATTTGAATACCAGTTTTTTTGCCCTGAAATAAATTTTGTGCCAGATCTTGTCAAATGTTTATAATGCATGCTTTTGATTAACATTTTGCACTAAGTATAAGTTTTACATTATTTTCATACATACAGATCGTTTTATAAATATGTTTTTTACCTTTTAATAAAAGGGTGATGCTACTTCTTCAACATCTAATGCTGCTGAGTCAGATGCGTCTAAGGCTGCTGCACAAAAGAGGCTTCATGTTTCCAATATTCCATTTCGTTTTAGGGATCCCGATCTAAGACAAATGTTTGGCGTAAGTTAAGAAAGCTAAATTTGTATAAGTTTTGACTCCTTTTTATGACAAATCTTCTAATATTTTTAATGCAAGGTTATGTAATGTAATATGTAATAGTAATGTTGACTTTGCCCTCAGAAATTTGGAAACATTGCTGATGTGGAAATCATCTTCAATGAAAGAGGATCCAAGGTAATTTATTTTAATAAATATACAGTTTTTTATATATTTTAAATTTGGAATCAGTGACTTGTCATAAAGGATTAAGGAATACAGTAATAAGTTAGTAGGTTAATTTTTGGCTGTGCAAAGAAATCCTTATATAATGCTGATATTTACAGGGGTTTGGTTTTATCACATTTGAGACAAAAGAAGAGGCAGAAAAAGCAAAGAAAGGCCTTCATGGAACAATTGTAGAGGGCAGAAAAATTGAAGTAAGATATCTGGTTGCATTTGAATATATATGTTGATATTGAAAATTTTCAATCCTACAACTATTCCTTAGCTCCCACATATGTTTCATCCAAATATCGTAGAGCAGTTAATTTGGATATTAAATATAACAGATATTTTATCTGTAATGTCGTGCAGTAAAAAACAAAATTAAATACCCATATTGTTATGCCTAAATCATTATTTCATTTGTCAAATTGTTTAGGCGATTATTAGTTAATGTACCACACTACCAGTCAAGATCACTATATCGTTGGTAAGTGGAATGTCCTGCACTTCCAATAGGCATGGCAATTATGGAGAACACTACCCATGCTGCATACTCGGGCTTCAAAAAGTTTGATGCTCGATGTTGTTGCAGTATGGTGCCTTGTGTCCGATTTGTCTTGTTAATCATCTGCGACATATTTGACGTTACTTTGGCTGCTTTCACTGGGTTTTGTGCCTGAGCAGAAATAGTGTGATTTACCGACTTGCTTGGTTTATGTTTAAAATTGTTAAAGCATATTTCTTTCTTCTCTTGTTTTCTGTTCACTTTCAAGGCGCAACATTACATTATCCACAAGGAAGTGTAATTTTCCAGGCTTAATTGTAATTGTTTGCCCATGTAACCCCCAACTCGACCTACCAGCATGTTAAGTTCTGTAATCAAGCTTACTTTTGGTTACCAAAGAACTCAATAATATAAATTAAAACCCTTTTTTGACATTTATTCTGAAGACAAATTCATCAAGTCATCAGGTATTTTATCATAGTTTTACACTACATGGAGAAAATAGAAATGAATGTATCAGCAACCTAAGAATTTCTGCTTCTACTATGTTTCTGTTTCATTAGCCTTTAAAAAATTTGATCTTTCTTTCTTTGTAAAAAGTTTGAGCATGGGTTTTATCTATTAACTTATTGATCGGTTCATTTGCACAAACATTATACATAACTATATATCCACTGATGTGGTAAGTGCTGAGTAAAAAGACAACCAGACTAGCTTAGAAAATTAAATCATTTTTGCTGAGGCATGTTGGCTAAACGACCAGTGTAGATTCGTTGAAATCAGTGCCTAACAGATGTTTTTTATTATTTTTATTGTAATTTTCGTTTGTTGGTGATAATTTGATTCTGCCTTCAAACTAGTAAAGTCATGTAGATGCGCATGCATGCTAAAAATATATGTAATGGGAATGTTTGTTGTAAAACACAAACTGGTAACAGTATTGAAAACAAAACTGCTCAAATTACTCACCTATCAACCAACAACCAGGAACTCAATGTTTTTTCGTTCAGTGTACTTAAAATAAGGGATTGATTTATTTGCACAACATATGAAGTCCTGCTTGTACTACTAAACTAAATACTGACTTAAAGATTGACTTAGAAAACTACAGAAAATTTTACACTATAGCTTAAAAATGTCAACATAAAATATTATTTGCAAATTTTGAAATACTAAAATTTTTGTTTATTTTAAAAACATAAATATTCCGGTAATTTATGTTTTTTGTTACGTTTTCACTTTAACAGCATAAAACAAATGCAAGAAAATGTTGGCCCCTAAATTTTAATATCACTATCATGTTGTAAAAAAAGGCATTTAGTGTTTATGCAAGTTTAAAAAACAGTTACTAAGCTTGCTGTTGATTTGTACTGAACAGGATTTACAATATTTAATTTTAGCTTTGGTTTTATTTTTCGCATACAATTTTCCAATTGGCCAAGTATATAAAATACTTCTTACATAAACAACTTTTGGAGGTTAGTATACAAGTTAAGATCGCGATTCTTTTAAAAGTGATGCAATACATGTAGTTGTCCAATCTAAAAATATATAATCTGTTGCTCCTAGGCATAATAGTAGTTCCTCTGGTAATTAATTTTTATCCTTGACTGTTTTGATAACCTACACAAGTCACCTTCTTCAGGATTAATGACACCAAATGCTTTACATACAAAACAAAGGAGAAAATAAAAGAGCCACAACAAAAACTTGTAGCAAGAAATATATCTATATGTATTGTCATTACATTTTATTAGAAATATATTCCAATCCTGATTAGGTAATGTGATTACAGTAAAAGCCATGAGAAAAAGACTCATGGTGCTATTATAGGTGTGCGGTTCATTGGTCGATAGGACTTCAGAAGACCTAGCTCCCAGAATATATATACCATAATAAATGAACTGTTTTATATGACAATTGTTTTGATTTTTGGCTTGCTAAGAACTGTCAGTTACTTAGTCACCAAACTTTTATGAAATTTGAAAGTACTCGATGAATGTAGGCAATTTGGATAAAGTTAATAAATATTTCTTTGGTTTTTAAAAACATAATAAAAGCAATAAGTTAAGCTTTAAATGTGCTAATGTTGTATAGTATGCATAGCTATATTTTGTAATGGTATTAATGATTTCTTGTTTAAAAAGATTCCTAAAAAGTTTTTACTGCAGAGTTGTTTTTTGATTGTTAGTTTTTATATAAGTAGGTTGCTTTAATGTCTATACATTGTGGATTGGCATGTTCTATATTAATTAAAAAAATGAATATTTCTTGACTACAAAGTGACATTTAGTATTCAATTTCTTTTTAGGAAATCATTTTTTTATTTGTGGTGTTTTTTGTTGAGTACTTTTTGCTTAGAATAGCTCCTTTAAGCATTAGATGTGTTACTTTATAATTTAGGGGGTGTTTTGTTAACAATCTATTTTTTACAAATAGTGTTATAAACGCAAAAGCTTAGTTCTGGTGAACTTATGCCTCATAATTTTGCCAAAAGATTTTTTTTTTGATTTGCATTTAATTATTTTAACAGGTGAATGATGCCACAGCAAGAGTCCAAACCAAGAAGCCCGCTGCACCTATTTTGAATGGTAGGTTGCTGACATGCTGCATGATTTTCACTAGATGTTTTTGTGGCAATTTTAGCACTTCTGATAAACTTGTTGTGGTTTTCTCGAAAGTGGCAATTAACTGACTTCAGCCCAAATTATTTTGGACTAAGTTTAATGCATGGCCTAAAACTGTTCTGTTTGTGATTGGTTTAGGCAGCACTTGTTCCAATAATATGGGAAATTATAATTGGTTAACAGGATTGTTGCCACTGCTATCATTCTTTTTTTCAAATCATTGCATTTCTTAGCATTTTTAATGTTGTAACTTTGATTAAAACCTGCTTATCAAAGACATAACCTACTTTATTGGGTTCACATTTTTACTGCACAATTTTTATGTAACTCTAGGTAGGTTGCTTTGAAGGTGAAAGTAAATATACCTTGTCTAATTTGTTTAGGGTAACATCAAAAACACAGTTATTTCCTTATGGTATGCATTTGTACTTCATTGATCTGGGCCATATACATGGCAAAATAGGGTTCCTCCTTTTCCCATATATTTTCACTTCCAGGAAACGGGATTAAAAAATGAAAATTCCTGAGAATCCAAGGAATCTTGACGAAAAGATTATACCTAATTACGTCATTATAATGTTTAAAATTATTTTATATTAGCTCCAAACATTTAAGCTGCACCCTTATTTGTTTTTATTTAAAAAAAAAAGTTTTTTTTATTGGTGGAATAAATTTATTTAAGTATTTCCGCTGGTAAGCGCAAATAAAGCAACTCAGGCAACGACTTTAATAGGTTTGGTAATATTTTTTTCTTTATATTAGTCAAAAACAACTAGTTTTTTTTAGTGTTTTGGTATGTTGCCCAATAACCGGGATTATAAAAATATTTTGGGATTCGGGATCGTTAATTTGCAGGAAATCCCGGGAATTTCCCGTCGAAACATTCCTGAAGAGGAACCCTATTGCAAAATAGAACCTATTTTAGACAAATTCATATTTTTAATTTAATAATAAAATAATAAAAGAAACATTTTTTATCTATAATATATATAAAATATAATATGTTGCTGCTGGAGCAAATTGCGATTGTACCAAACTTAGAGTCAAGATATTTTGTGTTAAATAGTTACATTTTGTTTTTGTTACATAGTTAAGTTTTTTTTGCAAAAGAAATATCAGTTTAACAAAACACATTTGCCTGTTTGTTTATTAACATAAAAGTTGCAACACAATGTTGCTTTGTCATACATGTTACACAACATAACTCAACCTGCTTACTTTCATGAATGTAATGAGTTATACATTAAAGGTTTTAAGTTCACATATAATTTAATTACTGTATTTAGTTTGACTTTCTATCTTTCTGTAATTTTAACATGCTGCTAAGTGCTGATTTTGTTCTGATATTTGTTATACATTTAAGTACAACTCTTAACTACTTCACTCAACACACCTTATTTATAAAAGGCACTGAACTGAATACACAACTAACAACTGTTAAATTAAGATTTAGTTGATTTGGTGTTATTTGTTTTCTGTAAATCTGCATCACACTGAAATAGTGTATTTTCTTGCTTAGGAGTGAAATTGCCTCATTTGGTGACGGCTAATCTGTATGAACCCTTTGGTATGTTTGAGCATGCATATAAATTATATTTGTGTGCATCACACATGTTTGGTCTACTACTTGTTTGCATGACTGTTTAGCGTCCAGTGTTTACCTTAGTTTGCATGTTGTCAATTGATTTTATTATGTTTTTTATTAATTGTCAATAGTGTGTTAAAATCAATAGTATTCGGGCCTTTTAAAAAACATTTTTCAACTGTTTTCAATTTAAAATTGCCGAAAAAAAATCCATTGTTCGAAGTTTGCAGCTCAATTTTAAAATATAATTTTTTAATGGCGCAAATACATGCATGTGTATTGTTAACAAAATGTACTGTAGATATGTAACGGCATTATGCTATCGTTTGCACTGCGGACGAAAAGTAAAGACCAGCGTTCATGTTTTTTCCCGGTTTTTAAACTATCTGTTTTACCTTGTATATCTGTTTTACCTTGTATTGCAAACGTTTTTTTCTGGTGATAGCAGGCGCAGGCCTCCAACTAAACCCACTCACCGCCGCAGCAAACCGGCAAATCGCCCTTGCGCGAGGCCGTGGTCGTGGCATTGTGCTCAGACAACCCACCCTCGCCGCGGCTGCTTCCGCACCTCAAATGGCTACTGCCATCCAGGGAGCTGGTGGTGGACTCATTCAGTAAGTGTTGTTGTAGGATTAACGTAGCAGGGCCAATGTAAAATTATTTTGCCTTTTTAAAAATATATTTGCTAGTTGCAAACTACTTATTTTCTGCGGGCCGCATCAAGCTGATTCTTTCGTTCCCCCGTTATATAAGCTTATTTGTAGTTTTGTAACCGAAAGGTTTAACAAATCCATATACAAACTAAATTTTATTTCATAAATTTTGATTCGTTTATTTAATAAATAATATTCTAGTCTAAAACATTTAGCGCAAAGTTTAATATCCGGACTGCGATCGACAGTCCCTAAACTTATTTAGCGCCATGTGAAAAAGCTGGGTGACGCCTGTGTTAGGCCTATCTAATGGCTTTCTTCACTTTTTAACGAATTTTGCCGCGAAAACCTCAGGGTTCTTTACGATCCTGCTTCTCAACTTTATCAACAAGCTGCCTACGCCCCTCCAGTCGCATACGACCTCAGTTCCTTAACTTCTTCGGTACCTGGGCAGCAAATTATTTGGGTGAGAATTTGTCTGAAATGCATTTAGTCTTATCTTTTTAGTACACAATAATTTATACTGTTTTGTATGCCAATAACAAAAAATGCAAATATACGAAGCGATCCATATTGTTAAGTCCGGTTGGTCCAACCCATGCCTGCTGGCCACATGGTATCTGTTTCCTGCGAAACATTGTTTAATTTGATAAATCCTTGTACAGTGTTTCTTTTTGATACCTTTATCCAGAATATTATAAATAAATAAAAAAGTTTGAACTAAAACAAAATATCAGCTTGGAAGCCTACTGTGTGTGGCCTTCAAAACTACGCAAACATATTCTAGCCCCAGACGCTTGCAATCTTGCATTAAAAAAATATAAAAATGGCGCACAAAAAGAAACGGAGCGTTTTTAACAGACAGGAACGAAAGGCTCGCTATGAAGTAAGAACGGTCGGATTACGCCTACAAGCTGTCGCTGCGCCGATGCATATTTTATGTAATCTATTCATGTTTTATGCACGCAGCCTGGTGCGGCTGCCGGAGCCCTAGCAGCTGGTGGAGCCACGGCCTACGCCCTGCCGCGTGTCTTGCAGTCCTCACAAGCAGCCCAACAGCTCCAGGCTGGGATCAGTTACACCGCGGCGGGCGTGGCTGCTCCCGCCCCGCAACAGATCACTTATGCAGCTGGCACGCAATTTCTCGACCCCTACCAGCAAGCTGCTCTTACTAACAGCACTTACGGGGTAAGCGGCATGAGTCTATGGCTTCAGTGTGCGATATGACGTAACCATCTTGTATTGACGACCGAGTTTTCACTGTATTTTAAACGCCCGAGAGAGAGGATTTTGTCGTTTTTGACGCGTTGCGTTTACTACTAACCGAATAGTTGCGTTTACTACTAACTGAAAAGCAATTTTTATTTGTTTGTTTTTTATATTGTATAGCAAGATACCTTTTTAAAAAAAAGCTATAAACGGTTTGTATTATTTGAATAACGCAGTGGTTCTTACAATTATTTAGCAGACCCCTTGCCTCTTTAAAACAATAGCGGGCCTGTTTTAAAGAAGAAATCTTGAGCTGTCAAACGAATTATGTACTCAAGCTACTTAATTTATCAGACCCCGAATGCGGACGCCAGTTTGAGAACCACAGATTAGGAAATATAACGATCCTTTCTTTTAACTTAAACTTTTGGCGACTTGTATATAAAATCATTTTTGATCTGGTGAAAATCTTGACGATCAATATCAAAACACATAAACCCATCTCTGTTACCAGGTGTGTTTTTATTTGATCAATTCCAGTAGCTTTTTTAAAAGTCTTTGGCAATCTACAGTCCATAGATTTGGCCATGTTCAATAAAGTTATTTAAGTTGATTTATAAAAAAACACCGGTCGTGTTTTTAGCTATTTTACTAACTTCTCCATTCATTTATGTAATTGTAGTCGGCCGTAGCCCTCGCGCCAGTTGTCTAGTGCACAAAAAACAAAACGTGGGTAAGTTCACGACTACGCATGCTGGCATGCACAACCGGTATATGAAGTGGCATATTCAGGCTGCTCGAATCAGTGTGATTCAAGATTGCAACCAGCGTCTCTATGTGAACTTGTTTTGAGCGTATTGATCTCATCCGTTTGGCACCATTATACCCCTGAGTGTAGACAGATGTTGCAAAATCAGACTTTGCATGATGCAAGTGATCAAAAGGCGTAGATAACTCCTCACACGCACTTCTCAGTGAATGAAGGTGCGTGTTAAGTAAAAAGAAATTCGACTACGAAAAATAGCGCCTATTGCCAAAAACGTAGTCCGGGAAATGGGATTGGCAGCTAATAATAAGCGTTTTCCGTCTACAAATTTTCCGTTAAATAGGACGATATTAACATCACAATATTCAACTTGCAAAATTCTATTTAAAAAAACGTTTTTTAATGTAGAAAAAATAGCAGACCAAACTGCTTTCTACTTCTTTATGGGCTCGAGTATTATCTAATTACCTACTCTAACAATTGTATTCTGAAGCCATCTGATGCATTTTTGTAATCTCCGCATGACGTTTAAATTTATGCAATCTGCAATTTCAACGCTGGTTGATGCTTGATTGCGCCTATTTGTTTCCCCGTACTTAACTTAAGTGTTTGTGTTGCCTGGACTAACATAGAAGAGTTAGGGAATAGAGTTCCACATGTAAACTGGAAAACATCGAAAATGAAATATTGCAAATCCCGACATTGTTTTTTGGATAAAATAAAAAAATCCCTGAAGGTACAACATTTATTTCGTTGGAATGGATTTATTATGTCTAATTGATTACTACAAATACTTGTCTGTTAACAGTTACAGCAAACATATTCTTCTTTTTACTCGCGTTCTCTCAAATCCGCATTAGACCAATTAAAATGACTCCATATTTACCCTTTAGAACGAAACAACAGCCTGATTTTTTTTAAATTAACGGCTTTCGTATGCTTGGAGATACTATTTATGGGATTCCCGATTTGTGTTCCCGCTCCTGCCACTTTTGCATGCCAGCATGCCACAACAATCGGCAAAAGAACAGCCCATCGATATCTGTCGCTTTTCGGTGTATATATGCGTGTTTTTATGCCCTTTTATAACTTGAAGACTTGTGCCCTTTTAGCCACATCATTTCAGTACTGTCTAACCGATGGCCAGTGTCACATTTTTAAACTTGTTGGTCAGTTCTGGATTTTAAAACTACTTTTTAACCCTTCCCATTGTACTGTTTTACTTGCGTAACGTTGAAAAGCGTGCAGTGTTTATTTAAACAATTGTTTTTCATAATGCCCAACGGAAAAGTTATTTCTGTAACTATGTTTCGCTTTTTACTTCGTGAGTGTTTGCATGTCCATCGCTTATACTTGTGTGACAGTAATTGATAAACCGTTGGCCCGTTTAATTTCCTCATGCAATCATTGTGTACATCTATAGTGGCATGACAGCGGCGCTTGATGGGCCTGATGCGTTTGACGTGCTAGATATTTAAAGTGTATGTTGCAGTGTGAAAAATGATGCGCTTGCGGTGGTAGCAACAACTCTAAGTCTATAGATTACTTTCGAGATGTTAACTTCTTGTTGACCAAACTAGTTGGTGTGTTATAACTGTGAAGTGTGACATTATGACTTGCAGTGCTTTCAAAACATTATTATTTTTTCAGACTGCCCTCACCAGAGGATACCGATTTGCCCCCTACTAAACATCAGGGCTTGGCTCGCAAGAGTGATCAATTATTCAAGTCGTAACTGTTCGAGCTGCCTTAGGTGGCAGCCACTTTCCCTGCAAGAGATTGCACCAGCCTTAAAACGTATTAAAGCAGCGCCGATGGCGTGTCGTTCGATCCGTCCATCCAAAGCCAATTTATGCTGCGGAAAGTAGTTCCAGGCTCTTTGGTTACGAGGCCTCTCTGCAAGCTTGTGAATTGATGCGGTACTTTTATTCGTGTCTGCTGTATATTATTGCTATTCTAAGATCGTTTTTCAATTAATGCAGTACCGTTGACCTGTTCTATTTTATTTTCAGTGGTCCGAAGTGCACCGCCCTACTGCTATATACTTTTACCGTGCTCAACCGTCGACATTTTACCCCTTGCAGTAACCGCTGATAATGAAATATCTGTTGTGTGTATGGTTATACTTTCGAGTCTTCTCTGTTAAGGCAACACCCCTTTTAGCGCTATAACGTCCTTGCCGTCTGATCATTTGCAGCAATTTTAGATCAGCAAATTGCGATTTCCAACCGACTCATTACAAGCAGCATTAAATTTGTATATTTTTACATTTGATTGCTGTTTCATAATATGACATCGATAGGAGGTTGGATAGCATTATCCGTGGAAGATAAGTAAGCAAACCTCGCAATTTTTAAATATAATCCTTAATGGTGTGGTATATTTACAAGAAGCTTCTTTTAGCCCTATCACGTGTACCAATATTCCAGAAGGAATTTGGAGTTATCGTCTTGCTCTATTTTGCGTCCACAATGCCACATAATACAGATTGTTATTGACTACTCAAAACATTTTTTTGTAACACTGCCGGCGCATAATTAACTTCTTGACTCTTTACATGCAAAGGGTTTACTTGAATCTACTACTAGATGGTTCTGCAGAAAAACTTCTGTCTACATTTGCACTAAGTTGTGTTTTTTGAAATATACATTTGGTTTTAAAATAAATAGGTTTTTTTCTTATCTACCAGTGGAAATACCCTCCAATATTTCCAGTTCTCTACAGCAATCATATTTTGAGCGATTAGAACTGCTTTGTCATTTTTACTTGACTGAAATATTTGTTGGTGATTTGTGATCCATCACATGTGACGCAGATATATTAATTTTATATTATCTTAGATATTAGAGATTGGTGTATGGCGGTATGCAGTAGACTTCCTGTAAGTAGCAATTCTAAGATTGTTTTTATTGGGGCAGTTGTAGATTTATTTTATAGCCGGGAAACCATAAAATATATTGTGGATATAGCATCTGAAATACATGTACAATATTTTGTTTATTGTTAAATCGATTGAAATCCTTGTATTTGTGGTCCTTACTTTATTTAACTTGGTTGATATGGCGTGTTTTTGCTTACATCTCAGTTCAGCATAAATAAACAGCGTGTTTTGCCTCGTAAACTCTACACAAACTTTGGCGAAGAGACGTCCGTTTTTTCATCTCCGCAATTTTGCTACTCAACCTTTTTGCGTGTGATCATGTTCTGTCCCGCACCCAACCGGAGTCACCTGACAGTCGTCCGATCTCGCTTTCTCCGGCGGGTTGTATTTTTGCTATTGGTTTTCTTTATGCGCACATGTTTTAATACAGTTGTTAATACTTTTTCGCCTCTATCTTTTTTTGCGAACATTACTATTATGAATATTGCGCCCTCTTTACAATACACGATTCACTCGAGGTCAACGTTGTGGTCCCGCTTTTTTGTCAGACATTCATTGTTGTTCTAAAATATGATATCCAACCAAGTGGAAGAATTGGCAATGGGTGTAAATAAGGGTGCTTTCCAATTGCACACGTATTATATTGATAAAAACGCTAAACACAGGCAGTAAGGCTGACCTGCAATGGTAAATTGGCCAACCACTTTAGTTAGCCTTATGTAGAGCATTCGTAGAAGTATACAGGAAACGCATAAACACCGAATGCGGTTTAGCTGTTCAACTCTTTTCAATCCCAGTTCCTATTATACATGAATCTTTTGCAGGAAGTACTGCAATGCAGCACAACGTTTGCCGTAACGGGACTCCTTACAAAGGTTGGAATTATGGGGGTTCTTTAGATTTTGCGCCGTCGTTTTTTCTCCCTACAAATATCTGCGGCGATTTATTGCCTTTTGCTAAAAATAACACCATAGTACCAGTAGCGCAGCCAACGTGAAATTGTATAAACCTTTATTGTCCTACAAGTAGCAATAGCAGTTTTAAAAAGCCACATACATCCAATCAACAACTTTTATAGTTTAGCAACAAAGCAAAATCTAAAACAATCTTATTATTGGTTCCTCTGTATTACTATTCGAGTAATTAATGTAGACTCTGAGCAGCCGACCTGCAGGCTAAGTCGCACAAAGGGGGTTGTTAAAACGCTCACCTTGCCCTAACGTACCATGACGACAGTCTCCAATTCCTGGTGTAATGACGCCAAGTTCACACAAGTAGCAGCGAAGCAAGTAACACGGCAACAAAGTACTTTTATGTGTCACGATGACAGAACGATAGGACGAAGCGCCGTTTCTAAACAAGAAAGTCAACTGCTAAACAACGAACATGAAGGTATCCACAGAGTAAATTAAACTTACCAATTATTTGTGACGCGGGTCTATTTAATTACATACAGTTTTTCACAGTTGTACTTTTTTATTTTAGTTTCGCTAAATGCAAATTCCAACAATTAGTTACTTAGCAAGGTACAGCATAGCTTACTTCTCAAACTGATTTAGCAAATAAACTGCAAACATAACAATTGAGAAAACAAAGCCAATTCTAAAGCCTTTGTTACGTCGGGTTATTGTTACGTAGGGTAGTAAACAACAACATTAGCGTATCATGAACGTGGAAATGTAACAACTAACTTAAAGCGAAGCTGATTGTCCTTTCAAACGTACCTGGAGGGTTCGGCAACCTTTTTTGCAATGCGGACCGGTTTAAAACTGAAATTTTGTCGCGGACCGCTTATTTAATTCAACCTTTTTTCAATAAACTTATTAAAATGTATACGTTTTTTTGAAAACTTTCCTGCCTGAACATCAAAATAATAAATCATTTTCGTCAAAAAAACATGATATTTTGGTCCGATATATTGTACCTACGAGGAGTTAGATTTTACAATGAAAAATGCAATTTTAAAACATAGACATATTTTGTGGCATTAGTATGAAAAATTTAAGAGAGGTATATCTCATAAACTTAGTTTCGTTCTTCAATGTGATCAAACAGTCAATTAAGTTTTTTTCATAAAACGCCGCATTTGTTACAGCTTCAAAGAACCAAACTACAACAAATGTCCAACATGGCTTAGCCTTAAACAATAAAGGACACAGCTGTTAATTTCCATGTTATTCATCATTTGTTAACATGGTTTTATTTGTTACAATGTGGCCTCTAGACTTGAAGCCCAACATATGCCTGATTGCCCCAAAATAAACTTTCATCAATTTTATGTCTTCATACAAAGTTTTTATGTCGTCATACAAAGAATTTCATAATGCGGCTCACGTGCGTCATAAACAAATATTCTAAAAAACATTTTCTGTTCTCAAGCAAATTCGTACGCAAAATTGACGACTGAAGGTAATTCTAATCGCATTAAGCCGGGAAAAATGCATTTATTTAGTTTAATTTGTGACTGTTTAATTTAAAGAGGTATGTCACGCAATGGTCAGATAAAAGAGATTTACATATTTCCCGATTTATTGGAATTTTTAACACGTCGCAACCTGCCGCATAGTGGATGGCGCGTTTGGCCTGAAAATACGCAACACAATTGTGTATAACAAGTATCCTATAACATTCAAGTCCATGTAACTCAATAATAAACAGGAAAATATGATTTACGTCAGGGAAAAAAAGTTTAAAAATTACATTTCTGTTGGCCAAACTTGATAAATTACTTGATGTAATAAACAAACTATTTTATTTAAATAAACGTTATTGTTCAGGAGTTATCCATTAATCCTCTCTTTTTCCACCTGTCACACTAAAAAAATCACCCCACAAACACAAAAGCTTGCCCCAACCTTTGTATAAATATTTAAAATACGATATTTAAAAAAATGTAGTTAAACAAATGGAAGAAATCTGTTTTTTACATAGGGCCTGGTTTTAAGTAAGGTGGCCAAATAGTCAAAATTAAAATTGGCTTATGGTTTTTCGCATGTTCGCCTTGTGCCATCCAGCTACCCAGAAATAAACTTCCACTAGATGACAGTACAGGATCTATAAATGAAGATTCCATTAGTGTGTGCAGTCTTCAGTTGTCTGAGTTAAAATTATGTATATGCTTTTCTATACCTTTAATACATCCCAATTGAGTTTAAATGCAAGAAGATATATTTAATTTTGGTGTTCAAAAATTTCATTCTTGAATAAATGTTAAAAAAATGTGAAAAAAAATTAGGATTTTAGGTATTCTGCTTTATATGTTTCAATTTGAAGAGAAATTAACATACTGGATATAAGCGCGTTGTAGACAAGGCGATCCACTATCGGCGACATGTTTTAACTGTACAGTGAACGTCCTGCTGCGTACCTGCACAAAGATGCATTTGAAGAAAGAAAACTGAAAAGTAACGAAAATAAGGTGTAACGTTTGAAAAACCTTATCGTTTCTGAACCAAAACTCTACGCAGAAAAGGGTTTTGCATGGCCAAATGCCTCGCACCTAAGCTTGAGATGTTGCAATTTATTTGTTAATAAAAAGATTGAATGTAGCACAATAACATATTTTTAAGATTTTCCTTACCAAAACAATTCTATAATAAATGATGTTAATTAGACATAGAATCTCGCTTCTTTGTTGACATAAGTTACCTGTTTTAATTTAAATTAACTTAACTATCGTTTTTAAGGAAAGTGCAGGCCATGTTTGACTGCATCGAAAATTTGTGGTAAGATATATCTAGTAATTTGACAGGTAAACAACAAAAATTACGCACTTTCCCAAGTTAAACTGCAAGAGTCAAAATGTGCAAAACTCATTTCGTAACATAAAAAGAATTCCTAAATTTATTATTTCATTTCAAAAATAATGCGTTTTGAGATGCTTTCATGTTCTTTTTATATCGAACCAGGTCACGTACCAGAAACAATAATGGAGTTAGTCGGCATTTTATTGTGAAATCAGCAGTGATTCTCAAACTGGGGTCCGCAAAACAATTTTCTGGGACCGCGAAGCACCTAACAAAAAATCAACACGAGCCTCCTAAAAAAAAGTTTTTTTTGTGCAATTAAATTTTCAGGCAACTTACTTTTCCAAACCAAGGTTTCAAAACTGTTCGTGATTGCTTCACTCAAATAAAGTGATTTCGTAAGCGTTACAATACTAAATACGGTGATAAGCCTATCTAAGACTGCAGAAGTCCTAGTCCGAGTCAAATTTTAATTTTTTTAAACTTGTGTATGTTTTTAAGGGAACCGTTGCGTATTTTTTTTAGAGTTTGAGATCCACTGGGCTCAAGGATAAATTCAATACCAGTTGATTTCTATAATTTTAAAATAATTTAAAGAAAAAGTACGTTTCTATGTGTGTTTATATTTCTGTGCGGTTTAACTTTATTCGAGCCACATATGATTACTTGTTCGTATCATAAACCTTAAGTTACGCAATAAGGTTTGAATAGCAATCAAAGCAGTTTTTGACAATGTATATAAAACCGAATAATGCCACCAAATTAGACTACTAAATTTTTGGGAAAAAATATTTTGTTAATTTATCATTTACACTATACCAAAAGAAATATATTAAAAACTAATAAAAATACTAGTACAGCAATAACCTACTTTTTGATCCTGAGTTTACTTTCTTTGTTTTACTTTTAGATTTATTATTATTAATATTTTAAAATTTGTGCAACGGCCACCATTGCTAAAAGGAAACAGTATAATGAAAGTTTTCTTCGTTGTATTTATATCACTTTATCATTTTAACTACTGTTTATTGGATAAACCATTTTTTTAGGCGGAATAACGTTTCTTAATTTTTTTTAAAACGATGAAAAAACATAAGGGGATCATTGATTTCTCGAAAATTTTAAAGTGGCTATACGGTGTAAAAAAGATTGCGAACCCCAGATCTACAGTCTGTTTATTCCATTATTTTTGCAGTATAAAAGCTGAATCACATTTCTCGTTTTAGGCGTAATCCTCGTTAATGATTACACGTAAATATTTCATAAACTTAGTTAACTGAGTTATTGGTTTATTGTACCGCGACAAGCCTGTATTCTCAAAAATAGTAAATTAAAAAAAAACATTTTGAATAATTGTCTGACGTGTAACACCGGTTATTGATTGCCAGTTACCTTAAGGGAAAGTTTCAGTACGACGTATTAGGATGCAGGCAAGGCGAAATCATGGGGGAATTTTGTTTTTAAATGTTATTTTACACTTGGAGCAAGTCTTGTAGAAATCCCCTTCAAACAACTTTCACAATAAGTTCCACGAAACGCACAAACCAAGCAATTGTAAAAGGGAAAATTGCTCAATGCTTTTACTGCCAGAATAGGTCGGTGGTTTGAATTGAGTAACCGCAGGAAGGGCAGACCGGGAATATATTTATACAAGTTGATTTAGATCTGGGTTAAAATACACTCGTCACAGGAATTGAATTTGATTATTGCATCACTTGTTGTTGAAAATTCGTGGAACTGGCCAACTCGGGGAAAACAAATAGAAATTGCGCATATAAACGGCTCTCGGGGAACGTAACCTAAGTATTTTCGAAATGTGCGGTATATCACAAAGCTCTTGCCTATTTTTTTAATTTGTTATTCAAATTAACGTTGGGTGTTTTGTTACGGTAAAACAAACAACAACAGGTAGGATAAAATCATTTTTGTCAGTATAATACTATTTGATGTTTACTTGAGAAAATGAACATGTTTTTGAACATTTTTAGACTTTTGTCAATTATTTTATCAAAAAAAATAAAATTTTAATGGCTCCTGGTTCAGAAAATAGCAACTTTAACTATGCCAATACCAATGTTCGAAACAATGAAACTGTTCGAAAAGATTTGGCCATCGCTTGCAGGGCGCTCGCCTGGTAAGTGGTGTTGAAATAAAAAACGTAACAATATGTGGTATATCATTAAGATTTATGCTTTTACAAACATAAACTTGCATCTAAACTGCATTATTATCAAAATTATAGTGTTTCTTAGTAAGTATTACTCTATTTGTAGGTACAAGATAGGATTGACCGACGGAGTTTTTAACCACGTATCGGCACTCGCTCTTTCAAAATCCGGAAAAAGCGTCGTCATACTTTTGATACCATATGGTGTCCTTTGGCATGGTATATAACCTTTAATTTTTTTTAAAAAATTATCGATTTTTAAAGCAGTTTGAACAATGTTTTAGAAGTGACACCAGAATCAATCGCGGCCATGGATCCAACCACGGGTGAAATCGTTGAAGGACGAGCCAAACTGACCAAGTCTGATATATACTTCCACCAAACAGCTTACCGAAGACGTGTCGATTGTACAGCCATATTCCACTGTCATCCTACATACGCAGTAACCCTGGGTAAGACTAATCAAAATCAAAGTTTGTAGGGTCTGCTCTATTCATATTTTTAATTTCAATCTCCTTGGTTACACCGACTTGTTCGTGCAACATTTTGAGTGTAGGGTTTTGTTTTTCATAATGCCAAAGGTTGCCTGAATGACTACCGAGTGCGCAACATCAGTGTTACTACTATTGAAATTCACGGGAAAATCGCATACGACCGCGATTTCAGCAACAACCGCAAAGATTATTCCACAGAGTTTGATCGCTGGTTTGACTGTCTTGGAGGTTAGAAGTAGTTATGTGTACGCAGGGTTTTTTAAGGTTTGGTTTGAGTGACCGCTAAGTAGTTTTAAGGGACCGCAAGTGTTTCATTTAAATACCAAAAAGTTGCAAGTCCAAAATTTGGGAAACCGCTGGAAAAATTTGGGGGACCGTTTCGGTCCCCCAAAACACCTTAAAAAAACACTGTGTGTACATGATTTATTTTAAACGTTTTATATCTTGTATACCTTTAATCCCTAGGAATCAATTTTCCAAACAATAATCATATTTATCTATCTAACTTTTATCCAAAATATAATACCAACATTTTATAAAAAAATTCAATTGGTGAGTTCCTCTTTTCATATAGGCTTCTTCTAAATAACTCATATTTCTGCACTTGCCAATTAAACGCCGTGTTCTTTATATTATCAAAATATTTTATATCAAAATAAACTCTGTTTGCAATATAGCCTTCATTTTCTTTACGCAGAGAAGAACATCTTAATGACTGGCAACCACGGAGTTACGACTATCGGATATTCAGTGGCACATGCGTTCGATCTGATGTGCGCAGCAGAACAAGGGTGCCAAATACAGGTAAAGCCTTTAAAATACAACGCGTTATCAAAATGAACTGCCTTTATGATTAAAAACGGGACAATAAGACCGAAATTACAATAATATGGGAATAATATAGGCTAATTGACAGAATAAAGCACAGCTCAGAATAAAACTAAAATGCGTCTAATAACTATTAGTTGGAATAATATCTAAATTGGAATAAGATCTAAACTTGGCGAAATAAAACCAAACAGTCAAAATAAGATTGAAATAGCATCTTACCTAACACCATACGATATCTCTAATTTTATCTCCTACTCCACCGATAGTTTTAACCCGAACTGAAATCCTAAACTAATCCCAATCCAGGACAAGTAGTCCGGTGCCAAAACAACGGGGCACAAATGGAGACGCCAGACAGCGGCGCCCAATTGTCCCATACCCTTGCCCTACGGTTTTAGGTGTTACTCGAAGAAATGCCCAGCGCTGCCCAGGTTAAAAAATATATTTATCAGTTTTATATTATGTCGTCATTGATATAATATAATAAACTTTGGGCTACTGACTTTGTTCCGGTGATGTTAAGTAATTACAGATGCACTCAGAGCGATATTTTGCGTAATCTAGTTTAATTATGCATGGTTAAGCAAAATGAAAGATTTATGCTGTGATCTCAAAATCATCTCTAAACCCTTTGGATTCATGATGCATCACAAAAATCGGACCCCTGTAGTGTTTAAAACAGCCAAAGTTGGACAATATACAGTGCAATAATAATTAATTATATAACATTCAGTTAGGTGCTCACTGCTCATATTACTAGTTATTTATGCTTACTGGATACAAGCTGTAAAAAGATTTGGTATTGATAAAATTAAATGAGAAAAATCTTCTCCCGACTATTATAACTTATGAGCCTTGAAAATAAGAGATGTTGTGCGGACGCCTTCAAACCTTCCCAGGGACCCCAGTTTGAGAACCACTTGATTAAATCAAGGATGAGTGCTCAAGAACAGCAAACGTGTTTAAGTTGTTTTGCTATGGTTAAAAAATGTTCAGGTTAGGATGGAAAACTAGACCACCCTGTATATCACCGACATTTAAAAAAATAAGTGCCACAGTTTTACATGTAACTGAAAAGTATTATTACCAATGGCGTAATATCTTCGTTAGAAGATTAAATAATGCAAAAATCATGTTTAAAATCGCCCAACGATTTTAGTTCGCCATAAAGGTTGTACAACCTGGCCCTATATTTTCGGTGAATATAAATTTTAGAATATGTGATGCGTTTTTTTTTTCGTTTCCCGTTGATCGAAATTCATTTAAACTCCACTGTAAAACAGCAAAGTGGTCTTCCCTATGAGGTCTTTCCCTTCTAATACAGTTTTAACGTTCTAATAAAGTTTTACAAAATATGTTTATAAAAATCTTATCGTGTAGCAGCGTAAAACTTTTACCAAAACAATTATCTCAATAAACGGCGTGAATATATAGCCATTGTTTGTAAAAAGGGCTTGATTAGCCGTTTAACGATGTTTTTGTCAAGCTTACAAGGTTAAGACTTAACAAAGTAAAAGCCTTTGAAGCTCACAGTGTACACAGCCAATTTAGCATATAGCCTACTTAAAAACAATGTTGGGTGTTGTGTCTGAAATTAACATAAAAAATACTTTGCTGTAACCCGCTACACATAGCCTTTCTGCTGTTTGTCTGGTATAACCTTACCTCGTTTTAGTATTTAGAGCAAGCGAGGCTCATTGATAACGCGATAATTCTTTTTTCCCCTGTTCCCGTTAGTTTCTTACGACTCGCGAACAGAACGTCAGGCGTCCGACCTACAGACTAAGCCACATATATTTGTAGATTTAGGCCATTTTGATCTTACGACAGGTTTAGGTCTTGATAATAAATTGCAAAGCCAAAAAAGGTCGAGTAGATGGACATCATCTTGATTAAGACATTCCGATACGAGCTTGTATCATCTTCAATTAATATGACTGAGAAGCAATTCAAGCATCACTTAAGGTGGGACGCAATGGGCTTATGGCTTTGCAATTTATTATCAAGCTACATTACAGAACCGCGCATAGTGTACCCTGGTTTGTCTTATTTCGTCATAGAAAATCGATTTTGGTTTTATTAGGTCGTTGGTCTTAATACCATAGTATTTCAGGCAATTTAATTTTTGATTTTGTTGCTAGATAGGTCTTATTGTGTGTTCGTAGAAATTAGTTTCCGTAGAAACTATTGAACCAGAACGGACGTCTAAGAAAGCATGTCCACCGACATTTTCTTATATTCCAATCCCAGGTTCTTGCAATGTCAACGGGTAAAGAGATGCGTGACATAGCAGACGAAAGAAGTGAACGGTTTAACAGTCTCGTGAATCAAGAATATTCCGACCACTGTCAAATGCACTTGGATGCCTTTAAAAACTTATTGTGATGAGAGTACTTTTATTTACTTGTATTGTAATACGAGTGTTTTTATTTATGATTGAAACGCTCTCTCGTCGAACATTGGCACACGTATTGTAAACTGTAATGCAGGGCTTTCATCAGGTCTCACAAAGATTTGATACCAAAGTATAACCATTTTCATCACAAAGTAAAATTAATTAACATTGCCTTATAAGTTTTACTTTATTGTATAGTTAGCTATAGAATATATTTAATATTTAGGTTTTGCCTTAAAATTATAAATATATATTTTTTCCAATACACCTGTTACATTCTCTCGACACCCTAGCCCAGAGGTGTTCAACTCAAACATGCCGTCCTGCCAATTTTTATCATAACTTCTTCCAGTGCCAAAGTTTATTAACTAATTTTTCTAATATAAAAGCGTTTTTTTACAAATAATAAAAACAGTATAATGTTATAATATCCGAAGTAATTGTTAGTTGTCGTAATGCCGCGATTGCTTTATATTATGAATAAACAAAGGTAATTGGCTGAATAACAACTTTCTCGCTTTTTGTATTTTTTCAACAAACACATGTTATACTACATCCTCCACAGACACGACATTAACTATCTTTCAAGCGTTACTAATTTGTTTAACTTTGTTTTTATTTGATAATTGAATGAAGTTTTTATGTGTTTTAGTTGGCTTTTCGTTCGTTAAAGGCAAGGGTCAACAAACTACAGTCCGCGGAATACATTCTTCCGAACCACCGACACATTTTCCCCATCAAAGCTAATATACGGGTGTTAATAATTTATTACCGGAAATGTTTGTCGGTTGCAAATATAAACTAAATTAATGAAATCCTAAATTAAACAACCAATTTGGAAAACTCACCCTATATGTTCCTAAGAATGTTTTTTTTATATCTTTTCTTATAAGTTTTATCTTCCCTTATAGTTTATTAGCAACGAAGGCAATAAACTTCGATAAAACAATTTATTTCTCAAGCAAGTATTCCCTTCTCATTGGGTCGCGAAATCTACGAAAACGTTTTTTATTTTTTGTAGTAATTTTATTGGTCTTTTGTTGCTTCTGTGGATTTTATGTTGTTTTATGCTTTACTTATAGTTTACATGTTCGCTGACTGGTATCAATATAATATGGAAAATGTACAACAATATCGCGAGTGTACTTAAAGCACGTTTATTAGCTCGTAGATTAATCAAGGGACCTTACAATTACATGCAAAACAGCGAGGCAAAAGTTGCGTGTCGCGAATGCAATAAAAAACGACACGCTACGAAATAGCTCTATCACATCAAATAACCATAGATAAAAATCGTTCTTCTGGCTTAAATGAAGTTGTTAACCGACGTTTCAACAGGAGAGGGTAAGTTGCTTCGCAGCAGCTTATCGTTACGGTGAAGTCCACTGTAGATTTATCGTTAATCTACAGTCTATACCAGTGGTGTCCAACTCAAACATGCCGGCGTGCCAATTTTTATCCTATAACTTCTTCCCGTGCCATAGTTTAGTAATATAATTCTTTCTAATAATAAAAGCGTTTTTTTACAAATAATAAAAACGTGTAGTTAGCAGTGCGAATTACTGCATCTAAATGTCCGCAATGGCAAGTTACTGTATAAAAAAAATTAGGCATTTTTTACAATTGGCTGAATAGCAAATTAAGTAATTTTTTTTGGGGGGGCTTGCGTGCCATTTTTTATTTGGTCGCGTGCTACATTTGGCACGCGTGCCGCTTGTTGGACACCCCTGGTCTATACCATCATTTTTAGAGTATAAAAGCTGGACAACGTTTCTCGTTTTAATCGTGAGCCTTGTTAAGCATTACACATTAAGATTTCGTAATCTTAGGTAAAAAGAGTTATTGGGCTATTATAACGCGATAAGTCTGTGTTATTAAAAACTGATGTTTAACACCGGTTAATGATTGCCATTTACCGTAAGGAAAGTTTAAGTGTGACGTGTTGTGATGCAGGCAAGGCGAAAACATCGGGGAGTTTTGTTATTCAAGGAAATTTACCGCGATTGCTTTTACTATCAAACCCTTTATTCTCGGAACAAGTCTTGTAGAAATTCCCCTCCAACAACTTTCACAATAAGTTCCACGAAACGCACAAACCATGCATTTGTTTGCTAAGTGTGGAAATTGCTCAATGCTTTCAATGCTAAAATAGGCCGGGGATTTGAATTGGGTAACCGCAGGAAGGGCAGACCGGGAATATATTTATACAAGTTGATTTAGATCTGGGTTAAAAGACACTCGTCACAAGAATCGAATTTAATTCTTGCATCACTTGTTGGTGGAAATTCGTGAAACTGGCCAACTCGGGGAAAACAAATAGAAATTGCGCATATAAACGGCTTTTGGGAACCTAAGCTAAGTATTTTTGAAATGCGCGGGATACCAAAAAGATTTTGCCTATTTTTTTAACTGTTATTTAAATTACGTTGGGTTATTTATTCCCATAAAAAATCCAGCAGGTAGTATTATTTGTTGTTTATTTGAGAAAGTGTACAAAAAAGTAATGCCATTTTACTAGCTTCTGAATTAACAACATTAACTATATCAGGGTTTCTCAACCATGACCCTCGACATCCTGGGGGGCAACGGAGCGGTTATTGGGGGGCACGGGTATAACTCTCAAGCTATAGGCCATGGTATTACAAAACTTCTGCAGTTTATGTCGAGTAATTTGAACTGATATAATTTATTTGTTTTATCGCGAAAAGTTTTGAATAACGCCGCCTATCGCTGTGGCGATACAATTACTGTGCTTTAAATATAGCCAAAAGCGGCGGCAACCATTTTTTTTTCGGGCGACCAATTACTTGCCGAAAACCTGCGCCTAATCATTAGGTATTTGAAATGCTGTTTTAACGAGTAACTAACGTGTATTGCCAGGTGCAAAGATTTCGCAATTTTCCTAAAGGGCGTTAAGTTACAAAACAAACATTCCACCGTAAAACGCACAAAGTGAGCTACGGAGTTACTCAAGGTCAACTTTAGGCCAATATTCAGGTAAATATTTAGGACGTTCCGCATAGCGTAATTGTCAAATAATATAGTAACGCATCAATCGCATCAATTCCAACTTTATATTCTTTGCAGCATATTATTTAACTGCCTAATTGACATATCACATTTTTAATGAAGTACAACTAAAACACAACGTTGTATCATTACACTCACTATATTGGCAAAAATTAAGCTTTTGCAACAACCTCGTGTTTCTATCATGTTTTATGTTCTTGTTTAGATTTTTATGTATTTATGCACTCCAATATAAACAACTTATTTTAGCGGCAGTTAGTTGAAATGTTATTCATTTGTAATTTAATTTTTCGATTACAATATACACAATAGCAATTAGTTTAGTGATTAATTGCTGTTTTGTTGATCCCCCAAAAAATAAAAGTTAAATAATAATTTCCAAATTTATTAGGATTCGATATTTTGGATTGGGAACGCTACATTCGAAACCTATTACTCTAGTCTAGAATACCGTTTGATTCTACTTGCAAACCCCTACTCGCCAGTTAAACTTTCTAGAAATATTGTTAGAAGTACTATGAGTAGCTTATCGTGGCAAAGTAGGCTACAAACCTTCAATCGGCGTTAAAACGTCAGGCGTTAAAAAACACAGACTTTCGCTTTTCCGACTGCAATAAAGCTGCCATTTGATAACAAAGTGATGGCTCCAGGTTTTTGTGTCTATTCGAGAATCTTACGCACTACCCAACTAGAAAGCGGTGTAATAAAACGAAATCCAGAAGTCATTTTGACGTATGTAATGACATTCGCTTGGCTTTGTTCAATTTGAGCAAAATCTACAAAAGTGTGAAACACATACGAATAAATTCAAAAGAAACACATACGGAATAATTCTTACAAAAACAATCGAAGGAAAAAGCCCATACATTAAAAAGCAAAAAAAATAAATTACAATCGCTCAATAAGTACATTAATGTTTTAAACAAAGTGACGGGATTTTAATAACAACTTTAGGTCGTGTACTACTGATCGACGTTCTTTATCAACAAGTCTTTTATCAACAAGAACGGGATTGTAAAAGCACTCAATTGTTTAATTACCAATTAGTTAAGTTAGTTAACGTTATGGACTGAATAAATAAAATATGCATATACCCGAGTCCCGAAGACAGTGTATAATAAATAATAAACATGGCACGAATGTTCTTGTAGTGACTTATCAGTTCAAAAGCATATAAGTTAAAATAATAGAAAATTGCGAGTCACACGCACTGGTACATTTGGCATATCTGAACTGCAAATATATTATTTGATAACATAAGATAGAACGATAATTTTAAAGTTTAGTAGATTGTTCCAGGTGTGTGCCAATTGACCCAACAGAGGTTTCAGATAGACTTGGTCTTGTCGGTGAAAAAGGATCTGGCAATTGCAATCTTTTCTCATCGCTTTGCGTCGAAATAGGTTTCCGGCACTCTGATTTATGAGATGAACATATAAACTCCGCGAAACCTAAAATATTTCAAAGTTGGGTAAGTATTAGTATAATTAAACAATATTTCGTACGTTTTTGTTCCTTCATCACTTCATCCTAACAAATATTGACAGCCATATAATATTTCGATATGGAAGCTGCGTAATCTGCTGCTCGTATTTGAATAACTTTTTTTATATGAATTTGTTGACCTTAGATGTTTTAATTATATTTGTTTAGGTCATAGAAATGTGCTATAGCTGGTTTTCTAATGAAACATGTTCGCCTTACATGTAGCTTACCGTAGCATATCATAGCAAAGCATAGTATTGCAAGTTGGATGAAGACCTTGTGCCTCACGCAAAGGCTTGTGCTCCAACCAAACTGAATGGCGAAGCCCGAAAGAACGCATAAGTTCCACACCGTAAAAGCAACCTCTTGTTTGTCAGGAAAGTATGATGCATGCATATCTATAGAAAGGTAAAATTGCAATATGGTAGTTATCCGAAAAGACGATAATTTCTTATCATCACTTGATTTATGTTGCAGGATTGTTAAGATTTGAAATATTGAAGGGTTGGAAATATAATGTCATGCTATATATACACTATTGCCAAGTGAATTATTTGTTGTAATGACATTTAGGATGTTCAGTAGTATTTTGTGCAGGTGTACTTAGATTATCCCTTTCCTTTTTGTTAATTGTAGGACAAAACACAGATTAATTAATAATGCAAGGCTGTATACTCTCAAAAGATACCTATATGGGTTGCTTTGGAACCGATAACATACCGTTGACCAGTGGATTCCAAATTCCATCAGTTAGGCCAAACGAGAAGAAGATTAGGTAAACGATCCAAGTGGTAGATTCGGTTGGGATCCAGAAAAGGCAAAACATGTAGTTGCCAATGTCCAACAGGAAGCCAACAGCAAGCGGAAAATTGCGCCCGATTCGAGAAGAAATTTTTCCAATAAAAAACGAAACCAATGCGTTTATGCCACAGAATATCGCCATACACAAACCAACCTATATTATATAATAAAAATATAACTTTTAAACAAATAGTAATTTCAAGTAAATCTCTATATTTATCCAATAACTTTACCTGATCCACACCAAGGATGCAGGAAGTGAAGGCTCTTGTAAGCTCGGAAAATACAAAAGACGAATAAATTCCACTGTACAAAGAAAAGGGTATAATAAGAAGCTGTTTTGGTGATATGAGATGTAGAACGGTACTCTTGATAATCGATATAGCCAATTCAAGATAGCTCTGTATTGCAAACAAAAAAACTTAAATATATTTAAATCACACATGTTCCAAACATAGGCCTTCACCAAATAGCGGATTAGATATTACAACGATATTAAACAGCCAGTGTATTTTAACAATTTTACTCCATGGATATAACGTAAGTCATGACATAACTTATTATGTGAGCTTATCCTATAGTATACTACCGTAGATATAATAACCTTTTTGTCGTTTTCCAACTCGGAATCCATGTCACTAAATATACTACTTATGACATCACCAAACTCTGTCGATGTCGTGGTTGAGGTAAATTCGTCAACGTTCGTGTTTAGGTTTTCCTTTTTTAGTGTTCCATTTCTGTTTAGGTCGAATCCGTCTGAAACTTGGCAGGAGTCGGGTTCAATGACATTTATTGTTGCATTATCAACACCCTTCAGTTTGGTTTTCAATCGGTCTTCGAAATCTTTGGCCTCCAAAGTGGAATCAATTTTGCGAACGAATAGTAAGTGTACGCTAATAGCTACTAGTACCATCCCGCCCATCACACCATACACGATAAACAGTGTCGTCTGTCCCGCTGGCACGTATTGGTCGATATTCAGTTCAGTGATATTTGGATTCTGACAGTCGTTGGGACCACAAACCAAAAGACCTGGTTGAATAGCGTCACTTGGTATGCTTGAATTGTGTGTGATGGGGTTTTTTCCACCGTATAAAATGGCATAACTGATGAGGTTACCGAAGACCTGCAAATTAATATGGAAAAGTTAATACAAAAAACGGTCTGAAATAAAAAAAAATATTTTATGGATACAACAAATCTATAAAAAGTGCGCAAAAATGTAATATATTTTACGTCTTTAACAAAACTTAGCTTCAAGAAAATTCAAGCCCTAAATACATACTTAATCTTCTTTTGTACATTTATTTATATCCCCAATCTCGGGTTTTATAATTCATTTTTCGAATGTCAAACTTGTATATGTGTTTTTTATTCACCTGACATAACTGAAAGACGAAGAAAAAATAGCCAATGAACTCAGTAACATAAAATTCCGGGTTGTTGCTGCCATAGCGAGCATAACGACGAGCGTAATGAACACAGAACATCATCATGGTTGGCCACATTGTTGCCTCACCCATGCCAACAATCACTCCTCCAGGTATTAGTGTGTAGGACTCTTAATTAATAATAACAATAAAATTTTATGGCGATTAATAAATTGTATTTCATGCCTTGCAATCAAGGAAGTGGGCCTAACAGCTTTTATGTTTTTCAATCGTTTATCTGTGTAATACATATTTACACGAGTGACACAATAAAAGTTTGGCAATCGTTAAGGCAAATCGTTAATGTTGAAACACCTCGAAAAACACGTTACCAAACCCATTCTGCTCCCAAAATGTTTATTTAATGAATTACAATGTTCCGGTCTAAATTACAAGTTTGCTCTATATTAGACAACTGATGCCATTTTTCCTATTATTCCATTCAATTATTTATTTGATTGCTGTACCTGGATAGAAATTTGCCGCGATGTAGACAAGATATGTAGTGTGGCACAATATCAAGGTGGCTTTAGTTCCAAATGCCCGCATAACCAAAGGGGTAAAAATAACTCCAAATACAGCTGCTGTGACGTAAATAGCTGTTGAGGCTGCTGCTCCTAAAAAAACAAGAATACTACTGTCATAAATCAACTATTATTTTACACCTTATCAAAGTACTACAATACTTCTACTTACAATATTTGTATTTCATTTATTTTCATGAAAATCATCGTATTTTTTCAAGATATTTGCTTTGGATGCGATTTTAGTATTTCATATTGCAACATCAATATTCATGTACTTACCTACTCCGTTTTCAATGTTGACACTTGATTGTAAATATAACAAAGTTGTGTAAGCGCCGAAAGTAAGAAAAATACCTGACATAAAGATCACAAACTTGCCCACTATCGATTTACGTCGGACGTGGGCATCTGCTTGTTTTTTTCCATATTCAATACCCGTGTTCATTATTATTAGCTGCTTCCCTTTAATACCTCTGTTTATTAGAATAAGCAAAAATCTAATGCTCTTATTTAGACAACAGGACGCAGTATGTTCGAAAGGGTACACCTTTGAATGCTCGGATGCTCACAACAATTATCCCTATCGATCAAGTCTGTCCAAGCAAATTTAACGTTCACAACACCACATGCAATTCTACCTTAACTCGGTATATATAGTAAATACTAAGCTACAAGGCTTTATGAAATAACGTTACAGCGTAGCAATATTAACTCATACCTGGAAATCCCGTTCAAGTCAAACAATTCGGATTCCTATATTACGGGAATTTTGCCTTTAGGTCGTATAGTCTCAAAGTATAGTCTCAAAAGACTTTTTCCAAGAATAATCGTCACTGTTTAAATAAAGTTTGTTTACCAGCAGTTTGGCTGGAGTCTGGGACAATTCTCGAGAATATGTTAATATGTTATCGGTGTATTTTTCCTCTTTGTTGACATCTACCGACATAACAAGCTAGTTAAAGCATATTAGTTTAAAAGCATTTTATTAATCGTACGCGATAATGTGCGAAAACTTTTATTAAATTCAAAATTTTAAAAAGTGTTACTAAAAATTTTGTTGGAATACGGTAAGAATAACAGCATTTATATTTTACAGAAGTTCACCTACAAATAAGTCAATATCTATTACTGGATAGAAAAGCATTAGGGCAGTCGCTTTTAATGTTGTTCTTCACGTGGAAATGACTGTTCAAAACTTATCTTAAGAAAATAAACTCGCAAGTAGCTTAAAATATTTCAGCACAAAAGTGAGTATAAACTCAATTAAAAATGCTGCTTTTGAGCCGTTATATGAGGGCAAACTTTTAAGTAATCAACTTCGCTGTATGATATTTTTATAAAACAAATTAAGCGGTATTAAATAAAACAGAGTGAACACACATTGTAATAATAAGTCACTTCCGTCATAAGTTTCATCTCGCTTACGAAAAAGACACTGTTTACTTTTTTAAGTGACCCGCGCTTATAACTAGCTTTAATGTGCATATGCATGCGAATTTTACAAAATTAATTTTCCCGCCGTTGTATGTTTTCGGCACTGTAAAGAATAATTTGAGCGAAATAATAAGATGATTTCAAGCAGTTGTCGGAGTTAGAAAATTAGAGATGTTTTGAAATTTAAAGAAACACTACTTGAACGTAACAATTAATGGGCGACTGGGCCAATTTAAAATTTAATTAGACAAAAATAGTGCATTTATATTTCGTTAATATTGATAGATGTAAGCATTTATAGTTTCAGAAGAAATTTGGTTATGATAAGTTTAAAAAATACTAGGGTTTTGTTAAGCGTAATATACTTTGAAAAATATTAATGTTGAGAACGACTACTTAAGAAATAGAAAGTGTGCTTATACTGCATGTAAAGAAACGATCATTGATTTATCACTTTTGGTAACTGCATGATTTAAGCATATTTTTTCAAATGAATACACTATAACTGGAAAACTGTTCAAAGCGTAGTCCGGAAAGTTCAGGCATAATTACTAAGAGCTTTAGAGGAATTTTTTAATGGTTATTCATAATCATGCTGCATAAAAATATGCACAAAATAAAGAACGTCATGGTCAAAGTTTTAAAGAAAATAAAATTGAGGAAAAAACATAGTGGGCGAAGTCCTACCCTTTTTTAGCTCTCTTGGTCACAACAAGTTTACTAGAGAAATCTTGCTATCTAAAAGTGCTTACTTACGCCATCTATCGCCCAAACTATTTCCTGTATTATTGTATTTTCTTCCTTGCCGCATATTCGATACATGTTGTCGGTAAAGGATTCCCTCCCCAGAACACTCAGCATAAGAATAAACGCACGATGTAATTGCACCATCGAAGATTTTGTATAACTTTTAAACAATTTGGAACCATTCTCCATAAACATAACATGAATAACAGGATGCCGAGATTTGAACAAAAACCTAAAAGTATTTCGGATCACCTTTACAGACCCAACAAAAACAAACAAAATACACGAAATACTAAAACTTGGAATAGACGTAGCTGACCACATGACCCTAAACTTAGAAGACCCTTTAAAAATCTTAAGAAAGATTACCCTATAACCCGTGCGAGTGGGCAGACAAAGAATCTTTAGCAATAGCCTTATTATATGACTGGGGAAAGGTAGAAGGGTTAATCATTTCACCCATAAAACCTTTACAACACTACGTAATGGTTTCACACAACTCTTAATTAAAGATCCAAACCTTAAAAAATACCGGACGAAATTACGGTTAATTACATTTAAGTACACGTTATAAAAGAACAAAAAGAAAATACTGCGCCAGGTTGTACCAAATGCGGAAAGCACGGACACTGGAGCAACCAATGTCGAAACTCTAATATCCTAAACGATGACCAACACTCACCTAACCAAACTAAATTTTCAGCACTCCAACCTGAAATCTTACATCACCCCCAGTTACTTCGACACCCCTAGTTGAAGAAAGAACCTCTTACAACAGTCCCTCCCCAAACTTATCGATACGAACAACCGACGACGAAAAATCTGTTTTTTGACACGGACACCTCAGAAGATACAATATGCGAAACACAATCTCCAGAACCTCCCAAAAGAAAAAAAAAACGAAATACCTCGGAAAAACGCAATGTGATTATCCCAACTAAAACATTACCGACAAAAGAAACACCAGAAAAACTTCACCGAAAAAAAGCAAGACAACACAACCTTACCAGAACAACAGAAGAACAAGAAGAACCAACCTGGAAAAAAACAGACGATGAACCTATTTCTTAAATACTTATAACAAAATACAAACAACCACAAAATAACAAAAACAGAAATAAACTGAAATAACCTACAATACTTTACCTTTTTTCGTTTCTCTTATCTTTTTTTTGTGCGAGAAAAAACAGATAATTACTTAACGGGCTGTTCAACCGGATCCCTTAAGGGTAGTATCCTATCATTTTTTTCCTGGGTAACACCGAGTTTTTTGGGGGCGGTAAAATACTAAAATTATTACTTACATTTACACTGATATTAACACTTAACTCATAACCAAAAAGGTAAAAATGTGTACCTTGTGCCGATGCGCAGTTCAACTCTGGCCCTACTTCCAAGTGGCGGCTCTGCCCCCTTATGGGATATCGGTTGTCCTGAGGACTAGTTCCGAACATTACTGACAGCGACATATCAGGCATTCCCGGCCTCCTTTTTGGGGAAGAAAACGCCACTACACATTCACCACTTACTACTTTACATTCCTTTTTAGTTAGCAAAAAATAGATCTATGGCTATTTTTGAAGATGGTGCCTCCTAGTCTCTGTAACCTCATCCATAGTCTCTGTAACGTTTCAAATTTGGATTTCCACAAATAATAAGAACCCAAATAGTTAAAAAATGCTTCAGTATTTTATATGGGATTGCAGGAGTTAAGCAGAAAGCTTTCAGCGTGGTTTAACTAGGTTTTTCAGAATTTCTTTAAAGGATCGCCACCCTTTACGTATTACAGCGATAAACAAATTGCTTTTAGTTGTCTGCTTTTCTGCACTCATTTGTTGAAGTGCAGTTAATGTAGGCTTAAGCATCACACCTAAGACACTTTTGCACAACCCACAGATTAGGCAGCCCTGATTTATACAGCATAGTTCTATCTACCCAAGAATTGTTTTTTTTATTTATCCTTTCCTTAAAATGATTGATAACATTTCGGTATTTCTAGAGAGACAAGTTGGTCATTAAAAATGTGTGACGGTCTTTGTGACCCGCGGGGTCAGTTGTTCGCCATCCCTGCTATAATGAGTATCATTTTGCGTTAACTATCATAACTTGGAAATGGCCACTTCGAAACGCGCACGACAGTCACCATTATACCTAATTTTTAGAATTTGCCTGAGTTAACAAAATGCCTGTTGTGACACCAACATCGGATATTAGCGGCTAGCGCAGAGAGCGAACAGCAAGAAACATTAACTGCGCCTAACTCGATGTTTTTTAGCGAGAAAAAAGAAGGTTTGACTTAACGTTGTCAATTGTCGTATACGTACTTGCTAATCAGCCAACCTGAACGATCTATTTTTATTTTCCATTAGCGTTAAGACGAGAGACCCAATTACATTAAAACACCGTCGCTTCAAACAGTTTGGTAAACTAAACCCTGACAAAAAACTACCCCACCTCCAATATCATTGTGTGTCAGTTGCATTCAAATATTGCGCTGCCATAAATTTAAAGTTACTACTTCCAGCAATGAATCCACCCAGTGCGTATATATTAATTGGCTGTTTCTGATTAGTTTTTTATGGCGTCATTACAAGCACTATTTTATGACGTCATACCCGTCACTATTTTATGACGTCATTAAAGGGTTGCCATACGTCAGAATTTTTTCTGACATGTCAGGGAATTTAGTGTTGAAATAAAACTGGTTGTTTGTTTATCAACTAATACAATTCTAATAACCTGTACGTCTTGTGGCGGCTCGCGAGTTTGATACGCACCTTAAAGTTGAAGTCAGAAGTAAAGTGTCAATCAGAACACTCTTTAGCTGAACAAACTATTATAAGCTCAATAAACTAAACTCGTGCCCCACACTGAATAAAATATATATGGCCAATACATTTGCAATTTTGAAAACGATATTTGTTAATACAAAAATTTTTAAATTTTTGTACTGTTTAAATAGCTCAACTATTCACAGAAAGTAACTCGCGAGTGCAAATACTTTTTATTGTTTGCAAATATGGTTCATTGTTACGTAACACACTACCAAGTTGATCGTTGTTTAATCGTTCTGTTTACGTTTTTGAAAAGAGTTTTTGCGTTTTGCGTTCTATTTCATTAAGCTCAGTTAGAACTTGTGTTTTTTTTCATTTTTGTACTGCAAGTTAAATGACGGCAAACCTTAACCAAGCAAGATTATATTTAATTTGTGAAATATGGAGTTGCAGATAAACACATCATTTGCCTACCCTTAAACCTACGGTGAAAACAAACTTGTTTTGAGTTGTTTAAAGTCTAGTTAGTATTTGGCTACACACAAACTTTTTATCTGGTCAAGCTGCTGTTTATTAGCCAAATTGCTATAAAAAACTTCTCTTATAAAGATTCGATCTGAGTTTGTTAAGATTATAATTTGTTTCTAAAAGAAAATGTAAATTCACGAGCAGGGGCGCCCGCAGAAAATTTTCCAGGGGGGGCGGCAATCAGGGGCGTAACCAGAAAATCAAAAAGGGGGTCCTGAATTTTCAACTTAGGGAATTCCCCTATTTTTCGTCTGACGTTAATGAATAATGACGTCCTAAAACAGTGACAGTATGACGTCATAGAATGGTGATTGCAAGGCGTGAAAAACAATCTGATCAGAAACAGCCAAATACGCCCAGCAAAAGCGACCACGTGCGTCGTCGACAATCCTGTCAGGCGCCAGCTGCAAAATCACGGTGTACAATCGTTAACTTCAGGTAAAAAAAAAAAACAAGACCGTGAAGTATATGTGATTAATTGTGATAGAATCACACATAATTCGACTATCACCAGCGCAAATTTCAAGTTCCATGAACGAAACGAGCGCTAAATTACAAGCACGTCTTTCGCCACCTGCAATACTAAACAAAGAATGTTTATCCGGGTGTCATTAAATTAGCACAACATCTGCGCCTAGCTGTGTGCCAAGTCAGCTAAATTACAATCTGCGGTTGAGGGGAAATAAGGTGTGTCCATTGCACACTTAGCACGTGGTCTTAGAGTATGCTAAAGAGCATAATTTTGCGTTAACCATAATTACTTAAAAATGGAGAAGGGGGTAAGAACTCCCGCCCCCCTGGATACGCCACTGGGGGCAATGGATAATGTATAATATATTTACCCTTTGTAAGTAATACATATTACACTTATAAATAATACTAATAATCGCATTTTGAAATTCCAGGGGTGGGGAAACTTTGCCCCCTTGTTTTTCATTTTTTAATACAAAAATTACGTCACGCTTTAACCTAACTTTTTGACATCATTTCTGAGTTTTTTTAGTTCCCTAATGTGGAGTTGGCTAATGCAACCGCGGTAATTTTTTTTTAGGAATTTCGCGTTTCAAAACAGGGAGTCGAACCGAAACCGAACCGGAACTTTATGAACCGGTTTTGGTCCAATTTTTTCCGAACCGTAACCGAACCTGAAGCGTTTTATGTAAGATTCTGACGAGCCGAACCGGAACTGAACCCAATATTTTGAATCAACCAGAACCTTAACCGAACCCGAACCTGTCAATAAAAGCGGTTCACTCCAGCATGACGTCACAACCTCTATTTTACAGAGTTACAGAGTTAATCTATGTTATGTTCAAAATTTTATGAAAAATAATGAATAGTGATTACATAAAACCATGGAGTCGAACCGTTTGACTTTTCCGGTTCAGGTTCGGTTCGGGTTCAAAGATTTTTTCGGAATCCGGTTCAGTTCCGGTTTCGGTTTTGAGCAATTTAAAAGTTACGGTTCAGCTCCATTTCGACCATCGCTATTTCAAAACCGGTTCATAAAGTTCCGGTTCGGATGCAATATAATTTGCGTTAAATCTCAAAATGTGGGTCGATAAAAGAAGAGAATAATCTTTAAATTGTAAATCATTTAATCTAAGTTACGTGACGTATTAAAAAAACAGCAACTCGATCATTATTAAAATATCTATCCAATTAAAAAATCAACGTTTTATTTATTCAATATTCATATATTTTTCATAAAATTTCGAACATGGCGTAACTTGACTCTGTAAAATAGAAGTTGTGACGTCATGCTGGAGCGAACCGCTTTTATTTACAGGTTCGGGTTCAGTTAAGGTTCCGGTTCTTTTACAATATTCTGTTCAGTTCCGGTTCGGCTCCTTATAATCTTACAAAACCCGTTTCAGGTTCGGTTACGGTACGGACAAAATTGACCCAAAACCGGTTCATAAAGTTCCGGTTCGGTTCTGGTTCGAATCCCTGCATAAAACGTTAGTTTTTTTATTTTTCAGATATTTCAATAACGAGCAGCTTGTTTACGCCGCGTAACTTTACATTTATTAACACACGTTTTCATCTCATATTGCATCCAAACCGGAACTTTATAAACCGGTTTTGAAAATAAATTTAGTCGAACCGGAGCTTAACCGGAACTTTTAAAATGCTCGAAACCGAAACCGGAACTGAACCGGATTCCGAAAAAATCTTTGAACCCGAACCGAACCTGAACCGGAAAAGTCAAACGGTTCGACTCCCTGTTTTAAAATATGACAACCCTAATCATTATTCATTGACGTCAGACGAAAAATAGGGGAATTCCCTAAGTTGAACATTCGGGACTCCCACACTTTTAATTTTATGGATACGATTCTGGCGCTGACCTTGCCACCCGATTCAGCTTTGCAAAGCTCAACAATTTAATTTTATTCAACAGGAACAGTCCAGCACAGAAACTGTTCGGTAGATTATCATTTGTTATAATTTTTTTGAACATTTTGCTTGCGTCATGTTTGTTACACCATATTTGATGCACAATGGGCAGATTGCATTTTTAATATTGTTTTATTTATATTCTGCATCTACTGTATCTTACATCCTCAATTTTCTTTCCTTGTATTTATTGCCATCTAATGAAGACCTAGGAAAATTAAGATAAGGACTTGTTTAAAGCACTCAGATGTAAAATTATATTTTGTAAGATTTAAGCATACCACAATTTTACTTTAAGTCAAGCTGAACTAAACTTCTGCTACATGTTTGTTTCAAATAAAGCGTCAAGATAACTCAAAACAATCTTTAGGTTCTGGGTAAATTGTCAATATATTGCAACAATAGCCCAGGTTGGAAATATTTTCCCAAACAGTGTCAGTGTCATATACCAGAAGCTACACAGCACCAAAGCGCTAGCACAAAAACAATAAAGTAAAAATAAACGTATTTACGACCAAAATTTTGAAAAAAAATTATACCACAATACTAATACTGGCCTATACTTTCTGAATATAAAAGATATTGTTCATATTCAGTGATAAATATGGAATTTTTTAATCTTTGAATTTTTTGAAAATTTTTCTTTCTTTGGCCAGGTAGGATAGTCTAAAGCGCCGTGGCGAAATTTCGCTCGATTCCATCTCGAATTGAGGATGCTACAGACGTTTAAAAATTATCGCGATATGTTATGAATATTAATATCGGTTATCGTCGATTTAAACCCTTATGCCCCATACTAGTGGCATCGAGTGTGGTATCACTGGAAAGGTGCGATCAAGGTCTACAACAATTTGTTAATTAAACGGTGCGGAATTTTTTTCATCTTGTCATTTATGACGAATATTAATATTGAATATTAATATTTTTCATAATTTTTATATTTTTTTTTATATTCAGAAAGTATAGGCCAGTATTAGTATTGTGGTATAATTTTTTTTTCAAAATTTTGGTCGTAAATACGTTTATTTTTACTTTATTGTTTTTGTGCTAGCGCTTTGGTGCTGTGTAGCTTCTGGTGTGTCATATCAATACGCTGGTTCAATTTCTTGTCTCAAATATTTTTGTAGGTTACATTGAATTATTGCTAAGATTTTGTATTATTTTATGTTTTAGACTTTTACACAGCAGTGACGTGTTATTTTAATTACCCCAAAATCTAATATAAAATGTATTTTGCAATTTTTTTCTTGGGTCTAGAGAATATTTGTCAAAAAAAAAGTAAAACATAAAAATACAAACCCTATAAAATTAGCCATTTTGTGGCCAAATAAAATATTGATATAAAATATGAATATCATAGTGGGTGAGTTTATTGACTTATGGTAATATATTAGGCATTGAATAAAACTTGCATAGAGTCAGTCCTTAAAGTTCGTTTTAGCTCACCTATTTAAATGTTACAAGCGAATTCTTATTTTTTAGGAATCAAAGCAAAAAAACATTGTGCTATATAAATGTGAAATTTGATCAGTAACTTGTGGGTGGTGAAGTGATGTAAAATGGATTCTGAAGCACCTTGGCAACCATTGGGAATTTTGCTTTCAATGTATGGAAGTAGAATAAATAGCAAGCTTCTTTTCAAATATCCTTCAAAAGTTACAAATTTATCCAGAAAAAGTTCATATCAACAGCTGTCATCATCAACATTTCATCTTAACAACCCCAACCATGGACACCTTAACATTGAAAATGCTGACAATGAAAGTGATGTTGACATACAACAAATTCACAGCTATGCTGAGCAACTCCTTGGATTTTCAGATGAATGTCTCGGCCAACTGCTCAGTCCAGGCAATACAAAAATATGTGGCCAAAATTTTGATGTAAAAATTAATGGATTGAGGTTTGTTGGCTTTCCATTGGTCCCAGAAAAAAGCAACCTTGATGGTCATCCAATAAGGTCATTACAGTGTAGCATGAAAAACTCTGGCGATGTTTGTCCAACCACAAACACGCAACTTAGTTCGACAACAATCCTTGCCTTTAATGTTGTATTTGTGGTAAGGACAAATGCAGATTACTCCATTATTGAATCCTACCAACAACTTGCAGCTAAAATAGGCCTTGGCTTGCGCTTTGAAGAGATTCGAGATAAATACTTGACAAAGGAAACAAAAATAATGTTGGGCAGTCATGAGGAATGTGATGCCTCAACAGAGGATGTTCACAAGCAAATTTTAAAACGCAGTTTGCTTGCTAAAAATTTGAAATATATTTTTCATGCCTTATCGAAGACTGGAATTGTTGACTTTTTCTTGAATGAAAATATTTGGATAACGTTTTGTGTTTACCACAAAATTCACAACAGCATGAATGTAGCAGGAAACTATGCTGATGTAAAAATAACAGCTGTAGAAGAAAGTTTGACAAAAATACAACCTTATCATGGTATTTTAGTATTCAATATTAAAAATGTTTGGGATTCTTTAAAACCAGCCAGCTCTTCAACAATAGTAAAGTTTCTCAATGTTTACAAGCCAACAAAGTCATTACAATTAATCTCAACTGATGCAGATATATCTCTTTCCCATGTTTACACTGTTGCTAGACATTTAGTACATTGGGGCAAAGCTTGTGTTATTTACCCGCTTTGTGAAACAAATGTTTATGTATTGGCACCAACAGCTACTTTATGGTTCCTGTCAAAATGGGTGGAAGTATTCCATGACACATTTCAAACAGGCCTTATGGAAGTTCTTTCCCATTTCTCCCAACCGGTTAGGCTTGGTGACCTGCAGCTTCCAATGGGACCATTTTTTGGACATGAGAAACATTTATTGGAAATGATATTTTGGATGTTACAACACAGGTTTTTAGTACAGCATCATACCTATGTTTATTTTCTACCACCAACAAAAGAGACTCCATGCAATGAGAGGGATGTTTATAATCTATTTCTAAGTCTTAAATCTGAGAAATTTTTGTTTGATTTTGGTAATCTGCCTCAGATTTGTCAAACAATTTTACATCATATTCCTGCATCTCATTGTAAATCAGACTTGGGTACTTTTTTAAAGCTGATGCCTTACCTTGACGGAAAACACCATCTGGAGGAAATGATGTATCGAGAGAATATCATGAGGCCAGAGCTTCTCACCATATTAGAAAAATTCAAGCCTTTACTTTTAACTGCTGTACGGGAAGATGAAATTGCATCTGCCTTCTGTATGAGGACTTGAACTATTGTTATGTCAAAAATGTAATAATTTCATTTATGTTAAAAAAAAATCATAATTTAGGCTGGTTGATCGTAATTCTTTTATTATAGAATAACTGTTTTGCAATACTAATGTTTGTATATAAATTAAAGCTATTTAAAAAGCTATCTTTTCTCAAATAATATTTGTTCTCACTATAATCTATATTTTAACTGTTAACCTTAGTAAAAACAGGTTATTATTGTCAACAAATATAATAAAATATTTTTCAAATATAAGTAAACAATTAAACCTATTTGGTTTCTAGCTTGCTGTGACATGCAACATCACATTAGTGGTACAATCAAAAATAAGGCACAGGTTTATTTAACGCAAAACAGTATAGATATATGTATTACTGCCATGATAGCCGGTGTGGGATAATTTAAAGTCCAATGAAAAGTAGTAGGCTCAAATGATTGGTTTCTTAAGAAGTTTGTCGGTAACAGCTGTATTTTCCTTTATATAACTCCATTTTCGAATAATAATCCAAGGCGATTTCCACCCAATCCCACACCATAATTCGTGGACAGGCTCACTTTAATTAAAATTTCTAGACTTGCATGTTAACTCGTTGGCCACAACTGCGGCTACGACTTGTCCTTCGTTCTGTGGGTCATAGCTGGTCCCAGGGATGCTCTTCCGGGTATCGCAGGGCGAAGACTGGGTAGTTCTTCTGCCATCGCAAACCGGATTCTGTAAACTTCTAGGGTCGGTAACTGACGAAGAGCGGAACATTGTGGACGAACTGTCCGGTGTGTTCAGACAGTTCTTTTTATCCTTAACATTATTGTATAACACCTGCGAGCTTTCTACAAGCTTGGAGTATGCTTGTTCGGTTTCTTGTATGGTTTTAGACAGTTGAGAGCGAAATTGTGTCTTAATAGCTAAGTTGTGATTAACTTTAGCAAGACGGTCTGTAGAACTCCGAATATCGTTTTGCAGTTTTCTTTTTTCGCTATCAATTGTGTTTATTTCTTCCGATAATCGCTGTAGTTCATCGCGCATTTGTCCCAACAATTTCAGCACTTCAGTCCCGTACGAATCGGAACACTTTATCTTGATGTTTTCATTCGAATTTGCAGCCATTGTGGAGAACAGCAAAACTGGCAATATCTTTATTTATATTATCCTAGTTAATATACTATAGTTTCCAAGGTGAATATCTTTGTTACGTATCTCATCGTAACAAATGATCCTGCAAATAGGGCAAGTATAGGTTAAATCTGTTTTGTGACCGAACTCCAGACACGGCGATTGCAGCTTGGTTGCATAGCATCTGACCATGGCCCGCCAAAATGCATTTTATTCCTCATCTTAGTTATGATTAAAGTATCAGCCCATTTTTATAAAATCGTTTATTCCCATCGGCGTCATGCTCTCAATTAACCTACTAATGAAGTGAAAGTTTTGGCTCGTATTATAGTAATATAGCTTTATGTATTGAAAGTAACACCTCTCCAACTTGAAATAAACAAACTGTGTGGTATTTTTAAGAATAGTTCTTTGTGGCGTCTCGTTTTGATGTAACTTTGTGACGATTTCTTCGAAAAAAATACTCCCACCTCAAACAAAATTCTTAGATCCGCGCCTGAATGTAATGTGTTTTTTTGCATTTAGCGGTGTTTGGAAAACATGTGGCCTACAGTTAAAAAAAGCGAAATAGGAGCTGGTTGTCCCTTAGCTGTTTGACGCTAAAAGTGTTTTAAATGCGTCAGGTCAGTGCTTTTCAATCTTTAAAATTTCCATCCGCACTTTTTTATTTCGGTAAATTTCCATCCGCACGAAACAAGCACAGCAAGTTTTGCAACTTTTTATTTGTGATATAACAATGAAAGTGTTTGTGTATTAAAACCGTGTGCTTACGCCTTAACCGATATAAAATATATAGCTTAAACTGCAATGAACCACTGAGAGACTACATTACAGTATCTGTCACGCATAAATGAGCGCACCAGCTGATTTGGTGATTACTGTATTACACACAATGAAAAATAAAAATATGCACCATTTTCATCCGCACCGCGTTTGTCATTCGCATTACAATTTTGTTCATCCGTACAAGTGCGTACCATCCCACGGTTTGAAAAGCACTGCGTTAGCTTGATGCTTCTGAACAATAAGAGTAACGCTAAAAAAGAATAAGGCATGTGCGGAACCGCCATTTAATTATAGCTTATTATATATTAATTGCAATTATCTGCGTGATAGTCAAAAAATCAAATTAAATTGTCGTCTTAAACTAAAAAAATTCGCAAATATCTGCGTGATTGTTAAAAAAAAGCAACAACAAAGTGAAAGACACTATAGCAAACAAAAAAAGTGCTTATTCCTGGAAGATTTGCAGATAAAAACTTATAAATATTTAAACTAGGCACAAAAATACTATAGTCATAAGTCAGACTATTAGTGTCGAGGTCTTAAAACTAAAGATTCGGTTGTAACACGTAGCCTACGAAGCTTCAGCAAACCCAATGACCGTGGGATGGCACAACATAACATGTAATAGTGATAGAGGACACAGCTTTAGGACTTCCTACACCTTTGTTAACCACGCAAAATAGCGGGAATAAGGAAAAGGTAATTATTTTACATCGCCACGACAAGCATTCCAGGTTTAAAGCGACAGAGTATTAAATTGGGCATTAAACCGGGGTAACGCCTGATATGTCGTCTAGAACAGTGGTTCTTAACCTTTTTTCAGCCGCGCCCCCCTTTGGTAATTTTCTCATGCCTTGCGCCCCCCTATGAAAATATTTCGACATTTTGCAATTAAATATCACTAATAAAACAGGAAAATAGTGAAGGGTGTTGTTGGTCGCGCGAAGCGCGAAACATTTTGAGTTTTATTTGGTCGAATTGGCTAAACTGCAATCGAAGAGGCGTTTCGCATTGGGCACACAACAAATTGCGCGAGCTCGACACATCGATTTTATCGAGCTGATTTTGATAAACGTGTTGCGAGGGCATTGACTCCACAGTTGTAAGAGTTGTATGGTGTCCAGCGCAAAAAATGTCAAGCGCAAATATTAAACATTGCGTTATCGTGTTTCAAAAGATGTAACGACACACAATACAACGGCAATATTGCAAAAACAATATAGTTTCGCGCAAAAAAAGTTCGACTCCCCCTGTTGCTATAGCAGAAAAAGATTCGCGCCCAGCGCAAAAAATTTTTGCAGTTTTAATGTTAAAGTTGGCAAAAAACAGAGTTTGTATGTAGGAATAATGCCTAACCCAAACGAAACCATTAAAATCACTGCAAAAAGTTAAAATATTGAAGTCGAGCTCGCGCCCCCCCTTAGAATTGCTTGGCGCCCCTAGGGGGGCGCGCCCCCCCGGTTAAGAACCGCTGGTCTAGAATTTCTTAAAACACGCCGCAATATTTTGTTAGGATAAGCCGGTGTGCCGCGGAGCTCATTTACGTGAGCTGTGCACATTTTGTGCTACGTTCGATTACCCAAACTGTTTTGTCTTTCGGAGTCGGCATAGCGTTTGGCCAGTTTGGTTATTGCTCAGAGGTTTGAAAATTTTGGCCCGACATATCTAAGTCTATGTACGCTACTAAGAGGAATGGTTCCCAAAAAGTATGATTACCTAAAACAACAAGTTAAAATTGTAAAATATATTTTTCTACGCTCGCTCTAAAAATTTTATTTTAGAACTGCATAGCAAATAGATAAAAATACTACACAAGGCGTTAAAATTAAACAAAAATGGACGAGAGTAACTGAGAAATCTAAAATATGTGCAGGGATGTACTTCTGAATCATAACTTAGTGGACATCCAATCTCTTAATAACTGTGTCGGATATTGTAACGAAACTGTAAAACAGTTTTAAAAATTATGATTTGAACATGATAATTAAGATGTATTTACCGACCTCAACAAAGTACGAAGAGACAAAGGCTTTTTTCGGTTGCGCAATTGACTCTGGAAATTATCGGTGCTCATAAACAAACTAAATTCTGCAACTCCCAAAGTAGCTGGTATTCAACATCATGAGTCATGTAGTATTATAGATAAATTGTGAGGTCATGGCCTTTATGTCAGCCACTGTCTCTTCACTTCTATGCGATAGGAGTTAGCAACAGTAATAGCTATTGTAAGCCGGCAATTTGGCTTACAATTTTAACCTAATAACAAGGAGGTTGTATAGAAAATATTGCCATTGTCTTAAAGGTAAGACACAAGCTTTAGGTTTTCTGACGTCTTAAAAGGCCATCCCTGGCTTTGATAAATGCCATAATGTCGGCATCGGTGTCTTTGTCCCCTGTTAAAGGTATTGTAGTCGTCGAACTTTCGTCATTCGACCTTGGGGCTGAAGGTGGCCTTGCGAATCTCGCCGCAACCGGAGGACGATTGCTGGTCGATTTTCTAGCCGAGTAACGACGAACTTCGATGTCACTGCTAGGATTACGCCGTAAATCGGTGAGGGCGTTGTGACCGTGATTGAGGGAAGCTTCTCTGGGTGATAGAGGATCGGGAGGTCGAATAGCACCTTCTTCTGGGCGTATCACACTATTTTCCTTTTCCGGCGAAACTGGCGGAGATCTCCATGCTTGTTGTGAAATTCGGTTGCCAGAGTTCAATCTACATTTAAAAAAATTATTTAAAATTATGAAATTAATCAATTGGCAAATTTACTTGAACATATAACAACTTGTTAAGCTCGGCAACTGTATTCAATGTGGTCCCGTGGTAGGTTTTCAGCTGTTTTGGGGGGAATTGCAGTAAAATGTTTCTTTAATTGATAAAAATCGAACCTTGTATTGGTAAGACATTCTTCAAAAAACATCAGAGTTTCTTAAGAATTGACGCAATTCTTTCATTATGGATGACGTTATTATGATGTCGTGTATGAAACTATATTTTTCCTGATTTAAGTCTTCAGGTATTCTTCAAGTTACTTGAAAAGATAGGGTCAGCAGTTACGTAATAGATTTAAATAATTTCGTCCTATTTATTTATCTTATGCTAAATAACAGTATAATTAAGTGTATTATAATATTGTGTCTTTAATTTTAGTTTTCCTACTGTGAGAGGTTTTCACAGTATTTAGCAAAACTTTTATTGTATGTTTTTCACAAATTAAGCAAGTATGACAAAAAATAAGCATAACTTATTTCACTTGTATAGCATATAATTAATGCCACCCCTTGCGAAATAAAACCGTCTGCGACTTAGGTGCTATTTTCGGGTAAAGTTGTTAAAACATTTATTTTTTCAATCAGTTTTGTTTCGCGGGTCAAAAATCTACCGCACAGCGGTACATTTACAGACGGATAAACAAATTTGCTCTATACCTAGTTTTTTGTCTGAGAGCAGCTGTATTTATATTTTATATACATCCTAAATTGGTTGCCCAATTAAATTTAAATAAATCAGCAAATAAAAAAATATCATGTAAATTACCTGTGAAAAACTGGGGATCTCAATTCAGCTTGCGACTGCCACCAAACGTCAAAGTCGTGTTGGATTTGTACTCGCGATTTGTCCAATAAATGGTGCAAGTGGTCAATTTCAACCTTCAATGCTTTCAAACGGCTAAACGCTTTCTTGTACCTTCACATTGGATTAAGGGTAATGAAATCACAGATTTACCGCAAAATCCAAAGTGTAAACTAAAACATATTATTTATTTCGACAAGATTTTATAACATAAAATGTATTTACTTAGCTTTGGCTTCCTCTAAATCTTGCAAAGTTTCTTGTTCACGTTCGTTTTCCTCAAACGAATCGCCGCCATTCATTGTGTTTTGAACAGCAGTTTGACGACGAAGTCTCTCCAACGCAGCTTTAAGGAGATCTGGAATACGAATAAAATAAATGATAGGCACAAAAATATTGGTTTACATCCTTGTTATCTCGTCTTAAACTTTAATCATAAATTTGACCAGAAAAGTGATTTATTGTTTGTTACAGCTGGCATATATAAATATATATATATATAGATTTTGTTATCCCTTTATGTTTTGAATAGGACCCCATGTAACTTAGTGTCACTCTAATAACTTTTTAGAATTTAATGTTTTTTATTCAGCTTACTTATGTTGGTCCTTGCACTATTGACGTCTTTCCCGAGCTGCTTGGCTTCAGTGTATCTGCGTTTTAGTAAATGTTTTTGGTCAAGTACATTCGTCATGCCTGGGTGATCCTGCTTAAATATTTCAAAGGCTTCATGTCGACCAGCGGACATAACAACCTCTGGATAAACAAATTAGGAAAAACATTACAATACCAGCGACTGATTTATGCCAAGTAACCAGCATTTGTGTTAAAAATATTTGTAAAAGAAAGCAGTCAAAGATAAAAAAAAAAACTCTTTTTCTAGTCGCTGTGTTACCTCCAAAGAAAAAAAGAGATACATCATACATGTGTACAAATAAAAAGTAACTTTTTGTGTGTCGGTCACCCGATTGACATTTAAAAAAGATAAAGTCACAAAATTACTTCATGAGGTAATCATAAATAGGCAACAAGAAAAACACCTCACTGCTTGATATTATCGGATTTATTAAAGAACATTGACAAGTTGTGAGGGCCATTAACCATAAACCCGAGTGAATGCTAAGCGACATAAATAAAAAGTTCTTGTAAAGTGTAAATTGGCAAAACTTTTAATTTAAATAGGGTCTTTACCTCGATATTAAGTTCATATTTATACATTAAACACATTTGCACACAATAAATAACATTTTATTAAAGGTAGCAACTTTTTAAAAAAGACAGTGGCATTGGTTTAGCGTTAATGGTATTCTACAAAAAGCATTATAATCGGAGTCGGCCCGATACCTTTGAACAGCAGTTACTAAAGCAAATTAGCTGCTTATGCTATACACTGCACAGAAAATACAGATACACTGTTTGAAAACACACATAGTACGTGGTTAAGAGCCTCGCACGGCCAAACTGCGGGCTGGTTGCCCCCACTTTACTGTTTAGGGGTACCATATTTTCAGCACCCAAAAAGAGGACATTTTTTGGCCTGTAAATAAAACGAAAATATAATTGTTACGTTTGAGAAAAACGTGCCATATCCACACCTTTTTTTAGCCGCGCCCCCCTTTGGTAATTTTCCTATGCCTTGCGCCCCGCCTAAGAAAAGCAATTCGGCATTTTTAATGTATTATCACTGAGACAATTTAAAATAGTGAAGTATGTTGTCGGTCGCGCGAAGCGCGAAAAAAATTGAATTTAATTGGTTGAATTGGCGGTAAATTCAGAAGGCTTTTCGTATTGGTGCACGAGGTGATTTTGACAAACGTGTTGTGAGGGCATTTACTTTATAGTTGTAAGGCTGTGATGTCGAGCGCAAATAAAAAAGTCAAGCGCAAAAATTCACGCAAAAAAGAAAGTTTAAGTCTCCCTGTTGCTAGCCTGTTATCTAATTATATAAAATGGATAAAAAATATTTCGAATGGTGGATGACTTTTATCGTTTATCTATAAGTTAGCAAAATTAGAATTAAATACGGCCGTTATACCTTCGATGATATGAAAACATGCAATGGCGCTCAAAGAGACTTTGTGCTAAAAAAAGTTAACAAGTATAAAACAGCAGATTCGCGCGGAGCGCGAAAAACTGTTTGCAGTTTTAATGTTTAGGTTGGCAAAAACAGAGTTTGTAGAGCGCTGTAGGAGTGGTGTACAACCAAAACGAAACCATTAGAATCATTGCGAAAATAATAAATAATAACTTAAGAGTTCGCGCCCCCTAAGAATTGATTGGAGCCCCCCGGTTAAGAACCGCTGCTATAGACTAACTAGACAACAGTCTGTATGAAATAAGAACATAGCCTACCACACAGTAACACTGATAGTAGGCTAGGCCTACAAAATTCACACCTTTGCTTTATTAATGGGCCTTTTTAAAAGTAAGGTTCTGTTGCCATTTTGCGGGCGCAATGTTTGCAATAACAATCAAGAAGGTAAGGTTGGTTGGGCAATTTGTTGGAAAACCTGTTTTAAACAAGCAATTCAGAATGTTTCATGGCTACAGTATTTTATGGAAATAAATACAACGTCTCGCGTAAAAGTCTTGTTAAAATTATAAGCAAATAACTTGAATGGCGAAAAAAGAGGACATTTGGACATTTTTGAGCGTCCTCGGAGGACCATTCAGTTTTCTTGAGAAAAGAGGACAAATCCTCCTAAAAGAGGACATATGGTAGGCCTATTACTGTTAAATGTAAATATGGAGAATCTGTGCTTAAGATTATTGTGCTAACTGTACAAGATTTTACGTATTTCTAAACAAACCTTTAACATTGTTTTTTGGCCGGTGCGAAACCTCATTTTCCGAAGTCGTTGAATAATCGCCCTTTACGTAAGTTTGTTGTGATGTAACAGAGTGATCAGGACTTGATGAGTTGACGTTTGTTTTTGTTGTTTGCGCAGTTTCTAAAACACGCCGTCTTTCCTTTTTCAACATCGACACCAAAATACCTGATTTAGGAGGATACAATATAAACAAGATACTTTGAAAAGTAAGCTTGCACCTAATTTTTAACACTGATAAAGTGATAATTCGTGGCACTGAACCATTAACGTTTCGCGCTAATTTATTACAACCCTTTTTAATAAGAATACACGTCGTTCCATAGTTATTCAGGCTAGTAACAAATAAGGGTAGTGCATTTTGTGAAACTTACAAATATTTGTCCGAAAACACTTTTTTTGTAATTTCATAAAATGTTTTGAAAAAATAACGTATTCCATTTGACCGCCACCTTTTTAACACGTTTTTTGTAGTTAGCCACCGCCTAACAATTATGGATTATAAAATAAAAATATTTCAATTACTGATTTCGTTGTCACGCTGCTGAAGAATTTCCTTAAGCCGCTGAATCTCTGCCGGACTCAAAGTGTTAACGTCGGTCGACAAGGACTTCGCGCTAGTCGGAACGTCCTCCGGAACAGGAGTGCGTTGTTCTTTTCTTCCCCCGTCTAAATCTCCCCTATCGAGGGATCCTTTTTTAAGGAATCGATAACTGTATTGAATTTTCCTCATATCACCTCCCACATCAAGCGTTGCCTTCAAATCTGGGTCGGCGAGATACACTTTAAGCATTTCGTCTAACCTGTGCGAAACACTGGTAGTTTACTGAGCAGTAAGTTGATATGCTAGTATCGTGCTGTAGTGCCACTATTAAAGCGGATGATTTCAGTTCTATTAAGTATATTTATATGATGTATACGCGATTCTAAATTTATAATTTTGTAAAGAATACAGTATGAATCGTATGACTATAATTTGTCCAATAATATTAGTTTTAGCAGTCCTAAATATAAAAAAACATTTAGAAACCTACTTTGCGAACAAATAAAAAGTGATAAAATAGGCTGTGAGCAAAAATTTTGCCAAAACTAATGCAATATAACATTATACCAAGTAATTAAATAAGCCTAAACAAGTACTTTTGCAAATATTATATCTGTTTGTTAATTCAACAAAAAGACAAAACAAAATGAAACCTTTACCACTTTATCTCTTCTTGTGTCAAATCTTCTGATCGTTGCTCACCCGTGACCATTTCAAGTTCGTCTTTCAGGGATTGCACTTCTTTCTTAAGGCGCACAATCATCTAAAATACCGATTTTAGTGTTAACCACATCACTTTATAACCACACAAGATTCTTTCGGAAAGACTTACTGAAATCATCAAGCCTGGTGCAAACCAGGCTGGCTAGAAAAAAACAACTAGCCTGTGGTTAGATACGAACTTACGACCTCCGGTCGGACCGGGACCGTTGCTCTACCAACTAACTACGCAGGCTCACAGGGGAGCACGCCGGGAAACAATCATAGCCCCCATTGCCTGCACCTTTCGTATATACAACCGCAACTAAAGGCGATCAACAGCCCGTATTTTTAGCAACTGAAACGTACATATACACAAGTATATTCTGGGATCAATTCCTTCTGAAGTCGTACTATCCAAACGATAACGACACCCATTATAAATGATACACAAGATGGCCTCGGAAAGGCTTACCGAATCTGTCAGCCTAATCAGGATTATAGTGCAAGCAAGGTCAGGTTAGAAAAAAACAACTAGCCTGCGGTGAATTGCGAACTCACGACCTCCTGTCATACCGGGACCGTTGCTCTACCAACAGAGCTACACAGGCTCAGAGGGGAGCAGGTTAAGAAACAACCGGACACAAACTGATTTTTGCTGGCCTTGCTTGCACTATAATCCTAAATAGTTTGACGGATTTCGGTAAGCCTTTCCGAAGCTATTTTGTGTAACATAATAGGTGTCGTTATCGTTTGGCCAGTACGACTTTAGAAAAGATTGATCACAGAATACATATTCCACTATATAAACGTTTCAGTTGCACATAAACATTACGATTTTACGTATGAACCGGGTGAGCCTGCAACACAATGTTTCCAACCGGGATGCCGAGGCACACTGGAGTGCCTTTTTAAAGAAACTTTAGACTCTTTAAAATGATAATTAGTGCTTTATTGTTAGGCCCCATCAGTAAATTGTTTATGTACAATTTTCGCAATAAGTCAAACATATTTTACGTTAATATTTTATTAATTGCGACATTACAATAACCACTTTGCAAAAATGCTGGGAAGAGTGCCACAATCTATATATTTTTTCTATAGGGTGTCGTAAGCTAAAAAAAGGTTGGGAACCAGTGCTCTAACACATATACATCAGACGAAATACCCAGTTTAACCAAGCTAAAACAGAGGAATTCACAACCATTATAATTATAAGGTGACTAAAGCCAAACAAGTCACGCACTGGCACGCCTTAAACGATGAGAAAGCTTTATCATGTTTATATGCGTGGGTTTTAACGAACAAAAATCAAACAGCATACACTGATACGCACTTATATAATACATATATATAAATGTTCTACGTATGCAAAAAAGTACCAGTTTAGGATCTAATTCTTCATTGAGTGTAGCTTCGTTTTTAATCATGGCTACCCGCTGAGCAAATCTGCATGTGGATATTGATTCCTGCAAAATCGATGCAAATGTTATTGATAATTAATAGCTATAATAACTTATTTGGGAAATTGAACACGGTTTTTAAGTGTACAATATTTATATTGTAGTTACTGATAAGCTGCTGTGGCCCAGAAGGGCCAGACATCGATTTGCAAAAATGTAGAAAGAGATATTCGGTATTACATCAAGGTTTTTTCTGTCCACAGCTACTGTCGCAATCATAGTCGTCATGCAGTTTCCTCCAAGACTGTCCCTCAACACTGATGTCATCATCGAGTTGCGGTAGGGAATGTGTTGGCGCTTTTTCTCACTAAGGGCAACTATAACCTGTAAAAACGCATTATTGAGATTAAAATGCGGATAACAGGAAGCAATAACATTCAGTGTTGTAAACAAGTCATTTTGAAATGACTTAAATCCAAGTCAAGTCATTTAAAAAATAACTTAAGTCCAAGTCAAGTCGTTTGCAAAAATAAAAATTCAAGTCCCAGTCCAAGTCAAGTCATTATGACAGCAAGTCAATTTCAAGTCATGTCATTGACATAAAAGTAAACTGTTAAACTATTCAAAATGATAAACTCGTCCAATTATAAGCGACAATTTAACTAAAAAAATAACACAAACGCAATAAACAAAATTTGAGATAAATTTTAATGAAAAACACTTAACTTACTCCCAAGTTATTTGACAAAATGACTCAAGTCCAAGTCAAGTCATTTGTCCAAAAGACTTTGCCTGGTGGACCCTTTGCAATTATTTTAATTGTTTGCTTGCAGAAACAAGTTAAGTTGTCAAGGTTCAGTTTACCCATGTTTCTTGTAGACACTAGTGCGGTCACGATTCTTTCTAATGTAACAACTTTCTAACTAATGCGAACGATTCGCTGATAGCAGGTAGTAGAGCAGTGGTGGGCAACGTGCGGCCCGCGGGCCGCATGCGGCCTTTTTCCATTTTTTGTGCGGCCCTTCACCTTCTTCCAGCTATTTTCCCTAAATAAGACTGAGTGTGCACCATGTTGGGACTTTTGCTCTATTAGTTTCCTGTTTGAAGTGCGATGTAGCCCATAGGCTGAACCGCTACACTAATGCAGTTGAACTCGAATGGGAAGCATCTATTACAGGGGCGGGCAACATACGGCCCGCGGGACGGTATTTGACAGCCCGCAGACACTTTCCGGTCCTACATGATAATGTGGCCCGCACTGTTGCCGTTCCCACTACTTGTTTACTAGTCAAATATTAGTAGTGGCTGTTTGTTGTTTTTTAGTCATTTGTTTTGTTTTTTAGTTATTTGTTTAACATCAACGTCGAAATAACACGCAGTTCGGAATAAGATCAAAATAGGACTAATACATAATATTCGTAGCCTAATACCGTCTAAATCGGAATAAGTTATGAACCCTTCGGTATAAAACCTAAATGGCCAGAATCAGGCCTACCTAACCCTAAACCACATCCCTAAGTACATCACTATAACTTCATACCCATGGCCCCGATCGTCCCATATCCTCTTCCTACAGTTTCAAGCTTTATTTTGGCCATTTAGGCCTTGTTCCGAATAATTTAGGACTTATTCCGACAGATTTATGTCTTATTCAGACGATTAAGTTTTTATTCTGTCATGGGTATTACTGCGTATTTGGTTTTGTTATGTCGTTGGTGTTTTATGGTATTATTGAGTTTTCTGCTTTAGGTATTGTTGCTTTGTTCCCAAATTAAATAAAATTTACAATCAACATTTTCCCTTGAATTTTGCCAAAAAAAGTAAAGTTATAAATTTAACAGGGATTGGATGCCCAAGTACCGGTACTTCCGGCCCGCCAAGTACTCCATTTACCATATCAGGCCCGCCGACTGAAGAAGTTGCCCGTCCCTGATCTATTACAAAACAATCTTTATTCATAAAGTTTTACTATAGTGTCACATTGTTATGATAAAGAATTGTTTTACAACAATTCCACTTGTCTAGTACGGTCAAGGTGTAACATACTTTTGACATGCAAATTGACTAAGATGTTATGTATAACAGCTGGTTTTTAATTAAGGCTGTTAATTAAATTGTACAGCCGATCCGTACGATGAAGGCGTCATTGGAATTGTAGAAAAATTTATTTCCGAATTCACAAGTAGACAGTACTGACAAAACTGCCGTAGTTGCAGCCTAGTAGCTCATTAGTTTTTCTAGTAAAAGCTGAAAATATGAATTAGTGTTTATTTAATGTGCGGCCATCCTGTAAGCATTACATTTCCTAACTGGCACTTGTGTTAAAAAGGTTGGCCACCCCTGTATTAGAGCATCATAGATGCTTTGTGATGTAACAAGAGACATAAAAACGCTATGTGATCGAATAATAGAGCATAAACAAAGACTAACAATGACTATAGTGTTCCGCTACATGATGCGTGGACTACAGATGTTTAAAAGATAGACAACCACTAAAATGTATCAAAATATTCGTCAAAGTCATGTTAAAATACTAATTCTCCTAGCGGACCCTCTTAAACTGCTGTACAGAACCCAGTTGGTCCGCGGACCCCAGTTTGGGAACCGCTGATTTGAAATATATGATCTTACACAGAACAACATATGTGATAGTGTTTACGGTGCCTTTTTGACTGAAAAAAAATATTGCAACGTTAAAAAAGTACTAAAACAAGAAAATAATAAAAATAGTAACCCCCCCCAGGCAGCGCCCCTCAGTTTAACGACCCCGGCACTAGAAACTTAGCAAATGACATGCTGTAAATTAAAAGTATACTTCATACTGCTACAAACATAAAATATCATCTACACAAAATAGTGAACGTAAACCTGTTCCAAGTAGTGCAGGGAGAGATTAATGAATTTTGCCTCTGTTAAAAGTTGGCCACCAACTTGACTCTTTGACACGCGCTCGGATCTAACAATAAAAGTATATGTTAGCAAAATCAAGCTAAAACAAAATTTGCTTCGCCTAGTAAGCTATAAGTAAAGCAATATAACTAACATTTCCCACTAGAATAGTTTGCACTTGATTAAACATTGTTATTTATACTGCATTGACAACATGGTTAAAAATATCGAAAAAGGTGAGTTACCCTGCTAAATCGACAAGATGTAGTTTGGATCGTCTTATTGTTGCTGACCCTGGTTGTCTGCTAGTCACATGGATTGTAAATATGCAATGAGAACGAGTAGATGCTTGATTCATAGGGGTCTCAGCGATCATTCTATCAAAAGAACAGACACTTCATTGTTTGGGAGATGTTTATGAATGCATACATAACTTTGTAAATATCATTTTTAGCATGGTTTAAGATTTATCATTTTTTATATATCCATATTATAGAAGAGAACTTATTGAAAACGTAATATTCGTTATCCAAAACAACATTTTGCTCATTTAATTCAGAAACAGCGTGCCCGATTGCGACATACAAAATTATAACAAATGTGCTGCGTCGCTGCGCATTTGCAATAAAATCCGATAAAATAGAATTTTAGGAATATATGAAATTGATGTTTGACTTTCCTACACATAGTAGTTAGTTAAGGAAAACAATAGCCGTATATATTATACGCACTACTATTTATAAGGTGGCATTCTGGCGTAGCACGTGATACAAATTATTTACCGTTCTTGATTGTATTTTTTTGCTAACAAATGAACAAATGTAACGTTATTACACAGTAAAAAAACACCAAACAAATGGTCTACCATTGTGCAACAACAAGTTGAGGTTTGGTATTGTAACCAGCAATTTGTTGCCGCCTAATTGTCAAATGATAGTTATGTTCTACCATCCCTAGTGCGTTTGCTAATTTGGTTCGAGACGTTTTGCCTTGTACGTTGAAACGTGTAAGCCCGAAAGATATATTGGTGTAATGGCGTAAAACTCTTTCAAACAAAATTATCGCAATTATGTGCGACTTTGTTTTGTTAAAACAAAAAAACAATGTTTGGTGTTGTGTAAAAAATGGATCTATGCAAAGTTAAGGTTTTAAGCTCTAATGTTTCGTTAAAACAGGGTGAACATATAACCAAAACGGAGTGTTGTGTATTTGAAATTGAATAAATACATACTCGACTTTATACCGAGCTACCTTTTGTTTAACCACGTCACGCAAAATTAAAAAAATGCATTTTACTGTTTATCTGGGATAAACCCTTGTTGATATTATTTTGGCGCAAGTAAAGCCGCTCTATATGGCTTGCGATAACCTTTTGTTACCCTGTTATTTTCTTACCCTGTTATTTTCGCGATGTGCAAAGTAGATGGACGGTATATACATTATTTGTTCACTTAGGTTACACTTATTAGCCTATGAACTTGCTATTCTGCTTTAATAGATAGATCTCATAGTGCTATGGCTTTGGGATGTCGTATGACAAGCTTGAGCAATATTTTTAAAACTGGACCTCACCCCCCTGAGGTACCACAAGCATATAATATTTTAACTATTCGTCAGTTAAATTTACACTCATTTATGAGAAAGAATAGGAGATTAACAGATTCCTTGTGATAAAAAAAATTACATATTTTAGAGCATTTGTGCTATGTAACTTATTAGCCACGTCTAAGCATATATTGGAGACAAAATGACCTCCCACCAGTGGACAAGTTTTTTGGGAAAGTTACCTGTTAGTATCCCCGAGAAACAATAGGTTTAGAGCTTCTTCCTCATTTTGTGCAGGAAGCACAGATAAATTCTTCAAATGAATGTTCTGTTCAGTGTCTTCCATTAACGCCACTTTTCTGTAAAATTACAAATAAAACAAAAATAAGGTGTTAAAGTTAAATCTACAAACTAAGAAAAAAACTTTCTTTTGAATGAAAAAAACATGTGCAATTTGTGTAAAATTAAAACGTTTCATAGTTTAAAAAAACAAGATATAGATATAATAGAACTATAATGCTGACTTTAAGTAACAACTCACGGAAGATCTTCAAGCTTCGTTGCCTCATGTCTGGGATCCAGTAAATCATAACCATTTTCATTATAAATTTCAAGGTATGATATTTCAGTTGTGTGAATGTTTTCCTTGTCTTCTTCATACTGTAATTTTATTAATGTTACTTTTTTTTGGCGTTATAATAGTTAAACATTCGATTTGAAACACAAAAAGTTATCTAGTTACAAAATGTAGCACAACAAACTGACAAGTCTATTATGTTTCCAATTAGGTTACATTGTTTCAATATTTAATATGATACCAAACTCTCATATATCACCATAATCATTTGAATTAAGTTTCTTAGTGGCAAATGTCATCACACATCTGTTTATACTTACCTTTTGATAAATGTATGACAGTACTCTTGGAATAATTCCGCGGTCACTATATTTTTCCACACCTCCGGTTATAGTAAATGTTTTACCACTGCCCGTCTAATAAAAAGCATGTTAAGTTTATTAACTCTAGGTAATGACATAAAACATATAAAGTTTATTTAACCTGTCCATACGCAAAAATTGTTCCATTGTAACCTGATAGTACACTGAAAAATATAATAACAAATACAAATTGATACTCATATTTGTTCAAAGTAAGCCGAATAAACTAATTTTTACTTACTTGTCAGCAACCCCTTTTGCCACATGTTCAAATACATCATCTTGCTTAACTTGTTGATCAAATATTTTTTGAAACCTTTTTGAATATATATATATATAAATGTATTTGAATTGTAAAAAAGAATATAGAATAAAAAAACATTTGTAGACAGGCCTTTCTACAAAAAGTACATATACATGCACTACAAGGAACAACGTCAATACGTTTGTTGTTTAGTTGATTAAGAGTTTACAAGGATAAAGGAAATATACAAATGTTTAATACACAATATTACTTACTGGTTAGTCTAGCTTAACTATTACAGTTTTCATCACACTACTACAGTCACATTTGTAAGTAATTCCAGTCATTAAGCAATATTTATAATATAAATGGCCTACATTTTTTGGCTTGTGAAAACAGTACAAAATCAATACTTACGAAAAAATGTAGGATTCTTTTTTGTTATTTATAAATCCTTCTGATTGTTCTTTTGGAACAACAAATTCAATATTTGATTTGACAACAGACTCATCTTCATCAACTGAGTATATCTAATCCAAGATAAAATACAGCATAAGTATATATTTATACTGTTTAAAGTTTGCTTCCTTAAAATCTGTTTAGTCATTAACAAGCATGTAGCAAAAGCAATTTACTCATTAATTGGGCTTCATTAGTTGGCCAAACCCTTGAGTGTTGGTCATTGTATTGTATAGCACTTTGTATATATATTGGTGGTACTATAACACCACAGTAGGGTGCATGTGCAAGATTTTATTCATCATAGCAAACTTGCACTACAAAAAATCGGCGCTGGTCTAGAATCTTACCACAACGGACATTATTTGGGTTTGGGTGGGTCAAGCATTATTACTAAATGATACATATGATATTACTTGACCCACCTCATCTAAACGCTAATCCGCACCCTAACTCAAATATTGTGCGCTGTTTTAATAAAATTTGTTTGAACCCTTTGGTAGGATTCTAGACCAGCGCCAGACACCCAATATTGAATTGATTTTTTAATACTTTACACTCATACATTTTAAAACCTTGTTGCACCAATTCATCCCAATTTTTTTACTGTTTATACCCGCAGGATATTGTTCATACAAGAAAGTAATAGTTACATAAAATATAAATCACTTTTGGTGCTGTAATATGATATTTTGGTATTGTAATAACATGATGGCCAACATGAAAAGTATAATGTTAATCATAATATTTAAATTGTTTTTTAAACAAGTGGGCGCTGATGTAGAATTCTATCACAACGCACAATATTTAGTTTAAGGTGAGGGTTAGTGTCAGGTTTAAGTAAGTTAAGCATTATATAATTATACCCACCCGCACCTTAACCCAAATATTGTGCAGTGATTTAATAATTGTTTGAACACTGTAGTAGGAACCTAGACCAGGGCAAACAAGTTTAATTAATTACTTCCAGATCTGTAAATACTGAAATGTTACACTTTGTAAGGAAAACATGATTGGAAATGATGAAAATGTTTAGTATTTAAAGAGGCTTGCACACATACCTAAATAGATCAAGTAATAAAACGTGATTTTGGAGTTCTATTACCCTAGGACAGTGATTCCCAAACTTTTATATTCCGTGGCCAATATTTTTTTTATAAAAACAGCTTATGGCCCACCATGTGCCGTAACCATTTTTGTATGCCCTTTAGCCATCATTCAAATAAGATATATCAACCTGACTGATACAAATATAGCAAAATTGCCTGTCTCTACTTTACGCTTACATAGTCGGACAATTTCTCGCTAAATGCATTAATTCTAACAACATCCAAATATTTATTTTACTTCCGGTTCATTTTGAGATTAGAATTAATTACTCTATGACAACCAACTGAATTTAAAGTAAACTACCGTGCTAACTGCGCAGTAAAAAAAACACATGACGTGAGATTTTGCCTTTATGTATATAGTTCAAAAACAGACAAAATATGAAAAATGGTGTCGTTCCTATATAGTTTTAGATATGCTTAAAATTATTTAAAAAAACGGCGCTCTTTCACTTATGTACGTGAAAAGTTATGCAAAAAAAAATAATAATAATACCGCATACCACAAGCATATTGTTTGGGTTAGGGTGCGGGTTAGCGTTTGGGTGAGGGTGGGTCAAGTAATATTATGTTTATTATTAATAATAACTTGACCCACCCTCAACCAAACGCTAACCCGCACCCTAACCCAAACAATATGTTATTGTGGTATGCGGCATTTAAAGAAAAAAAAATTTTTTTTAATTTTTACGTACAATAGTGAAAGAGCCCCAAAAAAACATACTTAGTTGCAATATTTTCGAACAGCTCGATGGCCCACTGAAAATAGTCTTGTGGCCCACTCGTGGGCCATGGCCCACAGTTTGGGAACCACAGCCCTAGGACGTATAATTCATTCACCAGATGTCATTTAGTTATATAGTGCCATATCTACAATTTTTTGGCCTTACCGCATTTTTGCTTTTCGTAGGCTTCACCCTACAAAATATTTGAATTGTTTGTTTGACCATTTTAAAATCCTGCAAAGTGGGATAAGCTTTTCATTAAATAAACCACTTCTAGTCAATCCTTTGCAGATCGGTGTTTAAAGCGTCTTGTGTTGCCAATGAGTAACTGTTGTTATTTGTGACCACGTGGTGTCAGTATAAAATTTTCTTTAAAAAGGATCAAAGCGAGAAAAATATATTTATTTTTCTTAAGTTTATACAGAGTTCAGTTAAAGAGATTATCAGTGAAGACAATTTAAAAACAAAACCTACCGATTCATACCAAAAATAACAAGTGCAATCTAACGAAAAAGTAAAATAAATAGGATAACCTTCCCGGGCACTGATTTCTTATTCCGACCATTAGAGATCAGTGATGCTGACCCAAAATTGAATGTAGCTTAAAAATATAATAAATAAATAAACATAAAATATGTAAAAATACGGTAAGTTGTAATTCGAAATGTTGATTAAAAAAGTAATAAAAAATTAAGGAATTAAGGGATATTAACCGCCCTTTTTTATTACAAGCACAAACTCTAGTTTGCAAAGATTCAAGCAAAACCACAAAGGTTGTAAAAGAGATCCAAAAACAACTTTATTCAACAAAAGCAGAATACTGTAGTTACGCAAAAAGCATCGTCAGTTCTGCTGATATACTACAAACACAACGAAATACCAAAATTATATATAAATAAAATAAAATGAAACTATTCAAAAGTTTAAAAAGCCAATAACAGAATTACAATACAGTTCAGTAGAGCTGTAAACCAATACTGACGTTAAAATGGCAAAATAAAGAGCTACTATAATAAAAGGAATCACAATGCCTGAAGCAAAACACCGCCAAGAAAACGCAAAGAAATTCTGAGGTCGCGCAAAAGTAGGTCAATGAAAAGAGATGAAAACGTAAGGTACAAGGATTATTTAATAGTGGTTGTTATAATATGCTGAATATTGATGGTAGCTCCTATTTTATTTAACCAAATATCCTCATGAAAGTCCAGCTGGACCATTTCGGGTTGTGCGACAAATGTTACATTGTAACACTCGTGTATTGGGGGTTTTCTTTCTAGTTCATTACTGTGATGTGTGGCGTAGTGTCGTAGGAGGGCAGATTGGTCATTATTGCCTGAAATGTCAAACTTTTTCCAATGGTTTCTATTTGCGGTCCATCTGGTAGAGAATTTATTTTTTGTTTGGCCGACATACTGATTTTTACATAATTTACATGTCGCGACATAAATCCCGTAGTTAGAACACGTTAGATTGCGTTTAAGTTTGATATAACCTTGTGGAGTGTAGAGCTGTTTAGAACAGTTAACCATTGAAGTTTTATATTTTCCATAATTGCCACACAAAGTACACTTTCCACATGGGCCCGACTTGCCTTCATCAATATTTTGACTGTTGAAAGCTAAACGGCGATACTCCGAGTGTTTGCGGGTTTTTATACGTTATAGTTGTTGCAGGTGCTAACTTCCTTTCTTTAATCGCCATCCTTAGTATCTTGGGAAACTGGGAGGGCCAAACTGTGTAGAGAAAGTCCACATGAAGTTACTACTGTTATATCCTCTGCTTTTCTTTTTTCTTTTTTTGGGGGGCCGAAACGTTCTTTCCAAGTCTTTGTGAATACCATTGCATGTACTGGTAACTTGTTTTATATAATGAGAACTGGCTAGTAATGGAGAACTCAGTATTTTTGGCGTGAATCTAAAATTTTTTTACAATACTGCCGTTGTATTGTGCGTCAGATCTTTTAAAACACGATTGAGGCAATGTTTTAATTTTTTCGATTCGGGCGGCGTTTTGCGTGGTTTATATGTAGCCTGACAACCGCGTGGAATCAATACTCTAACATTTAGCAAGGTCATTTAAAAATGCGCTTTATAGTAGTTTTAGGGTGTCTCACTGGTAATTGAAAAATACCGAATTACCGTACTTTTTGAATGATATAGTCATTATTTGAGTGGTGCGCAAGTCACAGGACAATTACCAAAGAGTGGGTTGCGCAGTAGAAAAAGTTCAAGAACCACTGGTGCGGTTGGAAAAATAAGGAAAATACAAACAGATGCATAACTTATCTAAGTATAACACAAAGAAGTGCTACCCGGTATCTAGAAAGCCAAGACATTATCGATAATAGAAGTTATTGTAGCTTTTCGTTGTTTTTGTGCGCTCAAGAATAACTTGTGGCACGGACAGTGTATACATTAACTACACAATTTACGAATATTTTTTGTGTAGCCTACTCAATAAACCACGCCTCATTTAAAGGTAAAATTCAAATTAATGAAAATATTGCCCGCTTTAGCGAAAGATTTGCTTCCATTTCGACATATATACCTACACTTTGACTCCGTTTAGTTTAACATCTGCGTATAAGGTTTTAGTTGTTTTATAACATCGCCTAACTTTGTAACCGGTACGCCATCTTTTAAAGTTTCCGTTCATCTCATTGTGTAAAGTTGTAAACAAATGCCACATCTTTTAAACTATTCGCACAACAAATCGGCTGTATTTCAATTAACAAAACTTTTTAAGAATTTTAATTTTTTTTAAATATTTAGTATTCTCTGACACGCGTCAAATTTCGCGCCAAAGGAAGCTGATCCACGTAACATAGTTAAGAAAAATAAGGCGAACCCATTAAAGTTTAAACTCATGAACATTTGATTTTGTTGGCATATGTTATCAATTTGTAGGAGTATATCCATTTTGCAAACACATCTCTTTCCGAAAAAATCAATTTACTCTCTACAAATATTAAGAATACCATTTGGTGTATATCCTCTCCAATTAACTAATGTGTCCTGAAACCTTTTGCAAATAAATAAACATTATAAAACATTTTTCAAACTACCCCTACAACTATAAGTAGGCCTATATGAAATAAATGTCATTTTCTTTCAGCAAAGTTAATTTAATGCATTTTTTTGCAGTAATCGATAAAATCTTTGTAATTTGTCCAGGGACGTGCAGTCAGGGGAGGCAGGTGAGGCAGTGCCTCACCTGGCAACATCTAGCAAAGCAAAAGTTATATCAAAGAGATGGTTATCACAGAATATATATTACTTGCTAAAGTATAGTAAAGATTGCCCGTTTGAGGTGCTTTTTTTTATGAATTGCTGAAGTCGTACTCCCTCGCGTGGTTTAGTTTTTTTCTATTTCTGTGGCGGGATTCATAGCGAGCCTTCAAGCGGTCAAAATCGTTGAAATACGCAGTGAGGCAGCGCCAAGCCGTGGCTCTCTTCAGTTTACAAAAGTGCCATACACTGCATTATGCGTGCCTTTTTCTTTCGCAAATTCTCTCGGAAAACATCATGAACTATTTAGCTACGATTTGAGGCATGCCTCAATTGTGACGTCCAACTAAAATGGACGAAAATTTAGTATCTAAGCTGAGAAATTCTTTTAAAATAAACTTTCAATCTAAAGTTGAAGTCATAGGCAGACCTGTCACAGATTTAAAAAGTTTGCATTATACGACAGGACAAAAAATAACACGAAACTTCAAAGAGATTGGTAAAAAAGGAGTGGATGTGTTGCTGTCATAGGCGTAGCCAGGGGGGGCACAGGGGTCATGGTCCCCCCAAAATTTATAAATATTGTACTCTTAATAATGATTTGTTTTGTAGCATTGAGCAGTACCACAACAGTGGATAACAGGCATGCAACACCTTTAATTGTCATGCACTGCAACGTCATGAACGACGTATAGTTATTATTATGTTTGGTATACTTATTAATGTAGTTTTAATAGTTTCTAGTCATTTTGTTTTTGCTCTCTGAATGTTTTTGTCGTATTGCGCTAAAACTCAGTCAGTTGCTGCTCAAAACGGTTTGCTAGCATATTTATTTGTGTTCGATGCGCAGCTCATACAATGGCAAAAGTTAAACCAAAAAAGTTCAAACTTTTTGCCCCGCAAATTTTCGGCTGGCTACGCTACCGGTGGCTGTGCTTTAAAAATGCGCCTTTTCAACTTTCCTTGTTTCTTGTTTTCAATTTTCTAATAAACATGAAAGCATGCTGATAATTTTTTTTATTTTTATTAGTTCTATACATTTTTCTGTGGTTGTTAAAGAAAAACGTGACTTGAAAAAATTAGTGCCTCACCATCTAGGAACCTCACCGCACGTCACTGAATTTGGCTATTATCATAAACAACTTGTACAACTAGAAGTTTTAACAAAATAAACGCACTGTTTGAGTTTTGCCCATGAAGTGTGCTGCTAATAACATTTATCGGGTCAATGACCTTAAACCTAGCCAAAAAATATCGCGATAAATAACCTTGAATCGATTAATGTAAGCATCTGTTTTAGGAGTCTAATCACAAGCTCTTTCTTAAGTTAAAAGGTTAAGCTAAATATAAGGTATTTTTACTTGCAAACGAGTTCGACAAAAAACTCATTTTTTACATGCGAGTTCGACAAAAACAACAGGTTTCTTGAGCGTATATTGTGTTAATTGTGATGTCATCTTTGAGCATTTTCATTCTTCGGCCAACAAAAGTCATTTATGCGCCCCTGGTACGCATGTAGCCCACTGTATGTGACCAGCAAACATTAGACAACAAAATTGTGGCCCACGATTCTGTCAACTTTGGGTCACCCTTCTCTAAATTGTAATTGCCTGAACTGTTAAGCAAAACACTCATGACTCCACCCGTTTGGCTTTAACCAAATGAGCTAAATAACGAAGGTTCTAAACCTAGCATTTATTATGACAAGTATATAGGCTACTTTAATGCAGAAATACACGTTTATGAACAATAACGAATAAGAAGTTTCATGCATTTTCGATAAATAAAACGTGATGATGAATAATTATTTACAGGGTGAAAAATTAAAGATTACAATAATAGGCCATGTGTGGAGTAAAATATTTTATGCCATGCCGTTGTGTTTTAATTTCAATAAGTGCAATAATGTGCTTATGTTTGGTTACATTTATTACAACACTAAACCGCAGTGAGCTGCCTGTTGAACATAGGACATGGGTATAATAAGAAAATAACATAAATAAACACATTATATACAGACAATGATCATTATAAAATAACACAGAGTTAATTGAGTGCTGCGTCGCAAAACATTATATTATGTTATATGCGACGTTCTTTTATAAATGTAGATTTGTTTATTATTATACAACAGGGGTGGCCAACCAATCAGATACCAAGAGCCGCATTTATTACTTGGTTAACCGCAAAGGGCCACCTTACATTACACACATGGAACGAGAAGAATATTACTATATTTCGTGCTCACTCTCACGAAGCGATCGCACAAAAGGCGAAAAAAGTGCATTTAATTCGTTAAACAGACAAAATTTTAATTTAGAAGGAGACGCGACGCATTGAAGGAAGAAATACACATTTCTCGATATAATGTCATTTATCAATTTTATTTGGGCATATTTTCCCCGTTTATCTTGTTTCAAACGTGTTACTCAAAATAAAATGGCCTCACGGCGAACAGTCTGACACGGAAGAGGCAATATTCCATAACTTAACCAAACGAATTCGAAACATTCTAAAAAATCAGAAGTGCCACAGTGGTAAGAGCCGCATGCGTCTCGCGAGCCGCGTGTTGGCCACCCCTGTTATATTGGCTACATTTGTTAACGTTCTCTACATTTGTTAAGGTTTCTCAAAAAAAAAAAAACAGTCAACCATAAAAATGTGTTTTAAAGATATACATGTATAATATCTTACAGTGGTGTAGATTGTGCTTTAATATGTATGCTAGTATGGTAAATAAGGAAAAGAAAGTACCGCGTGCCCATCGGTAATAATTTTTTTTAGTAGAAGTGAGGCACTTAGAGGATATCTGGTTTATTCTTCGATTACTTCATCATCACTATCTGGCTCGTACTCGACTATATTTCCATCTGCGTCAACGTAATTACCATCCTCATCCATGTAAATAACTTCCTCTTCGCCGTCATCACTATACTCCTCTTCCACAACTTCAACCTCATCCTCGTCGATTGGATTTCCATCAGCGTCCACTAAATTGCCATCTTCATCCTCGTAGACAATCTCCTCATCCGAACCAATCTCTTCTTCCTCAGAATCTGTGACGTAAATAATCTGATTGCCATCCTCATCGAACTCGGCGTCTTCATCAACCTCTATTTCATTGCCGTCTTCATCCACATAAACAACCACCTCCTCTTTGTCGTATTCCGAATCCTCCTCCTCTTCCTCGTATTCTTCTTCTTCATATTCTTCCTCGTCCTCATATTCTTCTTCTTCATATTCTTCTTCCTCATATTCTTCGTCTTCCTCATATTCTTCTTCCTCGTATTCTTCTTCTTCCACATATTCTTCTTCCACCTCCACATCTTTATCATCTTTGTCATCGTTATATTTCTCTTGTGTAGGCGCCGTTTCAGCTTTAACAATTTCAACTTTCGTATTTTCGGCCCCTCCGTCCCTATCTAAAACCAAAAGTGAAACTACTTGTTAATTAGAAAGTTAATATCTGTATCTTGATAATAAATTGCAAAGCCAAAAAGGTCGAGTAGATCGACAGCTTCTTGATTAAGATGTTACATTATCAAGCTACATTACAGATCCGTACGTAGTGTACCTAATATCTGTATCTAATAGTAATTCAATAAAGATAAAACCACTATAAATTGATAGCAATTGTCTATGCTAGTCAGAATTGCAAGCGATCGATTAACAATCCAACAAAATAACCAAATGCTTTAAGTATTAAGAAAAATCTAAGATCAAGAAAAAAATAGAAAAATGTATAGATAATGTTTTTCGGCGAGTAATGTGCAAATCCATAATATTTACAAATGTTACTGAAAAAAAAATTATACCTTACTATAAGCATGACCCCCAATACTTTTCGCGTCAGACTATATATAAAGTTACCGACTAAATCTATAAATCTAGTTGTCCTCGATAAACCTTAAAATCCCCAGATCGAACGGTGTTTTATTCCGACGTTGATGTTATTATAATTTCTATCTTATTGCTCAATCCAATTTTTTCTGTCTTAAAGTTCGTAGACTCTATATAGAGCCGTAATAACTTTAGATTTAGACCACAAAGGTCTTCAAGACATAGTCGTTTTTCCCTAAGTCCTGAATAAAGGCGAATTCTGAAAGATGAATTTATTTTGGCCGGGCCAGCTGATTTACAGTTTAGTATTGTTAAACCTAAAATTAGGGTTTTCTGATTCCTGAAATTAATAAAAAAACACCAACTAACAAAACAATAGCGTTTCTAAAGTCAGAGTCAAAGCACAACGTTATCAGTTTTTCAAAGAAGTTTTGCCTATGGGAACCTTTTCTTTTTGCCCAAGAGGTTTTTTGAAACAAAAATGGGCCACCTAAATTGCTTTTGGTTTTGCGTTACGCTCTCAAAGTGTTAAAACAACCATAGGAAATTTAGGTATTTTTCGGCGTTACAAAGTGATTTATATCAAGTAACCTGGTAAATTAAACCTACATAGGTTTCTACAAAATCTGTTTTTAAGACACTATGAGTTTCGGAAACCATAATCAAGAAACATTCGACCTAAAAAACTTCGATGTAAACAGTTTGCCTCTACTTGTCTTGTTATAGGTTAAGTATATTAGTGGGATGTTGCTATACGAGCCAAAATCGCAAAATTTCTCATATGCAATGATAAATATAAAATATTTTAAACTTTAATATTTGTTTTTCTTTGGCCAGGTAGGCTAGCTGAAGCTCCGTGTAAAAAAATCGTTCAGTTTCATCTCGAACTAAACATGCTATAGAAGTGTTTAAAAATTTTCGCGATCACTTATGAATATTAATATCGGTTACATAAATTAATTATATTTTCAGCGGGTGTTAACAAATATTTTTCTGGGGGTGAGGTTGCTGGGGTTAGTTTCTTTTTTCTGTGTGGTGGGTAAAAAAATTTAAATGGTTATTATCCGACGAGTGCTGAGAGACATCTTTTTAAGAAAGGTCTAATTTTTTTAGAGGGGGCAAAAACAATTTTATTGAGACGGATTATTATTTCTTGAATTTTGGAAGATAGTTTTTAGTGTTTCTCTTAGGGGCCTTAAATTAGGGAATGAAAATCTATATATATATAAATTTGAAAGTTTTTCGGCCGGTCCACACAATCACACATGTTCGCCGCTCGGTCGCTGACACGAGATCTTAAGGAGACAGAGCAACGTAGCTCATACTGCTCCCTCTTAAGCGAGACGCCAGGCGAGGGGGTAAAATAGAAAAAAAGTCGTGCGCTCCAAGAAAGAAAAAAAATTGTCTCTTTCTATTGGAAAGTCGCGCATCTTAAGCGAGCGCCGTCGCAAACCGGTCACGGTTGAGTAATTTTTATTTTCAAGGATTATTTATCATGCATGACGCAGTTTGGTGTCGGTATTATTTGTTTGAATATTACACAAGTCTAAACAATTGCTGTTACAACTTAAAGCTTAACGTTTGTTAGTAATTCTGAATCGATAAATGCCGCGGGTTTTCAGCATTACAAATCAAATCAAAGTCATAACATACTGATTGTACAAAAATAAGATTTAATGTTTCCAGCTTAAGACTTATATGTTTAAAAACTTTTTGATGTCTGTTAGTGCGCAAAATATAGGTAGAGTTTGCAAAATTTCGCATTTAATGCGGCGGTTTTAATAGTAGCAAATTTTTGTTTCAAACGAGATTTTACTTGCGTTGGACGCAGTATGGCACCAGGTTACGTATTTGCATGAATATCACGCAATGTGAACAATGGCTGCTACAACTTAAGGTTTTACGTTAGTGAGTGGTTCCCCATCGATATATGTCACTGGTTTTTGTTAAGTAAAATATGTTTGACGTGATTAGCCGTTGGGTATTTACTAGTCGTTTTATTTCAAATAAGCACATATTATTCGCAATTTGTTTTAACATAATGTAAAATTTTAATTTCGAAATCACGCAAATAAATGCGTTAATTATAACACGCGATCCGATTAAATGCTGCTTCCACACAGGCTATAAGGTGTGAATCTAATTTTGGGGAAGCATTTAGTTTCAGGCACAATCAGCGAAAAATTGTCAAGGGACGACCAACATATATGCTGTATAACAATTAAAGAAATTAAAATATTTTATTTAGGGAAAGTTAAAATGTTTACCAATTTACACACTATTTAGCACTCAAGCCAGGACATTACGCTATCCGTAACATTACTTTTTAGTAACTTGGTAAATTACCTTTTTAAATCATCGGCAATAACACGCGACTCAAGCCAATGACGCAGAATACAGCATTATATGTAATAGTTATTAAGAGGCCAGCTTGATGGAATCTTTACATTTTGTTTAACCTATAATTGAGAATGACTTGATCCGGGGAATACCAATTTTATTATGGACACAGCGCCTTAGGCAATATGTGGCACCTAATAGTGTTGCTGCTTTCACATTGGCCGCATCCTACTTAATTGTAAAAAGTATTTACCCGACGCATTTTATTCACAATACGGACATTACTTTCGGTTACAATTTAAATTACTCAGACAACCCACCCTGAAAAATTAGGCCCTGAAAAATACCCCTTGACAAAATATAGAACAACCTCAACCCCATTAAGTTAATTAGTTGCATTAAATTATTTTGTATTAGGCCTACATTAAGTTTATTTGCAGTTTTCAATATGCGTCCCGGATTTACGTTTCTAAAAAATGGCAATCCAATTATGCCCCATACCAGTGGCATCGAGGTTGGCATCGAGGTTGGCATCGCTGGAAAGGTTTGTTCAAGGCCTACGCCAATTTGTTAGTTAAACGGCGCGGAATTGTTTTTATCTTGTATTTCATGGCGAATAATATTAGTAGTTTTTTTTTTGAAATAATTTTTTTAATATTTATGAAATATAGATCTGTCTTAATGTCGTGGTTTTTTTTTGCCATTGAAATTGTAGGACAATATTTTGTAGTTTGACTAGCTTTTGGTGGTGAAGTAACCATTTTGTCCAAGAGAGTTAAAATTAAAATTAAAAAAATGGATTAATAAACTTTACATACCCGATAACTCTTCGCTAGCATCTGAATACGCATCATCACGTTTTAATGTTAGCTGGGAAGAATGTGCTTCATCGTATTGAAAGTCTGCATAGACAAATTTATTGTTATTTTAATATTTATTCCCATCAAAGGTTTTAAATTTCCGGATGCTATTTACCTTGGGGAATTAGTTGTGGCTGGGCTTGTAGTTTCTGTATCTTCTCAAGCATCTCGGCTTCGCGTTTGTAGTCTTGTTGTTGTTGTGCTTCTCTAGCATGCTTCCTGTAAGTATGTATGTACTTTGCCCTGCACTTCTTCCTCCATTTTTCTGTCAGAACCAAACCCTCAGCATTTTCTTCCTCAGTCTCCATATTTAAATTAGCTACTTGGTTTGAATCAAAAAGATCATTTACACTGAATTTTTCACCAGTTTGCGAACTGTTAGATTCATCTTGAGAGAAAGATAAAGACTGGGTTATGTTAGGGGCTTCCTTTGTTTGTTCCGTCTTGACGTAGCGTTCCTCTGATTCAGTTTCTGGCGTAGTGGCGAGACTTTTGTTTAGTAGACTCTGCTGTGAGCTTAAATCATTGGGTTCCTCTATTTCCTCGCTATTAGTTGTGTCATTTTCTTGTGTCACACCATATTCCTTAATTTCCTTATGGATTGTTTCGACATTTGTTTTTGTTTCTTTTAAGTATTCATCATGTTTATCGCTAACTAGACATGATTCCGTTTCTTGTTCTATACCGACACAATTATTTTGCTCTTCTATTGTTTCGCCAACATTTTCAACGTTCTCCAAATGTTTAGTTGGTTCTTCCTGCCTAATTATATCATTTTGATTGATCGCGGAAAATTCATTTTCTATTTGTTGGTTTTTATTTTCTGTTTCCCAAGTAGAATCGTCGTTATCAATTTCATTTTCTTTTAAATGCTGAGTTGTTTCGTTTTTTTCTATATTAATATCTTTATCATTTTGATTAATTGTGTCTTCAGTAATTTCCTCTTCTTTCGCTTGGTCAGGGTATGCTACGATAGAGGTTTTCTCATCGGAATCGTAAAAAGTATTCTGTTTCTCTTCATTAGTTTCATTTTCGCCTGCCAGACTGCTAGATGGGCTTTCTTTTCGCTCACTGGAAGCGACAGTTGCCAGCGCAGGTTTTTCCGTCACTGTTTTGTAGTCGATATTTGAAGATGTTTCAACCGTTTCCAATTCTGTTTCACCTTTTTGATACTCTTGAATCTTCAATTGCTGTCCAGCATCATCGGTTGATTCCTGAACATTTTCGTCAAGTGTTTGCTGGACATCATTGTTGGGATTTATCTGTTCCGTCGTATGCGTTTCATAAATAACGTCCACATTCGTGTTATTACATTTTTCATATTGTGACTCACTGGGGGTATTGTATGGAATGGTTTGTATTTCAGTATCTGTGCTATGTGAACACTGTTTATTATCAACATTAACTTGGCCCTCAGACAGCACAGTTGGCATAATGTCATGTTCTTCTTCATTGGTCGTTTGTATTTCCAATACTTCTTGCGATTCTGATGATGTGTCTTCGGTGGTACTGTTTTTATGTTGCAACTGTTGCTCGTGTGTGGGACTATTTACTTTACTGTTTCGAGGCGAATCAGATTGTGTCAACCCCTTCTCATTAAACAGGTCTGTGTCACTGGCTCGTTCAACTACAGTATTTTCATTTTTAACTTCCTGTTCGGTATTTGACGTTATTACTTGGCCATAACAGGTATCGTATGGAATGGTTTGTATTTCAGTATCTGTGCTATGTGAACACTGTTTATTATCAACATTAACTTGGCCCTCAGACAGCACAGTTGGCATAATGTCATGTTCTTCTTCATTGGTCGTTTGTATTTCCAATACTTCTTGCGATTCTGATGATGTGTCTTCGGTGGTACTGTTTTTATGTTGCAACTGTTGCTCGTGTGTGGGACTATTTACTTTACTGTTTCGAGGCGAATCAGATTGTGTTAACCCCTTCTCATTAAACAGGTCTATGTCACTGGCTCGTTCAACTACAGTATTTTCATTTTTAACTTCCTGTTCGGTATTTGACGTTATTACTTGGCCATAACAGGTATCGTATGGAATGGTTTTTATTTCAGTATCTGTGCTATGTGAACACTGCTTATTATCAACATTAACTTGGCCCTCAGACAGCACAGTTGGCATAATGTCATGTTCTTCTTCATTGGTCGTTTGTATTTCCAATACTTCTTGCGATTCTGATGATGTGTCTTCGGTGGTACTGTTTTTATGTTGCAACTGTTGCTCGTGTGTGGGACTATTTACTTTACTGTTTCGAGGCGAATCAGATTGTGTCAATCCCTTCTCATTAAACAGGTCTTTGTCACTGGCTTGTTCAACTACAGTATTTTCATTTTTAACTTCCTGTTCGGTATTTGACGTTATTACTTGGCCATAACAGGTTCCAGAATCTTCTATTGTCGCAGCGGGCTTAAATTCGTTTTTCTCTAAGCAATCTCGAACTTTAGACTTTGATGAATCTGCCGTTACCTCTTCAGTTTCAGAAATATGTGACTGGTCTTCTTTTATCATTGAAACTTGCCTATCACTGTATTCCATGGTTAGATAGGTGTCCGATACTTCCTCTTTCCTTTCTGCATTAAATGATTCTGCAATGGATTTTATGTCAGATTGATTTCTTATTTCACGTGTCTCAATTTCCTGGATTATTGGTTCGTTATTTGCGGCATTCGTATTAGTTTGGTTTAGTTGATGACTGTCATCCGAAGCATGTTTATTTTCTATGTCAATATTTTGATGTGATTTGAGTTCTTCGTCCTGCAGTAAATCATTTCGTTGTGCTTCATCTTGGCTGTTTTCTACAACTTGTAGTTTTAATTCAGACTCCTCTTCATCATGTGCATCAGAGTCATTTTCAGAATCAGGGATAACGTGGTAGGTTTTGGGCAAGGCGAGCGGTTTTCGTGTGACAGAATCCAAAGCCTCATCTAAACGACTTTGTCTAATTTTCTCCAGTTCTGCATTTGGTTCCACGTTAGCCTGTTGTAGCTGCTTAGAACGCGTCCTAATGGACGGGGCATTTCTGCAAGATTTTCGAATAATGCGTTTACTGATTTTTCGCACTGGTCTTATCGTTTCAGACTCGTTTTCTTCCTCATGTTCCCCTCCCTCTTTAAGATACGCTCCTAAATATTTTTTTCTGTACTGGGAAGGTTGTCCAGTTGACTGGTCATCGACTGCAGTTTTAAATGCTTTAATTCTTTCAGCGAGTGGAGCAGTGTGCCTTGCAGATGCCCGGATTACTCGACGCACTGAACCTTGCTTGTCTTGAACCTTGATGTACTTTGATATTCGCAACTTTTTCGGACGACCGATGGGCGTTTCTTCCCCAACCTGTTTATCACTACTTTGCTGTTTTTCGCCTGGTAGCGGAAGTAATGAAGCAGAATCCGTTTGTTTAGCTTTGGTACGACTTGATACTCTTACTTTTACGGACCTTCGAAATTTCGGCTTTTCTTCTGTACCCACATCGCCGGTCTTCTCGCTTTTATCATCCATTTCATTGCTCGCTCCTATAAGAAAGCAATAGTAGAAATGTTCGCATCTGATTCTTTAGTGTAGTGTTCTATCTACAGCTAAATTTTATGCAGTAGGTTGCAAACCTCCCGTACTTTATTCTGTAACATATATATTTATTGGGGATGTTCAGATTTAACTTTTTTTTGAAAATTTATGCTTCCTGCTTGATTTCCCATTATGTGTCACATAAAAATCAGTTTCACAAGTTTTCAAAACAATTGGACAACATTTAGGGGTTCCGCAGGCACCCCAAAGTTACCACACTAAAATTGCTAAAATCCGGGACTTCCCCTAACACGATACTGTACGTTTTTTTTAAAGAAACCTTGTAATTTTTATATTAAACAATGGCAAGAAAGCCTCACTAATCTATTTTCCAGTTTTATGTAACTCAAAATGTATTCTTAAAGCCCCTAAAGCCCTACTTTACCCCATTTTTAGAGTTGTCATTTGATTTATCACATATATTCAATAAAATACATTTTATCGAATTATTTAAAAGCTGTTTATGATCGCCTGTGATCTTCAACAGCCTGTAGCAAGCTTGCACGTTGCTGAGGATTGTCATTTAACATAGCAGCATAATCAGTGATTATTATTTTTAACAAACACATGGTCAGCATGATCATGGAACTTGTCCATAATCGCAGCTTTGTTTTAAGACAAACAACGGCTCCATCAAAGCAGGTTATGACGCCTTAGAAACGGCATGCCTCAGGGATCAGTTCTGGCTCCTTTGCTGTTTAATGTTTATTACAGTGATCTGCCCGCCACAGTCTCCAAGCATACGCTGATGACTTGGCGATCTTGCATGCTGAAGGGAATTGGCGCAGTGTTGAGAGGACTCTTAGTCCACCTCAATAACAAGGAAATTAAACGTGTATTGTCCGTCAATACCAATGGAAGAACTTTGGATTTCCATGTCTACATACCTCGCATTGCATCTGGACAGGACACTCACATTCCGACCCTGGCAGGCATCTAGCCCGCTGAGCTTCGCCCCAGAGGAGCCACAATACCAAAGGCTATTATCCTCGAGATGCTCCTTTATACCAGCTGCACTCAAATCACTGCAGAAATGTGAAAGCTCTGGTGTAGGTGAATGGATGGCCACCAAATGGAACGAGGAGCAAGATTACCCCTCTCCACCACTATTGTCCCACCACCTCTATTCGAGCCTAGACTCGCCTTAACAGGCTGAGAACAGGGGTCGGGCGTGCCAGGTCTTCCATGAATAAATGGGGCTTCTGTGACTGAGGTTTGGAGGAACAGACTGCAGACCACATAGTCTTACGGTGCAAATATATCACCAACCAAGTGGGACAAATGGTCTGACAATCTTGGACGATGAGACTATCCGCTGGCATCTCGACTTCTGCCCGGACATTTGAACTGGAATAATAAGATCGTCCATACGAAAGAAGAAGACAATCAAGCAGGTGCAACACACAGTACAAGGTGGATGGGACAAGATTTCTATGGCCAAAAATGTTTATTTTTGCCTCATAAAATTAAAAGTTATACCACTTTAGAGGATTTGATTGGCACAGATTCCTGGTTTATTTTACGCTACTCAATCAGATATGTGATTGGCCGACGCATTCTCCCGATTCATGGTGCTCATAATGGGTACAACGAGTTAAAGTCTTCATGTACTGTTAAAGTTGTGAATGATGCCGCAGAAAGAGGGGTTAAAAGTAAACACAGATTGTGCTGCTATATTAACCGACAATCCACAGCAACAAACAACTTGCTACAAGCTGTTGAAGATCACAGACAATCATACCCACATTTTCTAAAAAAAACCTTGGCTAAAAAATAAAAAAAGCTATTCATTGATGTTCCTTTTTACATTTTTTAACTATTACATTGGTATACTTCTGTTATATTCCTTCTTTATTCACTGTTGATACTTTGCTTTTCATAATATACAATTTGTTAAAATATATTTTATTGTACATATGTGATAAATTAAATGACAGCTCCAAAAATGGGGTAAAGTGGGGATTTGGGGGCTTTAAGAATACATTTTAAGTTACATAAAACTGGAAAATAGATTAGTGATGCTTTCTTGCCATTGTTTAATATAAAAATTACAAGGTTTCTGTGTTTTTTAAGAAAAACGTACAGTATCGTGTTAGGGGAAGTCCCAGATTTTAGCAATTTCAGTGTGATAACTTTGGGGTGTCTGTGGAGCCCCTAAATGTTGTTTAATTGTTTTGAAAACTTACGAAACTCATTTTTATGTGACACATAATGGGAGATCAAGCAGGAAGCATAAATTTTCAAAAAAAAATTAAATCTGAACAACCCTAATATTTATATATATATATAAATGTATTTATAACGAAATTTATTTATAAATATATATACATATATAAATCTCACGTTCATCTTGTTTAGCTGGTGCCAAACGAACTGATCTTTTCACTCGTCTGATTGACACCGTCCGTTGCGACGCAGTTTGGGCAACGTCACCCGGAGCCTCAGCAGAAGCGCCAGAATTCCCAAACTTAGCGATGCGTGACATTCGTAGCTTTCTTGTTCTAGGAACAAGACTGTTGCCGCCATCTTCCACGGAAGCCGCAGGAAATACTTTATTTGTCTCGTTTGTGGAAGATTCTTCTTTCTTGAGAACTCTTCCCACTTGGGATGCACGAATGCGCCGGAACTGTCCATGCGCAGAGGGCGAAGTTTGCGGTTTGTCAACGCTTTGATTTTCGACGTTTTGCTCACTCGGTCTACGGATGCTTTTAACTTTAATTCGACGAGATACTTTTCGAACCACAGTTTTATCTTCCTCTTCACTAGGCTTATCGCTTGCATCCTTTTGGCCAGATAGATAAGCCCGTCGCCTTGTTGAAAGTGATGTCTTAATGATCCTGACCGATTCTCGTTTAGCTCCCGATCCAGTAGCAAGTTGAAGTGTGTTTGATGTTGTCGTTTGTTTGCTGTTTGGCGCAGCTGGATGACACAAAATAAATGAATATATTTTTATATTTGCCTTTAAACAAATATTAACTTTGCAAATTTGTTGATAAACTTACCCATTTGTTGGAACTTTTTCCGCATTTCTATATCAGATTCATCCCTGGCGATTTTCCGAACAGATTTTCGTATTCGTACAGATTTCTTGGGTGCTTCTTTTGCAGATAAACCAGGATTCTCTTTTTCCAGGTTATCCATTCTATCTTTGACTGGTGTGCTGTTTCTCATTGACTTTCGCACAACTCTCCGTTTCTATAAATTTCCCAGAAACATGTACATTATCTTTACAGTTTACCAGGGTAATAGAAACACATAGACGTTCTTTGGTTTTAGTTCAAATCTTATTTTCAATTTAAGTAATTTGCCATGGCCCCGGGTTCAGGTTAAATACTTGACTAATATATCGACCATGTTTTTTGTTCAATTTTTACTTTTAATGTCGCAAAATACTTGCCAAAGCTGGCCCTCTACCTAAAACCACTACGAAAAAAGGCAAGATTCCGGAATTTTAAAGTCTAAATAACGACATTCATAGTATAAATTACCAACAATTAGACTATTAAGTTTTTGAGTCACACGAGGCAAGATGCCGTGGAATGCATATCGCATCGCCTTTTGGCTGAAAAAATGGATTTAAGTAAAGCGACTTAGTATTAAACCAGGGGTTCTTAAACTTTTTTTTACCACGTACCCCAAACATTTATGGGCGGCTCGCGCGGACCACGGAAGGCAAAAAAAAATTAAAAATTACGTCATAAATTTACGTCACAATACAAATCTGCTGATTTCTATCCAAAAAATGTGAAAGTATATTCAGTGCAAAACCGTATAATATTAATTAAACTCTATCGTTTGATAAATTGATTACTTCCTAAATATACTAATATTTCAATTGGGCCTTCATGGAGCCCTTAAAACTTGTTCACAGACCCCCAAGGGGTCCATGGATCCCAGTTTAAGAACCCCTGTATTAAACGAACGTTAAGATGTGGTTTCTTCGATCAAACGCCATTGTCATCCCCTGGTTTATACCTTGTAATATAGTTTAATTATATTTTAAAACAATACGTCCTGTACCCATTAACGAGTCATCAAATCTGTTTACTGAGCAGGAAGTAATGACGAATTGATTAATGGTGAGTGTGCCCAAGTAGCGCGCATCATGGCGTAAAAGAAAAAGAAAGTAAGAGTATATAGCTATTAGATTTTGTTTAAAGATGCAACTTTTTTAATCACTTCTGTTGTCAAACAAAACCAAAAAAGCTACAGTAGTCCAATAGCTGGTTTGGTACCTGTGATAAGAGTTTGCTTCCATCTCCATCGGAAGCGCTTCCTGGCTTGTTGCTGGCTTTAATGCGCTTAGAAAGCACTCGGGCACTGTTTTTGACGTTAATAGTTGATTCAGTGGCATCTTGATTAGCTGTGAAATAAATATACGCAAGAATTAGTTTAATTAGAATTGCTTTATTGTAAAACACCTGCAGAGTAAAAACATCCCAGAAGTCACTACCACTAGTTTAGCATAAAAATGCAAAACAATGTAGGAGCAATATTACTCTGGATGTTTCGAAGTTTTTGCAAATCATGGTTTTGCGCTTCAAGATGGTTTAATTTAGGTTTGGGTGTGATACTATCCAAATATAGTTAAATGGCTTCGGTTTCTCATATAAACGGTGTCGGTAAAAAAATCTTAGTTGGTTTTTGCTATGAGCGGAATTGATTTTACGGTTGAAATGTTCGTTTAAAGTTGTTTCATCTTTTCTGCCATTCACACCATTCTCACCAAATGTAAACCCACCTAAACAGTTGTACCTTTACTGTGGCCTTTGTTATACGTTTACTGTGTAAAACTTGCATTACATTTCAAATATTTAGGATTAGCTAAACAATTTGGAAAGCATATTAGGCAACATAACGTTTTAATACGTGAAGCGCTGTCGCCGTGGTGATAGTGAGATTTATGGCATAAATAAAGCAGGAATACCTTTTACGGGAAAGAACTTGGCATATTTTGTATTTTTACTTGCTATTTGTTTTGTTTAAATTTAAACTGATTTGTGCAGAGAGAAATATACAGTTGTTAAAATTTGTTTTAGTTCATATATAATGTTATTTATTAGTTAGTGTCAACGCGATGTTACATATGTAATTGTTCGTTGTGACATAAAATAATTGTGTAATTCCAGATATAGTTGTACTGGTGGAAACCTTTGTTGTAGGCCTATAGTATTTTTTAAAATATATCTTGCGTAAATTTGTGCATTTTTTACTTACTTGGAGATTCCATAATATATAATAATCCGGATTTGCTGTTGTCGAATTAAGATTTCAGATTCTTCAAGATAATTTGAATCAAATCGGTACAGTAACTATCATTTTATTGAGGTGTTTGTTAGTTAAGCAAGACCAATAATTTATAATTTAATGCTAATCTGGTAATCGTCGAGCGTATAATTAAAATACCTAGGTTTCTGTCAGCGTTCTTGAAGAAAAATTACCTTTATAGGGTCTGTCAATTAACTTATGTTAAAACCTATAAACTGCTCAGCATTCTCGGCTACCTTTATTCTGTCCGACTTTATGAAAACAATATCAGGCTGGTAACTTTAGAATGCCTGTAGTGGGATGAGACAAAGATGACGTGCTGCTTGTTCCTTCCGGACCAATACCACAGAGTGCTTGAATCACAAGTAGCCTTATGCACGAACTCCTAATAATCTGTTTTGAATAATCAGCGTCACTAAGCCTGTCTTGAAGTCATGTGACCAACTTCCAACGCGGAAATAACACTGCGTGGCTCAAAAGCTTCAGTTATTGGTTGAGCATTCCATTGTTTTTATTAGCAGTTAAAATAAAACAATCATATTTTAATCCGACAGTTTTCGATGCCAAATAATTAATTAATTAATTTTCTACGCAATGTCTTGCGAAGAATTTATATTATCTCTTCTCCGATAAGGTTTGTCTCGAAAAAAATTATTTAACCCTTTTAAGTTGAACTGTTTATAGAGTATTTTATGCCCATACGGAAGTAAGGATTTTAAAATTGCAAGAATATAAGATTTGTTTAAACACGAGATATTTGTGACTTGAAGATTTAAAAACATGAGATAACTATAATTGTTTGTGAAAAGTTCATGGGCGAATCTAGGTAGACCTATTTTCTTTCAAGAAGAATGACAATTCTCGGAGATGGCGTGACAAATATAAGTCATAACGTCACGTCACGATAGGTAACCTCGCAAATGCATTTATTTGGTGAACAATGGGATTGCTCGATATAATGGTATTTATCAAGATGATTAAACAAAATTGTGAGGGCCATTGGTCCCACATCTGCATAACTTCATAAAAGTCCACCAATCGCCAAAACCTTACCATGACTTTTTTAACGTGCCAGTTAGAGAGACGTTATGAACGGCGCCATTTTATACTGGACTAAAAAGCATAAAATTTTACTGGGACTAAAAAGCATAAAAAAATTAAGAGATATACTCTCTACATATTGATATGTTTACGGATGCTGTTTTTCTAGTTATTGGTTCAAATTTTACGATGCAAATTTTGCACAAAACGATGTTTTTTATCTGTCTGGGTGATCCTATGGATAATTGAGGCAGGGGTCAACGAACTTTTTTGTGGATTGGCAAACGCAGATAACTGTACACGTTAAAGGCCGCGGGCCGAATATAAAAATTGAATTGGCGTGTTTGACTTAATTATTATTAACAAAGAAAACATCCACAATTATTCATTTTAGTGAGCTTTATAAAATGTTCGTTTAGTTTGTACATTTCATCAAAATTTAACCTCGTTTGTTATGTGTCAAACATTCCTGCTAATAAACTATTAAATAACCTTGTTTTAGGGAATATCCCCCGGGCCGGAAAAATTAAACCGGCGCGACTTATTTGGCCCGCGGGCCCTATAGTTTGGTGACCTCTGGTCTAAGGGCACCCCTTTGCTGGCTCAGGCAAAACATAATTACGTCGTGTTATCTTGCTTGACATAAGCAAAATATATACACGTCATATCATCCTAACCTTTACTTTATTTTTATTTAACATAAAAGTGTTTGTAAACAAATTAAAATAAAATTCGTCTAAATTTTACAATTTATTGTCACAATGACATTTAAAAATAATACTAGTATATCTACAACGAAGAACAACAAGGTAAGATAAAATAACACTGTAAGTAAAGAAAAGTGCTCCGTGAAAATCTTAAACAAGCTTATTCACGCTAAAAACTGCCATATACAAAAAATGTAGGCAACAATTAATTTAGCTTAAACGTTATTAACGCTATTAAAGACATGCAGACCTTACTTTGCAATCAAGTTATACTTGCCAAACAGGTCAAATTACACATCGGATTTGCAACTATTATGAACCGCAACAAACATGTACAGCAGTCATTAGAGTAGGTTTACATTCCAGTACATGAAACCGGAGCCACAGTCACGACCGACGAAGCCAAGTTAATAGCGCCACCACTGTTTGGTCGAAGTTTGAGATAATCGCCACGGGAAACGCCGGAGGGTGTGTTTGGACACGACTTCGATTTTCGATCAACAACTAATATCGCCTGGAAAAAACGTTTTGGGCTAAGTTTTTTCCTGGCTACCGCAGTCCCGGAGTCACTTGTATAACCCAGTGAGTTTTGCTTTTTAGAACTAGCTGCATTTACCGCGGTATTATTTGTTGTCTCTGAGTTGTTTTTGGTGTTTTTTTTGTCTGCTTGATTCATGATGCTCGCCGTGTTGAATTCGAAACATTTACCGATCTCCATAGTAGGGGAATCTAGCGTTTTGCACAACTCTTCAGCTTCCTCATTACCTTGAGAAGAGGTCTCCGCCTTAATATTGTTGTTAGAGTCTAAATAAAAAAATAATATAAAAGTGAAATAGATATGACGTGTGACAATAAAATGTATAAGCGTAAACCTTATTACTAAACCACAAAATTAAATCTAAAATTATAATTTTTACCTGTGTCCTTTGCCTCACAAAAATCTCCGGTATTCGTGTGGTTCTCCGGTAATGTAAGGCAAGCAGGGGGTGCGGAATGTGACGTTGTTCTTTGTAGCGAGGGTTTCAAGTCCGCATTATGTTCTAAGTTGTATTGGTCGAGATTATCACTTTTATCTGGTCGATAGGTTGTTATGTATTGATCAGTTGAATAACTTTCCATTTCCTCTTCGGTCTCTCCAATAACTTCTTCTTCGTCATAGTCTTCTGTGATGACAATCAGCTGATCATCGTCCTGATAGGTATCAGCTCGACTCAAGTGCTTAGGCTTCTGGAAGCACATAGAGCTGTCATCTGGGGAATTTCTGCAATCGGCATCGCTAGAGGAACTGCGCTCACTGACATGGTAACAGTTCTCGTTATCCACTTCATCACAATGGAGGACGTCTTCTAACGATGAGGAAGAGACAAAAGCGCTTCCCGTGCTCTTTTTGTGCATTCGTTTAAATCTCCATTTAGCGGGCATAAGATGTTGGTGGTTGGGACTCGCTGGTAGCGACGTGCTTCCATCATTATAAGCCCGTTCTTGTTTCTCTCGCCTAAAAGATGGACTGCCACAGACATAAGTTTGTGTAGGCGCTTCAATATCATGATTATAGCGGCTCAATTTAGCAGACATGGGTGACATTGGATCACAATAAGATAGTTCACTGCGCAGGTGATTTGCTGACTCCATTTCGCTGTGTCGTTTTCTGCTGGGACTCGTGGAGTCAGATAGGCGAAGATTTCTGAAGGGCGACAAAGACAGAAGAGAAGATACAGAAGAGGATTGACGAAGTGAGGACATAGCAGGTGAAGATGTTGCAACAGTTCTTTTATTACTGCTAGGGCCGAGCAAAGACTCCATGGATAATGCTATAAACACAGATTTATGTTTGTTAATTACTATATATGGTTGATGTTGTTAGTGCACAAATAAAACGTAAATGATTTTACCAGTCAAAAAACTACTAATATAGTGATGAGTAAAATATTATCAAAATTTAACTAATATAATCCTTTCTATACGCATATATAAGCTGGATAACAAAAATAGATTATGGCAAAATAAATTAATTGTAGGCCCTATGCCAAATAAATTCACCGTACTAATAACAATTAACATTTGTTTATACCTGCTCCGTTCTTTATTTTTCTTTTGGAAGTGCTTAAGTTCAGGGGCTCACTTTGCTCGTCTGCTTTGTATTGTTTACAAGCTTCAGCTGAAATAAAAAAATGTTCATTTTTTAGATTTATTGCTAGGACGAGGTATATTTACCCTTTTCTAGAAATAGAAAAAATTATTATTTCTTATAGATCAACAATAAAATACTGATAGATCAACAATAAAATCGCGGGATTTTAGAGTCGCTTTAGAATATTTCAGGTCCCCCTATTCCGTATATGTACTTGTTTGATTTAATTGTCTATAGCAGTTGTCGGCAAACTTGTTTTGTTGCGGCCCAAGGTGCTTTTCAGGGCTATTAAAGGCCCACTGAGTAAAACCACTACGAAAAAGTGGCGGATTCAGAATATTTTATTTTAACATGAAATATAACACGGCGCCTTGGTGCCCAAAACACTGCCATATCATAATGTAAAACAAACAATAAAACGAAGAATATACGCGCAAAGCGCGAAAAAATTTTCAATTCTATACATTTTAAGTTGGCAAAAAAATATAGTTCGCCAGGCTCCCAGGACCACATTTGGCATGTGGACCTTTCCAAGCTGAGCCAATTTAAAAATTTTATGCCACACCAACTTTTAAAATAAGGTGCAATGAATGTACGCCTATCACGCGGCCCACGAAAAATGGTTCTGCGGCCCACAGCCGACCACTGATTCATAGGTTTTGCAAAATTGCGAAATTATTTTTTCTCATTCTTCGCCTCATAAACGTCGCCTCATAAATTACATTGGCATAGTGTGAAGTAAGCCCAGGTAGGCTAAAAAATTAGATAAAGAGGGTTTTGGTACGATATGACATAGAGTTGAGTGAAAAGTTCCTTTAAATGTTTTGTTGTATTTTTTTACATTTTCTGGGCACCATCACGCATATAGTCCCAAGGCCAATCAGACATTATATTTAAATCCGATCTACTTTTGTTCCTTTTTTCATTGTCTTGAGATCTTGTTACGTCACCTTTTCTGGTAATCGACCTTGGTGGCAGAATAGGAAGTGTAATGTTATGCTGATTACAATTCCAAAAGCCTAAGTTAATCCATATTTATTTCACAAGGCCCTTTCGTAAATACATGTCTTCGTGTTTTCTAAAAATCATTGTTTGTCGCTGTAGAGTTCTTATTAGGCTTACATTGCGGGAGACATATTGCTGTAAGAAGGCCTTCTATGTTGTTACGGAATACACAATTAATTTCTTTACTACAGCGACCTCTCAGTATTATATATATTTTTGTTTGTATTTTAACCGAATCGTAATCTTGGTCTTAGGATCAAGAATATCATGTTAACCGAGCAGTCAAGTCAAGATTTTAGCTGCTAGTTTCCAAAAAGCTTAATCTCAAACAAGGGCGTTAAGCTGGCTTGATTAAACTTAGCAGATGCAACAGACACAATTTTCACTAATGGTCACTTGGTTGGGCAAAAAAAACACAAAAAAAACGAGATTTGGCAAAATAACAAAAAATAGAAATTTACTTTTATGTAGAGACTGTGATGTGGTTGATAAGCCTTCCGATGAAAATATCAAAACTATTTTTATTCTCCAATATCTCACAAATTAATTTCGAAAATTGGAAAGACATTTTCGGCCTCCGGATTCCCAAATTGTTCTAAATCGACTATACCACTTTATGCCTAAAACAAATGAGTTGACCTGGGTAATTCAAAAAAACAACAACTACTAGGTATATAAACTGCTCTTAAAAAAATATAAACGCCATTTTTTACCAGGGTATTCGAATATCCACTAGGGTATTCGAATATCGTTTTTTATTACCTGTTGTTTTCTCTTGTTTACCTTGCGAGCTTGCAAACTCATTTCGGTAGTGTTCAGGTCGTTTTAACTCAATAAAACCGTTGCGCGTTGTTTGAGAGCTGCTGACACGTGTCGTACCTTTAAATAAATAAAAGTTTGATAATATACTTCATATTATTTTAGGAATATAATAACCAATGTTATAAACTAGTCATTTGGCCATCTTTTATTTCGCAAGTTTTTCGACAAAACAAAAAGTCAAGTTCCGGTCTAAGTCTAAACATTAAAAACATACCAAACCAAGTGAAGTAAACAAAACAGTTTTGTTTTATTTCATATTTGTTGTTAATTAATTTTCTAATTAAAGTAATAGTTCCAATACCAACCATACGAAACATATCAATTAAAAACAAAATATTTTGAAATGTAAACAGCTTCAACTTTCTACTCTTGAAAGACTGACTGTGGCCGGTTATCGAATCAGCTTGGGAACTAACTATCACTATTGTTGTCAATAAATCATGATATATTTGCTAAACTAAGCAAACTTTAATTATTTACTAAAACGAAAAATATGACATAAGACTTATTTTGAATCTTTTTTCTAGATACTATTTCAAATTTTGTAGCTTTGTGACGTAAAAATCAACGTTGTAATGACTAAACTAAAGTCAATAACTTGATTTAAGTGCACTTAAGTCTTTTGGACAAATGACCTATCTTGGACTAAAGTCATTGTGTTAAACAAGTTGGGTTTAAATGACGTGTTTTCATTCAATTTTATTTGAATGACTTGGTTTGAAGTTGACTTGTTCTATTAATGACTTGACTTGGATTAGGACTTGAGTTGGTATTTCTTGCACAGGACTTGAATTTGTACTAGTCCAGTGGTTCTCAACCGGGGTGCCGTGGCACCCTGGGTGCCATTTCTAATGCCCAAGGGTGCCGAGAGATATTTGAGAATCTTTAGAAATCTGACTTTTGCTCAACTCTTACAACTTTTTGTGTAAAATTAGAGTGGAATGAATCCGATTAAAACTTCCTACGTTGTGCAGAGTGGATGTGTGTTGTTCCAGTTCCGTTTATTGTCACATTCTAGTGATTTACCTACGGAAAAATCTTATAGGAGTGCCGCAATCTATTTAATATTTCTGAGGGGTGCCGTAGGCTATAAAGGGTTGAGAACCACTGGACTATAGGCTATAGTCAAAAAGAGGGCCATTTTTTTAAATTACGTCACTAAATGTCGTCATACAGTGAAGGCGCAAACCGGGCACCCTTAAAAAAATTTCCAATTTAAGTCAAAATAGCAAATGTCGAAAATATTATGTTTATATATATATGGGCCGCTAAGACCACAACAAAAGTGCATGAAACTTTTACTAAGTATTATAAATCGTAGCCCACTTTTATCTGGTTACATAAAACAAAAGTATTGAATTTAGTTACTATGTTATACTAACTAACTGTAAAGACTAACACAGATTTGCGCGAAATACGATCCTTACGACGCGTAGGCCTAAGCCAAGAAAATTTCCCTGCAAGAGAAATAAAAATATGAGAATATAAATAATCGTATATGCTCGGTTATTTGGCAAAACGTCAAATGTAAAAGGCAATTCAGTCCTCAGTTATCGCTACGCGCACATGTCCACATAAACGCACCTTAACGCACACACAATCTGATACACGAAATGCAATCTGATACACGAAACTACGCAGCCAGGTGGAGCTAGAGCGCTAGGCGCTTTACAACAAAAAAGACCAGGAAGGATTGTGTGACCTATTTGCAACGGGTTTTGTTTACAAGTGTTTTTAAACCTTTTTAAACGGCGATCCAAATACAAAGCATTTAGTATAACAGCAAAGCTTTGGCGACCGACCTCTTTACTGGACTTAACTGAAAAACAAGCGCTACAGCAATTTTGCTTAACAACTGGGAAAACATTACGTTTGTACATTTCAATTTATCTGATTTGACGATAGTACAATTGTCAATTGGTATAGGATGGGATCGGTAGTAATTTCACCTAAAAGAATAAAATACAAAGTATCGGGCATCGTAGCCAAGGTCTATACCCCTAATTGGCCGAAAACATAAAAATTTGCCGAGATGGCGTCGCAAAAAATAAGTTCTAAAAATCCTACAAAATCGCGCGAAGTGTAAAAAAAAGTTTTTACATGTTTGTAAATTAAATCGGAGCGTATTATACTCTTGTGCTGTTGATATTTTTATGACATAAAATAATCGCTCGACTTCGGTATCACAAAGTTCCGCATGCTGGCGCAAGCGTCCTCTAAAATCGTGCAAGAAAAAGAGGTGCCCAAATCCAATGGATGTGGCCACTGTGGTCTTTGTGGTCATCACGGCAAATTACAAACAATGGTTTTTCCCACGAATAAACTTATCACACAGAGTAAAACCATAAAACTACATCAATGTATAAACTGTAAAAATTTCGGTATTTACGTGGCGTCTTGTGTTATATGTAATGAACAATATGTTGGCCAAACTAAAAATTCGTTCTCCACCAGATGGAATAGCCACAGAGGGACGTGGAGAAGCTTTTCTTTGTCAAAAGACGGGGACAAAGCTGCTCTTTTAAAACGTTATGCTTCCTATCATGCCCACATTTTTGCTTCCAAGCCACCTTTATGTAATTGTTTTAAAGTGACTTTTGTAGAGCAACCCGATGTCAACCAACTCGACCTGTGTGAGGACAAATGGCTTAATCTTATAAATGCGAGCATAAACATCCAAAAAATGATTTTACCTCGTTTTAAATAGTGTTTTATTTTGCTGTTTTACTTTGTTTGTTTAGTTTTCTCTATTTGCCCTCTCTTTGTTATTTTCCATCTCATTGCACGCTTTTATCTGTCTTATCAGTTTACGTCGCTTTACTGATTGCATCGTCATTTAGTTGCAGCAGTTGCGGCTTGCGTAGCGCACCACTTGCCTAGAACAGTTGGTTTAGGTTTTTATTAGCGTACTTCTTGACTTATGTTGTGTTATGTTTTTAGATACTGATGATGCTTTATAGCGAAATATGTTTATCTTTTTATAACATACAAACAAACTGATTTTCGGTTTACTAAGTTTTGTACTTAGTTTAATCTTTACAATTGATGTGCAACCAGAATCGTTTGTTTTCACTATTCGGATTCAGGCAGATTTTGCTGTTCGAAAGAATACTTTAATTATATCGACTTCGGTATGAATTTTTTTCTCAAAAAAAAAATCTTGCTTTAAGTATTTAAATTGAAAAAGTTTAGTTTTGGTGCGCCATGAGCCACTACCGGTTCCTTATGGGAATCAACCCGCATAACAAATAACAATTTAGCGAATTGGTTATACGTACTTCTTATTCTTGCTGTGTTGTTTAGTTCTTCTGCAGTAGGTTTACGAAGTTCCACCATGGGAATGTTTATTCGATCCCGGCTCGCATCCCGCGATGATCTATGAAACGCTGAACAAGGCAAAACATTTATTGTTTCCTTTTGCGACAGAGGAATTATAAACGTGAAAATGAAATATATTTCCGAAATTATTTAAAAATATTGTAGAACAGGAGGGACTTTTAAACTCGTGGGTTCGCCACTCTAGAGGGCGTGAAGGGTTTCAAAGGGGATGCAAAAGACTCTTCGTGAACAAAAACTTTGTTTTTAATTTGCTCAACACAAATTTCCGTGTTTTACTACTTTTTAACCTGTCTAATACACATTATTTTATTTCAATAGTTAATCTATTCCCCTCAGTGATATTAATCTTGGTTTTAAGTCAGGGCTGTGGATTTGGAGTCGGATTTGGGACTCGGTACTCGAGTAAGACCACGTAATACTACCCGAGTCCCGAGTCCGACATGCGCATGCGCAGCAATTAAAATTAATATGGCCGCCAACTGAAAATTCTAAAGGTAGAATAGCATATGGGGGTAGAACATTTTCCAACCATTTATTGTGAGTGAATGCATTATATACGAGACCCATATGAGTGTATTGTTGAATATCCACGGTATTTTAGTTACGTCAATTGGTGGAATACAGACTGTAGAGTCAGGGGCGGACGCTGGACACGACGAAAACGCACATTTGACCGGAGTCGGACTCGGGTTGTTTTTAACCGACTACGCAGCCCTGCTTTACTTTAATGTTTTGATCTCCATTGACCTGATATGACATAGTATACTTAATATAAACACATTGTACGCTGTACACCGTACAGTGTTATTAAGGGGAATTGTACCAGGACATTCCTAGAAACTATTTTTTTGCCAATTTTCTGTAGAATTCCAATATTACATTTTTCTCGCTTTGGTACTTTTTTACCGTTTGAAGATTTTTTTCAGTATAAAGGCACCGTACATACTATCACATATGTTGTGCTGTGTAAAATATGATTTTCTAAGATGGCAATGAACTTACTCCTAGCAATCTGCAACTCCTAATTGTGACATAATCAACAACTTGAATGTGTTATAGATGCTGGCATAATGGCATTGCCAAACTAACGTTTAGTTTAGAATCTATTTAAACTTTAGATTAACAAAACCACAGGTATCAAACACAAACAAGTTTCGCAAAATTTACAGACTCTACATTTAAGTATGCCTACATCTTTGCAATGTTTAAGGGTTTCTATTTATCTCAAAACATTGCCTGTTTAATGCTGATCATTGTGGCTATGAAAGATCATTCGCACAAGGGGTCGTGAGTTTTGATAAATTGTCAAGGGGGCGCCCCCTAAAAAAGAAGAACCCCTGTTGTAAAGAAAACCATTTGTAGACAAAATTATTTACAAACGTACCTTCAGAAATTTCAACCGTAGAACTAAGGTGTTCAGTACTGCTTGGTCTCTCAGGATTGGGTATATGCGACTCTTTTTTATAGGCCTGTTAAACATAAGAAACACGAATTTTAAATATTTTCCCATAACAAAATGTCCTACTACAATTCGCTCTTTAGAAGCCAATATTAATTTAAGAGGGAGTTTTATAAGCAATTTTCCCACTAATGTGGATGTAATTCAGGGCTATACAGTGCTTTGTTGACGAGAACCACTTCCGGACTGTTCCACTCCAGTCACGCCTGACACGTCACGTAATACTCGACGCATGACAAGAGCTGTATTCCGGCCGAGCAGTATTTTTAGCTGATTTTCCAGTTTCATCTTGTGTCTGGCCACGTGAGCGGCACAACGTTAACAGCATGTCTTCCCCTACATTTGTAATACGCTGGTTGTTTAACCTCTATTTTGCTTACCTGTCTCACCCCGAAAGTTGTAATTGGAAGACGCATGCTCTCCCCAAACTTAATCGTGTGTAAATATGCCAATATTTTTTTTGATTAAGAATAAAAATATCGTACATGGCTGTAAAATCATACCGAAATCAATCAAACCTTTTTAACTTGTCAAAACTATAAATTTGGATTAAAGTTAAAACAAGCCACGTCTATTTGTTGCCCAATAATATTTTTATTTAAATATTGAGTCGTGCCTGTATTTCGTCTTGGCGAAATGAGAAGGAATCGCTGTCGTTGATTTGAGTTTGTCGACTGTTGTAACTCGTGTGATTATGCACCACACCGTCCAGTCGGATTGGTGAATCTGTCAAATAAATTAAGAATGATTTTACCATAACTGTTGATGCTGCAGTAGCCTACTTATCATCACAACTACACTTTGGTTTACAGCTCTAAAACTCTGTCTGCAGTGAGATTTACTTCCGCTTTGAGCTCTAGTCACGCTTATGCGCGCAGAGCGCACGACCGACGACCGTGCATTATTAAAGCGACTTGTGGGAGCCAGAGAGAGGTTCTATGCTAATGGTCGTCAGCTGACAGCGTAGGTCAATTCAAATTTGAAGTTACACTACGAATTTTCTTTTGGCATTTTGGCAGACTAAGATTTTTTGAATCATTGTCTTGCCAAAATACAACACAAAAGTTTAAACTGCAACTGACGTGAAACTTATGTTATAAATGAAAACATTAAAAACATATTCCTTTTTAATTAATCCTGTGTAAGGGTAATTTGTGTAAAGGTACTTTGTGAGTAAGGGTATTTGTAATAAGTTACTTTGTTTCAGTCTCCTTACTTGTTTGAAGTCTTGCGAAAGCCGCTAGTGGTGAAGAGGTATAAGGTAAAACAGAATAGTCCAGAGACAAGTCGTGGTAACGAAATGGCGAACCGTATGTCTTGTTGTAAAAACGTGAATCTGTAATCGACAAAGACAACATAAGTATGCATATCGTAAATTCTGACCTGTCAATACTGACGTGTGGATATTTCGAAACTAACTTGCCCAGGCGCGTACAATAGGTTTTTAGTTTGTAGGACATACATATTTTTTAGAAAAGACGTCACGAAGTTACGTCTCCCTAGCTGCCATTTGTAACTCTGAGACTTGATTTCAGCCCAAGTCAAGTCATTTGTTCAAACCATTAAGTAAAGTCAAGTTGTTTAAAAATGAGTCATTGAAATATAGTCACAAGTTATTACAAAATGCTATGCATAGTTTAGTTTAGGAAACATATCACGAGTGTAGCATTATTGCGGTTGCCGTAAGTTATTTCCTACTGTGTTCACGTTAGTTTAACCTATAGCCTTACGCAGCGACTATAAAGATCCCAATAGGTGGTACGCGATCAAAAACGTTTGAACCACTTCTTCATAGTGTGAATGTAAAGCGACCGTCCAGGTATGGTGGAGGTCGTTAAGGTCCCCACGGCTAGCTGGATTTTTCTAGCCATATCAGCCCTCGAAATACCATCGTAAAGCTTTGAATGATTTTGCTAAAAGCTTTTCTGAAGGCACCCAAAAATGATATAGCCAAACAAGTTCCATTCAAATTACGTCCAAACGTGACGTGATAATTCAAGTATTTTTTAAGAAGCGTACGTGTTATAACAAAGGTTTGTAACTGCAGTTAAGTTATTTGCGCGCGCTAAAAGAAATGCGTTTTCTCGGGTTAAAAAGACAATACTTCTAAACTAGTAGGAAACTCCACCATGTGCGATTGTACGATAAATACCGAGTAAAAAACAAACGACAAAAAATTCATTTACAAGGTTTTTGGCGGGAATTGCATTTTATTGAGTCTGAGTATCCAAACGATATACTTAGTCTGAAAAGACTTAAAAATGAGCAAAACGTAGGCCTATTATAAAATAGAAATAAAATGAATATAATTTAAGATTTAATATAATTCAAGATAAAAATGTTGTGCGGACATCGTTCAATTGTTAACCTTATTGTTATTTCAACAGCGTACACAAAAAAAAAAAAAAAAAAAAAGACAAGCAAGATTATTTGTTACTTTAAATTTAAAGAAACAAGGTATTTACCCAAGTTTTTTCAAAAATGTTTTCAATGAAAACAACTCAATTTCTTCATTTTATTTGCCTTGAACGACTTCAACAAAATTAGTTTTTTTTGTGCCAATGACTTTAATTCAGTCAGAACAATTGCCTAAATATATTAAATCAAATACGATAATTACAAAATACTGATGATTTCGTTTTCAACTCTTCCGAAAAATCTGTTGAAACAAGACTTAAAAACTTTTTCGACATTATACTAACGTAAAGTTTCCTAATTTTTCGTGAATAAAAAAAAATAACTCACCCGAAAAAGCTGCGTTTTCCCTGTATTGACGTAGATGGGGGTTAATTGGAGAAAAGGGTACGTTTGGTGGATGGTTGATTAAGTGTGACGAGGAAGAAAGTGATCGTTTGCTTCGTTCGATAGCGTGTCGAATTTTATCCTTCGTTTCGTGGCTAGGTGATTGTGTCTGTTTGTAATTTATAATTTGCAGGTCGAATTTACTACAAGTTTCGACAGCGTTTAAAATACCTGCATTCGTGACGGTTGCCGAACCGCAGTTCGCATTAAGTTAAAATCTAAATATATTTAGTATTCGGTAGAGCTCGCAGAACTTGGGACAAATGAAACACAAAGCATATATAAAATTATAAACATTTTTTGCAGATATTTGTTTATCAAAATACAAATAGGTTAAGCAAAGTAGGCATATAACATTTTCTCGTCCTGTTGCTTTTGAGTAAAGTTTGATTTAAGTTATTAACAAATCTACTTGCACAAACGCAGTTACTATAACGATGGTTTTCCAGTTATCTCATGTCGGAATTGTGTCACGATTCACTTACATCTTCAACAGAATCACTCGACAAGTCCCTGTTAGTGGACCAGTGACGACGCGTCCAGCTTCGACTTATTGGACTCATCCAGTTTGCCTTGTGGCCAGCTGTGCGTCGCTCCCTATTTCCGAGTGTTTGGCGGTTGTGGATTGGTGACACGAGACCTGACGCAAAGTAGGATGACGCGGCTGACCCAGTGTTTAGATGTTTCTCTTCATGTGCGAATGACCGACTAAACATATCATGATGGCACAGTGACACTGGACGTAGTGGTGTATCCGCCTGCATAACACTTGTGTCCTCAGCTTCTCGCTTGATAAAAGGTGATTTGTTTGATGTTCCTCCCACTTGAACTATATTTGCTGACCCTTCGTGAGACTCGGAGGCTATATACCCCAAAAAGATAAACGCAGTTGTGTCAGATGTATAATACAAAAATAATGTCAGACAGTTCAAATATTGCATTGTTCAAACACGATATATTTAATAACTATAGTTTTAGTTAACATATCGTGTGTAACACCTTGTCATACATGTTTATTTATCAAGGATTTGTATTATACACGTGGGCTTTTTACCTTTCGATTTTCTTGCGTTTCTGCGTTTTAGCATGACTTCTAAGGCCGCCGAGTTGAATTGATAAGCATAGCGCTTGCCCTTCGACTTGTATAAAATCCTCTTATCATAGTAATACCTAGGCATGATATAAATGTATCGATTGTGTGTATATACTTTTTACCGAGTCCCCTTACGTAGGTATCGTCCATTGCTTTATAAATACTGTTATGACATTTCTTTTATCAGATGCGTATATAAAGTAATTTTTTTCGTTGGTTTATATTCGTATAAAAATGAAAGTTTTATAAAGCTCATCTATAGTTGGTTAAAACACTTTTCATGTTTTCTTCATTTAATAGTAATCAAGTCAAAAGAGTTCAGTGACCTCTGGTTTAAATGTACAGCTTAGAAAAAGAAACACCGTGTTAAGGCAATCTAAATGGAAACGGTCTATGACAGGGATGTTCAATTATGTTTGACATGGGGCCGCATGAGTAGGCTTACCACATATCCGTTTTTCGGGGATTTTTAGGGATAAAAAATGTTTTTTTCACAATTTTTAAACAACGCATTGTTGTATCAAGGACTGTAATAGAGTCTGACCTTCAATGTTAAAACAGGAAAAAATTTAAAAATATAGCGGTACAATATTTACTTTTAGTTCGGTACTCGTACTAACTATACTGTACAATCTGTCAAAAGACTAATTAAATATTTTTTAACAGAAAAATATTTTTCCGACTGGTATAACTTATCATTCTGTAAAATACGAAATGTTGTTGGATAACTGGTCTAATCAGTTGTTTGTTGGGCTGCAAGCCTATGCAAAACTCTCTTAGAGAAAAATGCTTCGTTGATATATCAAAACCTTATGAAAAGAAAGCTGTAAAACTGCTTTTTGTAAGAAAAACAAGTAGCTGGGTATTTTGAAAAAATTATAAATTAACAGATTAGTTGAAATACAAGATAAAAATACTAGAAAATAAACGCAGACCAATATAGTACAGACATTTTTGAAACAGGGAATGGGATAATTGCAAATCAATTTAAGATATTTTTTGTGGAGATACATAACTATCTTAAGCAAAACGAAGTTTAAGCTGAACCTAACACGATAAACCGGGCCTGCGTATAATTGATTCTATTGGCTCGCGTATATTGTTCTAATGAGGTATAATACAGTTATGTGTTGTTATTCGAAGCTAAATTTTGATAAAATTATAAAATGGACAACAATTGGCTTTTGGAGTTCATAAAGCTATTTTTTATTGGCTCGATGCGTAAGTTCTTCTAAAATTGTTCCGCCGTCTTGACACCTAAACGCGCATTTTTTTTGCGATTAACCACCAGTACACCATGTTGTGGTGTTAAAATGCCATGGGTTGCTTTAAATAACAATTAAAAATTGGCGCTACTTAATGACACGTCTACGTAATCGCGATGTCCCGACTCAAGCAACGTCCCATCTAGGACAACCTTTCCCTACGCGACTAGACCTCTCTTGCAACACAACCGAAGTGCATTTAGCAAATGATTTTTGCTTGAAATAGTCGACAAAATTTGGCCTATGGAAAATCCAAAAACAACTAATCGCCGTTAAATTATTAATTCTTTGGATAAACTTAATATTGGTTTTGGTAAAGAAAAAACACGAATTGGATTACACAACAGTTTTGTCGTGTTGTACAGTTTTTCATTTGAGCAGGTCTAAAAAGGTTTATTCTATTCTTAAGTATTAAACAATTTATGTGTCGCCAAAAACAAAATGAATCTACTTACAGACAATTTAGCTTACAAACCTGAGAGCCCGACTGAGCTTTTCATAGTTCATGGCAGGTTTTCGTTTTCTTTCTCCCCACATTCTCGCCACTTCGTTCGGTTCCTGCAAATCGTTAATAAATGTATTTTTGACACATTAACTCATAACGATACATGTATAGGTATCGAAATGTCTTTGGCAAGATGATGTGGTTTTACTCGACCGTTTTGTCTCCGAGGTTCATTTATCAATGTATTTATTTTGTGTTTGGCTAATTCGAAGCCACCTAAACTCTCCATCAGTAACTGTCTTCAACAATTTTGTTAATAAAACAACAAGTTAATAATAAATAATAATATTACAGTTAATACACTAAAAGTCGATTACATCATTGCGGTTAATACTAAGATACAACGTGGCTTGTTAATCTGCAAAATTTATGCACAGTTGTACACTGATAAAGGCTTTTTCTTCTAAATGTATTTTGAAATTTACAATATATTTCAAGGGTACCGGTATCAGCTTATTGACACGTTTTGAGTTTTCCGCCACTTGATTTTTGTTTACTGTAGAAGTCGAGTTTAGCCTGTTTAGTACTAACTATACCGGTAGTAACTTAGCCCAAACAAAGTTTTTAGTATAAGCAATTTTGTGCATTGTGAAGAAGTCGTTTAACAGCTTTGTTTCTCCATTGTGCGTGAGCGGAAATGACCTACAGTCTATTTATATGAAATTTGGTGAGCAGTTAATATTTGGACACCAATTTATGTTGTCAGTTTTGCATTCTCATTCAATGATTTAACGCAACATGTATCACAATGCAAAAATAAAGTACAAAAGTTAAATGCAGTCGTCTGTCGATAAAAGCTTACAGCTTGTCGTACACTTTTAAAACTCTGAATTAGCCTCCACTTGGCAAGACTGTCGCATTGCGTTTAAAATGCTAATTAGGACTGGTTGCTGTTCCGTCCGTCTAAATTCAAACGGTAGATAATAATTATTTGCCGCATCCAAGGTACGTTGCCTTATCGTTGTACATCCAGTGGTAAAAAAGTTGTTAATTCACAGACACGGCTTTTAATCTTTTATATTAAAAACTGCCTCACAAAACTTGAAACGTTATAACACTGAACAACATTTTAACTGGTTAGCTTCAACATGAAAGCATGACTTACTTTAATAACGAACTCCCCATGATCACCTTCCCAGCTTATTATCTCGCAATATTCGTTATTCTGAAGAAGTTCGAGGATGAAGTGCCACAAATGAATCTGTCGATTTCCTCCACATATATCGTTCATCCACGGCGGGGAGGAACTCGACTCACTATCCGAGTGATCTTTAAGAGAAAATTTTGAAGCAGCCCAAAACTTTTAATAAATATATTTCGTTCTATGATATGTCACTTGTCTAAATAACAAGTGACACAAATTCATTTAATTCAATAAATTTAAAGATAAAATATATAAAACGTAAACTACTTATTTCGGCTACTGGTTCACATTAATTTAACAAATGAATGAAATAATGTACTTTTAGTAAAATTATACAAAGTTTACATTTTTCTAACCTGGATGAGAAAATGCTTCTTCAGAAGATGACATTACTACAATAATTGTTTAATACTCTTTTGCAAAAAACATTGTAGACTGCCTATTTTCCAAGTGTGAGAGTTGTTGCCAACAACCAATACTAAAATGGTCTAGCGTTGCTGCATGTAAAGCATTTAAAACTTTTTAATCAACACCGTTTTTATATAATGTGAGACGTGATTCAACCACCATGTAAATGCTGGATTGTTTCACTCCAATGACATACTCATTTCTTATATAATTCTGTCCAACGTGTTTAATAATCTGGTACAAACACAACACAACGCCAATCAGCGCGCGGTGTGCAGCGATTGAGGACAACAACAGCAGCTTACTAGCATCAGCGTGCACAAAACCTGCTACAGCTTATCAGTAATGCTTCATGGCGTGGAGGAAGTTGCCTTACGTCACATTAATATCCGGAAATCCGAGATACGCAGTCAACACGCAGTTAGACCGAGGAGAAAGCAAGAGAAATAAGTAACGAGCGCCGTTTTCTCATTTGCTCTTGCAATAGGCGTCCGAGTTATTTGCAATTAAACGGAAGCGGCGTTTATGTGTGGCAACTCTTATCTAAACTGCACCTGATACTACAGTGCTCGATATATCTAGTTTTACACATACTAAAGGGATACGCCTTCAGAAAAAATAAACTAAAAAGTTTATTATAGGAAACAGAACATGGTTATGTTCAAACGACAGGTTTTATTTTAAATCAAGCCAGGTTGGTCTATGGTTAGTTAACAGAATCGTATTTATCTATTTCAACCGAACGAACTCAATTTAACTATTTCAACCGAAAGAATATTCTTCACTGGTTAACGAAACACAATGTGACTAATTCAAGTTAGTTGTTACATATGTCATAGCCTCGTTTATATTTTGAATACATCTGTTGACAAGCGGTTAAACGTATGGTTTTAGTTAAGTACCATTTATATTTTACAAAATATATTATACTGCATAATCGGCATTTCGTAAATTGTAATACAAAACTTCATAAAAATATTTTTTTATTGCATTCTCGATTTAATGTTAAAGTTGTATGGCTAAAGGCGAAGACATGCGTTATGTGCTTTTGCGGGGATAGCTTTACCTAACGTTTCTATTAGTGTAGGTTATTATGTAGGCCCTATAAGTTACGACCATAAACGTAAATACAAGCCATCATTGTCAACATTTTGCATATTATAAAATCGCTTTTGTGTAAATAGCAATTTATGCAACACAGCGTAAAAAAGCAAGCCAACCTTCCAAACGAAAGGTACAACGCAAAATACCAAATAGAAATACTATATAAACGAGGATTTTCTTAATACGCTTTCGTTTAAAAAAGACTAACTCCAGTGGTTAACTCCACATAATTGTCTCTGTCTTGTCATCAAGCGGTACTTTCTGTCATTTCGTGGTCATTTTTTTCATCAGTGAGCACGAACTCATCAGGTTGTTGCGGCTGCCTCGGGTACCTGTAAACGAACACTGTTTTAAAAGACATTTGAAGATAGACATTAACAAAAAAACAGCATCTGAACATCACGAAGTATGCGACGAAATAGCTGAAAAGACGAAACAGCTGAAAATATCAAACATTTAGCTGTAAATGTATTGACTTTTCAAATGACATGTTAAAGCAGGGACAGTTTTTGCGTGGCGTAAAAATTGATAACGTTGTATAATTTTGACTCCAGTTGTTGACAACCGATTGATTCAAACATATTAGTTAACACAACAATAGGTAATAAGAGAAAAATTGCAAGTGTTTACAAGAAACAAGTGTGTTCACAATATTTCCTTATTCTTCCATTAGGATTATTATTTTTTAGCCAGTGTTTCTGGACCTTTTTTGAGCGGCGACCCAAATTATAAGCGTAAGTTTAACAGCGAAGCTTTGGTGACCCAATTCTCTTCACTGTGCTTTTTCGTAAGAGTACAAAATATAAGAAATTAGCATTAATCAGTTAATTAAAACGACCATGTCTTCGTGTTGCCATAAAAATATTCTCAAATGCTCAAGAAATCCTGCTAGAACCAATCTCAATAAATTTAAAGATATGAAAGTGAAACTTCTGTAGTCGGCGGCCCAACCAAATCAAATGGAAACCCAATTTTGGATCGCCACCAATGGGTTGAGAAACACTGTTTTAAGCGTTTGAATACAACGTTTTCTCATTTGCCATCGAATATTTTTGCGTTAATACTCCTATTGCGAAATACGCTTAAAAAGGATAACGCACAGCCTGTTATTGTTTATTCCTAAACAGCACTATAAACACCGATGGCCTCATCGTGTTGCGTAAATTGTCTATAGGAGAATTAGTTATTATAATAACACGTGCAATCAATGACAAAATACATACTAATAAATTATATTTCGACTCACTTTTTTCGTTTGAAAAAACCGCACTTTATGAGTAACCAAATAATAATGATGTAGATAATCAGTGCGAGTAGAATTCCTATAAGGATGTACCACCAGGGGAAAAGTGAAGCCACATCCTCCTTAAAGAAAGCGTGATCCACCGTCGTTGACACCTAACAATAGAAGCAAAACATATGCTATAATTTTTTGACTTGGCGGAAAAATTCACACGTTCGGTAATAGATTTGTCAAAATCAAAATTCGCGCTTAATTTTTTTACACATTGGCACTGTATGGTTTGCGTTGCCATGCATATGTTGCTTTGTTGCTAACTAGTCCATAGTTTATACAACGGGTAACAAAACTTGTTTCATAAAGAGCCGGACTGTTAGGATTGACAAACGCGGGTCGGATATAAAATATTTCTTAGTGTTACACAAATAAAATATAAACAACTATAAAAAAATTTGTTGATTATAAGTTATTATCCAAAATTTGTTAAGCCAGTGTTAAATTTTGCCGTTTTTTACTTTGCATTTTAACTAAGCTGTTTACGGTTTCCTTAGTAATTTTCTAAAATTACCAGTATCTTGTTTTTTCTTAAAACAATACCCGAGAAAAACAATTGATATGTGTTCTACAGGTCAGCAGAAAAACATCAAAAGATAACCTTAACAAGTAACATCACTTCTTAATTTAGAGGTCTAAAAGAGTCGACCAAGTCTGAAAATAAGTTCGAATATATTTATTGAAATTTTGTATATAAGGCCATCCAAAATGTTCTTTATCGTATGTCGGTCAGTGACCTAGTAACGCATTAAGTTAAAATGTTGATTTATTACCTTTCTTGAAGTTTTCTCTCCGATAATTCGGACGTTTGCTTGGCCTGATTTCAGGTGACCTTTCGTGAAAATTTTCACCAAGTCGACATTTTTATACTCCTCCAGGAAAGTGTAATTCCAAAGTCTCGCCTGTCGACAAATGAGTTTAATTATTAGTAAAGTAATTAAAGCTTCCGCTTTCGTGAAAACAGTTTTGCTTTATTATTTTTTTTTTGTGAGAGTTGGAAAGTGGGGTTTACTGATTAAGGGGTAAATTGCATATGAAAAAACAGTTACGTGTAGATTTATATCGGATACCGGAAATTTTGGTTCTTTGGGGTACGGTTTAAAAGACTCAACTATGTTCTAATTTAAAAAATATAGTATTCCACATTCCAGCCTTCGTTTTTGATGTTAAAACATCCCGAATATAATATAAAAAGCACAACATTGGGTAAAAGTCTAAACACAATATAGCTAATATTAATATTGACAATACAATTTTTATGCTTTAGATTATAACAGTGGATTGCAACTTTTTCATGGGTTGTGGACCAATTTCATACCATTTAACTTTTTTGCCCCGTCGCCAATTAAAATAACTTCGGATATATGGACGGTTTTAATGAAAAGAATTAAATAAATAAAACCGAGTCGCAAGGGACCCGGCTAAGAAACCCTCGTTCATAATCTATTTTTATACCTTAAAGGTCACTGATGTGCTTGAGAAAGGTTGCAAAGGTTCAAGTTTACACTTGATCTTGGTGCATTTTGCGCCACTTCCACATTCCAGTTTTAATAGGCTTCTGGAACTTCCAGCTGGGGTCGTGTAAGCCAAAGTATGCGGTTCTCTTAGTCCGCTTGGTAACTATAGTGATATAAACCGGTCAGTTTCTAAGAAAGGGAAATCCTGACCATAGCAAACAACAGATTGGTCCGCCACGTCTCTACACTATTTTATTTAGAACAAATCATAACCAAATGAGATGAACATTTTTATGGATGTTGCGAAGCTAAAGATAAAGAAATGTTTAGAGAGACGCAAGTAATGCGCCACTTTAAAGCAGGCGGGTATATATTTGCAGTTTAGAGCTGGTTTGGGAAAGGTATTTTCAAAAATAGACTAGGATACCAAATATGTTTTTTTTTTAAATAAATTACGATACAATAAAATATTTTTTTTATTAAAAATAGTTTAAGAACAGCTAGTTGGCGATCCTCTTAGTAGATATATCTTTAGGTTTGATATGGCACAAAATAGTATTAAAATTATTAGGAATAAAATAAGAAAACAAAAATAAATGGCACCTCTCTTTTGTTTCGCGTGTCTCCAACGGTGCGAAGGCGATATTGTAGTGGATTAACGTCCTGCCCAGAACACTCGCCAGCCAGCGTGGACGCACCCGCTAGCACATTGGTAGAGACCAGATATAACAGCCACTTACCGTTGTTAATTTCAATTGGGAAATGAACATTTAAATGGATGTCGTTTGCCGGGTAATCTCCTGTTAATAATGTGTGTATTAAAAGGTTTTCGTGGTAGACACTTTTTAGTATTAAATTTTGGAGTCGTCAAAATCTTTGACGATGAGTTTGAAATCTAATGAGCAAAAACAGTTTGCGACCGAACATAATTGTGCTATGGAGACGATTCCAGGTTGAAAATTTAAGAATGATACAATTTAATAAAAACATATTTTATATACAATTCACGCGCTTTCTTAGAACTCTGCGTGCCGCTTAGCAGCAGTTTTTTAAAGTTAGGTTGATTGGTACAATTTATAACGATCCGAATTAAACGCAAAAACTTAACACCACACGCTTAAACACAATATTGGTCTTTGTGACACCTCGCCTCTTAGTGTACAATGGAAAGTGCCACCATTTTTTATAACTTTTTGGGTGACGCTAGCTGACTAGGTTTGAGTTACTGGATTCAAAAAGGTACTGGATAAAAATAAAGTACTGGATTCAAAGAAATCTACCTTCATTGTTGATGTTGAATGTATATTCGACAAATGGGCCAATTTGATCTGTATATTGAATCGCTGATTCTCCTAGGATTGGAGCATTTGTGTAACGCACCTGAAAAAACAACAATTGTATGATACTATTGCATACACAGGTATTCCAAATAATGGCCAGATAAGTGTGTTTGGCGTAAGTTATTAACATGGTACCCAAGTAGTAATATATATATATTTGTTTAAATGATGAAACGACACACAATCATATTTTCATGATGAGGTATAATTTCGATATCTGTTTACAAAAATTATTGAAATTTTATGCTTTTTATCATTCATAAAAGTCCCAACTTTAAATCGCTGAATGCATTTCATATAAGCTTATGCTGGATATCCCTATATGGGCTTATGCTTTGTGAGAAAACACACGTAACAAAATAATGAACGACCACTTTTACTGAGTAAAGAGAAAGTCTGCATGGAACATTATAGGCACACATATTACCCTACGCGTGAATTATATCATAAATATACAGTAGCTTAAACCTGTTGTGGTTGTGCAAAGCTTGTCAAGCTTAGTTTCAACTCCACGATAATTTTGGATACTAAAGGCACTGGAGGGATGTCCGGGTTTATACTTGTTGTCCTTCCGTTCAGCTCAATGGTAATCTAAAATTTGTTGCAATTAACACAAACTATATCACACAAAAGTGTTTAAGTGAAATTCTTTGTACTGGTGGTAACAAAAATTGTACAAAAAATTGTTGCGAGATAAAGAAAACAAAAAACAAACATAATGGACGAAATACAAAGACAAATAACTTTGTTTTAGGTTTAAATCTTTCTAAATTCTATCACAATTTTTTGTAATGGAAATATTGCAGTAATAAAGGTAACGTTTGTCATTTTACGATCAACTTACGTTGGTCGTAAATCCGTCCATGGAAGCAACATCAAGGTCTACTCCGATCTTATCCCTACTCCCTCCAAAATAAGGGTTGCCAAGGCTGCATAAAATTGAACTAGTATCTCCTAAATAAATAAACAAGTTTTTTTTTTGAAAAAAAATTGTATGCATAGTGCGACAGAGCAGTTTGATAAAATGAAACATTAAAATAATAAATAATTCCGCCTCTACACAGTTCCTATACGTTATTGCTTATTTTCTTGTAGTGTACAGGTATAAATTTAAAACCTTATTAAGCTGAATGCATACCAGTATCTTCAGTGTAGCACTCTATTTTAGCCCCTGATGACTCCAGGACAGTAAAATTATCAAAGAAGACAAGCGGAGGAAGTCTGGCGCTTACAAATGCTTGGTGAGCTTCTTCGCCATGGTTTGCGACGTCAATAATCATTCTTATCTTTCCGCTGCCACCTTTGTCGAATTCGTGTTACACATATTTTACCGAATATTTAATTTTAGGCAAATAAAATGAGGCCTAACGTATGGACGATTGAAACTCGCAAAGATGCCAAAGCAAAAGACTCCAACTGTTTTTGTTTTAACCATTGAAGTTATTTAGAACATTTATAATTAAAGGTAGGACAATAAAATGTGCTGGATTTTTTAGTTCGATTCTTGATTAAAGTGTAATGCATTATAACAGAACCTGTTTTTCATCGGCGACTATAGCTTGAAATTAATTTTAACAAACTTTATTTTTGGGGTTGCTAAAACCTGACGACAACACTTTATATCAATTTATCAACCAAATGTACAAACATGCGGACCTATTTCATAATTTTTTTTAACATAGACTGTATACATTAATTCAAATACAGTTTATTTACGTTGACTTTTTATAAATTTTATTGGCTTGCAATAAGCGCCGCCTGTATTGCGAAGATAAAAGCTGCCAATGGTATTTATATTTGGGATAAGTTTGATATACAGTTAACACAAATTGCAACACAGCTGAACATGTGATGCATATCTATACTGCTATGGGTGGACCGTCGATCGAAAACTTTTATTTCTCGTGTTACTGTTTTAGATTGCCTATTTAAATTCAAAGTAAAAGTCTTGGAGCGGTGTCTTACCGACAAGAACCTCCGGTGGAAGTGTTCCATTGATACGTAGGTCGCTCTGGCATCCATCGCTTCCACAATCGTTAGCAAGGTTAACTAAAGCAGTTCTCTTTCGGGGGTAATCGGCATTCATTATTGGGTCGTTGATCATGTTAAAAATGGGTTGGTCGGGAAGCTCGGGTTTGATCGGCATTTTGCTGCTTGCGAGGTTAAATTCTATAGTAGAACAATTTTTTGTAAAAAAATTTTCAAGTGAGGTTTAACTTTTTAGCTGATAGGTCGCAATAGGCGTTTTTAGGAATAGTTAAATAAATAAACATCAAATTTTTCGTTCTTTGGACGCAATTATGCGTTAGTGATAATTTATAATGTAAGTTTGACATTTTCTATGCATCTACTTTACACCCTAGCCGTTTGACCTAGCTGAGTTATATTTTGGACCCTGTATTTATTATAATGGAACGTATGCGTAGCTACTCTATAATTTCGGGCTCGAATTCTCTTTTTAATAAAAACCTCTTCAAGTCAACTGAGAGGTCGGCACGTCGAATTTTTAAAATCAATTCACAACTATCAGGCCTAAAATTCTTACAATATATATATCTTAATGTACACTTCTACCCAGTGGTGAAAATAAGTCAGAACAATAAAAGAAAAATTTTCATCGTTCGGTAGGAAAATAATTCTACTTTCATCTGTGATTTTAACCTTTACAAAATAATTCATTTACTATTCCGGAAACCTATTGAACATAGATTTCAGAATAGTTTTAGGTAAAGTAATATATATAATGTTGAAAATATAATTTAAGTTATCATTTCGGTAATGATATGTTCTTACCAATATCAACTTTGATCGGGTTAAATCTGTCTTTTGCATTTTGGGAAAAGAAACTCCTTACAGTGCCTTCCGGGCAAATCATTACACCTGCATAAATATAATGAATTTGCTCATTTAATCGCCATTAAAGACTTGTTAAACAGAGTTGTAAAAAAGTCATTTAAAAAAGAAAGAAGTCCAAGTCAAGTCATTTGTAAAATAACTTAAGTCCATGTCAAGTCTTTTTGAATATACAACAAGTCAAGTCCTAGTCATGTCACAATTATTAAAGCAAGTCAATTCCAAGTGTCCTGTCAAAAAAATTAAACGTTTAACTATTATAATTGGTAAACTTGTCTGATTATGAGCAATAACTCAACTAAGAAAAACAAAAACGCAAATTATAGTAAGCTAAAGTTTTTATGAGCACAAATTTCAAGTCATTGACTTAAGTCAATACAACACTGTTGTTAAGTAATGACAATCAACCTGCTCTGGGTAATGTCAAATTGCTGGTAACTGTACTCGTTCCGTTCTGCATTTGCGCACGAGCAATTTTGTTGTCACCAGTGTGGTCACTATCCAGTCCCAACGTGTAGATTATACCAACATCTTCTGTATATTCGTTATGCGTCGACGTATAGCTGCATAAACCAGTAATGGCAAAGTTTGGTATAGTATGTAGACAGGATCGCAATGATTTGTGGGCGCATGACACATTGAATGCCTGTGTTTTTGACAACAAAGTAACATTGCTTGGGTAATAAAATAATTCCTTTTTATATAATGATAAACGTTTGCAAATTTGTTGTTGCATGGCTCATTTTTTTGGGCGGCAGGATCAATTTTTGTTGCAGCTTTCTGGAGTTTAGGGCTTTAATGCCTTTTTGAGAAAATGAAACGATAATTCATAAACACTTGTCAAGCAACTTTTTAATTTTGAATACAAAACAATTCATACCCTAAGTATTTTGCAAACAACTCACGTAAAACAAAACTTAATATCGAAACAAGAAACCATTTGTCCATTGTCATCAGTACAATTAGGTTTACGTAGGTCCATCATTGCAGGTGTGACAACCAATGAAGATTTCACTGTTATGACTGGTCTGGACCTAAATAAACCATCGAGATTTTAGGTCATGATAAACAAAAATACCTGACTAGTCCTAAATCATTCAAAATGACTTTTTCTTAAACGAAGACATCTTGTTCCCCGCATTGGTTACAAGTACATGAATAAAGTAACTAAACAAAATATTTTTGTTTATATAAATTAAAAGAAATAAAGGTGTATACCTAAACAGAACAGCAAAGTCGGACAAGGTACCGACCAAGAGGTCTGGGTAGAGGTTGTTATCAATATCTACCATTCCCGACATAGATATGCCAAATCCCTTTGTAACGCTATTTACTGGATTGTAATTTTCCCCGTGAAGTGTTTGAGATTTTTTCATATTGCCATCTGACGAACCTGCAGAGGTAACAATAGGTATTCTTAGAAATGCAAGTTGGTGAACAAATCAAAATGTTCATAGCATAATAGCAAAAAGCAATATGCTTTCAGGTTCAGCGACGATCTATTAAGGTGAACATTATGAAATACACAACAAGTTTAAACCTAATACTTGAAGAATAATATAGTAGCCTAAGTATATATAGTAGCCTAAGTATATTTTACGTATATTGGTATTGTTATTGCTCTTTGCTCTAACTAACCAATGTAAACTTATAAAAACAGAATAAAGCATATAAAAAATACCTCGAAATATGTGTAGTTTTCCACTCGGTTTTTCATAGGGTGAACCCACAGCAAAATCGTTGAAGCCGTCTTGGTCGATGTCACCGATTGCTGCCACGCTATAACCGAAGAATGAGTCGAGTGGCCCGTAAAAGGCTTGCGGCTTGATTTCACTGAAGTGTTAATATTACATTAGGGTTAGTAGGAAATTACGAAAGTAAGGAATTACAAAAGTGCGCCTTGTTTTTTTCGTGATCGATATTTTAATAGTCGTTTATCTTTTAGATATGTCAAAAATAACAACTAAAAATTTTCAAAAGTTTTAGTATAAACCCGAAAAAATACTTGTTTTGTGTCTAGTTAATAGTCAGTAAAACGGACTCCAGCCATAAGCCTGAGATAAGAACAACACAAACGTCAGAATAAAACATAATTCGGAATAACGCAAAAATAAGGCTAATACCTGATGTTATTAGTACCAATACCTAATGGTATTAGTACCGTCTAAATCGGAATAAGTCCTAAATCCGTCGGAATAAGACCTAAAAAGTCAGAATCAGACCTAAACAACACTTTAACAAAACCAAAACCCCACCCCTAAGTACATCAATAAAATCCCTAATAATTTCAACACTAACCTATTTTCTAACCACACCCAATACCCACCAATAACTGGTGAATTTAGGCCTTATTCCGATGAATTTAGGTCTTATTCAGAAGATTTTGATCTTATGCTGTACTGGATATTACTGCGTATTTGGCTGTATTATGTCGTTTGCCTTAATACTATGGTTTTATAAATTTGTATGCTTTAGGTATTGATGCGTTTTAGGTCATATTGTTTTTGTTCCAAGTAAAACATCAAAAACATGTGACTGACGACACCAAGCTACCAATACAGTTCTTCATACAACAATGTGATGTAAAATGAAGTTTTGATTGCAGATTGGTCATAATTAAAAAAAAATTTTTAGGTCAAAATTTGTCAAATTTTCATTGTATAGGTCAAAAATAATCGCCCTAACCATCACGTAATAAAATGATCTGCTTACTCAAACGACATCGTAGCAATGTTGATGTAAACATAAACGGCTCCTCCATATTTGCCTTCATTGTTGTACTGATAATATTGTGGGGCGCCGACAATTAAGTCATCCAAACCATCTCCGTTAAGGTCCGCTGCTGCAACTGAGAAGCCGAAGCTCGAACCCATGGCTGGTCCCATTATCACTCCATTAAGTTTGGGCGCTAACTCTATACCTCCAGCATCTGTTTTAAGAAGCGTTTTTGTTAAATATATTTTTAACAAAATGAACACTTACATCAACCACGATTAAAACAATTTCGGTGATTAATTTATGTTTTAAAGTTTAAACATTAAACTGTCGTACAGCTCGCAAACAACAGGCTTGGTACAGTAGTTGCAGTACTCCAGTATAACACGAAGATAAAAAAACAATAGGTCGTTCAAGAAACAAACCTGTTATTTTGTGATACAACAAAACTGCTCCGGTAATATTCCCCCTGGGTGCTCCAGCAATGTATGTGGTCTCATTAGATCCTTGTTTAAAAGCATTACTGGTAGCAACGGAGAAACCTATGTAAGCGTCTCGGCGCAAAGGAATTCTGAAACAACAACAAACAAAAAGTAAATAAATCGCAAAACGAAATAAAACAAAAAAATTTACAATTTAATCTCACCCTTCGCACTTTGCGGATTTCGTTTCTACAAACTCTCGCGGACGACACCCACGCGTAAGGACCATATTCGTGTTTTCCACAAACGCTGCAAAGGCAGAACTGCCTAAAGAGGCCAGGTCAAAATCGAACATACCTCCCGACCAGGCCCACATACCGGGAGCACCTTAAATAGTTTTAGTTTTAATGCTAGTGCAATGGTTATAACAAAAGATCAGTTTTAATGACCACCAACAAAATGATTAATAACTTATAAACAAGACAACGTATATTCAGCATGAAAATCAGTAGGCCTAGTTATGGCATAACTGAGGTTAACCTGAAACGTATTCATTGTTTACAAATGAGAGCGAAACCCCGCTCTGTGAGTAGCCGAGTCCGTTCTTTCGATTGATTAGTTCTGCATTGACGACTCGATCACATGGCGAAGCTACAAAGCAATATATATAAAATGTTAAACCAAACTACACTCAAATCTAAAGCTATATCTAAGAAAATACTATGGCCAATATCGAGTTGCGTAAAGCACGAGACTATGGGAGGGGGTCAAATCGTTTGATTTATTCTTATCAGCGCACAGTTCTTTTTCGAACGCGAAATAAAGTCTATGTCGGAAGTGAGTTTTCCCTATTATTACGTCATAATGCGCTCTGTGTGCCTACTACTACTGCCGAATATTGTTTCATAGTATCATCCAGAAAAGTTAATAAGTTAACTACTAACAATCTGCTACTTATATAACAGCTGAAAAATTAGCAAGTTTCAAGAGGATATCGTATCATTAGTAAGAGGAGGACCCCCCCCAACAAAAAAAAGTTATTCGAAAAAAAGTGGTTGCCAAATTAAAAACATAACAAAATGTTGTGTAGCAAACATTGCCTAAATTAGGGTTTTTAAACCTATAGTAATTATAAAACTTTTAACTTAAGCTTAGTTATAAAAGCGGCCCAACACTTTGACAAACAGAACCCTTTTAACACATGTACACTTGTTTAAGCGATGTACAACTCAGTTAGGAATTTTGTTCTGCTTCAGTTTCGACATTTACGTAAGTTGAAAACCTTCAACAACAAATGTGGTACTAGGTGTAAAATTGACTGTGGCGCTAAAATGCATTGCGCGACAAATCTGCTGGGTCGCGATCACCAGTGCGAAAAGCCCTGGCATTAGTTGATGTCTCTATTTGTTACAAATATATCCTACTAACGTACCGATAAAACGAAAATTGGTTTCTTCTGGAGTGATTTCTTTAATTGTGTTATCCGACGTTCCTGTACAAAACACATCAAAAAGTTTTGCTCATTTACTCAGTTACATGTATTTTTGTTAGTGCTAAGTAATCAAAGACTGGGTTAATTACAATAATTAGACAAAATAATTTGCTACATTGCCCAGGCGTCTTTGAAACAGCTAAAATCGGACTAACCGTTCAGCAAAAAGCATTTTCCGCAAAGTCGTGCGAATTCGTTTCTTCCTGAGTTGAAGCTTTGAGAATAGCGATGGGCACATGCTATCATGTGTCGTCCGGCTCCTAGATGATTATATTGTCGTTAGTGTAAACAAGTATGTTTCGCTAATCTACATTTTCCATTTGGCAAGAATACAGATCCACATTAAGACATTTTGCGCTAACCCAATCGGAAAATTATTAGCATTGTTTTACCTAGTTTTATGTCACGAAAAAACAAAATTTGTTTTGCTAAGTATTAATGTAGGCCTTCATTTACTTACCCTTAACAACAGCAACTAATTTATTAAAAATCAAAGTTATTGTTTTTATCGGATTTTAGTTTTTCTAACTTAAAAGTGAATTTTGTGCAGTGCGTTTTGAGAGAATACATTAAGCACAACCGTATTTTAATTACCATTATAGCTGAATTAACTTGGTTTTTCGCTGCGCGTGAAGATTTTAAGCGGATTGTATGCAGTTGCTTGGTCAACCGCCCTCCCAACTTAATTGCTAAAATCATCTTGACAAATGTCATTATATCAAACAAGACGCTAACGTCACGTTTCCTTTAAAATTAAAAGTAAATTTTAATCAAATAATTAAAATTTGTTAGGCGCTTTCCGCGAAAACCACTCTGCCACATTCTTAATTTGTTCAGACTTGATTTCAGCTGCGCACTATTTCAAAAATTTTATTTGTTTTATGACCTAACTATCTGGGGAATTTTTGATAAACTGGCATGGCCACCACCGCAAACGAAAATCTAAATCCATCCCTGATTGATATAAAAACGAACTGCTGGCTTAATAAATAATCAAATTTTCGTAATTGTAACAAAAAAGACAAAACGCGTAAATAAATACTTATTGTGCGATATACCTTGACTTTCCAGGCTTACACCCAACCACTGTCCGCTCTTGTTGTTGTTCTTAGCTGAATCTCCTGCGAGTTAAAATGATTAACGACTTGATCACACAAATTAAAAATAACATAATTGTAAGACGCAAATTGGTCTAAAATCTGTCAGGATTACCTTCGTCCATTATAACACGGCCACAGTCTTCAGAATTAGTGGTAACCGGACAATAGTATATTCCACCTGGCTTTACAGTGTCTCCCTGTTGCGGAAGAGCGTCGGCCGTAGGACTGCCAATTACCAGAAGGCTTTGTTTTAAGGTCGCTAAAAAATAAAGAGTCGCGTAAGCATAGACTATACTGAGATTGCATTAATAGGAAATGTTCATTTATCCGTAGTAAGCTAAGCGAAGGATTATTTTTGAACAAAAATATTGATTAGAATTGTGAAAAGAACTCGACGTAGCAGATACAAAGAAGAAAAATGAAATCAAGGTATAGACGCAAACGTAATCACTTTACGTACGGGATTTGACGTTAATTAACAAATTTGACAACTTGATAAAAACAAACATGTTTTAATATTAAACTACCCATTTTTGCCATGAATGTTTCTTGGGAAAACATAGCGGTGTTACAAAATTGTATGCTTCAAAAAGTACTTGTAAGTACTTGTTCCAAAATTACGCGTAAAATGGCCTTTGTAATACAACAAACTTATTGATTTTAGAGTGTATACGTCAATATATCTTGTACTACCTAGGCAGTGGGCATGACCCCTGCATAGTTCTGGTATTATAAAAAGTAAATATAATAAAATGCGAAAAGAATTAAATGCCTTCCGTTTAGCCATGCTCGGTTAGTGGGTCGCAAAAACAACGTGTCACTGTTACCCCAGAAAAATTAGCCAACTTATTTTGATATCAGATTGGTCAAGATGACGCAGAAAGAAGGTCGATAGCTTAACGAATTAATCATTAATTACCTTAAATAAAGCCTATAAAAGAGTTTTGGAGGTGTTTGTGTGATTAAATTAAATTGATACCATAAAACTGCCATGTCGAACATATTTCGTAAGGGGATCCAGCAACAAGATTAAAATAAAAATAATATCAAGGTCGAAATAAAGCACAGTTTGCTATAAGACCAAAATAGGAAAAATATTTAACAGTAAGATTAACGTCTAAATTGAAATTAGACCTAAACCCGTTGGAATAAAACCTAAACGCCCAGAATACGGTGTAAAATTAACGAATCGTTACCTAACCGAAACCAAGCCCTTAACTTTTTCACTAACTGCTCATATAATTTCTACCACAACATAAGTTCCAACCCCAGTCATACCGGACTAAGAACAATGGCAAACATTCCAGTGCTAAAACAGCGTCGACGATAGTAGGCCGGTGCACCCCACTCGTCCCATACACTTTTATATTTAGGTCATTAGATATCATTCTGTATGATCTTCTTCTGTGTATATTGTTTATTATGTGGTTGGCTTTAAAACTATAGTATTATATATAATTCCTCTTTTTTAGGTCTTTTGCGTGTTCACTGCGTAAACTAAACGTACAGTGCCCAAAAGTTTATAGGTATTTCTACCGAGAGCTGATAACAAGGATACGTCATAAAACAGGAGTCGGCAACCTACGGCCCGCGGGCTGAATCGCCAATGTTATTAATCCGGCCCGCCACCTCTATGACAAACTAGACACGAGTCCATTTCAAATACTTTTTAACTATTTTAACTACGCAAGTGCGAAAAATGATCTTTCTGCGTCCGGTTTGTTTATGTTTTAATGCTGTCTTTTGAACTAGATCAGCGCTTCTTTACCGTTGCACCGTGGAAGGCTGCCAAGTGTATCGCGGACAAACGGAAAACGTTATTCAAAAAAAAAATATACAAACGGAAAACGTATTCAAAATAAATGCCGGTATATAAAAAAAAATCGCCCTAAGTTAAAACAGTTAACAAACACTGAACTAGATTAACTATTACAGTTATCGCGTTTACTCAAATTAGTGTTATTACACTTTTCATTAGTAGTATGGATGACGACGTGTGGACTCGAATTGTAAACCAAACAAACGTTTTTTTTTCGCGCTTTGCGCCAACACTTTACTGCCTCCCTAAATCTAATTAAACACGTTTTCAAGTGCAAAAAAAGGTCCGAGGCCCGCCTGATTTACAGTTTGGTCTAATGTTTTAATAACACAATTCTTATTCAACATTTTGTTCGGCCCACAGAGACCTTTCTGAGTTTGGTTTTTGGCCCGCGACTAGAAAAAGGTTGCCGACCCCTGTCATAAAACAGCACATAAAGTTATCCATAGGTAAAATAAGAAACTGGTATGAATCCGTCAGTTGAAATTACCCTTGACTGACTATAAGGTAAAATAGCACTTTAGTTCATTTGGTAGTTCATTGCTAAAAGTAAATTTAACACTGTGACCAACTAACAACGGTTTTCACTTACGATTGTTGTCGCTGGTTGTTTTGTGCATGGCAACGCTGAATCCAAACGTGCTTTCCATTGGACCCCTCTTATAAAGTGGCAACCTTCCTTCAAGGTTAAAGCAGCGCGCAAAGCACACAAAAAGAGTGAGAACTGTGATTTCTCCCAGCATCGTCGATATTATTTCATATCAACTATTATAATGCAACGGGATGTTTGTTAACTGTAGATTACCTAACTACTATAATAAGTGAAACAATAATAAAAATTAATTCGTTTTTTTTACTTTGTCGGAACTTCCATAGCGATATGGACATCTACTTTTTGTCTAACTGCCCATTTTGCCAGAAATTCGTCAAAAAGAACATAGCTGCTGCTGCGCTAAAGGCCCTTATGAAGACACCAAAAAAATACTAAAATGTGCTAATCATAGAAAAAAAAACACAATGTTAAAAAAATCTTTAAATCAAAGAATTATTCAAAACAAAAATGTTCCTAGAAATTTCGTATTTTTGTTGATGTATTTACTGAACCTTGATTATAGTATAGGTTAATCGTCAACAAAACATATGGTGAGGCCTATGGCAAATCACATTGAAAGTCGGTGTACAAAAGTTTTGTTAACAACATATCCAAAAAAAAGTTTTTAGCATTTTCAACAGCGCCCCTCCCGTATAATAGCCTATGTTTCATAGGCAATCGCTTTCGTTGTAACGTATAACTATTGTTCATAAAGTAACAATATAAAAAGTATGATATGAATCTGGTCTCAGGCCGGCCTGGTAATACGGGTTTGCTAAACAAGTCTTCTCATTAAGTCATTCGCCTTCGCAGTTTTTTTACCATGTTGGTTTTGTCATGCAACACCGTGTAGACTTTTTGAAAAATTGTTGTTAGTGGCAAAAATAAATCCCAAATATTGCACTATAAATACCACATTGACTAATCACATTTTCAGAAGGCACGGACAAAGTTATCAACCGATTTAATACATGATATACAAACAAAGTAAAAAAACTAAATCGCTGTCGCCCGAGGCGAAAACGCAAGACTTTCTTCAGAGATCACTCATATCGTATTAACCACTGGCATGCATTAGGCGTTTCCGAATAGAGGAACTTTTTTTCTTAGTTGGGCATTGTAGGTTTAACCCAGTTTTTTTATAGAAACAAAACTTGTAGTTAAACGATATGTTTCATCATGTAACATAAAGGGTACTTAAAAAACGTAACATGACTTTTCGTATCTGGTCAAATCATTTGTTCTGGATGAGTCAGAATACAAACATGCAAACCTGAATTTTAAAGATAAGTGAAAACAAATACTATAATAGACTAGTAAAAGCAAATACCAAATTTTAAGATTACCAATTAAATGCTAAAACATTACACAAAAGTAAAGCACACCCATCACTGTATTTGTGATTCGCCTTTTACTTTTTTAGGAAAACTCAAGACAGATTGTTTGTGGCCTAATATATGTGACACAATCTTATATATACCTCGTCTCTCTGGCAATTTGGTTCGAACATTATAAATCGTGTTTCGTCTTTTTTAACTTTATTTTACCGTACGAAAGTGTTAAAAGTAACTGCGATGACAAGAGCAACATAAGGTAACTTTAGTAGTAAGCAATTTGCCGTTATTTGGTCACAATGATTTATCTTCTGAAGATCACTAACTTTTCAGTTTCTACAAACATAACTGCGCAAAAAGTAAGGAAAAGTAGGTTTTCTAAGACCATGGTTACATTTCACTTATTCTAGTCTATTTCTCGCTTTTTGGTACGCAAGTATACCGCCCATTGTCGTAGCATTCACTGACGTAAGGAAAATATCGTATAAGAGACAACGGTCCACAGGCGTCATGTTTCCCCCCTTTCGCTGTTTAAGAGCCCAGCTGTTGCTAAATTATACCCAGGGGTCTTGTCACTCAAACTTTCCACTATGTTTAATAAGGCAACAGGCGTCGCGTGACGTCACAGTTGGTCTTTCGGTATTTGAGGGTATAAGTCACTTCGAATGTCATTGTTTAATAGCAAGTTGATCAGATTAACCCTTTTTAAACTCTTTATTTATATAGAATATTTGCGCAAGACATATAAAAAAAAACGCGCATATTACATTGCAACGAATTTGTATCACAGCAAAATGTATAATAGGCATAATGGATTAAGGAAGTGATTCTCAACCTTTTATGGCTTACGGCACCCCTCATAAATAAGAAATGTATTTTCCGCACCCCGACTGGAATTTCGTTGAGTATTTTACTAAAATGTCACTACAAATAAATATAACTGGAACAACACACTCAACTTGAAACACGTAAGAAAATGTCGTGTAATATTATGGTCTCTATTCGTCCACAAATAGTTGTATCAAGAAGCTTACCAATTGAGCAAAATTAGATTCTTAAAAATTCTTAAATAGCCTACCTATCGGCACCCTTGAGCATAAGAAATGGCACACCATGGCGCCGCGGAACCCCAGTTGAAAACCACTGGATAGGGGTTTAGACGAGGGGTTCTCGGGTGCGTGTTATAGGGTTGAGTTCGTAAAGTCGTGGAAATATTCTTAAGACTTTCTGTATTTTCGCGTTAACGTATTTTCGCTTTTATTTATATAAAATATATTCATTATTTATGTATAGACGTCTTAGAAGTATAAGCTTATACAAAAAAACAATCAGAAAAAACACGTAGTTAAATTCGTAAGCAGAACTGTGAGAGTAAATAAAACACAGTAACAGCAATTTCAGGCAAGTCAATGAAATATTAATATAGAATCCCTAATAGTTCAAAAACTTTGCTATACGCAGTTTGCTCGGAACCGCCTAAGGACGATGAATGTAGTATTCGTACTTTAATAAAGTTACAAACCTGTTCCTGTATAAACTTCACCTACTATGTGTAAGCTCGCCACAATTTGCTGCGCTGCCTTCTCTTAGTGTGTTTGCCCACAGTATAACTAACCACTCAAGTGAAACGGTTTTACAGTACAACGAATCACCCAAGCGTGCATTTTTGCTTTACTCTTTGCAGTCGTTTATAGAGAGATAAAAACATAACATCGAAGTAGTTATAATGGATTTAAATGTCAGTAATTAATAAACATAAAACTTCTAAAAACTTGATTTTGCGACTTGCTGTCCACAAGTTATATGCTTTATAACAGAATTACTCGCTAGTTTATCTAAAGCAGGGGTTCTTAACCTTTTTTGTATGTTCTACCCCTTTAACAAAGATGAATATCAGATTTACCCCCCATTATATAAAATAGTTCTCATCTATTAGAAAAAGGAAAGTAACAAATTACATCAGGTATAATCAATGCGACGGGTTTCCTTGCGTTTGGCAAAGAGTTGTTGTCAAAACATTCCAGTTTGGTCTATTTTTTTCAATTCAAACTGGACAGTTTTGCCAGTTTTTGCTCATCATAATTGGATGAGAATTTGCTAGGTGCCTTTTTAAAGGAGCCGGTTTCATGGTGCTGTTTAAAAATGTTTCCACGAACGAGATACACTGAGGAACTTAAATACCATTCTCAATAAAATATGCAAATCTAAAATTAAAATAATTTTTCTGGTACTTTCTCTTCTTTTGAGACACGCCATTTTTAAGATTACATTTTTTGTTACTTTTACAGACTATAATAATCAGTCAATGAGTTGTTTAAAGCCTTAATCATTGGACTAAAAAGATCAACAATAAACTAACTTGGCCAGTTAAGCCGTACCCAGTGACAAAATTAGGCAATCACATATATAACCAGCACTGAAATTTAAAAAAGTGTATCGGAATTTTCAAAACTGCTCGCAGACACGTTCTCCAGTGGTCTCCAATCTTTGTAATAAGCGACCCCAATTTAAATAACATGTAATCAGAATTTACATTGCGACCCCATTTTGGAGACAATTATTGGCAATGTTGAAACAAGTGCTAAAATGCAGCAGAACGGGCACCTACTTCGCCGGGGAATATATTCATAATGACAAGTAAAAAATGTTTTAGCGATAAGCCTCTTCGCCTGTTTGTGTTTCTAAGTGGATATGCTTTCTAATTTGGCCTGTGGAATGCAACCTCAGAAAACGCGGATGTTTTACTAGAAATCAACAGAATTTGTTATAATGTTACAAATGAGGGACGATTTTAAACATCTCCGTCTACTGTCGACGTTTGAAACACTTGTACATGTAACTTGGTGTGGTTTTAGAAAAAGTGCGACATTTGCTGCGCTAAATCAAAAAGCACAAATTTTGTCAAATGTACGTTAACTGATATAGCAGGTCTTTAAGAGCTAAAAACAACAATTTTTATACCTCATTGTAAAGAAAACTAAATACATAAATCGTACTAAAGCATTACGAATATGGTGAGTTATGGCGACCCCACTTGGGGTTGCGACACACAGGTTGGAGACCACTGCCTTAATCTATGCCGTGACTGCCGAAGAACCTGTTTATTCAAACAGTAAATGACGTATTAAAGTAACTGAAATATAAGGATATTGTCAAGAAACTAAAAAAAATGATCAATTAGCGAAGCATAACGTTATCGATACAAGGCGATAAAAAATCAATAGGGTACTAGGCTAGCTTCAAAAAAGCAGTTCTAGGAAACTATGCTACCAATACATACAGCTGGCACTATTTTTCTGTCTCGTCAGCTGATGTGGATATTTTGATTGATAACTAATTTACCCCCTAAAGTGAGGAAATTTACCCCCAGGGGTAAATTTACCCCAGGTTAAGAAAGGCTGATCTAAAGCGAAACTACGGTTTTAGACAGACATGGGCGGAGGCACCTCAATCGATTACACCCCTAGATTTACCCTATAGAAACACATAAAAATGCCAATATGGTCGGTTTTAATTACATTTGCTCAAGTGAACCGATTGTGTTATTTCGTCACGATAACTAATCTTTTCAATCAATGTAGATTGAGTTAATAGCCTTGTCTTGTGTAGATAGGAACTGTGACCATTCGGCCACCGAAAACCCGTTTTGCGACACTCGATCAACCCGTATGTAACAACATTTTCCCCACCGAAGCAATTCAGAGAAAAACAATCTATTTTGAAATGCAAAGGTTACCAAATTGTAATTATTGTAAACTAATTGGGGCGTCGCGTAGGTTTTCGAAAACTGGAAAGGGACAACAAAAAGGTAAAATGGTTGGCAAAATGACAACCACTCCAAAAGGCAACAAAATTTATAGCGGTTAGATTTAACAAACCAACATTTTTTTTTCTTCCGTACAACGTTCTTTAATTTAAGATAATTCTTAGTACCGTAGCCTATTTTTTATTTTTTAGTCTGCGTTTACTGGCCTAGGAATTTATGCGCTGTATTGCTTTGGGCTTGTGTGCAGTAGGTGAAGTTTAGGACAAGTAATAGGACGTTTAGTCTGTTAAATATTAAAAACACTGACAACGGTTGTAATGACAACAGAAACCTTTTTGATATGCTTATACATGTATAGCCTAATGTATGTATAAGTGTTTATCGAATTTTTGCTCCTATCCTATAACTGTTAAACTCTTTTTAAAGTGGGAGAAAATCAGGGTCGGATGCAGAGTCTTTGTTTGGGGTTGGGGCTGTCCGGACTATTTTTGACAAACAATTTTGTGATTGAAGAAAACGATATAGAATTTGACATAAAACGTAAATGGAGTATACATTGTGTTTATATAGAATAAAGTTTAACGATAAAATATCCAAATTGCAAGGTGCGTCATAGATACCCAAGAACCGCGAAATTATGGCACTAGAGTAGACTAATTGCTTAAATTTATTTTCGAAGCGTGTCAGTCACAACGAATATGATAACACAGAAACTTTGCTTTTTTATTTATTTTTTTTTTCGTGATAACATTTGTCATTTATTTAATTTAGGTGGACGAGAACGTTTAATTGAATGGGTTTAATATATTCTTAAAATATATCATAAAATGCGAAAACATTTCGGCGCAGCTCCCCGATTTATTCGTATAGATTTGCTATACAGTAGGGCAGCGCTTCTCAACCGGTGCGCCATGGAAGGCTGCCAGGTGCGCCGCGAGCAAAATAACAAATAATTTAATAGATATAAAACATGCATTTTTTTACTTTTCTATTAGGCTTATCTCATTGATTCCACAGTACTTTTAAGTGGAAACACAATAAGACATACAAAGCAAAAATATATGACCTACAAAGCAACAATTAGCAGCGACCTAATAACGCCAAATTCGCAGTAATTACCCTGACAGACTAAAATATAAAATAGTCTAGATAAGACCTATGTCCTATACTATAGGCTACATGTCGAAATAAGTCCAAAATTAATCGGAATATGACTAAACTGGACAAAATAAGCCCTAGAGTCTAGGGCCTAGACTGTGGGAAAGGGTATGGGATGATTGGGGACGCCTGTCTGGCATTTTGGGCGCCGCTGTTTTGGCCCTGGATTTTTTGCCCCTGTTTGGGCTAATGGGCGGGTAGTTTGTGGTGTTAGCAATTGGGTTAGGTTTGAAAATATTGTGGGAGTTAGTGATAGTTATGGGTGGGGTTTGGGGGTAGATAAAAAGTTGTATAGGCCTTATTTTGGCCATTTAGGTCTGACTCTGATTTCGTCATTATTGCTACTATTAGGTATTAGTCCTATTTTCGCCTTATTCCTAACTGTCTTTTGTTCCGAAGTTGATATTGTTTTTATTTTGGTCTCAAGGGTGAAGTCCCTTTAAAGATATGCAACTATAAAGCTTATATAACAAAAATGCAAGCAATGTAAGAAAAATATAGGTAAACCTAAAAAATTTCGCGCTCGCTTCGCTCGAAAGTGCGGCGCCACTTTTTCAAATGTTTCTAGGTGCGCCCCAAGTAAAAAGGTTGAGTAACACTGCAATAGGGTATAGATCAGGGATGGCGAACCTTTTTAAGTGAATGGGTCATAGACGAGACCTTAATCCTGAAAAAAAGCAAAGTGGGTCACAGATTTAATGATATCAATGAGAAACCTGTTGCTGCATCTTCTCTGCAAATCTTGTGATCCTAGGCTGGTAATGTGTAGTTTTCAACTTAACACATGCAGCACTTATATCTGAGCTGAGAGGATTTCTGGTACTCGATTTTTTGAAATTCATGTGTGAAAACATGACTCAACATGTTTTCAAACGAGTTTGGTAGGGAATTCCATTCTGAAAGGATTATATTTTCCGCACGGCGTTCAATGGCAATAACTTCGCTGCCATCCATTTCCGCTTGTGCTTCACTTTTTTGTAAGTGGTAATTCAAATCTATAAATTTTGTTTTCCAAATTGCACTTTCTTGGAAGTCTATCATTTCCATTTCCAAAGTTGGAAAGACGAAGCCATTCAAACTTCGACAATTCAAGAGTTTCAAATTGAATTGTATGTGGGGAAAGAATAAACTGCAATGTAGAATCTAGCTCTCGGAACTGGGCAAATCTTTCTGACATTACATCTTTGGCCTGCTTCGTCAGCAAAACATACTTGTCGAGGGCATTTTTCTTTTGGTCGTGAGCTAAATCGGTGCTGGCAAAGTGCTTCTGTATAGCCGTGGAAAATATTTCAGCTTACCTTGTTCAAGGTCTGCAGAAAAGACAGCGAGTTTCTTTTCAAATGCTTTAACATGCCCAAACATCGACAATGCAGTGTTTCCACAACCTTGCAATTTAGTATTTAAAATATTGCTATGCACCGTAAAATCAGCAAAGAAATGCAAATCGGTCAACCACATATAGTTTCTCTTAATTCGGGATAATTATGATTTTTTTCAGCTAAAAAAGTGTTACTTCTTCCAACAACTCAACAAATCGGCTTAATACATTGACACAACTCAACCACCTTACATTATTGTACATAAGTAATCCAGAAAATTCACTATCACACGAGTTCAACAAATTTGGAAACTGGCGTTTATTAAGAGCATGAGCTGCAATATAGTTAGTTCAATATTTTTTGTTACAACAGTTATAACGTTTTTAAGAGATTTCAGGGATTTAGCCCAAAGGCCTTTTTGTATGATGCAGTGAAACTCAACAAAGCTGCGCTTTAACTCCTGTTTTAGTAACTGGACAAATCCAATATGTTTCCCAATCATGCTGGGCGCCCCATCAGTCGTTATCGATACAATATTTTGCATCTCTATCCCTAGCTCAGTAAATTCTTTCTTTAGTTCAGTCATTACATCTTGACCTCTTGTTTTCTCAGATAAGGTCATTAGTTTAATGAGATCTTCTTTCATTATATTTCCTGCTCGAAATCTTGCGATAACTGCTAAACGGGAAGATGAGGTAACGTCTGTACTCACATACAAACAAATTGAGAACATTCCTGCATTCCTTAAATCTAGTAACATCTGGTCAGTAACATCTTCGTTCAACGCAATTATTCTATCCTTTACTGTGTTTCTTGCCACAGGTAGCTCATCAATTGTTTTGAGAATAGCAGTTTTATTTGGAAAATCTTCAAACAGCATCTCTGAACATATTTTGAAAGCTTCTTTTACGTAAGCACCGTCAGAAAGTGGTTTTCCGAAGATATTCTTAAAGCCACTGGTTTGCTGTTTATGTTGCTTTACTACTCTCTGAATCACTTCAAACTTTTCATTCTCTTTCATAGAGCACAAATTATCGTGATTGCTCTCAAAATGACGATTGATATTGTATAAACGTGCAAATACAACATAAGGCTTTGTCTTTCTGTTTGATTACACCAAATTTACTAGTCCACTCATCATGAAACAACCTGCCACCAATACTCACTTCAGGTTCAAATTTTATTTTACTTGCCATCAGTTTCACTACTTGTAAAATAATTTACAGTCAAAATTAGCTGAAAGCTATGGTCTAATTTAGACTTGCCTGAAAGGTTAGGATAACACCAGCAACTATTTTTAACTGTACTCAGTGCTAAATGAAGTATAAACTGGCTACTAAACACAAACGTCATAAAAGGTTTGTAAAGTCATAAACGTTTCTGAAGTCATAAACGTCTAAAACTGGACATATTTACAAATACAAAAGTTTAGTCACTTAAATATTTGTTAACATTTTATTACATTTTTTGAACCTCAAGTGGGTCACTGAGAAGCAGTGGTGGTTCGCGGGTCAGTGGTTCGCCATCCCTGTTATAGATCATGTTCATGTTGAAAGTCGTATAATTATTTGGTGATTGGCACGTTTGAACTATACAACAATGGTTTTAAACGTTTAAACCAGAGGCGTGCAACATACAGCCCGCGCTACCTTTTTTCGTGGCCCGCACAGACTCCGTCAAGTAGCGCATTAAATTTTAATACTTTTCACTGTTTAAAAAGTTATTATTGTAACGGAATCGTTAGCATTTTTCAATTTCTATTACGTCACAATGACGGATCCTCCATTATTGCGTCATAGTGAGCATTGTAGTAAAACTGCCTTGTTCTGCTGGTAATGATTCACAGATTCAGTGCCATGATCTTACTTTATGGGTGCAGTGTTTTGAATATATATTAATATTTCACGGTTTTTTAATAAAAACTGTAAATGTTGTTCGATTGTCTGGCCCGCAGAACCATCATAACTATATATTATAGCCCGTTGCGATAAACAGTTGCACACCCCTGGTTTAAACCAAGGCAGAAAAAGGGTAACTAGCCCTAATTATACGCTGAAAAACATTATAAATTTATTTTCTGTTAGTCCTTTAGTCTCTGTCGCATTGTATAAGCTAATCTTGGCTGCAGATCCGAAAAAATTAGGCAGAATACTACAAAACACATTTGTCTGGTTCTTTTTGTAAAATGCTATTCAAAATCTCCTAAAATATTTTTTGACTCGCTTCGAAAGAAAGTAAAATTTTACGAATTTCAGCGGCTTAAGTGTTTTAGGATGACTGTAATACCGCAAACTTAAAAGAAAGGCCTAAATGAATGTATTCGAAAATGAGTTTTTAGCAACTTAAACGATAATTTATGTCTTTTTCGCTTCGCACAATTCGTCAACATCTTTAAAATGTAGCTGTTGTATTTAAACGAACAGCCTTCCAACGTAAAACAAAAAATTAACGAACTCCGTGATACACTTCTTTGTAAAGTATGTTTAGGTTTAACTTTGTTCATGACGCTTTGACGTAAATTTGCGACTACTTTATTTAATCTTGTTTCGTCCGACTTACTAGTTAGAAATTACGTTTTTTACTTATAATGACTAGCCAAAAGCACTCCTTTTCTTGCCCATCAAACTAACATAGCGTCACGGTCATAACCAAAGTGCCCGAGACATTTTATCCATATTTTTAGAGTTTTTCCCGAAGTCACTTCTTGTTACCACCCCCATCTATAGAAAAAGTTCCCGTCATTTCGCATGCGCATGCGCATGTGCAAAGAAATGACCCAGGCACTTTTTCTATGGATTGAGATGCTAACATGGAGTGAATAAGCGATTAAACATCAAAATCTGGAAAAAATGACTTGGGCACTTTTTTTATGGGCGTGACGATATTATAAAAATTCTCTATGAGAATAGTCAAATTGAGTGAAAAACTGCTTGTTACTCCAGTTTAGTATGTCATCAATTTGATACAATTAAAGCCTATGTATTTATTAAGGATTTTGGTAAAAAAGAAAGCACCAATCTTCACCAAACACCAAATGAACATACAAATATCATTTCATTGCACGTACATCTTTAGTCGATGCATACTGATTATAACACAAATAGTAAACCAAACTGTCAATAACTTTTCGTAAAGATGAATAAAAAATGTTGTATTTACCAACTCACGTTGTCAGTTTTACCAAAACTCTATGGCACTTGATAAATAACAAATCATAATGCACACAAAACACAACCTAAAACAACGCACTATTAAAAATTTACAAATGCAGAAAGGGAGACCCGTTTGGGTGTAAAAATGCAACGTTTACTGCAGGCCCAACAATTCGCACAGAAAAGACCTTAAAAATCACATAATATCGTGCAAATTCAGAAGGCGAAGTAGTTTGTTTCAAAACTTGTACAAATAAACTTCATATAACGAACAATATAACTTACTGCTATGCCTATACGCTAAACATTAAACACTAATTCAAAGCAGTACAGTTTATATATAACCTCCTTTTCATTAGTCTACAAACTGTAGTTTGGAAACATTCAAACAAAATTTGGTAAACTTAACAGCACTGAAAGCTTTAGCATTATGAAATCATTTAAAAAAAAATAGTTAAAAAATATTTCAGGTACGATAAACATTAAATTAAAAATATTAGTTGCTTATACACACATATTCTGTAGAATAACACAATAACTCAACGTGCAACATCATGATTTTACTTATGTAGTTTCGCGAAAAAATCTGGTAGGCCGATAGTTTAGTGCATATTAGGGTACACATTTGGAGGGAAGGTACATTACGCTAAGAAAGATAAAAGGGTAAAGCAACTAGTAAAACTGCATTTAAATCGCATGGTACCGTATCGATCTGTAACCTGTCGTAAAATGACAATCAACAAGCACAGCTGGATGACTCTTCTTTTTCCGGAGCAGACTCTAGTTTCTGTGTGTCGCCGTCAGTCTTACCAACATATTGGGTTGGGAGCATTGTCTTGTCAACAACTTCTTCCATCCTAATAGAAAATCCATATTTTCATCACATTACATTGATAACGATAATCTAGCCAAGGGGTGGGCAATTAATTTTAACCGCGGGCCGCATGAGAAACTTACAATGTTGCGGCGGGCCGGGGAAAAAATAGGATCTCAAATATACGCCAAATGACGTCATACTCTGACGCTTAAAACAAAGATGCTAACAAACTTGTCATTACGTTAGGAGTTGTGCGCAATGTGCAATTTAAGTCGAACTAAAAATAAAATTGCGATAAAAAAACGTAGATTGCGTGATATATTGACGTTTATCAAGTTATGGGACGCGTTGATTTAAAAATTAAGGTTAAAATACGTAAAAAAACTTCAACAAACAAACTTACCATGTATTTTTTTGATTTTGGGGGTTTAAGTTACCGATGTGTTACTTGCGGTACAATGGCCAAATTGCAAAAACGGTATAAATTTGGAGAAACACACCTGGCATTAACTAAATTAGGTTAACAAATATAAATAGGTATGTTTAGGAGTTTATAATACAGCCGGTATTTCGTTCATACTTTAATGACGGAATGCATTTGAAAAACTATGTAAATATTTAGACTAAGTTTGTTAAACTATATCGTTGGAGAGAGTGCCACAGTGCAGAGAACGCTTTTTCTCTGCAAATATGCAAAACATTTGTGCGGGACATACGAAAAAGAAGAGATTCGCGTGAAGTGAAGCGCGAAAACATTTTCCATTTTAGTATTTAAATCACGTTAAAAATAGAGCATGACTAGACCCGTCTCTGAAAAGTGTATTTACGATACAACCAAACTTGTAGAAACTCGCCCTTGTTTATATATTTTTAAGAAAAATAAGCCGCGGGTCGAATTAAAGTGCTTGGCGGGCCGTATCTTGCCCAGGTCTGATCTAGCCCAACAATCCTTAAAAATCAGTTGAGTTTTCAACTGGAAATAAATAAGTGCTTTAATGATGCCCTACAAGCCTCTTGAGAATTCAAGTTTTATAAAAACCAAATTTTGTATTTTTTTGGAACTAGCAACACAGCAACGATAACATTTTTTGAAGCTGGAGATAGATGACTATATTTTTAATAAAATAAATAATCAAGTACCTTTTCATAACAAGATTTAGAAGTAGATTTACAGCCTTTTCAACATTATGGCCTGTAGCAGCACTTGTTTCCAAATACGAAAGACTGAAAAACAAAAAAATTTACCACCTTTATTGCTAATATAGAGATCCTATGAGGAAATAGTTGTAATAAAACAGAGGTAATAAACTTAGGTTCACATTTCTTTTCGAACAGCATTTTAATAAACTAAGATGAAATTAAATTTGGTTGGCATCATTTAACTGAAATAAAGCTTTTATAAACTGATTGATGAATGATTCATGAAGGAAAGAGAACATTTCTAAAAATGATTCATGAAAGAAAGCTAATTAATTTAAGGCCATAAAAGTAGCGTCTATTTTAAGCATGGCCAGAGTCTTAACTTATTGGATTAATATAATGTTGCTGTCCTGAACTAGAAACATTTGTTTAGCAGGCCAACCAGTCAGAGACCTAGGACCCCATTTCCAATTTTGTGAATTGTTAAGAGCCAAACTTGACACATTGGTAGAAATGATTACTATAAATTAATGTGCAACTCCGACATCAAGAAATTGTACATGGATTTATGTTTTAATTTCCCAGTACATTAAATTTATGTTTTAATTTCCCATATTAGAACAGTGATTATACTTACACATATTTTTATAAAGAACATTAGTGCCCTAAAAAACTATTATCTCAACGATAAAGAAATTAATAATTTCACTCAGTTTACTTTAATGAAGCATTACAACTTAGTGTTATGCCATTTAGAAAGCCCAAACATCGAAAGTTTACTGCATTCCGGTAGTCTGGTTGAATAAACATTAAGTTAACATATTTGATGGTGTCATTGAACCCATAACAGTTATTATTACTAGAATTTTTATTTATTTAAATAAGTTTTGTAAAAAAAGTTTTACACACAAACATGTAAAATAATGCACCAAGACATTTATTTTACAGAACCAAGCTCCCCACAATGCTTTAGATTTTAAAATAGGCTAAAATTTATATCTCAAACTAAAGAAAAACATTATAAAGCTAATGAAAGAAGGTTTTGAAGAACATTTATCCCAATAACATTAATATCAAAACATGTAAGGCAGGGGTGACAAACATGTGACCTGCGGGCCAGAATTTCGTGTGGCCCGCAAAGCATTCAGGTCCGACCATGGCAGTCTTTAAGTTTCTTAGACCCGCTCTACTCTTTGCGATGCGATCAAAAGCTGATAGCCGGATTGAATAACGCGTATCATATCATGCAGGAATCGGAGAAACTGTTGTGTAAATCCATACGGTAACCATCAACTCAGGATTCAACTGTTTATTCTTTGTTATGTCATAAAATATACTAATAATAATTTAAGACCATGAGCCTGTTGCTGCTTTAGTACAATGCAGTAGTAACTAGTGTAAGATTAGGTTGCTTTACAGTAGTGAATACATAAGCTTGCCGTTTTTTACAGGTTTTATAAGTTGTTATTCGTCACTATGTCTTATCAAGCAAAAATTGTCGTTTATTTCAAAGTCTTCAGCAAAGAAAAGAAAGATTGTAGATAAAAGATGGTTATTTAAAAACGAATGGACAGAGATGTTTTTCTTTCTTGAGGAAGCAGGAAAACCGTGCTGTTTAAAGTGCAAAAGGTCACTAGCAGTTATGAAAAAAGAAAATTTAAAGCGTCACTACGAGACCAACCATCCTGAGCTTAAAAACTTTGATGAAGAGATGAGAAAAATCAAAGTAGATGAATTTAAGAAAGGTCTGTACGCACAACCTAATGTCATGACTTCCTTTTGCAGTACAAATGACGATGTGCTCACTGTGAGCTATAAAGTACCTGTTTAATATCTAAAAAGCTTAAATCGCATGAAGATGGGGCATGGGCAAAGGAACTACTTGTTAAAGCTACTGAATACTGAAAAGTTGGCATCAAAGTCAGTTAATTTGTACCAGAAGCTGAGTTTGTCCCATTACACTATTTGTGAACGCATAAAATAAAAGAATGGGTGAAGACATCGAAGATAATCTAAAAAAAAAAGCTGAGAAACTTCTAAACTTCTCCGTCTGTCTCGATGAAGCAACGGACATCAAGAATACTGCGCAGGTGGCAATATTTTTTCAAGGCATTACATTAGATTTTCAAATTGATGAAACTTGCTGTCTCTAGAATCAATGCACGAAACTACTTGCAGAGATCTGCTTCACAAACACTTTTAAGCCCTAAACAATAGGGTGGAGGGAAAAATCATTTTTCTTCCAAATCAAAATTGAGGGGGTCTAAAATGCTGACAAAATATCTAAAACCATCAAAAAATTGGATTTGGGAAATTACCTCCTTAACCGACTTGGCTGCCTCCCCCTAAAGGTCACACAGGGGTCAAAATAGCGAAATCGGCCATAACTATTTTATTTGATGTGCTAGAGAGTTGGTTAGTGGCTCAAAAGATGCAGAACATAGAAGTTTCTATTTATTATAATGGAAATTTTTCTTCTAAAAGGAGAATAAATCCATGAAATTTACAAAAAACGAAATTTTGTCAAAAAATTTCAAATTTTTCATTTTTATCTAAAAAATATTTGAAATGATGAAGAAATGTTGCATTAAAAATCTAAATATACTGCATACATTACACACTGAAAACCATCCAATCACAACACTGATATTGAACACTATACTGCTCTTAAACAAACTGGTTGTTTGTATTGAAATAAGGCATGACTTTTCTCTATTTAAGTTTTCGCAGATTCAGTCTCGTCTTGCAAATCCAGCAACAGATTCTGTTATTAGCTTGACATGACGCTTGAGTGCTTTATTGAGACAAGGGTGGCCTAGTCTGAGAGATGTTTTTGTTATTGCTTTAATATCAAAGTCATGGAGAGTTTTGATGACAGGAGGTTGCTGAAATCAATTGTTGGTATGACTTCGTCTTCACGTTTATTTTGCAACGATAAAACGTGGAAGACCACGACCAGTGTTAGTGTCATCTGATACGGACTCATTTTCTGGTTCAATAACATAAGCTGTACCTTCAAAATCCTCATCGACAGTCATCTTGAAACTGCCTGGACTACCCCGAATAGCTTGTATTTGGCTGACTCCAAGGTGGCGACTGTCTTTCTGTCCATCCTCAACATCCCCACAAGGATGTTTTTTGGGTATGGGCAAAAGACATTTCTTTGCAATACTCTAAGCCAGTGGTTCCCAACCTTTTTGTCTTGGTGACCCCCTTTAAAATTTTTCTTAGATACAGCGACCCCCACTTATATCCTTTCCTAAATGCATAATTAGAAAGGCAGCACTAAAAATGTTTTTCTTGCATTTATTGACAAATCAATGCGATGGTTGACCTTGCAGGTCTGCAGCTAACCGTGAAATTCGAGGTTGGGTGCTAGACAGAGCCAGTCTCATGTCGTCTTCCACATTCATTCTATTTCTTTCCTTCGTTTTCATATGTAGAAGAGCTGAAAAACCACTCTCGCATAGATACGTCGTAGCGAAGGGCAGTAACACTTGAAAAGCCAGCTTAGAAATTTGTGGGTATGAATCATACATTTCACACCAAAATTGAGAGAGTGACTTTTCATGGTAGCGAATTCGAGCAGATTTCTTAAGATCAAAATATTGATCTTGGATTTCATCAGGAATGCCACTTGCATCCAAAGAAACGGAAAACGGATTTTGAACAAGTGTAGCTTCTTGCTCTTGTAGTTGTGGAAAGTAACGTTGGAACTCGGACTCCATGGTCTGCAGGTGTGCCACAATCAATTTTTTTAAATCTTCGAACTCTTCACCCGTTTCTTCGATGCAAGAAACACTGGACAATCTATCAAACATAGCAATGTTCCCAATATGCACTTTTCGCTGCCAGTTTTTCAATTTTGAGACAAATGCCTTGACATTATCATTGAGTTGTATAATATTTGTGTCTTTCCCTTGAAGTTTCAGATTCAGGCAGTTCAATTTTTCAAATATGTCCGCCAAATAAGCCAGGCAGTTCATCCACTTATCATCATTGAAGTATGACAAAAATTCCCTTTTATTTTTAAATTCTAAAAATGCCTGAATCTCAACCTTCATCTCATAAACGCGATTAAGAACGTTCCCTTTGGAGAGCCAACGAACAGCTGTGTGGAACAGCAACATTTCGTGTGTTGAGTTCATATCCTTGCAAAGTTCTTTGAACTGACGTGAGCTGAGACCCCTGCTTTGATAAAATTTACGATTTTCACCACAGAATTCAATACATCTTTAAGTTGAGCTGGTAATGTTTTGCTGGCAAGCGCATATCTATGGATGAAACAGTGTGTTCCCTTTGCTTCAGGTGCAAGCCCCTTAACTTGTGTTTGAAAGCCAGACTGCGATCCCAACATAGAAGGGGCGCCATCGGTTCAAACTCCACAAACATTTGTCCAATCAAGTTGGGCAGATTAAAAAAAAGTTGTCTTCTTCTTCATAACATCTGCACTTTTTGTAGTAGTTTCCAGCTCACTGCAGAAAAGAAATTCCTCTTTGAAGTCACCGGAATTGATATACTTGACAAAAACGAGAAGATGAGCACATGAGCTAACATCTGTTGTCTCGTCTACCTGAATTGAAAACATCGGAGAAGCCTTGATCTCCTGTATCACTTGCACTGTTACATCTTTGGACATATCCGATATGCGTCTCTCGATGGTATTGTTAGAAAGAGAGACTTGTTTAACTTTCGCCGCACTTGCATCCCCGAGAACCAGCTTTACTGTTTTTAACAAGCATGGCTTCACAAGTGTTTCCTTTGGCAATTTCCAGTGCGACTTCATAGGACGCCTGAAGTACAGCCACATTTACCTGATGCAAGTTTCCAGTAGCATCAAGCTGTTGCCGCTTGAGACCAGCTTCATGGCGCTTAAAGAATGCTGCATCCTTTTTAGCATGTTGAGGGTGCTTGGTTTCCAAATGGCGTTTCAATTTTGATGGTTTCAATGATTCTGCGCTAAGAACAACGTTGCAGAGAACACACTGTGGCTTCTCAACACCATTGGTCAATAAAGAAGTAAAGCCGAGGTTAATGTACTCTTCAATGTATTTTCGTTTTTTCTCCATCGAACAATGCTCCCTTAACTATTTTTTAGCAATCTCGAGTCTTGACTGATCTCTGTTGTCTAATATACAAGGCTACTTTGTTAGTCCTACACAGTATGTGATGTAATAAGCGTGATGTAATAAGCGTTACTGTAGGACCTACAGTCATATTTATTGCATCACAGTGGACGCATACTGGGTGAGTGACACACAATAAGGCACATACTACTAGCGGACCGGTACCTCGCCCTACTTACATTCACTTTTGTTGTTGCATGAGCAATAGCTTCGCGACCCCCTATGAAATGCTCTGCGACCCCCAGGTTGGTAACCACTGCTCTAAGCTATATTTCTCAGACTTGTTTATTTGGAAATCGTTCTGCACCTATCATATTTAAAAACGGTCCAATCTGCCAGTCTAGGTGGATAACACTGGCATTTAGAATCTAAAGATATCATGCTTTAAAATAAAACATCTTCCACGTTTTATCATTGCAAAATAAACGTAAAGACGAAGTCATACCAACAGATGATTTCATGGAATTCAATGGATATACCGTTACAGCAACCTCCTGTCATCAAAACTCTCTATGACTTTAAAATGAAAGCAATAACAAAAACATCTCTCAGATTAGGCCACCCTCGTTTCAATCAAGCATTCAAGCGTCATTTCAAGCTAATAACAGAAGCTCCATCATCTGTTGCTGGATTTGCAAGACGAGGCTGAATCGGCAAAAACTTAAATAGAGAAAACTCATGCCATATTTCCATGCAAAGAACCAATTTGTTTAAGAACAGTATAGTGTTCAATATCAGTATTGTGATTGGATGGTTATTAATGTGTAATTTATGCAGTATATTTAGATTTTTAATGCAACATTTCTTCATCATTTCAAAAATTTTTTAGATAAAAATGAAAAATTTGGAAATTTTTGACAAAATTTAGTTTTTTGTAAATTTCATAAATTTCTGCTCTTTTTAGAAGAAAAAATTCTATTATATTGAATAGAAACATGTATGTTCTGCATATTTTGAGCCACTAACCAACTCTCTAGCACATCAAATAAAATAGTTATGGCCTATTTGGCTATTTTGACCCCTGCATGACCTTTGGGGGGAGGTTAAGGAGGTAATTTCCCAAATCAAATTTTTTTGACGGTTTTAGATGTTTTGTCAGCATTTTAGACCCCCTCAATTTTGATTTGGAAGAAAAATAATTTTTCACTCCACCCTACTAAACAAGTTCAATCTGCCGTTAGATAAGCTGTGTGGTGTTGCTACTGATGGCGCACCAGCTATGGTCGGAAACAATAAAGGGATGGTGTCATTGTTGAAGAAGGAAATGGATGCAAGAGGAATTAGACATAATAAGTTTTTTTTTAAAGTATTGTTCACCAGCAAAACCTCTGTGCAAAATCTGTGAAGTTTGATCATGTAATATTGGTGGTTACAGGCTGTATTAACTTTATTAAATAAGAGACCTGAACAACCTCATATTCAAGCAAGTTCTTAAAGACTTTGACACTGACTGTGCTGTTCGTTGGACAAGTTGTGGGAATATGCTTGCTTTCTTTCTTTCAGTTTTTTTTTGCCGAGAAATTATTGAGTTTAGAAATTTGAAGAAATGTCCTTTGACTGAGCTTAAAGATAAAACTGCTTGTGCGACTTAGGATTTATGGTAGATGTCACAAAATATTTAAACGACTTGAATGTGCAACTTCAAATACTAGATCAACTACTGCACTCGATGTTTTCCAAGATCAAATGTTACACGTCAATGCTGAGCCTCTGGGAAAAGTTAAAAGACAACAATTGCACTCATTTTTCCACAGCGAAAAAATACAATCAAACTTATTGTGCTCAATATGCTTTGGAATGTTCCAATCTCTTGGAAAGCTTTAATGCTAGATTTCAGGATATCAAAAGCAAGCAGTTGGAACTTGACATCTTTTCTATCCCCTTCAATGTTACACCTGCTTCTGCACCCTCTGAGCTGCAAATCAAACTCATAAAACTACAAAGTGATGACTTGCTGAAGGCTATGCATCAATAGAAGAGTTTCCAAACTTGCTAGCGCACTCAAATGGTCATCTGTTTTTGGAAGCACATATCTATGCGAACAATTTTTTCTAAAATGAACATCACAAAAAGTCGTTACAGGTCAAGGCTAACAGACGAAAATCTTAGTATGCAGTTGAGAGTTGCCACATTGACAGCATTCTAATATCAAGCACTTAGTAAAGCAAATTTTTTTCCAAATTTCTCATTGAGTAAAAACATTCTTTAAATGTTTATTTGTTATTTTTTATTATTTCATATTTCAATATTGCGTTAAATAATTTTATATATGGTTCATATGGGTTTTGATTAGTTTTGTTTGATGAACAATTGTTCATGATTTTAACAGGTTTTATAGTATGAGTAAAAAGTTGTGCGGCCCGCTTACTCAGCGGTAACTGACAAAGTGGCCCGTGATAGCAAATAGGTTTGTCACCCCTGATGTGAAGCAACAATAAAAATATACATTAATTTGTATGTCACAAAAGCTTATAAATCATTTTAAGAAAATACAGATAAAGCCACACAGCTTTGTAAAACTGTGTGATCATTCATTACCCATAATTTTCAGCACATTCACGAGCACGATCTTCAGAAACTGCTCGTAGCTCCTCAAGGTCACTTTTATTGCCACAAAGTACAATATCGGGTGATTCACAATAGGAATGTTGCCTTAATTGATCTGGAAAATATGTTCAATTTAATTAAACGCGAAAAATTATTCAACGCACAGACTTTTTTGTTTGAGTATAAATGTTGTTTATCTAAATCAGGAGTAGGGAACCCTTGGCCAACTGTCTTATACTAAACCAATTTCTAACCCCACTCAATCACTCTTGTGGGTTAGAAATTGGTTTAGGCTTAAAACTACGAGGAGAGTTAGGGATGTAGTTAAGGGTGTGATTTGGGGTTAGGTAAAAAGGTTGGTCTTATTCCAATTTATATATTATTATGACTTTTCAGTTTTCGTCCCATTTTGGTCTTATTATACTGAACTAAACACCAAACAGGGGCAAGCAATAAGGTGTAAAACAAAACCGCCACAATCGCACCCAAACGTTGACACCTAAATGGCCAATTCCAGACGGGTGTCATTTAGTATTCATAATCTGTTATGCAGACAAAATTGTGCTGCAACGAATACAGAGTTGCCGTAAAAACGCTGACACCACACTACATGACTACATTTAAAGCAGGCACTATAAATGTGTGGTCATGGCTACAGGCCTTTATCAAATATCAATTGCTTATGCACAATTTGGCACCATCCAAGGTAAAAACAAAATCTTCAGCTCAAATTACCTGATTTGGATACGATTGGGATTTGAATGTAAGGATTCCATATTCTACTTTCAACATCCCTAGACGTAAATAACTATTACTTGGTAAAATTCTATAAAACAACATACCTAGCCAATTTCTAATATTCAAAAAGCTTTGTTCACTTGTTAAATCAAAGAATAGAAGGAAACCCATAGCATCTCGAAAAAATGCAGTCGTTAGACTTCTAAATCTAAAAAGAATTAACAAAGATTAAAGTTAGTCAAGCACAATAGGTCAAATCAGCAAAATGTAATTATAATTATTCAATATTTTATCCCAACAACAAACACAATAATGAAAATTAGGAATTATGATGTAAACCTAAGAATTTTTTGAACACTTTACTCATAAACATGTTATTCTGAACTTGTAAGGATTAAACCATGTTTTCAAATTTCTTGTTTTTTTAGTTTCTTTTTTATAATTTTCTGTGTATTTTAGTGATTTATTTTTAAGACTTTTTGCTAAAAAATTATTGTTTGCTAGTTCTAGAATCTAGGATAAAGAACCTGACTATACAGAAAGTCTGTACAATAAATATGAAGCAAGGGAAATTTCTGAACATTAATCTATATATATATGAAAGGAACTATCTGGGTCAGTGTTTCCTCTAATTTTTTACCAGTTGTGCAGGTGGCCAAAATGTTGCGCAACAGCCTAAAATCAGTGTGTAAAATGCCCAATTTATTAAACATAAAAGTGCCAAAATAGGCAACGCGGAAAGACCTTTTTCACTTTTTAATATCTGTTTTAATATAACATTAGTCCAAAGTAAAAAATAACATGCCCAAAAAATGATTTTTTCAAAAACAAAACTATATTCCCTGAAAGGTTTAGCTTTAAACATGAACATTTTAAAAGGATTTTATGGTATGTCAACCCCAAAAATCTTCAGGGGTCAGGGGCAGTCGATAAATGTTGGCAAAAATGGCCCGCAACATCAGTATTGTTGGCCCGCGAAGCACTGTTGAAGTATTTTAATGCCTACTGTGGACGGTTTAATGTTTAGCAAAATTTAACAAAAGAAACAAATATAACTATGATAATGAATGGTAACTTTACTAATAAAAGTCAGAAAACTACAAAAAGTTACACCCCTTTGGCAAACAAAGGTTAGCAAAGGTATGCCCCTTGTGTCAACAAAGGAGTCAAGGATGGGTTGACTGACAAATATAAAACTACAATGTTGGTGTCCAGCATACAAAGCAATGTTGGATATCAGCAAGACATTATTTTGCATTGCAATTTCTTAATGATGCAACATTTAGGGAGTATAGTTATTACTTATAAAACAAAATAGTGTTGCAATTATCATGTAACACAATTGTATTACCAACGGTGAAAGGTATATGATTTAATGCCAGATTGGTTAAACCAAATCTTTAACACAGCACAGAATGGATACGATTTAGTCAGTTGGGGTAAAAAAAATTTCTAAAGTTTGGGTAAAAAGAAATGCCATCACACCTAAATAATTTTTTTTTTTTTTCAGGTAAAAATAACATTCTTAGCCTAACCAATGAGCCATTAACCATCTTAATTTTGTTTCTCTAAGTTATGCTGGTTTAAACAACAGTTGTTAAATTTGTATCCTAAAAAGGCCTGCAGAATGATTAGAAACTTTTGTGTAATCCTTATACAAACAAGTTTATCACAATGGTCTTAATCTGTGTCATATTATTGATCTATTAAACAAAAAACATCTTACTTTGTTATCTGTTTTATTCTTATAAATATTTTGTTGTTTGTTTTTACCCCAATCGATTCTATAGGATGAAAAGATACTGTTTTTTATTACCCCAATATATTTCTTTTAGCCCATAAAGTATTGTAAGCTTTAGGTTTCTAAAGTAAACTAAATATGCCTAGCAAATATGTACCCATACCAAAGCTATATATTGAGGCTTGTTTGTAGACCATAAGCTAAAAAACGCTAAGGTAGACAATTAACCGGCATGTCCTTCAGGTAAAATAACCAAACTTATTAGTTTTATTCAGGAAATCCAATGCTATGAACCAAAAGGAATGAAATACAAAATACCAGGTAACATCAGTGCCAGAAAAAGGTGAACTTTTGAAGAAATTATCCAGCCATGATTAAGGACTTGACATTTAATTCTGATAGTGATACTCAATATTTTGAATAAAATGCACCGCGATCAAATGTAATACCACATGAGGGTTCTATGCTCAAATAGGCAAAATATATTAAATTGAAACTCCTAGGGTTATTCTAATCTGGTTAATTGATCAAAATTTGCCTAAAAAAAATTTGCCAGTGCTCAAAGAGTTAAGCTTCTATAAAGTTACCTTAGTAGAAAAACTAGTCTTAGAAAATATAACAAGTGTCCCAGAACCTAAACAAGTGCAGATCACAGTAGACTCGAAGTATTTTACAACTGTCAAACACAGGGGAAAGTTTTGAAGATTTTTTGTGATGATAGGGATGAAATAAAGGCAACAAAAAGAAGAGAAAGCAGATAATTCCAGGTTGTCTTGGGACTGGTCCGCAAATCCAAAAACTCACATTGTTGCAGTAATTTACACACTAACCAGTGTTAACTGTGAGATGGCACAGCAAGGTGGCAGAATATTGCCAGCCTTCTGGTGACTAGGGATGTTTAAAGTAGAATATCGAATCCTGGGATTCGAATCCAATTCTGCCGTTTATTTCGGGTAATTGGAACCGATATAATTTGTTTTACCGCCGATTGTTGTGCCTAATTGTGCCAACGCATGGGGTAAGTTGGCCTGTCGCTGCGGCGACCATTTTATAGTGCTTGCTTTAAATGTAACCTGGTAGAGCAGTGTCAGCGTTTTTTCGGGTTGACCAATTACTTTGTGTCGTGCGTCTAATAATCAAGTGTCAATCAAGCGTTATTGGGCGAGCGACTAACGTGTAATGTCAGGTGCGAAGTTCGCAATTTCCCTAAATGCGTTAAGTTGCAAAAGTGTTGAATGAAACATTCACACATATGTGTGTTAATAGCTGAGATCTAGCCCTTCGAAGCTGCTTTATGACCAACGACTATGGCTTACGTATAATTAGTACACCGAAAGCCACCGCAGACTCACTGAATCTGTTGGCAAGCAGAGCAGACTAGAAAAACAACTAGCCTGCAGTGAGGTTAGAACTCACGACCTCCGGTCAAGCCGGGACCGTCGCTCTACCAACTGAGCTATGCAGGCTCAGAAGGGAACGAGTCGAGAAACAACCATACGCCAATGCTTGCTCAATCTGTTAATACAAGCAACCTCATAGAAGGGGATCCACAGTACCATATCATTTATTCAATGAAACATTTACACATATTTGTGTTAATAGCTGAGATCTAGCCCCTCGAAGCTGCTTTATGACCAACGACTACGGCTTACGTATAATTAGAACACCGAAAGCCATCGCATACTCACCGAACCTGTTGATCTATGATGCAAGTAGAGCAGACTAGAAAAACAACTAGCCTGCAGTGAGGTTCGAACTCACGACCTCCGGTCAAGCCGGGACCGTCGCTCGACCAACTGAGCTATGCAGGCTCAGAAGGGAACGAGTCGTGAAACAACCATATGCCAATGCTTGCTCAATCTGTTAGTACAAGCAACCTCATAGAAGGGGATCCACAGTACCATATCATTTATTCTATGAAACATTCACACATATGTGTGTTAATAGCGGAGATCTAGCCCTTCGAAGCTGCTTTATGACCAACGAGTTTGGCTTACGTATAATTAGTACACCGAAAGCCATCGCAGACTCACCGAATCTGTTGATCTATGATGCAAGCAGAGCAGACTAGAAAAACAACTAGCCTGCAGTGAGGTTAGAACTCACGACCCCTGGTCAAGCCGGGACCGTCGCTCTACCAACTGAGCTATGCAGGCTCAGAAGGGAACGAGTCGAGAAACAACCATACGCCAATGCTTGCTCAATCTGTTAGTATAAGCAACCTCATAGAAGGGGATCCACAGTACCATATCATTTATTCAATGAAACATTCACACATATGTGTGTTAATAGCGGAGATCTAGCCCTTCAAAGCTGCTTTATGACCAACGACTACGGCTTTTGTATAATTCATTGAATAAATAGTTCTACTTTTTTGTGTTTATTTAATTGTTTGTATTACGAAATTAAGAGCAATTGCTACAGTTTTTGTCCTTCAAGCACAGGAAAAACAGAATACGAAAAAAGAGAGCACAAGGATTTTTAGAAAAATGGAAAACAGGCAGGCCGTGTCAGTGTTTTTTTTGCTAAAGATTGTTAAAAATATTTCGCTAAAACATTGTCTTCAGCGTAAACTGCTTTATGGGTCATTAATTTGTTCATCCGTGCTTGGAAATAAACAACCAGACTTTTATAAAAACTATGTATAAAAACCACAAAACAGAATAACGATAACCCAAGAAATGACAGCGCTAGGACGAAAATTTGCAGACGGCATGCCAACAAATTTGGCGAGTGGTATTTCGTCCGGGCGAGTGCCGATTGATTGCCGCTCGCCCAGCTGGCGAGTGTAAATTTTTGCTTAGGAACAACCCTGTGAATGTGTGAAGTTTTCCGTGTTTACGCGATAAACAAGGGTATTAACAAGTAAATTAGTTAACGAAAGGTTGCACCATAGCACAAAATAATTTGTGACATAAACAAATTTATAAGGGGCATGCTAAAGTACAACCTGGGGTCTCCACAATGCACATGTCTGCTTTTCTTACACTGGCACTGTTACATAGTTAAGCTGTTTTGGGTTCAACTCGTGTGCAAACATGCAGCTTAAAACCTAATAAAATGCGCGAAAATTTTTTTTTTTTCGTTAATTGAAAGAAATTTTTAATATATATTACTTAATCCAATTTAACAGAAAATGTTTGGCGAGGTTAGAGTCACACAGTCAAGTGCAACGTGCTATCATGCCATAGTATGCATATAGGGCCAATGGTTTGAATAGATATGGTTGAAACAGAGACACGATCATAGCAAAATTACAGCAAAAGTTGCACACAGCGCATAATTTTTTTGCATTTATGTAATTTGCAAAATAACTTAAAAAAAAAAACTAACATATTTGGCATTTTAAAAATATATGTGATTGATTTATGTGTAGAAACAACTACCAGTTTTTTTTGGTTTTATGAACTGGATCTTTTTAAAAAAGATTATCTTTTTTTTGTTAAAACTTTTGTTAATTTCTTCAGTTTTCTGGCTGATTCTTAGGCAAGTCGCCAGCATTCTGCCATACTCTGGCACAGTATAATCCAGCCAGGGAGGTTTTTCCTCTTTGCAATAAAACGCATCAGATTTTGCTAAAATATTTTTTACCCCAATTGACTAAAATTATTTTTAAAACAATAATTTAGCCAACCTTATACTAAGCAAGCAAAATGTCATATCAATTCCCTGGTTGGGAACCACTGCACTAGAAGGACAAAAGGTTCAAAATACTAAACAATTTTTCACCTTTCTTGTCCTGCTGTGTCCCACAGTTGCAAATGAATACGCTGGGCCCGACCTGCATCAACACCAGATGGACGATAGCTCTGTACATAAAATATGTTATTTATATAATATTAAACTATTCATTATGCCATTTTATGACAAATATACAATATCTCACCACACGCTTTTCTCTAAAATCAATTCCAACAGTTGTAACAAATTTGCTTTCAAATGTTTTATCGGTGTACTGGAACAAAAATGAGGTCTTTCCAACACCTATAAAAAATGCAACAAGTAAACCTGGATGTGTAGGAAAATTGTAAATACCCGTTTTTAAATCTGGTGCATAAGCAATGTTTTTAAGGTGTAGATTATGAGTCTAGTGCAGTGATTCTCAACCGTGGCTCTCAGAGCCGCATGTGGCTCTCAACTGTACATTTTGCGGCTCTCACTAACGGAGTGAAAAATTAGTTAGTAGTAGCAGAATTGCAACTAAGAGGTAAAAGAAATCAAAAATTAATGAATTGTATCAGCAAGGATCCGAGTACGAAGTACTAATGTTACTCCCGGGTATGAAGTACTAATGTTACCGGGTTACTTCCGTCCTGCTGTTTAAAATAATTTTGTGGTTTGTAACATCATAATATATTTAGTCCTGATCGACAAGCTATGGCAATAAGAAATAGCTATTTCAACAGTGTTAATTAGTTAGCCTAGGCTAGCATAATGTTTTGTTGTTTTTTTGCTGCTTTCCTAATATTTTTTAATTATATGCCTACTGTTGTTTTTTTATGCGGCTCCTTGCAAACCTTAAGTTTGAAATGCAGCTCTGGCACTAAAAAGGTTGTGAATCACTGGTCTAGTGTTTACTAAAATTCAACACAGAAAGTATTATAATTTTTAATCTTCTAAAAAAATATTAATTGCACTTGAATAGGCATAATAAGACTTTCACAGCTAAAAATCAAAATTTGTACTGTTTAATTAAAACGACTAAGGTTTTTTTGTGTAATACTTTCACATGAGAGTAAAAAAATTGGGCTGTGCTTAGTGAGGGCATTATAATATAGATGACGGAGATTTATGTTGTGCACAGTGATTGGGCAACATGCCACTTCCACTATTATCTAATTCTACATTTTATCCTGTTTGGATGACATTTTTTAGCGCCAAGGTACTCAAGACTTTTTTGCATCAATTTATAATGTTTTTGCAATATGGCCATTGCGTCACACCTTTCAAAATGCAATAATGCAATGTTTAATTGTTGCGATTCTGCGGCGTTTTACTATCGTTTCTATGCAGCCTTACAACCAGGGTTACCATAGGCATAGGCCCCAAAAGAAGGATAATCTATCAATTTAATTTTCGTCCCCCTATAACTACATGTAGAAGACAAATATTAATCGGATTTAAAAAATGAAAACAGACAAAAATTGGCAGGTAAAGTTTTATCCGCTTTAATCGGCCTTTTTAAATCACTATTATGTATAGCGAGCTTTTATTATAGTATTTCCACAGTGCGAAATCTCTCCAAAAAAATATTATTAAGTCTGATGCTTAGCGAAAAATAACAATTTCCTTATCCATGAAACCATTTTAAACGTTCCTTGAAATATTGAACGCTTAGTACATTTTATCACATGGGATGCATTTGGTAAATTTTTTGTTGTAGTTGCGCAAAAGTGTATTGTAAGCAATTTTATGAAATAAATGGCCTTCGTCATTGAAGTTAAAAATTATTTGCCACAAATTATTATTTAAACTTTCAGTAGGTCTAAAAACAACAAGCAATGTTGCTTAAGGGCACTAGTCATTTATGCGAGTGGCGGTCAATCAACAGTAGGCTGGACAGCATAGAACTCACATTGGGGAACGCGCGAGTGTAAAATCCTGACCCTGTTATGCTTAACTTGATTTTCACTTATAAATTTTGAACACAGACCTCAATGTTTGGTGTCGTGTTTTGCCTGAACGTAATTTTCTTAAAAATAAGGATTTATTATTTTTTCGTGTCTTACTAATATGTAGTAGAAAAATACCGAATAGCTCTTGCAATGCTATTTATTTGATATCTTAGGGGAAACAAGGCGCAGGACAATACCAAAGTTGGGCACAAAACAAAAAAGGTTAAGAACCACTGACGTAGTGACATAAAGGCTTAAACATCTTACTGATAAGAAATTTTTAAAACTTTTTAATTGCAACTTATTGCAGATATACAAAATTAAACTATGCAATACAGTAATTCTCCAGTTAAGTTTGCAACTTCAAACTAAAGCTGTTGATCTTTAGGGCTAATGTAAATGACTTACGTTGTAGTGTTTTCTTTTTTGAAAGCTTATATGTACATAATATAATATCTCTTATAATAAATCACAAAGCTTGTCCACCGGTCGCCACTATGTTCGGGGCTCGGTTGCTCACATGTAATCTTAAAAAGGAGACAGAGCAACTTCATCATCGCCAAGTAAAAGGGGCAGCGACGTCACACTGTGCGCTCGAATTAGAGACTGAGTCGTCGCCTAACAAAAGGAGTGACAACGACAAAGTGCGCTCGTTTCTCCACTTTTTTCAAGCGCTATTTCCTACTTGTACATAAAACTCAAACTAAGTATATTGCCTGCTAGGAACCAATTCCTTTGCAAACTATAAAAAAACAATTGCGTACTGCAAACATTTTATTACCATAATGTTTACAAACCTAAGGAATGGCAGACCTTTGTTTAATAACGACCAGGTTCAATACCATAAACAAACCTTTTTTTAAGACTATATGATTAAAGATGGCATATTGGATTACGGGCATTTTATTAACAATACAGGTTGTTAAACGCCATTCCATAATCTCCCACAACATTACAGACTATAAGGATTATTTAGAACATTTTAGAACCTATTCATGATTGACAACAAATTACAGACTTATTCTAAATTCGTGTTAAAATTTGACACAGTTATTAAAGATGCTGGCTTAAGGAGGCTACGCGTCTGGCATCAGCCAACTTGGTATCAGTGTTTGTATTATATAGGCTTTCTTAGCCATGTTTTTTTCAGTAAATTTTTGCAAAAAATTGTAGGGTATAACTTTAATACCAAATTAATCCTTATCACCTAGGCCTCAAAAAATTTTGCTTTACATTCAGTTTATATAAATTTGCGAAAAAATATAGTTTCTTGACAGTCATGGCCTGGTGTCCAAACCCTATGCACAAAGCACAACTTAGATTTCTGTCAGCTGTAACACCATGTTCTGCCAAACACAGCCCAATTTAGTAATGAACAGCAAATATAATGCAAAGAAGTCTGGACATTAGGGATGTTCAAAGTAGAATCCCAAGGTATTCTAGAATAATAGGTTTCGAATCTAGAATAACGAATCCAGAATAACGAATCCTAGTATATTTTTATTAAATTATTTATCCTCGATTTTGTTTGGGGAAGGGATTAATCTTATCTACTCTACAGGGCCTAAAATCACAACAATAAATCACCCAAACAATTTTCTAACATGTGTACATATAATAAAAAAAATCTCCCATGTGTTTAACATTCTTAACAACTGTCATTTGAAGCAGTTGTGTAAACTGTAATATGTCAACTGTCCAGGTTGTTGCCAAAACTTGTATTTTTGCCAATAGTGAGTACAATGCAACACTGCACACGGAAGTCTTAAGCAATGATCTGTAACTAACGTGATCTGTAATGCAGTCAAATAATGTACTGCAAATAATACAAAGTTACTATTGACTTAACGAATTGTTGACAATTACGCTGCGCATAACTGCATAACCTCGCTGAATATTGGCCTAAGGTTGACCTTAAGTAACCCTATAGCGCATTTTGTGGACGGCCAGAACGTTTTACAACGTAATATTACTTTTGCAACTTATCGGCTTTAGGGAAATTGCGCACTCCACACCAGACATTACACGTTGATCGCTCGCCCAATAACGCTTGATTGACACTTAATTATTAGACGAACGTTATCGCGAGACGCAGTAATTGGTCGCCCGAAAAAACGCTGACACTGCACTACCAGGTTACATTTAAAGCAAGCTCTGTAAATTGGTCGCCGCAGCGACAGGGAAACTTACCACACGCGTTTGTACAATTAGGCGCAACAATCCGCGGTAAAACATTAAATTATATCGGTTCCAATTACCCGAAATAAACGGCAGAATTGGATCCGAATCCCATCTGGATTCGAATCCAAGGATTCGATATTCTACTTTGAGCATCCCTACTGGACATCAAGAACAATTAAAAGTTATTAGCTCAAAAACTTGTAAATGGAAAAATATATGGATAACAACATAAATTATTTAAAAAAAATACAAAGAGGTATTATCTTAAAGGCAAGTATATACTTTATTCTAAATATATATTTTGAAACAGAAAATATTTTGAGATCTGTTATTCCCTGCGGATTCAGGGCTATGATGTGATGTCCTACCATATAACATGTTATACTAAGTATAACAACATAAATGTAAAACAAATTGTGCTTTAAAAAAATCTTCTTTGATTTTGTAATGTTTTTGCCATTTCAAGCTTTTCACCATTTCGAATTCCTACAAAAATTAGACGTCATAAACTTTGAGTTGGCACTGATACCACCCTAGCATCGGACAAGTATCAATGCTAATACTTGGCACAAGGCTCCAATCCAATATTATATGCTTCCTTGTAGTGAACGTGAAAAAAATAAAAGAATGATAATGTGCCGTCAATCTCTAAATAGTTATGCATTCCTGGTCTAGTGAATTGCCGTGAGTCCATTGGGTATTTACCCAGTTTGACAAGATACACAAACACCTATTAATGATTATACATTTGTTGTAATTTATTTGCATGGTAAATGCTTTCTTCTAGTTGCTTTACTTACCAGAGTCACCCAAAGCCAAAAATTTGATCAAATAGTCATACTCTGTATTGTGCACTTGATCAGTTCCATTAGCCATGTTGAAAGTATATAGATTAACTATAAACCTAAAATCTTTAAAAGCATAAGTATGGGCACTGGTATAGAATCCTACCACATGTTTGTCAAGGGCTTTAATTGCTTACATTATTTGGGTTAGGGTGCGAGTTAGCATTTTGGTTGGTTGTAGCATTTAGCCTACTTTTACTTCACTATACACGTGACCATTGTCCACTGATGTGTGACCGCCGCGCCTAGCGAATTGCTTTTCCGCATTTGACAATTCATTCTATTTTATACGTCTTACTGATTAGCGGCTTGAATCACCGCTCTGTTTATCGCTGTATTTGTGAGATTTGTGAATATACTCTAAGAGCAACTATCTACTGAGTGGATTGTCTTTGCTTAGAGTACAAAAAGTTAAGGACAGGTATTCTAGTGGCCTGCTCCTTTGGAGTCGGATTAAGAACTTGTAAGAGACTTAGGCAGCCGTGTATTATTATTATATTTATGTCTTTCTTGTTATTTAATTTTGACAACTCTTTTTTAGTTACTGTAAAAAAGTGGTAGGTTTCTACACCAACAACAAATTTTAATAAAAACACTTGGATGTGTGTCTTTAGGGTTGCCAGCAATTCAACAAAACGTGACTTTGCCCAACATACCTAAAACACAGTCATTTTAATTGTTTCATCTTAAATTTTTCTCACTTGTGACCTTCCCAATATTAACTATGATCATTTATTTGGATTTCATATATATATATATTTATTAGTTTCTTATAAATCACAAAACTAATGTTTTTATTCACAGTGAAGACCTCAAAGTCTAAAAGTCAGACTTTTTGATCCTTTGAATGCACTGATACTGATTGTCGTAGACCTTTTTGCTTAGAACTGCACTGATTTCTGACGGATGAGGTGCACACGTGCACTGCACAGTGTCTCTTCTTACCCATTGTTTAAAAATGTATAGCCTCTACTTGCATTGTAGCAGTAGGGAGTAATATGCCTTATGTTACTCCACGTTTTGCTAGGCAGCTGTTGGCCCTTGCCTTAAGGCAAATCCTACCACAGCGCACATTATTATTTGGGTTAGGGTGCTGGTTAGTGTTTGGGTTTTTCCAAGTCAAGAATTATTGTAAAATAATAAATATAATAATAATTGACCCACCAACGCGACACCTAAACGCCAACTCAAAGCCCTACCCTTACTCAAACATTATGCGGTATTTATTAAATGTTTGAACACTGTGGTAGGATGCTAGACCAGCGCCCTTTTTTCACTGCGGCACACCAAGAGAGGTAATTTAATTGGGCGGCACACTTACGAAATATATGAGTCTATGACAATCGAAAATAGGCGACATAAGTAAATACTCTAGGCAGCCCAGAAAAAAACAACAGGGGTCGTAACATTTTATTGACACCCTGTCAGTGTCACCAAATCCATGACACCTGTCACCAATTTCTTGACACTCTGTCACCGATTTAGTGACAGGTGTCATCGATTTGGCGAAAAATAAGTCACGGAACTTAGATTAAATAACTTACAATTCAAAGATTATTCTCTCTACATTTATTGACCCTCATTTTGAGATTTAACGCAAATTATATTGTATCTGAACCGGAACTTTATGAACCGGTTTTGAAATAGCGATGGTCGAACCGGAGCTAAACCGGAACTTTCATATTCCTTCGAACCGAAACCGGAACTGAACCGGATTCCGAAAAAATCCATGAACCCGAACCGAACCTGAACCGGAAAAGTCAAACGGTTCGACTCCCTGTTTAAAACTGTCGTGATTGGTTCACCCAAAATAAAGTAAATCGTTAGAGGTTTTACATTTGCTGTGGATACTTCGATCACGATCGGTGTTACACCTTGAAAGCAGAGGCAGCGTGTGACGTAGCTAGGAACCTAGCCACTTAGGCCGCGTTACATTAACCACTGACCTTAGTTAACACAGAAAGGAATTTAGGGGGAAATAACTCCTGACCTCAGCCATACCAGGACTTTGCTTAACCACTGACCTATTAACTTTCTTATCCTGTCTATTGCATAAATACCTGTAATTCTATCATATAAAATGTGCACCCAAATATATATTCAACTCTTAATTAACATTTACTATAATACAAATTTGTTTTGTCTAAAAAAGAGCAAACTATTGGTGATATCGCATATGTAGAGGAACCAGCGTCTTTATTTGTTATTTACTGTGTGTTCGCTGTGCGTGTGCTAAAACCCTGCTAAAGTCGTTCTGCCATATTTCCTTTCCCTGCATCCTGCTCGTTAACTGACCAGTTTTAACCCTCAACGCATTCGCTTTTACTGCAATGTTAGTCGTATCCTTTCTACTGCAAACCAGTCAACGATGCACTCCTGACTGGCAACACGTGTTTTTACTGCGCTGTAAGCTATTTTATTGTAAGCCAACTATGCTAAATTTTTTGAATGTACAATAAATCTATAAGCGACCTGACAGTATGCACTTGAAATGCAATGACAGTATGTTTCAGTTTTGATTTAGTAGAGTTCAGATAGTACGGTGGTCATGTCTCCCCTGTTGAAATATACAGTGGAGACCCCGACTGATATATGAACGCGCAAATAAATCCTTCCGAATGAAATTTTATGTATACTGTCAGGTTGCAAAATACTCTAGCAAAGCTAGTAATTCAGGTCATAATGAATCTTTGAATTAAGATATACTGACGATGCCTTGATTAGCGAAATATCTTCTTGTGATATCTAATCTCTAAACCAATAAACGGATAGATTCTATCTTAACCAGCACTTATAGAAGTCGTTACTTCTAAAGTGTCCAAGCCACTGCGGCTATTATTGTCTCTTGTCACGTGTTTTGGTGATTGGTGTTTTATATCTTACCTAAAATAACCCGACCACTTGTATGAAATCCCTGCGTCACTTACCCGTTATCTTTCAATAAAAGGAAAACAGAGCAGAAGGCCAAACCTTGTTGCCAATTCCCTACATAACGCGAGATTTATCTCATTTGTGAATGCAAGCGAGCATGCTCTGGGTATTATAAACCCATGATTTTGAAGGCCTTTGATGCCTCATTTATCTTTCAGACGGTATGAGATAACCGCCATGTAGACAATCATGAAGTTATTAGCATGTAGAGAGTAACTTTCTAGAATAACCTTTTGCGCCAAGGTTATTATGTCTGCTATTTAGGGAAACCATCTAATGTGGACTAGGCGATGTAATTTGTTTTTGCGTTTCTGAGATTAGCACCTTATCCCCTTTCAATTGGTATTTAAAGCAAAAGACTCTAAGCAACTAACTTCAGTTTTGCGATTTTGAATTCGAACTGCGTTTTAAGACGATCATTATCTGCATTATAGGCTATTCAAAAGTGTTATGCATATTTGTTTATTGTGCCTTTTAAGTAACATTTCAGATGTTACATCGTGTCGTACAATAAGCTACCCCTGGGACGTTGGCCGTCAAGACAAGGAATTCATGAAGCTTCTTCGCTCTATTAAACATGAAGTAACAAGGATTTTTACAAGCCTCACGGGGACACTAATGTATATTCTTAGTGCCAGATATGCCTCGATCAAGACTTTGCCTCCAGGAGATGTAGGAATATGGTTTGATTGACAAACGAATACGTCTCCACGCAGCACGCTTATTGTTGAGTTGTAGAGTATGCACTGCAGTAATTCCAAGATTGTCTATTTCGCTGATGTGTCTCACAGAAGGAAGGGGTAGCAAAATGACATAAAAAAATAAGCATTTAACGAGCCGTTTCGCAATCTAATCTGTTGAGTAGATAGTGCACGAGTTCTGGTATAGGCATCGATTAAGGGGTACACTTCCCTGTTCTCTGTTAGTCGGTCGTAAGCTACTTGCTCTCTTGAGATTCCTGCGCTGAAAGGAACGTGTATTCTCCAGGAAGGCCTTGGAGCTGGTGGGCAATATAGTTCGTAAGATTCTAGGGACTCCGGAGAACGCTCGTAGCTTTTCCTTCCGTAATTGGTTCTTGTTTCTGATGAAAGTCTTCTTCTTGGTGAGGGTCTTCTTCTTTGAGGTGACCTTGATCTGGAAGTTCGTCTGCTTAATGGAGGTGTTCTAGGCCCTCGAGATTGTTTTCTCAATTGTCTAAAAAACGTATTCCTGGAAGCTGCTGAAGTAGATGGTATATCGCTGCCAAGATCCACAAAAGGTTTAGGTATCTCCTTAACTGGAGAATCTTTGCTTGAATCTGAACTTCTTATTGGTGAGAACTCTGGCGTAAAAAGCCTATCCCGTCTGCTTGGGGCGAATCAATAGGCGAATAGCCCCTGTCTGCTTCAGTCACAAGAACACTCGAATTTGTTGTCGAGTATTGGGCATTCTTTATTGATTGTGCACACTATTTATATTCGAAAATCAGTTAGAAGATTTCTGAAAAGGGTCAATATTCAACAAAAGTCACTTGACAAAAGGACGTTACCTTAAACCTTTTTCTATACTTATCTCTGACGCGAAAATAAAATTTCTACGTCAAAATACGATTGCAACACCATTCTTGGCTTCACACAAATAACAAAAATGTTACATATCACGCAACTGTGAAAATATAAGCTTTGTTTACACCACGGCGCTGGACGGCGCTTTGAAACATATGTTATTTTTATGAAACGGTTGCGCGTGACATCAGATACAGCTCTGACGCATGAAAATTGGTGTCAAACGGCTTTCGCTGCAAACTTTTGCTGCAATGGATTTTTTTGTGCGCACATTTTAAAATTCCTTCAAAATCTGCGCACATTTTTAATTTAGAGTTAGTGTTAGAGTAAGAGTTTTTAGAGTTAGAGTTGGAGTTAGGGTTAGGGTTAGGGTTAGGGTTAGAGTTAGGGTTATAGTAAGAGTTTTTAGAGTTAGAGTTAGCTAAACTCTGTACTTTAAGTCTAACCCTAAGTAACTCTAACCTAAAAATGTGTGCACATTTTGAAGGCATTTTAAAATCTGCCAACTTTGTGAAAAAAAGTGCGCACATTTTTAAAGGATGTTCAAAATGTGCGCACATTGTTGAAAAAGTGCACACTGTTAACAATGTGCGCACATTTTTAAAAACAGTTCTAAATGTGCGCACATTGTTAAAGAAAAGTGCGCACATTTTTTAAGCTATTTTAAAATGAGCGCACATTTTTTGCACATTTTGGCGTGCACATTTTTGCGCACATTGTGCAAAAAATGTTTACATCCCCGTCTCGACGCAATTGCGTGCATAGCAGCGTGCACCTTTTGCTAGACTTTATGGCTGTATATATACGGTGTAAAGTGCCATAAAACAAAAATCACGATCAAGTCCAGCGTTGACGGCATCTATCTTTTGTATAATGTGTTGTTTAAATGCTAGCCGTAGCTGTCACAGTGTATTATTTTTACCAAAACCCGGAGGTCTTTTAAATTGTGTCTGACCGGCTATCAATGTTTTAAGATTTGGAACAGCATTGAAGGTCATTTCGAAAAGAGGTTATTTTTCCCTTTCCTTTATTAGCTAGTTGCTTTTCGAGGATTTTTTTCTTTTGAAAAAGCTTAGCAATCCTTTTTGCATATGCATGGCCACGAGTAGCCTACGGGCATACATTTTAACCATATCCGACACTCTTTCCATTGCTAGTTGTGAACTTTCAATTTCATGAAGCATGTTCATTTGTTTTAGATTATCAATAACTTCCTCAACAACAAGTCCGGAATTGAATTCCTGGGGTTGCTTTCCCAAAACAATTTTTATAATTGCCTCACTCATGCAAAATATTATTTTTCGCCATATGATTGAGGTACTTCATCATTGATATGGCCAAAATGGTAGTGGCTCATTGCAACAAAAGAAAACCAGGGATGTTTCAGTCACATAACGGAACGGTAGCTGAAAGCAACAAAATTAATGAGTCTTATAAACATGGGTTGCTTTTCCGTGTATCAATGGACAAGCTACAGCAGTGGTTCCCAAACTGTGGTACGCGTACCACCGGTGGTACGCGAGAGTCTTTCAGATGGTACGCCACTAACTTCAGCATACGTATAAATTTCGAAAACGTTCAACTTTTTAAACTTTCAGATTGGGTAATTTGCCGTGCTGCGTTTTAGTTACTTTTAACTTGAGGTTTCGCACGTTTATGACGTAACACTTATCTTGTTCAAGATAATAAAACGCTAATTGTTAGCTGGTGTAATATATATGTAGTAATAAACTAATAGTGAGCGGTGTAGTATTGTCGTATGTATCGACCAGCTGGTGAAGAAAAAACAACTATCGCATTGAATTGGGTTTTGTTTAATTTATGGCTTCTTTGTCTTCCTGGTATGGCGTTTGGTAAAGTTTAATTCTGCTTACATGCTCATTTTATTTTGTATAATATGCTAAAATAGTTAAAGCAGCGGTTCTTAACCGGGGGGGCGCGCCCCCCTAGGGGTGCGCCAAGGAATTCTAAGGGGGGCGCAAGCTCGACTTTATATATTTTAACTTTTTGCAGTGATTTTAAGGGTTTCGTTTGGGTCAGGCATAATTCCTACATACAAACTCTGTTTTTTGCCAACTTTAACATTAAAACTGCAAAAATTTTCGCGCTGCGCGCGAATCTTATAGTTCCCTTTTAGAAAATTCATGGTATCACCGTCCTATTAAATTAACTTATAGATAAACGATAAAAGCTATCGCCCTTTCGGACTATTTTTCATCCATATTTTATATATGATAACAGGCTATAGCAACAGGGGGAGTCGAACTTTTTTTGCGCGAAACTGTATTGTTTTTGCAATATTGCCGTTGTATTGTGTGTCGTTACATCTTTTGAAACACGATAACGCAATGTTTAATATTTGCGCTTGACATTTTTTGCGCTCGACATAATAACTCTTACAACTGTGGAGTAAATGCCCTCGCAACACGTTTGTCAAAATCAGCTCGATAAAATCAATGTGTCGAGCTCGCGCAATTTGTTGCGTGCCCAATGCGAAACGCCTCTTCGGTTGCAGTTTAGCCAATTCGACCAACTAAAACTCAAAATTTTTCGCGCTTCGCGCGACCAACAACCCCTTCCTTCACTATTTTCCTGTTTTCTCAGTGATATTTAATTGCAAAATGTCGAAATATTAGGGGGGCGCAAGGCATGAGAAAATTACCAAAGGGGGGCGCGGCTGAAAAAAGGTTAAGAACCACTGAGTTAAAGTTTGAGATATTCTGGTAAGGTGTAACTTAGGTGGTACATCAACACTGTACAAAAGCTCAAAATGGTTCGCGAGAAAAAAGTTTAGGAATCACTGAGCTACAGCAAACAATCAACAAAGCTCTGAAGTCCACCCTGCTACGGAAAGATCAGTTAGACTTTACCTTTTTGACAGGTTCAACGAAGGCAATGTTAAAGATGAGAAAGAAGTTACTCACTCGTCTAGCCTTGACAATGTGGTGGAAATGAAGGGATTTATTAACCCAACTAACAATTTTACGTCGCAACGACGTATATTTTAAGTTTGGTCGATAAAACGTTGCAACCCAACGTTATTTTTAAGTAAAAGTTTCCATTCCAGACGACGTAGATACAACGTAGATTCGATGTTGAAAATTACGATGTGCAACTATACGCTGTCTAAGCGTTTCTTGGACATAACTGCGAAAGGTTTAATTTACGTTTTTTAAACGTTTTACAAACGATTCGCGCGTCATTTATACGTTAAACTTTAACGTTATTTTCACGTTAAAATGCAACTTAAAAACTACGTAGTGCAAGTAAGTTATTTTTACATTGAGATGAACTTTACTTTTCCGTAAAAGTATCTATTCCAGACGACGTAGATTGGACAGTGTTAATTACGATGTTCAACGACGTCATTTACACGTTTATCATGAACGTTACACTGGTTAACAGAAAATTTTAAACGGATATGTGAAAGATTGATTCTTAATGTGTTTTCGGCACTGATTCTGAAAATGCCCTCATTTTTTTTTAAAGAAATCAGGTTTTTGAAGAATTCGCATTTTAATTTTCCTATGTACCGTATTTCTGTATTTTTAATATAGGCAAATTATGCCATGTGACATATTCCAACTATAATGTGACTCACACACTATTCTATCTGTTTTTTACTGATATTCACCGAAAAAAAATATAGGAAGGTTCTTTTATCACCGATTTTTGTAATTAAGTAGTTAATTTCCAGATGTAAAAATAGCATCTGAGCTGAGTATACATAGGCTTGCCATTTTTTAGAAACGTGAATCCGCACTTTAGACCTAATACAAAATAATTTAATGCAACTAATTAACTTAACGGGGTTGCGGTTGTTTTATATTTTGTCAGGGGGTATTTTTCAGGACCTTTTTTTAGGGTGGATGTTCTGTATTGTGAAAAAATGAGTCATGTAAATATTTTCTACAATTAAAGTAGGATGGGGCCCCCGTGAAAGCAGCAACAATATTAGGCCGTGCATGTTGGCAAAAGCGCTGTGTCCATAACAAATTCGTATTCCCCGAACCAAGTCATTATCAAGCATAGGTTAAACAAAATGTAAGATTCCATCAAGCTGGCCTCTTAAAACTATTACATTTATGTTGTACTTTGCGTCATTTGCTTGAGCCGCGTGTTATTGCCGATGATTTAAAACGGTAATTTACCATGTTACTAAAAAGTAATGTTACGGGTAGAGTAATATCCTGGCTTTAGTGCTAAATACTGTGAACAGTGGTAAACGTTTTATTTTTTGTCTAAATAAAACATTTTAATTTCTCTAATCGTTAATGTTATACAACATAATAAATGTTGGTCGCCCTTGACTTTTTTTTTGCTTATTGTGCCTGAAATGGGCTAACTAAATGATGATTTCCCACAAATGGAGTCACATTCTTTAGCCTGTGTGGAAGCAGCATTTAATCGGATGGCGTGTTATAAATTAACGCATTTATCTGCGTGAACGTGAAACATCAAATTGTTCGTTTTCGCAAACTAAAATTTTACATTTTGTTGAAACAAAATTGCAAATAACGCGCGTGCTTATTTGAAATGAAGCACGTCAAACATCTTTTACGTCACAAACACCAGTGACATATATCAATAGGGAATCACTCACTAACGTCAAACCTTAAGTTGTATAGCAGCCATTGTTTGCATTGCGTGATATTCAGCAAATAAGTAATCCTGGTACTATACTGCTGCCAACGTAAGTAAAATCTCGTTTGAAACTGAAAATTAGTTAGGATTAAAACGTCGTATTAAATGTGATGTTTTACGAACGCTACCTAAATTTTGGGCGGTAAAATACTTCAAGAAGTTCTTCAACCTAAAAGTAATTAATTTAAATTAAGGCAATATACGTAATTTCATTTTTATTTTAACGCAGGTTATTGCTATTAAAGTTTTTTACACAATGCAACAAAGTATGTAACCAAAATGCAATTTTGGAACCACTCGCAAACGTAAAACCTTTAAGCAGATAGGCTACGTACTCCCTGTACCATATTGCATCGAACGTAAGTAAAATCTCGTTTGAAACTGAAAATTGGTTACTATTAAAACCGCCGCACTAAATGCAAAATTTTGCGCGGTAATATACATCAAAAAGTTTTTATACATATTATAAGGCTTGAGTTGGAAACATCAAAACTTATTTTTATTAAGGCAATCAGTATGTTATGACTTTAATTATACAGGCCGAAAATTTATTTTTTTTGTTTTGCGAACTCTGCCCAAATTTTGCGCGGTAACAGATATCAAAAAGGTTTTATACATATAAGGCTTAAGTTGGAAACATTAAAACTTATTTCTATTAAGGCAATCAGTATGTCATGACTTTAATTATCCCGAAAATAAATTTTCGGCCCATATCTTGGTTTTGCAGTTATTATATGGGCCGAAAATTCATTTTCGGCATATCTTGTTTTTGCTCTTATTATATGGGCCGAAAATTTATTTTCGGGACATATCTTGTTTTTGCCGTTATTATATGGGCCGAAAATTTATTTTCGGGACATATCTTGTTTTTGCCGTTATTATATGGGCCGAAAATTTATTTTCGGGACATATCTTGTTTTTGCCGTTATTATATGGGCCGAAAATTTATTTTCGGGACATATCTTGTTTTTGCCGTTATTATATGGGCCGAAAATTTATTTTCGGGACATATCTTGTTTTTGCCGTTATTATATGGGCCGAAAATTTATTTTCGGGACATATCTTGTTTTTGCCGTTATTATATGGGCCGAAAATTTATTTTCGGGACATATCTTGTTTTTGCCGTTATTATATGGGCCGAAAATTTATTTTCGGGACATATCTTGTTTTTGCCGTTATTATATGGGCCGAAAATTTATTTTCGGGACATATCTTGTTTTTGCCGTTATTTATATGGGCCGAAAATTTATTTTCGGGACATATCTTGTTTTTGCCGTTATTATATGGGCCGAAAATTTATTTTCGGGACATATCTTGTTTTTGCCGCTATTTATATGGGCCGAAAATTTATTTTCGGGACATATCTTGTTTTTGCCGTTATTCTTTTTTGGTTTCCTATGGTTTCCTATGGTTTCCTATGGTTTCCTATGGTTTCCTATGGTTTCCTATGGTTTGTTTCAGACCGACTTTTGTCCGAAGCTTTATAGAAAAAGTAGACATCGTAGAACCTAAATTTTCAGACATGGCGTAGAGTGGTATGTAGGTGCTTTGTAAAAGTTTATGAGGCTGCACTCCCAGGGGCCTTTGCTTGGGGGGTAAAAACCTGAAATATTGCGTTTTAGCACTTTGTAGCTAACGACAGCCATCTAGCAGCAGAAAAACTTTCATACAGAATTCGTTCATATTCGCTTGCTTTGTCCAGCTCGCGTCGCGACGAGGCGGCTGCTGGCATCCCTGCTGCGCCCTATTGTCCCGCGCGTGCAACATTTGTGTTGGAAGTGGCTTGCCTAGTAAAACTATGCACATGCGACTTGCCTTTCATAAAGAGGCCTCTCTAAGTAAAAAAACCTATTGCTCTTACAACACAAAATATTTTACCACCGCAAATTTAAATGCGAATCCTACAGGCAGTGTACACATCTCTGTTAGCACATGTTGTAATTGTTGCACCATTCAAACATATCAACACCAGGTCTAAGCAAATATAATTATACAAGGGCCGCAACAACAAAAAGCTTAAGTTTAACGCATTCTTAACGACGACGTTACAAAGCTACGTCATAACATGGCGTCATAAATAAATAAATCTTGCGTTTATTGGATTTAAATTGGCAAAACTTTCAATATAAAACGTGGCTTATTAGGCACATAAACGTGTTTGCATATTGCTAAAAACTACAGATTTAAACTCTGTTTCAACAGTGATTACTCAGACCAAGGCATGGTAAAAATTTACACAGTAAAAGTTGGAAAAAGTATAGCAAACCATAGACGTTAAATCATTTAGCGAGAATGAAAATATTGACTTTTTAAACATGCTAGCTGACCAAAATGTGATAACATGGCCGTAAGCATTATCTACGTAAATTTTTATTGATCAAATGTATGTTTCGATCATTTGCCAAAATCTACGCCATATTTGAACCCCCTTCGCTTCAAAGCCATAAGTTATTATATTATTATACACAACTTATAATTGTGTGTAGATATGTTGGATTGGAGTAACATACAGAACAGGTGCAAATAGCAAATATTCTCCAAATACGATGTTTCCAATATTCTCCAAATCGTATTTCATCGTATTGTCGCGGTAATACACAAAGAGGTAAGGCCGTGAATAAAGTTTCACCCACCGTACAATTAACGGAGGGAAGCATTTCGAGTAGGGATGTTCAAGGCAGAATATCGGCGACACATTTATAATGCTTGCTTTAAATGCGGCGTCAGCATTTTTTGGGGCGACCAATTACTTCGCGATAAGCTTCGCCTAATAATTAAGTGTCAATAGGGTGTATTTACCGCCGCAAGTTTAAATGCGAAATCTTAAGGCAGTCTACGCCTCTCTGTTAGCACCCGTTGTGCATCTTGCTCCAACCAGCATACCAACATCAGGCCTAAACTTATCTAGCAAAACTTTCGATTTAATAGTTTGCGTATTAGGCACATAATAGTGTGTTTCATATTGTTTAAAACTACAGATTTAAAGTCTGTTTTAACAGTGATTGCTCGGACCAAGCCATGGTAAAAATTTACCGAGTAAAAGTTTGCAAAAGTATTGCAAACCATAGGCGTTAAACCATTTTAAGTCTTGAGGAGAATGATAATATTTGGTTTTCAAACACGTAAGCTGGTCAAAATTTAATAAAATAGCCATATGCATTATCTAAGTAAATTCTATTTATCAAATATATGTTTCGATCATTCCCCAAATACTACGCCATATTTGAACCCCTTTCGCATCAAAGTGGGGAAGTTTTCGGCCCATATCTGTTTTTGCTTGCAGAAACAAGTTAAGGAAAATGAAAAACAAAATATGAAATATATAATATAAAATACACAATACAAAATACAAAATATTAAAAATAAAAAGTGTAAAATAAAAAAAATATTAAATAAAAAAAAAAATAAAAAAATAAAAATAAAAAACACACAAAAAAAATAAAAAATAAAAATTAAAAAATGAATATGAAAAAAAAAATTGAAAAAAAATAAATAAATAAATAAAATCAATTTCAAAAAAAAATTAAAACTAAATAAAAATAAACACTAAGCCCTGACAATATACCCCCTGACAAAATATACAACAACCGCACCCCCGTCTAGTCTTTTTTGGTTTCCTATGGTATGTTTCAGACCGATTTTTGTCCGAAGCTTTATAGAAAAAGTAGACATCGTAGAACCTTCAAATTTTCAGATATGGCGTAGAGTGGTATGTAGGTGCTTTGTAGAAGTTTATGAGGCTGCACCCCCAGGGGCCTTTGCTTGGGGGGCAAAAACCTGAAATATTGCATTTAAGCTCTTTCTAGCTAACGACAGCCATCTAGCAACAGAAAAACTTTCATACAGAATTCGTTCACATTCGCTTGCTTTGTCCAGCTCGCGTCGCGACGAGGCGGCTGCTGGCATCCCTGCTGCGCCCTATTGTCCTGCGCGTGCAACATTTGTGTTGGAAGTGGCTTGCCTAGTAAAACTATGCACATGCGACTTGCCTTTCATAAAGAGGCCTCTCTAAGTAAAAAAACCTATTGCTCTTACAACACAAAATATTTTACCACCGCAAATTTAAATGCGAATCCTACAGGCAGTGTACACATCTCTGTTAGCACATGTTGTAATTGTTGCACCATTCAAACATATCAACACCAGGTCTAAGCAAATATAATTATACAAGGGCCGCAACAACAAAAAGCTTAAGTTTAACGCATTCTTAACGACGACGTTACAAAGCTACGTCATAACATGGCGTCATAAATAAATAAATCTTGCGTTTATTGGATTTAAATTGGCAAAACTTTCAATATAAAACGTGGCTTATTAGGCACATAAACGTGTTTGCATATTGCTCAAAACTACAGATTTAAACTCTGTTTCAACAGTGATTGCTCAGACCAAGGCATGGTAAAAATTTACACAGTAAAAGTTGGAAAAAGTATAGCAAACCATAGACGTTAAATCATTTAGAGAGAATGAAAATATTGACTTTTTAAACATGCTAGCTGACCAAAATGTAATAACATGGCCGTAAGCATTATCTACGTAAATTTTTATTGATCAAATGTATGTTTCGATCATTTGCCAAAATCTACGCCATATTTGAACCCCCTTCGCTTCAAAGCCATAAGTTATTATATTATTATACACAACTTATAATTGTGTGTAGATATGTTGGATTGGAGTAACATACAGAACAGGTGCAAATAGCAAATATTCTCCAAATACGATGTTTCCAATATTCTCCAAATCGTATTTCATCGTATTGTCGCGGTAATACACAAAGAGGTAAGGCCGTGAATAAAGTTTCACCCACCGTACAATTAACGGAGGGAAGCATTTCGAGTAGGGATGTTCAAGGCAGAATATCGGCGACACATTTATAGTGCTTGCTTTAAATGCGGCGTCAGCATTTTTTGGGGCGACCAATTACTTCGCGATAAGCTTCGCCTAATAATTAAGTGTCAATAGGGTGTATTTACCGCCGCAAGTTTAAATGCGAAATCTTAAGGCAGTCTACGCCTCTCTGTTAGCACCTGTTGTGCATCTTGCTCCAACCAGCATACCAACATCAGGCCTAAACTTATCTAGCAAAACTTTCGATTTAATAGTTTGCGTATTAGGCACGTAATAGTGTTTTTCATATTGTTTGAAACGACAGATTTAAAGCCTGTTTTAACAGTGATTGCTCGGACCAAACTATGGTAAAAAATTACCTAGTGAAAGTTTGCAAAAGTATAGCAAACCATAGGCGTTAAACCATTTTTAGTCTTTAAGAGAATGATAATATTTGATTTTCAAACACGTAAGCTGGTCAAAATTTAATAAAATAGCCATATGCATTATCTAAGTAAATTCTATTTATCAAATATATGTTTCGATCATTCCCCAAATTCTACGCCATATTTGAACCCCTTTCGCATCAAAGGCATATTTTAAGTGGGGAAGTTTTCGGCCCATATCTGTTTTTGCTTGCAGAAACAAGTTAAGGAAAATGAAAAACAAAATATATAATATAAAGTACACAATACAAAATATTAAAAAAAAAATTAAAAAAAAAAAAATTAAAATAAAGTAAAAATTGAAAATAAACACTAAGCCCTGAAAATATATCCCCTGACAAAATATACAACAACCGCACCCCCGTCTAGTTATATGGGCCGAAAATTTATTTTCGGGACATATCTTGTTTTTGCCCGAAAATGTTTCAGACCGATTTTTGTCCGAAGCACTATAGAAAAAGTATACATCTTAGAACTTTCAAATTTTCAGACATGACGTAGAGTGGTATGAAGGTGCAATGTCGAGGTTTATGAGGCTGCACCCCTTGATGCCTTTGATTGGGGGACAAAACACCAATAATGTGACGTCATCGCTTTAGTTTATAATAGCTATCTACTCCTAACTAGCGGCAGAAAAACTGCAATACAGAATGCTTTCATATCACTTGCTTTATTCAGCTCGCGTCGCAACGAGGCGGCTGCTGGTATCCTGCTGCGCTTTATTGTCCGGCGCGTGCAACGTTCATACAGTGAAGTGTTTTGTCGTAAACTAGGCGCATGCGACTTGCCTTTTAGAAAGAGGCTTCTCTTAGTAAAAAAAAATTATTGCTCTTACAACACAACATATTTAGCGTCACAAATGTAAATGCGAAATCTGGTGGCAGTGTACGCCTCTCTATTTGCCACTATTGCGCATGTTACTCCAATCAAACATATCAACACCAGGCCTTAACAAATTGAAATTGTGCAAGGGCGCAGCAAGCAAAACATAATGCTGAACGCATTATTAGGGAACACGTTACAAAGCTACGTTATAACATGGCGTCATACTGAAATAAATATTAAGAACACTGCGTTTATTGGATTTCAATTGGCAAAACTTTCAATTTAAAAGGTGGTTTATTAGGCACATAAACTTGTTTTATATATTGCTCGAAACTACAGATTTAAAGTCTGTTATAACTACGATTGCTCGGAATAAGCCATGGTACAAATTTACCCAGTAAAAGTTGGCAAAAGTATAGCGAACCATGTACGTTAAACCATTTTAGCAGAATGATAATATTTGCTTTTTAAACATGTTAGCTGGCCAAAGTGTAATAACATGCTTGTACGCATTATCTGCGCAAATTCTATTTATCAAATATATGTTTCGATTATTTCCCAAATACTACGACGCCATATTTGAACCCCTTTCGCATAATAGCCAGAAGTTAAGTGGGAAGTTTTCGGCCCATATCTGTTTTTGCTTGCAGAAACAAGTTAAGGAAAAAAATATAAAATATGTAATATAAAATATACAATGCAAAATACAAAATATCAAAAACTTAAAAAAAAATTGTTATATTTAAAAAAAAACAAAAAAACACTAAGCCCCGAAAATATACCCCCTGACAAAATATACAATAACCGCACCCCCGTCTAGTTCTTTTTTGGTTTTCTATGGTTTCCTATGGTTTGTTTCAGACCGACTTTTGTCCGAAGCTTTATAGAAAAAGTAGACATCGTAGAACCTTCAAATTTTCAGACATGGCGTAGAGTGGTATGTAGGTGCTTTGTAAAAGTTTATGAGGCTGCACTCCCAGGGGCCTTTGCTTGGGGGGTAAAAACCTGAAATATTGCGTTTTAGCACTTTGTAGCTAACGACAGCCATCTAGCAGCAGAAAAACTTTCATACAGAATTCGTTCATATTCGCTTGCTTTGTCCAGCTCGCGTCGCGACGAGGCGGCTGCTGGCATCCCTGCTGCGCCCTATTGTCCCGCGCGTGCAACATTTGTGTTGGAAGTGGCTTGCCTAGTAAAACTATGCACATGCGACTTGCCTTTCATAAAGAGGCCTCTCTAAGTAAAAAAACCTATTGCTCTTACAACACAAAATATTTTACCACCGCAAATTTAAATGCGAATCCTACAGGCAGTGTACACATCTCTGTTAGCACATGTTGTAATTGTTGCACCATTCAAACATATCAACACAAGGTCTAAGCAAATATAATTATACAAGGGCCGCAACAACAAAAAGCTTAAGTTTAACGCATTCTTAACGACGACGTTACAAAGCTACGTCATAACATGGCGTCATAAATAAATAAATCTTGCGTTTATTGGATTTAAATTGGCCAAACTTTCAATATAAAACGTGGCTTATTAGGCACATAAACGTGTTTGCATATTGCTCAAAACTACAGATTTAAACTCTGTTTCAACAGTGATTGCTCAGACCAAGGCATGGTAAAAATTTACACAGTAAAAGTTGGAAAAAGTATAGCAAACCATAGACGTTAAATCATTTAGAGAGAATGAAAATATTGACTTTTTAAACATGCTAGCTGACCACAATGTAATAACATGGCCGTAAGCATTATCTACGTAAATTTTTATTGATCAAATGTATGTTTCGATCATTTGCCAAAATCTACGCCATATTTGAACCCCCTTCGCTTCAAAGCCATAAGTTATTATATTATTATACACAACTTATAATTGTGTGTAGATATGTTGAATTGGAGTAACATACAGAACAGGTGCAAATAGCAAATATTCTCCAAATACGATGTTTCCAATATTCTCCAAATCGTATTTCATCGTATTGTCGCGGTAATACACAAAGAGGTAAGGCCGTGAATAAAGTTTCTCCCACCGTACAATTAACGGAGGGAAGCATTTCGAGTAGGGATGTTCAAGGCAGAATATCGGCGACACATTTATAATGCTTGCTTTAAATGCGGCGTCAGCATTTTTTGGGGCGACCAATTACTTCGCGATAAGCTTCGCCTAATAATTAAGTGTCAATAGGGTGTATTTACCGCCGCAAGTTTAAATGCGAAATCTTAAGGCAGTCTACGCCTCTCTGTTAGCACCTGTTGTGCATCTTGCTCCAACCAGCATACCAACATCAGGCCTAAACTTATCTAGCAAAACTTTCGATTTAATAGTTTGCGTATTAGGCACGTAATAGTGTTTTTCATATTGTTTGAAACGACAGATTTAAAGCCTGTTTTAACAGTGATTGCTCGGACCAAATTATGGTAAAAAATTACCTAGTGAAAGTTTGCAAAAGTATAGCAAACCATAGGCGTTAAACCATTTTTAGTCTTTAAGAGAATGATAATATTTGATTTTCAAACACGTAAGCTGGTCAAAATTTAATAAAATAGCCATATGCATTATCTAAGTAAATTCTATTTATCAAATATATGTTTCGATCATTCCCCAAATTCTACGCCATATTTGAACCCCTTTCGCATCAAAGGCATATTTTAAGTGGGGAAGTTTTCGGCCCATATCTGTTTTTGCTTGCAGAAACAAGTTAAGGAAAATGAAAAACAAAATATATAATATAAAGTACACAATACAAAATATTAAAAAAAAAATTAAAAAAAAAAAAAATTAAAATAAAGTAAAAATTGAAAATAAACACTAAGCCCTGAAAATATATCCCCTGACAAAATACACAACAACCGCACCCCCGTCTAGTTCTTTTTTGGTTTCCTATGGTTTCCTATGGTTTCCTATGGTATGTTTCAGACCGAGTTTTGTCCGAAGCTTTATAGAAAAAGTAGACATCGTAGAACCTTCAAATTTTCAGACATGGCGTAGAGTGGTATGTAGGTGCTTTGTAAAAGTTTATGAGGCTGCACTCCCAGGGGCCTTTGCTTGGGGGGTAAAAACCTGAAATATTGCGTTTTAGCACTTTGTAGCTAACGACAGCCATCTAGCAGCAGAAAAACTTTCATACAGAATTCGTTCATATTCGCTTGCTTTGTCCAGCTCGCGTCGCGACGAGGCGGCTGCTGGCATCCCTGCTGCGCCCTATTGTCCCGCGCGTGCAACATTTGTGTTGGAAGTGGCTTGCCTAGTAAAACTATGCACATGCGACTTGCCTTTCATAAAGAGGCCTCTCTAAGTAAAAAAAACTATTGCTCTTACAACACAAAATATTTTACCACCGCAAATTTAAATGCGAATCCTACAGGCAGTGTACACATCTCTGTTAGCACATGTTGTAATTGTTGCACCATTCAAACATATCAACACCAGGTCTAAGCAAATATAATTATACAAGGGCCGCAACAATAAAAAGCTTAAGTTTAACGCATTCTTAACGACGACGTTACAAAGCTACGTCATAACATGGCGTCATAAATAAATAAATCTTGCGTTTATTGGATTTAAATTGGCAAAACTTTCAATATAAAACGTGGCTTATTAGGCACATAAACGTGTTTGCATATTGCTCAAAACTACAGATTTAAACTCTGTTTCAACAGTGATTGCTCAGACCAAGGCATGGTAAAAATTTACACAGTAAAAGTTGGAAAAAGTATAGCAAACCATAGACGTTAAATCATTTAGAGAGAATGAAAATATTGACTTTTTAAACATGCTAGCTGACCAAAATGTAATAACATGGCCGTAAGCATTATCTACGTAAATTTTTATTGATCAAATGTATGTTTCGATCATTTGCCAAAATCTACGCAATATTTGAACCCCCTTCGCTTCAAAGCCATAAGTTATTATATTATTATACACAACTTATAATTGTGTGTAGATATGTTGGATTGGAGTAACATACAGAACAGGTGCAAATAGCAAATATTCTCCAAATACGATGTTTCCAATATTCTCCAAATCGTATTTTATCGTATTGTCGCGGTAATACACAAAGAGGTAAGGCCGTGAATAAAGTTTCACCCAACGTACAATTAACGGAGGGAAGCATTTCGAGTAGGGATGTTCAAGGCAGAATATCGGCGACACATTTATAATGCTTGCTTTAAATGCGGCGTCAGCATTTTTTGGGGCGACCAATTACTTCGCGATAAGCTTCGCCTAATAATTAAGTGTCAATAGGGTGTATTTACCGCCGCAAGTTTAAATGCGAAATCTTAAGGCAGTCTACGCCTCTCTGTTAGCACCTGTTGTGCATCTTGCTCCAACCAGCATACCAACATCAGGCCTAAACTTATCTAGCAAAACTTTCGATTTAATAGTTTGCGTATTGAGAACATAATAGTGTTTTTCATATTGTTTGAAACTACAGATTCAAAGCCTGTTTTAACAGTGATTGCTCGGACCAAGCCATGGTAAAAATTTACTGAGTAAAAGTTTGCAAAAGTAAAGCAAACAATAGGCGTTAAACCATTTTTAGTCTTTAAGAGAATGATAATATTTGATTTTCAAACACGTAAGCTGGTCATAATTTAATAAAATAGCCATATGCATTATCTAAGTAAATTCTATTTATCAAATATATGTTTCGATCATTCCCCAAATTCTACGCCATATTTGAACCCCTTTCGCATCAAAGGCATATTTTAAGTGGGGAAGTTTTCGGCCCATATCTGTTTTTGCTTGCAGAAACAAGTTAAGGAAAATGAAAAACAAAATATATAATATAAAGTACACAATACAAAATATTAAAAAAAAAATTAAAAAAAAAAATTAAAATAAAGTAAAAATTGAAAATAAACACTAAGCCCTGAAAATACATCCCCTGACAAAATATACAACAACCGTACCCCCGTCTAGTTCTTTTTTGGTTTCCTATGGTTTCCTATGGTTTCCTATGGTTTCCTATGGTTTCCTATGGTTTCCTATGGTTTCCTATGGTTTCCTATGGTTTCCTATGGTATGTTTCAGACCGAGTTTTGTCCGAAGCTTTATAGAAAAAGTAGACATCGTAGAACCTTCAAATTTTCAGACATGGCGTAGAGTGGTATGTAGGTGCTTTGTAAAAGTTTATGAGGCTGCACTCCCAGGGGCCTTTGCTTGGGGGGTAAAAACCTGAAATATTGCGTTTTAGCACTTTGTAGCTAACGACAGCCATCTAGCAGCAGAAAAACTTTCATACAGAATTCGTTCATATTCGCTTGCTTTGTCCAGCTCGCGTCGCGACGAGGCGGCTGCTGGCATCCCTGCTGCGCCCTATTGTCCCGCGCGTGCAACATTTGTGTTGGAAGTGGCTTGCCTAGTAAAACTATGCACATGCGACTTGCCTTTCATAAAGAGGCCTCTCTAATTCAAAAAACCTATTGCTCTTACAACACAAAATATTTTACCACCGCAAATTTAAATGCGAATCCTACAGGCAGTGTACACATCTCTGTTAGCACATGTTGTAATTGTTGCACCATTCAAACATATCAACACCAGGTCTAAGCAAATATAATTATACAAGGGCCGCAACAACAAAAAGCTTAAGTTTAACGCATTCTTAACGACGACGTTACAAAGCTACGTCATAACATGGCGTCATAAATAAATAAATCTTGCGTTTATTGGATTTAAATTGGCAAAACTTTCAATATAAAACGTGGCTTATTAGGCACATAAACGTGTTTGCATATTGCTCAAAACTACAGATTTAAACTCTGTTTCAACAGTGATTGCTCAGACCAAGGCATGGTAAAAATTTACACAGTAAAAGTTGGAAAAAGTATAGCAAACCATAGACGTTAAATCATTTAGAGAGAATGAAAATATTGACTTTTTAAACATGCTAGCTGACCAAAATGTAATAACATGGCCGTAAGCATTATCTACGTAAATTGTTATTGATCAAATGTATGTTTCGATCATTTGCCAAAATCTACGCCATATTTGAACCCCCTTCGCTTCAAAGCCATAAGTTATTATATTATTATACACAACTTATAATTGTGTGTAGATATGTTGGATTGGAGTAACATACAGAACAGGTGCAAATAGCAAATATTCTCCAAATACGATGTTTCCAATATTCTCCAAATCGTATTTCATCGTATTGTCGCGGTAATACACAAAGAGGTAAGGCCGTGAATAAAGTTTCACCCACCGTACAATTAACGGAGGGAAGCATTTCGAGTAGGGATGTTCAAGGCAGAATATCGGCGACACATTTATAATGCTTGTTTTAAATGCGGCGTCAGCATTTTTGGGGCGACCAATTACTTCGCGATAAGCTTCGCCTAATAATTAAGTGTCAATAGGGTGTATTTACCGCCGCAAGTTTAAATGCGAAATCTTAAGGCAGTCTACGCCTCTCTGTTAGCACCTGTTGTGCATCTTGCTCCAACCAGCATACCAACATCAGGCCTAAACTTATCTAGCAAAACTTTCGATTTAATAGTTTGCGTATTAGGCACGTAATAGTGTTTTTCATATCAGCGAGCAAAATACTCAAGATGAATACATATTAGAGATGACGTTAAACAGTCACGTCATAACATGGTGTCATACAAAAATTAGTCTTAACAACACTGCGTTTATTTGGTCTGAATTGGCGAAATTTTCGATTTAAACAGTGGCGTATTAGGCACATAAAAGAGTTTTTCGTATTGCTTGAAACAACAAATTTAAAGTCTGTTTAAAGGGTGATTGATCGGACCAAGCCATGGTAGAAATTTACCGAGTGAAAGTTGGCAAAAGTATAGTAAACCATAGGCGTTAAACCACTTAAAAAATAATTATATTTGCTTTTTAAAAATTTTATCTGGCCGAAATTTAATATTATGGCCGTACGCATTATATAAATAAAGTCTATTTATTAAATATATGTTCCGAACATCCCCCAATTACCTGGCCGTATTTCAATTTATTTTCGCGGTAATACATGAAGAGGCAAGGTGAAGCAATAAAGTTTCACCCATCGTAGAACGCAGGGAAGAATTGCTAGAAGCTTCATATGACGTTCGTAAACTATGTCGCCAGATTGGACCATAAGTAAAACAAAATTTGAAAAATTTTCTTGAAGTTAAACTGTTAAGCGTCAAGGCCAGTTTGTCATTATTTCTGGAAATTAAATTTTTGTTTTGAAGCGACAAAAATAAAAATAAATAAATAAAATATTTTGATTGCAAAATGATTCTAAAATTAATTTTGCATAGTCGTTACCAACCTAAAGTATAAGAAAATGAACCGCTGGCAACAACCCCTGTCACATCTAAGCCATAAATTAAGGCGGGGGATTTTCGGCCCATATCTGTTTTTTCTTGCAGAAACAAGTTAAGGAAACTATACAACTCACAACGTTATTACTAAACCACAAACCAAAGTTAAATTAATAGTATTTGAAAGTAACCCTGATAAATAACGCTATTTATAATGGACCACTAACACAAAATGAAATGAAATGAAATAAAACTAAAAATATATATAAGATAAAAATAACGACGACTGCGAGGCGGAACTGGCGAACGTTCGCAAAGCCTTGAAGTATAATGGCTACCCCAATTGGATTCTCCGTGATCGACGGGCAACTTGTCCCAAACAGGCGACTCATCCAAAAACAGAGGGTTTTGTGACACTTCCGTACATACCAAAACTGACGGATATTCTGCGGCGTATGTTGCGTGACTTTGGTGTAGCGGTGGGCGTCCAACCTGCCAATACTCTCCGCAAGCTACTGTGTCACCCGAAAGATCCAATCAACACCTTTGAACAACGAGGTGTTGTATATTCTATTCCCTGCGCCGAGTGTCCGTTAATATATATCGGAGAGACTGGAAGGTCACTTAACACCCGACGAAAAGAACATCAACGGGATGTTGCCAACAGTGACGCGAAGAGGTCGGCCCTCTCCAATCACGCGGTGTCACAGGGCCACCGTATTGATTTTAATGCGGCGTCTGTTGTGGCCCGGGAATCTGACTACAGGAAAAGACTATTTCTTGAGTCATGGATTATTCACCAACGGGGCAACACAATGAACATCAAAACGGACGTGATGCTTTCAGCGTGCTACAGGCACCTGCTTAAAGATTAGAGGCCCAATCATTCGTTATCGCGTTTTGTTTTTGTTGCGTTGTAACGTGCTTGCGTTCCATTCTTTTTTCCTTTTTTCCTTTGTTTATCGTGCACTGTACTAGTCGCATTCCGTGTTATTTACCCTGATGAAGACGACCTGTATAGGACGTCGAAACGTCGGAATAAAAATTACATTTGCCAGAAGAGCTCTACAAACCTGATATTATGCCTGGTAGCAATAGCTTATATAAAAAAATAAGCCCTGAAAATATGCCCCCTGATAAAATATACAACAACCGCACCCCTGTCTAGTTCTTTTTTGGTTTGCTACAATTTGCTATGGTTTGCTTGGTATGTTTCAGACCGATTTTTGTCCAAAGCTTTATAGAAAAAGTGTACATCGTAGAACTTTCAAAGTTTCAGACATAACGTGGAGTGGTATGTAGGTGCGCTGTAGAGCTTTGTGAGACTGCAATCCTAGGGGCCTTTGATTGGGGGGCAAAAAACCTAAAATATTGTGACCGAATCGTTTTAGCTCTCGACTCCCATCTAGCAGCAGAAAAACTTCAATACAGAATTCGTTCATATTCGCTTGCTTCGTCCAGCTCGCGAAGTGACGAAGCGACTGAACGCCTGCTGCGCTTTACTGTCCCGCGCGTGCAACGTACATTCTAGTCTTAGTGAAAGAGTGCGCTTGCGACTTGCCTTTTAAAAAGCGGCTTCTCTCAGTAAAAAAACTTATTGATTTTACGAAACAACATATTTTACCGCCGCATATTTAAATGCAAAACCTAGAGGCAGTGTACACCTCTCTGTTTGCAGGCCTATACAACTTGAAATTGTACAAGGACGTAGCAAGAAAAACATAAAGTTTAGGGATGACGTTACACAGCCACGTCATAACATGGCTTCATACAAAAGTAAATCTTACAAACACTGTGTTTATTTGGTTTAAATTGGCAAAACTTTAAAAATTAAAAAAAAATTAAATTAAAAAATTAAAAATTAAAAAAAATTAAATTAAAAAATTAAAAATTAAAAAAAAAAATAAATAAACACTAAGCCCCAAAAATATACCCCCTGACAAATTATACAAGAACCGCACCCCCGTCTAGTTTGATTTGTAATGCTAAAAACCCGCGATCTTAACGATCCAGAATTACTAACAAACGTTAAACTTTAAGTTATAACAGCAATTGTTTAGACTTGCATAATATTGAAGCAAATAACACCGGCATACGTGAAAAAAATCCTTGAAAATAATAATTTCTTAACGGTAACCGGCTTGCGACGGCGCTCGCTCCCAGCCGCGGCCGGATAGTATTCAATTAATTTTTTACTCACCATACACAAAAGAGAAACTAGCTCCAGCAACCTCACCCCCAGAAAAATATTTCTTAACACCCGCTGGAAAAATAATTAACTTATGTTAATTAAAAATTTGCAGCCTTACCAACCAAAATTGAAAAGTAAAAAGTTTTACTTAGATTTGAGAAAGAGTTGCTAAATGGCTAATTCAAAGGGTTTTTACATTTTTTAATTATTTTTGTAAATTTTAAATGGAAAAATCCGGTACAAATTGGTTAACTGGGCTGGACACCGGGACAAGGCCTAAAAACCGGGAATGTCCCGGCAAACCGGGACATATGGCAAGCCTAAGTATACATGTTGTTTGAAAAAGTTCTCGTAGCATTACAGCAGAAATAAAAATGAATAAATGTTCGGCAATAGCAGATTTTAATTAAGAATGTTGTTACATAGCCTTTTCCAATTTGTGAGCCAATGACAAAGCAATCAATCACTTCAGATATCATTAAGTTGGACAAATGTACTTAGTCTGTTAGATTTAGCAAGGAAGCCACTTGACGCCCCAATGCATGTCTCACTTCCGCCCCATAAAAGTCTTGAATTCTCCCTGATAAAGTTGAATATTGAATGGAGTTATTAAGAACAAAACCGAAAAAAAAAACAATTCTGTTTTGCAGATAGATTTAAGAAGCCTCACTTTAGATGCGCGTTTTTCAAAAGAAAAGTGCTTGTATTACAACAACTTGGTTAAGATCGATGTGGTAGGAAGACATAACGGAAATAAAACTTAGACTACCTACAGTAGATGGTCCGTTTTGCTACAACAGCCGTGCTACCAACTGCATTACTAAGAGACTATATAAGCCGATAAGAGAACTGTAAGTGGCTGATATCATAAAAGTTATAGCCTATGCCTCTTAGAAAATTTTCTTGCTCGAGGAATAGAAAAGTGGAGTTTTATGTTTAGCACTTATTTAAAAAAAAATCCATTACTAAGCTAAGCAAAACGAAAGGAATCTTACTGGAACAAAATATTTGTAAAATTCCAAAGGATGCGCATTGCAAAAAGATGACGCGTGGCTGGTATTTAGTGACTGTGTGCTAATTTATTAGAAAGTGCAAATTGCATTTTTTTCAGTTCGGTGTTGATGACCTGCTTAGGTTAACATATAGATGCGTTACGTACAGTGGTGGGATTCAATGTTTTTGTCAGCCGGTTCTATCACAAAAGTCATATATTTCAGCCGGTTTTGTTACAAAAAGTCATATTTTCCGACATATAATTAGAGTAGTTGCAAGAACAGGATGCAACCCCAGGTTCCAGCGAATGTTGCGAATTGCGAACCGGCTAAAAACTTATGAATGATATCTGACATCTAATTTACGTATCTTTGGAGACACCATTCAACCTATTTCATAAGTCAAATTCTGTAAAGATACCTGCTAACCCTGCTGATAAAAAGAGAACTGTCACTACAAAAAAGGTGTGCCCGCTTTTTTTTAACATACTTTGACGCTTTTCAGCCGATACCTAAGTGTTAACTATTAGTTTCGCTTTTAGCTTGGTTTCTCAGTCGCACAAAAACACAAGATACGAACGGTTAGTCGTAAACAACAAGTTTAACGCCAACAAAAAAATGATGTGATAGTAATGTAATGGTTGCACTTTCTTAAGGTGATATAACATGTGCGTTTGACCATTTAGCGTGCCCTCAAAAATCATCTTGCCTGCCACTTTGCGGCACGCGTGCCAGGGGTTGCCCTGCTACAGCCAAATCAAAAAGCAGCAGTCGTCTCATGACTTGTACTTATGAAGCAACAATTCAATTTTCAGACAAACAATCACAAAAGGAAAACTACTACAATTATGGCTGTTACGTGAGACCTTGACCATTGCAGACTTTTTTTAAACACGTGAGCTACTTGGATCTGAAAAATCAATGTACGGTATGAGATAAGATGCAAAAAATCATTGACAGTAAAGTAATTTTAACCGGTTCGCTGATCTCATAAAATTTCGCGAGACGGTTCTATAGAAAAATGTTTGGGCTGAAATCAACCGAATTAAAGACATATGAATATATCATTAATAATCCCAGATAATATAGGGACTTCTACATCTTGATTTGTAAACTAGCAGTTTCCTCCTACCAAGAAATATGTTTAGGCTTTTGACATAAAAAAAGTAGTGGCACATGGCCTTGAATTTCAAAAGAGGGGGCGGTTTATTGTCAGAAAAGTTCGGCAAAATCAGAAACGCCTTTCTGTTGATTTTGTGAATGTGGAAATCAACAACAAGAAAATTTTGCATGCAAAATCATAATGCCTAATGTAAATTATTCTCACATTTACAAATGTATTATTTAAAAAAAACTTGTTATAAAGTGTTTTACCGTGTTTCGTTTGTTCTATAAATATGTTTTCATCATTTGTTCTATAAGGTTTTGATTTAACAAATTAAGTTAGACAGAATTTGAAAAAGACCTATAGTCGTTAACTATAGTCAGCCGAATATTGGTAATCTACTACACCACTTGGCTAGTGTGACGTTACAATGAAGACATGACGTCATAGCTGTCAGGTAATGCGAACACTTTATAATGGCCAACTAAAATATGTTCGAACGTCATTCCGACGTCTTACACCACACAGTTTGTTCGGTAGAGCAATTCGCCCGTATATGCGACATCGCCACCTGTGTACAACAGCCCGTATATGCGACATCGCCTACCAACCCCTCTCACTTTTATAACTTAGAAATTTGACCGATAAACATTTTAGAAAAATAACTGACGAAAAACATATCCAAACTACTACTAGCTAGCCCCTTATTCTCTTAGCCTTTTGCTAGTTTTTTGATAGACGTTTGGTTAACTTTTTTTGGGTAATTTTTAGCGCCTATTGTTAATTTCCGTTAACGCAGGGATGGGCCTCTTAGACCAATCAAATTGAATTATATTCATAGGCTCATTACGCAGGATGATGGCAGCTATAGTTTATTCATAATTTTTGTGCGCGCTATGCATTGCCAATTTTACGCACCACGCTTGTTTTTCTCTCTAAGCCGCCGCCATTGCATGTTGTTGCTAAATTGTGCGCACGTTTTGACGCCTTTCAGCTAAACTAAATTTGCGGCATAGCTGTTCACGTCCATTATGTTTAGTTAAAGGTGAAACCTTACTTAAGAGAATGTTTTCTCTCGTTAACTATTCTCTAAGCCTATAAACAGATATATTTATCTCTCACACTTAAGCAAGATTCACACCAGACGCGGTTGGCGGCAAGTGGCGCGTTTTTGCGTTCGACGGCAAGCGACGGGGTATTCACACCAGACGGCGTTATACAAAAGAGTCTCATCAATAACCCGTCGCTATAAAAAATAAAAGTGGTTGACAAAAAATAGGCAAACCCGCGAACTACCGGTACCTTAAAAATATAACGGCGGAGTGCCGGTTGACATTGACTAGTACAGTGGTTCTCAAACTTTTGTTAAAAAATTACGCAACGGTCCCCCAGCAATTTTTAATTGCTCACGGTCCTTAAAAATATACACAAATAAACTCAAAATAACACGTTGTTTTTAATTGTATCAATGGGACGGGTGCACTTGCTTCTTTGCTATCAGTTATGTTAACCTCTAATTAACGATTCACTTTATTTTAGTTTAGCAATCACGAACAGTTTTAAAACCGTGTCCACAGTGGCAGCGCAGCAAGCTGTAAAAACGTTATTCTCACTAGCACAGGGATGGCGAACCTTTTTTATCGCGCGGGTCACAAACACTACTTTAATCCTTACAAAATGCACAAGTTGGTCATATATTTAATTATTTGCTAATTTTATGCGAAACTCTGCTGCGTCGTGTGTTTTTGTCTGGGTTGGTAATTCAATTTTTATTATTAACTGTAAGAATAATCTCTAATTATTTGTGCCTTGATTTGTCCATCGGACGGTTGTTATGTTACAAGGCAGATACGGAGCGATATGCGCTGGAGAGCACGAGAGGCGGCGCAATAAGCTTCAATAATTTATCCCAGACATAAAAATGAGTATCTTTGTTTGGAGAATTACACTCGATTAATACGTGATTTCGCTTGGTAGTTTGTGTGGCGGAAATTGCCAAGTGTAGCGCGATTCAACCGTCCCATGGTCAAGGCCATTGTCGCACGGCATGTATTGCAGCGGTTTTAACAGTAGGCAATGTTCACTTTTACACAAGTTATTTTTCGTACGTTAATAACTTTTAAATAAAACTTATATGGGCACGATTGTCTCCATACGTAGTTCAAATAAAACCAATTTGTGCACTTTTTGTCGGTACGTAGCTCAAATAACACTAATTGGTTTACTTTTAGGTCAGTATCTAACTATAGGATAAAACTAATTTTACATTTTGAGGTCGTACGTAGCTTCTATAAAACTAATTTTGGCATATTTGTGGTCGGAAGTATCTCGTTTAAAACTAATTTGGGCTCTTAATTGTCCTTACGTAGCTCCAATAAAACTAACATGGGCTCTTATTTGGTCGTGCATAGCTCCAATAAAACTAAAAAAACAACATCTAAAGTCCTAAACTACCTTAATCTGACAAGTTTAGTCTTATTCTGTCATAGATATTATTGAGCATTTTTTTATTACGTTTAGTTTGGTCGTAATTCCATGCCGTTACCTACACAATATTTCTGCAGCTATAATGCTGTTTTATAGGTTTTATTTTGTGTTTCCCTCTGAATACAATCTTATGGAAGTAACCAGCAATTTGAGTTATTTTAGTTGTATCTTTCTTTGTGTTGTATTTTGTATTAATGCTACAGTTATTTAATCATAATTTTAATAGAACCATCAGACCTTTAATAAATTACATGTTTGCCACATGAAAGCTAAGCATCAGTACAATTTAAACTGTGATTTTGAATGACTTTGCCTTTGTGTAATATAACTCGTTAAAACAGATAAAATGGAAATTAGTGTAGTACCGTAGTTCTCGTTGTTTTGGGCGTGGGCCACACCAAAAAATAAATAATAAATCACGGCAAACTTACCACAAAAATAAGTTATTTTAACAATTTTATTTTACAAAATTTAATGCGATTGATGTGCCTATTCTTGACAGCAAATATGTGTAAAACGAGGTACCGTTGTTGCTAGGCAGAACCGAGGTTTATCCTCGATTCTAAAAAGTATCTTTTTTTTGTTTTCACTTTCTGTGAGAGCAGAAATCTATATTCAGAGAGCCATGATTGAGCAAATGACAATTGATTAAACTCTTCCAAGCTGTTTTGGGGAAACGAGGCTTGGGAAAAACGGGTCATTCCGCAAACTAGTGGAGCTGCTCTTTTTCTTCGGTTGATAGAACACTTTACTTATTGATACCGATTTTTTTTGGTGGTCAAAGTGAGAATGTTAGGGCCCCTAGATCTTAAAAGTAAATTTTTACAATAAAACTTTGGAATTTTTAAAAGCTTAAATTAGGCAGATTGCTAGAATTTTGCCACTGGCTTTCAAGTTGTACCACTGGCATTCAAGTTGTATCGGAATGGAATGGAATGGTTTCCCAAACAGGAGGCGTTGCGCGAGTCAGATAAACAGTCGCGAGCTACAACTATTTTACAATGGTTATCCGTTGTTTTTAACTATATCTTTTTGCCCTTTCTTTATAAAATCTTTTATGAATATAATTACACGTTTTGAGTTAACTTTATAATTAATGTAAATAATTAGTTTTTATTTGTTACTTATTTCAATACTGCTAGCGAGAAGTCCGTAAATATGCTACTAGCCCCAATAAGAAAATAAAATATTATTACAATATTTATGGCCAGCTAGTTGTGAACGAAGCTGAAACAAGCATTTTAAAAGCAAATATTCTAGTTTTCTGTAGAAGCCTACTGCTGTTTTGTAACCTCTAGCTTTGAATTTTGTAAGTCGTTTTATTGACACTTTTTCATAGTCATTTCTAATTCGAAAATATATCTATGTATAGTAATCTAAACCACATTTTATTGCCTATGCATTAAGATAGAATTTACACCGGATATAACGTTCGTTATATGCGCCCCGGTCTATGCGCAGAACGCTATATGAGGCTAAATTCTTGTAGGGAAACGCGTCTCCTATTTCAGCCTCTTAAACAACCACACACAGTTTGAATTTGAAACTTGTTGTTGAACTGAAGAAAGAATCAACGAAGCTGGCACAATACGGGAAGGAGACGGTTTCTACACAAAGGCAACGTGTCAAAACCAATTAACTTGTAGTACAATTTCAAATATTATGCTCACCAACTATTTGGGCAACCGGGAGAATTCGAAGCAATCAGCGTCACTAACTTATCAAACGACTAAATAAAACAAGCAATTTAGCAAACAAGGCCTCATTATGACGTCACGCACATAAACATAAACTTACCAAGACTTAAAGCAAATTTATGTAGTCAAGAAAGAGTGAGATTTCACTCTGATAAAGTTCACAAGAAAAGGCACTGCAAAACAAGAGCAGTGTAAATACTACATTAATGACGTTATCATACACACGAAGCCCAGATTGAAAACTTTGGATATTGCGCGGGGGAGATGTTTTGCAGCTGAAAAAATGCGCGGCTAAAAATAAAATTTCGACTTGAACTTGCGCGGCTGAAAATAAACCATCAGGCTACCGAAAGTTGTAAATTGCGAATTTATATTAAACTTACAGCGTTCATAGAATACTTGAATCACTGCGCAATTTTTGGTTGGTGTGCGGGCGCAGTGCGCAGGTAAATATTTAAAAAGTTGGATAGTATAGCATTTAATATGCAATATTACTCGAAATTGCCTAATTTGACGTCACTAAACACGTGACCGTTGTCCACTGATGCGTGACCAAATCGCCGAACTGTGCGTTTTCAGCGTTTCGCAAGTGATTCTATTTGATGCATTATATTATATACGTCTTATAAACTAGCGTTAAAAAATGTTATGCAACTTCGGTATGCGGCCCGCCAATTTTTTTTGTGCTTGTTAAGTTTCAAACAGAAGTTTGCGCGGCTGAAGTTTTGCGCGTTTGCTCGAGTCAGATTTGCGCGGCTGAACACATTTTCTATAAAATGCGCGGCTGTGACCGCGGCTGAAAGTGCTACTGCGCGGCGGATAAAGGCCAAACTTTCCAACCTGGCACGAAGCCATATTTCTAGGCGAACTGACTACTTGTGGTATAGTAAATTCAGCAAATGTTACTTTACATATTGACATATTACCAGGGTTGCAAAACCACATTATACACAACGCAACTCACCAAGAATAATCTTTCGAGTAACAAATACTTCATTTTACACAAAACAGCAGCAAAACAACTTTCACCACGACAGTCAGGCGAAAAAGAAAAACCGCATGTATCGGAAAGTAAGCTCACAACGGTACAGCACCAATGTCTCATAGAAATCGGTAATTACTGGCAAATACGATGTAACACCGGATATATTCTTTTTGTACGTAATGTTATATTATAAATGTTATCTTACTATCACTCTGGGGTTACTTTCTTTCATTTGACCCCATGTGGTTTTACAAAGGTAATTAAGTATAGCATCGAGCCCTAGAGTACACAATATTATGCAAGCTTGTGCCTTTGGCTGAAAAAAATCAGGCATTTGCCTTCCAAAGAATATTTTAGCTACAGAACTTGACAAAGAAACCTCTTTTTTATTTGACATTTTATTAAGTGTGAAAAGTGTTTTGTTAACGCAGGCATGTTTAATCTTTCGCCATAAGACCGAGATAAGAACAACACAAAAGTCAGAATAAAACACAATTCGGAATAAGGCCAAAATAGGACTAATATATTATACATATATGTATACATAATGGTATTAGTAACGTCTAAATCGGAATAAGTCCTAAATCCGTCGGAATAAGACCTGAGCAGGGGCGGGCAACGTGTGGCTCGTGGTGCGCATGCGGCCCTTTGCCATTTTTTGTGCGGCCCTTCGCTTTCTTGCAGATATTTTTCCCTAAATAAGGGTATTTTGTGTGCACCAATGTTGGAACTTTTGCTCTTTCAGTTTCCTGTTTAAAAGTCTAATGTAACCCATAGGCTACACCGCTACACTAATGCAGTTGTTGAACTCGAATGGGGAGCATCTATTACAAAACAATCGTTATTCATAAAATTTTACTTGCGTCACGTTGGTATGATCAATACCTATACAATACATGCCTGGACACGACTGCGATTCGTCAAAAATGCTTCTGCCGTGTTACGCTTCACTGAATTTACCACGCCTCGTTGATTTCTTAGCGCTCTTGGCCTCTTGGTATGTTTTTTACCACAGTTATTATTAGTCTTGTGCTTTAATATGGACAAAACCGAGAATTTTGATGACGAAGAAGGGTTGGATAAAGCCTTGGAGCAAATACTTATTGAAATAGAAATGGATATTTCGTCAAACCAAGCAGACGAAAAGTATATATGCGAATCGTGTAAAAAATCCTTTTGTACATCACGAGGTCGTCAGTCTCATATCAATAGACTGCCTATTGTTTCGGAATGCGACGCCATCACTATTGATAAATTAATGTCTCTTTGGAAAATTGCTGAAGAAAAATGTAAAATATACATTTCTTCATTAATATTAGAAGATTTCGAGTTAACTTTGGATAGTGTATTGCAAATTTATAATCAAAATATAAAAATGGAGGATTTTAGCCAAAATTTTATGTTGACGGTTCACAATCAAAACTTAAATACCAGGTCAGTGCTGATAGAGCTTTTTCCAGCTTTGTTGAAGGAAAAGGGCAAACATTGCACTGATTTTGAAAAACAACATGCTTCCATCAATGATACTGAAAGAGATATTTGCTACTACATAGGGGGGAGAGTTCTACGTTCCCTGTATTACAAAACGGGCGAGGTTTTAATTCTGCAACTAAAAGGAGAAAATCCCAGCAGTGTTAAAAATCTTCGGGGTATAAATGAAGTTGCAAAAAATATTTTTTTGCAGTCTGAATTAAATGTAAAATCAGTACTTCAACAGGAATCTGCACGTGAACTTGATCCTGCATTGATTGCCGAAGAAGTTTTGCTTTCACAGAAAAAGTTAATTGAAAAATGGGTTCAAGACTTGCCAGTGGATGTCAACCAAACGCATTACTATGTGTTTTCAATTTTGTCTAATATTATTAAAAAATATGTCCGGACTAGAGGGCATTCATATGCCACCCACTTCACACAACTGTTTCACAGAGCCCAAGTGTTAAAGCGCAAAGTTCAAAAAAAAGCAAAAGGTCAGGGTGCATCATTTCGTCAACAGTTGGCTTCTTCATCAAAATCTACAGTTTGATAATTTCAAGCTACATAACTGCTTTCATAGCAACAGCCAAGAGTAACCAGTTTAATTTTCCATAGTTTCCGAATTTGCCTATGGAGCTATGGGTTTCAGTTCTGGAATATAAAAAAATTGAAAACCTGGACAAAGGGCGACTCCTTGACGATGGGGTCCAGGCTTATTTACCAAGTTCGCCCGGCAAACAACCTGGTTTAAAGTTTATTATGCTCTTCAATAAAACAAAGGTGAATAACATGAATAAAAGTATATAAAACACAAAAAATGTATATATGTCATGGCGTGCAACATAAATCGGTTTGTAGCCCACCTCTATAGGGTGGGAAGGAAAAACAAAGCTAGGTCCTTATCATTTTGAACCTACTACTTGTGTTATAAATATTTGAATTACACCATACTTCCCTCAGAAATTACATTGCCAAATACTGAACGCTTCAAGCCCCTTGTTACATTCAGTGCATGAGCCCGTTGGCTAAATTCCCTTAAATTTGGATTTAAATTACAACCACCCTGTTGCCGCACCTGTCCGAAAAACGCCTCCAAGACATCCTGGGATAGACGTCTCAGAATAACATATTTGGCACCACTAGACAAAATAATTTTTGTAATAGCAACTAAGGATTTCGCAGTGAAAATCAACCCATTTTTTGTTGCATGGGAAATCTTCATTTTTTCTTTTTCTGGTGCAGTAAAACTTTCTCCATTCTGTTTTTTTCTTGCTTCCACGACTCTGTCCCATTCCTGAAAATAACTTATAAAATCCTGCTCCAACCACTTTAGTCTCCAGTCATTAACATCACAGAATGGTGCTTTTAAAGGGTTGCCTTTTCCTGTACTGGAGTTGCAGATATCAAAGAAATCATTTATGAGTTGGCAAAACTTAGAAAGTGCCTTGTCACCTTTCTGTTTCAGGGCTGCAGCAACAGACCCTGACAACACCTGAGCAGCCAGATTAACCTTCATTTTGTCAAATCCATTGGGATATATGTGCCGTACTGTTAACTTGTGGAGCATCGTTAAGCACTCAGCACCAGGTTCACAGTTGTTATGATAAAGTGACAAAAGTGATGACCAGGTTAAATAGCCACTATTCCATAGGAGCTTGGATCCCGAACGACTGTTACATAGGTTGTTTCTTGCTGTTTTAATCAAGTGACTTGGGTCACTCACGAAGAATAAAGTCCTACAAAGCATAAAATGTTTTATAAAACTTTATAATCATAACGACAGAACTCTTAGATAACTCAATACTCACTTATGTGGTTCAACTGGGTTCGGAGCACAGTGTGGAATTGGGCTTCCATCTGGTAATGCTGCCAGCATGCAAAACATTTTTCTGTTCATCTGACACCCATCACCTACATTAGTTTCTCAAAAGTATTTATTTGCAATATATATGAAATTAATTAAAATAACATGCTGTATGATAATATTTAACCAACATGTAAACCTGAATTTTACAATTATTAAACTTTTAATAAATGTAGGACATACCAATAAGTGCCAAACAACGAAGGTTAGAAATATGGAACAGAAGACTAATTGCTTGCATCACAAGCGACAACAATTCTTGTCCATTGGCAGTTGTCATGGCAAAATGTCCCAACAGCACAGAAATGTTTGAGTTAGTTATACCTAAAATATAAAACTAGGTGCAATTTGTTTTTAGAAATATGAAAAATGACAGTAATTTTAGACATTAAAACCGATTACTGTAGTCTTTTAAACCATACAAACAAAGACATTTTACCTTTAACATAAATTCCTAAAGCATTGCTCGCTAACGATTGATTTTCCAATGTTAGGTTGCTGCCCAGATCAACAAATCCCAAAAATTTTGATGATGAGGCTTGAAATACCAATTCCTCTAAAATTAAACTTTTACCATTCATATTTTGTAAAACCGAATTTACCACCTTGATAATTTTACTTACCACGAATTTTCATCTCATCAACAATAAGCATCACTTGATGGCTGTGGTCATCAATATCGCCTGGTAGATTTAGATTTTTCAAAATGTCATGATCAAATCCAACATTTGGCCGTGTGGCATTTCTTTTAACACATAACAAATAAATTAATAAATATCTATACATCTATAAATATATGTATATCCACTTTTATATGTCCATATAGCAACAGTTAAAATATATATATATACAGTATATCTCACTCATCTGAAAATGAAAATCAGTTGTTTACCTATATCTGCGGAGTGTTCTTGAAGATGGAAGAACAAGAATGTCAGTTTCCTGGAGCATTTGATATGCTTTTGGTCCTTTAGCATAGAGAAGTAAACAATACCTGTAAACATGTAACCATTATTTTATTTTTAAATAAAAACCCAGCAGCAAAACTTACTTTATTAAATCAGGATGATATCGATTGTTTTTTCTACTTTGATGATTAAGAGAAAGTTGTTGTTTCCAAAATTCTTCATAGAAAGGCGAAATTCCTTTTTTTCCTTTAACTATAATATTCCAAGTATAATTTTATATATATATATATATATATATATATATATACATAGGATATCCAAAAGCTGTAAGTGTGAATTACAAACTGACCTTCTTGCATACAACTTTGGATATCAAAAGATTGATTATTGTCCAGTAGTATATGTTTGCTTTGATCCTTTAGTAGCTCCGAAATTTGATTTTGCAGGTTTCCAATGCTAAAATATTTTTCAATTAACATATAATCAATACTACGATCACATTTATTGATTTTAATATTTTATTTTTCACTTTTCATTTTTATCCTTTATGGTGTTTTTTACACGTTGTGGTAGTGAACGAGCATCTACTTTGCGAAGGGGAATACCTTCAACTTTGGCAACATACCTCTGCTTTTGTTGCAGTCTTTTTTTGTTTGTCATTGATACCATCACACATTTTGGACAAAATCCAGCAAAAAATAGTTCACACTGCAATGACCTAGATTTGATGAAGTTTACAAATACATTACTATACCAATATATTTTTAGTAGTTTTTTGGCAAAAAATATAATCTTTTTATGAGCTGAATATCTCTATTTAAAACTTCCAAAAATTTTACATTTATTTTCATATATATATATATTATATCCTGTTCTAACTGGCTTCTTCTAACAAAATGTAATGTTCTTAACCTTAATATTAATCTATATTTAGAACTCTCAATAGGGATGTCTGATACTTGATATTTAATACCGATACCCAGTATTTCGAGCAAAAAGAATCGCGATCTGATCTGTTACCCAATATGGCTGTTAAGCACAAATGAACTGGTATCGGATCGGCACCGATACCAACGGGTGAGTACCGACACTATTACATCAGCTATAGGCTGCGATCCTATATTATCGGACATACCAACTCTCAAATAATCCTGTAAGTGCTTAATATTTAAATAACAGTAAACTCAAATTCCTGACTAATTATGCATATACCAATTTTATCTGTTCTGGGGTAAATAAAATAAAAAGGTTTGAACATATTATCTAAATACTATATTTTACAAAAGTTCTGTATAACACACCTAACAGCCAATGTTACTGATTGAAGAGGTTTGCAGTGATCAAACGCTTGACTTGATTTTGTTACAATATGTGAAGCTGTCATATTGCTATCTTCTCCATCTGCTAACACAGACACTCCTCCACAAATTGGTAGGTTCGAAATAAAATTTAAAAGATCTCTTACAGATTTGGACCTAACGTTATACTCAAAAATTTCTTTAGAGAGGCCAGACCATCCAAAGTAGTGCACATCTAATTGAAAATTTTCATTAACAAATATTTTATATTTTTGTTGATCGAATTCAGAGACGTGGGAAATGCAAATTTGTGAGAAATCTTTTGCATGTATTTTCCATGTATCACTTTTTGAAACAAGACATTTAGCTTGTTTTAGAAATGAACTAAAAGTTTTAAAGACAATAGAATTTTCTGGATTTCGTGGAGTGGGTGGTCTGCGAGCTACCTTTGTACTGGCTGCTAACTTCACTGGCATGTTTAATGTTGGAATTGATCCAAATTTTAACGTATCTCGTTTCTGTCCAGTAGATAAATAATAATTTATGTTTTTTAAGTAAACTAACATAATGACTATTTCTAAAATACACAAACTTTTCCAATCCAGGAATACAATACAGGTGTAGAATAGTTAAGAAATTGTTTAAACTAACCATGAATAAACTGGTCTGCTTTAAAATGACGACCACATATCTTTACTACATCTCGTTTATATAAATCCCCAATTGCTTTGTCAGCCCTGAGGCCAAGAATAATTTTTTCCAAATCATTTGCCCACTTGAGTTTTTCGCCTGAACAGAATCTTTTTGCTGGCACATGGTAAAGTTGGTCGGGATATTTACCATCACAATCAGGAATACAGCAATGTTTACTCATTTTCAACTAGTCTATGAAAATAGGAACAAAAGTTACTTTGACCAAGGTAGTGAAATCTTGGTCAAGGTTTACAAATACTTGACCAGTAAATAAAAGTCATTGTTAAAGGTAAGTAGGTCTACATGTACACATGTAAGAAGAAGTTTGTTCTTCGCCGACGACCAGTCTGTACTGCAAAGCACTTTACGCAAAAATCACCGAGATCTCCTGTGCACACAACTTGCCTAAAAAAATTTTGGGCATGCGTTTGCCACACCATACAGACTGGGCCAACGAAATCTCGTTACTGTTGTATTACTTTGCCCACAATCCAAATAAAAAGTAACTATATTGTAATTTTTTCGTTCGTGTCGAAACAATGTAAATATTTTGGTCTTTAACTAACTTTATAAACTGCAATCCTAATAAACATATTACAAAATCTAATGAATCTCGCAGACTACAACCAACGTTAATTGTTGCTTTTGGTAAATTCAGTCAAGCGTGAGACGGCAGACTCAAATATACAACAAATAATACAGCTACAATGGGCGGGGGAATTCCCGTGTCCATGCCTGTGATATAAGCCTTGGTATGATAAAGAATTGATTTGCAACAATTACACTTGTCTTCTACGACTTATGCCGCGCATATTGACTGAGATGTTATGTTTAACAGCTGGTTTTGAATTATTGCTGTTAAATAGTTTGCGTCTATGCACATCTGGCCTGGAACCAAACATTGACAAGTTGGTTCAAAATATCCAACATCAGCCTTCTCACTATCTTCTATTTGAACATCCACATGTGTGTCTGCTATGATATTTCATATTCGCTTGTACTTGTGTTTTTCTAGTAAAAGCTGAAAATATGAATTAGTGTTTATTTGAAGTGCGGCCCTCCTGTAAGCATTAAATTTCCTAACTGGCCCTTGTGTTAAAAAGGTTGCCCGCCCCTGACCTAAAGGGTCAGAATCAGGCCTAATCAACACTTCAACTAATCCCAAACCCTACCCCTAAGTACATCACTAAGTCCCCTAATAATTTTAACACTAACCCATTTTTAACCCCATCCATTACCCACCAATAACCCCAAACAGGACCGAAAATCTGGTGCCAAACAGCGACGCCCTGACGGCGCCGGTCAGACAAGGGCGTCCAAACGCAGTCACAAGAACGGCCGATGCCAGACCGATGGCCCGCCATCGTCCCATATCCTCTACCCACAGGTCCGGGCGTTATTTTGGCCATTTAGGCCTTCTTCCGATGAATTTAGGCCTTATTCCGATGAATTTAGGCGTCATTCCAATGAATTTAGAAATAATTCCGATGAATTTCGGAATAATTCCGATGCATTTAGGCCTTATTCCGATCAATTTAGGTCTTATTCCGACCGATTTAGGTCTTATTCAGACGATTTTGATCTTATGCTCTACTGGATATTACTGCGTATTTGACTGTATTAGGTCGTTGGTCTTAATATGGTTTGATAGATTTTTCTGCTTTTGGTATCGTTGATTTTTAGGTCTTTTTGTGTGTTCCCCTTAATCATTTTGTAAGGTGTTGCAGTTTAATCTATCAAAACTTATTTTGTTCGTTGTTAGCTGGTGAACGTTAATGAATGTACTTAAATGTGTTTAAAAAGTTTATTGAAGTAACTGTTTTGCATACTGCAGATGTATGTAATTTGTGGCTGTAAATGCAGTGAACTGTTAATGCCTGAATCTGTCGAAAACTCGGTAGATACGTTGCCTTTTTATTAATTCTTGGTTACCACATAAGTAACTTAGCTAAACTGAATTCGATGAACTGCACTTTAACAAATTTGTGCAAAAGCAGACAACCAAATTTGTTTTTATCGCTGTGAAACGTGGGTGGGGTTCATTTTAAAGAAATTAAGAGCTCGCAGACTAAAAATTCTGAAAACCATACTGAAATGCTTTGCGCTGAACTCCTGTTATCCTATAAAGCTGCAGCATTTGTTAACTATTTAGTTTCTTTATTTCGTGGGAATCCGAATTTGGAAATCGCCCAAAAACCTTGAATTGTCAACCCAAGACAATAACACTTACAACGACGTAGCAGCAAAGTTTTGCATCAAATTAGCATATATTACAATATATGACCCACTTGTGCATTTTGCAAGGATTAAGATTGCGTTTGTGACACGCGCAATGAAAAGGTTCGACATCCCTGGGCTATACGGTCACAGTTTTTTTTTTCACAGATTTTAACAGTTCGTGATTGCTTCACTCAAATAACGTAATTTTTTACAGATTTTACATTTTCCGTAAAGACTTCAACCAAGATCGGTGTTATACCTAAAAAGCAACGGCAGCGTGTGGCGGAACTAGAAACCCAGCCTCTTCCATAAAGGGCCGCGTTACATCGTTTTAAAACCTTTTACTCATCATGTCTGTCGACAAGACATCAATTATTGCTGTAATGAAGGCACTCCGAGCCAGCAACCGTGTCGAAAATGTAATGATTAAACCAAAGGGCGCTATTCTATTCCGTGGATTTTTTCCAAAACTGGACTCGGAACTTGATGTTGTCGTAGAAGTGGAACTATGCGATACCATGTCAGAAAGTTACACTTTGCCGGAGACAATGTCCCTCAAGGGTGACTGCCTTCGAGAAAGGCTAAATTTAATAAGACAGTAAACTCATGGTTTACCAGTCTGGAAAAGGCCCATTCTTTGCTTAAAATTTGTCTGTTCTTGATGATCAGATCTCTGTTCACTCAAGCCGAATTTCCAGGTCGCGCTCGCAGAAAAGTGAGATACGTCGTAGTCGCGTAAATTTAAAGCCTGTTCGGTCGGCTAACAGGAGACAGTAAACTATAACCAAGCTGAGGACACAGCTAAAAGGTTGCGTCGTTATGCAACTGAAAAAACTAGAAATCTTAGAGCAAAAGCTCAACGTGCTGCAGACGAAGAAGTTGCCAGACAGCGGCGCGAAGCAGAAGAAGAAGTGCAACGTCTAAAAGTGGAAGCTTGTAGAAACGCCTTTCTGCCTAGAACTGTTGTAAAAAAGTTAGACAGTAACCCGATAAACTACTCGTCGTTTGTTCGCCACTTTGATTTATATATTGCTAAAAAGTAACAAAGCGATGACAAGCGTTTGTTGTTTCTGCTTCAGCACTGCGAGCCACATATTTGCAAGCGGTTGGATCGCCTTAATGCTAGGGAACCTCCAGAGGGATTACAGGCTTACATGGCAAACTTTGCATGAGCTTTATGGCTAACCGCATGTAATAACACAGCGTTCTGAACGACTATTAAGGGATACTTCACGGGATTGTGGAGAACGACCCTGATGGTTTGATGAAACTATTTGTTCTCTTGGGCAAGTGTTGCACCTCTTTGCACGATATAAAGTATGCAGTTTTTACTCAAATGATGCTAACCGTGGCAAAGAAACTTCATGTTCCCCTCCGCAAGAAATGAATAACCAACTCAACCGACAGAGAAGAAAATACGGAAAAAATGGTAACTTTGTAGCGGAAGAGACTGCACAACAAAATTTCACCACACTCTTTTACACAACCTGAACTACCGTCCAAGAATAACTGCTAATCTGATTAGAAAAGTATGCACCGAGATCCAGGAATATAACCCGAGCGTAAACGCCTCTTATGTTCTCCTGAATGTCTTCCTGTTGTTGTGCGATATGGGAACACTGCCGTCAATACCCACGCGTTTTTGGACCAAGGATCCACGACTATAGGTTTTGTGAACGTAAACTCGGATACCGTGAAGACACCGTCGGCTGGTCGTTACTCGGTGGCAACATTGAGTCCACATATTATCATGCATGAACCAACTTCATTTCTACTGATGAAAACACGAACGCTATGTTTCTAAGTGACGAAACTGATCTGCTACCTACTGATGAGGAGGTTGATATTCTTGAAACGCCACTCTGTACTGAAGACAGAAGAACGCATCGTTAAATGAAATATTCTGTGGAATTTGTCAGGCATTAATTATCAGTTTCCACTGTCGAAGAAGCCACTTAGCTGCCTCGAACGTCGTCTGACTAAAGATAAAGCAATGAGAACAAAATGCATTGAGCAGATGCAGGCTGCCATCGACAAGGGTTATGCTGAAGAGGTGCCAGAAGAAGGGTCGTCTGCATAGGGTCGCGTCTGGTACATTCCATTCAAACAAGCCGGATGAATTACGTATCGTGTTTGATTGAGCCGCTCAGTATCTCGGTGTGTCGCTGAACCATTTGATGCAGGGCCCCGATCTTGTGAATAGCCTAGTCGGCGTGTTGCTCCACTTTTGCGTGAAACCAATTCCCCTAGTGGCTGATGTCGAAACTATGTTGTACCAAGTTTCTGTCGCTCCGCGCGATCGCAACAGCTTAGGTTTTTTATGGTGGCCCGAATGGGATTTGTCCCTTAAGCCAACACACCATAGAATGAAGGTACACCTCTTTAGTGCAATTTCTTCTCCCAGTTGTGCTGCGCTCTATTTACGACAAGTTGCTAGTGACATCGGTGGCAAATTCGAGCCAATCGTAACATCAACTGTTAAAAGTAACTTTTACGTGGATGAATGTCTTACATCCATTTCTGATGTTAGCACCGGAATGTCACTTGTCGCAGGATTGCGGTCCTTGCTAGCTGTAGCTGGGTTTTTTTTTTAAGTAAATGGTTATCCAACAACATTGAAATATTGGAAAGTTTGCCCAAGACTCTAAGAAGACAGAATCTTGATGAAATGCGAGAGCGGATATTCGGAATACATTGAAACGTTCAAACTGACGAGTTTAAGTTCACGGTCTTTCTACCGATGAAACCACGCACCCGCCGCGGAATGGTCTCGACGATGAACGCACTGTTCAGCCCACTCGGATGTGTTAGTCCAGTTGTGTTGAAAGCACGCTTGATTTACACAAATCTGTGAAATCAAATGGGACGAGGAGATGCCCGCTAAGGATCTACGAAAATAGGAAAAGTGTTTAGTTGGTCTGATAAACTTACATGACGTTTCCATTCCTCGTTCGTTCCACTTGCACGCTTACGACAACATAGAGAGGAGCCAGCTCCACGTGTTTGCATCAAAGGAAGCATACGGTGCTGTGTGTCACTTACGTTCGGCCATTGAGGATAACCAAGTAACGTGTAGCCTGGTGATAAGCAAATCGGAATTATTCCCGCAGGAAGAGATTTCCATACCCAGATTGGAATTGATGGCTGCCGTAGCTGCGGTAAAATTGGAGCAGACCGTAAGGAACTTGCCTTAGATCTGCGCTCATCAATATTTTGGAACAACAATTCATCTGTGATTTTACAAAGTACCGGTATGCAAACCGACAAGCGCAGATTTCCGCAATTTGTGTCGCGCCGCCTCGCCTTTATCGAAAAATGCACGTGTACACGCAATTGGAAGCATGTACCAACCAAACTAAATCCCGCTGATTTGGTGTTGCGAGGCGCATCAGCCGACGTACTTGCTCTTTCTGACCACATTTGGCACGCGTGCCGCGTGTTTGACACCCCTGGGCTAAACGGTCACGATTTTAAAACTGTTCGTGATTGCTGTACTCAAATAAAGTAATTCTTTAAAGGTTTTACTTTTGCATTATAGGTTTTTGTACATTTCAACTTAAACACCGATAAAGATTCCCACAACTTAATAATAAAACTGCATGTGACCACCTACTATAATTGATTTGATCAGCAAGCAAAACAGGTAAAACTTTTTTTTTTTACTTGTTGAATCACTTGAAAAAGAATTTTCTAGAAGTTTACACAAATTTCTCACTAACTTCGGAAAATAATAAACAACAGTAATAATAAGAATTGACGAATATATTTAACTTTATCATGGAAAACTCTTTCACTTGGTAAATGAATGTTAGTTCAATACACTACTGTAGCACTAACTATTTTAAGCTACCCTATAAACCAGGGACAGATGTATTCAATGGAAGAGCCATTAGCAGAAACTACAAGTACCAGAGAGTGTCAAAATTATTTCAATACAAAAACGGTAAATAATGGAAAGTCAGCAATTATAACAGAAATGTACTATAACAAAACGGTAATAATCAACATAATAATAATACGGGTAATAACAAAATAACACGCACGATTTTTATTAATATCAGTCTTTTGTTAAACTCTTCGGATTCCATGTCTATTGTTACGTCATCAACGAAATGCTGGCCTAAATAAAGAAAAGAAAAAGAGAGAAAGGTCCATAAGCGCTACTCTTGGCAGCCATTACAATTTTGGGGAAATTTTACGATTTAACTAGAAGAGTCACAAAAAACATGCCGGCCAGCCGCATGTGGCTAGCGATCGCGAGCCGCAGTTTGTCCACCCCTGCTATAAACAACACTAACCCTGTTTAACCTGACAAAAAAGCTAAACATGTCGCAGCCACCTCAACCAAATTTCCCGTGATAGATTTTTAAAATGTGTGACAAGCTAAAATAGTTAACTTCCTTAAATAACAATTCAGTCTTCGAATCGGGGAACGGAATACAGTGCAAATCACAAATATCTATTGTAGGACGGTTTAATGACTTGAAAAAGCAAAATTTGTTACGCCAAACTGCAGGATTCCTACTTAACGGCCTGTCGGATGCCAAGCGCTACACGAAGTGTCTTTAAACTGTGTCAACATGTGCGAACTGTAAGTAAAACAATAAAATACATGAAACAATAAAAAGTAATTATTAATTGCCAACGGAAAACGTAATAAGATATGAAATGAAGCGTGAGGTGCAAAAGTGGAAAGGCGATTAATTTTTTTATTTTTACACTGTTTTAACCAAAAGCAAAAATTAAGGAGAATTAGACCAAGAATTAGATCTTTAGAGCAACGCAGACAAGTGACATAATTTAACACGCCATTCTATTAATGCCGCTTCCACACAGGCTATATGGGGTGTCATTAGGTAACCGATTTTACACACACGATATGACATAATTTGAAACACATCACATAATTTGGAATTTCAATTTATTGACACGCAGTGCAAACGTTTAAGTAAAATGTTATGCCGTTTAAAAAAATATGTTTGCATTATTTATGCCTCTTACGAAGATCTCACGCTATCCGTAACATTTCTTTTTCGGTATATGCTGATTGCCGCATTATCTTCCATAATCATGGGATATAACATGAGGCTAGCAGTTTACCATGTTACAACGTAATGTGTAATAGTGATAAAGAGCCCACAGTATGGAGGATTGTTTCATTTTGTTTAACCAGACAAAATCCAGGTATACTTCGTACATTATCGTGGTTATTGTAGATGTAATTAATTTTTAACCAGTTAGAATAATTGGTAAACATTCTATTTAACCTGGGCAACGGGTATTTCGTCTATTAATAACTATTATGGATGTCCGATACCTAACATTTTATTGCAATACTCGATATGTTGAACAAAAAATATCGCAATCCCCCTAATGACGTCATTACTACGAAAACAAACAAATTAGATAAAATTGAAACGAATGGGTTTTACACATTTTAGGGCAATATTTGCCTTAATGTTACGATGTTCAGTTACCTCCAGTTTTTATTCAGATAATTTTATTAAACTTACCTTTTTTAGATAGTAACTATAAATATAGACTAGGCCTAATACAGTCAAGGTCAAGATTTACCTGATAAACCAGTTTTAAAGTTGTTTAAGTTGAGTTTTCTTCACCATAACAAGACGTTTTAAACGAAGGGCGTGCCGTCATTTTGTTTAGGTCATAATTGCCTGCACTCTAGTTTAAACTAAACTTGAACGGTTTATAGTGAAAAAAACATTGCCTGTAAGTTGTAAATCAACCTTATTTCCGAAAATTTCATATAGGAAAATCAATTAATTTAAGGTTTTTATAGTGGTTACTAGGGCGAATTTTTTTTGATCCAAAATAAGTAAATTTGACCTAAAAATTTTGACAAAATTTTAACCTTTTCATAAAACATTGAATTAGGCAACATATTGTTAATGGAAGTAGTGCATTAAACACAGGTTTGATGTTTTACTGACCACCGGTCGAACACAAATCTGTTACTATTTTGGGTTATGTAAAACTCAGTTGTTGTCATTTTAAGAAGACAAACTATAAAAATGCCAAAGAAAAACAAGACGCTGGTTATTTTAGAAAAATGTTGGGTAAACAGTTGTACAAAGTAAATATAAATGCAAAAAATTAACAAGACCAAGCATATTATTGAAATAGAAACGGGATAATTGCAAACCACAAGCGAAAAAAGACTGGATAAATACTGTTCAATAGTTTTACCTGAACGACAGTTTCAGAAAGGTGACTGTACTTTTTTAGTTTTGTACGATTTGTGTGCATTTTTAATAGGCTTTGACTTGAAGCAACTGTGGCAAATTTTGACCTAACGTGTAAATTTATCTTTTTTTACAAGTCAAAAAATAATCGCCTTGGTTATTACGCATTGACATATTTGGTTATCCAACATGCAAAAAGAATCTGCTTTCTTGCCAACGATTGTCTATTTGTTCTCATACTTTTTTGTATTTATATATAAATTTATCGCTTTAATTTTTACTCGTTTGTTTTACAAAAACACGTTTAACCGTTTGTAAACTTCCGGTTTCTTGTCGAAGTGAGACTTGTAGCTGTATTACTTAATTTTTGTAAGTCAAAAAATTAAAATTAAAATTGTGTAAGACGTCCTAATTAAACATTTTTCAATTAAATTTAAACCACCCTTGTATATTATTTGCTTTGAAATGTAATAAGATATGAAGGGAATGATATTATCCTTGGCGTTCAGCCAAACATGGAGCCCCTTAGAGCTGCTTGTTTATAGAAATGCCATACATGACGGTACGTGTATAGGCTACCTTGATTAATTGAAACCACTTTTAAGCAAACTAGCAAATATTATGGACGAACCACAAAAACCTCCAGTAATCTAAGACACGTTTTGTTTCTTTAATGCCATTTAAAACCACATTAAATCTATGCCAGGTAACAAACATACTTTACAAGCCTTTACGAATAAGTAGAGGTAATTAACAGCAGACATTGATTTATAATTAACGTTTTGTTTGGTATAATTAGCATGTATATAAATAAATATGTTAAATTTATTTTCCCTTTTGTTTTGTTTAAAGATAAAACGTGAGTTCGGCGTTGCGTCACCGAAAAAAACGAACAGCTTCAAAATAGGAAGCGAAAAAGGGAGCTTGCTAACGAACACGTATACCGATCGTTGAGATATGCGCTTTATAAGTAAAATAAATTGAAATATTTTTACAGTTGCGTTACTAGATGTGGCTGCAGAAGCAAACCATAGCAAAAGCGAAATAATATGAAGTTTCTATTCGTTTCGTTTATGTGTACAATTGCACTCAGTTTACATGCTTTTGGACAAACAATCGACCCTGAGTGTAACTTGAGCATTTTGTCTAGAAGAATGTGTGGTTCCGAAGATGTGGATGGTACGTCATGTCGGAACATGTGAGTACGAAGGTTTTTATTATTAACGATCAGTCACTTGTCACGCAAATTATACGACCCTTATTTAAATTGATTCTTGTATATGTTTTCTGTTAAAAAGCCATCTCTGCTCAGTATTATTTTTCATTTACGGCTAGTTATTAGAAAACTATTTAATAGCTTAAAAATGCCAGTAAACTTTCCTCGTTGTTAAATGTTTTGCTATTATAAACAGCTTGTAAATACCTTTTTAAGCATCAAAAAAATTAAAAAGTTTTTTTCAAATAACTTTTAATTTAAAATAACAGAAAATAATATTAACCCAACCAAACATTTTACTAAATTTTCATGTGTGTGTATTTATTAAATTATGTATACTTGCATGTGCAACAAATTAGAAGCGTTTTAAGGATTTTTCTTTCGAAGATACAAATTCTCAACACGACATAACAAAATGATTTACACTGCGTAGTGTTATATTTAATGAAATTTAACCTCAGAAAATGTTCTGCAGTCTATAATTTATTTCATGCTATTATATTGAACATGTTGTTCTTGAAGGCGTTAAAATATTATCGCAAAAATTACTATAATGCACACGATACGATTGACCGATTTTACGATACGATTAGACCGACTTGTTACAAAATGCACTATTTTTGAAATTTTGTCCTAATGAAACACTTGCCTGGGTCACAATTAATAATATTTGTTACTAAACGGCATGAAGTTGTAACTGTGGCTATTCAATAAAACCACTAATAAATCAAACAAAATCACTTAATCGTACACGCTATTTGACAAACTTCAAATGATTTACACGTTTTAGGTGGTACGAAAATAGGTTGACGAATAAATTAGATTAGCCCAATCACAACTTTCTCATTATGGTGAAAACAAATAATTTCATAGCATGTGTGTTTAGTAATAGTGTAAATAAATCCTAATTTGTAGATTTAATTGAATAAGATTGTACCGTGTATATATTTTGATGTTTTTGTTTTAAAAATTAACCGAAAAAAAAAACGTTGAAGAACCACTAGTCTTCACACATATTGAAGGACACGTATTGCAGCCTTATGAAAACGTTATTAGATGTAACGAATAATAAATAAAAGGTAAATATTTGTTTATTATTAATAACCCAAAAATATTGAATATATAGTACAAATTTAGCATATGCCACCAATACTTGTCTAAAGACTCTAGGGCATGGCAAAGGCGATAACGACAAAATAGCCACGGGGCAGGTTTCAACAGAGATATGAGCTTAGAATGTTACCGGAGCATGTTGGCGACAGTACTTGGCAACCTGCCTTAAGGGTATACCTGTGTTAGTGTTATGCGAGATGGGATGATGTTCAATTTAACAGCAGCTAAAAGAGCCGATGGCGTATCACGGCATTTATCCAGTTTGACAGGGCCTTAGGCAAATTGTGTCAGGGCGTTCCTAAAGCTAGACAGTTAAAAAACAATTTATAAAATAAATAACTTCGCTCTCCGATCTTGCACTGAGGAAGTTCTGGGCACGAACTGTAAGGCCGCTTGCAATGGTGATTGCTTTTTTTTACTTCCTCCCCTTTAAAGCTTCACCTGCTTTGTTTAGAAGTATCCTCGCAACCAATTCAAGTGTAAGGGGGTCTACAGATACGAATAAACTATTAATTTGAAATAGGGATGCCAGATTGGCCTTTTCAAGGCCAAATTCCTTGAATTTGGCATTTTTAGAGTCGGTTGGCATTAGAAATTATACATTTGGCCTTTTTCTAGATTTGGCCTTAAATTTGGCTTTTTTTAATTTGAAATCCACTACAAGTAATAAAATATCGATAGACATCAATTTAGAATTATAGTGTCAACTCTCAAAACTTGGTATACAAAAACGCAACGTGTTCACTTTTTAATCTATACGCTTTCAAAAATTCAGTTGCTGAGCAATACCTTTTAAATTACCATTATTGTGATGCTTTGTGATGAGTAAATAACATTAATGATCATAGACTTGTTACAAAAAAATCTTTTGTTGGCGTAGCAGTGTCTATCATCTTCTTGGACACACCAACAGTGCGAGAAATCCTTTTTGGTTTTTCGCAAAAGAATCTCGTTTGTAACAAGTATATTAATTAAGGTTGTAATAGGCTACTCATATATTTCTAAATACAATGATGAATTTAGCTTGATTCATTGATGACATTTTAATATCGATTGCTTTCATATTTGGCGTTCTTAAAAAAGTGTTCAGCTCTTTTTAACACAAGGACTCTTTCCTGTTGGACCTTGCTAATATATTGCCTCCTAAGATAATTGCCACCGCAATTTTTTTATTTTCCTTTTTTGGAACTTAACTAGGATAACAACCATAATAATAAATATGAGAACTATGTAGATGCAGGTTAAGTTATCTAGTTCTATTATTTTAACCTAACCTATTTAATATATAGGCTACATTTAAAAAGCACAATTTATATTAATTATTATGGTTATCCAAGTTGACTTCAAGCTTGCACAAAAAGTAGAAATTTACTGTAATTTCAATTTGTAGCTGGTGTCAGTGTATTATATTTACTTATTATTAGATAATAAGTAAATAAAGTAACACCCCTTTATGTTGAATACAATCGGGTAAATATTCATTTGGCCTTTTTTGCATTATTTTTCTGGCAACCCTGATTTGAAACCATTCCACTCTTATCAACTATGTTATCTTTGGCAGGCATAAATATCAATACTTATGTTTCTGCTGGAACACGTCTTTGATCTACTAAGCCTGTACAGAGCCCTAAAAATTTAACCTATATAACTTTATTTGTCTGGTAGTAATATGTGGGCATTTACAATCAAAGTTCCAAAACATACTATAAAATATTATGTTTTTTACCGAAAAATTTTGGCAACAATTTTGTGCATTAGCATTATAAATAATCTGCATAATTAAAATTAACTAAATTATATTTCCTCGAGGAATGTCTGAGTTTGTGTGTCACATTTTGTCAAAAATTAATTGCATAAATGATTTTTATATTTAGGGGATGTTGCTACGATGCTCAAACGCAGCCCGGATATATCAAGTGTTTTCGAAAAGGTAATTAGAAACATCTTACACATTGCTATATAACTTAAAAATTAACGACAAAACCAAGTTTGGCGGCGTTACAGTCAACGGAGGATCCATGATCGTTCATTGGGATAGTTGTTTAGATATAAGGCAGTGTTGTAATTAGTTATGTCAATGGCCTGTTTAACCGTTGTTGCTCAGACCGTTTGGTCATGGTAAAAATTGATCGAGCAAAGTTTGCAAAAAAAAAAAAACAATGAAAAAAAAAAATGAAAGAAAAAAAAATAACAAACTAAAAAATAAAAATAAAATAAAATCAATTGAAAAAATAATAAAAAATAAAAATTGAAAATAAACAGTAAGCCCTGAAAATATACCCCTTGACAAAATATACAACAACCGCAGTGTACACATCTTTGTGAGCACCTGTTGTAATTGTTGAACCATTCAAACATATCAACACCAGGCCTAAACAAATATAATTATGCAAAGGCTGCAACAACAAAAAGCTTAAGTTTAACGCATTCTTAGCGACGACGTTACAAAGCTACGTCATAACATGGCGTCATAAATAAATAAATATTGCGTTTACTTGATTTAAATTGGCAAAACTTTCAATATAAAAGGTGGATTATTAGGCACATAAACGTGTTTGCATATTGCTCAAAATTACAGATTTAAACTCTGTTTCAACAGTGATTGCTCAGACCAAGGCATAGTAAAAATGTACCCAGTAAAAGTTGGAAAAAGTATAGCAAACCACAGACGTTAAATCATTTAGAGAGAATGAAAATATTTGCTTTTTAAACATGCTAGCTGACCAAAATGTAATAACATGGCCGTAAGCATTATCTATGTAAATTTTTATTGATCAAATATATATTTCAATCATTTCCCAAAATCTACGCCATATTTGAACCCCTTTCGCTTCAAAGCCATAAGTTAAGTGGAGAAATTTTCGGCCCATATCTGCTTTTGCTTGCAGAAACAAGTTAAGGAAAAAAAATATAAAATATATAATATAAAATATGCAATATAAAATGTAAAATATAAAAAAATTAAAAAAAATTAAAACATTTTTTTTAACTCAAAAAAAAAAAAACACACCAAACCCTGAAAATATACCCCCTGACAAAATATACAACAACCGGCTCCCCCGTCTAGTTCTTTTTTGGTTTCATATGGTCTGCTATGGCATGTTTCAGACCGATTTTTGTCCAGAGCTTTATAGAAAAAATGTACATCGTAGAACTTTCAAATTTTCAGACATGGCGTAGAGTGGTATGTAGGTGCTTTGCAGAAGTTTGTGAGGTTACACCCCCAGGGGCCTTTGCTTGGTGGGCAAGAACCTGAAATATTGCGTTTTAGCTCTCTGTAGCTAACGACTGCCATCTAGCAGCAGAAAAACTTTCATACAGAATTTGTTCATATTCGCTTGCTTTGTCCAGCTTGTGAAGTGATGAAGCGACTTCACGCCTGCTGCGCTCTATTGTCCCGCGCGTGAGACTTTCATTGTGCGAAGTGGCTCGTCCAAAACTGGCCGCATGGGACTTGCATTTTAGAAAGAAGCTTCTCTTAGTAAAAAAAAATTATTGCTCTTACAACACAACATATTTTACGGCCACAAATTTAAATGCGAATCCTGAAGGCAGTGTGCACCTCTCTGTTAGCACCTGTTGTAATTGTTGCTCCATCCAAACAAATCAACACCAAGCGTGAGACTTATTGTGCGAAGCGGCTTTGTACAAGGGCGCAGCAAGCAAAACATAAAGCTGAATGCGTTAATTATTAGGGAGGACGTTAGAAAGCTACGTTATAACATGGCGTCATACTAAAATAAATTTTAAGAACACTGCGTTTATTGGATTTTAATTGGCAAAACTTTCAATTTAAAAGGTGGTTTATTAGGGACATAAACTTGTTTTGCATATTGCTCGAAACTACAGATTTAAAGTCTGTTATAACTGTGATTGCTCGGACCAAGCCATGGTAAAAATTTACCCAGTAAAAGTTAGCAAAAGTATAGCAAACCATGGACGTCAAACCATTTTAAGAGAATGATAATATTTGCTTTTTAAACATGTTAGCTGGCTAAAGTGTGATACCATGCTTGTACGCATTATCTACGTAAATTCTAGTTATCAAATACTAGACGAAATACCCGGCGTTGCCCAGGTTAAATAGAATATTTACGATCATAATGTACGAAGTCTACCTCAATTTTATCTGGTTAAACAAAATGAAGCAATCCATCATACAATGGCTCTTTATTACTATTGCATGCACATTACAAACATATTTTTTTAAATGTCATAACAAATTTGCTTGTGCCTAAACGTTTCTACTGCGTGTCACTAAATAAAAATATAAAATTATGTCAAACGTGGGTCCAAAATCGGTTAACTTATGCTTTCCTACAATCAGAGTAACACTCACACCCTGTGTGAAAGCGGCAATAATGTAAAAGCGGAATGGCGTGTTTAATTCTTTGACTTATTTGTGTGGCTCTAAAGATCTAATTGTTTGTCTCCGTAATTTTCCAGTACTTTTTTCATTTGGTTAAAACAATCTAAAGATAAAAAATTAACGTATAACCTAAAAAGCAAGTTTGTGTCTGAAATAGGTCACTAAAGGAAAGTCGCGAACGCGCCGTGACCATTTAATTACTAATTCACGTGCTACCAGCATTGTATCAGCTTGCTGAAGCCGCATGATATAGCCGATGATTTTAAAAAACATGGGGTATTTAACATTAAACCAAATTGCAACGTTGTGTGCTTTTGAAAATGGAGCTACTAAACACACAACCTTTGCTAAAGACGTATCGCATAATTTACGTAACGAAAACCCGTGACATATGTGGATCAAAAATTACTAACAAACGTAAAAAAGTCGTAGCAGCAATTGTTCAAATTCCGCGAAATTCAAGCAAATAAGTCATCACGGTAAATACATTCTGCATCCAACGAAAAAAAATCTTGTTTGAAAAGTAAATTTGCTTAGTGTTTAAACCGCTGCAACAAACGCGATATTTTCAACTCAGTCCAAATGTTGCGTAGTTTAAACTCTCTTAGGGTTGTTGTAAGTTTTCTGTGTAAGTGTCTTAATGTCTCATAAAAGAATGTTAAGGAAAACGCTGCAATTAACGCAATATTTTGCGAACTTATACTATCTTTTACGTGGTTAAACACACTGCAAAAAGCTATCAAACATAAAAGTATAAACTTTGCCACATGAAACTTTATTTTTACCAAGGCAATGCACTTTACGCAGGTTATTGCCTTATAAATGTATGAAAACGCTTTACCCTTTTCGTCAAGAGGTTTTGCGATAAGTCACACGCCCGCCCTTTCGAGTTAACATGCCACCACTGTTGTGTGATGTTTTTGAATAGCACGACTAAATAATCGACTATTAGTATTGCGTGGTTAAGCCCATTATAAGAAGTCATTAGACTTTGGCCTCAATCAACATCACAACATTGCTGGGAAGGCTTGTTGTACGATATACGTGTAGGTTTCCTGATGTTTTTTCAAAGTATGTTTAGTATACGACCCATGTGGTAGCAGTATTCGACATCCAACGAAAGAAAACCTCGTTTGAAAAGTAAATCTGCTTAGTGTTCAAAATGCGACAACAACTGCGATGTTTTGCGAATTCTGTCTAAATTTTGAGCCTATTGTTTACACCAATTAGCGCTGGTCGTCCCTTGACTTATAAGGACTGAAATTAATTTACTCTTTTCACACGTTTTTTTTTATACACAACAAAATATGTAGCGACATTTATCGATCAAGAATTCCTAACAAACGCCATAAAAAAAGTTGCTCACCCGTAACTGGTTTGCGACGGCGCTCGCTTGAGATGCGAGACTTTCTCTCATAGAAAGAAACAAATTTTTTTCTGTCTGGGAGCACACGAGTTTCTTTCTATTTTCCCACCTGTTCGGGGGCTCGCTTAAGAGGGAGCAAAATGAGCCACGATTGCTCTGTCTGTCTCCCTAAAATGAGCCACGTTGCTCTGTGTCTCCCTAAAACGCGAACATGCAGCCGACTGCCGACTCACAAACTTTACATTTTATTATGTTTAGATATGTTTCGATCATTCCCGATATACTACGACATATTTAAACGCCTTTCGCATCAAAGCCAGAAGTTAGGTGGGGAAGTTTTCGGCCCATACCTGTTTTTGCTTGCAGAAACAAGTTAAGGAAAAAAATGTAAAATATAATATATAAAATATACAAAACAAAATACAAAATATCAAAAAATTAAAAAATTAAAATATTTTTAATTCAAAATAAAAAAAAACAACGAGCCCTGAAAATATACCCCCTGACAAAATATACAACAACCGCAACCCCGTCTAGTTATATGGGCCGAAAATTTATTTTCGGGACATATCTTGTTTTTGCCCGAAAATGTTTCTGACCCATTTTTGTCCGGAGCTTTATAGAAAAAGTATACATCGTAGAACTTTCAAATTTTCAGACATAGCGTAGAGTGGTATGAAGGTGCAATGTCGAGGTTTATGAGGCTGCACCACTAGGTGCCTTTGACTGGGGGGCAAAAAACTTAAATATTGCGTTTTAGCTCTCTGTAGCTAACGACTGCCATCTAGCAGCAGAAAAACTTCCATACAGAATTTGTTCATATTCGCTTGCTTTGTCCAGCTCGTGAAGTGACTTTCATTGTGCCGCGTCCAAAACCATGTTTTTCCTTAAATTAATAAAAATACCATAAATGATCATGCTTGTACATTGAATTTCTCTTTTTGTGGCAATTTTTTCTTTAGTAATTTTTTCTTTTTGTGATAGATTGATCTCTTCTTAACATTAAATTCATGAAATTTTGAATGAAACAAAAAAAAGCCTAAAAAAGCCAAATTTCATTTGGATTTTTTTTTACAATAAATTTTTTACAATAAAAAATCCCAAGAGGTTGAAAAAAAGCCAAAATTTTTAAATTTGGCTTTAAAAAATCCAAACTGGCAACCCTGTCCAAAACTAGGCGCGTTCGACTTGCATTTTAAACAAAATGCTCTTAAGAAACAACATATTTTACCGCCGCGAATTTAAATGCGAAATCTGGTGGCAATATACACCTCTCTCTCTTTGCACCTGTTTCGCATGTTACCAATCCAACATATTAACACCAGGCCTACACAACTTAAAATTGTGTGTTGGTATGTTGGAATAAAGCAACATACGAAACACGTGCAAATAGCAAATATTCTGCAAATAAGTTTTTTCAAATATTCTCTAAATCGTATTTAATTTTATTGTCTCGGTAATACACACAGAGAGGTAAGGCCGTGAATAAACTTTCACCCACCGTGCAGCTAACGCAGGGAATCATTGCGAATAGGGATGTTCAAAGCAGAATATCGGAGACACATTTACAATGCTTGCTTTAAATGCGGAGTCAGCGTTTTTTCGGGCGACCAATTACTTCGCGATAAGCTTCGCCTAATAATCAAGTGTCAATAGAGTGTATTTACCGCCGCAAATTTAAATGCGAAATCTTGAGTCAGTGTACGCCTCTCTGTTAGCACCTGTCGAGCATCTTGCTCAAACCAACATACCAACATCAGGCCTAAACAACTATCAAAAGTTTCGATTTAATAGTTTGCGTATTAGGCACATAATAGTGTTTTTCATATTGCTTGAAACTACAGATTTAAAGCCTGTTTTAACAGTGATTGCTCGGACCAAGCCATGGTAAAAAAATACCGAGTAAAAGTTTGCAAAAGTATAGCAAACCATAGACGTTAAACCATTTTTAGTCTTTAAGAGAATGATAATATTTGATTTTCAAACACGTAAGCTGGTCAAAATGCAATAAAATGGCCATACGCATTATCTACGTAAATTCTATTTATCAAATATATGTTTCGATCATTCCCCAAATTCTACGCCATATTTGAACCCCTTTTGCATCAAAGGGATATTTTAAGTGGGGAAGTTTTCGGCCCATATCTGTTTTTGCTTGCAGAAACAAGTTAAGGAAAATGAAAAACAAAATATATAATATAAAGTACACAATACAAAATACAAAATATTAAAAAATAAGAAGTATAAAATAAAAAATAAAAATTAAAAAATGAATATGAAACAATAAAAATTGAAAAAAATAAAAAAATAAAATAAAATCAATTTAAAAAAAAATAAAAATAAAATAAAAATAAACACTAAGCCCCGAAAATATACCCCCTGATAAAATATACAACAACTGGACCCCCGTCTAGTTATTTTTTGGTTTGATATGGGTATCTTTCAGATAACCCAGTATCTTTCAGACCGATTTTTTTTTTTTTTTTTTGTTTATGAGGCTGCACCCCTAAGCGCCTCTAATTGGGAAACAAAAACAAAAGTGTGACGTCATCGTTTTAGTTCACAACAGCTATCTACTCCTATCTAGCGGCAGAGAAACTTCAATACAGAATGCTTTCATATCACTTGTTTTATGCAGCTCGCGTAGCGACAAGGCGGCTGCTGATATCCTGCTGCGCTTTATGGTCCGCGCGTGTAACGTTTATTGTGCGAAGCGGCTCTTAGTAAAACTGTGCGCATGCGACTTGCCCTTTAGAAAGAGGCTTCTCTTTGTAAAAAGCTTGTTGCTCTTGCTACACAACCTGTTTTACCGCCGCAAATTTAAATGCGAATTCTGGAGGCAGTTTACACCTCTCTATTAGCACCTGTTGCTCCATACAAACATATCAACATCAAGCTTAAACAAATAAAATTGTACAAGGGCCGTATGTTTTTTTGAGGTGTTTTGGGGGACCGAAACCAAATTTCTCCAGCGGTTTCCCAAATTTTGGACTTCCAACTTTTTGGTATTTAAATGAAACACTTGCGGTCTCTTAAAACTACTTAGCGGTCACCCAAACCAAACCTTAAAAAAAACCCTTGCCGTAACAACAAAATGCTAGAGTTTAATGCGTTTTTAGCGACGACGTTACAAAGCTTTGTCATAACATGGCGTCATACAAAAATAAATACTAAGAACACTGCGTTTATTGGATTTCAATTGGCAAAACTTTCGATTTAATTGGTTTCGTATTAGGCACGTAAAAGTGTTTTGCATATTGCTCGAAACTACAGATTTAAAGTCTGTTTAACAGTGATTGCTCGGACCAAGCCATGGTAAAAATTTACCCAGTAAAAGTTGGCAAAAGTATAGCAAACCATGGACGTTAAACCATTTTAAGAGAATGATAATATTTGCTTTTTAAACATGTTAGCTGGCCAAAGTGTAATAACATGCTTGTACGCATTATCTATACGTAAATTCTATTTATCAAATATATTTTCCGATGATTCCCTAATACCTCGCCGTATTTTAATTTTAGGCAAGGCCAGCATGTAATAAAGTTTCACACATCATAGAAAGCAGAGAAGCATTGCTAGAAGCTTCATTTATATGACGTTCGTCAACTATGTCGCCAGATTGGACCATAAGTCCAAAAAGCCTGAAAATTTTTTTAGAGGTAAAGCTTTCAGGCGTCAAGTTCCAATATGACATTTTCTCTAGGAATGGGATTTTTGATATAAAGCGGCCAAAAAAATATTTTGATTACAAAACGATTCTAAAATTAATTGTGCATAGTCTTTACCAAACTAACGTATGAGAAAATGAAACCCTGGCAACTACCCCTTTCGCATCAAAGACATAAGTTACGGCTGAAAATTTTCGGCCCATATCTGTTTTTGCTTGCAGAAACTTAAGGAACTATAAAACTGGCAACGTTTATACTAAACCACAAACCAAAGTTAAATTAATACTTAGTATTTGAAAGCAGCCCTGATGAGTAACGAATTATAACGGTCTACTACCCCCCCCCCCCCCCAAAAAAAAAAAAAATTCAAACAATTCAAAATAAACACTAAACCCTGAAATATACCTCCCCACCAAATATACAACAGCCGCACCCCGTCTAGTTCCCTTACGGTTTGGTTCTTTTGGTTTGTTTCAGACCGTGTTTTGTCCAGAGTTTTAGAGTAAAACTATAATTCAGTGAGACTACAATTATTCAGAGACGATGTTGGGGTTTAGAACTCTATTTACTTTGGGGCTTCCAGCTAGGGGTAGAAATTGCAAACAAAATATGACGTTTTTGTAAAATTGATTTTAGCTCTGAACTCTTATCTAGCGGTCGCAATATTTTCTTAAAACGATATGGTTAAATACACCAGTTAGTCAGAGTTTCTCGCGTTAATGCGCGACAAAGCAGTGAAACAGATTCCGCCAAAGGAGTACATGTTGCTTTGGAACGCCAGACGCTAGCATGTTAATACTTACATCCGAAACCTTAACTTCTTCCCTGCCATCGGCTGTTGTATCTTGTATGCAATTATAAAAACTGTCCATTATGTTTTTATAAACCTTTAAATGTGTGTATTGTTATTTTTATCATTAATGCGTAAGGCAAGCCACAATATAATCAATTATTTGAAATGTATGAAAAAATACGTAGGCCTACTACGGTATGTAGCGGCTACGGTCTGTTATGGATTCTAAACTAAAAGCTACTTTAATATAACCTTGTAGCCCTAGTATAATTTAGCTCGTTTTAAGGGAATCGTTGCGCAATTCTATAAGATTTACCAAATTCAACAGTGTATCTCATGCGGCCCTTAGTAACAAACTTGCCTATTCTGGTTTAAATGCCTAATTAAGGCAATAAGTGGAAATGGAGTTTAAAATAGAAATCATTTTTCAACTATAAATCAGTATAATATGTCAATTGCAGTCTTGGTATTTTAGGAAAATCAATTTGAAGATAAAATACAATTTATCATCGTCGTTCATTCCTTATGTCACAGTTTTGGCGCACAAACGTTTGACGTCTATATCGCAGCTGCAGTCTAGGGGATTTTTACTGCTCTGTTGCGGAATGAAAAGATCTTTGGTTGGCTGCATTATCTTGAAACTAAGCAGAAACCGCGTAACGCAGTTTGATTTCTGTTTATTGTCGCGTACAAATCGCAGTGATGAGGTTCTAGTGACCTCCAATGTAACAGGGGAACGAAAATACGTAATGAATAGTAAAACATACTAAACGAAAGGAATTAGGCTACGCTTCATCAGAACCGGAACATTTTACGCCCTTGCGACCCAGATTGGAAACGTTGGATATTGCGCGGGGGAGATGTTTTGCAGCTGAAAAAACGCGCCGCTGAAAATAAAATTTCGACTTGAACTTGCGCGGCTGAAAATAAACCACCACACCAGGCTACCGAAAGTTGTATGTTGCCACATTATAATAAACTTAGAGGTTTACAACGTTCAAGAATACTTGAAGCACTGCGCAATTTTTGGTTGGTGTGCGGGCGCTGGTAAATATTTGAAAAGCTGGATAGTGTAGCATTCAATATGCAATATTACTCGATATTGCCTAACTTGACGTCACTATTCACGTGACCGTTGTCCACTGATGCGTGACCAAAACGCCGAACTGTGCGTTTTTAGCATTTCGCAGGGGATTTTATATGATGCATTATGTAATATACATATACGTCTTATAGACTAGCTTTTGTGCTTGTTGTGGCCCTTGTAGCATTTTAGTCGTGCAGGCCTGATTTAAGGTGACACATTTTCGGTCATACACGAGCGATGAGTGAATAAATGTGACGTCAGTTTTACATAAGCCATACTAACGTTTCTATTTTATGTTAATATACTTCTCGTAAATAGTAAAGTTTGTTAAAGCCCCTAATTATTATTTAGCAGTATTACTCATTTTAAGGTAATTTAGCTTCATACAGAAGTTTGCGCGGCTGAAGTTTTGCGCGTTTGCTCGAGTCAGATTTGTGCTGCTGAACACATTTTCTATAAAATGCGCGGCTGTGACCGCGGCTGAAAGTGCTACTGCGCGGGGGATGGGGATACGCACGCGAAACAGTGCGACAACAGGCAGCTTATAAGTTGTGCTTTTGCGCAAAGCATGAAAATGTTTTTAATCGTTTATACCATGTTCATTGTTCGTATTTAAAAAACGGATTTTGGTAATTTTGCCTCAAATAGTGAGGGTCTGTAATCTCGTACACATAAAGTTAAAAAACTTTAAAACTTAACATAATCGCTTTCCATCTTTCAAATTTATGTTAATTGGGTTTATAGGTGCAAAAATATTGGGCCGGTCTTATTTTTTCGCTATAAAATAGTGTAACGTTAAGGTATTTGAAACTCTCTACGCCTACGGCCTACCTAGTGACAGTAATATCTAGCAATTTATATTTCTTTTGTAGTGTTTGCCAATATGCTACCTATGTGAAGCGAATCACTAGTAAACCATAAAAATGATAAGTGTTCATTTGTTATATTTTCATTTAAAAGGATACGTGTTGCATGAGGCTCATAAAAGAGCTTTGAATATCGCTTAAAATCTGACATTTATGGTTTAATTGAACATAACTTTGTTAAGGTAAAATGTCACACTGCACAATATGTCTCATACAGAGCGCGTTTGTGTCAAATAAGTTCCATCAGGACAGATAAGAGTTAGCGCAAAGCGCAAAAATATTTATATATGTCCATAGTTAAACTCAGCTAAAAGTATATTTGTAGGACTTTAAACATACAGTACAATGTACTACTGTCGTAGCAAAACTACATAACAAAATAAAATATTGATAAATAGCGCGCCCACAGTTTGCCGACCAGTGTTTTAGTTAGTAGAATACATTTATTTTGTTTGGTACCAACGCCAGGCTACATACCAAGCGAGTACCAGTGTGCCCATCGGATTTTGAATTGTACACAACGTTACTAGTAATACATCATATTCTTTCATTTTCAACATACCAATTTATCCTTGCAGACAGGCGAGCTAATATAAATTTTGAAGGCACCGTCAAACCTAAAGAAGTTGGGAGATCAAGAGTATACCAGGGTAAGAATTGCTTTGCTGCCCATTTATGCCACTATGCCATTGTTAAGAAACTACAACTCATAAACCAGCGGACTATTATACTAACTATTAAACCTTTATTTATTCGCACGTTATTGTGTACATGTACGGTATTCAAAAGCAGTTTTTTACCATTCACAGAACATTGGGAGTTGGGAGGCGAGCCTGGCTACCCAGGAAATCGTGGACTGATCCAATGTGATCGCTTTGGATTTCGTCGACCGTGCATAAATGGTTTTATTTCAAAGTAAGTTTTAACAAGGGTTGAAGTACAGTACAGATAGCATCTAAACAAAATGGATAAATAAAAAATATAGTGCATCTAAGACATATTATATATTTAACAGGTCGATGTGCAGACGTATAGGATGCTGCTGGGACTTTGTTTCTTCCAATAGAATCGCGAGTTGTTACAGAGCTACTTATATAAGTAAGATTTTTTTATGAATTTATTATCAAAGATGAAAATGCTTGTACAGTATTTAAATGCTTGTAGTGTGCAGTCAAAATCAACACATTTCTTAAAAAATGTATCACGCTGAGGACTCGTTATTATATATGGTAGGGAGTAAGAAACTAATTGGAATGGATTATTTTCTTAGAAATTATTATCGTAGTGTGAGTACCGACATTTTAAGGTTGAAGTGCCTGAAACACACACTACAATTTCTAAATATTTTATGTCGCCCGGCCAATGCTAGAAAAATAGAATACGGTGGAAAATTTGTTAATCTTAAAAACATCAAGTTTTTTTAATTTATTTAGGAGTTTTAATAGGTTGTGAAACAAAGCTGTTTTTTTAGTAGGTCTATTTTAAATCAAAGTTTTCTAAACTGGGTTGCGATCATGCAGAGGGTCGCGCATTGATTTTTTAGTTGCAAGAAGACTATTTATTTAATTCAAATTGTACATTATACTTTAAAAAAAACATATGTAAAAGCAGACACGAGAAATGTACGAATTTATAACTGCCAAAACCTAGAGTCTTGTTTTGTGTACTCGATAGAACTTAACAGAATATTAAAGCCACAATTCTGTACTGCGGCAGCAAAGACTCATCATTAATAAGGGTTGCTAGGTAGTCGGTAAATATTAGTGTGGAATTCAGACCTTTTGTGTTGATTGGTTAGACTGTTAATACCCAAAATAAAACATACTTATGAATAAAATCTTAATCCTCCTAAACCTTAAACTTTCAAAACTTAAGAACTTTTGTCTTAATTTATATATATTAACATTTTTACTGACTAAGGTTGGAACTAAGAGTTAGAGCCGTATCTCAACAAAATTCTATATTGTGTTATTCAGTTACTTCTCTCAGAAGTGGTTGTAGTCCCGGTTTTAAGAACGCTCCACGCTGTGAAGGTATACCGAGAATATATATATATATGTATATACATATGTAATAGAGTTTATTAGTTGGGAAAAATAATATTAAGTCTTACCAATTTTGTTATCTATTTTATAGAAAAATTTGTTCAGAAACAAAAATTAAAAACTCAGACCCCAATGAAAAACAACTAATTGAATTGTTGTTTGAAGAAGGATAGTGCTACATTAAAATAATGTTAACATAATTTAACTTTATTTGTAGACATTGACGAGTGTGCAAGTAACCCATGTCAAAACAATGGAGTTTGCATTAACCTTATTAACAGCTACAGATGCTCTTGTCCAGGTCAAATTTCCGGCGTCAACTGCGAAAACGGTTAGTATATAGTATTTTAAAAGATGTCAGTTTTTATATTAATATTTCAGTTTCAAGGGGGGAGGGGGTCTGCAAGTTTTACAGATGATGTTGCAAAGTAACGCCTTAACTCCATGTTATGAAACAAATATTTTGATAGAAACTTGCTGTTCCCAGGCGTACTCATGTGTTAAAGGCCCCTTAACTTCACCACAACTGTAATTTGGTTTAAAATATATCCAAAAACACAGAAAGTAAAATATCACCACTAATTTACATCATATTGTGAGATCCTCAAAGGAGTGTTCCGAAACCTGCTGTGTTTGTTAACACTCATGTACAAAGGAGAGCGAGGAAATGACTTTTAGGGAAAAGGCGCAAAACGTTTCGTGCAAAGCTTGATGGAAAGTTACATTTAAGGTTTTAACTGAGATAACGTGACGTATTGAGCACATTCTATACCGATATTTCTTGAAATAATAACATATGTATATGGACAAATAAACAATTAAGTTGTCTAGACCAGTGCTCCGCAACCGGTGTGCCGCAAGACCATGCCAGGTGTGCCGCGACGTTTCCGAAGGTTTTACTTGTGTTTTAAGGGTATTTTTTTCAGCATAATTAACACAAAAATGGTAGATCAAGGCAGGCATTTAAACCCTATGCAATAATCCAAATATTCTATGAAAAGCCCTTAATGTTTTCTGACTTGCAATGGTGGTGCAATTTACAGGACTTTGGCCAGGACCATACAATAAGGCCTACAAAGTAACAGTATTTAACGCAAGATAATTTACAATATTATTTAGGTCTACGTCATAATAATGCCCAAATCGCAGCAATATCCACAACATATTAAAATCTAAAATCTTCTAAAAAATACCTAACATGTCGGAAAAAGTCCCAAATTTTATGGAAATAAAGGCCTAAGAGGGTATGGGACGTTTGGGCGAGCAATCGGTCTGGCTTCTGATGGTTTGGCATCGAGTTATGTGCCCTGTTTGGTGTTTACGTGAGGTAAGAAAGTAAGTTAGGGTTGAAATTATTACAGGAGTTAGTGATGAATTTAGGGGTGGGGCTTGAGGTTAGGTAAAGAGATATAGTGGCCTTATTCTAGCCATTTAGGCATTTTCCGACGGGTTTAGGACTTTACGATTTAGACATTATTACGATTAAAGGTATTTTAGTTCTATATTGGTCTTATTTCGAAATTTGTTTTATTCCGAAGTTGATGTTGTTCTAATTTCAGTTCTATGGCTGGTGTCCCTTTGGCCGAATTAGGATATTTTAAAAAGAGCGTAAAAATGCAAAACTTGCAAGTAATAGAACGTAAAAGGTCAAATTGTTGGCGCCTTTGGCGCGTTTAATCATAAATCGCTTCTTTTTTCTGGGTAGCCTATATTTCGTAGGTGTGCCATCGAATATTTGTAGCTCTGTTGGTGTGCCGCAAGTGAAAAAAGGTTGTGGAGCACTGGTCTAGACCATTGTCAAAAAACTTATGATATCTTGTTAGAATATATTAGAAGGGCCATTGTGGCAGAGCAGTATTTTATATTTTTTCGCACTTTCTTTTGTGTTTTACTGGGTTTGTCCGTTTTAAGGAATCTATTCAGCCTAAAGGCGCTATGCATATGTAAAGAAACGACGCATGTCTGTTTATGCTTGTAATTATAGCGTTTTCGCCTGGTAAAGTGTAAAATATTTTACGTCAATACTCAATAGTCTTTTTTTTCTTCCCTGGCCTGTCTAGCAAATCCAGTCGGCATTTTGACTTAACTAATCCCCAACACAGTCACTCTTTTGCTATATAGTGTCACGCCGCTTCTGGATAGAAAAACTATATACAACAAATACGCGCCTTACTTGCGAGACGCGGTTTAGTGTGGTGTCAGTTATTTTGTTGAAAGCGAAGTTATGCTAAATTTTTCAAATGTACAATAAATTTATAAGCGACCTGGCAGAGTATGCACTTTGAAATGCCACGACAGTTTGTTTAATTTCAATTTAGTGGAGTACATAGCATGTTAGTCATGTCCCCTGTTGAAATATATACATTCTATGGAATGGTGACATATAATGTGTAGGGGCCATCGAATGCTCAGGTCTACAGAAATCACTTCAAACGGCACAAGAAACATACAGTGCATTTAATGCAGGGGTTCTTAAACCGGGGTCCATGGAATCCTTGGGGGTCCGTGAACTAGTTTTAGGGGGTTCATGAAGGTCTAATTGAAATATCAGTGTTTATTTAAGAAGTAATTAATTTAATTAAAAATAAAACAGTTTTGCATTGAATGAATTTAGACTACATTTCACTTTCACAATTTTAAACCAAAATCAGCAAATTTATGAAGTCTATTTGTATTGTGACGTCAGTTTATGATGTCATTTTTGCAAATTTTTTTGCCTACAGTGGTCCACTCGAGATGAAAGAAAATTTTAGGGGTCCGCGGTAAAAAAAGTTTTATAGAATCACGCAGAGGCGATCAAAATGCCTTAAATTGTCAAATATAATTCACAAGGAATTAGACTGGTAACATAGAAAATGCACCACATAAATGCTTTCTGACAGTGCGTAAATGGTGTTGTTTATCTAGAAAAAAAAATAGGCAGGAATACAATTTTAGTAGGGATGTTGATATTATGTCAGAAGTCATTGATTCCCCTAAAACGGTTAAAAATATTGAACATATCCAAACAAAATTTGCACGAAGCACCTTTTTTGCATTCAAGTAGGTAAAATGCATACATGGTTTGGGGTTGATTTAGGGCTCGGGTCCCTTCACCAGCACTTGGATCCTGATCCACTCACGGCAAGTACACGGCTTGGTTCTATCATGTTAATCTTTATAAATTTAAAAAACTATAGAGTGATTTAATAATCTTTATATATCTAATTTACAGCATGTCAACCTCCCCCGTCAAGTACCTCACTGTCATTCCTACCATTACAATCAACCTATATGGCAAACTCTATTGTAACCTACAACTGTATTGCCACCAACGAAATCGTGACAGCTGGAATGGGGACTAATCTTTGTTCCTCAAGTGGCTTGTGGTCGATGACAGTTGCTCCTACGTGCGAACAAGGTTAGATTAAAAGTATAATTAAACCAAAATCGATCTCATTAAATAAGATTAGGGGTGTTTAAAGTAATTTTACAAAAGTTAAAAACGTTAAGAAATATTGGATATGGTTTTGATTCAGTTTTAATGTGGCCATGCAGTCACAATGAAGACTGGTGCAGTAGTCAGCCATTATGTGGTCATTCCACCTGCCCAAAATTGCCAGGTACTACACTTCCATGACCTTAATGTCTTGTCGTACCCTTCTCCTTGCTCTTCACTTAGATTACAAAGTTTGCAGGAAAATCACGAGAAACCAAGTTTAATAATGATTGTAAACTTTTTGTTTTGTGAACATGAGCTGAAATGGTCCTTTGACATTCTTTGTTCAGGCTATATAACTTTGTATTATGCTTACAGCATCTAGTCTAGAACCACATAGCTACAACATAATATATTGACATGGTATGATAGCTGGATAGCGTACGGCTGTATATGCATGTGGTAAAGCAATGCAAATAGTCTGTTTCTCATCCGAATGATAAACTTACTAGTACTGTACACTCACATCACCTGGTTTACTGTTTTATGGTGCACAGTAATTGAAACCTGAGGAAATCAAAACTTGAGGCACTCACAGCACCTGTATCACAGTATGCCATTTAAAATAATTAAACAGGGATTTTAATATTCTCTGAGAATTGCTTCTTTGCCATCCCATAAATATATATGTCACTTTTATGTAGTCTGAAACAAGTAGGGTACTAAACCTTTGTTTGCTATTTTTACTTGCCATGTAATATTACCACAATGTTTTTTGTTGTATCAAAACGCTATAGCATGCACATCCCCACCGGCTTCGGGATCCTTTGGACCAGTAGGAGCTACAAAAGCCAAATACAGAGTGGGTGAAAGAGTTCCTTATATGTGCATCCCATCAACGTTAACTCTCGTCGGAGCAAGCGAAAACGAGTGCTTGCCGAACGGAGATTGGTCTTTTACAGCCGGGTCTCAGTGTAGCAACAACGGTAAATTTAAAATGACATTTCTCGCATTTTTACACACTCACACACTACACTCGCACACTCACTCACTTACGCACTCATACAATCTTACACTGTTATCATGTTATCCTCACACCGCGCTGTCATGCTCTCACACTCACACACGCTCTTACACTCACGCATTAATATATATAATATTTGTTTATACATTTTATGTTTATGTATTTGTTCGCCGTAATCATCGGTCAAAAAGCCAATTTTGAACATGTTTGTGTATGTGTCTTTCAATATTTGTTTATGTATATTTATATCTAGTATGCCCACCTGTTCCTACAATTGTTAATGGTTTTTTCGACATGACATCGCCCCAGAACCTTGCCCTCGACACTATAGTAACATACACCTGCAATCCGGACTTTACGATGGTTGGGTCGAATAGAATAGTTTGCCAACTTGGTGCTGGCCCACAGTGGAGTGGCGTCGCCCCTTTGTGCCAAAAATGTAAGTATTTGGAAACGCATTTGCTAGTTAAATTCTGCTGCAGAGTATTCACCCAGTTTGTAACATTTTGTTTTGTCTGCATCAGTTGTTATTTTTTTTATAAGTCGTTTATTCGTACAACCTCGTTCAGTAAACCATGGCATTTAGTATATGTAGGATTGATTCCTAACCACGTTTGTAAAAATAGAAATGCAGCTCGTCTCGAATAAATAGTGGGAAAGATGTGCACAACATGTGGAGTCCAAAGAAATCATTTTTGGTTTTACTTTTTATTTTTTGTGGGTTTAATTATTTGAACAACTTTTTTGTCTAAACCTTACCAATAGAATTTTCTGAATTTTCTTAAACTAAAATATTCCGAACTCAAAAGTCTGCGAACGGCCATCTAGAAGTTTACATGAAATAGCAATTGAAAAGAACTGTTTGGAGTTAAGGACGCGTATGCCCTTAAGAAATAGCTGAGATCTAAATAAAAGTCATGTCACAGTAGATTTTGGTAGGTAAATTAAAATTCATGCATAATTTTGTACAACGTGGTCATTAAGTTAATTTTCTAATATGTATTATTAATCTTTTTGTCACGCCATTATTCAACAAAGCAAATATGAATATGCAGTACAATTTTGGGTCGTCTATATTAACTTTTTAACTTTAGCCCTACCAATGAACCTGCGCAAACTATGTGAAATAAAGCCTAATAAAATTCTCATGGTAACTTGAGATGGATTTATACTACACCTAAAACAAACCTTTCTGTACTTCGCAACGATAAAACAAATTTATGTTTCAGCTTGTTCCGATCCCAACGCACATGGCCCTTCAGTTAGCTTAACATATGTTGGATCCCAAACGGCACCCTTTGCAACAGGAACCCTTGCCGTGTACAGTTGCGTTACCAGTGGGACTATTATTGTCGGAGGAAATGCGAACCAAAGGTGTCTGAGTGATGGATCGTGGTCACCACTAAATCCACCAACCTGTAGCAATAGTAAGTGGTATGCATTTTCTTTAAATCATGCATAACAAACAGAGGATACATATCTATTTCTGAGTAGGCATGCCATTTTTTTTAAATGCAAATCCGGGCTGCACAGTGAAAACTGCAAATAAACTTAATGTAAAAGAAGTAATGCAATTAATCTACTAGACCGTGTTGCAGTTTGTTGGATATTTTGTCATAGGGTATTTTCCAGGGCCATATTTTTAAGGGTGGTATGTCTAAGTAATTGCGTCATCATAAATAGGGTAATTTTTGCTTTCCCTTAACTTGTTTTTGCAAGCCAAAACAGATATGGGCCAATCATTTCCTTCCTTCACCCATGACTATACAGATAGACGCAAAAGGGTATTTAGCCAAGGTATAGAACAGTGGTTCTCAAACTTATACGCAACGGTCCCCCAGCATTTTTTTACTTGCTCAAGGTCCCCTTGAAAATATACACAAATAAACACAAAATAACACGTTGTTTTTAATGGTTTCATTGGGACGGGTGCATTTGTTTCTTTGCTATCAGCTCAGCTATGTTAACTTTATTTGAGTGAAGTAAACACGAACAGTTTTAAAACCGTGACCGTACAGCCTACGCCCTACAGTGTCAGCGCAGCAAGGTGCAAAAACGTAATTCTCACTAGCACAACGCAACACTATGACGTCACAATGCACAATACTGCTTAAAGCGTACAATCACGTGAATGAACAACTAATCAGCTTGGTTTGGAAAAGTAAGTTGCCTGAAAATTTTATTGCACAAAAAACTATCTTCTTCAAAAGAGTTGCCTTGATTTTATTTAGGTACTTTGCGATCCCAGCAAAATTGTCTCGCAGACCCCAAAAGGACCGCGGAACCCAGTTTGAGAACCACTGGTATCAGGGGCGTATCCAGAAATTTAAAAAAGGGGGGTCGCGAATTTTCAACTTGGGGAATTCCCCCCGTTTTCGTCTGACGTTAATGACGTCATAAAATAGCGACGGATATGACGTCATAAAATAGCGATTGTTATAGCGTCATAAATAATACCGCTTAGTGTGCAATCGTTAACTTCAGGAGTAAATCGAAAACAAGACTGTGATAAATATGTGATTGATTTTAGTAGGTCCATGTACGGGACCACGCTAAATTACAAGCACGTCTTTCGCCACCTGCAATACTAAACGAAGATCGTTTTCCCGGGTGTTATTCCACTAGCACAACATAAAAGTGTCACTTCAATAGTTCTAAAATCAGTGTTGTTAACCTTTTTAAGAGAGGGCAGACCTGGCGAGCTAAGCGAGCGCGATTTTTTTTGGTATAACGGCGGCATTTCTGTCAAATTTATTGCAAGTTTTATTACATTGCCGAAACTAAAAAATAACAAATATGTCCAATATTTTTAATACGTTTTTCATTTGTCCGCGACGCACTTGGCAACCCTCCATGGCGCAACGGTAAAGCAGCGCTGTTCAATAGACAGCATTAAAATGTAAACAAAACGGGCGTTTAAAAGTAATTCGCGTGAAGCGCGAAAATTTTTCGCACTTACGTAGTTAAAATAGTCGAAAAGTATATGAAATGGCAAACTGCGAGAAACATCAGCACCGCCTAACTCGACGTTATAAGCGAGAAAAAGGCGGAGACCGCTTGACTTATTGTTGTTAATTGTCGAACACTCACTTGTTAATCAGCCAACCTGAACGAACAAGGAAATGCGAGAGAAAAAACATCCTGCGTTTACGGTCGACCAAACAAGAAACGAAAAACGGCGTTTTGCGTTTGATTTTGGTTTCGCATTAGCTTAAGACACGTGACCCAATTACATTAAAAACACGCAACTTCGAACGGTGAGTTTAAACGCTGGCAAAAACGAACAAAAAACGATATTGTCACTTACGAAAAGGGGAGGGGGGGGGGGTCCGAACTCCCCAAAAGTTTTTACATTTTTCGATTTATTTGTAAATCTCAAATTAAGAGTTTCAATTCCAGGACAAATTGATTAACCGGGCAGGACACCGGGACAAGGCCTCAAAATCGGGAAGTATGGCAAGCCTATTTCTGAACCATATTAACATAGTATAACCCTTTTGGGTTGTAAGAGGGAGTTCATCTGGAAAATCAGTGACTTAAAAGAAACTTAACATGGTTTTCCTATGGAAATTGTGGTGAAATATATAACTTGACAAGTGTGCATAAAAAGTTTTTTTGATTTTTGATTTAGTACAAATATGATGGTGACGTAATCAGTGTTCCCTCTAATTTTTTACCATGTGCGCAGGTGCCCAAAATTTTGCGCACAAGCCGAAAATAAGTGTGTAAAGTGCCCAAAATTTCAAACAAAGAAGTGCCCAAATTGGATATGCGGAAGACCTTATTTGGTCTTCACTTTTTTAGTCTGTTAATGTCTGCGCTTTTCATTTGGCTTGCTTTGTCCATAGGACGGATGTAATTGTTGCAATGGACAGGCGGAGCAATATGCGCAGGAGAGCACGAGAGGCGTCGCAATAATCTTAATTAATTTCTCCCAGACATAAAAGTGCGGTATTGCGATTGCTTGAGACACGATTTCACTTGGCAGTTTGTGTGGCGGACTTAGTGAAGCGTAGCGCGGTGCAACCGCCCAATGGCCAAGGTAATTATCTCGCTAGGTGATTTAGCAGTAAGCATTTTCAACTTTTGAACGGGTTACACTTTTTTCTTAAGTTGATAACTTTAGTTCAGGGGGGTCTGCCGAGGTGGCACGATATTTCTATTTTTGGCCATGTTTGAGGCCCTATTACTGCTTAACTAAATAAGGTAACAACCCCAATTTTTTTACAAGTGATAGAACTTTACCAAATATTGAAAAAACAATATCGTTCACATTGTCACTCTAAAAGGTCAAAGGTCATAGACATCCAAAGTTGGCGAAAATATATCTTATGACCACTCGAGCTTGGACTTTTTTCCAGCGTTCAATTAATTATTAAATCAACGCACATTAATTAAGTTGGGGTGCTGATTAGCGTTTGGGTTCGGGTGGGTTAGGTATTTTTTTTCTCTTGTGTGAATTTTCATTCTCAATTTATCTATGCCGGAATTAACCTAAAGGTCCAATTAGTGCATTGCCGCGGCCTCAAGGTAAAAGTCAGACTCTCCTGTCCTTTGATGCCCTAATTGTCATAGACTTTTTTGGTTAGAACTGCACTAATTTCTGACGGAGCAGGTGAAACTACACATGCGTGTCATTTCAAAGTAAAGCATAAGACATCGAATATAGGCAGAAATCACTCCAGGCTTAAAATGTAACCATAAAAATTACTGCACAAAATATAAAATATTCATAACACTACTTACGACGCCCTGAGAATTTGCCGGCGCTTTATTTAGGGGGGACCCCCTCCCCTACTTAAAAACACTTTTTTCGCACAGATATCTCAAATAAAACTAATTTGGGCACTTTTTGTTTCGTACGTAGCTAGAATAAAACTAATTTGGGCACTTTTTTTGCCGTACGTAGCTTGAATTCAACAAATTTTGTCACTTTTTTGTCCTTAATAGCTAAAATAAAACTAATTTGGGCATATTTTTGTCCGTACGTATAGGTAGCTCAAATAAAAATAATTATAGCACTTTTTGTTTCGTACGTAGCTCAGATAAAACTAATTTGGCCACTTTTTATTGTGTACGTAGCTTGAATAAAACTAATTTGGCACTTTTTGTTTCGTACGTAGCTCAGATAAAACTAATTTGGCCACTTTTTATTGTGTACGTAGCTTGAATAAAACTAATTTGGCACTTTTTGTTTCGTATGTAGCTCAGATAAAACTAATTTGGCCACTTTTTATTTTGTATGTAGCTTGAATAAAACTAATCTGGGCACTTTTTTGTCTGTACATATACCTCGGATAAAACTGAATTGGGCACTTTTTGTTTCGTATATAGTTTGGATAAAACTAATTTGGGCACTTTTTCGAATTTTTTTGAAGTACCTAAGGTATTATATGTAATCATCTTTGCAAAATAGTGATAACGTGGACTTGAGGAGACGACTAGCGGTCGAATTAAAGTAAAAAAAAGAAACTTTTAATTTTTTTTTGAAAATGCTCTTAGCGGAAACACTGGCCGTAATAGAAATCTACACCTTTAATTTCACCTTTAAAGCAATTGAATTTAGTTCCCGTGAATTATTACTTGAGTGATGATATCAATTTCATGGACCTATGTCACGGATTTTAAAGGTTGTCGTCAAAACCACAGCTGCCATTCTGTATTATCGAATTTTGTAAAGGTCAACATTAATTTGATGTATAGATTTAAGGATGTTGCTGCAAAATAATATAATCCAATGGGTATATATAAAACTAGGATAAAAAACTGATTATGACGCAAGTGGTTAATCATTAAGTCAGAAACTGCCATGGTTATTTAAATTCAGATGTATACCATTGAGTCCATATTCTTTGTGTGATGTCAAAACCACACAATTTGCTGTCGATTTTTTAAAGAGCAAATAGAAATAGACACTAGTTAATTAATGGCTTCAGATTTAAATAGTACGCTTAAAATCCTAAATTTTGAAATACTAAATAATTTCTTGGTATTTTATTTTACATGGCTAAAAGGGTAAAAGGTGTAATACAATAAGCAGCCTAATAACTTTTGTTAAAACATTCTACTGTAAAAAGAAATACATATTTGTATGAAGTTGAGGTACTGGATATTTCCGTATCACGTTGCCACTAAATAGTAGAACGTTTTACATGTTTGCCACATTACCGAGCAATGCCATAGAGCAAGATTTTTCTTAATTAAGTAGGCCTACATATGCTTGTGCAAAACCATGGAAATGCTCAGACACAATAGTAAACAGATGTCTATAAACTCATATTTTATCTTTACCACAGTGTGCACTAATCTTCCACAAATATTGTCAAACGGTGCGGACCCCTCTCCTATTGGCCCCACGTACATGTCTGGAGCAATTGTTGCTTACAACTGCATGAGTGGATTTCTTATACAAGGAGTTACCAGTAACGAATGTCTTGGAAACCTGATGTGGCTGAACTCTGCAGCTCCAATATGTACGCAAGGTAAGTCAATTGCATCTCTGGTTCTAAAAAAGGTAAGGTTTGAATTTAAGAATACAAAGAAAAAAATGGACATCCAATCGGTTAACTAAGTTTAACGTTAGTGTTAACTTGCATGTTACTTAAACTTTCCGAACACTTTAATTTTAAGGACGGTTGCTGAAACAAGAGCCCAATAGTAGAAAGTATTTTGTTTAGAATGTATGGCTCCTCCTACATCTCCTACAGCGACGATAGCTGTGCCACAAAGCAACTATGTGGAAGGTGACGTGGTTATGTATACCTGTTTATCCGGAACAAACCCAGCTTCAACCAACACATGTTCAGGAGGCACTTGGAGTTCCATGGTTGCGCCTACTTGTGGAAACTGTAAGTCACAAATCATTGAATAGCAGTGGTGTACAAACCTGCTGCGCGTGGGCCAGGTATCGTATGAACACAGACTTCTAAATGATTCACATATATACATTTTGCCGTTGGGTAACCCTATAACGCTATTGAAAAGTGCCTTTGTTACTCGACCACCACCTATACCTATGTAACTCGTTAACACTTAAACGATTATATTCTTATGCCCCTTCGCGCATACGTTTTACATGGTTTCAGTGTACAATACTGGTTTTCAGTGGCAAGTCTTAAAAAGTATACTTGTATATTGTGAAGCCTTGTCAACAAAACTATCTGTATACTAAGACTGTTTTACACAAAAGTATGTTATTTATGTTAAGTTTATACTTGAATCTACGTTTATTTTAAGAAGTGTGTCTTTACACACATGCACCACTTTAATATACTTTCATTAAAAATGGAAATTTTCTAACGCAGACTGTCCGGAACTTCCTACAATTGCCCAATTCGGGTCAAATGACCCTACTGGGCTGTACCATCTCGAGTCCACATCTATTACATACAGCTGTATGTCCGGTTATACTCTGTCTGGAGTATCATCAAACCTGTGTCTATCAACTCTAGCCTGGCGAAATGCTGCCCCTCAGTGTTTGTTAGGTATGTTTCATGCTAGGTTATTTGAGGATTAAGGTCTGGCAACCACGCACAGTGGTTTTCAACCTGAGACCCGCCGTCTCCTAGGGGTAAAGTAGATTTATGGGGACTGTAAATCGATCACTGTAGACTGCTGAAATTTTATTGTGACAGATTGCTTAAAGGGCAACCGCTAATTAAGCAAATATTTGAAGATACTTCTGTTTATTATATAACATATTTCACCAATCAACCGTTTATTAAATACCATATTTCACTTATCATGCTGCAAATTCAGAAAACTTACTTCACAGCCCTGAAAACGCTTCTCGGACTCAAAAACCGCTGAGCAAATTTGGGGCTTGTGACCGTTCACTTTTACTTGCGAGAAAAATGAAATGGAGATATTTTTGTTAAGATTTTTTGTTTGCATTAGAACCCAACGGAAAGGATAAGACATAGCTGTTGTTTGTATTTTTTGCTTAAAGCACTATTATTTTCGCGCAATATTTTGTCAACGCTTATTGTAAACTCAGTCGTAATATACTGAAGCTTAGGAAAAAGTTTGTGGTAACTTTTGGCCAATCATTGTTGCCATCTCTAACTTCCTACCTCAGTGGTTCCCAAACTTTTGAATTCTATGGCCCATTTTTTTTTTATAAAACAGACAGTGGCCCACCGTTTTTTTTTCCCTTTAATGATGACTAGTGCATATTGCTTAACGAAAGTTTTCCAATATTATAAACATTTTTATTCCTTAATAGCTTTTGTCTAACAATAAATGGAGCTTTACTAAGTTTCTGATCAGTGTTTTGAAGAACAAATCGCACGCACAGTCTTCGCAGTCACAATAAATTTTAGATATGCCAACAACTATTTTAGTAAAACAAAATGTATAGTAGCAAGTAGCTCTGTGGCCCACTTAAAATAGTCTTATGGCCCACAGTTTGGGAACCACTGTCCTAGATGCACTGTGAAAAGTTAAAATATTTCGAGGCAAACTCAGCTAACGGGAAGTTAGGGCATCCAATCTATATCACCACAAATTGACATCCTGTTATTTCAATGCGCTATTTTTTCTACGTTTACTGAATATATATTACAGTATTTTTTTTGAAGATATAGTTAATAGAGTTCGACAAACAATAAAATGAATAAAAGTATTTTCTATGCTTAGGTTACTTAAATCTCTCCTTTAAGAAGTCGGTTATTATGTTTTTCGATGCCTTTCCTTTTGTTCAGGGTGTAAAGTGCGACCTTACTAGTCGTTCATGCACAACTGTTGGTGCTTGCTATATTTCAATGATTTTTTAAACAAATTTTACTAAAACGGGGCTGTGGGGATACTATGGATATTCTTAAAAAACATTGTAAAATCATGAACTTTTCGTCCTTTTTATACTTGTTCAATGTCAGTAAAAGTTTCTCAACATCCTCCGTCATCAAAATCGGTAACCAAGGCAAGTACCAGGACTTTTAATGTCTTGAAATACACAATAAAAATGCAAAATTGAAAGATAAGGAAAAGGTCACGTCGACAACTAACAGTAGGCTCAAACTTTGCTTCGCTTTGGCTGCGTTGAATCCTGGTACATGTGTTAATGGTCGTTTTAGGTATAACACACTTAGTGTTAAAAACTGCTTCAGTGAATTGATAAAATCTCATATGTCAAATTTATATGTCCTAGATTTTAAATATATCGGCAACATCTTTCAATATTGGTAAATATGAAAATTCGTTTAAAATTATAGGCCTTAACTATTTGTGCTGCCGAGGCCATTACAAACACTAGTTGGGCCTAACTACCTCACAAAACGGAAACCTAAGTAGTCTATTTGCATAAACATTATCTTTTTGTAAGATGCAACCTTTTTTAAATTTAAAAGTTTAGCTTTATTATTGCCACTTGCGAGTTGTTTTTATTCCAAGAAATGATTGATTTTCTGTTTGGTTTTTGAAAAACGATTTCTGTTGAATTAATAAATAGTTATTGCTTTTTTTTTGACCCTTTGTGCGAATCTATAAGATTTTTTGGAATTAGCTTATTGCCATTAAAAAACACTTTTTACCCAAGATAAGCATAAACACAATGCATCATTTTTGGCAGTTTTTAACTTTTTTACGCGTTTTTTGTAAAGTTACACAACTTTGAAGTTACTGGCAAAACGTATTAATAAAAGCCATTATATAGACCAGCGCTTCCCAAACGGTGCGCCATGGGTAGCTGCCAGGTGCGCCGCAAGCAAAAGCAAAATATAACTTAATATATAAAACATGTCTTTTTACTTTCCTATCAAGCTTAGCTCATTGATTCCACAGTACTTTCAATAGAAAACACAATAAGACCTACGAAGTAACAATATCTATATCAGATAATCTATTAACCATAATACTAAGACCATCGACATAATAACGCTAAATTCGCAGTAATGACCACGACAGAATAAGATATAAAATAGTCTAGATAAGACCTGAACATGTCGAATTAAGCCCAGAATTAATCGGAATAAGACTTAAATGGACAAAATTACGCCCAAGACTGTAGGGAAAGGGTATGAGATGATTTGAGGACACATGTCTGGCATTGGCCGTTTGCTGTCGACGCTGTATTGGCCCCGGATTTTTCGCCGGTTTGGGCTTATGGGCAGGTATTTGGTGGTGTTAGCAATTGGGTTAGGGTTGAAAATATTCGGGGAGTTAGTGATAGTTATGGGTGGTGTTGGGGGGTAGATAAAATATGGTATAGGCCCTTTTTTTGGACATTTAGGTCTGATTCTGATTTTGTCATAATTACGACTATTAGGTATTAGTCCTATTTTCGCCTTATTCTTAGCTGTCTTTCGTTCCGAAGTTGACGTTGTTCTAATATTCGTCTCAAAGCTGTGGCGTCCCTTCAAAGATTTGGAACTATAAAGCCAATATAATAAAAAATTGCAAGCAATTTAAGAGAAATACCGGTACACCTCAAAAACTTCGCGCTCGCAGGGTGAGCCGCCACGTTATCAAATGTCTCTAGGTGCGCCCCTAAGTAAAAAGTTTAAGAAACACTGATATAGACAATGTACAAACTTATATAACTAATGCGTAAAGTGTCTTTCTTAGTTCTATATTAATTTAAAAGTTTGCGTTTTTAAGCTTTTGCGCTCCGCCCGATCACACTTATCATAAGTTTTTTCATTGCGCACGGCTTAGTGTGAGAACAGCAGATTTCTTGAAAACTTATACACATTATGACGTCATTTTCGGACACTAAGCCCCAAAAACAATAGTCATGTTTTCAGAGGTTGTTCGTTATCAACTATGGTAAACCTATTTTAGTGCCGAATTTTAAAAACCGTGTTAAGGTGACGCAAGTAAAAAATGTTGCGGAGCACGGGTTCAGGAGTCACAATATGAGAAACCGATAAAGTTTTATTTTTACTGATTTATTGACGTTTGTTCTACAGATTATTGATATTAAACCAGGCGCGTCCCCTTTTTAAAGTATTAAAAGTTAGTAAGGAATAACATGTCGATTACGACATGTCATGTCGTATTGTCGTATACTACTTGTTAATAAGGAGATAACCAATTCAGGCGACTGAAAATGGTAAGCCTAAACGGTAGCAATTGTCCCATTCCTGCTTTTCGGAGAACTATTAATGCTAAAAAGCTGAGTTCAGTAAACAATATAATTTGTGTGATTTTACAATGACATTTACGCAAACACATCGTTCATGTTGTAAATTCACTAAGGCAATAGTTGTAAAAATGAGGTTCCCCTTATAGAAACTTGAGGGTCTAGCAAGCGGAGCACAAGTACTACATTAGTGTATTGGCGTCATTAACCACACGATTTTGATATTCGTCGAACACATTTTTTTTTTTCGGGTTTACGCGAAAACTCTTAAAAATGTCTAATTGATATTTTTGTCATTTCAAAACGACAAGCAGCTATAAGAAAAACAAGTTGGTTATTTTAGCAAACTGTTGTGTGAACCGTTGAAATACAAGGTAAAAATAACTGCAGAAAATTAACAAAGACCTAGCATATTATCACAATAAGCAGTCGGATAATTGCAAATTACAAGTGAAAAAAGACAGCAAATACTGTTTATGGGATGGTTAAGTCATTGTATGTCCTTGAATAGAATTTAAAACTAAATTGTTAAGATAAAATTTTAACTGAACGACAAATTCAAAAAGCTGACTATACTTTTTTTTAAACTTGTTAATGATTTATGTGCATTTCTAAAAGATTTTGAAATTTTGACCTAACATGTAAATTTTGACAAAAGTTTTTTGACTAAACAATCGCCCTACTGATAATAATTATTACAACAGGTTTTTAGTATATTGTGTCCTAATTGTTCGTAGGATTATACATTAATATGACCATGATGCACCTAGTAGTCTTAGGTTAAAAGATTACGACTAAAACATATCTGGTCGTGTAAGAAACATTAAGCTTTACTTGACCTTTACTCATGTTTGATTTATTCTTGAGATGTAGCACACTGTTAATAATAATTTTAAGAAATCCATTATTATATATAGTTTATGATGTAAAAAGTCGATATGTTTTTAATTTACTCTTTCCATTCAAATGTACAACTACTATGCAACACATTATAGATTGTCCCACACCTCCTATTCCTGCTATGGCCACCTTCACGGGTTTGGCCGCTCTTGGACAAACGATTACCTATACATGTATGAGCACCTACGTCTTCAACGGAGCTGTGACCACCAATATGTGCATCATGTCAGGCGGAACCCCTACTTGGATGAATGCTCTTGCAGATTTATCACAATGCATGAGAGGTAATGCTTGAAACTAATACGATGTGTGTTACAGACAGTGTAAAAAATAGTTTCATTATGTTAAATTTCTTTCTAAAGGTTGTGGTCCACCTCCTTTGGGTTTGTCTGGCATGGTATCCTCTGATCTGCTGCCAAGTATTCCACTTCACGTGCCAGATACCATAGCAACATATATGTGTCCCATTGGCTATAACATAATTGGAGCTACTACCAACCGCTGTTTATCCACTCTTACCTGGGAATCAACAGAACCATCCTGCAGTCAACAAAGTACATAGTGTCTAATTTTGTTCATAAATAACTACTCAACACGGGGCAACTTTGCAATACCTTATAGCTACTAGTCTGGTTTAGGTTTAAGTTTATAATTATGCATTTTTTTGTTTCACCAATCTTGGTTATAAAGTCCAACTGCGAACCTAATATGTAGATATTTCTTGAGGTAATTTTGCGAAACCGACGCATTGTATTATTTATGAACTTAGTAAAACTTTTTAAATCTTTTTCGACAGTACTGTTTTAAAAAAGCTTTTGATATTCCTTACAATTAATTTTTGTAGAGGAAAAACACGAAAACAACTTGGTTTCAGTATTCACCAACAAAGCATTTGTAAAATCTCCGTGAACCTCTCCCAAAAAAGTAATAAACAATAAATATGTGAGGACGAATAATGCTTTTCAATGATTAATTCAATTAAGAGTTTTGTTTGATTTTTGGTTAGGTATTTTGTTGCGAAACACTATAGGTATGTTCAATCCATATTTTTTTTAGTTAATTCAGTATTTCTTCTCATACCTAATGCAACCAAAATTGTAAAAGTCTAGACACTTTAACAGGACTTGCACTCGCCCGCTCGCCAAGAGTGCTATTCGCTCCGCGCAAGTGTGTTTTAAAAGCAAAAAATTGTTGTAATTTTTAGAGCTACTAAAGTTCTTAAATTACTTATCCGTAACAAATTCCGTTCAATTTTAACGACTGAAGGCCAATCATTTTGTTTAATCGCTTTTTATATAATTTTGCGTCACTACAGCCACGCATCGCACGTGGTAAGAAGTACTACGCATTCAATATTTTGATGACAAATCAAAACGGTCTCGTGGAGTAGAAAATATTTATTTCGATTTTGGGCTGTGGAAATTACATAACAAAAACTCAAACACTAATTATGGTTTATAAAGACCGATTAACGTGAATAAAAAACTGTCCGCAGCAGGCAATAAGCCAGGAAAAAAGTAAAAATTTGCTTACTTATTGTTTGCAATTTTATCTTTTCATTTACTAATAAATAACGATTTAAAAGTCACCTTTTTAGAGTGTTTATGGTACTACGGAAGCACGATGACTCGAAGTGTCACAGGAAAAATAAATGTTTGTTATTTTGTTTAGGACGTTTGTATTGACTATAATTCTATATAAGAACAAATAGAAGGCAATTCCATGCTTGATCAATAGTTCAAACTATTGTTTATTTAGACGCCTATACGAATAAACCGCTGCATTCTATATGTCCATCCATGCATGTAAATAAAAAAGCTGATTTGTCGTTTAAAAACTGTATATTGAACATATGCATATTATTGAAAATCATGTGATAGACGTAAATTCGCAGACGGCGTTGCAGTATTTTTGACGAGTGTAATTTCATCCGGGCGAGTGCCGATCGGTAGACATTCGACCGACTGGCGAGTACAAATTTTAATTCAAGCCAACCCTGCTTTAACCGATTAAATGGCCGTTTTGATACCATCAAAATCTTCAATAAAGGGTAAATGAAAACCATTCAGATGTTAGATACCACCAGCCGATCTAGCGCCGACCTTTTTTTCATTTGTTTCTATTTAGAATCCATTACACTAACAATCAAACCTTATACTCGTATTACACGGAAATACAATAGGTAAATGCCCTAATACTTTTATTAACCTAATTCACAGTGTGGATTCAAGTTCAAATGCTATGTCTACGGGTAATACTGCTAATTTATTTTATAAATTTACCAATAATACGCTGCACACTAAAAATCTTTCGAGGCACACTATGTGTAACGGGCACGCAGTTTGAAACAGATTTTGATCGGTTTGCTTTCTGAACAGAAAACACCTCAAGATCAACATATAGAATGCAAAAGAAAAAGCTTTTGGAAGAACAGCATAAAGTGTAACATTTGCCTAGTTTAAATTTGCAAGGTCATCCTTTCAAAGATTTTAAATTTACCAGGCATAATTGTGTTTTTGTAGCATGTCCGGATATCTCTGTGCCTGCAAACGGTGGGGTTCTTGTTCCTTCTAATCTGACTCCAGGACAAAGTACAGGTTTCACTTGTCAAAGTGGACATACCATGCAACCCGCTGGAGCAATGGTTTCTTGCACTGCCGGCCTACCTCCAACTTTATCTGGAATTGTACCACAATGTATCGCTTGTGAGTAACCCAAACCATTGATCTCTATATTTAATTATTTTTGAAATTAAAATACTTCCATTTGTATATTGATTAAAATTAAAACGATAAAAATGATAGTGTAAAGTATTTTTAATTTGTTCTGTTTTTTCTTTAAACCTTATTGTATACTTGTTGTGAAGTGTTTTAAATATTTAATCGTTTTGATTCGTCTAAAATTCAAATTTAGTGTGACCCTTCAACAAATCCTGTCGTTAACTAGGAAGAATCATAGCAAAAATATAAAATTTGATTTATTTTTTCCATTTTAATTGCATATTTAAGCGGCGTTATGAAGACACCTATCTTAGTTAAGCGAGCTCGGTATTGGTATTACGAACCCACTTTGTTGTTATCCGAATCTCGGTCAATCGCTCGGTAAAAAATGAGCGGTTTAGACCACTAGGTAGCGCTTAATTCGAGTTCTGAAAACCTTACTGCTGCTGAATAAATTTGAAGATTTCTATGTCATTTTAAAACGTTTATAACAATGTCGACACTTATTAAATCTAACATACTGGGTGGGCCCAAAGTAGGATTGTTTCATTTTGTTTAACCAGACAAAATTCAGGTAGACTCCGTACATTATGGTGATTATTGTGGTGTAATTAATTTTTAACCAGTTAGAATAACTGATAAATATTCTATTTAACCTGGGCAACGCCGGGTATTTCGTCTAGCATACAAAAAGCCTAATTTTGGCCCAACCTGTAGAATTAAAATTAATTTGTTAATTCCTCCTGGATAAAAGCGTGATTACTAATTAGGTACCTAGGCAATCTCCTACCTACACACAGATTAAAACCAACAAAAAAAGATTTTTTTATTTCAATTAACAACAGGACAGATCAGTTGTTCTTAACCTATTTCGGGTACCGCGCTCCAATTGTCCTGTGCCTTGCGATAGTTATTAAATAAATATCATACCATAAGCAATTTTGGACTGTTTTGTTTATTTGCGTTGCCTAACTGTCATTATTTTCTTGGGAAAGCAGTAATACATTGTGATTTGTGAAGCATTTTTTTCACCATTTTTAATTGAACATAAACCTTTAACTTAAAAGACCACTTGTGGCGGTTGCCAATTTATTTTCAGAATTTGTTATAGAGTAGCCTAATACGGTAAAACACCAGCATTAACTTGTGGCTACAGTTTTTAAAGTACCACTGTTAATGCTGTTATTGTTGCACTGAGCGAATTTTGTTTACCTAATTTACTTAAATATAAATAGTTTTTAAAACAATTGTTTTTACATATTTTGATATTCTAAACTTGTTTCTCAAAACATTCTATAGGGTTCATTAGGAACTCAAATAAATCTGTCGCCTTGAAAATAATTTTTTTTTCCTAATAAATTTACCAGTCAAAAACAGCAAACGATGCCTCAAAACAATGCATCAAACAACGTTTTTAGCGGTAATTTTAGTGGGGGTCAGTCGTGGTTTTTCCTGTGATTTTCGCGCCAACGGGTGTCTTTTTACCCAGGCGTTGGCGAGAACTGTTCGTAATACCGAATTCGTTTGCTCGCTCATTAATCCATGTGTTCAAAATGTACCCCCCTCCGGTTTCTTAAATCATTTAAAAACGTTGAAAACACTGGTTAAATAGTAGATATTTAGATTGTCCCGAACCTGCAATCCCAACTGTGCCAGCCAGAGGTGCTGTTCCCCCGCTCGGCCCAACGTTTACACCAACAGGAACTGCACCCTATATACATGCAACTGTCGCGACTTACACTTGTCCAACGGGGTATGTTCCCGTGAACAATGTGCTCACCTGTTCTCTTCCAAATAGCGTTTTTACCCCAGACGTTTCAGGAACGCAATGTCTGCAAGGTAAAACATGTTTACTAACTTGTTGTATGTTTCAGTAAATAAAAAGTTTTACCTTATTATAAAGTGTTTGACTTTGGGTTTCTACCAATAATAAGTTTACTTTGTCTTTACATGTGTACACTTGGTTTACAGAATGCGCAAGTCCACCATACATTTCAATATCTGACCTGCGGTTTAATCCGATAAGCACTCCGTATAAGCAGGGAGACTCAACAACTTACCTATGTCTCCAAGGAACGTTGTCTATCCCTGGTGCTACAACTACTTGTGATAACGGAGATTGGACCATTCAACAAAATGATCTGCCTACATGTGATTCAGGTAAAACGTTATTTATACAAAAATGTTTATTTGATTTGTTCTTTTGAATTAAATGTCCACAAGGCTATTGTTTATAATACTGGTTGCAACCGTGACCAAACTAGACAATTAATTTGTGATACAAATCACCGTTTAGTATTTTCGTACAATTGTTACAACGTGTTAGGATAAAATCGACAAAAGCTATGCCTATATGTTCGCCAAATAATTACTGTAAAACAGCTACTATTTTTTTAATGCTTTTTCTTGGGAAAGATTTTTAAGTTGGGAAAATCGAAAAACTCGTAGCAAAAGCTAAAAAAATTCTGGAATAAAACAGCTGTTTAATAACTGTTGATCTCACTTGAATGGTGCTAAATTTAATACCAACAGGAGCCTAATGGCGTTGTGCTAGTAAAATGTCGTGAAATTATCTTTTGTTTCCTTAAAACAATGTCGCACCGTGAAGCAAAATTTGTAAAATACTGGATATATCATAACGAAAAGGCTATGGGAAATAAAAATAATTTTCTATATTAAGCTAATTCCTCTACACTCTACAGTTTGGACATACAGGACGAACTATAGTAAAGCGATCTGAAATTAGCTTTAACAATATATTGTTTCGTTTTATATCGGGGTAAAATTCATATAATCTCTTTCTTACGATCTCAAATATTTTTCAATATCAGGTGCTTAAAACCAGTATCCAATACTCATTTCTATTTCAACACGTGTTTTTCTAAATCAGTGGTTTCAAACGTTGTTGGACTTACGGCACCCTTTATAAAATCAACCAACTTGAAACCAGTGGCGTATCAAAAGGTCGGGTGGGATTTTGGGTTACGGATCCCCTTCTTGGAAGTGTTAGTATAGTTTTTTAATTGTTTTGAAAGGGTTCAACGAAATGTCCGAAGCGGCAATATTTTTAATGTTTTTGTGTCATGCGTCTTTAGCTAACGCGAAACCGAAATCAAACATAAAACGCTGTCCTCTAGTGTTTGCAAGTGGGCTGATCGTAGACACAGGACGTTTTTTTTTTCGTCGAGCACAGTTTCTCTTTTTTTTTTTTTTTTTTTGTGGGTGGGGGGAAAGTGTTAAACCTAAAGGGTCTCGAAAGTTTAATAAATTTAAAGGGTCTCAAAATAAAACAAAATGGGAATACTTGGTCTAGTGCAGGGGTCGGCAACCTCATCCGGCCCGCAACCTTCCTTACAAACTGGACACGAAGCCGTGAATGCAAAAATTTTGCGTTTCACGTGAAGCTTGTCAATGCATCTAGGTTTACGTCATAGGGAACTTTTTAGCCTAAAGGCGCCGAGCTTTCCCTGGAACTATCAACAATAGGAGTTTTGTATATCTGAATGCATTTCATTGCGTTGTGCAAATATAAACATACAATTGAAAGTTATTACACACTGAACTAGATTAACATTTACGTTAATTTTGTTTTCTCAAAGTGTTTCTATTTTACCTTTTCATTGTGATCTTGGATCTGATCGTATGAACCTTTTAATCCAAAAAATAACACTATGGTCTTCCCCGGACCGTAATGCCTAAAAACTTTTTAAATCTGTTACGGCCGCCGAGACATTTTTGAGTTTGGCCTTGGCCCGCCAATAGAAAAGGTTGCCGACCCCTGGCCTAGCAATGTAGCGCAAAACAACATCGTTTTATGTTCAGTATGTGGACCACCGCCATTGCCTCCTACGAACTCTCTGCCAGCGGGTCAGACGACTTTCACCCCAAGTTCTGTATTTACCTATGGCTGCCAGAACGATTACCAATATCAGGGTCCAGCTACAAACATGTGCATATTGGACGGAACCACATACAGATGGTTTATTGACGATGCTGCCTTCACTGGTATTTGCGTGAGAAGTACGTTTTAAATGTTGAAGTTTGGTACTCCAATATCTATTTACAACATTTTCGATCGAATTTGGTAAATTAGGCCGAATTATAGACTGGTTGTTCCGAGATGTTAACAAACCTACCATTCAATTATGATTTGCAGTTTGCTCAACTCCACCACCAATAAGCATCGATCTGGTGTTCATTCCTGAGCCACATTTAGAAGGGTCATATAACTATCAATGTTTCTCACCAACACAAAGTCTAACGGGGCCCTCACAAGTCACTTGCAAACCAGATGGAACATGGGAGCCTGCCATATTAACAACATCATGTTTTGACGGTAAGTTTTGATCAAGAAATATTCTCTACTGACGTGGCAAAAAAGAGTTGTTTAGTGTTTACAAAATTATTTATTGATTAAAACTGAATAAATCACGAAATGTCCACGCCGAAGTTTAATTGTTAATCGATCATAACTTTAACGATTTTTATCTTGTTGCATTTTCAAATTAAGCATTGAAAGTATTTACGTCAACGACCAGACTAACCACGGTTTTCTGATATACATTGTACCGTATCGATTGTTATCTTGTATCCCTATCAATTTTTGTGCTGTAGTGGCCATTAGAAGGTGGCAGCCGGTTATTGCGTTCTCCCGTTATTCGCGCCTTGTTTTCAGCTCGTTTTGCCACCTTGTTTTTTGTCTTTTGAATCACTGCATAATACTATTCTGTAAAGTTACAAATTTATTGTCCTGAAGAAGATTATTCGTATAGTAAATCAAAATTTGGCGCTGAACCCCTTGATAATTGATACATTGTATCACCTAAAACTTGCATTGATAAATGTTTTTTTAAATAGCCTCCTGGCGTCGTTGTTTTTTTTCACTGAGAATATAGCGAAAGAGCTTAGCTCACTGATTTAACTGCAATCCCCAAAGTCGTAGAAACTTATAATCTGCATTGAGCATATCAACCATTAACGCATGCCAGCACATGCTTTAAAACACGTGTTAACGGCCGCACAATTGTTATACCGCAGGTTGGACACCGTTGCCTTATAAGGTGGCTGGAGCTTTCAATGAGTTTAAATTTGTAAACCAGTGAATTCTCGTTGCATTGTATACGCGCGTTGTGTAGAGCCCTTCTGTTTTTTGTGTGGTTAGCGCTAGGGTGACATTAGCAGCGAATAGACATTAGCAGCTATAGACGGTATGCATTGAGTGACCGTAGCTATTTTTCTTTGCCGTTTGTCGCTGCTTTTGTTAATCTTAAAAGTTAAGACTTAGCGAAGCTACGACTTTTAAGCTCAACGTTTTGGTAATACAGTGTTGATTGTAAAATTTTCGTATATCATAAAAGCGATATTATGTGTTACGTATGAAACGGATTTTTGCGAAATTAAGATTTTTGTCAGATATAAAAAAAATTTCACGCCAAACGCCGAAAATATGTGTAATAAAAAAGAAAGCCTAGAGTTTGGAAAGCGGCCATGGCTACAGTTTTATTTAGATCATGCTGAGAAATGATAGCTAAGATTTTTCTACAAGCAAGATTCTTTCATTAAACGAGCCATATGGCGTCACGAAAAACGCCATATGGCTCGCGAGCCTTCCCGACCCCTACTTTACACCATAAGTGTAAAATGCAAATTAATGTATAGTCTAACCTAAAAAACATGTATTGTGTTTTCCCGAAATGGGTAAACTAAAATGCCCAGCCTGAATATTGTCAAAACCGCCACATTTAACGCGAAATTTTGCAAACTTTGTCTAAGTTTAACGTGGCCAAACATATCGTAAAAAGTAATTAGGCTATAAACCGTGACCGTAACTAAACTTTAAACCGTTACCACAGTGAAAATTTCTGTTGCTATATTTTTAAAATATTGCGAGGCGTCTTGCTCGAGACGGAGCGCTTCCTTCCATGCTCATCTTGGTTTACGCGACTTGTGAACTTATCGACTGACCGACAAATCTTGACAAACCAACGTTAGGATGGTGTCTGAAATTAATCGACCCAACACTTGGCCAAGGGCGCTACAAAACTACCAAGAAAGTTTCTCATTTCGTTTTTGTGTTTGTCTGAGAAAAAAATTCTTAATCTACTATTTGAAGTAATCGAGGACGCTCGTAACAAACTGTTGTTTTTCCATTTATGTGATGTTTCTTGCGAGACATCCGACTGGCCGGACTGACCGACTTGCGGACAAGTATAGTTTGAGAAAGATAATCAAGTTATAAAGTATGAGGTTGCTATACAAAAGCAATGGGTCGTAGGAAAATGACTTTATTGTGTGCTGGGCAGTGGTTGTCAAACTTTCGTATTTTAAAGGACCAAACCGGACCCAAAATATTGCAGGCTGAGATGTATTAGATTTCCACTTACTGCAAAAGTGAAATGTCTAAATTTTTGCGATGTGTTTATGTTGTTATACGCTATAAAACGCGAACTAATGCGGAAACATTACTGGATGCTGCAAATACGAATTGATACTTACACGTTTTTATGTTTTGAGAATTTGTTGCTTGTATTTAATTTTGTTTTGAAAATGTCTAACTTTAGGTTGTCTCTTCAATCAACTACCTGCAAATACACCCGGAAACGGATACTTCATGAACGAAGGTCCAACTTTCCCATTTAGCTCAGCATTAGTCTATACATGTAATGCAAACTACGAATTCGAAACTATGGGATCACCATACGAGGTTCAATGCACTTTATCAACAACACCAACGTGGGTAGTGATTCGTTCAACTCCTTGCAAACGAAGTAAGTAAAAACATTTTTATCCTAAAAGGTTTGGCATTTTAGACGTCGGACAGTGCTGTAATATTATAACGTTTTAGCAACCAAGAGAAAATTTAGCGATTTATGATTTGACGTATTCCATTCCTTAAACTTCTAATTTTTAGGTTCTACTTTAAAAAAAATCTAAGACGGCCAAAGTGTTGAAAACTACAGATCATTGGGAGTATATAGCACATTAAAAACTTGAAACCTGACAAATGTGCTTTCTACTTTTTTGCTTAATTTATTTTTCGGAACAAAAAACCAAGATTAATTTTTGTATCACCAAATGCCAATAATACATTTTACATGATATTAGCGCTTGTATAATATAATAATCTTTCTTTTCACTTTGCTATGAAGTATGAAAAACTAACGATGTTTATTTGCACTACTGGTTCCCGGCGGTTATACGTAACACGTTTTTTTTAGTTTTAAACAATATGGAAAGTTCATACAGTACCACCTGGATTATTGTATGAGGCCAAAATGCCAACATTGGTGAATGGTGAGACGGCGATTTTATCCAATGATTTTACCCTGAAAAAAAAACACTAGTAAAGTGCCTCAGGAACGCCGCCACACACCTGGCAGCTATGCTTGGTTCGCTGATAAAAATAAGGGTAGTAGTGACGTCATAAACACGACTGGTTTGCTGCATAAAAATGCGAGAATCCTAATCTCTAAACACGAAGTTGCTTTTGTTTGTTCAAAGTTTTATTTTATATTGTGTTCTTTTTTCTTTAACAGTTAGTCACGACGACGCCCCAGAACATTTCTTGCGACCCCCTAGTTTATAAAACCGTAGCGAGAGGGTATAAAATATAAATATAAATCAATTATAAAAGGTGAAACGCAACCTTTTAGTCATGTTTTATAAGTGAGGTTTGAATATATTCCAGTCACAATTAATGATAATAATACAAGTACTTACCGCAACGTCTTTATTAAGACGTTGTCGATTTCCTCGACCTTTTAGCGTTTTAATAAAATTCAAGCTAGATTAAACGTGTTCTTAAGAGTAATTTTATCAAAGTTATGACGTATTTTACTTGCAGTTTGTCTAGACCCAACTATTGACCCTTCGGTTGTCGTTGTACCACAAGCTGGAAGTTATCTTGAAGGTCAATCGCCGATGTTGACGTGTCAATTACCGACACCAATTTCAGTCGGAGCGTTGCCAGTATGTCAAAGCGATGGCACATGGGATTATGGAGCCAGCCGGTTTATGTGTACTAGTAAGTGTCATCACAGAGTTGTATGACTCTTTTACCTTTGACCATGGGTTTCCTCTTAGGGTAGGCCTTAAATTTTCGAGAGATTGCACAACTAACGTATAACATTTCTGCGTGAATAAACATACACAATAACGCTGGTGATAATTAGTAAGAATAACTTTAGTTTCAACACTTTCCAAGAAATCGCTGTGTTAAATTATAAAAATACAGCTTATCGCTGTGATAAAAATACTTGTCCCTCAACGGACTAGCCCGGCTAACAACACGCCCAAATAAAATGACGTCAAATGAAAGCAATAATGTGCCAAATGGGAAACGCTGGTGACAAGGGCTGATCCATTGGGGGAACGTGAGCCTATGCGAATCTGTAACCTATTTGCAATATCTACTTACTGTTAAAAAAGTTGAACAGGTTACCCGCATGATATGTTTTTTGCGTAAAAAGCTGTTGGGTCAATGCCGCTCAATAATTTATTTGCCAAAGTCATCGTGATAAAAATGATATCGTATTGAGTAAATAATGACCGAGTAGCGTCACTACTAAAATTCCGTCAATTTAAACAAAATATTTTTTGTGCCTCTTTTTGTAACTTCTTGAAAATATTTTGCCCAAATTTGAGTTGCACATATGTGTTCTAGTTTGACCGGGATCAGGGTTTTTCAAAAGCTTATATACGCCCCCGACTAATAGTTAGCCTAACTCCTAGCTATACTTCAAATTAGTAACCATAGGGAGCACTGGTTAAAGACTGACAAAATGTTTTTTTTCTTAGTGTAAAACATGGATTTGGTTTGGAATTTACATGTTGAACTTCATAAAGAATAAAGAAGAAAACTGGATTCGTGCGAATATCATTTCTTATTTTCCTGGAAACTAAATACGTTTACATGTACACTAATCAACTATTACATTTTACTGATTGTTTAGACTCTTGTACTTAATAACATTAACAGTGGTTTTCAGACTGTATGCCGTTACACACCAGCGTGCAATGAGAGATTCTCAAGTTTGTCGCTAAACTTTTTGTAAATTTGAAAAATAACGTCAAAAGTTTGAGAATCACTGATCAATATTCAATAATGTTAACACAAATATAATTATGCCGCTTGCAAATAAAGCAATAATACACTATTTGTTGCTCGAAATTATTTTCTAGTCGGTGGTTTAGTTTGCTCTATGTTGAATAAAGGAACTTAATTATGTTCTACTAGGTCAGGGTAACCAAGCGTTTTCCATAAAGATTCGGATAAACAAAACTGGCAATCAAGGAACGAAATCTTTTGTGTTGAACTTCTTTAAAATGGTTATTATTGAATGAAGCCAACATATTCACAACATATAGCAAGCTTTATAAACTTGTCGCATAGTTAAAAGTTCCTGTAAAAATGTGGCTTATTTTTGCTTATTTCTTTTTTAATTTAGTTGAAAATACAAAGTCAAAAAATGAAACCAGTCGACCAACAGATAATGCCATAATGACACAACAAACGTAATTTTAGACAAAAGAGTAAATTACTAAAACATTTAGGCTATACCTAACGCGTTAAATTTGTTAACAGTATCGTTAGAAGACAACAATGTTACATATATATGGTGATTGGCCACATAGAAAGATTTTAAATTCTTTAGAAATTAGGTCCTCGAATCTCCATGTCGCTCGAATTTGGGAAGCAGGATAATTCATTTCGTTTTTCTATTTCAGTTTAGTAGGACCATAGTACTCTCGGTGTAAAAATGTTCGAACGAATCTTCAACGAAGTTATCAAGATTAAATTTGCAAAACTTTCATCTATCGCAGGGGTTCTTAAACTGGGGTCCATGGACCCCTTGGGGGACCGTGAACTAGTTTTAGGGGGTCCATGAAGGCCTAAATGAAATAGTAGTATACAATTAAAAAATAACAAATTTTTAAAATAACTTTAATTAAAATTAAAACGATTTGCACTGAATGTTGGCTCCATTACACTTTCACATTTTTTGTACCGAAATCGGCAGATTTCTGAGGTCTATTTGTATTGTGACGTCATTATGGAAATTTCTCGCTTACCGTGGTTCACGCCAGGTAAAATAAAATGTTAGGGGTCCGTGGTAAAAAAAGTTTAAGAACCCCTGCCATAGACGTTTAACCATTTTAAGAGAATGATTATATTTGCTTTTTAAACAAGTTAGCTGTCCAAAATGCGATAGTATGGCCTTACGCATTATCTGCAAAGGTCTAGTTATAAAATATATTTTGGAATATCCCGAAATACCTCGTAGAACGCACAGACGCACTACGAGATGGCGTTCGTGAGTTGTGTCGCCACATCGAACCAAAGTTTTCACAAGGGTAAAGTTTTTAGGCGAAAAGTGCCTTTTTGTCATTGTTTCTTGGAACGGGATTTTTATTTTGAGGCGGCGAAAATAAAATTAAATATAAAGTGAGTATTTTTGAAAGTGAAATTTGCGTATAGTCTTTGCCAAACTTATGTAGATAAAAATGATTATCTTGGCAAACTATCCCTTTCGCATCTAAGCCATATGTTAAGGCGGGCATTTTTTTCATGCGCTTTGACTTTTGGAAAGAGGCTTCTCTTAGTAAATAACTTATTGCTCTTACAAAACAAGATATTTTACCGACACGAAGTTAAATGCAAAATCTAGAGGTAGTGTAGACCGCCCTTTTAGCACCTGGCATGTTGCTGCAACCAAACATATCAACACCAGGCCTGCACAACCTAAAATTGTTGTTCACTAAAATTTCGCGGGCCGCATACTGAAGTTGAATTTTTTTTAAGGGATGGCTTTAAAAGTCAAAAATTACCAAGATCGCAAAAGTATAGCAAACATAGGCGTTAAACCATTTTAAGAGATTGATTATATTTGCTTTTAACATATTTTAGGCCAAAATTTAACATGGTCGTACGCATTATGTACGTAAATTCTATTTAACAAATATATGTTTCGATCATTCCCCAAATACCTCGCCGTATTTAAACACGTTTCGCATCTAAGCCATAAGTTAAGTGGGAAAATTCTCGACCCATATCTTTTTTTTGCTTGCAGAAACAAGTTAAGGAAACTATAGAATACGCAACGTTTATACTAAACCAGTGGTTCTCAACTTTTTTTTAACTTTCGGGGCTTCTTATGTAAGGTAATCTCGATCGTCAATGGGGGGCACTGCGTTAGGGATCGCGACGGGGCTTAGATTGAGTTACACAGTCAACCACATACCGTTCATCCGAGGGGCTTTCTCCTGGACGGCTGCTCTCGTAATGACGTAGGCGTTCCTTCAGGACCTTCCTTTACCGTCACGTACTCGGTGTTTCCTGACACCTCGTCCCAGACTTTCTTCTCCACATCAGCTACTTGTAGTTGATAGTGTAGTTCTAACATCTCCACGCCGTCGCAAAACGGTCACGAGTGAGCAACTTTTATTTTTAGGGCGTTTGTTAGGAATTCTTGATCGATAAATGTCGCTACATGTTTTCTTGCTGTGTATAAAAAACGTGTGAAAAGAGTAAATTAATTTCAATCCTTATAAGTCAAGTGACGACCAGCGCTTTGGTACTGTAAAATAGGCTCACGTTAAGGCAAAAAGACACAACATGTAATGAAATTTATTGTAGCCGGACGTGTGCAACGTTCCAAGTAAAGACTTAAGTTTAAAACTTTTAGCAGTATATTTAACCACGCAAAATTTAGACGGAGTTCGCAAAACATCGCATTTGTTGTGCCGTTTGAACACTAAGCAGATTACTTTTCAAACGAGGTTTTCTTTCGTTGGACGTCAAATACTGCTACCACACGGGTCGTATACTAAACATACTTTGAATAAACATCAGGAAACCTACACGTATATCGTACAACAAGCCTTCCCAGCAATATTGTGATGGTGATTGAGGCCAAAGTCTAATGACTTCTTACAATGGGTTAAACCATGCAATACTTGGCCGAGGTCGCGAAAAATTGCCTTAATTGCAGCAGTTTAACAGAAAGCATTTGTTTTTTCAATAAGGATTTCTTACGTTTGACGCAGTTTAGCACGGGGATTACATATTTGCTTAAATATCACGCTATCAAGCAAGTCTAAACAAATTGCTGCTACAACCTGAAGTTTTATGTTTAAGAGTTATTGACAAATGTCAAGAGTTTTCGTTACTTAAAAGATGTATGACATTCTTAGCCAAGTGTTGTGTGCTATAGTCCAGTGGTTCTCAACCTTTTTAGCTCACAGACCGGTAAAATTTCAAAACCAATTTTGCGAACCGGTGGACCTTCAAAAATTAAAATCAACCCAAAATGTTATTACGACAAAATATGCAACTTAAAAGCAAAGACTTGAAACTTTAAGTTAATGACCAATTTGCTGATCTCCTATTTATAATATAGGGGAAGTTCGGGACCTATGATCCACCTTTTTGATTTAGCACCATAACTATTTTATTTTTTAATATTTTCATCTCATATTTCACGCTAGCATAATTTGTCATATAACCTTTCAAATCACCAAAGAAAAAATCCGTATGTTGTCAGATTTTTTATTTAAGGCAAAAAATGTAAATTTGTTGAAGTGGCTCATAGGACCCAACGCGTGGGGTCCTATGAGCCAACTGGAGGCCTATTAGCCAACAGTACAATTCAAACAATAAACGTATTTACATGAATACATTGGAACACAACAACACATTTACAAGATAATGGGTTGTTATAAGTTAAAAATGGAGGCTTAAGTGATTATAAAACTGAAATATTTCTAAAATTTTTAAATAAAAAGACAATAATTTACTATATTCACATTAGGCCTATTTTTTTAAAAAGTGACAGATCATATAGGACCAGAAGTCTAACAGTTATGAAACAAATTAAGCATGCCACAACCATGCCATCATTTTTATGAAAATCGATACATCGAATATACGGTGCTAACAGACTGTTTACACCAGATCAAAAGCAGAAAAATCAATCGAAATTTTTCGAATTCCCATCACTCTTTTTGTTGACCCAGTAGTGATAGGTGGAGGAAGAACCACGACTACAGAGGAAACTGTCACAGCGTGAATATCTTCCACTATGGGTTCAATGTACCCATTAGGCACTTTTAAATGCTTTTTGAGGAACGACACTTCTAAGTCGCCCTCCTCATCTTCCTCTTTTACAACCATACCAACATAATGCACCTTTTTTTTTCCTTCGTACATTACGAGCACGTAGTCTCCCTCTTTAGGATCATCACGCGAATCACAAACACCATCCTCACTTCCTTCTTCACTTATCTCACTTCCACTAGTGATTGGCAACTCGGTCTCCGAATCTGATGAACTTTCATCTTCAGGCACATCAGTAACAATGGCAGACTTGATCTTCTTCCGCTTTGATATTTTTAGCTTTGCTGGAGCTTTAGGATAAGGACTCACTTGCTCAGGAAGTAGGCCTAACCCATTAGGTCCAGTACCATCATTTGTGGATGAAGGTTCGCCAACAATCTGTGGGCCTTTCTTATTTACATTGAGCTCTTCCATCACTGGACTGGGGCGATCACTCACCAGACTTGGTAGAAAAGCATCATTTGGGAAAATATGTTGTCTCTTGCCAAGTTTATGACATCCACTGAAAGGTGGCTTTTATGGTTGTCCATTACCAGAATAGCTGGACTGAAGGGGATGCATTCATAAATTTTACAAAAAATTTAAATGTTTCAATGAACAGTTCCGCGTTCATCCAGCCAGACTGACAACAAAGTCCCAAACTCCCAGTTGGTGCGCCATTTAGCATGTGTGCCTTGTAGTGCACACGTGGAAAAATGTATGCTGGCGGTAGAGCTTGGCCGACTCCATTTACACAGCAACACATTGTTACCATCACACCACGTTCTGCTGATGTCAACTGTCCGACTTGTTTCAGCCCCTTCTCAGCTAGGACTCTTCTGGGTTTTTGCACAGTGGTTATGCCAGTGTCATCTAGATTCCAAATTCGTTCTGGACTTACATTGAATCTCGTCCCATCACCTCCCTTAGGTTGGAGAAAAACAGGTCAACATTGTGCCTGTTAAAAGCCATTGAACGAGCAAGGCTAGTGGCCTCCGGCATCCTCATTGAAAGACTGTCTTGCCGTTTTATAAACCCATAGAACCAGTCTTTACCAGCCTGTTTGTTCTTCTCCCAACTAGAAGGAATGGCTTTTTTATTAGCTTTGGCATATTCGTATGCCAATTGTCTGGTAGATTCCCGTGAAAGACCATGATACATTTTAGAGGACTTGATCAGGTAAGCTGCAAGTGCATCCTCTTCTTTATTTGTAAACACCTGTAAAGATTGCAATTGTTACACATAAAACAAAAATAAAATCAATCAGTACAAAAATTTAGGATGATGTGATGCAACTTGACTGCTTACCATGCATTTACTACACTATGAATGCTAACAATTATATCATTTTTGTGCTGCTGATAAAGCTAGCATCAAGCTTTTATAGACCATTAAACATAAAATAAACTATTCAGAATTCTAAAGATATATGTGTAGGTCATATTTGTATAATTCAAACAAGTAAGCCTATACTATATTCTACTAAAAGAACAAAAGGCCCTTACTTGAGTTGTAGAATAAGATTTGGAAAAATTAACTTCTTCAGAACTGTTTTCCTTCACCTCCTTCAAGTATCTTGTCAGTGTCATCCTGTCAACGTTGTAACGATTTGCTGCAGACCGTATGGATGTTTTCCACACCATAACATTTCCGACAGCATTCTTCATATCACCAGGGTTAAATTTACCACGATGAGTTGTTTTATCAGTTATTCGAGGCATTATGGTTAGTTTTGGGAACTATTAATTATATAGCTTATGTAAAGATATGGTCTACAAATGTATGTTAAACTGTTAAACAATACTTAAGAAATACACACAAACAGCTTACTATAGTCTTAACTAGCTTAAATACGAACAATAAGCACCTTGCTAACAATAAATTAATTACGATTTGGATTTCCACCAAGTAGGATCCTATAAGCCATATGATCATAGGACCCACACACAAGGTGGCTCATAGGTGCCAACTGTCCATTTCGACAAGTTCACATGTATTAACTCTAAACTATTAAATTAAATACTACACTTCTTTCATTATTCAAATAAACAGGACACTACTTGTCACCAAATTAAACCATTTGAATATCTGCCCAAAAACTAGAAAGTTATAGTAAAATTTCCGAACCCTTTAAAATTTAGTTTTTTAACATAAAAATAACGAAACTCTCCTCACGCCTAGAATGGGATGGTTTCCACCACTAGAGGCGTTGCGTGAGTCAGATGAACAGTTGCGAGCGCCTATCTTTTACAATGGTAATCCGTGGTTTTCAATTACGTGTTTTCGCGCTTTGTTTTTGTAGAATCTATTATGAAGCTAATTATTCGTTTAAAGTTAACTTTAATTAATACCTATAATCAGTTTTTATTCGCAATTTCGTCAAATGCTGGTAGCGAGAAGTTGTTAAACATGTACTGTTACAACTTTAATTTTGTACTTAAAATAGGGTTTCGGTTAAAACCAGGAAGCATTTGCGTCAACTTTAAATTATAAATAAAATGTAATTAGAATATTTAAGGCCAGCTAGTTGCGAACAAAGCTGAAATAAGCATTTTTATGAGGGAATATTGTAGTTTTTTGTGGTACTGCTGTTTTTTAACCTATAACTTTGCATTTTGCAAGTTCATTCACACTTTTTAACAGTCATTTTTAAATCGAAAATATATCTTCTGTATAGTATTCTAAAGGACATTGTATTGCTTGTGAATTAACTTAAATTTTTCACCAGATATTTCTTTTGTACTCAACATTAATTTAACACCTTTTCATACAAGATACCTCACATCTTAGGAAAATATTCGAGTGATCCACATCCTTTTAAAACAACTAACTATTAGTACTGTTTTGAAATGGGTGTAATTTTGTAAATGTTATCTTATTATAACCTTTCTTACAAGTGACCTCGTGTGGTTTTACCAAAATTGAATAAATATAGCCTGGAGCCCTAGAGCAGACACTATCATGCAAGCTTGTGCATTTGGCTGAAAAATCAGGCACTTGCTGAATTCTGAAGAATATTTTAGCTACAGAACTGAAATCTTACATCTTGACAAAGAAACCGTATATTTGTCGAACAACGCCAGGACAATGAAAGAAGTTTGTCAGTTTCCAATGTTACAAACAAGTCACAACTACAATGAATCTTATCATTCTTCAAATAGTAGTCAAATCACTAGAATAATATTGTACTGATTTTAATATGAAATTTAGTAGAATGTTTTTTACTTGTGGTTTTTTGTGTACTTCAGGTTTGCAAAGCATCAATTTAATTCGCAGCGTTTAAAACAACTGTATAATTTTGTTTCACTTCGTATCATACAAAAAATAAATGCATATTATGAAGTTTAATAAAACAAGCAAAACTGTTGACTTTTTGTTAGGTGTGAACCGTAGTATATGGCACCAAGAACATGATTAAAAGAGTTTTTTAATGCAGGCTTGTTTGAATCTTCCCTTGTAGAAATTATATTTCCAGATTTGTCTGTTTTGATTCCAAACCTATAAAAACGGTATAAATAATTTTTATGAGATAATGATTGTTATTTATTTCAACTAAATCAAACACCGTTAAAGAATCCCATAACTTAATAAAAACTGCATATAACAAACTAATATAATCAAGGAGAACTAGAGGTAGAAAATAAACTTTTACCTGTTAGATCACTTGGAAAGCAGCATCTGCTTAAATTGTATTCCAGTACCAGTTTCTTTAGTTTCATAAATTGTTAACCCAGGAAGAGAATGCATAGCAGGTTTAATATTACCAAACAAGTATTTTCTAGAAGTTTACACAAAATTCTCACTAACTTCAGAAAATTATAAACAACATTATTAGTAAAAATTGACCAATATATCTAACTTCATTATGGTAAACCCTTTCACTTGGTAAATGCATGCTAGTTTAATGCACTTTCTGGACCAATAACTAGAAGCTTACCCCAAAACATACCACAGCCACCTTGCCAAACAAATTTCTCGTGAAAGATTTTCTGAGTGTGATAACAAGCTAAAATCGTAAACTAACTTAAATAACAATTCAGTCTTTGATTCGGGGAGTGGGAAAGGCGTAAATTACAACAATTTATTGCCAGGATAGTTTGATGACTGGAAAAAGCAATGTTCACATACTTCTTTGCGATAAAAATTGAAAAAAAATGGTCTGATAGTGACTACAGGGATAAACTTACCAGTTAAACCGGTCAAAATGTCGCAAACGGCCCTAATAACTGAATTATCGACCAAATAGTGCCAGTCTCAGACCTATCGCCATTGTAAAAAAATGCGACTTCATCTGAGTCGGTCCGCGCGACCCCTAGTGGTGGAAACCATCCCATTGTCACACGACATTCTGCTGGGAATTGTGGGAGATGCATTCAAGCATAAAGAAAATATTTCCATTAAAATGGGGAGTGAAAACATTTTATTTAAAAAAATAAATCGGTGGCTAATAGGACCCAACCTGCTCATAGGTCCCGACTTTCCCCCTACGTGTTTTTTTGGTGAAGTTCTTTTTATTACAACTGGTCCTAAAGCTGACTTAAACCAGACATTAACTCAGGGGTTCCCAACCTTTTTCCAATACCGTACCACTTGGACGTTTTCTTACGCCACGCGTACCACTTCTTCTATAACAGTGGTTCTTCACCTTTTTTCTACCGCGCCCCCTGTGGTAATTGTTCTGTGCCTTGCGCCCCCCTTAGATATTAAACAACTATAATAAAGAAAATTTGTAGTGTGAAGCGCGAAAGAAATTGAGTTTATTTGGTTTGTATTGTCCAAACCTTAAATTTCGAGACACACAAAAGCTGCTCGTGCTCGATATATTGGTTTTCATCGAGCTAATTTTGACAAACATGTTGTAAAAATTGAAACATTGCGTTAATCGTGTTTTGAAAGGGGCGATGGCACACAATGCAAACGCTATATACTGCAAATAACATTACAAATTGGCGCAATAAAGTCGGAGTTCCCCCCAATTAGTGATGCGTAAAAAGTTGTTCGTAGTTTGCGCAAAGCGCAAAATTTTTTGTAGTTTTGTTGTAAAAATTGGCAAAACACAGAATGTGGATAGGGTGGCATGCTGCACAACTTAGATCTTTTTCAACCATATCATACTGTTCTGAATAGGCACAGCCCTAAAGTTCGCAAATCGCTAAATTATGATCGTGTTTCTTCAGTTTCTTTTCTAAACATGTTTAATTTTGATGTTATGCATAAGACAGCTTACAAGCAGATTTAGTAACTAAAGCAACATGGAATTCTGATAAAACACTATAAAAAGTTAAATATTGGAATAGAGCTTGCACACCCCTAAGATTTGCTTGGCGTCCCCGGTTAAGAACCACTGTTGTAGAACAACTATTTTGATCGAATCATATTTTTGCCTATTTTTAGCTGACAACTAGCAATTCAATGCTATTTGTAAATTAAGCTATAAATCAGTAGATGATATCTATCAAGAGCAATCGTTTGACATAATTAACGCCCACTGTTCAACAGCGTTGTACGCTTTACAAAGCAACTGTGCTCCTTGTCGACAATTAATATGACCTGTCTTTGAAGATCGTAATGGTACGAAACAACAGGAATAATTACGTAACAATGAATAGGCTTAAGGGATTTTTTTTGTAAAAAAACAGACCAACAAAATATAAAGTTGTGAATCCAGGTTTTTGTGAAAAAAACGGAAGGTACTCGCGTACCACCTGGAAAACCTTCGCGTACCACTAGTGGTACGCGTACCACAGGTTGGGAATCCCTGTTAAAAAATCCCGGGAAATCCCATTAACTCTATGTTACGTCACAATGCTGCAAATTACGCAACTGGCGAGTTCTAAATTTGATGCAAGCCTTCAACATCTTCCATTTTGCAATTGGTGTATAAAATTCTAATATATTTGGCGGACCGGCTGGAAAGTTGAACGGACCGGCACCGGTCCGTGGACCGGCGGTTGAGAACCACTGTACTAACGTATCCCGAAAATGACGTGGCGCCGGCAGTTTTGGTTATTACAAATATTAACCCCGCTATGCGATTCTTTGTAAATTTTTAAAACAGTTCGTTAATCGTGCTTGGTTTTTGTAAAATACATTTTGTCGGATTATACTAAGTTCCAAAGTAAGGTTGATCGCTGAAACTAAAGACAGTTATGTTTGTTAAATGCTTTCAGTTTGTATAGAAGCGCAGCTGAACTATGTGCTTTATATTGCTGTACAGTTTAAACACTGCGACAGAATCTTTGTTTAAATAGGTACTTTTAAACTATAGAGTTTGTTTCGTAATTGTTGCTGTTTTGCTTAAGTTGCGAGATTGGTTAGTTAGACCGAATACTGTTGCTGCTTTCATAAGGGACGCATCCTACTTTAACTGTAAGAAAGTATTTACTCGACCCAACCCTCTTTAAAACCCGGGCATTGCCCGAATGCACATGATATATCGCGCTTAAACGGCTGCACATTATTTTTCCAAGTAAATACCCTATTTAACCTGGACAACGCCGGGTATTTCGTCTAGTCTAATATATAAAATGAAAAAGTTTGTGAGCCATCAGCATGTTCTCGTTTTAGGGAGACAGACAGAGAAACGTGGCTCATTTTAACCCCTCTTAAGCGAGTTGCCAAGCAAGTGGGAAAAAAAGAAAGAAACTCGTTTGCTCCGAGACAGAAAAAAATTTGTTTCTTTCTATGGGAGAAAGGCTCGCATCTAAAGCGAGCGCCGTCGCAAACCGGTCACGGGTGAACAACTTTTATTTTTAAGGCGTTTGTTTGCAATTCTGGATCGATAAATATCGCTACATATTTTGTTGTAAAAAAAACCCATAACATAAATGCACAAAACCTTTTTTCAACGGGTTATGGGTTTGTCTGACGTTGGACGCAGCTTAATCTGCCGTTTAGTGCAAAGGTTTAGCAATTTTCACTTTTTAAAGTATCGCGTTTGTTGCAGCGGTTTGAACACTAAGCAAATTTTTTTCGTTTGGATGAAGTATGGTACCTACCATCGTACCGGGATTACTTGTTTGCTTGAATTTCGCGCAATTTGAACATTTGGTGCTACGACTTTTTTACGTTTGTTAGTAATTTTGATCGACATATGTCACGGGTTATCGCTACGTACAAATACACGAGACGTGTTTGGCCAAGGTTGTGTGTTTAGTAACTCCGTTTTAAAAAACACACAACGTTGCAATTATGTTTGATATTAAATATATTTTTGAAAATTATCGGCTATAACATGCGCCTTCAGGAAGAAGGTTATACAATGCTGGTAACACGTGACTAGTAATTAAATAGTCAGAGCCCGTTCGCGCCTTTCCTTTAGCGACCGCCGACCTATTTCAGACACAAAACTTCTTTGTATACGTTCATTTTTCATTTTTAGACTGTTTTAACCAAATGCTAAAATTTATGGGAATTTACGGAGAAAAAGAATTAGATACTTAAAGCCACGCAGATAAGTCACATAATTGTAATTAAACACGCCATTCCATTAATGTCCCTTTCACACAGGCTGGAGTGTTACTGTGATTGTGGCGAAGCATTAGGTTAATCTTTTTTGTTAGACACACGATATGACATGATTTGAAACGCATCACATGATTTGAAATTTCTATTTAGTGACACGCAGTGCAAACGTTTAGTCATAAGCAAATTTGTTATGACAATACAAAAATATGTTTGCATTTATGCCTTTTACGAAGTTCTTACGCTATTTGTAACATTACTTTTTGGGTATATTCTTATTAACGGTACCGCATTTATCTTCCATAATCATGGGCTATAACATGAGGCCAGCAGTTTAACATGTAACAAAGTAATGTGCAATAGTGATAAAGAGCCCCCAGTATGTTGGATTGTTTCATTTTGTTTAACCAGACAAAATTCAGGTAGACTTCGTACATTATTGTGATTATTGTGGTGTAATTGATTTTTAACCAGTTAAAATAATAGGTAAATATTCTATTTAACCTGGGCAACGCCGTGTATTTCGTCTAGTACTACACTGTTAGCAAAATTGGGTATTCAATACCCAAAATCATTGGGTACTTTTTTGTCAAACAGGGTACGCTCGTGGGGATTCCCAATAAATATTTTTGGGTAATTAATACCCAAAATACCTTGGGTACCACTGATATCTACCTAATCTAAATTATTGGGTATCACATTATTTTACCTAAATTACATGGGTAACATAAGCCTGTACCTAATTTAATTTCCTGGGTACGCTCGTGGGGTTTCCCAATAAATATTTTTGGGTATCGCATTGTTCCACCCAAATGGTATTCTTAGGTAATATTAGGTTGTACACACTTTACTTTTCTGGGTACGCTCGTGGGGATTCCCAATAAATATTTTTTGGTATCGCTTTGTTTCACCCAAATGCTATATTGGGTAATTTTAGTTCGTGCCATACATAATATTCAAGGTACATTTGTCGAGAAATTCAACATTGTTGGGTAGAAAAAGAATTCACCCAAATAATTTTGCGTTCACCACAATTTCTAAGAAGTAAATAAGAAAGTGTATTAGAAAGAACACTGTTGTAACAAATGGAACTTGACAAATAAAAATACAAAAGAAAAAACAACATAAGGAAAAATACTTTAAAATTACAATGAAAATAGCATTATTTTGCAAACAATAATTATAATCAACGTATCACTAACATTTAAGAACGTTTCACCAAAAAGACTATAAAAAATGAAGGGCTAAACGTACATGTGGGGACATCACTCATATTAAACACACAATGGTATAAGTGGGGTTAGATTTTTACAACAGTAGTTTTTTTTCTGCACTGACAAACACTGCTATGAATGGTTATTTGGGAGTCCTGGACAGCCCTTGTAACATGATATGTGGTTGTCTTTTTCTACAAAAACAAAATATGTCATTCACTTAATGCAAACTAAGTTTTGCGATCCTTCTCAAAAGCCATCAGACAAATATATTCTACTAATCTAAACATATATGAATTATAAAATAAGTAATGTTAACAGTATCAATTTTAGGCAACATTAGTCTTTATTGTTTGGAGTTATTTTATTGTATATTATCACTTAACAGGAGCTATAAACATATTTCTTACCAGAAGAATAGTTCTTTGTTTTTCAATGGCGTTTGGTTAATTTCCTTCACCTGACCAGATACGGTCCGTTGTTAAGCATAGTGGACACTGCTGATAATAATCCTTGCTTGTCTGTAAAAAAACACATGAAGTTAAAAAGAAATTATAGTGCCGTAGTCTGTATGTGCCTATACTTTAAAATAATATCACTTACTACATGCATATTTGTGTTTTTATACTTAAAATTAGGAATGTCTAATACAAAAAATTTAGGCAAAATGTACCGGGATCTGATCCAATACCAAATTACGTCATTACTATATTAAAATGAGCAAAACAAATTTATAAGTGCATTTACAGGAAAGACTCTTTAGTGATTTTTAATGTAAAATTTTCTCAGAAATTTAACTTCAAATTAGAAAACACTACAGTGGATCGAAAAACATGGCAAAGTGCATAAATTAATATGATGAGAAGTACCGATACTAATGGAATTTGGTTTATCAGTAACCTATAGTTCCAATAAGTGCAATAGTTAATGTTACAAAACTATTTAGGTAAACAAAATTGCCTCATGTAAAGAATTTTACTATATAAAGCACACTTGTACAAATAAAGGTAATATCTAAAAACAACATTGACAATTATTACCATATAAAATAGCAAAATATTGCAAATATTAATTTTGTACCTCTAATGGCTTTTTGTAACTCTTATCCACTGAGACAACTTCATTTTTTGCAGTTTGGGATTGCTGAAAGATGAAAATAAAAACTAAAATAAATGATTTAACAAAGGAGAAATTGTCTTTTTATTTGGATAAGGGTGGGTCAAATAGTATTATATTAATTATTTATTAACATTGCTTAACCTACAAGTTTTTGGTGTGAACTTGACTGGGTCCAACAATAATATCACCAAAAAAGGTAAAGTAGTAAATATCAGTGGGGTATATTTTCTTGTTTCTTTTTCAACAAAAGTGTTGACATATAAATTAAATAAAAAACAGTAATGTTTTAACTTACCATAAATGGCTTGACCTAGACATATCCACCTTCCTTTTCTTTTTTATCCTAATCTTTTTAAAGTTGAGAACACGATAACCGCAACTGGCTGATGTTTGTCACACTTCTCACATACACATAACTTATGTGGTTCGCAAACTAACTTTTAGACGCGCGCTTGGCGAGACAAAGGCGTTTTTAGACGCGCGCTTGGCGAAAGAATGCCTCTCGCTTAACGGAGTGTGACGTCTCGCGCCGCCTTTCAAAATTTAAAATCGACGCACCAATTTGCCGTTATTTAAATATTTGTAGGCCTACACCTAATAAGCGTTATAACAAACTGGAGTATTTAATGTATGTTAGGCTCTAAGCTGCTGAACTAACTCATAACAGTATGCCTAATAGATTAATAAGTGAAATAGGATGTTATGGTCCGCCGATTTTTCATCTTAAAACAGTCGCATTAATCACTGTCATAACTAGTTATATTTCTAACATAACCACTATCGAACAAGTTTTGTGTTGATCATTACGATGAACAATAAAATGTATGATCCATTAATTTGTTTTTTATACCCGGTGCTAAACTTTACCCAAGTTTGTTTTGGGTTAAATCTATGAATACCCAAAGTTCCCAAACCCAATTATGTGAACATTCCTTACCCAACATTCTACCGATATTATTTGGGTACATGTTGACTATACCCAATTTATTTATTTCGGGTACAAATCTCGGCTCTGAATTTGGGTATAAAATCCTACTACCCAATAATATATTTTTCTTTAATTGGGTAGCATGTTTTTTTACCCAAGAAAAAATCAAAATTATATTGAGTAATTCTACTTGGGTTGTTTTTTAGGGTACCCAAATTATTTTGCCGTTTTTCGGGGTAAACTCATGCACTACCCAAACTGAATGAAATAACCATTATTTTTTTCCTCGCCCTTGATGTATAGTATCCCCATTTGGTTCATTTGAGGAATTTGTTTGTCCAAAATTTAGGTTAGAATCCTTGAAACAGTCTGCTTGTGTGTATTTAATTTTTAGGAAGTCGTAAGTACCCAATTTGTTAATTAGGTATTTGTTAGCTTTACCCAATTCACAAATTTTTGTGTATTTAAGTTCACTTGATTTTGCAAATAAACTAAACAAAACGTTTTAAGAATTACTTTTAAGTCTTGTTTATGCAAAGCTGAAACCACTGCTTTTAGGAAGTCAAGAGTACCCAATTTGTTAATTAGGTATTTGTTAACTTCACCCAATTCACCGATTTTTGTGCATTTAAGTTGACTTGATTGTGTAAATAAACTAAACAGAACGTTTAAAGAATTACTTTGGAGTCTTGTTTTATGCAACGCTGAAATCACTGTGTTCGGAAAGTCAAGAGTACCCAATTTGTAAATTAGGTATCTGTTGCCTTTACCCAATTCACCGATTATGGGTACATGCGTTTTGGGTATTAAAGCTCAGACATAATTTTTTTGGGTGGTACGATTACCCAATTCTGATAAAAGGAATTGGGTACTTGCAATTAGTACCCAATTTTCCTGTTTTGGGTAGAAACGTACCATGAATATTTGGGTATGAAATCTTATTACCCAAAAAAATATTTTTCTTCAATTGGGTAGCATGTTTTTTTACCCAACAAAAAAAGGAAATTTCTTATGAAATACACGCTACCCAATTCTACTTGGGTAGGTTTTAAGGGTACCCAATTTTTTTCGCCCTGTTTCGGGGTAAAATGTTGCACTACCCAAAACTTTCTGAATGAAGTACCCAATATTATTAACAGTGTACATAAATAGCCATAATGCTGGGCGAACTGATTACTTGTGTCATCGCAGTAAATTTAGCAAACGTTACTTTACCTATTGACATATTATTTGCAAATAGACATATTACCAGAGCTGCAAATCCACATTATACACACGCAGCTCACCAAGAATAATCTTCCGAGTAACAAATACTTCCTTTTACACAAAAAAAACAGCAATACAACTTACACCACGACAGTCAGGCCAAAAAAAAAGACCGCATCAGAATATGTATCAGAAAGTTAGTTCATAACGGTTACAGCACCAATGTCTCATAGAAATCGGTAATTACTGGCAAATACGATGTAACACACGTTATATTATTATTAGCCTCTTAACGCAAATAACGATGCTTGATTGCAGCATCGCCCTATTTTTTTATTCAAATGACTTTATGCGTAAAAGCCATAAAAAATATTCCACAGTTTTAATGGGCTTGTTTCCGAATCTTATATTTTGTTTGAACATAACAAAACAGAGATAATTTTACAGTTGCCCAGACCTTTATAAGCGTATTCGCCTGGTCCCAAACGGTTCATCGTTCGACGATTAGGAAAACACGTGTATCTGATTTCATTTTACTAACATGTTATACTCTGGAGTCCGGATAATAAGACTCGGTACTCGAGTGAGGGCACGTAAAATTACCCTAGCCCTGAGTCCAACGTGCGCATGCGCAGTACCAAACTTTTAAAACTGATATGTCCGCCAACTGGAAATTGTAAATACGGTATACCATATGGTGGATATTTTAAAACTAGGTATTGTTGGTGGATAAATTATCTGACACCCCTAAAGGTGTATTCAATGAAAGATGCGTGTGTGCATCTTTCAATGACTTGACTTAAGTGCACTTAAGTCACTGTTTTCAAACGACTTGACTTGACTTAAGTCTTTTGGACAAATGACTTGACTTGACTTAAGTCATTTGGACAAATGACTTGGGTTAAAATGAAGCGTTTTTTTTTCAAGTATTTTTTATAAAATTGAGCTATTTATCCAAAATTTAGCACATAAAACAAATTGCTTGCTATATGTTACATTTTTTCTTATTTTTTAGTTCAGTTATTGCTCATAATCATAGAAATTTAAAAATTTTAATAGTTTAAAATTTTATTTTTTAACAAGGACATGACTTGAAGTTGACTTGCTCTAATTATGACTTGACTGGGACTTGACTTGCGCAACTGATGACTTGGACTGGGACTTGACTTGTTATTTATTAAAAAACACTTGACTTGGACTTAAGTTGTTTTACAAATGACTTGACTGGGACTTAAGTCAATTTAAAATGACTTGTTTACAACTCTGATTTGCAGCATTCTCCATGAAAGTTAAGAGCTTTAACATATTGCTTAATGAGCCCAAGTTTAATATGCCAAGGTGGAAGAATGATCTTTTCTGCTGTCATCAGTAGTTCATGGCTAATATCGGGTTAAACTATCTCTTTCAAGAGGAACACACATTTTAAGTCCAACGTTTCTGTTTGGATCCTAATAGCAAAAAGAAAATCCCAAGAGGGCAAAAGAAAATCCCAAAGACAAAAAAGCAGGAATACTTCATGTGTCCATGTCGACACAGATTTGCCAACCATATTGCTCATAGTTTAATTTGTTTAAAGCAAGCTTGATTTTATTTTAGAGTAATTGAGAGTGCAATAGGAATGGAGCCCAATTGGTTGTGAAGTAAGACACACTTAAAACTGCGTTGTGATCGGTCGATAAAAGCCTCCTTTCCTCAGAATTGCATCATGGCAATATAACAAAACAACTTATGAAAAAAAATTAAAAAAGCATTTATTCTTTCTTTCCTGCAAAATGTTTTGGTAGGCCTATCTGAATACAAAAAAACGTTTTTCTGGCAATCTTTAAGGCAACTATTTCTGCAGACTGCAACAAAGGGTCCAAATTAATGCCTAAAGCTTGAAAGTCCACACTTGGTGTAGCATTTACCGTCGGCTCTCGTCTACAGAAATAGCAACCTTCGAAATTTATGGTAGGAGTGCTCTAATCTGGTTAAATTTTGTCGTATTTTTTTCCAAGACGAAAATGACAAGCATTTAGAGAGCTTTAACACTTACGCAAACCTATTAAGTAGTCAAACCATAATGTTGGATTGTAAAATTAAAAGTGTCCATTACTAAAAAACCTGACGTGATAGAGCAAATCTGACTTAATATTCGGATTCGCCGACCCAAAATTAGTTTGAATCAGTTGACAAAATCAAAACCGGACTAAAATTTTTTTTTTGTAGACCAGTGTAATTTATTCTTGTTTTGGTCGGATGGTGGAAGAAAAAATCAAGATACTGCACAAATTTCAATATGTATATGTATTTTTTTTTAACTTTAATAACATGTTTTGGCCAGGTAAACTAAAGTGCCGTGTAGAAATTTCGTCCAATTCAAACTTGAATAAACGAGCATGTGAGGATTATCGCGATCGGTTTAGAAAATTAATATCGGTTATGGTCGATTTAAAGTTTTGCCCATAACAGTGGGAAAAAGCGTACGTAGCATCGCTGGAAAGGTGTGGTCAAGTTCTACCTAAATTTGCTGGTTAAACGGTTAGGAAACGTTTTTATCTTGTATTATATGGCGAATAATAAATCAGGGAGTCGAACCGTTTGATTTTTCCGGTTAAGGTTCGGTTTTGAGCAATTTAAAAGTTCCGTTTGAGCTCCGGTTCGACCATCGTTATTTCAAAACCGGTTCATTTGTGGTGGCAGTGGCCATTTTTAGATGTTTAATTAATCGTTTTTAAGTAATTAACGAATAACAAAAACATGCGCCCCTTATTATTCCTTGTCTATTTATCAAAATTGTCATAATGCATCCTTACCAAAAACATCCTGTTGTATATTTATCAAAATTGTAATAATATATCTATTTATCAAAAAGCTTTATGTGTCTAAACTCGAAAATGCAATGTTGACGAATTGCTACTGTGTGCGTTTTAAGTGAAAACTTCCGGTAAATTGCCAGTGCCTTGCGAAACAGTTCGGCCACTTGTTCACAGATGACGAATAGCAAAATTAACACACATCCTTCCTTATATTGTCCTCGAATGTGCGACCTCAAATCGCCGCTTTGAGAATTGGCACAGTAGCCACATCTCAAAACAGTGATTCGAAATTGTGTTTACAGTTAGAGAAGCCGTTTTCGTGTACTAATATGGACAAATTCTAACTTCCTTGTAGAAGATATGTTGAGGAAGAAAGGCGATAAGCCAACACCCGTGTGACATGGTTACTATTAAATAATATAACAATTGGCCGTGTCATTGCTGCGTCATAATCTTTTTCTCGCACAGAAAATTTCTCTTCTGAATTTTGTGCATAAAAAGGATTGCTCACTAAATAAAAATGTCCAGTAATCAGGATTAATTTACAAGTTGTTCTGCTGTTAAATCTAGTTCAGGTTACAGTCCACAAAGTTCAATAGAAAACGAACAGTTAGACGAATGGGACGCTGTTAGCCCTTCGTCAGAAGATTCATCAGCGCATTCAGCAAAAAGGACTCTCAACCCATTTGTAGATTTGGGTAGTGATTGGCCATCAAGCTCGACATTTGGACGAGTGAAAAGACCAACGCCCATACCAAGTGCTCAAGCTAAGTCTCGGGAAAGTTCACCAGAAGACAGAAGAATCCAATCAGATTCAGATTATTATCCTGATAGTCTAGAATCTTATAGTCGACGCCAAAGAAGAAGAACCAGAGAAACTTCAAGACAAAGAACATTTTACAACCGACAAACTGATTCCAGGCAAATTCATCCATTCATTGATCTCTATGCACGAATCCGTGCACCAAGCATTCAACAAATACGACTTCAAAACAGATCGTTTGAAGCCCGCGTTGTAAGAACAACTTTCGATTACTTCGAGACCGCAAGAGCAGAAGAATTTCGTCATATCAGTTTAATAGACAATTTGTGTATATCAACTATCCACGCTTTGAGGCTTAACAACTCTGAAGGAGACATTTTTGCAAGACAGACGTCTCACCTTCCGTCTATGCTCGGAGACAAGAACCACGTTGAAGAATATATCGCCTTGAGATTGTACTTAGAGGAGTCCCGTCCCATCTTATACGTGACCTCGTACTCACACATTAAGTTCCCGTTCGGATACAATATAAGTTGCGTTAGATCTAAAAGTTAGAGTCAAGAAATGTAGCGACTAAATAATCTTTGAATTGTAGGCCTAAGTCATTTAATCTAAGTTACGTGACGTATTAAAAAACGGCAACTCAATATTGAAATATCTAAAAAAAAGTCAACGTTGTTTTTATCAATATTTAATTATTTTCATAAAATTTTAAACATGGCGTAACTTGACTCTGTAAAATACAAGTTGTGACGTCATGCTGGAGTCAACCGCTTTTGTATACAGGTTCGGATTCGGTTAAGGTTCATGTTCTTTCAAATTATTCGGTTCAGCTACTTAAATTCTTACAAAAGCGGTTCAGGTTCGAAAAATGGACCCAAAACCGGTTCATAAAGTTCCGTTTCGACTCCCCAATAATAATGTTTTAATACCTCTAAAATATCGATCGTCGTAGAGTGGTGGTATCTTTTTTCTCAAAAAATGCTAAATATTTCGATTTTGCCTAGAAATTGCAGATTTTGTAAACTGACTAGCTCGTAATCGCATTATCACGTTGCAAGCTAGTCGCCTTTCATGGAGAGGTCCTTTCGCATTCATCAATAATGAACTATGTGTATACTTCGGTTTACTTTTTGTTGTAGTTAAACCCGACTGATTTAATGTATTTGGGAACTTTAAAATTACAAAACTACACGTCAACAAAACAGAATAATTGAATTTACGTTTATTTTCATAACCGATTGAAGCACAGCGTGAACTTTAAAATACATGTGTTTTATGGGCAAATTGAATGAATATAATGGTTAGGACATCAAGGAAATGTGTTTAAAAAAATAAGATTGACTGGAACAAAAGCAAACACTACACCTACACAGAGCATTTACAAAATAGCCTTATAACCCCAGAGTATCACTTACTAAATTAGTTTAGAAAATATTGAACTCAAATTTTATTTATTTTGTTACTTCATTTAGTATCGCCAACTTTAACCGTGATTTAGCTGCATAGCCTAGTTATTTTGAAATAGCATGCAAGGAACAAAATAAAAGTGTATATGGCTGATTTGCCACCAAAATGTGAATGTAACTATACATATGGAGGTGCAGCAGTATGTAGGTACGTCAGCCTATTTTACATTGTAAAGCTAATTAAATGGATTCAACATATCTTAAAATAAAAAAAAAACTTGCCCACAACAGTCTGTACAATTATAAAGGTCTTGATGACAAAAATGATCAGAAAATAATAAAGACTCAGTCTGAAAACAAATTAATTTTGGTAAACAGGAATATAGAATCAGGATTTTCATTTTTCTGTCAAATTAAATGTAAAATTTTATTAACGGGTTTCAATAAACATCAAATATACTTTCAAAGAAATTCTTAGCATTGCAGTTAATTTGCAAAATGACGTTACAACACACTTAACATGATATGTTGTTGAAATTAGTTTTGAAAGCAACATTATTTGTTTATGTACATATATTGTACTTTTTATGTTATTGCACATTTTCTAGTTTGGTTGGGTCAGTAAACTCATATGGACCTCCCATAGCTCTTTCATATATATCCAAGATGTCTGCACAAGTTGTCTCAAAGTGTGAGGAAGCATCATAACTTTTAGAAATGAAGATGTTATCTTCACGGCCATCAGTAAGAGGTTCATGAATATCAGCAATATCAACAAACTTTTCATCAATTACACCCAGTAGCTTTAAACCTGGTTCAATTTCATTCTCAGGAACCTTTGTTTCAACTGTTGTACTCACAATAGCCAAGTATTTGCCTTTAGCTGCCACACAATGGGCATATGATACCAAGCTGATGTAGATGTCATGGTGTCTACCAACTTGATTTTGGGGAATGATAATTTGACAAGAGAGACTGTCATTAGTGTCAGCAATTGGATGTGACAAGATGCAAATAGCTCGAATCACTTGGCCAACTTTCTTTACTTTATCAGGAAAGTATGAAGGATCAGCTATTAATTTTTTACATACCACTGGATTTTCTTCAGTTGATTTTACATAAACCAATCCATTTTTGCTTTCAACATATTCAACAGGTTTGCTTAACATGTAAGTGCCTCCATGAATGGCACTCAAACGGGAAAAACTTTGTGGAAGTTCACCAAGACCATATAGTGGATACAAGTAGGGGCTTTTTCCATACATTGCCATTGATTTAAAATAAAGTTGGATTTTGCTAATTGCAGGAGGACATGGCTCTTCAATATAATCATCAGTTTGGTACAAAGCAATTGAATGGCCAATTACATCAGTGGATGTCTTGCTTAGCGCAAAATCAGCATAAACTTCTTTCATTGACATCCTAGGGTTGATTCGCTTGTGAGTTTCACTATCATCTGGTTTGAAGTTTCCAACACATTCCATAAACTTTTTAAATCTATTCTTTTCCAAAATGCCCATCATACCAAAACGCAATGCCTCAGTTTGAGTGCTTGGAAGTTTAGTAAGCTTGCCATCTCTGAAAACATAATTGCCCTCCACCGATTTAAATTCTAAATAGTTAGTGACCTTAGTTTTAATTAGGAGTTGCACCAGTTGACCACTTGCTAACAGAAATTTTGGAATTAGATCAACATTCCAATCTTTACCTCTACCCATCCTTTCTTCACTTGGCATATCTTTTCTGTTGAATTTTTTGTACAGTGAATTCAGAGGGTTCATTGAAGCAGTTGCTCCACCATAGTAGCCATTTCTATCCATATGCAGGACTTTCTTCTTTGCTACAGAAAAAAGACCACTCAAGATACATTCAGTAAGGCCGGTACCCAGCAAAATGAAATCATACTCCTCATCCATTTTTAATCATAAAATCGGGTTACAAACTATCTTTCACTGTGAAAATACAAAAGTTTTTTTTACTGTATATGAACAGTTTACTCAATGCAGATATTGTTACTAAATAAATGAAGGTAAGCTTAATTGCCAACCTCTCATTAAGAATAGTCTGGCATTTAACCATCAAAATAGTCAGCAGGATTTTACCAATAGAAATGGATTTTTTTCCTAGTTACCTTATTTTCTAATCTCCCAGTTTAATGGTGAATAGAAAATGATTGCATAATTAGAGCCACAGAAACTTTGCTTAATACCCCTTACTATGACATATCAGAGCATATTAAAGGTATATCTGCCATGCTAAATAAACAAACAAAACAAATTACAGTTGCTAAGGCAAAAAAAAGGAATTGAACATTTTTCAAATATTAATGTATAACAAAAATGTATTGCTTTTTTCAAATTGTGCACATTGGATTTTTAGTCTGTGCCACACTGTAAGGGACCTAGTTTTTTTATATATGCGTTTTTCAAGCATTGGAGCATAAGCAAACATATTAGATTAAGAATGTGCCAAAAGGTTGTGTTAGTGAATAGTTTGGGACTGCACACAAAACCGTGATGACAAGTTTATATTGGCAGAGACAGGAATGCTAAGAATGTCAAAACATCCTGGAAATGCTAATAATTTGAGCATAAAGCAAATCTTAATCATAAAATCCTTTTACATGATCCACTATATAAAACAGAGCTGGGGAGCCACCGTAAAATAGCATTAGCTCCGGCTCCAGCTCCGGAGCCATCGGGCAATTATTAAATGGCTCCGGCTCCAGCTCCGGAGTCGTAAAACTCAATCCTTTGGCTCCGGCTCCAGCTCCGGAGCCATCAAACACACACCAATGACTCCGGCTCCAGCTCCGGTGCCACCAGTCAATTATTCAATGGCAAGTTTTAAAAATTGCTTTTGGCTAACTAACGTTGGAGATGGAACAAAATATAATTTCTTAGCTTTAGCACCACAAACTGAAAAATGGCCCCAGCTCCACAAAAATAATAAAAAGGGCTCCGGCTCCGGCTCCACAAAAGTAATAAAAATGGCTCCGGCTCCGGCTCCGGCTCCAGCTCCACAAAAATAATAACAATGGCTCCGGCTCCGGCTCTGGCTCCAGAGAAAATGCTTAGCTCCGGGCTCCGGGCTCCAGCTCCGGCTCCGGCTCCCCAGCCCTGCTATAAAAGACCATATAGCTAGAAACCAAAGACTTTTAGATTAGTGTCCTAGTTAAAGTGATTAATTTTAAATAATGACCCTGTGAATAACTGGCATGATTTAAACCTGCTTTCAGCATTCAACCTGATAACACTTGACAATGTGTAAAGGTTTTAAGCCACATTCATGTAACCGTGTTGACTGGCAAAACAGGCAAAGCAAATTACTAACACTAAAAAAATTTGGGGAAATCAACGCTATGGACTGACTGGTTTGTTGTTAGTTGGCAATGCCTTGTACCTGTAATCACCGTACATAATCCAGAAATGCATACCACAACAACGCACCTCTCAAAACAATGCTCAAACATAGGGTTTCCCTAATGTGGGTGATACCCACAGGCACCGAACGTAAGTGTGCAGAGCTATTTTTGAGGCCCTGAATGTCTGACAGGGATTCAAAATCCCATCAAATTTGATCAAGTTATCAATAAATGTGCAAAATATTTCCTGTAGCACAGGTTTAGCTTACCAAAAGTGTTTAAAACTTTCCTGAACTACCATATAAACAGGAGGGCGTAAACCCCTAAGTATGTTTTGAAACTATATGTAAATTCAATTTTTTTGTGTGTTTTTCATTATCTAAAGCAGAGGTTCCCAACGGGGCCGGAACCGCCCCTTTGTGGGCGTTGGCGACTTACAAGGGGGCGTTTTGGGTCTCTTTCTAATTTGGGGGGCGCTGAACACACATAAGGGGGCGTTACAAGAAAGTACTGATGGCAAAATTTTGTAAAAGGTTCACATAAAAATAGTAACAACAGCATTGTAGGTAACTTTTAACCTTATGGCAAACTCCGTAGTTTCCCGATCATTGTTATGTAATAATTGGCTTTCTTATCTTAAGTTGTTGCGTTTCACCGTTTTATACGCGGCCAAATGTTTGTATATTCAAAGCAGGGGTTGCCGCCAGATTCGGCCAGCCATGCCCCTTAACAACTAGACATGGAGTTCATTTCAAACACTTTTTGACTATTTTACCTTTAGCTAATCGAAACGAAAGTGAAGACAATATGATGTTAGACAACGATCAATATAATACTTTACTGTAAAACAAGATGAGGGGGGCGATATGAAATAATATTGAGCCCAAGGGGGCACTAGTGTAAAAAAGGTTGGGAAACACTGATTTAAGCATGTTCAGAGGGGACCTCCTCATCAAAAATGCTCATATTAGGTAACTAAATGTTGGAGTTTGGAATATAACAAATGTTTGAAGCGTAGCCTGAATTTATATTCACTCAGCTGCAACTTAAGAGTGGGCATCAATGTTGCTTCAGCAATGTTGTACAACAAAATCCAGCCCCAGTCAATATTTTAAAACCTACTTTTCCTGCTACAAACCACATAAATAAGATTAAGCTAATGTCTGTGCAGTGCATAGCATGGCAAACTTCTAAAACAAAGTTTAGAAACATATTTTGCTTTTTTTGGTTTCTCATGTGGCCGTTTGTAAAAATTATTACTCAAGTTTGTTAGGTAATTGAAAAAAAAAATGTGCTGGCTTGTTATTGAAATAAAATTTTAATTAACCTGAAGGGCGATTCAGTAGGTCAAGTAACAATATCTATTTTCTGATTGAATGCACTGCTAGTGGGGCTCGTAAGTTTTGCATTGGTGAGTGGGAGAGTGCAAAATCTCAACCCTGCTCTGTCCAAATGGTGCAGAAAAACTACTCATTTGAACCCTTTTTAATTTTGGTACTAGACAAAGCATAAAAGGGTATGACTTTCTTTGGGAAAAACATGTGGACAAACTTATCTTATAGAAAAATTTAATTTCAAAATACTTTTCATAGATGATAGTAAAGATAAGTTTGTCAAAATTATATGGGTAAAAGTTGATTAACTTTTTTTTTCAGAAAAGGTGCGAGGTGGTATGTAGATGTTGATTTAGGGCCGCCGAAGGCAGTGCTTTTTAACCGGATGTATCGTACACCCCAGGGTGTACCATATTTTTTAAAGGGTGTACTACTTTGATGGAATGTCCCGGGGTGAACGATATATACCGCATTACAACCAGTTTGACCAGTAATTCCCATTTTTTACTTTGATTTGTGGCTATTCAACATAAACAATGTCAAGAAAGCATCTGCAGTTCTCGGTGTACAAGTTTAGGGTTTGCCAGCACAAAATAGTAACTTATGGATATCTAACTTAAAACACACTAGTTAGGGCAAAATAGGGTTGCAATGATGCCCTGGGGCAATTTTGAAAGCTCCCGACTTGATGTTTTGTGGTGCGTCAAAAACCAAAGCACGCCACAGGCCACATATTTTGGTTCTGTGGGCCGCATTTGGAAGAGTAATTTGGGCTACTTAACTCAGAGTTAACTTATAATACTACGGTCAGATTTGGTTCAAAAGGCAGTTCAACATTGTGCTGAATTATGGGTATTGCTTCTTAACACGAAAAAGCAATTTCCATCCTTGTTCGCAAGCCCACGATATAACTTTGCGAGCAAAGATTTTCTGTTCTTGTTGAAATTAAAACCAAAAAATAAATTTTATCAAGGATTTTTATACGGATGAGAGGAGCACTAGAAACAAGGCTACTGCCTCGGTTCGCACAACTGACTGAAAAAATTCAACAGCAACGCTCGCAATAAATGACTGATGAAATTAATTTTGTATTTGTATAAAGATACGGATTTCCTATACTTGCAGCCCTGCTTATCCTTATTTTGATTAGGATAACTACAGATTCGGTGTATTGCATGGACTGAGGTGTATAAGTTTTGAGTAAACATAAAAAGGGTGTTCCATTCCGAAAAAGGTTGACAAGCACTACCCTAAGGTACCCTTTTAATGAGTGGCCAAAATCTTAAAATAGTGTGACATTATTCCAAAGTTTATTTTAGCTCTATCCCTATTTTAGCACAGTGGTTTCTAACCTTTTAGGTGTTGTGACCTCAGTTAAACCTACGCAAGCTTCCCAAAAATACCTATGTGAGAATTAAAACAAAGGAGTTTTGTATGGCAAAACAGATATTCAGTGGTGAGCCACTGTACCTGTTTATAAGAATGCCATTAGAATTGAGGTATAGGCTTAACCATTAGTCAAAAAATTGTATTGTTGACAACATAAACATGACTGGTTGACTGAAAAACACATCATTAAGAAAAATATCTTTACTATTTTTACTGCTACATTTTCAGTTTATATTAAATTTGTTTCCTGTTAATTTTTGACAAATAACACCATCGTTGCTAAACAGTTTTAAGTAAAAATTTAAAGAAAATTATTTCAAAGATATACAAAAAACATGTGGTTGTTTAACCTTAAACAGAAGCAATTGCACTTAGGCAATCAGCAAAACAAAAAACAGCTATTCTGATTTAGTTTGACTTCATGTTTTGCTTGGAGCAAATGTTAAGATAAAATCGCTTCAGCAGAGAGACTATTCGCTACTATATGTTTCATTGTGCAGAATTGTATAAATTTTGTTTTATACATGGGAAATAAACTTCAATTTAGAACACTTGATCTAACTTTTAGCAACTGCGCTTTAAAGCAAAAAAGTGATAATCAAATTTTAAGTTTGTAACATCACTTCGCCTGAAACATCACCTGTCTGGTGGATTTACAATAAAAACTAGCCCTTTCTGGTGTATATCTAACATTTTTTTGCAGCGGATTTTATAAACAGGGTTGCCACATAGTTATAAGAATTAAATTCAAAGACATTCAAAGACTTTTCAAAGACATTTTTTAGATACTTAAAGACCGAAAATTGAAACACTCGGCATAAGTCAGATGTCATTTTAAAATAAAAACAGTATAAACTAGACAGGGTGTGCGGTTTTTGTATATTTTGCTAGGGGGTTATAGCGCGGTTCTACTATATTATACCAGGGGGGGTATAGCGCAGTTCCACTATACTTTACCAGGGTGTTATTCCTTGGTTATTTTATATTCTTTCAACGGGTCTTATTTGTCAGTGTTCATATACTCCCAATGTTGTGCTTCCAGTTTCGGTGCTTTAGCAGGCAAAAGCGGATGTGGCCCGAAGTTGCGTGTTATAGGTTGGACATGGTGCACTTTTACAAGATTGATTGCCAGTGGTCTTGATATAAATTTGGCTGCGAAGCAAACCTATAACTTGTCTTTATAATTGAAAACTATTTAACAATGTTTTCTTTAGTTTTTTAGACACCTCTAAACACAAAAATGGCCGAATTTTAATTTTGCCCCCCTAAAATACTCCCCTATTTTCAAGAGGTAAAATGTTTATTTTAACATCAGCTTTAAATAGTTCTCTAACATTTGTGAAATTTTCAGATTTTTATGTCATTTCCTTCTAATGTAAATATATCATTGAAATTTCCTAAAGTGTTGTGCATTTTGACCCCCCGGATAAACAGTTCAGGGCTAATGTTTAAAATTTTGTTACTTAGCATTGTATATGTCATGTATCCATCATCCATAAATATATCAGATTTTTTTTACATTTTTTCATCTCTGAAAAGTGCCGAAAACCAAAATTAACAAAAAATGACAGTTTTACCCCCCTAAAAACCACCCCTTAGAACCTGGGCAAACTTTTTTTATATTAAAAACAACTTTGGGAGGGTATTTAACAGTTGTGAAAATTTCATGTTCCAACTATGTTTTTTTCCTTGTCAAAAGTGAGCCACAAAAAATTAACTGAAAAAAATAAAAATAAAACTAGACAGGGTGTGCGGTTTTTGTATATTTTGCTAGGGTAAAAAAGCGCGGTTGTAATATATTATACCAGGGGGGTTATACCGCAGTTCCACTATACTTTACCAGGGTGTTATTTCTTGGTTATTCTATATTCTTTCAACGGGTCTTATTTGTCAGTGTCCATATACTCCCAATGTTGTGCTTCCAGTTTCGGTGCTTTAGCAGGCAAAAGCGGATGTGGCCCGAAGTTGCGTGTTATAGGTTGGACATGGTGCACTTTTACAAGATTGATTGCCAGTGGTCTTAATATAAATTTGGCTGCGAAGCAAACCTATAACTTGTCTTTATAATTGAAAAATATTTGACAATTTTTTCTTGCACCCCTATACGCCTTTAATTGGGGACAAAAATCAATAGTGTAATGTGTTCGATTTAGTTCTTTACAGCTATCTACTAATCTAGCGGCAGAAAACCTTCAATACAGAATTTGTTCATATCGCTTGCCTTATTCTGGCCGCGAAGCGGCTGGCTCCCTGCTGTGCTTTTTTTGTCCAGCGCGTGCAACATCCATTGTGCAAAGTGTCTCGTCTTAGTGAATTAACTTATTGCTCTTACAAAACAACATATTTAACGCCGCAAGTCTAAATAAAAATCTGCCAGGCAGTGTACACCACTTTGTTTGCAATTTTTTTTCCATCAAAAAATCACTTTAATTTCTATATTTTTGGTTAATTATTTTCCCCCATGGGTAATTATTTTGAGTTGAAGGTCAAAATTTTGCTGTGAAGCAACCTATAATTTGTCTTTATAATTGAAAACTATTTAACAATGTTTTCTTTAGTTTTTTAGACACCTCTAAACACAAAAATGGCCGAATTTTAATTTTGCCCCCCTAAAATACTCCCCTATTTTCCAGAGGTAAAATGTTTATTTTAACATCAGCTTTAAATTATTCTCTAACATTTGTGAAATTTTCAGAGTTTTATGTCATTTCCTTCTAGTGTAAATATATCATTGAAATTTCCTAAAGTGTTGTGCATTTTGACCCCCCGGATAAACAGTTCAGGGGTAAGGTTTAAAATTTTGTTACTTAGCATTGTATATGTCATGCATCCATAAATATATCAGATTTTTTTTACATTTTTTCATATCTGAAAAGTGCCAAACCCAAAATTAACAAAAAATGACAGTTTTACCCCCCTAAAAACCACCCCTTAGAACCTAGGCAATTTTTTTTTATATTAGAAACAACTTTGGGAGGGTATTTAACAGTTGTGAAAATTTCATGTTCCAACTATGTTTTTTTCCTTGTCAAAAGTGAGCCATAAAAATTGACTGAAAAAAAAAAAAAATAAAAAATAAAATAATTCGGACAAAAACAACATGTGTCCAAAAAAAAATTTTTTTTTTCGGGCCACATAATAACTAGACAGGGTGTGCGGTTTTTGTATATTTTGCTAGGGGGTTATAGCGCGGTTCTACTATATTATACCAGGGGGGGTATAGCGCAGTTCCACTATACTTTACCAGGGTGTTATTCTTGGTTATTCTATATTCTTTCAACGGGTCTTATTTGTCAGTGTCCATATACTCCCAATGTTGTGCTTCCAGTTTCGGTGCTTTAGCAGGCAAAAGCGGATGTGGCCCGAAGTTGCGTGTTATAGGTTGGACATGGTGCACTTTTACAAGATTGATTGCCAGTGGTCTTAATATAAATTTGGCTGCGAAGCAAACCTATAACTTGTCTTTATAATTGAAAAATAATTGACAATTTTTTCTTGCACCCCTATACGCCTCTAATTGGGGACAAAAATCAATAGTGTGATGTGTTCGATTTAGTTCTTTACAGCTATCTACTCTAATCTAGCGACAGAAAACCTTCAATACAGAATTTGTTCATATCGCTTGCCTTATTCTGGCTGCGAAGCGGCTGGCTCCCTGCTGTGCTTTTTTTGTCCAGCGCGTGCAACATCCATTGTGCAAAGTGTCTCGTCTTAGTGAATTAACTTATTGCTCTTACAAAACAACATATTTAACGCCGCAAGTCTAAATAAAAATCTGCCAGGCAGTGTACACCACTTTGTTTGCAATTTTTTTTCCATCAAAAAATCACTTTAATTTCTATATTTTTGGTTAATTATTTTCCCCCATGGGTAATTATTTTGAGTTGAAGGTCAAAATTTTGCTGTGAAGCAACCTATAATTTGTCTTTATAATTGAAAACTATTTAACAATGTTTTCTTTAGTTTTTTAGACACCTCTAAACACAAAAATGGCCGAATTTTAATTTTGCCCCCCTAAAATACTCCCCTATTTTCCAGAGGTAAAATGTTTATTTTAACATCAGCTTTAAATTATTCTCTAACATTTGTGAAATTTTCAGAGTTTTATGTCATTTCCTTCTAGTGTAAATATATCATTGAAATTTCCTAAAGTGTTGTGCATTTTGACCCCCCGGATAAACAGTTCAGGGGTAAGGTTTAAAATTTTGTTACTTAGCATTGTATATGTCATGCATCCATAAATATATCAGATTTTTTTTACATTTTTTCATATCTGAAAAGTGCCAAAAACCAAAATTAACAAAAAATGACAGTTTTACCCCCCTAAAAACCACCCCTTAGAACCTAGGCAATTTTTTTTTATATTAGAAACAACTTTGGGAGGGTATTTAACAGTTGTGAAAATTTCATGTTCCAACTATGTTTTTTTCCTTGTCAAAAGTGAGCCATAAAAATTGACTGAAAAAAAAAAAAAAATAAAAAATAAAATAATTCGGACAAAAACAACATGTGTCCAAAAAAAAATTTTTTTTTTCGGGCCACATAATAACTAGACAGGGTGTGCGGTTTTTGTATATTTTGCTAGGGGGTTATAGCGCGGTTCTACTATATTATACCAGGGGGGGTATAGCGCAGTTCCACTATACTTTACCAGGGTGTTATTCTTGGTTATTCTATATTCTTTCAACGGGTCTTATTTGTCAGTGTCCATATACTCCCAATGTTGTGCTTCCAGTTTCGGTGCTTTAGCAGGCAAAAGCGGATGTGGCCCGAAGTTGCGTGTTATAGGTTGGACATGGTGCACTTTTACAAGATTGATTGCCAGTGGTCTTAATATAAATTTGGCTGCGAAGCAAACCTATAACTTGTCTTTATAATTGAAAAATAATTGACAATTTTTTCTTGCACCCCTATACGCCTCTAATTGGGGACAAAAATCAATAGTGTGATGTGTTCGATTTAGTTCTTTACAGCTATCTACTCTAATCTAGCGACAGAAAACCTTCAATACAGAATTTGTTCATATCGCTTGCCTTATTCTGGCTGCGAAGCGGCTGGCTCCCTGCTGTGCTTTTTTTGTCCAGCGCGTGCAACATCCATTGTGCAAAGTGTCTCGTCTTAGTGAATTAACTTATTGCTCTTACAAAACAACATATTTTACCGCCGCAAGTCTAAATAAAAAATCTGCCAGGCAGTGTACACCACTTTGTTTGCAATTTTTTTTCCATCAAAAAATCACTTTAATTTCTATATTTTTGGTTAATTATTTTCCCCCATGGGTTAATTATTTTGAGTTGAAGGTCAAAATTTTGCTGTGAAGCAACCTATAATTTGTCTTTATAATTGAAAACTATTTAACAATGTTTTCTTTAGTTTTTTAGACTAGACACCTCTAAACACAAAAACGGCCGAATTTTAATTTTGCCCCCCTAAAATACTCCCCTATTTTCAAAAGGTAAAATGTTTATTTTAACATCAGCTTTAAATGGTTCTCTAACATTTGTGAAATTTTCAGATTTTTATGTCATTTCCTTCTAGTGTAAATATATCATTGAAATTTCCTAAAGTGTTGTGCATTTTGACCCCCCCGGATAAACAGTTCAGGTCTAATGTTTAAAATTTTGTTACTTCGCATTGTATATGTCATGTATCCATCATCCATAAATATATCAGATTTTTTTTACATTTTTTTATCTCTGAAAAGTGCTCAAAACCAAAATTAACAAAAAATGACAGTTTTGCCCCCCTAAAAACTACCCCTTAGAACCTAGGCAATTTTTTTTTTATATTAGAAACAACTTTGGGAGGGTATTTAACAGTTGTGAAAATTTCATGTTCCAACTATGTTTTTTTCCTTGTCAAAAGTGAGCCATAGTGCCGAAAACCAAAATTAACAAAAAATGACAGTTTTACCCCCCTAAAAACCACCCCTTAGAACCTAGGCAATTTTTTTTTATATTAGAAACAACTTTGGGAGGGTATTTAACAGTTGTGAAAATTTCATGTTCCAACTATGTTTTTTTCCTTGTCAAAAGTGAGCCATAAAAAATTGACTGAAAAAAAAAAAAAATAATAATTCGGACAAAAACAACATGTGTCCAAAAAAAAATTTTTTTTTTCGGGCCACATAATTCGGATAAAAACAACATGTGTCCAAAAAAAATTTTTTTTTTTTCGGGCCACATAATGAGTAACATCATATACATTTAAACTAACCCTTGCTAACTCATAGCTGTTAATTACCTTGGATATAACCAGTGTGGGATTCAGCCGGTTCGTACCGGTTCTATAGAACCGTCTCGCGAAATATTATGAGATCAGCAAACCGGTTGGCATCACTGGTTACTGTCAATGGACTTTTGCATCTTATTCCATACATTGATTTTTGAGATCCAAGTAGCTTACATGATTTGTTTTTAAAGTGTGCAATGGTCAAGGTCGCACGTAACAGTCATACATTGTGTTAATTTTTATAATTGTAGTAATTTTCCGTTTGTGATTTGTTTGCCTCATCAGTACAAGTCATCAGACAAACGCTGCATTTTAGTACAAGTCATAAGACGAACGCTGCATTTTAGTGTGGCTGTTAACCGTGATGGGACGGTTCTAACCTTTTGCTGGAACCTGGGGTTGCATCCTGTTCTTGCAACCACTTTAATTATTTCCCGAAAAATATGACTTTTTGCAACAGAACCGGCTGAAATATATTACTTTTGTGATAGAACCGACTGACAAAAAATTTGAATCCCACCACTGGATATAACCAATAGTTAAATAGTTGGAAATCATACTGCACAAATTTAACATAAAAAAACTGTATACAAATTGAGTTGTACAAAATTTTACATCATTGGCTATCTCCTCATGTTTCACAAAATGCAAACATATACACATACACCTGGCTATGGTTTTGTCAAAAATTTAAATTTAAGTTTCGCCGAAACATAAATCCACGTTGTGATTGTATTAGGTTATATTTTAAGTTACATTGAAAACTATTTTAAATCACACAGTAAAATAAAAATCACAACACTCAATCCAGGACTTTAAAACTAAAAACACTATGTTACATTAGAAACATTAGACCTGTACCAACAGTCATTGCAAACAGTCCAGCTGAGTTATCTCATTTAAAAAAACTTGTTTCTGTTAATACGGTTCAAAAATATTTTTTCAACCCCGCAATATTACAGCAAAGTCTCATATAAAATAAATTCAAAGACTTTTGAAAAAAAACAAGTGTTTTTTGAAGACTTTTTAATACACAAATCAATTCAAAGACTTTTAAAGACTTTGTGGCAACCCTGATAAATAAAAATTTTGGCTTGAACCTTTGGTGCCCACAAATCATGGAAACCAGTTGGGCACTGAGGTTTTTTTGACAATCTTAGTTTGTTTATTGGAGTCTAACATGTTAAATGATCGACCAAATCGCTTAGAGTACATGATTAAGCAACCATAGGCGCCAAATTTTGGAAAATTCAGAGCGTTTTATAACCAGTAGGCATACAAAATGTTCAATAAAGACCAACAAAAAGTTACATTTACGTTTATTGGAAAAGACAATTTTCCGCTTTTACATGTTGTATTACTGAGTTGGTGTCTCTTGTAATTTAGTCCTCAAAATAATTCTTTTTTTAAAAAATAAACTTTCCTGAAACATGATTATTTATTATCAATATCGAATTGTGATGACATAAATCTTGTTAACAAATGTGTAAACTGAAGATAAATCTTGCTTACAAAGTCATAAAACAGTGCTTGTCAACCTTTTGCGGAATAGTCAGATTTTTTCGTATAAAAGTCAGATTTTTTGATCCTTTGGATGCCCTAATTGCAAGAGACCTTTTTGCTGAGAACTGCACTAATTTTTAACGGATCGGGTGAAAATTCAGTATAGTTTTTAAACTGTTTAAACTCTGTCTTTTAAACCAAATATGATCATAGTTCAATACGTTCACTCGTAAGTAGCCCATGTTACTCTTCCATATGTGGTCCGCGGAACCAAATTATGTGGCCCGCAGTGTGCTTTGGTTTTTTACCCATACCACAAAACATTCAGTTGCAGGCTTTTGAAATTGCTTCAGGGCATCGTTGCAACCTTATTTTTCTCCTAGTGTGTCACAAACGTTTAGTTCAGATATCCTTAAGTTACTATTTTGCGCAATTTGGCGAAATACACCCTTGCTATTCAGCCAGCCTTAACGAATAACGAAAGGTAAAAAAGAAAAAATATACTGCGTTTACGGTCGACCAAACAGAAAACGAAAAACGGCTTTTGCATTTTATTTTAGTTTCGCATTAGCTTAAGACGCGTGACCTAATTATATATCAGAATGTATATTAGATACATTGCCGCTTAGGATCTTGAGTATAACCCTGACAAAAAACGATAACATCACTAACAAAATGGGGTGGGTCCAGACGCCCAACCCCCATGGATACGCCACTGCATGGCCTGGCTGAGATAAACGGAAATTATAAAAAAAGATTTTAATACCTAGGCCAATGTAATCCAAAAATATTTTTTTGGATTTCATTTTTTGAAAGATCCACTACACAAAAAAAAACTTTTTGGGTGATTCCACACATATTTATTGTCATGGTATTTTAAAATCATGCATATATATCAGGAACATTTCACACTACACATTACCAAAATTAATTTAGTTGTGACAGTCTGAAAAAAGTTATGCTAGTGTGAAGGTCGTGTTTAGTGGGTAAAAAAGGCAGTGCTAGGTATATAGATTGTGTATCAATTAAAAGGTACTCAATTTCGATCATAGATATGGGGTATGTTTTTAGTTTTACTTTGATTAAAAGTACTCCTATATCGACTTAAAAAAGCAACAATAGTTGTAATTTAAGTTAAATAGACAATTTACATGAGCGAACCAAGGGGTACCAAGCCATGCTCCTCCACCTAAATAAACTATATTTTTTATCTGTTAACTTTGTTAATGCAAAAAAAATTTGCGCTTTGCATATTACCTCACTTTGACTTTTGCTATGTTTGTGACTTTGTTTTTAGGAAATCTATTCAGTCCATTCCTATGGAATGTTGCATTGCCTTACTTTGACTTTTGCTAGGTTTGTGACTTTGTTTTTAGGAAATCTATTCGGCCCAATAATATGTAATATTGTGCTTTAATAACCTTGGCAAATAAATCCTTTTAAATTTGGCCGTAAAAGCAATTTTTTTAAGAAATATGCGGAACTTTGTTATGTGCCTAATGTCACCTGGCTTTTCAATCTTTTAATTTGTAATTTTGTGCCTATTCAACCAAATAAATCCTTTTTTTCACATATTGGTTCTGAGATGCACTTTTGCACACCAGTTTGTTCACAAACAAACATCGCCTATATGTTTTGGAGACTGTTCGAAATGGCTTTGCCTTTATATTACTTTCATTATCAGGATTTGTATCAAATTCTGCCGTTTATATAGTACTACACTGAAAACCGTTAGCGCGTTTGAACGATTTTTCGCGGCTGACCGCATTTAACGTTCATTTTACATGGAATGCGCGGCTATGACCGCGGCTGAGCGGGAAACTGGGCGAGGAATATGGCAAATTTTACACATGTTAAAACGGATAGTGAGATCTATGATAAACACTGTATTAACTACATTTTAAATATACATTTAAAACGTTAACATGCTACTAGCAAATAAATGATTCAAAAAGTTGATTTTGGTCTGCATCTGTTAGTAAATTAGGCCCTGGTCTAGAAACCTACAATAGCGTTAAAACAATTATTAAAGCAACGCACAATATTTGGATTACGGTGCGCCAAGTAATATTATATTTGTTATTTAATAATATTGCTTAACTTAACCTATATGCAAACCCAAATATTGTTCGTTGTGGTAGGACTCAAGACCAGCAGCGTGTTTTGAAATATTGCTACTGTATTCTATAAATTTCAAGAAAAACAAAACGGAAAGGCTCGTTTAGTCGGGACCTATTTTTTACAACATCATCTTTCGGAACGAATTTCTTTACAAACTTTTCAACATTTTAATGGACACGCAGTCAATCTAAATAAGGGCGGATAAAACATCATTACAGGAAGTTATTTATACGAAATTGTTGAATCGTATATTTTACAATAAATTAATTTCTATTTGCATGATATATCAAACCCTGCATATATATTTAATACGTAATTTAAGAATTTAAATGATTGATTTTAAAATACTATAGATGTTAACCTGCGTCTTTTCGCGTAAATAAAAGTTATAACTGTTAAAAAAAGTGTGTCGTTCAAAAATAAACTGTACCGTATTACGAACGTTAATGAAGGGAAGGCTTTGGTCTTTAGTTTTAAGCAGGGAGTCGAACCGTTTGACTTTTCTGATTTTTTCCGGACTTTTCCGGTTTGTTCCAGTTTTACAGCACGAGTTAGCTGTTCGGGTTTGATTCCGGTTTGGCAAAAATAGCTTTTAAACCGGTTTATAAAGATCCGGTTCGGGGCTAGGCCTATGTTTACGTCAACACAAACCCTTGTTTTAATAACGTTTAGAATATGTTTCAAAAGGTAGAAATTTTGAATATAATCGACAAAGAAGTTACACAATGCGCTTGTTTAGCCAAATGACATAAGATGACTAGAAAACAATAACTTAATATTAATCACTATGTAATAATATCCATATCGCTATACACCAGTGGTCGGCAAATGTTTTTTTGTCGCGGCCTAAAGTACTCTTTTCAGAGCTATTGAAGGCCCACTACGTAAAAGCAATACGAAAACAGTGGTGGATTCAGGATGTTTGTTTTTTACGGTGAAATATTACACTGCACTTTGATGCCAAAAACACTGCCATTCCATTGTGGGGGTGCGAGTCGAGATTAATGAGTCTTCATTTATATAATTGCCAAGATGAATCGACCACACTCCTACAAGATTTGAGATGGCCTGTCTTCGTGAGGCCATTCAGGTCCAATTCTTTCCTTTAGTTCAGATACATGAACAGTCAATTTTTGCTGTCTTCAGTCAAAGCTGTTAAAGCCTCTCTCTGGTTCAGTCACAAAAGCACTCAAGTTTGCTGTCTGAGTAGAAGCTATAAAAGCCTCTCTCTCTCTCTTTATATTGATTGAACACGCTATTTATAGACGAGAATCAGTTAAGAAAATTTCTGCGATAAAGAAAGATTTACGTCATTAATTCTTATAATACTTAACAAAATATCACGTGATAACAAGGCGTGGTTTAAACCTTTTTCACACTTATTTCTGACGCGAAACATACAAATTTTACGTCAAAATGCGATTGCGAAACAGCCTCTGCCTCCAGTTAAAATGTCAACAGTTTAAAAATCACACAACCGGGGAAACCGACTAATGTTCAGACCGCGGTGTTTTGAAACATATACAAAAAACGGATGTAAATACCTTGACGCATAAAAATTGGTGTCAACAATTTGAATTTTGCAAATTCGCTGCAAATATTATGTGGTTGCAAGAAATCTACGTAACGGAATTTTACCGAAAACTTTCCGCTTATCGTTTGCACATTGGCTGCAAGGAGTAACGTAAACATTAGAATATGGTTACAAAGAATTTAGGCCATAGATTTTTACTGAAAATTTTCCGTTACGACACATCGATTAAAAAACAAAAATTCTCTGTGTAAACACAATATGACAAAATGGCTTCTACAAATATTCCCACGCTAGATTTTGGAACAGCTTGCATATTAAAAGCTGGTTATTTGTTTGTGAAATGTGTGTGGACACGTGGACGCGAAAATTGTTCGATCACATAACGCATTTGCGCAATTGTTTTAGTCAGATTCCTGATTCCTCGAGAAAGTTTTCTCTTTGGTGCCTGAATTAGCAACCGAGGACTTTGATGTCAGCGTTCGCTGAGTTGCTCGAAATTGTTGTGTGCTTGACACACCATTGCATTGCTGTGGATTGAGCTTTTCAGGCGATCTGTGCGGCAGCAGGGGAAACTCCCTGTTTGGTGCGTTGTAATTTTGACGTCACCGGAAAGCCATTCATTGTGCGCTGCGCTGTGCTGTGACCTTTCGCTGTCCAACGTGCTTTTGTATTCTGAAAAATGCGAAATATTTTTCGGCAGATGTGTGTTCGTATGTCTGGAACATTTTTATTGCAACACTTGGTTATTAACATTTTGGTTATAGACACACATATTTTCTATACTTATATATATATATAGGCGCGACAGGTTACACTTAAAGTTTGAGACAATTGATTATTGCAATATATTCATTTAAATTTATATTCTTTGCGATTCATACAATGACATATACTTTATAGCGATTACATGGTTATTTAATTTACATTATACGCGATACATAGAGTAACTTATACATAATGGTAACATTTTTACATTTCTTCGCTTCAAAAGCGATACATACAATGATTATAGTTATAACAATTTTGCAACAAGTGAACATTTGTGGGGCAGTTCGCGAGCAAGGTGCATTTTCATTGAAATTGGTTATCGTCATTCGACTGGCTAGTCGAAGTTTATCATAACTTCATTTTGGCGTGGCAACTCTAGGGTTTGTGAAGTAGGACAGGCGTTGTTGGAAATTCTATCCAGCTATTTTGTAATTGCGACCGCATATAGGTCTTGGTCGGATAAGGGGATTTTCTTATCGTGGAAATGGTAGAATTAACCACCATGATATATTTAGGGTCAACGTAGCAACAACACGTTAGCGATGAAAACTCGTGACCTAGCAAGCTATAGGATATTTGACGTTACCGAATATCATTGGTAACTTGCGGAATACATTTATAGCACTCGCTGAGAACTAATGCGTATGCTATGTATTCTTTTGAAAAGATAAGTGAAATTTATCTGGAAACGTAGAATTTTTGCTTTACATTTCGCTTGGAGGGATTAAGTACCGGCGTTGAAAAGCGCTAACTTACGGAAACACCGCTAATGAGTTTTGTCGGTTGCTAGCTTACCAACATATTCAAAAGCGATCGAGTGGCAACTAAGCCTTGTAAGCCAGGCACGCCTTGGGCGTAAGTTTACAGATGAACAAGCTACTTTTTAGGTAGGGTCAAGTGTCTTAACGCGTACTGGCAATCCGTGTTAAAATAGTAAGCTTTTGCGAGTGAGTTTCACAAAATGGTTCATGAGATATAATATATTAGACGTATAGAAGTGTACACTTAAAATTATTCATTTTGACTGGCTTGCGTTTTATAAGTAGCTGCGGATCCGTTTATAGAAACGCTGTTTGTTTTAGGAAGGGAAAATGCGGTTGGAAACGAGTTCAGTTTCCACGTAGAGTGCCGTTAAGGAAGTTGTTTGATTTACGCCTATTTAATTGGGGTTGCATTTGAAAAGCACGAAGGCAAGCGATGCATTGAAAATATTTACATAAAACATTTAACACATTACGAAAGCGAGCAGGATTTTATCCCTAAAGTCGTGTTTATAGACTTACACGAGTTGAAGCATATTTTTCGCTTGTGAATGACATCACTATGCTTTTACGAAGTATTTCCGCTACGCGTGCTTTGACGCGGGCAAAATTTGGACACATTTGAATGGCTCAAAAAAATGTCGCATAAACAATTTACAGACCTTTCGGTCGGTATTTTAATAATTATATACATATATATTAAAAGTATAATAGATTTTCACCTGATAAACTAGGCAGAATCAGTTATTGTGAAATCCATAATTCCGTTTCGTTTTCCATGATTCCAAACAGTGGTGATGTCTTTATCGGCAACGCTTGTTTGTATTTCGTGTTTCGAATTCCAAGCAAATGCTTTGCTGACGCTATGGAGCGTCTCTTCACGTATCTTTCGATGAGATTAATTTCTTCTAAAGCTGGCTTCTTGCAAGTTCCAAACATGACAGTTTTTAGGCGGCCGTTTGTAGGTGGTCCATACAGATTAAGGCACATATTTTTTCTTTGAGCTTCGTTTCTTCAGTCTTCTTGGGAAAGTAGTTTGCAGGTGGTTCGTTCCTCACACGCGGGCATCAATTTTGAGGGGGTATGGGTCTGATTAATGAGTCTTCATTTATATAATTGCCAAGATGAATCGACCACACTCCTACAAGATTTGAGATGGCCTGTCTTCGTGAGGCCATTCAGGTCCAATTCTTTCCTTTAGTTCAGATACATGAACAGTCAATTTTTGCTGTCTTCAGTCAAAGCTGTTAAAGCCTCTCTCTGGTTCAGTCACAAAAGCACTCAAGTTTGCTGTCTGAGTAGAAGCTATAAAAGCCTCTCTCTCTCTCTTTATATTGATTGAACACGCTATTTATAGACGAGAATCAGTTAAGAAAATTTCTGCGATAAAGAAAGATTTACGTCATTAATTCTTATAATACTTAACAAAATATCACGTGATAACAAGGCGTGGTTTAAACCTTTTTCACACTTATTTCTGACGCGAAACATACAAATTTTACGTCAAAATGCGATTGCGAAACAGCCTCTGCCTCCAGTTAAAATGTCAACAGTTTAAAAATCACACAACCGGGGAAACCGACTAATGTTCAGACCGCGGTGTTTTGAAACATATACAAAAAAACGGATGTAAATACCTTGACGCATAAAAATTGGTGTCAACAATTTGAATTTTGCAAATTCGCTGCAAATATTATGTGGTTGCAAGAAATCTACGTAACGGAATTTTACCGAAAACTTTCCGCTTATCGTTTGCACATTGGCTGCAAGGAGTAACGTAAACATTAGAATATGGTTACAAAGAATTTAGGCCATAGATTTTTACTGAAAATTTTCCGTTACGACACATCGATTAAAAAACAAAAATTCTCTGTGTAAACACAATATGACAAAATGGCTTCTACACCATACTGTAAAACATAATATAAAACAAAGAATTTACGCGCGAAACGCGAAAATTTTGCGTTTACATCATTTGGCACGTGGGTCTGAACCACGCTGGGGTCTGAACCACGCTAAGAAAATATAAAAATGATCACCCACATGTAATAACAAAGTGCAACGAATGTACGGCTATCACGCAGCCCACAACTATATGATAACACTAACCAATTAAAAAGTGCCTTGCGGCCGACTGAAAATGGCTCTGCGGCCCACAGTTTGCCGAACACTGCAATACACGTTTGCTTTAACGACTAACTCAAAAATTGTCTAGTAAAGAATGTCAAAATCGTGTCATAGTAAGTTTATGTAGTGTTTGTGTAAACTTGAAATAGATATACGATCTCTCTATAATCACCCTTATACCCGTCGCCGTTAACAAAGAGACGTACAGACTTATTTGGGCCGCAAGTTTTTTCACGCCGAAATAAACCATATTAAAGGGTTCATAGCAGTTCAACAGAAATCATCGAAAAAAGCAAACTGTGAGTTTATTTGTTAAGGTTTTAGGTTCATACGATACAATGACTCAATTTACAAATTATTTTAGGAAAGATTCGGGGCCAGTTTGCAGTCGGAAGATATAAGCTGTAAATATAATTCCAAAAGCGAGATAAATTTTATCGTTCATTTAGTGCAAAATGGCAAAATGAATACATCACGACATTGTTATAGGCCTATACACACAAAAATAAAGCATATTTCAGATATTTTATCTAAAGGGGTGATCAACAGTTAAATTGTCAATCAAGTGGTGCATTTTTTAACTTTTTATTTCACTATAACCAATATCACTCTTTTTTATTTCTGCAGAAAAACTTCTTCTTAGCTATCGATTTGTCTTTTTCTTAGTTATCGACTTGTCTTCTTCTTAGCTATTCTTTCTTAGACTCGCCGAATCTGTCGATCTATGTTGCAGGCAGAGCAAGCCAGAAAAACAGCTGACCTGCAGTGAAGTTCGAACTCACGACCTCCGGTCAAGCCGGGACCGTCGCTCTAACAACTGAGCTATGCAGGCTCAGAGAGGAGCGAGTCGAGAAACAACCATGCGCCAATACTTGCACATTTTGTTAGTAGGCTACAAGCAACTTCACACTGGGCGATCATCAGTCCGTTTCAATCAATCATTGTCAAAATATACGTGATAGCTATGACGTATATTCATGTTGGTATTACCTTATTAATTAGGCTAATAACTTTTATAGTTTGCGGTAAAATACAAGATGCTTCTATTATTAAACTTATTGTTTTTTATCAGTCTAGTTCAGTGGTTCTTAACCGCGGCCCCGAAAGCCACATGTGGCTCTTAATCGTCTTTCTAGCGGCTCCCATTAGGATTCAAAAAATAAATTGATTTATCAGAAGCAAAGTCCATAGAAATAATACAAGTTGTGCAACTCAGATTTATACGCGCTCAAATGTTTCCCAAATCGCCTCAATTAAAGGTAGCAACTATACAGGTTTATACATTTTGTTAGGTAAAAAGATATTTACCCGGATTACTAAGTAGGTAAATCGATATATAATTACAAATTAGTGTATGCTTGCTCGAGTGTGCCAGGCAAATAGCCAATAGGTACGAGTTAGAAAATCAATCATAAAAATAAGGCAATCATCTAAAAATTAAAATAGCCAATTTTTTTGAAGTTTTCCTATAAAGAGATATCTAAATATCTGAATATGTTTAAAATGAAACCTAGCATATTGTCTTACAGGTGATATACCCCTATTTTTAACAGAATAATTAAAATCCTCCTGTTTCTGGACTCCCTTCTATAAGAATTGCAAGATATCTTCACTGCATCTAATGGATTTTTTTAAAGAAAATTATAATTCAACAAAAAAATGTTCAACTTTGTTTTTTAAGCTACACAGAAAATGTGAAAAATAAACTTCCTTGGTTTTAGTTTGAATATTGGTGTTTGTTTACATTCTTGAAAATGAGCCATTTTTAATAAAATTATGTGTTTATGTGAAATTATAACAAATGCTTGCAATCATTGTGATTTTGTAGCTATTTATAATAAATTGTTTATTTAGTTTAAGATTAAAACTTGCCGATATAAAAGCACTTACCAAAGACTGTTAAGAATTGTAAATATGTGCTTGGAAAATAAGAAAACATTTTTTAAAAATGTTTCCTAGTGATAGGGTCTATTTCAGGCATGTTCAAATGGCGGATCGCGATCCGGTTCCGGATCTTTTTAACGTTTTGTGCGGATCTTCTAATCTGGTCTTGAAAAAATAAACTTTCTACAGTGTCTTATGTGAATAACAATTGTCAGCGTTAATGAATTTTGTAAAAATTGCAAAGAACGAGACTCCCAAATGAATTTTGTAAAAATTGCAAAGAACGAGACTCCCAAATGCCAATCTTTGTGAGCGTTTGAGGATATCAATAAGCGACAGAAAGTCCAATTGGATGCTATTGTAAGACCTGAAGTCTAAAACAGGGGTCGGCAACCTACGGCCCGCGGGCCGGATGCGCCCCACCAATGTAATTCATTCGGTCCGCCGCCTCTTTGACAAACTAGATACGATTCCATTTCAAATTATTTTTGACTATTTTAACTGTACGTATAAGTGCGAAAAATTTCCGCGCTTTGCCACAATGATCTTTCTACGTCCAACTTGCTATGTTTTCATGCTGTCTTTCGAACTAGATCAGCGCTTCGTTACCGTTAACGAAAAACGTATTCAAAAATATTGGACATGTATTTTTTAACATTTTTTATTTTGGGCAATGTAATAAAAACTTGCAAGCAACTTAAAAGAAATGCCGGTATACCTAAAAAATCGCGCTCACTTTGCTCGCCACGTGCACCCTGACTTAAAATAAGATTAACTATTAAAGTTTTCACATTTCTTCAAACCAGTTTTACTATACTTTTCATTAGTAGTATGGATGACGACGTTCGGGCTCGAATTTTAAACCAAACAAACGCCTTTTTTTCACGCTTTGCGCCAACACTTTATTGCCTTCTTAAATGTAATTAAACACGCTTTTACGTGAAAAAAAGATCTGGGGTCCGCCTGATTAAGTTGTTCTAACATTTTAATAGCCTAACACAATTCTCAGTTAACATTTTATGCGGCCCACAAAGACCTTTCTGAGTTTGGTGTTTTCCCGCGACTAGAAAAAGGTTGCCGACCCCTGGTCTAAACCAACTCATCATTTTTCGCACTGAAACAATTTTGGTGCTGTAGCACATTTCACTTTTGACTTTTACCAAGTAATCAATATGCTGTAGGGTGTATTTACATAAATAAAGCACCATAAAAATTGAAGCGTGTCCAAAATGTTTACTATTCGCATTTGGTGGATCATCATGCTTTCAGGTTTGACTGTGGTGGATCATGGCAGAAATAATTTGAACACCCCTGGTCTATTTGTTCCATTACTTGATGCTTGTTTTAGCCACACCCTTGTACAGAAGTGTTGTGCTGTGCAAGTTCCACTCAGTTTAAACTTCAAAGGGCAAAGTCATGCCAATAACTATAAAAGTCTTGTTAGACAGAAAAATATGCTGCAAAGGTTGACTAGGAACAGAAGACACTGTGTGATTAACCTTCGTCCATAAATTCAGTTTTCAAAATTGTTTCATTTTTAGACAAATTTTATATAAAAAATATTGTTTCTATCAACCTATCAAGTTGTAATTCCATTGATTTTACAATCCCGCTGTAAAAAGATGGGAAATAAAAGTTTGCTTTCAACATACACAAAGCTCTTATCTATTACCAAATTAACAAACCAATAATTAAGAGTCTATTCCAATGGACAAGTGTTTTTTTAACGTATTATGTCTCCTTAATACAGGCTATAAAGTGGGAAAGTTACTTTAAAATTTAAATGCTTGTTCAACCAATAGTAACAATCCAACATTTTCTTTATTTTCATTACACTTTACATTAGTTACTGATATTTTTGTTTGCATAGTTAACTAAAGTATTGTGGACGACAAAGTATGATCCTGACATGACACGCTAATATCGACTATATTTCGGCCATTTTTACGCAAATTTTATTTATTCTGATCTAAAATGTTTAGTTTGACTAGTATTAATTATTGCCATTCATCCAGATGTTTTTTATTCGGCATAATCGTTAATAAATTGCGATTTTTTGCTTTTTGCCATAAGCGCCTATTGTAATTTGGGAAACAAGATGGCGTCCATGTCGCTCTAACTAAGAGCGAGTTAGCTGCGCAACTTGTGATTTCTACAGAGACTTTGATCAGAAGCATATTTGCGCACGAGTTTGTTAGATAACAGCAAGTGTTTTAAGATTAATTGTTAAATTGTGTAACTTTGTGACGTCATAGCTGAAAATTGTCATGCCCCCAGCAGGGAAATAGGACGTTTCAGAGTAAAGGCCCGTTTACACTATACAGCTGCACTGGGCGTAATTTGCATTGGAAGAGAAACATATTGCCTTCTTTGTGTTTTTTTGGTATTAATTAAAATTTATTTTTAATAAACTGCTTGATCTTTTTGCGACTCTTTTTTAAAATGGACATTGGTCTCAGATGCCACTGGACACTGGTCTAGGTAATGTAGGCCTATATATTATGCACAACTTAACACTGGTGTTCTGAAATCAACATTTTTTTTAATTTATCTTCATATAATAGCCTACTAACAGCAGCAATTATTAGCAACGTCGCCAGTAACGTATATAAAGGCACAACCAAACGAATGCGGTGGAAAAAGAGGGAGATAAAACACATGTCAGAAAGCGACGAATTAGTAGGGAGGTTAAACATACAGCTGGGGATTCAGGGTTACTTGTACTAGGCATTAAAAGAGCCCTGTCCACTTGCAGAGAAATCCACATTCTATTATTCTTAGTGGCAATAAGATGTTTCGATTTTTGGACCATGTCGAAGAACATATTTAAATTCGGCACGGATTCGGCGTACTTACAACGGTCAACAACAAAACGCGCACACAACAATAAACAATCCAACAGGGGTTTAGATTGATTCGCACAATACCAAACAATATATGAACAGAATTTCAGACTACAATTATCGCAAGTTTCGCCTAGATCCAAGCAGTTACCTCTTAGCAGAAAGTTTATTTGCAACAAAAATAAAATACGTGCGCTACAGTTTCTAATGATCGCAGCAGAAAACACATTTAGAATCTTTAATTCCATTATTGGTCAAGATGGCACTAAGGTTTAGTTTTTTTGTAGCCTAGGTAGTTTAGTACCGTTTTTCAGGGTAAAACTTGTAAGACCTGTTGCCACTTGGTTTGCTGTTTGATATAGTAGGTCATACCTACATGACGTCACTTAACATAAAAAACCAAGAATTTTTACATTTCGAGCCAACATCTTTAATATGTGAATTTTTTTAAGTTTTTAACAAGAATTATAGTACAAGTCTGCAATTTGTTGTCAAGCATGTAAAGGTCGCTAGGTTCGTTAAAGTACATTCTCCAGGGATAACCGAAATTAGTTGTTCTAAAATGTTCTAAATAATTCTTATAGTTTTTGGGGAAAATGTATTGTTGTGCGAGATTATCGTATGGCGTATAACACCCTGTATTGTTAATAAGATGCCCGTAATTCCAAATGCCAGTATTAATTATGGTCTTTATAAAAAAGGTTTGTTTACGGTATCGAACTTGATCGTTAGTCCACAGCGGTCTACCGTTCCCTAGGTTTGTGAACATTATGTTAATCAAATGTTTGATTTTTTTGTTTTTCTGATAGTTAGCAAAAGGAATCAGTTTCTTGGCTTTTTAAGAGAGAAGAGACAGACTTCCGCGAAGTCTATGGGGCGCCGTTTGAAAAAAAAACAAATACGCTTCTACGGACAACTTTTTTGTCCGATTTAGCTTAAATCGGACTGTAAATTTGTCCGATTTAAATTAAATCAGACAAAATTTAAATCGGACAAATTTTCTGTCCGATTTAATTTAGAGGGACAAATTATATTCCGATTTAAGCTAAATCAGACAAAATTCCTTTCCGATTTAAATTTTGTCCGATTTAGCTTAAATCGGAATATAATTTGTCCCTTTAAATTAAATCGGACAGAAAATTTGTCCGATTTAAATTTTGTCTGATTTAAATTAAATCGGACAAAATTTCATTACGGTATAACTTTGACGTGAGTTGTTTATAGGGCGTATCAAAATTAATAAAGTTTCTGTTCTGCCTGAAGTTAGAATCAGCTGTTTTTTCTTTCGGAGCGTGTTCGTTGTTGTTGTTGCTTAGTAGGTCCCCTCAGAATCTTTTAGTATAGGCTTGTTAAATCTATTTAAAATACACTTTTTTTTAAATGTTTTTTTAATTTGTAGTCCCTAACATTCCTATATGCAGGCTGCAGGCAGTCAAAATGTTTGACTTTGGGTTTACCACTGTTAAATATAAACAAAAACTGATAGTCTATACCGGTAATAACATATATCAAATTATAGAACGCCATGTTAAATATAACGCGTAAAAAATAAATATCGAAGGGGGCAAAAATAAAACAAATGTGAAAGTGTCCCATGAAAAATAAACAAGAATTGGCAATGTTTTAATCTTTCTCCCTTTTGCTGTTGCCTTTTACACATTTTTTGTCTAATCCAAGTTTTTATAACATAGGTAGAAAGCATATTTATCGCATCATACACTTTAAATAAAAAGCATAATAAAAATAGGTAATATTTTATAGCTTATGTTATCGACAGTCCACACCATTCTACAATACATTAATATACTTCTGGGGGCAAAAGAAAACTTAAAATAATCATGTGTTTTGACATCGTGTTGGAGTAAACCGTTTTTCAAACCGGTTCGGGCTCGGGCAAGGTTTGAGTGATCCTAAAACACTCGTTTCAGGTTTGGTTACGCCCAAAATCAGTTTATAAAACTCCGATGTGGGTCCGTTAGACTCCCTGCATTCCTAGTTGACCATCAACATTAACATAATCTGTTGTTTATTTTATCGTGAAACTTAGATTAAATACGATTCAAATTTATCAAGTAGTTAACCATTTTGTGAATGAATCTAATTATCTGGAGGAGCAGTTGTTGCTTGATCCAACAAAAAGCATAGATCTTTTTTGTCCTCCCATAGTATAAACAATTATCTATGGCCCACTGAACGTACCACACACCACTGTAACTGTATTGTATGAAGGTACCAGCTACTACAACTGCAGAGCCTGGGCCCTTTATTTAATATTGATAACAATGACACCATTTTGCCAAAAACAAGGAATATTGATGATTTGACTCTTTGAATGTCCAATATTTGATCGCACAATTCAATCCTTGTGGAAAACATATTATATAAGTTAAGTCTTCAATTCGTAGCAACAAATATTATTTTATACTTGACGAAAAATTTATTTTGACATTCAATAATGCTATAGATGTGTAACTTGAGTAAAAGTAGCATTTTGTTGGCTTGCCCTTCTCTAGAGTAGACTATAAAATAAAAAAATCTGTACAAATCTATGATTGGTGTTTATTTAATGAAAAACAACGCAGATTTATGTAACACCAAATCCAAGGGAGTTTAAAATCTTTATTTCCCCATGCAAAATCTTTATTTCCCCATCCACATTGCAGCATGTGTTGACCAAAGGGTATTTTGTATCATTAGGAAATTCTATTGTAGGTTGAGGGTCAAACCCCAGTGGCAGTACCTGGACAGCACCAGTAGCAAATATTACAATTGCCTCCACAAACAAATTTCCGATTCTCCATCTATAAAAAACATTTATATATTGTGAGAAATGAACTACACAGAAGCCCAGAATGCTAAGTTAACGCTAGTGTCACCCTTCTATGCGGGCTGCATGCGTTTTGCAATAATGTAATAACATTTACGGTTTATTTCTAGTAAATCAATGTGGACTTGCTTGCATAATTGCTTTAATGTTTGGCAAAAACAGCAAGCACATGATTTTGGTATGAATATAATAGTTTGGGTAAACCAATTCAGTTGGCAAACTTTTTAGCTTGCAAGCCGCATTTGAAAATCAGTAGTTTAATAAAGAGCTGCATATAATAGTGAATTAACATGTGGATATTCTTACCTATTATCCTATAACTACATTTTTTGGATTTTTTTGTTTTCACTAGGCTTTATCCTTCTAATACAGGCCACCTTGTTGCACATGAAGTCGCATGAACAACAATTTTTTAGAGTTAGCGTTTTATCCTGTCCTCCAACTTCAGGATGCAGCCCTTACAAGGATTTAAACAGCACATTCAAGTATACAATGTCTTGTTACATTGATCAGGTTTACTTCATCTTGATTAATTAATTTACCTTTTTCAACTTCAATAGACTCTAAACAAATCTCCTACTGATTTAAAGTCATCATCCCCATCCCAGTTTAACCAAGCTGGAGTTTTTCAGACAATGGTCTGTAGATCGAATACATTGTATATTTTGATAGTTCAATATTTTTCAAAATAGCATTAACATTAATATCTATATAACATTTATTTTCCATAGGAACAAACTAATTTTGGGGTTTTAAAGTTCGAGAGTAGTTTTGCCACGTAACATAAGGAACCCTCAATAAACTATTAAACAAAAAATAGCTTTAGGTATAAGTTCATCTTTAAAATGAATACTTTTATTTTCCATTTTTTTTAAATCTTTAAAATATTCATAAGGTTACAAAACTTAAATATATATTTCATGTTAGGACACAAATCTTACATAATTAATAAATTGATTAAGTTGTTGAGGCCCATTTACACTACAGCTGTGTGGGAATAATCAAAGTGTAATTTACATTTAATTTATATTGTGGCGAGAGTTTCACTCTTTGCCCAACTGCCATTGAAGTTACCTACTTGTTAACAAACGATCAAAAACGTATATAGCAAAATTGTCAACATTAATAACTGTAGCGTGAAGCCTAAAGAGTTTGACGCCACTTCAGAACAGAGGGTTGCCCACTTGGATGACTAAACTGTAAAGTTGCTATGTCCATCACATTTGTAGGGCTTTGAAAGTGAATGATTGGTTCTGATTATGGTACTATATACAATGGTGATTTTTGATTGGCTACAGATCTTAACATACACATAACCTGTTAAAATTTGTCATCTTAAAGGTAGCCATGGCTTGATTGTTATAACAGGCTTATCAGCGCCATGTCAGGTTACCTTTACACTGACTTTTCAATTGATGAACATCGTTCTGCAGATGCAAAGAAACCACTTTTGTGTTGCTAACATATCTTCAATATATGGTTAAAATGCTTTTAGATCCTGCAATGTTTCCCATATTTAGTTGTACTTAAATGCAGTGTTGGTTAACAGAATCATTTTGTTTTATTGACTATTTTTTTCTGTTACATGTTTATTATTAGATGTGTATTCCCTCAATTTTTGAGGTAAATATGGTAGCATATTGTTAACATTTTGGTTGCAATTTGATTTTTTTTTTTATTGTAACAAAAAATATAATTATTACTCGCACATTTTTGAATTATTTCTTGCGATGTTTGATGAATTGATTTCATTATTACAGTCAGCAAGCTCATTATCAGCTTCAGTTATATGTTCTTTCAAACTCGCCAGACATACCATTTATTGACAAAATCAGTGCAGTTATAAGTTATGAAAAAGATAATACATTTTAATGACATTCAAGAGAACAACTTACCCATGCCTAAACACAAATCAGCATAGTTGCCATGTTTTTCTAACAGTAAATATTTAGAATTACATTAAATTATATCTATATTTTTTTATAGAACAATCTAGTAAAAAAATCAATAAATATGTTACATCAAGGGTATTGCTTGGTGATTTAGATCTAAGATCGTCTATTTCATAAAACATGGCTATTTATTGAATTTTTACGCGTTGGTCTAGAACATGGATGGCGAACCTTTTCATCGCGCGGGTCACAAACACGACCTTAATCCTTACAAAATGATCAAGTGGGTCATATATTTAATTATTTGCTAATTTTATGCAAACTCTTCTGCTGCGTCGTTTTAAGTGTTATTGGCTTGGTAATTCAAGGTTTTTAGATAATATCCAAATTCGGACTCTCACAAATAGTAAGAAGCTAAATAGTTAACAAATGCTGCAGCATTTTTATTGAATTACAGGAGTTCAGCAGAAAGATTTTTTAGCATGATTTATTGCTTTAACCATAGTTTTTTTAAGTTTTAGTCTGCAAACTCTTCATTTTTCTTACACCCTTTACGTTTTTCTGCAATAAACAAAAGCCTTTCTGTGCACATTTGTTGAAGCATAGAGCACTAATACAAGAGAGGTAACTGATTGTTCACTCAAGCGTAAAATCAATCATAACTTTTCTTGTTTAGCAAAAAATATATATTTTTTAAAACAATAAGGTAATAAACAACTTTATTCTTTGGAATAAAGTTTTAGTTTTGCAAAAATTAAACAAATAAAGAATTGCGACACCTTTTTATTTGACCAGCCTCTGCAGATTGGTCACGCTTGGATGAAGTGTTGCCACTTGACCATTTTTATTTGATTTTGCTGGTAATTGCATAGGACGTTTTAAAATTTTCTCGAAGTTTGCTCTAATAAATAAAAAGCAAACCCCCGGTAATTATTTTTTTGGATACAAAACATACCTTAATATGAATACAGAAGAAGTAACGTGCCTAGAGAAGGAAATTGACCTGATTGTCATCGAAATTGATCAAGAGACTGGGGCTAACAGTGCAAAATGTTCAGGTCATCCTGGTGCTACCAAAACTGATGTATCACCTCAAGAAGTGGAAAAAATTTATTCTATAGCTGCAAAAATGGCTAAAAATGTAATGATAGATGTACCAGACGTGAGCACTGATGTCTGCAAATTGTATATCCAATCAACTATAGAGGAATTTGTACTTAACCCCAAACCAGAATTGCTGTACAAAAAATATGCACATGTTTGCAAAAATGCATGCGACTTTCTAGGAATGCAACAAGTTGTTGCAGCTCAGTTCTTGATCAAAATCTTCGATGCCATTATTGTAAATCAAGAAGAAAAAAGGCAAAGCACGCGGTGGCAGGTGTTACTACACGTGAAACAGGTAAAGTTGGTTTTTGCACATGTGTTATTATATGTAGATGATATTTGTTTGTTTATACCAGCTGAACCCGTTCCAGAGATCCTAAAATAATAAACCAATTATGGTATCTACTATACAGTTTAATTTTTGAAAAAATACCTATAATGGCGTAAAGTCTTTGCTGATGGAAGTACAAGTACTTCAGTCGTTGATAGATGTCTGTACGCAGCTGGAGATCGAGCATAAAGTTCAATTGCCCATCTGATGACATCAGGGTGATATCGATGACCATTTATTGTTCGGTTTGCATTGTTGTGTTGGATTTCCAAAAAACATTTTTTGCCATGCATTCATTTCTCCCACTTCTTTTTTAATTAAGTCCTACAAATCATTTAACGTTTGATTTCATGCTTTTATAAATCTTAATGATACAGATCATTTTAGGAAACACAGAAGTGTTTTACCCCTATATCAGCATGAAGATCTTCAGTCACTACTAGACCATTCTCGTAACTTTCATCTGGCACATCTGTTTTTGTTGCATATTTCCGGTTATATGCTGTCTTTACATCATACCTCATACAGTTAAAGCAGTTTTCCCCGAATTTTACTACATAAATACATGCTAAAAATATTTACAGTGTAAGAAGAACACAACAAATGCTTTACCGTAAACATCACAGTTTAGAGATCTAATAATCTTTTCTGATGCCAAGTGGTTTTCTTCCCACCATTGAAGTACTTGTTTAGATGTATTTTTTATTGCCTGATTTACACCTTTGCATATGCTCATTTCTTCAAGCTTAAATGTACAAGTTGTAACGTTGTTGTTTGCAAATAAGGGTCATTCAAAACTTTATTTATTTTAAGATAATACGCTGTTAAATGTCATGTATACCCAGGAAAGAATTTAGGGTGGAATATTTAATGTCCAGCTTGGGAGAAACCAATCTCCACCCATGATATGCAACCCAATTTACTTCAATTGATGGTGATATACAGACACTGAACAAAATCATTAAAATAAATTAAGTATGCGGTGAAGTAATATACAATTAGAAATTCAGTGGACCTCACAAACCTAACACTGGGATGAATGTAAGTTTTTTCATGAAGTTCAATAAAAAAACATTCCTGTCGTGTTGTAAAATAATACTGCAAATAAACTTATATATTTGGGAGGTTTAAATTTACCTACCTCTAAATACTTTTCCAATTTTTTTTGCTTGATAAATCTAAGTCATTTAAATTTGAGTGCCTAATCTTAGCTGAAGGAGGCTGTCTGTCTGTTGGTGGTTTTCTGGCTGACTAAGATTAATAAAAAAATAAAAGTTATAGACTACAACATTCAGATGCACTTACAAAATATATTTCGTTATAAAACTTACCTTTTCTTTATTGCAATAAGATTTTGTAGGCAGGAGCAATGTTGGAAGTGCCCCAATCGCTAATCGTTTTCTTGTTCCATGTGCAATAATTTTCTCTTTTTCAAAATGGACTTCACAAATCGCCGCCCTGAATATATTATCATTTTCTTAAAACGAGCACTTATATACAGAAAAACAGCAACCTACGTTTCCTTATGTAACATGTGTTTAATTTTGTCATTTTGGCAAGGATCTCTAAACTGCAAAATAAAATGACGCAAGCTTGTCCTGTGCGCTTTTTCCTCTTCATTTTTTGCCAAATCTGGTCTTCCTATGGCAAACAAAGACCTAACAAACTTTGATCGGTTTGTATAAATCGCCTCTAGTATTAGTGCTCTATGGTTGAAGTGCAGTTAATTTAGGCCTACTCACCACCCTAAAACACTTTTTTATATTAATCCTTTTATAAAAAAATATTGAAAACATTTTGGTATTTTTAGAGAGATTAGTGTGTCATTAAAAATCTGTGGTGGGGACAGTGGCTCGCCATCCCTGGTCTAGAATCTTACCCACGAGTCGAAAACAATTATTAATGGCAATTATATTTGTTCTGATCCTTGACACACACACCCGCTAACGCACACCCTAACCCAAATAATGTGAGTTGAACAGTATGTAGTGGAATCTAAAAAATATATCTAAACTAGAATCTATAATGCATATAGTCTTAAATCTATATCAAAAAATATATTTAGAAATAAATAATGACAACGATAAGTCTAGTTTTTTCCTGGTGAGATCCGTCAAGGGTGCTGCGATGGCAGCGTAGTTTGGAATGAAGTCGCGGTAGTATCCAGTTAGGCCAAGGAAGGATCGCACTTCCTGTTTGGTCTGTGGGCGACCAGCATCACGTATCTTGGCTACTTTGTCATCATTTAAACCGATTCTACTATTCTTGATGTTATGGCCTAGAAAGTTGACGCTGGACGTACCAATGACGCATTTCGACGGCTTGATTGTTACACTTGCCTCGCGCAGACGGGTTAACAGCTTCTCTAAAGCATCCAGGTGATCGCTCCACGAATCAGTGTGAACTAATATGTCATCCACGTAGCTTTCTACATGTTCAAGCCCTTTAAGAAGCGGTCGCTTGGCCCGCATTAATGTAGCCCCGGAGTTTACCGTTTTTTTTTTGCCGAAAGGCATTTTGAGAAACTTGTAAGTCCCTACGTTGGTGGCAAAAGCGGTTTTGTGGACGTCTTCTTCGGCGACAGGTATTTGCCAGTAACCCTTTGTAAGATCCACTCTTGTAAAGTAGTTACTCCTCGACAATCACTTCTGGAAAACCTCATTGGCTGAAGGCATCGGATCAGAGTCGAAAATTGAAACTTTGTTCAGCTTGCGATAGTCGATGCATATCCTGTTTGAGCCATCTTTTTTTATATATCACCACCGGAGAAGCGTATGCAGATCGCGACCTCCGGATAACCCCGAGCCGTAACATGTCATCAATGTCCTTTTGCATCTCATATCTCAAACTAAACGGGACGGTGTAGGGCTTTGAACCAGGGCTGGGGAGCCACCGTAAAATAGCATTAGCTCCGGAGCCATCAGGCAATTATTAAATGGCTCCGGCTCCGGAGTCGTAAAACTCATATACTTTGGCTCCGGAGCCATCAAACACACACCCAATGACTCCGGCTCCAGCTCCGGTGCCACCAGTCACTTATTCAATGGCAAGTTTTAAAAATTGCTTTTGGCTAACTAACGTTGGAAATGGAACAAAATATAATTTGTTAGCTTTAGCACCACAAATTGAAAAATGGCTCCAGCTCCACAAAAATAATAAAAAGGGCTCCGGATCCGGCTCCACAAAAATAATAACAATGGCTCCGGCTCCAAAGAAAATGCTTAGCTCCGGGCTCCGGCTCCCCAGTCCTGCTTTGAACGAATGGGTTCGTTGTCCGTCAGCTGAATGCGGTGCTTGATAAAATCAACGTCTCCCGGCGCATCGCTGAAAATATCAGAGAACCTGTCGACGAGCGTCCGATTCTCTCGGTATCCACCCGACGAATAATGATGCAACACAACGCAATCTAAAACGAAATCGACACAAAGATATCATGCAGCGCTGGGAAAAGGGAGGCTACGAAACTCACACAAAGTTCTACCCCTGCTGAGGGAAACCGTGGCGGCGGTTAGCCGACCGAACGGCAGTTCACGCGGCCTAACACATTAGTTACCGGTATGCTTCAAAGGGTTACAATAATTAAATTTGTGACAAACCCTAACCCAATTTCTTAACAACCTAAACAGGTAAAAAATTCTTTTTGGTGGCAAAACAAAATTCGGTGTGAAAACAGCGGGCCCAATGGCGTCGTTTAAACTAGGGCATCCAAACATTGACACCAAAACGGCCGATGTAAAACCGACGGCCCCGATGGTCCCTTCTATATCGGATAAGTCCTTAACCCGTCGGAATAAAACCTAAATGACCAGAATCAGTCCTATATTTACCTCCCCGCCCCTATGTACATCACTATCTTCCTTAATAACTTTAACCCTAACCCATTTTCTAACCCCACCCATAATCCACCAGTAACCCCAAACAGGACCAAAAATCCGGTGCCAAAACAGCGGCACCCTAACGGTACTAGGGGTACCAATGTCGACACTAAAACGGTCGATGACAAACCGACGGACGACAGACTGATCCCATATACCTTCAGTTTCCGACCATAGGCCTTGTTCTGATGAATTTAGGACTTATTCCGACAGGTTAAGATCTTATTCAGATGATCTCTATCTTATACTAAACTGGATATTACCGTACTGCGTATTTGGCATTATAATGTCGTTGGTGTTAATAGCCTACTTATGGTTTTATAGATTTTTCTGCTTTAGGTATTGTTGCTTTTTAGGTCTTATTGTATCTTCCCCGGCGCAGGTGTTGCGCTAATCAAACAACACCAACAACCGTATTGCATATGGCAAGAGACGTGCTTGTAATTTAGCGCAGTGCCGTGCACTGAACTTGCAGACACTGCCGATAGTCAAAATATGATTCTACTAAAATCAATCACATATATTTCATGGTCTTGGATTAGTTTTTCGCCTGAAATTATAACGATCGCGCACCAAGCGGTTTCCAAGCTAGCGCCTGGCTGGAGTGTCGACGCGGTACGTATATGCTTGGCGTCTCAAGTTTGGTTTTGCACGTTAATTGGCTGTTTATGATAAGATTTTTTTTCTATTTATGACGTAATTACAAAAAACTATTATATGATCTTTGTGGAGTTCACAAATATTGATCTAATTAAAAACCACTTTTTATTATTGCATAATTACCTAGTTTGATATTCTACGTGGTCTTATTTCCATTGCCGCACACTTTTTTTACTAAACTATTATTTCGCAGTTTATGGCTAATAATTATTAGTTGTCCATTTTGAAACGGTATTGTATTATTTTCGTAGTGTACAGAATGTGAAAGTGTTTGGGTTGTCTTAAACCGAAATCTCCAACCCAGGCGTCTGTCAGCAGTTTTTAGGGTTCAACAAAACTTTATTTTAGCTTAATTAGTTTAATATCCAGCCTCGTCCGGAAACATTTTAACAGATAAATTCAAAAACAAAAACAAACCTGGAGACAAACGTATTTTTACACTGCGATATTAAATTAAGTATTAAAGAGTGGTGCTATAATCAAAAATCGATTTCTGTCGGTATGGCAAAATTTCAAAAAATTATTTATTGAAGGAAAATACTGAAAATCAACGAGCTGAAAGCACCAAACGCCTAATCCCGAAATGTAGGCCTCCACCGGTTTGATAAGAATGCGAAAACCTGACAGACTTCAAATACAAGAAGGCAATAAAAGTTCGACGCACAGTAAATAAATCAATAATGTGATGCTAAGGGGAAAACATTTTAACAACAGTTTCGTATACATCAACTCGTTACGCCTACGTGAAGCACTACAACAGAGTGAGCACCAAAACACACAACATGTTGGCTGGTGATGAAAAATATTATTTACTCTATTTTTTTATTAGACTTCTTGGACTTCGATTTCATCAATGACTGCTCAAATAGATTTTTCAGGTCAAAGTCACGCTTCATATTTTCCTAAACAAACAATTTATAATGAAGTACAAGGTATAAACATAACAAAATTTGGACAAAATGCGCTTTTAATCATTTTATTTTCGAGTTGGTTAGATCAGTGGTTCCCAACCTTTTTCAAGGCGACTCAAAATTCAAAGATTTTGAACTGGGTAAATCTCGCGATCCAAGCCTCTTTTGGTGAGGAGCGGGCCCAGGATTTTTGTTTTGTCTATTATTTTGTTTAGATATTTTAGAGATGACGTCACAAACTCTTTCTCACATAGTAAACGCTGACATTTTGTATCGTGATAAGCGATTTAACTTTGGGTCGCTACCTATACGTTGGGAAACACTGCGTTAGACGAAACGTGCACGATTTGCATCATACTGAAATAACATGATTTTTACAATTCAACACAACTTAAGTTTGCGTTGCTGTTTGTCAAACCAATTTGTTTTAAAGTTTGTTAAAACAAGAATGTAGTCAGTTTTATAAATCAGTAAATAAATAACATTTATAAAATACATATTTTTAGACAAACCTCAGAAAATATATATTTAATAAATTTCTTTTTGGGACCAATCATAGGGCGCCAGTTGTTTATTTTACCTCCGCTAAATACAATGACAGTGGGCAGTTGTTGCGAGAGTGTTGACACACTTACTCCATACCTAAGTAAGTTAAACACATTATAAATTAAAAAATAGACTGTGCTCCACAACATACCAATAGATAGAAATTGCTCTTCTGGTGGATTGAAGTTATAAAATGACGTTTCGACAGAAGATACCAGTTTACCTCATCAGGGTTAAAATTAAAACTCTACTACGTTAGCCAGCTTATATAATAAAAAAGTATAAATATAAAAAGATTATGTATTAACAATAAATCTTTGGAAAAACAAGCCCTAACAGAGCTAAAAAACAATACAGGTTTGGTGCTTCAATGAGTAACAGTTGTTATGGAGAAAATTGAAACAATAAACTATACAAAATGTTCGCAGACAAGGACACTTATTGTCCTGTTATGGTTAGTCCCACTCAGGGTATAAAAAAAACAGGTAAACAGGTACAAACATGCTAAGACTAAAAACAGAAATGATGGAATCATTACGAACTGAACCCTTAAAGCCCTGAATCTACATCGCCATTCCTCTACGGCAGTGGTTCTCAGCCGGGGTGCCGCGGCACGCTGTGGTGCCATTTCTAATGCCAAAGGGTGCCAAGAGATATTTGGGAATCTTTAGAAATCTGATTTTTGCTCAATTCTTACAGAAATTCTCGAGCAAGACGTTTATCGGACAGAACGATAATCAGTATCTGACAAATAACCATGCACACCGAGTGCTCGCATAAGGCTACAGCTTGTCTCTAACCAACGAGATTGCCAACTGTGCTCAAAATGCGTCCGATTCTCTCGGTATCCACCCGACGAATAATGATGCAACACAACGCAATCTAAAACGAAATCGACACAAAGATATCATGCAGCGCTGGGAAAAGGGAGGCTACGAAACTCACACAAAGTTCTACCCCTGAGGGAAACCGTGGCGGCGGTTAGCCGACCGAACGGCAGTTCACGCGGCCTAACACATTAGTTACCGGTATGCTTCAAAGGGTTACAATAAACTTTTTGCGTGGCATTCGAGTGAAATAAATCCAATCAAAACTTCCTACGTTGTGCAGAGTGGATGTGTGCTGTTCCAGTTCCGTTTATTGCGACATTCTAGTGATTTACCTACGGAAAAATCTTGTAGGGATGCCGCAATCTATTTATTATTTCTAAAGGGGTGCCGTAAGCCATAAAGGTTGAAAGGTTGAGAACCACTGCTCTATGTTCTTCCCAAGATACACAAGCCCCGCATAAGCCTTTTGTTTTATTTTTTGTATCCCTCACCTTTAATCTAGCGGAACGTATTTCCTTAATTTAACCTCAGGACAAACGGTCAAGTCTCCAAATACAAGACGATAAAATCAGGACATGTTTTACGTTTAGTCCCTGTTTACCAAATTCCCTGCAAACCTACCTAACAAGCGGCCAATGAACGTCTTAACCAAGACCACACACTGGAAAACAGGGGAAGTTTAATAATAATGATATAATTAAAAGGTTTAAAATATGCCTAGATTCCACATCACTTAAATTCAGAAGAAACATTACAAACAGTACTATGGGCGACGGGTGTACCAGAAATCCAAAAGGGGCTCCCGAATTTGTAACTAAAGGTCTGACGTTAATGATAAAAAAACTGTTTAGGCCTAATGAACACAAATGCGGTCACCCGTTTCAGTAACTGTGGCAAACTTCAAAATGGAGGACATTGAACAATGTTTCCTAAATTCACGTCATTCCCCACACGAAAGGTATAAGTTGATGACAAGTTCGTCCTAATAAAACCAATCTCTTACAGCAGTTCCTCAACCACTTTGAACAGTTTGGAACAAAGCATTAGATTCACAGTGGAAACAGGAAACAAAGGTTCAGGTTTGTTTTTGCACCCGTAACCTGTTTTTTGCACCCGTTGATCACCCGTAAAAAGTAACACATTTAGTTTGCTTCATAAATTTCAGATAACACCGGACCACCATTTTCAGCATAAATGCTTGGTTGTAAACACCTTACTACACCGAGCTCATGAGAAAAAACGGATACCCTAATTGGGTTTTTAAACCACAAATCACACAGCTAACCAGAATCGAAAGGTCTGGGTATTATTTCTTACGTTCCAAGTGTCAGCCAAAATTTAAACGGATTTTAAACAGTTAGATATCTTAATACGATTAAAATATTTTAAACCAATGTTCCGCTAAGCGCAAAGTGATTTCCAACCTGGGTGCCGTTTCTAATGCTCAAGGATGCCCAGAGATACTTAAGTTAATATCATTTTAATTCCAAGTTTTGTTTTTTTACTTAGCTTTCTTAAATGTTTTCTACAGTGTGTTGTTTTAATTTTTATTGTGACATCACAGCAAACCATTTAGCGTAAAAACTAGGAAGGTTGCCGCGAAATATTTATATTTTTAGGGTGCCGTTAGCAAGGACGGGAACCTCTGGCTTAGGCGATTTCTTTTAAACGAGCAGAGTAGATCGCCACAATATGCCGTCCTACATCGTTTTAGAGAGTGCATTTGCTATAAATTTATAACGACTAAATTACAAGAGCACAACGCATTGTTTCAATGATAATATAGGGAAGCCCGGACGGTTTCCACACGTTTTGAAGGTTTGGCGCTAATGATTGAATATGTGTGGAAACAACAAGGTTTTCTTTGTATAATGGATCATTAAAAACAAAAAATTAATAATTTTTTTAGGAACCAATTTCCTCGTTCTGGCTGATCCTTGGCAAATATAGTCACTAAGTCACCAGCGCTCTGCCATACTGCTGCAATCACTTATTAATTTTGGATTGAAATAGAGTAATTTTTAAACAATTTATATGCCTAGCAGCAAGTTTTTCTCACTAATCAATCTCTAACTATTAATTATTCCCACTAATCAAATAAAAAAATTGGAACAAGTTATTTTAAAGCAATTTCATCAATTTTCTGGCTGATTCACCGGCCAAAATAGTCGCCTCATTGCCAGCATTCTACCATACTGACGTACACTTATTACAAATCAGCAGCTTTTAACTGCAAGACAATGTTTTAAAAGCACAGTAACCAACTTACTCTTTAGCAGCATCCGGGTACTTTCCAACATCAACCTTTCCAAATCGCAGGAATTCGGTTGCAAATTCATTTGACAGAGCTCCAAAAGCAGGGGTTACAACTTGACAAGGAGGCGACCATGTTGCATAAAACAGCATAACCCATGTGGTGTTAGGCTCATCTTTTAAAACTTTCTGAAATTTTTTAGCGAATATTAACTAAAAAAAACAATGTGGTTTATTAGTTACTAAGCGTCTTGATTTACAACAATTGTTATAAAATCACCTTTTAATTGGCATTTGATGACATCATATTCAGCAGAAAATTTTAAAAACAATAAAAAAAATCTTAGTTTGGGACAGACTTACCAACAGCCTTAACATTTGAATTCAAAATTATTTAAAACAGATCTTGGGATATCCCAATCATTATAAATGTTTCTAAATGACAAATGTTACTTGTTTGATGTTTGTTTAAATGTGTAATATGAAAGAAGCATAGTAAAGTTTATGTAAAACAATGGTCAGGAAACTTGCTGACTGCAGGTAAAAGTATACCACACAGTAATAAAAGGAACACAGCTATCCAACAGGTCAAAAAGCATATATATCTTATTTTGCAATAAAACAAACAAAATTTTCCTATGGGTTAAACTCAATAATATGATGTAGCATATTTAAATTCCTATCAATCAAGTTAAAGCTTATTGACACTTCTAGTTCTTTGTATGCATGCAAATTCATTGTAGTCTGGCTAACATGACAATAATTAAAACTTACTTTTAAAGTCTTGTCATTAAAGTAAGTTATTTCTTCTGGGCCATCAACAAAGTTTTCTGGAAATATCCACAACCTGACTAAATACACAAAATCAACTCAAATTGCGAGTTTAAACAGGCAATAAAATTAAAGAAGCTGGTCATCACTAGACTGAAGTGTAAATTGCTTTTCCTACTAAACAGTTAATAACCCAAAGGATTGTTTAATCAATGTTAATTTTAGATTTATGCAGGTCAATTTTAGAATGAGAGTAGTTTGCAAAACAATAATATAAACTGATTTGATTGACAACAAGTATATAAATTCTACAAATCTGTTGTTTAATATGGTAAAACTAAATACCCGCCACAAGAATTTATCTATTATGGTTACAATCAGTGTTGGAATTCATTTTGGGATTTTGAGCATCATTGTAAGAAAAATTATGATTGTATACAATAAAACAGTGGTTCTCAAAGTATGAGTCGCAACCCATGTTTGGGTAGGGCAAAAAAATGCGTCGCTCTAAGGTGCTTCAATAGATAGTATAGTTTCGTTTCTTTTTATGCAAGCTATAGTTTCGTTTCCTTTGATGCGAGCTATAGGTTCATTTCTTTTAATGCAAGCTATAGGTTTCTTTTAAAGCGAGGTATAGTTTCGTTTCTAATGATGCGAGCTATAGGTTTGTTTCTTTTGATGCAAGGTATAGGATTGTTCCTTTAAACTAGGTCAGGGATGGCGAACCACTGACCACAGATTTTTAATGACCCACTTGTCTCTCTAGTATAGAAATACCGAAATGTTACCAATCATTTTCAGAAAAGAATAAATGTAAAAAAAACAATTTTTTGTTAGATAGCACTATTTAGTTTAAATCAGGGCTTCCCAATCTGTTGGTTGTGCAAAATTGTTTTAGGTGTGACGAGTAGGCCTACATTAACTGCACTTCAACAAATGCATGCAGAAAAGCAGAATTAAATATATGACTCACTTAAGTGTATTTTGTAAGAAAAAAATCTTGTTTGTGACCCGCGCAATGAAAAGGTTCGCCATCCCAGAACTAGGTCATTAAAAGTTGCAGGTAGTATTATTAAAAGTTAAAATCAATCCTTTGTTTGTAATAATAAATCATTGTTTCATAGAACTGTGTAGACTACTGCATCTGGTTGTCTGTGTCTTTTTCTATTTCATGCATGTCAGAAAAATACATTTTTTGATGTTTGAGGCTTGGGTTGTGACATGTTCATAAAACTCTGATTAGGGTCGCGCTCAAAAAAGTTTGACAACCACTGCAATACAACATACTTACTTAAGCACAAAATAGTATATACAAAGCATAGACGAATATCAAGCCTGTAAAAAAGTACAGCATTGGCAAGCTTTGCATACATGAGTGTTGTAGTTATCATCTGTTCTAATGAGACAGCAGCTCGATTCTTTAAAACCATAAGGCACATAAAGAACATAAACATCTCAACCTCCCTCTGATAAAAAAAGGAAAAAACTTTTTACCAAATTAGGCAACACACAGCAAAGTATTTTACATATATATCACGGGTGCAAAACTAACTCATGACCCTTTTTCTAAATTTTGTTCTAATTTTTGTAAAAACAAAAATGCCAAATTTAATCATGGCAGGTTGAATATCTACTCGGCACTAATATAATGTACTATTTATGTATGTTCTGCTTTTATTTATTAAACACCAATAATCTTATTTCAAATTTTCCCACTAAATTGAATTGGTCAAGGTAAAACTCCCCAATGAACACAAAGTCTAAAATCCCAGACAAATCCGGGACTATCTAGACTTACAACCACCCTGGTTCTGTATCGACCAATTTTAAATTCCAGCTTATCTGGCCTGGGGAAGGCCGTCATTTAGGAATTTAAAAGCAAATACCGGGGTCATACCATGTCAATTCACCAGGCTATTTAACTGCTAGTTTCAGATTTTTAAAATTAAAAAAAAAAAAAAAAAAAAGTCTTTTTGACAAAAATGATGTATTAATTTACTCAATACTAGCAGGATTTATAATCTTTTTTTAAGGTCACTTTTGTGCTAATTGAAGCATAACTGAAAAGTAAAATCTGACGTCATCTCAATTTCTTAAATTTGTTTTTGATATAACTCACAATAAGGGTCTAATACAGGGGTTCCCAACCTGTGGTACAAAGGTTTTACAGGTGGTACGCGAGTAGCTCCGTTTTTGTTTTTTTTACAAAAAACTGGGTTCACAACTTTTATATTTTTTCAAATGATTGCTCTTGATAGATATCATCTACTGTTTTATAGCTTAATCTACAAATAGCATTGAATAATGCTAGTTGTAAGCTTAAAATAGATGAAAACATGATTCAATCAAAATAGTTGTTCTACAACAGTGGTTCTTAACCGGGGGCGCCAAGCAATTCTTAGTTGGGTGCAAGCTCCACTCCAATATGTAATTTTTATAATGATTTTATCAGCTCCATGTTGTGTTAGTTATTAAATCTGATTGTATGCTGCCCTATGCATAACATCAAAATCACACATGTTTAGAAAAGTAATTGAAGAAAACTGCTTCATAGTTTTTCAATTTGCGAACTTTGAGGCTACTTATGCTTTAATATAGTTTCTCGAATTTTGGAACAATATTTGCTATTTTTGTTACGGCCAATTTGGACTGTGTTTAGTCTGAACAGTATAATATGGTTAAAAAAGAACGAAGTGGTGCACCATGCCACCCTCTCCACAAACTTCGATCAATATTTACAACAAAAGTACAAAAAAATTCTCCGCTTCTGTTGTAAATTTTTCATGCCCTCCAAGACCAATATCCTGGAAACGGCCGTGGCAAAATTATAGGCTATTATGGAGTTGTAACAAACGGTTCTCTTCAAGCAAAAATTTACACTCGCCAGGCGGGCAAGCGGCTATCAATCAGCACTCGCCCGGACGTAACAACACTCGCCAAATTTGTTGGCATGCAGTCTGCAAATTTCCATTCTAGCGCGGTAATTTCTTGGGTTATCGTTAACCTGGCGTATGGTTTCTATACGTAAACATTAGTTTTTATAAAAGTCTGGTCGTTTATTTCCATGCATGGATGAACAAATTAATGACCCATAAAGCAGTTTACGCTTAAAAGAAAGTATTTAGCCGAAATATTTTTTTTACAATCTATAATGAAAATAAATAATACTGACAATTTAATAGCCACGACATGCCTATTTTCCTTTTTTTTTCAAAATGCTTGCGCTCTCTTTTTGTATTTTGGTTTACTGTGCCTAAAGGACGTTTCACCGCAGGTTGCTTCGCGCCACAAACAAAACGCCATATATTGCTCAACACTAAGTTACTGGCTGAATCGCAAATAATGACTAAATAATTGTAAATTTACAGCTAAACCATTCATTCGCAAACTTAACAACCACATTCACCAGAGGTTATGTGTTGCGCGACGCCCTATAGTGGGTTGTTCGATTTTCCAAGGGCGTCTGCAATGGTTTCGATTCGTATCAAAACATAATTGCCATATAAAATATTTTAGAGAGTTATTTTTTAAGCTTTGGCTTGGTTGACCGCTATGAACTTAAGAGATCGCAACAACATACTTACGTAGACTAATTGCTAATTCTCGGGTGTAGTTAAGTAGGCGGATTTTTGAAATACCGTAGTGTTCGGTGGGCTGTTTCGGTCCCTCAAAACATCTTAAAAAACACTACTTACAAATAAAATAAGACATTTGCATTCGAACTCATTGTTGCCAAAAACTACAGCAATTGCTGATAATATTCTTATATAAACAATTCAATAAATATAGAAAAGTAAAATTCTTATCGCTGGGTACATCGCAGGTTCAGTAAACTCTTCAAAAAGGCGTCAACGACCAGGTTAAAGATTTAAAAATTAACAACGTAAAGGTTAAGCATTAAACCTTTGACTATTTACCACTGCAGCAATGAAGTTTTTGATTGTTGGCCGTCTTTATTACGATCATACAACGGGACAAAGAATCTTTATTACGAGCTTCGAACGTGACTTGGATTAACCTTATTATTTGTGTAGTGTTGAATGTATTTGCTCCTTAGTGTATAAGGAAATAACTGGCGCTAAGTAATATTTCGCTTAGTAGTGGTGCTTAACACAAGTTGTCCTTCACCAACTAATTAAATTTTTCGCCGAATCCACTCGCCAGTTAGGCGAGTCGGTGTCAATCAGTACTCGCCAGGAGCGATTTGTACTCGCATTGGCGAGCGGGCGAGTGCTTAAGCCCAAACCTGCATTTGTAACAAATTTTAGACAATTACCTTCTAAGCAATATTATCAATGACCAGCAGGACGTATCAGGGTTGTTCCTAAGCAAAAATTTACACTCGCCAGCCTGGCGAGCGGCTATCTATCAGCACTCGCCAGGACGAAATAACACTCGCCGAAAATATTTGGCGCCGTTTGCAAACTTCCATCCAAGCGTGGTAATTTCTTGGGTTATCCTCTTAACTTGTCTTATGGTTTCTAAGCGTAACTTTAGTTTTTTTCCAATGAAGCAGTTTACGCTTAAAACAATGTTTTTTTAGCGAAATATTTGTTGCAATCTTTAGTTAAAAAATAACGCCATTTTTCTAAAAATGCTCGCGCTTGCGCTGTCGTTTTAAGTATTTTTATTTTCTGTGCTTGAAGGTGTTTCACCGCAGGTTGCTTCGAGCCACAAACAAAATGCCACATTTCACCTAACACCATAGTTACTGGTTGAACAGCAAATACTGACAAAATAGTCAAATTTACATCTAAACATTCATTCGAAAAGTTAACAACCACAAGCACCAGAGGTTCTATGCTGCGACGCCCTATAGTGTGGGTCATTTCAATTTCCCAAGGGTGTCCGCAATGGTTCGGTGTGTATCTTAACATAATTCCCATAAAAAAATATTTTTATCCCATAAAAAATATTATTTTTTTAAGCTTTGTCTTGGTTGACCGCTATTAACTTAAAAGATCGCAACACATGCTTACGTAGACTAATTGTTAATTCTCAGCTGTACTTACACAAGTAGGCGACACAAGATGACGTATTTTTGTTTAAAACGGGACAAAGAGTCTTTATTACGAGCTTCGAACGTGACTTCGATTAACCTTATTATTTGTGTAGTGTTGAATATATTTGCGTCTTGGTGTTTAAGGAAATAACTGGCGCTAAGTAATATTTCGCTTAGTAGTGGTGCTTAACACAAGTTTTCCTACACACACTAATTAAATTCCTCGCCGAAGCCACTCGCCAGTCGGGCGAGTGAGTGTCAATCAGCACTCGCCAGGAGCGATTTGCACTCGCATTGGCAAGAGGGCGAGTGCTTAAGCCCAACCCTGCGTATGTTATCTTTTCACCACTTTCATACAATGTTTAGCAATCAGTGGCACATAGCGGTTAAAATTATGTAAAGATTCAGTATGACGACTCCTACCTGACATGCCAAAACTCTTCCTTACCAATGACGATTTGCAGTACTGATTTGTTGTCAGTTTGCACAGAACAGAAAAATAAACTTGGTAAACCATTCGGACCCCCAACCCCCAGGGATATGGCACTAAGTATATATATTTTATATACCCACAATTATGATGTAAAAATTTATTATACACATTTTTTAATAGGGTTACTAAATTTAAAATATCACCAATAAATTAATGTAAAAGAATCGCTGATATACAATGAGGGCAACTTGGAAAAATACCCATAATTTAAAACATCTACCGAAAAAGCAGGAATAATCCATGTACGTTCAATTGTTACAGGTTGGTTATTTAAGCAAATGTGTGGGTACATAACAGTATCACAATTTTCAATTAACATTACTTGTGGTTAGCTTTTAATAACTATATTTTTAAGGAATACATTATTATAAACTTACCCAATCAAATGAACAAATTTCTTCATTAAACGGTAAATAATAACATACAGGCCAGACTTTTCGGCAGAAAACAAATGCAAGGCTTAAAATAACACTGGAAACAAGTCCAGGAGTCAAGGATTTTTGCCAAGACTTTGAATTTTTTAACAGCAATATTAGCGGAGTTAAAATAGCCATGATGCAAATATGTAACACCTATTTAAACAAAATAGATTGTACAATTTTTTTTTATAACTAAAGAGCGCCAGTGTATAAAAGGGAAACATAAGCAAAATAAGCATGTATATTTCTTTTAAATTTCGCACAACATAGTATACACATTCAATTCCTTTTTTTAATTCTCTGCAACTGCAGGAATGACATAGGGGTACAAGTACCTAGTCAGAAAAGTACTAATGGCACTTCCTAAGGTAAGAATGTGCGAAATCGGAATAAGGCCAGAAGCGCTACAGGACTGTCTTAGTAAAGGCTGACTTTACTAAGACAACTATAGTGCTAGTCATTGATAAACAACGCAAATCAAGGATTATAGTATTATACAGGGACGAGGATTACAAGGCAGCTCACAAAAACAAGCACATTGTGCACCAAATGTGCATATCGCCCAGGTTGAAAAGTAAGGGCTACACGAGGGATTTATAAAATTTCATAACTGCGTAAGTTCAACATATGGCCTTTTGATTTCAAATGCCCCAAATGGCATCCAATATTCACGTTAGAGATCTGAAATTTTCACACATGCCTTATAATAGCTTCAGCAATCCAGCAATCACAGTTTTTGAAAAAAATGTTTAAAAAATATTAATTTTCATTTTTATGAATATTAACATTCAGCCATATTAACATTTAATTTTCAAATGCTAATTTTTTCACGAAATAAATTACAAGGCATACTCTTCAAAATGAGGCATCGCTTGTAGTCCATAAAAATGAATATTAATATTTTTTCGCTAAAAGTGTGATTGCTGGAAGGATGTAACCAATATAAGATTTGTGTAGAAATTTCAACTCTGTATTGTCACAACTTTCGGAGATATTGCCCAAAACCAATCCAGCGCGCCAACTTCGCCCAGGTGGGGTCAGAGGCAGGGCTGCCACTCTTAAGGAGGCAGTAAATGTTTTTTGAGTCCACACCTCGTCATTCATACTGCTAATGAAAAGTGTAATACACCTACTTAGAAACGCGATAACTTTAATGATTAATCTAATTTAGTCCGGGTGCACCTGTCGAGCAAGGCGACCGCAATTTATTTGGTATACCGCTATTTTTTAATTTCTTGCCAAGTTTTTATTACATTGCAAAAAAACTAAAAAGTTAAAAATGTATGTCTAATATTTTTGTTTTCGTTTGTCCGCGACGCACTTGTCAGCCTTCCACGCAGCAACGGTAAAGAAGCGCTGTTCTACAGATTAAAAGAGAGCATCAAAGCGTAAACAAACCGAATGTACAAAGATGATTCGCGCAAAGGGCGACACTTTTTCGCAATTACGTATAGGTAAAATAGTCAAAAAGTAGGAAAAATTGACTCGTGTCTAGTTAGTCGAATAGGCGACGGGCCAGATAAATTACATTTGCGGGCCGAATCTGGTCGTAGGTTGCCGAACCCTGCTCTAATAGCTCTCATTATTGTCCTTGATTGGGTCTGGAGTGGACTCTCTGTCAGAGCCACGGGGTAACACTAATTTACGGAATGATGAATGGTCGGAACGCACACAGTAATATTATTAAATCTAACAACACTTGACCCACCTTCACCCAAACGCTAACCCCCACCCAAGTCAAATATTTTGCGTTGGTTTAATAATTGTTTTAACGTGATAACACTTAAATTAGTGAGCGTTTCGACCATTCCGACCATTCGTTATTCCGTAAATTAGTATTACCCAAGCCACGCAGTTTAACAGGACTTAAAAGCAAAACGTGCACATTGTGCGCTGTGCACGGTTCAGTGCACATTCTACGGTGCACATTGTGCGCAATCGTGCACTTGCGATATGTACGCGAACCAAAACGTGCACATTGTACGCACAATGTGCACTTGAGAAGATCAAGTAATGCATGTTATCTTTCGTTCAATTATTATTTTTATTATTATATATTTTTTAATTGAGTTCCAATTCTATGGATTTAATATTATATGGAGTGGATTTATTATGCATGTGTATATTCCAACAGGTGAGATATGACCACCGTACTATCTAAACTTCACTAAATCGAAATTAAACAAACTGTCGTAGCATTTCCAAGTGCATACTGTCAGGTCGCTTATAGATTTATTGTTCATTCACATAATATAGCTCGCATTCAATAAAATGGAAAAAGGAGTGCATCGTACTGATTTGCAGTAGAAAGGATGCGACTAACATTGCAGTAAAAGGGAATGCGTTGAGGATTAAAACTGGCCAGTTAACAAGCAGGATGCAGGAAAAGGAAATATGGCAGAACGATTTTAGCAGGATTTTAGCACACGCACAACGAACACAGTAAATAACAAATACAGACGCTGGGTCCTCTACATCATTTCCCTCCTCCCTGGAAAACGAAAAAAGTTCCGAGAAGTTCGTTGGGCCGCGCTTCTTATTTAAAATCTTCCCAGGATCCGATCACGAGTCGACCAGCAAACCACAGAACGTCGGACATTCGTGCAATATGGAAACATCACGTGTTAGGAATCGTGGTGTTCAATAGAGCGAAGAGGGTTCATGAATTCCTTGTCTTGGCGGCCAACGGACAACTCCAGGGGTAGTTCTGATTGTGCGACACGATGTAACGTCTGAAATAGTACGTGCAAGGCACAATAAACAAACAATGCAAAACACTTTTAAATAGCCTATAATGCAGAAAATGATCGTCCTCCTTCTATAATGAAACATATAACGGTTACGTGGCGCAGGGATTTTAGACCAGGGAGTCGAACCGTTTGACTTTTCCGGTTTAGGTTCGGTTGGGGTTCAAAGATTTTGACACGTAACCTGTTTTCGTCATGCGAAGTGCAAATATATCTATGTGTTGGCGTTTCGATACACTCAGTTGGTCGCCAGTTAAATACCCGAAGGTTGTGTTGCTTGCCGGCTTCTGGCTGGCTTGCTAAACACCAGCCAACAAACACTGTGTGGATTTGTAATCAGACTCAGACAATACCCATTGAGAAGTTGGTGATTGATTTAGGTAAAAGAACATTTAATTGAGACTCATTAATCAAAAACCTACTCTCTACACTCTGTAAAATAGAAGTTCTGACGCCATGCTGGAGGGAACCGCTTTTGTTTCCAAGTTCGGGTTTGGTTAGTGTCCAGGTACTTTCAAATTATTCGGTTCAGTTCCGGTTCGGCTCCTTAAAATCTTATAAAAACCGGTTCAGGTTCGGTTACGGTTCGGAAAAAATTGACCCAAAACCGGTTCATAAAGTTCTGGTTCGGTTTAACAAATAAAGTTGGAGAGAGAGGATGTTGAACGATTGTGATAGAAAGTTGACAATTACGCACGACGGATTTTGATAAAAACATTCGATTAATTTAATAATCTCATGACCGAAACCGAAAGCAGCAAAGGCTGCATAGATGAAGTCCCAATTCACCGTGTCAAAGGCCTTGAACATATCTAAGGACAGTATCGCGCCAGGTAATATTGTAATAGTCGGCGCAGTCGATGATATCGAATAAAAGACGAATATTAGTGCCTATGTATCGTTTCGGAATAAAACCATTTTGCGCAGACGAGATAATGTCGTTTAGTACACTTCGGATTCGGGTGTTAGCTACTTTTGATGCAATTTTGTAGTCTACATTTAATAGCGTTATTGGTCTAAAATTTTCCGGTTCAAGATGGTCTTTATTAGCTTTTGGAAGTAAAGTTTCTACTGCTTCTGACTGCGAAGGTGACAGTCTACCCGTATTTACAGTATGTCGCCAAGCTGCCATAGAGGCATTTGATATTGTCCCAAAATGTTATATAGAACTCTGCTGGAAAACCGTCTAGCCAGGGGATTTATTTTTACCCATGTTGCAGAGAGCAGTAAAGAATTCTGCTTCTGTTGTTTCCGCTTCTAATATTTTTGATTGTTCTGCCTTAATTTTTCGGAGATCTAGTGTTTTTAATTTTGAAGCGATTGAGGTTTTGTTTATTAAATTTCCGTTTTGTTTATAGAGTTACTTGTAAAATCCGACTAGGCCGTCCAAAATGTTGTTTTGGTCAGTTATCATTTGATTGTCGACCAAAAGTCTGTTAATACCCTTCTTTTCGCAATGTCTTTTTTGTAAGGTTAAAAAGTATTTTGTATTTTTCTCGACCTCCTCGGCCCAGCGAGCCCTACTTCGCGTTACGGCGCTTTTAGTTTGGTGCAGCATAGGATAATCCATGCTTTTCATAAGATTCAGAATTTCGTCTCTTTTCAAATGATTTACTGTCCTCATACTAAGGCAATTCGGCTACTTAAAATTGGCCGCATTTTTATTGACTGCCTGAGCGTAACTTGCTCTGCTTGTCATTTTTCGCTCCGCACTCCACGAGCGGGAATGTCTTATTGTGTTTTCTCGATGGAGCTAAAGTGTTTTAAACAGCAAGACACCCTGGCGGCGACTGCGAACGCGACCACGAACTTCTGACAAAACTGAAAATTAGGATAAAATTATCAAAGCAAATAGCAAAAAATATCTATTATGATCCTACATTCCTGAAAAGTATGTGATTGTGCCAAACAATAGGTTTTAGGCATTATTGAAATAAGATGAGGTGTCAATCAACAACAAATGGAAAGAGATAAACAATCCTATTACGGAATCTGCCCAACGTTTAATACCAATACGAAAATGGAATAGATATTTACTATGGTTATCAAATACATTAGACCTCGCAGACAAGCGTCGAAAACAAAAAGCACCATGCAAACACCCGGCGAATGACAGAACATTGAGGAAGTCATTGACGAGGTAAATTAATAGACAGTTGAGACAAAATTAAAACACTTTCTGCAATTACCATTACAAAAACAAAACTTGTAAACAGCATTCACTGAGACCGAATGTAAGATTTCTTTGCTGTCCTAAAGAAACTATAACGAACAAAAACACAGATTTTAAATCTTGCCAGATGGAATCTCAAAGCGTTAAATGGCTCCGTAATTATAAAAAATGGCCAGGTTAAGGAACGGTGGCGGGGATATTGCGAAAGACTTTATGTTAGAAAGGAAGCTCCAAACTTTTAAACCGACCTAACGCCATATTATCGTGAACCAATGATAGGCTGCATGAGGCAAAACAGCCGTGAGTAAATTAATAAATAATAAAATACCATGTTTTAATGGTATATATGGCAGAGTGAATCGAATCAACTAGACAGCCGGAGTTCAGCACAAATTATACAATGGGTAGTTCATTTTACTTTGTTTTACGATTTGCGATAATAAGAAAATAGTAAAATCAGGTTTGCAAATCTTCACGAAATAAAACGCTCCTAAAAGTGAATTGGATACGCTCCTGCCATGGTGAAAAGCAATTTATATATTTACAGTCTTTTATTTTTAACGGCCGCCGCTGTTAGCTTACTATATGTTAATTAACAATATCTCATCATATAATCTTATTTAACTTTTTCTTAAATATAATTAACAAAATATAAAAAATATCGTTTAAATGATCTTGGTCTTGAATGGTGCAGAAAATATGGCGAAACGAACTAAAATTTAGTTAAGACTAGCGCAGCTGTTACGTTAATTGACTTTAGTTTTGTTGTTTCAAATACTTAGTACTCTAAAACAATGCTATACACACTTAAGTGCTTCTAAAAAGAAAGAGTTTTCTAGCCAATACTCGTAAATGTGCTTATAAAACTTTAGATATGAAATATTTGTCTATTGCTGCATTCAAGCACCGTTCTTGCACCTTCAACAGCTAGATCGCCATAATATTAGGCCTACACTAAAACTTGAGTTTGTGAAGTTTAGAGAACATTCTGAATCATTATCCGATGATATCACCAACGAAAGCATTATCCCTGGTAATAGCTCAGGTGTTCAAAACCTTTTTGTTGTCTAAGTTTTATTTTTCGCTTTTCGGAAACGTACGCGACCCCCCTATATTTCTTCCCAAAATACATTTCACTGAAGGTGATCTAGGGCAATTAAGTGAAAGCAAACGCAAAATATAAACACGATCGGTTTACTACAGCAAAAAAATGGTTTGGGTGATGTATGATTTTGCTCAGATCTAAACTTTAATTTTGCATGATTTTGCTCTGATCTGAACTTTAATTTTGTTTTTTTTACAATTTTTCTTTAATTGTTAGTCATCCTTAAGTAAAAAGTAGCCTTTACAGCGAGCCCCATATAACCCATTGACCAAGATAAGATCCTATACTACGTAAGCAGTTCTACATTTTTGACGTCAATTATTTTACGTTTGTTAATGCCTACATGTAACATTTTAAAGGTTCAAAAATGAAAAGGGCCTAGAAATTGCCGGGCCAACTTCAGTTGATTATAGGCAATAGTTTAGAGGTGTTTGGATAACCTCTTTTCAACTTCTTTTTAGAAATTTAGACCCACAGAACCGAATTATAATGTAATATCCTAAAATGGTATTTATGAGATTTGAACAACGACTTTAAACGTGACCCCGTTTTTTGCCTGTGTCAAGTGTTTTACAAACGAGCTGTTTTTTAATAATAACAAATAAACCTAAAACTAAATTGCAGTTTATTAAGTGTAGCTAACATTATTTTAAAACTTAAATTCAAAATGAGGTTGATGCGAAATTTGCTATCCTTTTGTATTTAAGCGATAAATGAGCAGCATTTTTTGCAATATTTACATCGTGAGTTGGAACTGTGTTTGGCAATATACGGTGGCAAATAATCAACGCTTTTTAAACAGTTTCACCCAAAATAATGTCGCGATTTTCTACTTTTAACAAAAATATGTATCTATACAAAAATATGTTTTACCGCACTGAAGATGGCATAAGCACTTGCCGAAACGTATGCAAATAAAAGAATGAATCTTTTATCTAATATGTATGTTGTTATGATGGCTTTAAACGACCGAGAGGAAAATTAATACACCAATCAATATCTCAACACTGGTTATTTACCTTCCAGTTAAGCAACAGTATTAAACGTTTAAAACAAAGCGCTAGTTTTATAACTTGGATGAAATGAGCATACAGCCTATTAAAGAAGCAACATTACAAGATAATCCAACATAATGGCGATGTTCTATATATGAATTTATATTAAACTGTTTTTTTTCAAGTCTAAGGTCGGCATTGACCGTTTCCGATGTTGGTAGTAAATTGTTCCAAATCATCCCAAGTTCCAATTTCATAAAGGTCATTGGGGTCATCCACCATTGTGCGAACCGTTTCTTGGCAACGTGGATCACGAGCATACACAGCAAGAACAGATAACTGTCACAAAATCAAACGATATTTAAATAGCAATACTAAACGTTTTTATCAGCAGTAAAAAATGGTCGATTCAAGTTACTGTTCTGAAACGCCTGTTTTCCTAACTTCTTTCCGCCTTTTAGTAGTGATAAGAATATTTTAGTTCAGTGATTATTGTCCCGAGTACACGCCGTATAAGCCTCTTATATCCGTTTTGCATCCAACAGGGTGATATGGCAATGTGGATAAGACATACTCAAACCATTATTGTCAAACAAACGTGACCATTAATCTTTTAAACCAAAAAATATGCAATGATCTTAATACTTCCCATTCATATATACTTCTAAGGAGTTTTTTTATCGAAGATCGTCAAAAAGAAAACAAACTTTTACAACATTAACAGTAATAAGCTTGAATTTGGCGGTTTATGAACAAAAACGTGTGTAAGTCCACAAAAACGACGTTGTTTTTTTAATTTCCTAATCAGGAAAAACTAGGGTGAGTGAAAAAAAATATTAAAAAATTAAGTAAAATAAAAATTGATTTAATCTTCTAAAAAATCCGAACCTTGATTCCACGTTTCTTAATGGTTTTGAGACCCTGGTTAAGGTAATAACCAGGAGAAGTTCTACATCCATCAGTTGCAATCAAAATCTCGTGGTCAATGTTATCATCATTCCCTGGAAAGCCTCTCATACCTTTTAAGGGCAGAAAAAACAACAAATAGTTTTAGAATATTATTAGCGTTTTAGTGTTTTAGGTTTAGTAAACGACCTTCTTTGTGCGTTCACAAATAATGAAACATGCCTGCAGAGGGCTGAAATAGCCACGAGTTTGCTTCTTGTAGAGCTTGTCCAATATTGGAACGGTGTCCACCATGATAAATGGTCTTGCTAATGGCCTTTACAATTTCCTCAGGAGTGCGACTATCGTCGAAACCAAACTGGCGACGAGACCACAACGAGAAAGACACCAATGCAATCTGCGATTCTTGTTCACCAATACCCCCTTGTATGTTCTTTGCAATCATCTGTTAAAATATAGAAACCCGTTATATAATAAAACACTACACTAGGACAACAAAAACACTTCTTAAATAAAAATATAGATATAAACATATCTTAACTAACACATAAAACAAATTTTGAAATTACGTTGTTTTGCATACATATATGTACATTATATTAAGGAAAGTGTTTTCATCCATTTTTACCCAGTTTTCGCCACAAGGGTTGGATTCCAAAAAACGGAATCAGAAATAGAATAGTATACAAAGTGTGGCCCACGATATTACGTTTGTTCGTTTGTGTATCTAAGCAAAAAATCTATCTCTTTGCAAAGCACAAAAAATAAACATTTCTTTTCTCACGGATAAATTAGGCGAATCGATATGCTCGAAAAGTAAAACATAGAAACATAGTTGGGGCATCTTCTTGTGTCCCATCTTTGTAATGTACCATATTGATATGACAAAACATTTGCTGACTTAAAATATATATATGACAAACCATTTTCCGAACAAAAAGTAAATAATACAAGTCGAAGTAGCCATTGAAAAAGCTGTATTAGTAGTTCAAAACTCCCAAATCGAAAATTATGATTTGTTGAGACAGCATAAAAGCAGACTTAACAGCTAGCGAACAGCAAAATCCCTTTAGGAAAAGTTAAACATCACCTATAGCAGTGAGAGCACCCTCTAAGGATGTAATGACAACAGATATCTTGGAAATGACTTATCCAGGTGAAGTCATTTGCATTTTTTGTAAATAACCTAATCCAAATCAAATGTAATTTTAGGTAAAAAAAAAATATATGTAAACCTTACCATCAAATCTTACCTCAAAAGTAGCTTTAATCTTCTCATAGTTTATCCACCCGATACTGCCTGATTCATCGCCAAGCAACAAGATGTCTCTCAATCTTGGATTAGTTCCGTATCCCAAAAAGTTTCGAACAAATCGACACAAAACATCGTCGGTTGGGGCGGCTTGTGTGGGCAAACTAGTTTCTACGACCGTTGGTACCAATGTTGAAGCGGTCGACGGGGCAACACAATCTGGTCATATAACACGTTTTTATAAATTTATCCACTCAACGTTTGAGATAACACATACTTGGTAGGTTAAATACCTTTGGTTTCGGTACGCAAGGGAGGGCAGTTTCTGCCGGTTCCCAATTGATCTATCAACACAACTTGGGTCCTTGTGGAGATGTCATTTTCGCAGTCGGTCCAGGCGGTCCAGTCAATGAGGCAATCGGCACAATCTTGTTGCAAATATATTTTTATTAGGTTTAACGCGATATCAAAAACTCCATAAATTAATGAAAATGTGCGTTAGACAGTTTTCACCAAAAACTGAGTTTGTATTATTTGGCCGCAAGTGTTGCGCACATGTTAACTCCGCGGATGGAAGGAAAACAAACATATACCTCGCATGTTTAGATCGTCATTGTAATGTAGTGGATTTCACACGTTTATATTTGATGCACCACTTCTATTACCTCGGAATAATGGCGGAACTATATATTTTTTAAGATATTAGTAATCTAAAAATTAGGAATCTGAAAACTGTACTCATATAGCTATTTCATGTTTACAAGCTAACCGACCTTATCACAAGTTGCAATTGAAGTAATTATTCCATGGCATATAGTATTGAATTTGTGGACAAATACATAGGCAGTTAAATTCATAATAGGTTATGAATAGATTCTAACCTAACCAATAGAAATACAAATAAAATAAAAAATAGATACGATAAATACGCGATGATATCATAATTAAAACCTTGTTTTTCGGTGCTCGGACTTGGGCATGCTTTCCCTGCTCCAACAGCAGCTTGTGCAACTTTTTGCGTTTTTGTCATTTCTGAGTTGATACACGGACCAAAGTCTCCCCATTTCAAAATGCAATCAATACAAGCTGTAACAGAAGTATTTCGAAGGTAGATAAAATCTAGTTATCATGCAGAAATTAGGTACAATGAACAAATAGTACCTTCACTTTCGCTCTGCAGAGTTGAACATTGCAAACCGGCACCACGAGGTTGTGTTATGACAAGTTGTGACCGAGATCTTTCGTTGTTAGAGCACTCACTCCACTCCCCCCAGTCAACAACACAATGTACACACTCTACACAACAACCCGTATTTGAACTGTTATTAAACTCCCGTGGACAGCTAACCTTGCGAAACCTTAGGCCTGTGGTCCGCAAACGTTTTTGTCGCTGCCCAAAGTACTCTTTTCAGAGATATTAAACGCCCACTACGTAAAAAAGTTTAAGTTGGCAAAAAATATAGTTGACAGGTATTCAAGACCACATTTGGTAAGTGGGTCTAACTTTAATCCACGTTAAAACAATATAAAAATTCTAAGCCACATGTACTTTTAAAACAAAGTACAATGAATGTACGGCTATCACATGGCCCGCAGCTACATGATAACACTAAAAAAATACAGTAAAGAAAAGTGACTCGCGGCCCACTTAGATAAAACGTGCCGATACTATTTTTGTAGAGCAGGGTACGATCAAGTCCCAAAAAAAGACTAAACATTTGTTTAAAGCAGTGTTTCTTTCCGTGGACCCCTTTTTACCCGCTATTCAAAACTCGACTTGTACCTAACAAAATTATCATCTGCAAATATACCTTTAAGTCCTTTATATATGCCAACACAACAGAGAGTACACATTTTTTTTTAATTGTAAAATTTGTTTCGCTATATTCGTACTATATTATTATTAATAAACTTAACTGAATGACATTTCACATAAAAACAAAATAAGGTACTCTGTACCAGTAAATAGCAGAGGGCACACATAGCGCATTGTGACGTAATAATAACTAACTGTCCACTTCAATCAAATGTAGTTTATAGCTAGCTTCCGATAAATACTTAGTAGTGTTTAGATTTTCTAGTGGGCTCTGTTCACAACTTGCTGCAATACAAATTTTACCCCCATCTAAAGTGTGTCTGATTAGGTTTAAATTTGTGTTTCTATTTATAATCCAGTTCTATACCTTGATGTCTTTAACATTAAATCTGCTTCCTGTGAAAGCACCAGCAAAAATATTTTCAGGGTAGATTTAGATTTTTTTGCCCATATTGGTTAACTGATTTATGAAGTATTTGGCAAAATAAAATAGCCAGCTACTCGATATAATGGATAATTTTGGATTAAAACTTCGAAATTCCCCCGGTTGAGAACCACTGGTTTAAAGCTTTTAAAGAAAGCGGCCAATGTTTAAACAGGGGATTTTATCAATGCTTTTTGCAACTTGTCCAACTCAAATTGCTGTATACAGAGATATTTTTTTAAGTTAATTAAACGTACTGGTTAACCTTCTTGTTTTGACTTAAACTAGGCTTTAACCTTGAGTTTCAGCACCGACAGGAGGACAAAATTTGCCAGCGCCGACTTTTTCCGTTGAAATGTATTGGAACCTCACTCTTGTGCCATCCAAACAGTCACTCCAGTCTGCCCATGCTAATTCGCAATCGATGCACTCTGGATTTACAAAGAATTTATTGGTAGACGATAGAATCTTCAATTTAGAGTTAGTTTTTTTGCAATAATGCTAAAAAAATAAAAACATAACTATATAGTATACTTACCTTCAGTTTCAACCTGCGGATCAGGGCAACTTTTTCCAGCCCCAACAGTCTCATTAACAATTTCTTGATATCTTTCTCGCTGGCCATCAGCACATTCACTCCAGGGTCCCCACTCCATTAAACAATTCACACAGTCTGTAAGAAATGAAAATCATTCTTTTTTTCATTTCACGCATATTTGACACCAGAAGAAAACAAGCTATATCACATTTAAAATTGACATATACTGCACAGTTCTATGATAAAGTAACCTTCAGTTTCTTGGTCAAGAAGAGGACACGGAAGCCCAGCACCTGAGGCAGGCACGGTAACGACTTGTGATCTGTCTCGCTGACCGAGAGAGCAGGGTCCCCACTCGCCCCAAGAAACCTCACAGTTGGCGCAATCTTTTTCAGAAAGTATTTTGTGAAACAAGCAAAAATATTTTGTTCAATTTCTAATTTAACAACTCAACAATGGCCAATAATGTTTCTCGGTTAAAAAAAGTGTTAGCTGATGTGGTCTATTGAATATGACTTTTTTTAAATGGATTAATTGAATACGTTTCAGTAAAATTGAATTATTTACGAGAGGTAATTATTATTACATAAAACACCAAGTTACTATTTGCTTGGATTTCGATATTTCTTAAGCGAAATCAGAAATGGTACGCGTTCACCGATTTGGTAATTGTTATGAAAATAAATTGATTGCTACTCTAGACTAGGACATTTTTCGGTTAACGGAGTTAGGTCCTTTCAGAATGACTTGTTAACAACACTCATATCTATACATACAAGTAATATATCTATGTTGAAATAGCGTAATGTACATACTCTCAGTTTCGATTTCTGGCCTCGCGCAAGATTTTCCAAGACCTATCTTTTTGACTAATACAAATTGTGTCCTTGATCTCGAACCATTTGAGCAGCTTTCCCATCCGCTCCATTCCAATTCACAATCAAAACAATCTATTAAATATAGAAGGCAGCCAAAAATAGTTAATAACTAACCGCGTAAAGATTGTAACGTACAAATCTATTGTCGGCCTAAAAGCATCATAAAAAAATACTAAAAGCAACATAAATTCATCAATCTTAAGACAACTAACGGTTAGATCAGGGGTGCACAACCTGCGGCCGTTGACAGTAGGGGAGATGTGGGACCAGCGGTTCAATTTTGAAGTTTTTTCATCTGCAGGGTTTATTTGCGTCGTAAAATGGGATTTAGAAGTCTTAACATGAACTTTAATCTATCCTACAACATACCACAGCATTTAACTTAAAATGTCAGCACAGAAAAGTTGTTTATTTTGCATGCCAAAAATGCTACTCAAGTGAACCATTGGTCCCCCACCCATGAAGACTATTGGTTCAAGGGTTGGGGACCACTGATTTTAAAACATCTTGTTGAAGAAGAAGAACTCAAACACTGTCAATTATAATTACAATTTTCATCTGCAATATTTGCTAATTTATATTTATTACTATATACATGGTCTTGTAGTTTAATTCATAGTTCCGTATTATGTCGCTTTAGAAGCAATTGTGACGTCATCACTATCGTTTGTGTGTCTGTTAATACGTTTAAGGCTACCACCAACTTTAAAGTTTAGGGATGCTGTAGAAAATTTGCTTATTTGGGTGATTTATTTATTCGGTAAGCGAACAATACTGCTGATTCACTGATCCAATGGTCCCCACCGGGTTGTGAACCACTGGTCCCCGTGACAGCCATTTGCACTTGGCATGGCCTGAGTTGAAACTTATACTAGCTTTTCAGGTGTAATATTTGCCATCAACTAACCAAAATACAAGAGAATTGTTCCTATTAAACCACATTCATTAAGCGCTTTGCTCTAGTACAAGATACAATTTCTATTAGATGTGAAAATTTTACTTTCTTGCCTCAAAAATCGTTTTATTGTCTCAAATCTACACAGATTATCGTCTTGTTCGAAAACTCGTAGACAAAGATGGCGTTGAATCTCGATACCACATCCAAAATTTTAAATATCTATTTTAAATAGAAAGGGGAAAAAAGCTCCCGAGTCACTTGTCCCTATGATCCACTGGTCCCAGATCTCCCCTAACTTATGCGGCCTTGCACATGTTTGAAACACCATTGTTGGCGGCGGCCATACGTTAACATAAACTTTTGGTTCACTTGCGGAAATTAGGCTTCTTAAATTGGTCTAGTAAACAGATCATTGTGGTGTAGGCCAGGGGGCTGGGCAGACATATGCCTACAGTTGCCAGTCTTCCGGTTGGCTAAGATCAGTGTGGAGTAGAAATGCAAAAATTGTTACGGCACAATACATGACACCGTGGCTTACCACATTATAAAGAGCTTAATTATAGTCGAGCCCTGGTAGCTAACATACGAATATCATATCTGTCTTAACTAGGTCTCCCAATAAAACTGGTAGAAAACAGCTTGTAATTAGTTTAAAAACCAACAGATCTGTTGAGCCAATTGGAAAGGGGCAGTTTTATATACCGATTTACGACAAATAGGCTAAAAAAGGTAAGAAACGACATAACGAATTCGATTGCATAAGACCCCGATCACAAGTCGGAAATAAGTTTCCTGTATTTGCAAAATTCTTGCCAGAGGTCCAAATGATTGACAAACGTTAATACTTGTATTCGAATCCAAATTGGATTCATATCCAATTCTGCCGTTTATTTCGGTTAATTGGAACGCTATAATTTAATGTTTTAACGTCGATGGTTGCTCCTAATTCTACATACGCGAGTGGCAAATTAGATAAAGGCCTGGCGCCGCCGCGGCGGCACATTTTTAGTGCTTGTTTTAAATATAGCAACGTAGTGCGTCGTCAGCGATTTTTTGGAAGAACAGTTCCCTCGCGTTTAGCGATAACCTTCGACGCATAATTAAGTGTCAATCAAGCGTTATAGGGCGAGCGACAAACGTGTATAAGCCAGGTGCAGAGTTCGCAATTTCCTTAGCTGCGTTAAGTTGAAAAAGTAAAATTCTCTGTAAAACGTACTGGACTGCTTGACTGCTGGCGTTGGAAAAATGCGCTACAGAGTTAGAGTTTAAACTTAAGGTTAACTTTAGGCCAATATTCAGCAGTACATATTTGACTTAATAGATCCCGTTAGAAAAAAGTAGAACTGACACATAACAATGTTTTACGAAACTGCCGATGTGCCGAAGAGTTCATTGCATAGAGTTGCATGGACTCACTATATTGGCAAAATATTAAGTTCTTCCAACAATCTGGACACGCATTAAAGTTTACAGAACTTCTTCGAATGACAGTTGTTAGGAATGTTAAACATTTGGGAGATTATTATGTTAATTACAATATACACATGTTAGAAAATATTAAGATTAATCTCTCCCCCAAACAAAATCGAGGTTGAAAAATAAGTTAATAAAAATATACTGGGATTCGATATTCTTCATTCGTTATTCTAGAATCGAAACCTAAAGTTTAGAATCCCGTGGGATTCTACTCTGAACATCCATAATTCCGATATAGATATTTTAAACAGAAAGTATTTCAGGATATGATTACAAATGAATAATACCATGGGCGGATCCAGGGCCACGAGGCGATGCCACCCAACTACATGTTATATTAATTTTAAGCACCTAAATGTAAACAATTTTAGCGCTTCAAAAAAATCTTTTTCGATTTCGCAAGATGCGTCGGCTTACTACAAATGCAATCCCAGCCAAAATATCTAGTTAACGCAATGTTTGCTGTTTGTGCAAGCCTATAACGTCTTTCCAATGCGGCCAATGTGCCATTGAGTAACATCGATCCAAATTATAAAACAAGTTAAACACAAAGTATGCCTTTTTTGAGTCGTGCGAACTTTAACTTGATTTCTTTGCAGCCATTTAGCTGTGCATTCAATAGTGGTAATCGTTTTTATGTGCCTAATGCGGCCACTTCCGTTCTAAGAAACCTCTTGCCATCTATCAACTTTATAGTTGCAGCTGCAAACCAGGTCGTTCAAAAATACGCTACTTAGGCTAACAAAAATTGGACGTTAGAAATGATGTAATGGACACTGATACCATCCTAGTATAGGCAGGGCTACCATATTTTCAGCACCCATAAAGAGGACGTTTTTTTGCTGGTAAGTAAAACGAAAGTAGAATTGTTACTTTTGAGTTTAAAGACGTTTTATGCTGATTTTGGGGATGTTAGGTTGTTTCGGGACTTTCCGATTAATTTTTGATAGGAAATTGGTATTGATTGCTGACTCGAGCGCAAATATTGGTCTATTTGTTGCAAGCGCGATAGTTTTGCTGTTGGCGGCTAAAAAAAAGTTATAAATGACGATTTAAAATGCTGCGTTTTAAAGTGAATAATCGCACACATTGCTTTATTAATGGGCTATTTTACATGTGTGGTCCGGTTGCAAATTTCCTGGTGCAATGTTTGTTATTTAACAATCAAAAAGGTAGGGCTGGTAGGGCAATTTGTTGGAAAACCTTTTTTGTTAAACCAGCAACTCAGCATATTTCATGGCTACAGTAATTTCACCTAATCCGTCAGAAATTAGTGCATTTCTAAGCAAAAAGGCTAGCGACAATTACTGCAGCAAAAGAATCAAAAAGTCCGACTTCCCAAATCCAAACCCTAACCAAGAACCAAACCCAAATGAAGTGCGTTGATTTAATAATCATATAAACGCTTCAGGTCCCAATACCTCAATTTGTGACGTAACAATCCTATATACCATGGACGAGAAACTATCTTATGCCCACACGAATTTGGGCTTTTTTGCCAGCGTTCAAGTAATTATTAAATTAACGCACATTATTTGGGTTAGGATTCGGGTTAGCGTTTGGGTTCAGGTGGGTCGAGTGTTACTGATTCCATCTCTCATTTTTGTTATCTTTTGTGAATTTTCAGCGTATTTTTTCAATTTATCTACGCCGGGAGTTGACCTAAAGTCCAAATTAGTGCATTGCCAGGACCTCAAGGTCTAAAAGTAAGACTTTTCTGCCCTTGGATGCCCTAATTATCGTAGACCTCTTTGCTTAGAAATGCACTAATTGCTAACGGATCGGGTGGTAATTTTTTGGAAATAAATACGTCTCGCCTAGAAGTCTTGTTGAAAGTATAAGCAACTAACTCGAAATGCGAAAAAAAGGACATTTGGGGCATTTTTAGGCGTCCTCGGAGGACCATTCACTTTTCTTGAGAAAAGAGGACAAACCCTCCTAAAAGAGGACATATGGTAGGCCTAATATAGGGTGAATACCGATGCTAACACTTGGTATCGGTTCGATATTATGTGACATTTTTACTGGCGGTTGTGAGAAAAATAGAGAATGCTAATGCGACCGTACATAGCAAAAATGTTGTGCACCCCTGGGTTAGAAGTTCTGTAAAGTAGACTTCTATTGAAGAGAGTTTCTGCGCGAAAAAAGGAGTTACCATATCAATAAATTAAAAAAATGATATATCAGTGAAAAAAGCTAAGTTTGGTACTGCCAAGGACGAATAGCGAATTTAAGTAAATTAGGGATATGCACTGCTTCGTAGCCTATATTTTGCACAAATATACTAGTCTTTTACCAAAGGCTGTATTATTTTAGATAGGTAAAACGAGGAAAAATGTTAAAACAAAACAGTAAAAATAAATATCAAAAAAACAAACAAAGTTTTGTTGTAAATCGGGTTATGTTTAGTTTCTATGGACATTGGACAGTAATTAAAGTAAGGTGTAGTTACTAGGAAAGATATGTGGTTTAATCCTATGCATAAGGTGCACCTTCAGTTTCCGTCTGCAGATCTGGGCAAGCTGCTCCGACGCCAACAGGTTCACTGACGATCACTTGGCTTCTAACTGCTTCAAAGTTTTTACATTCTTGCCATTCACCCCATTCCACAATGCAGTCTCCACAAGCTATACAGTATAAAGATGTATTCAATCATTATCAGTAAATTTTGTTACATTTAAGCACATTATATCAAAGAACGAAAATATCCAGCCTTCACGTGTGACTACAGGTGGGAAGGAGTGGTTTGCCACGGGGCATATTTTTAGTAAGGATCGCTTAGTAAGGACAATCACAAATTAAGTGGTATGGTATAGCGTTAAAAAAATCACTCACTCGTTGGGAGTTTACCCATGAAAAAACGAACAACATATTTATGGTTTCACCATGTATTAATATTTTAGCCTTTTAATCGTAAACTAACAATTATTTCATATTTTGTGGGTTTTGCCCCCTTAGAATGACCCAGACAGGGTTTCGGTCGTTCTGTATATTGTTAGGGTACATTTTGTAGGCGATAATATATCATGTGATTCGTATAAATAGGTTTATTTATCGGGGCTACTTTTTAATAAATTATATTTTTCAATCACTTTTATTGTTTAAGGCAGTGGTCGGCCAAATTGTGAGCCGCGGCCCAAATGTGGGCCGCAGAGGCATTTTAGTGGGCCGCGAGCTGTTTTTTAATAGTTTAGTTTAGTCATGTAATTGTGGGCCGCAAGGAACTTTTTAAAAGTTTAGTTTAATAAGGTCATTATAGGCCGCGTAATCGTCTGAATTTTAAATGTTGGTGTGGCTAAAAGTTGTTAATTGGCACCATTGTTACATCACAGTTGCATTGTTAAGTCTAACAATACTGGTATGCGAGGCAGGCGTAATTATCTTCAATTATTGGTTTTCAAGGCGAGGCTCTTTAGAGATTGAGAAAGGGTAAGGTTGGCCACTGCAGTTTGGCAAAAGTTATTCTAGGAGTCACTGGCTAACCGGTTATCTTGGAGGCGTTAGTATAAACTAAATATTATGTTCCATATTTTGTTTAGGCTAGGGTGGGTGTGTTACATTTAGACGTAGGATCTGCTTTAGAATTAAACGTTTTAGACAACGCCGTATACTATACGGCAGGAGTGTTCAAATGATTTCTGCCATGATCCGCCACAGTTAAACCTGACAACATGATGATCCACCAAATGCGAATAGTATATTGGTCACGCTTTAATTTTATGTGCCCTACAACATGTTGATAACTTTGCAAAAGTCAAAACTGAAGTGTGCTACATCAGCAAGATTGTTTCAGTGACAAAAATGATTAGTTGGTTTAACTCAGGGGTCGGCAACCTTTTTCTAGTCGCGGGCAACACCAAACTCAGAACTAAGAATTGTGTTATTAAAATGTTAGAACAACTTTTAATCAGGCGGACCTTGGATCTTTTTTTCACTTTAAAGCGTGTTTAATTACATTTGATGAGGCAGTAAAGTGTTGGCGCAAAGCGCGAAAAAAGGCGTTTGTTTGGTTTAAAATTCGAGCTCAACGTCGTCATCCATACTACTAATGAAAAGTGTAATAAAACTACTTCGAAGAAACGCGATAAGTTTAATAGTTAATCTTGTTTAGGTTTTGTTAACCTTTCTAAGTCAGGGCGCACGTGGAGAGTGAATCGAGCGCGATTTTAATTAGGTATACCAGCATTTCTTTTGAATTTCTTGTAAGTTTTTATTAAACTGCCGAAAATAAAAAATGTTAAAAAATATATGACCAATATTTTTTAATACGTTTTCCGTTAACGGCAACGAAGCGCCGATCTAGTTCAAAAGACAGCATCAAAACGTAAAAACAAAACGTTGAAAAGATCCGGAACCGGATCGCGATCCGCCATTTCAACATGACCGCTATACGGCGTATAGTGCAGGCAGCAGGATTTAGATTACTTCTGAAGACGAATCATGTCTGTTTCGAAAAAGAGAAAAGTAAATAGAAAAGGGAATAAAGAATGGGAAAAGAAATACTTTTTCATTGAAAGAAAAAGTAATGATCCTCAATGTGTTATTTGCAGGGTCGTGCAGTCAGGGGAGGCAGGTGAGTCAGTGCCTCACCTGTCAACATCTGGCAAAGCAAAATATATATCAAGCAAAAGTTATATCAGTTATATCTCTACCGCAAATTTTACGTTTCTATAGCTAAAGTGTGCTTTATTTTTTCTTCTATTTCTGTTGTGTCATTCATATCAAGCGTTCACGCGGTCAAAATCGTTGAAATACGCTAAGTGAGGCAGCGCCAAGCCGTGGCTCAGTTCAGATCACAGAAGTGCTATGCACTGCATTATGCGAGCCTTTTTCTTTCGCTAATTCTCTCGGAAAATATGATGAACGATTTAGCTAGGATTTGAGGCATGCCTCAATTGTGACGTTCCGGCTATGAAACCTTTTTCTGACCAGCTTGAATGCCCGGTTGCCCGCATAGTACGTGTACTTCTTGTAGTGTAAAGCTCTAAAGTTGAAGTAATAAATAAAGGCAGACCTGTTGCAAATTTTAAACTTTTGCATCAGACGACTGGACAAAAGAATAACACTGAACTTTCAAAGAGATTGGTTAAAAAGGAGGATATGTGTAGCTGTCATAGGCGTAGCCAGGGGGGGCATGGTCACCCAAAAATTTATAAATATTGTACTCTTAATAATAATTTGTTTTGTAGCTTTTATGAGCAGTAACCTACCACAACAGTCGATCACAGGCATGCCACACCTTCGATTGTCATGCACTGTTACGTCATAAACGATGTAGTCATATTAATACGTTTGCTATATTAATGTAGTTTTACTACTTTTTAGTCGTTTTGTTTTTGATATCTGAATGGTTTTTGAGTTTATTTATTTTTTTGTTATTACCGGTACGATACCGTTTTTGTGGTTGTTAAAGAAAAACGTGACTCGAAAAAATTTGTGTCTCACCATCTAGGAACCTCACCGCACGTCACTGGTTATTTGTTATCAGACAGCATCAGAACAAAAAGAAGGAAAATTGGAGATCGTGAACTATATTCGTGCACATCTACTTCACCGTCGTCAATTTCGTGTTTTGCTTGATGAATATACAGATATCACTGACAGATATCACCACGTCTAAATTTAACGAATTAAATGTTAATTTGCAAGGTAAGGGCCTTTTGTTACGTGACATGATGCAGAATATTAATTTTATGAAAAGAAAGTTAATTCTCTTCAAACGACAGTTGCAAAACGGAGATCCTACTCATTTTCCAAACTTGTGTGTAACTGACGAAAATGAACAATTTTGTAAAGAAGAAATGAAGGCATTTGCACAAAATATAAATCACGTTTATGAAGAAATGGAGAAAAGGTTTTCTGAATTTACCGACCTAGGTGTCTCTGCGAAATTAATTCGTAATCCGTTTGATAATGATGCTAGACTTGAGGCCAAATGAAGATGAAGTAAGAGCTAAATTTTAACTGGGGATAATATTGCAACTTCAGTAGCCTATGACGAAAGTCTCCAAAGCAAAGCCCAAAAAAGCGATACCAATGGTAATTATAGTTCATCTGTCTTGAAGTTTTGGCAGGAGCTTCATCACGAGCAATTTCCATACTTGAAAAAAGAAGCGAACCGAATTATATCACTGTTCAGCACTACGTATATGTGCGAGCAGCCTTTCTCAGCAATGAAACAAATAAAATCAGCTCGCAGAAACCGCTTGCAGGATACGAGCCTGAAAAACTTACTTGTTGCCACAACAACAAACTTCCTTCCAGATTTTGCTACTAGCGAATGCAAACAGTTTCACTTGTCGCACTGAATGGTTAATAAAATAAGAAAATACTGATACTTTCTTAGCTAGCTCCGCTAAGCCTGACGATTAAAATGCTGTGTGCCAGTAATATCGGTATTTTGTCCATTTAGTGTCAAATTTTACGTATTGATTTGCTTTGGCTTCAACGGAGGAAACTGACATTACGATTTTTGCTCTTTTGTTTTGCTATCGTTGTTTAGTTTTCTTGTAACTCAAAATTCCTGTTAAAAACGCAATTTGTCGTTTTTGGTAGTCTGATAACTGAGAATTGCACTGGTGCCAATAAGATTTTGTAACAAGCTAGTGCGTTGTACAAGCGATTAATCTTTGGCTTTAACATTAATTGGTTTTGTTGTAGTGCTTTAACTTAGTGGGCCGCCAACAGGTTTTGGAAAAGAATATTGGGCCGCGACAAAAAAAGTTTGCCGACCACTGGTTTAAGGCTACACCTGCTCTATTGTTCTTTGGCTTGTTTTTGCATATGGGACGAAAATTTCCACGTTAACCACAGATTAAAAAGGAGTAGTTAGGCAATCGATACACTTTAATTGCTGGTATTTTGATAAAGACTACGCAAAATTATTAATTATACTAATTTGGCTACAATTGTTTTTTGTTATATTGGTATTTTAGACTTTTATCCCCTTAAAAAAATACTCCCTAAATAAATTAGTTTCTGTTTTTCCACCTCATCAATAACTGATCACATCTGATAAAATTTTACTTATTATTTTGGCCGAAAATTTATTTTCGAGACATATCTTGTTTTTGCTGAAATTCTTCTTTGGTTGGGTTTGTTTGGTTTGTTTCAGACCGTTTTTTGTCCAGAGTTTTACAGGTAAACTATAATTTGGAGAGACTTCAAAAGTCCATACAAGATGGAGGCGTATATGTAGATGAGCCTTTAAGGGTTTAGAAGCCTATTTACCCAGGGGCCTTCAGCTGGGGGTAGAAATTAGAAACAAAATAAGACGTCATCGTAAAATTGGTTTTAGCTCTGTACTCCTACCTAGCGGTGGCAATATTTCCTAATAAAAGGATCTGGTTAAAACGACACCGGTTATACAGACTGTCTCGCGTTAATACGCGACAAAGGGGCACTTTTAAAACAGCGAAACAGATTCCGCCAAAGGAGTACATTTTGCCTTGGGACGCCAGACACAAATATGTCAATATTTACAGCCGAAACCTAAACATATTCCCTGCCATCAGCTGATATATGCAATATGAAAACTGACCATTACGTTTTTATAAGCCTTTAGATTTGTGTATTTATATTTTTATCATTAATGCATTAGGCAAACCATAATATAATCAATTCTTTGAAACGTATAACATCACTCTAAAAAACACGTACTACGGTATGTTATGGATTCTTCACTAAAAGCTAACATTGTTTAACGTTGTAGCCCTAGTATGATTTAGCTCGTTTTAATGGAATCGTTGCGCAATTCTATAAGATTTACAAAAGTCAACTTTGTATCTCATGCGGCCCTTTGTAACAAACTTGCCCATTTCGGTTTAAACGTTTAAAAAACGATTTTCAATTGAAAAATCATTTTTTTCAAATTTAATGTCACAATAATAAGTCAATTGCAGTCTTAGGATTTTAGGAAAATCATTTTTAAAACGAAAACACAATTTATCAGCGTCTTTCATCCATTATGTCACGGTTGGGCGCACAAACGTTTGACGTATTTTTCGCAGCTGCAGTTTGGGGGTGTTTCTACTGTTCTGTTGTGAAATGATTTTTGGTTGGCTGCATTATCTTGAAACTGATGCCTGGCCGCCCTAAACAGACACCGCGTAACGCAATATAATTGCTGTTAATTGTCGCGTACAAACTGCAGTGATGTGGTTCTAGTGACCTCCAATGCACCTCATTGGAACAAAAATACGTAATGAATAGCGAAACATAATAATCAAACCGAATTAGGTTACGCTTAATCAGAACCGGAACCTTTTACGCGCTTGCGATTACCCAACAACGTTTATTTATTGCTTCACTAGCATAAAAATATTATTATTCGCAAGGATTAGGAAGAATTACAATTTTGAATTTTAACTGGAAAAATTATTACACGAAAACTGCAAAACTTTTCGCTTGCAATGGTAGAATATAATGGGCAATTATAAAACGAAATCAGACTTTGAATATAACGCCACAAATTTTTTGTGATCTTGGAAATTTCGTTTCCTGTTTAAAAGAACTAAACGAGTTTGCCGCAATCTATTAAGTGGAACATGCACTAAATGTTTTATAAATTTACAGAGCAAAATATTTTCACTTTTAGCCAAAACACACACTTCAAAGAAACATTACAATCTCCATTACCAGGATTATCATTTAAAACGCAAAGGCTGGCATAAGTTATGTTAAAAGCCTAATATTGGACAAGATCCATTATAAGTGTGGTACATATTTTTCACAGTTTTAAGAAGAAAATGTAATTTTTGAAAAATCGCAAAATATTTTGACTATATTGTTAAAAGCAGTCATCTATTTATACAACGAAGATGATACACACACAAGTAAACAAAGCAAAATCTGTTGGGGAATACTATTTACTAGGGTTGCCATCTTTTTTACGTAATCTCTGTTAAACAACATGATGGTTTAAGGGGCATAAAAAGGCCGGAAACGTCATAACGTTTTCAAATTTTTAAGAAACTTGCTGTTGTCACGCGAAAGAGACCGCAAACAAGCAGCTTAAGTTAAGTGTTTTTGCGCAAAGCGCGAAAATGTTTTTTTAATTGTTTTTATGTTCATTTTCTTATTTAAAAACGGATTTTGTTAATTGTGCCTCAAATAGTTTTGAGGGTTTATAATCTGTTACTCATATAGTTAACCTTTAAAACTTGACATATTCGGCTGTCATCTTTAAAATTTATGTTTATTATGTAAATTTGGTTTATAGGTTTAAAATTATGAGCGGGTCCTATTTTTTCGTTATAAAATAGTGTGACGTTAAAGTTATTTGAAGCTCTCTACGCCTACCTAGCGACAGTAATATACCTCCCTTTATTAAGTGGTCGCCACTATGCTAGTTATTTAAGTCAAACCGCTAGTAAACCATAAAAATGATACTACGAATCCCTTTGTGGTTTTGGCCCAAGGGTTGGGGTAGCATTTTTTTAAAGGGCGTTTAAAAAAAATTTAAATATTATTTTGTTAATGAAATATTTACTCCCGGGTGGAGAATGTTCGTTTATCTTTGGTTTCGGGAGAATCAAACATATGTTTTTAATGGATTACAATTTTTTTAATAATAGGGGGGAAATGAGTTTTTTTTTTGGTTTGGGGGGAGGGTGTTAAATCAATAGGCATTTTTGTTTTGTGAAATATTTGCATCTACGTCAGAAGTGAAGGCAGGAAATTTTCGGCCCATATTTGCTTTTGCTTGCAGAAACAAGACAGGAGAAAGTACAACTTAATGTAAAGCGTAAAACGAATAAACCAAAGTATAATACGTAATACTACAAAAACTAACCTGGTAGAGAACTATATTTATAATGACCCAAATATTAAAGCACCCATGAAAATAAGGCCCTGAAAAATACCCCATGACAAAATATACAACAACCGCAACCCTTTCAAGTTTAATTTAATTTTAACATATAATCTTCCAACACTAAAGCATTTTCCTCTAATTCATTGAAAAGTTTTTCAACTCGTAGCTCCATAATTTATAAAAACAATTGCACATTTTTTATCCTGCGAATTGACAACCTGATTGGAGAGCATGAAGTAAACGAACGAGGAAAATTTCAATTTAGCCAATGCGTTGCACGGAAGACAAACACAAAATTGACATCAAAAAAGTATTTAAGAAAACTCTCTGGGTATTCAATATTACCATGTAATAAAGCGTGATGTCATATATTGAATAGTGATGTTTTTGAAACTTTCTAATGTTAAACTCGATGAACTACCTCACTCGAAATTACTATCATGGTGTGACGCTTTGTACAAGTATAAATATATAGCCAAAATGGTTTTTGAAGTGTTACGTTTCAAGAGACCCTTAATGGACAAACGCTCTTCGGTATTTAATCTTTTTGTTTTCTACAAAGGAATTAAACCCGGCCTACAAAGAATTACCAACATTGTATTCCTGAAAAAATCATGAAGCCATTGGTAATTATGTAAGAATTAAATTCGGCTAAAATAATACAATCCCTCTATATTACTAGAGGTTTAAGACAAGATATCAGTACCGAATCCTGTTTTGAAAGATATTGTTGCCACGAGGTAGCGATAGAGACATAAATATATTTTTGCGTTTTAATATGACTATAAATTACGGCACATTGCTAATTCAGCCGGTGAGTTGAAAACTACCGAAATCAATCGGCCTTTGTTGTGCAATCAAGTACAGACCAGGTAATCCTGCTTGAGGTAAGGTTTTAACTCACGATCTAGGCAAAACCTGAACAGTTGCTGTAATGTCTGATTTAAGCACGCCTGTGGCCGAACTGGTGAGTTTTAACCTCACCATAGGCTATCTCTGCCTAGTCTTGTTTTGCTTGAAGCAAAATCCTTATTGAATCAAAGGTATTCAGGAATATCCCTTGCCAAAATCACGAGGTAAACAAAACAGCTAACTATCAAAACTCAAGTTCTTACATTCATTTTGACTCTGTAACTTCGGACAAGCTTTACCGGCACCGATCCTCACAGCTGTGACTTCTTGGGTTCTTGATCGTACTTCGTTAACACATTCACTCCATATTCCCCATTCGACGTGGCAATCCTGGCAAGCTAAAATTTAAAATGTTCACAAACAATTTAAAATGACTATAATGCGATTAATTCAGTTTTTAGTTTTGAGATTTAAAAAAAGACGAAACTCTAAGATTTAATGAACTCTAAGATTTGACTTATGGTAATTAATTAATTTGGGTGTTTAAGTGTTGATAAACACGTAACAAGGCACTTACGTTCAATTTGAGTTGCTACTTCAGGACATTCGGCTCCTGTTCCTATCTTTGCAATAAGCATATGCTGTGTTCTGGATCTAGACCCATTGGTGCAACTGCTCCAACCACCCCAGGATAGTTGACAGTCGACACAAGCTTCTTCCTCTGAGCTCAATTCGGGACAAACCTGTCCGGCCCCTACCACGTCTTGGACCACTACTTGGGAACGCGATCGTTTGTCATTCGAGCACTCGCTCCAAGGTCCCCAGCCCACGGTACAATCGACGCAAGCTAAGCGAAATTTTTTTATAAATTAAAAAAGAATAATCTTCCTGCTATTTTATACAGTTCATTTAAATTTTTTTATTTTTGCCATAATATCAAATATGTAGCTTGATAATAAATTGCAAAGCCAAAAAGGTCGATTAGATCGATATTATCTTGGTTAAGACGTTTCGATACGAGCTTGAATCATCTTCAGTTAATGTGACTGAGAAGCCATTCAAGCAACACTTATAAGAGATAGGACGCAATTGTTATCAGTCTGAGTTTCGAAAGTAGGAGCATAATTTAGCACCCTTCAGTCGACGTTTAGTTCGGGGCTGCAGTTATGCGGCGCTTCTTACATTGGCCAAACCCGACGGAACCTGTTAACGAGGTCAAAGAACATAGGGTCGATGAAAAATCAGAGGTTTGCAGGCATTTTTTGTAACATTCCGACCATAAGGTTGATTTTTGCAAACCCGAAGTTCTCGGATGGGCTTCAGACGTTTTTAGATTGCGGCTACTCGAGTCGCTATCTAAGACTGCAGCCCCGAACAGAACGTTGACACCTTATCAACACCGCTGTAATCGAGATGATGTCGATCTACTCAACCTTTTGGTCTTTGCAATTTATTATCAAGCTACATTACAGATCCGTACATAGTGTACCAAAATCAAACATGTAGAAATTGAAAATAATTAATACCTTCAGTTTGGATTTTAGGTTCAGAACACTCTTTTCCTGCTCCAACATTTGCAACAAGTGCATATTGCGTTTTGGACCTTGAACCATCAACACACTCTCCCCAGTCACTCCAGGAAAGTTGACAGTCAATACATTTTTCTTCCTCAGATTGCAATGTAGGACAAGCCTGTCCAGCCCCTACCACATCTTGGACCACTACTTGGGAACGGGTTCGTTTGTCATTGGAGCACTCGCTCCAAGGTCCCCAGCCCACGGTACAATCGACGCAAGCTAAGCGAAATTTTTTGTAAATTAAAAACAATAATCTTCCTGCTATTTTATACAGTTCATTTTTAACTTAAATATTTTTATTTTTGCCATAATATCAAATATGTATAATTTGAAAATAATTACTACCTTCAGTTTGGTTTTGAGGTTCAGAACACTCTTTTCCTGCTCCAACATTTGCAACAAGTACATATTGCGTTTTGGACCTTGAACCATCAACACACTCTCCCCAGTCACTCCAGGAAAGTTGACAGTCAATACATTTTTCTTCCTCAGATTGCAATGTAGGACAAGCCTGTCCAGCCCCTACCACATCTTGGACCACTACTTGGGAACGGGTTCGTTTGTCATTGGAGCACTCGCTCCATGGACCCCAACCCACCGTGCAGTCGATGCATACTAAGAAAAAATCGTAAATGTTGGGTACAAATGGGTAGCGGTAGGAATACGCTTTTAGGTGGAATGCTTTGACATTCTTTCAGTCTAACTCAGCGCTTCTCAACCGGTGCGCCATGGAAAGGCTGCCAGGTGCGCCGCGAGCAACAGGAAAAAACAATTTAAAATATAAAACGTGTATTTTTACTTTCTTAGTAAGCTTAGCTCACTGAATCCACAGTACTTTAAAACAAAAAACACCATAAGACCTACAAAGCAACAATATCTAAATCAGATAATCTATATTACCATAGTACTAAGACCACCGACATAATAACTCCAAATTCGCAGTAATGACCACGACAGAATAAGATCTAAAATAGTCTAGATAAGACCTGAACATGTCGAATTAAGCCCAAAAGTAATCGAAATAAGACTTAAATAGACAAAATTACGAAAAGACTGTAGGGAAAAGGTATGGGGTGATTGGGGGACACCTGTTTGGCATTGTCCGTTTGCTGTCGACATTTGTGCGCCGCTGTTTTGGCCCCCATTTTTCCCCCTGTTTGGGCTTATGAGCGGGTTGTTGGTGGTGTTAACACTTGGGTTGGGGTTAAAAATATTCGGGGAGTTAGTGATAGTTATGGATGGTGTTTGGGGTTACATAAAAGGTTGTATATGCCTTATTTTGGCCATGTAGGTCTGATTCCGATTTTGTCATTATACGACTACCGGTATTAGGTATTAGCCCTATTTACGCCCTATTACTAACTGTCTTTTATTCCGAAGTTGATGTTTGCTTATTTTGGTTTCAAGGCTGGAGTCTCTTTAAAGATATGCAACTATAAAGCCCATATAATAAAAAATTGCAAGCATTTTAAGAGAAATACAGGTAAACCTAAAAAATTTCGCGCTCGCTTCGCTCGCAAGTGCGGCGCCACTTTTTCAAATATCACTAGGTGCGCCCCCAAGTAAAAAATGTTGAGAAACACTGGTCTAACTGTACAAACACTGCGATCTTTGTTAATAAAGTGTAAAAATTAAGATTTTACGGATCACTTGTGCAAGCTCAATTTATTGCCTAAAAATTTTAAATACATCCATGCTTTTTTTTCAGGCATTCACAAGATTGTCTTTTGCCGTCAGTGAATGTTTGTCACATCACAGATCAAAGGCACAACGCAAAGACAAAGCTTAAAAGTACTACAATTATCCAAATTAGGATACGTTTAACGCACCTTTTTTATTTTAAAATCGTTTTGTCTATTTTAAGAAAACATATTCAGTGCCGTGTTGTACTGTAATCCTTTCTATCCACAGCGGCCGTATGCGGCCCTCCAGTGCAATTCATGCGGACCGCTTTTACTTTGACAAACTAAGCACGAGGTCATACCCCAATGTTTTTAGTTCATGTAACCTAGTTTGAAAAAAGGCGGTGGGCCGACTGATTCACGATGGCGGACCTTGTTTAGGTCATTGGTTGTAAAACACTGCTGTAAAGCATAAGAAATGAAACAATTAGGTAATCATAAATAAAATTAAATAAATACCTTGGGTTTCCTGACCGGGTTCTTGGCATTCGGCTCCTGCTCCTATCGCATTTGTGAGAACGTACTGCAATCTGGATCTAGACCCATCTGTGCAACTGCTCCAATCGCCCCATGATAGTTGACAGTCAATACAAGCTTCTTCCTCTGAGCTCAATTCGGGACAAACCTGTCCAGCCCCTACCACGTCTTGGACCACTACTTGGGAACGCGATCGTTTGTCCTCCGAGCACTCGCTCCAAGGCCCCCAGCCCACGGTACAATCAGTGCAAGCTTAGCCACAAAAATATGTAGTGTTTTTATCGGTTTGATTACAGCAACAAGTCAATTACATTTTATCTTCGAAATACCTTCAGATTGTATGAGAGGCTCTGGGCATTTATTTCCGGCGCCAACAGGTGTTACGCTTATCACTTGAAGTTTCTCTCTTTGGCCGTTGCTGCAATCTCCCCACTCACCCCACGTCATTTCGCAATGTACACAATCTTGAATAAGGGTTTTATATTTTTACGTAAGAGTTATTCCGGCTTACACTTTTCAAGGAACATAATTATGTATATATAACTATTTTTTCGCTTTTTTCGCATTACAGTGTTTACCAAAAAAAATCCGTGGAATAATTCTAAAAGTTTTGATTAAATTAAATGAGCAAAGACATGGTATCGAACGAGTTATAAGTTTTTTTGTGTGCCCAATGCGTAATGTCTTCTTTCAATTTGGAAATAAAATGTTCGCGTTTTAGACGGTTCCTTGGTGTATTTTCTATGTATGAATATCTCCGTAAGTTTGCGACGTCACCTTCGAAAAATATATGCATCCTCAAATAAAAATCTTGGAAGCTATCGTTACACCGGAAATACGCGAATGGTCAAGATGTATCAGCAACATTTTGGGTTTTGTTTAAGACATTTTAACGCTGTAGGAAATACTGACAATATTATAACGCTCTAGTAACACTGACAAGACAACAAGATTGGCTCGAAATGGGAAATAATTTTGAATTTAAATAGATTAAATTGTAAAAGCGCATATTGGGTTGGGCAATTAAATTGTTATTTATTTTGGCTGTAACATTGCTATGGACAAAAAGTACCAAGTCGAAAAATATGCTCTTATGAGCTTTCAGTTGATATAACGTCTAATTTTGGTATAGTAAAAAAGGTCGCTATCTTAGAGTTACCTTATGACACCAAAGGATATGGAATAAAAACTAGAAAAAATAAATAAATAAATAATTAAATGAAATAAAATTTATTGGTCCAGGATTAAAAAAAGCAATGTTTTTTTTCATTTGAAATCTCTGTTTCTATTTAACGATTTGAGAAAGGCAACAATTGACGTATAACCCATACTTTCTGGGTTTATTTGTAATTAAATATTTTAAATTTGTAAAAATTTAAGCAATACAATTTAGGGTCCTATCTATCAATTAAAAAAGGTTTAGTCATTGAAGCCAGAACAAAGTTCACTACCTCAATACAACAATGTTGTGGAAAAAACAAAAATGTGTAGATGGTAACCCAAAAGATCTGAGAATTAATCTTACAGATTGAGAATTAATCCTAAAATAATATTAACCTTCTTCTTCAAAGTCTAACGGAGCACATGGAATTCCACCGTTCGATGCCACCGTAGCAACCACTTCAGATCTTGACCTCAAGCCATCTTTGCACTCCGACCATTCACCCCAAGTAACCTCGCAATTGGAACAAACTGAACATAAGTATCACAGGTAGGCAACATCATAAAAAGAGTTACGATAGTCAAACTTTTGTATTATACAAGTCAAAAGTCGAGCATATGGTTGACTTGAAACCTTTGTTTATTTTTTTGTACCAGCTTAGGCATAACCAGATATAGCTTTGTGTAGCATGGTTAGGCAAAACTTCAGCTTTTTGATTGCATATGGAAGGTTGAAAAAGGTAACAATTTACCATAGGTGCTCCCAATCTCCCATCATATAAAACAGGGGTGTTCAAATGATTTCTGCCATGATCCACCACAGTCAAACCTGACAACATGATGATCCACCAAATGCGAATAGTAAACATATTGGCCACGCTTTAAAATTTATGGCGCTTTATTTATGTAAATGTACCCTACAACATATTGATGACTTTGTAACTCAGAAAACTCTTTGTGGGCCGCACAAAATGTTAACTGAGAATTGTGTTTTTTAAATGTTAGAACAACTTTTAATCAGGCGGAACTCGAACCTTTTTGCACTTAAAAACGTGTTTAATTACATTTAAGAAGGCAGTAAAGTGTTGGCGCAAAGCGCAAAAAAGGCGTTGTTTGGTTTAAAATTCTAGCCCAAACTTCGTCATCCATGTTACTAATGAAGAGTGTAATAACACTACTTTGAAGAAACGCGATAACTTTAATAGTTAATCTTGTTTAGTATTTGTTAGCCTTTCGAAGTGAGGGCGAACGTGGCGAGCGAAGCAAGCGCGATTTTTTTAAGTATACCGATTTATTTTAAATTTCTTGCAAGTTTTTATTACATTGCCGAAAATCCAAAATGTTAAAAAATATATGTCCAATATTTTTTCATGCGATTTCCATTAACGGTAACGGAGTGCTGATCTAATTCAAAGACCGCATCAAAACGTAAACAAGTTGGACGCAGTAAGATCATTCGCGCAAAGCGGGAAAAGTTTTCGCCCTTAGGTAGTTAAAATAGTCAAAAAGTATTTGAAATGGACTCGTATCTAGTCAAAGAAGCGGCGGACTGAATGAATTTCATTGGCTGGGCGCATGCGGCCCGCGGGCCGTAGGTTGCCGACCCCTGTTTTAGACTTTAGGTCTTACAATAGCATCGAATTGGGGCTTTCTGTCGCTTACTGATATCCTCAAACGCTCACAAAGATTAGCATTTGGGGGTCTCGTTCTATGCTTGATTTTTTTTACAAAATTCATTAACACTGACAATTGGTATTCACATGAAAACACTGTAGAAAGTTTAATTTTTTAAGACTACATTAGAAGATCCGCACAAAACCCTGAAAAGATCCGGAACCGGATCGCGATCCGCCATTTGAACATGACCGATATCAAATATATGACAAAGACGTGTGAAATAAATAAAATTACAAAGTAGATGTTAATGTTTGAAACATGATAATAAGAGTCATGCTGTTGATAGCGGCTAACGTTAGAAAAACAAACAGCGCATCTAATGGCAATATTGATATTTAACCTAAAAATTAAGAATTAGCTTTCATGTCCTGAGACTTTAATATTGCGAATCAGGCAAAAATATATTAATTGCAATCCTAAAATGAATTATGTTTCGTTTAAGCAATTTAGCAAATAGTGCTGTAATTAAAACAATAATACCACAACTTTATCATATATCACAGTTTTACTATTAGGGCTGTTTTGCGATTTAAAGATACAAAATAAATATAAACCGTTGTTTAAGGAAATTGAGGTTTACGGATTTATCGATCTGCCAGGTTCATTTATTTTAATAAGAATAGTGCGTAAAATAAAAGCCGTAGTCCCATGTTGTACTTGCCGTGATTTTATCGATTGGGAAATAGTGTAGCTTGCACCCATACGTGAAAAAAACATTGATTTACGTTAAGGTTGGGGTTAACGCTTGGTAGCAGTATTTTAAATTAAATTCCTAAGTTTTGCATAAATTCCATGCATTATTCCGAAATCTATATTAGTTATATCCGTATAAATAGCTTCAGTAAGTGCCTAAGCAGAACTGGGTAAAATAGGGCCACGGGCTGGATCGGCACGCCAAGCAACCTAATCCGACCCGCGGCTCATTTTTTCCAAACACTTTCGTTTTGCATCTTATTAAAAATATATTTCTAATAAGGGCCATCTTAATAAAAATATATTTCTAATAAAGAAGTAATATTATTAAAGGCTAAGTATATAATTACTAGGTTATTTGGTTATGTATAAAAATTTTAATTAATAAAAACAGATTTTGGTTTGCATAGCACTCAAATAGCCCGAAAAATGTTTTTTAATCCTGGATCCACCCATGCTTGATGTGTGAGGCCCACGTACAAGCTGCCAAGAAGATTGTGGCCCATTTTATGAGTTGCCTGACCAAAATGACTCACAATAAAGCGTTCTTTGAAGACCTCAAAAGGTATAGATATGCACCATATACTGAGATTGTTATACTTGTTGTATGTTTAGTATATTTCGTTATTTCCGTATTTTTGTATTGTAATGGGACGATGATAATGTATAGATTGCTATGGGGGTAGAAGGCGCATATAAGAATTTACAAGATGTTGAGCGACAAATTTTCTCACAGACTCCAGTTTGAAAACCACTGTAGTATTACCTTGGGACTGAACAGGAAGAACAGAAGGGCATGGGGTTTCATTTCCAACTGCTTCGGCTACAATGTACGACGGTCTGATTTTAGCCGTGCCATCGCATTCCGACCAAGTTCCGAATTCCAGTTCACAAGGAAGAGAAACTGTATGCAAATGTTGAGTTGCAATTAAACAAGCAAACATTGTAGTAAACAATTGAGTCAAAGCAAAAAATAAGTTGTAAAGTTGTTTTCTTACTTAGTTCACACAGCGGCTTTGGGTTGGACCATTGTCCAGTGTTTTCACATATCGAGGTGGGCTCACCCTCCAACTGGTAACCGTCGTTGCACTCAAAAGTACAGAATGAGCCGTACGTGTTACGATTTGTACAACTGAACTCACCATTCTCAAGAAGGTTAAAGTGAGGCTCGCAGAAAACACCTTGAAATAAATAGATCTCAATTTTACAATGTCGTATTGATTAGTTTGAAAATGAATACCTAATAATAAAATTTAATCATACATCTCGATCACGATTTCCAAAAGGATACAATTTTTTCGGAAAAATTTGTTGCATGGGTCTTTAATCAAGTTTGAAAATTTGTAAACATTTTACTTTCAATTATTTAATCATCCTTTTTTCACCAAGTGACCATAGCGTCCTAGGATCATACGCCACGACATAATGAATTTATCTTAACACTAGAGAAATGCACTTTTGACTTCGCTTCGCGCAAAAGTTTAGCGAAACTATATTTTTGGCTTGTTGATTTGTGCACATTAAAACCAAGGCTCTTCCAACTGATATATTTTAGCCAATTGAACTGAAAGTAGGCAAATTAAAAAAAAAAACATTGCGGTAAACCTCAAATAGGCTTAATGTAGGTTGGCTTACCATATGTCTCGTTTTAGTCGACAGTTTTATTACCTTGTCTCAGTGTACTGGTCAATCAACCAAAATTAACGCGCTTTGCCATTTAGTCAACCAGGATTTCTCTACTCTACTCTGCATGGATATTAATTTTCTGTGATTGATCTGTTTAGCCAACTTGGTTAGTGCTAATACGTGATCCGTGTTTTGTTTTCTTGTGTTGAAGTAGAAATGACTTTTACGTCGTCGCAGCGAGTATATAGTTAGCCCAGTAATATTAAGTGTTTTTTTGGTTATAAGTTTTTGCAAGGTAACTTAGATAAAATTCTCATTTTATCTGTTTGCCAACCTTTTTCGTAAAACTTTTTATGACGAATGTTGCATAGGAAAAACAAATAAATAAAGTCGCTTTTTCTCGCGCTAAGCACTTGACTTCTTAATTCGGCTCAAACAACCTAAATGTATTTAATCCTAATTATAAATGCCCGATCGCGGGTAAGTTTGACTGACAAAAACAGACTTCTGTAAGTTGCATGTTTTTTAAGGGAAGATTATATACCTACACCTAACATCCTGGAAATGCCTAGAAATACAACTTCTTAAAATGATGTAAAGGTAACTTACGAACGCAGCTGGGAGCATCCGCTGACCAATGTCCATCCGTAGTGCAAACAAGTCTATTAGCACCAGTCAAATAACTTCCCTCTTGGCACCAGAAGCGACACTCTGATGCGATGTTATTGGTTGAAGTGCATTGCATTCCGCCGTATTCCGGTGCTTGTAACACTTGGCAGTGATCCGGAATTTCTGCAATTGCTTTAAAACAAGAAAGCATCTTCCAAAATGGCAAAAAGCAAAGCGAGAGAAAATACCTCACATATAACATGATACTACTTTGTACATACGTGGTGGTGTAGGTTCGGTGGGTGCTGGTGGTGTTGGCTCAGATTCTTCTGAAACATTAATTTAAAAAAAAACGATAAGAGGTATTTGTGACGATATATTATTTTTTTACGAAATTTATCCCAGGAAGGCTAAACAAATTAATGTACTAAAGTCCTAAATAAAGTATTGGATGATGTAACCACTGAAGTAGTCACTGGCAGCCAACGCATTTCGTGTGGTATATTAGGCTAAAAGGGGTATTATGCAAAAACATGATTCACGTATATGAACAATGCAAGGTACAGTACGTTTTTAAGTTGGTTAAACAAAATTATAAAAATAACTCAGAATTTCTCAGGCTGTGCGTCGCGACGCCCTGGTGCGTGGTTTCAATTTTACAAAGGCGGTGTGCAATGATTCCATTTCGTAGTTAAACTCAACTGCGGTAAAGATTGCTTGCAAACATATTAGTATTAGTATTATTTCGTAATAAATGTATTCGAAATCAATGTTACAAGCCACAAGAGAGGCTGACTTTTCTATGATAAATATTTTTTTTTCTGTTTTAAAGAAACAAATAATTAAAAATTAGTGAAATTACAATTGCTGGGTGCCTTTAGAGTCCAATAACGTTTTACAAAGGCGTCCAAAATAAAAACGTTGAGAAAATCTGTAGTAGCCCGTTAGAAAAGATAAGTTAGGCCAATGCAGTGAGAATATTATACCACAATAGTAAGTTTCCCATAACGTTTTGGTTTTGTTAGTTTGATTAAAAGCTTACTAGCCAACATACACAGGAAATGTCTGTTATTGGAAAATGTATGGATTTTGTTTTATTTTCCGGATACATTTTGTATACTGAAATTTATATTAGGACAGGAAGAAAATATTATTTAGCTAACGAAAATTGACCTGTTTGAAATTAAAAATAATAAATTCGGGCCACAAACGTAAATACAAATATAATCGGAGAGCAAAGTTAGAGTTTTTTTTGCCTCATGCGACGAATATAACCTAAAATTGCAACTTTAACCAAAAAAAATGTACCTTCGGCGGCGGTCGTTGCGGTGGCATCCTGTAGCAGTTCTAAAACCAAAACAATGATTAGTTTAGAACTCTAATAAATGTTTAAAAACCAAAAAAGGTATAATATATAAGTAGTGAAATTGGCATATAAACAACATAAAACAATTGTATTAATTAGGTACTTACCTGCTCTTGTTATTCTACTATTGACCACATTTAGGCCTACAAGTTTGCTAAGAGCCAGCTGGACTTCTTCATCCGACATGTTGGAGAGATTTAAGGTAACTACTGCTCCTGTTCTTCTACCCGGTTCCGACCGAAACTCTTTGACGACAATATTTTTCTGCACAGTTGACAATAAATTTTAATAAAAATTTAATCTGATGTATTTTTATTTGATTTATTAGATTTATAAATTTATTTTCGCATGGTGAACATGTTAACCTACGATACAGCGTTTCTAAGGTATCGTACTGACTACTATTTGGGCACATCTTTTAATGGTGAACGAAAACATTCAGTAAAAGTCAATAGGTAAAATTTATAAAAATCAGAAAATCATTTTCATATAAATCTATTGTTTAAATGCTAAACGTTTGTGTACAATGCTTTTTTGACAAATTACTGATATATTCAGCTCCGCATAGTATAAAACCAGTGAACTTACAATGTTGCGTTCTGCCATTGCTTGCTTAATTACCAGCTGGAATACGACCTGCAAGCATTTTGAGAAATATGAATAAAATAATAAATAGAAAAATTCAACTACAACATTTTTAATATTATTAAGAAATTACCTCTTGCTCAATTGCGAGTTTCTCGTCTTTGTATAGGCGAGTCTGGTCACTTGATAAGCGTTTTCGAAATCGTTTGTTATAAACAATTAACGCGTCAAAGCTCACCTACAGATAAATGAAATATGTCAACAAAATTTATTCACCCAAGGATTCCGAAGTTTAGTTCTTATTACAACAGAAACCCGTGTTTTGTAAAAATGTCTTCTTTCGCCTTTGTCGTAGGAGGTTAAAGAAAAAAACTGATAGGCCTACATTCTGATCGATAAGGTACTATATTGAAAACTATTCGTCTGTAAATCATTTTACAGCAAAACAAAAATCACACCACCTAAAGCAAACCCGACATCATCTATTTTTAAAACATAAAAATTATTTACCAGAACTTCTTCTGTTGGCAGCGACGGCTCGACCAATGGGATTTCTGAAAAACAGCATGATCATAGTAGTTGTAAACAAAGAATCGTTCTGTCATTGCCACGACAGCTGCCGTTTTTAAATATTAAAAGAAAAACTTAAATATTTAATTTAAAGTTACCTTCAGCATCCGTTACGCGTGTTCTTTTACGCCCGATTCGTTTTGACTTCAGGTCCAACATCGCAGTGTTAAGTTCGTCTTTGGTGATTAAAGTCAAAGGTTGGAAAGTGACATCCACGATGGCCCTTGTACGCCTAGCATGGGGGCCTGCACCGACCTCGAATTTTGAAAGTTCAACCTCGAAATCACCGGGGGCCGCCGCAAGCGTATTTTCAAGATATGTTGACACCTAAAGATTGATTGTTGTTAAATGATCAATAAATAAAAGCAACCTTATAGTATCAAACAATGGTTTATTAAGTCTAACTTTTCTTTGATATGAAAATATTTTTTACATAGGCCTACCATTTTTAGCCCCATTTAGAATGTTAGATGTAGAGAAATGCATGTGTTATTAAAAAGTTATCCTATAAACAATAAGGTGTGCGTTGTTTTAGCTGCAATCCTCTTTCTTGTGCAGATCTTATATTGTCTATATCTCTTTAGCTGCCTGTATACACACTCTTTTGCATTTATTTTTTTTTTTTTTGTTTGCATGCATTCCAACTAAGGGGCTTAGATTCTTATTTTATTTTAAGAATTGTATTTTTGCTCCCAATTAACCAAGTTTGAATGTTTTTTTATAGCAATACTCTTTAAATTGACATTTGGGTTATTTATCATCTAGAGGTAGAAACAAATATGGTCTATGTGCAGTATAGAAATACATTAGGAAAAACAATTGTTTTGGTACCGGCACTATTAAAACAGCATGGAAAATATATATTTTTTTAATTTTCTGACATTAGGTAATTTAATAAAATTTCTTAATTGGAATAATATGGTCAATATTAAATTAAACAATATGATAGTCTAACACTTTAATAAAAAAAGTAATCTAGTACAAATTATTGCATAACTTACAGCATTGGTTATTTCGGTTGACCACTTATTGTAAAAGGACGAAGAAGAATCCAGCAGTGAATCGCGAAACCTCATTTGAAGTGTAATAGCATACTGTCCTAAAAGATACAAGTACGAAATGCATAATACATCAAAATTAAACTAAGTTACCAGAGCCGTTTGAGTTTCAAAGAGTTATGAATATTTTGTTTTAGACTTCTTACATTTCGATTTGATTTAGTGAAAACTACTCTAGTTTAGTATAGTAAGCTCCTACTGCCACGCTTTATACATTTTTGTAGTAAACCTTGTAAGGCCTGTATATAGTCCAATAATCGAACAAATTGCAGCAAAAGGTTGTTTGTTGATTCAACGCAGAAAAGGAGGCAAGAAATCAGATTAAGGCCCGAAAAATGCTGTCTATAATAACGTTATCCATATTTATTGTTGGCTATACAAAGTTTAAAATGCCTGCAGATGGTCTCATAAGTGCAACTTAAGGCGTCATTAGAAGTCATCAATAAATTGCTTTAAATGACGTAACATTTGCAGTTTAGCAGGTACTTAGGAGTGGCCACACATTAAAACTAAATTCACAAGAAAAAAACATTCCTTTAGAGTATTGAAATTGTAATACAAGTTCTGACGTTAGTCGCAGGTTTTAATTACGTTTATTAAATTAAAAAACATATTCAGTTCCCAGTTATTTTATATTTATCCTGCGTACAATCACAAAGTAATTTAGTAAATATGGTATTACATCTTTCGTAACCAGCTTTAAATTCCACTGGATGTCTTTAACGGTGGTGAAATGCCAAGCTCCAAAGACTTATTGAGATATACAAAGTTACGTAACTGCCGGTATTTTGTTTTTTACCAACAAAATAAGCGTTTTCCTGTAAAATATCGGTATTTCCGTTAACTACAAATAAAAACGCCCAGTTGGTTATTCGAGTCTGACAGAAACCGAAACCTCTATATAAAGGCTATACTGATTAACCCAGGACTTTTGACTCTACACATGGCTGCACCGAAACCATGTAAAACCTCGCACGAAACAAAAAATGCATACATGCCGTTAATCTTGTTTTAAAAAGTTGGATTGGTGCTTCTCATGATACGATGGCCACATGGCAAAGATCTTGAAGATTTACTAAAACAAGAGTCGCAAAACCAGGTAAAACCAGGTAACTTATTGTGGAGATAAGATAATATATTAACCAATGTGTATTGTAGCAGATGGTAACTTATTTCTGCATTGTTTTGTTTTTTTCTTATTTACAGTATGCCCTAATATGAGACAAATATCGAGTTTCAGTAAGCATATGTTTAAATTTGTATCACAAAAGGAATATTATGGATGACGTTTCAGGACGTGTTAGATATTACATTTTTCGGAGGACTACTATTGTGGAGTTATTGGCATTCTGTTGCAATTATTATAACCTTTTGTTGCAATTCATTTAAGATTTAGTCTTTTTTACTTATATAATTGTATGCATTTTCGGTCTTTAGCGTGTTATAAACAGGTTTGATGGTTAAAGTCAATCGTTTTTGTTACGAACCACCTCAAGGTATCTTTTGCAATAAGCTCATTCCTTTTGAAGCGCCTGTTTGAGAGCAATTTGAGTTTTAGGACAATATTTTCCGCTTAAAAATGTATTTTTAATTGCGTTGCAACTGGTAATGACTACACCAAAACTAATAAAATTATCGAAAAAATATGACAATTTTGACTTACCCTTAGTTGGTTCCTGAAAAAAGGCAGGATTTTAAATTGCGAAATAGAATGAAAATACTTTGCATACACTTCTTATTCGTAAGGTTAGAAAACAAGACTAAATTTGTACATTGTGTTTATATTGACATTATTAAATAGTCGCCTATTGGAAAAATAAATAATTGAAACATATGATTATTCTATGTTTAGATATTTCAGATGTAAAATTTTAGAATGGAATTTGCTAATCAATCTCACTTTAGGCCCACATATTATGTCAACTTATTCGAAAATACTTACCACTCCAGAACCCTCGCCACTGCCGTAGTAGTCGTCGTAAATTCCACCTAAAAAAAATTAGCAATTGCTTTAATTATTTTTCAGTTACGTGATTTCCTGAATAAAGGACTATAACAGTGGTTCTCAAAAGGAGCCACTTGGCTCACTTCGGGGGGGATTTAAATTTTTGGGAGGAAATTTGTTCCAGGGAGGATTTGGGGAGGAAAAGTGGATGAAAATGGCTCACTTTTTATTATTTGATAATTATAACACATAACTAACTCCTCAAAGTTTAAATGGGAACGTCTACTTACTATACGACTTAAAGTAGCCTTATGTGAATTGTGAAGACAATATGCTGCTTTATTTACTAGCACCAGGTGTCTGTTTTACATCGTTTGTTTGTTTTAGCATGGTTGTAAAAGCATGGTAAAAGTAATAAGTAAAAGTAAAGTAAAAAAAGGGGAACATAAGATTGCCCAGATCCTGTATATATTTTAAATTCTGCAAATGCCAAAGCAAACGCTCGAGAGCGACTTTTTCCAATCATTCATTTAAAAAACATGCGGTTGGATCCACAAGTTTGTGCTAAGTATGCCAAATTAACCGTTGCAGAGCAAACACTTCTTCCAATTCCGACTACATATTCAGTTGAATGTGGTTTTAGCGCCATTACAGATATTTTAACCAAAAAAAGGAACACTATACAGACCCAAACGTATTATTTTGTCGAAAAGTCAAAGTGTTTTATGGATTTAAAAAGTCCGTCGTGTTTTCTGGCGATAGATTTAGCCTGCTTAGGCATTTTTGTATTACAGAATGTCAGTAGGCTATTCCTAAGATCCAAACTGTTCATCTTCGAAAAGACAACATTTATGAAGAGGAAGCGTTTTATAAGAATTATTTAAATGCGTAACTATAGTTAAAAAGAATGGACAATTTGCGATAAAAGTTACTGCTGGTCCAAGTGGGCATTTTGACGACATACTTCCTGCTTTTATGGGTTAATATGGTTTAATTGTGTCGCAGTTCCGATGCTTCTACGACGATTTTTGCAAAAACTACTCTGAAGAAACACAAAAACTTTGTCAAAAGCCATAATTTGACAAATTCTAACTTTATTAAAAATTTTGACTTTATTGTAAATTTTAACTTTATTTTGACCTATAAACTTCTTAAAAACAGTCACCTAGGTGCTGAAAACAACTTTATTCTTTGATTCGTGGACACACGAACTCCTTAAAATTTTTTCACTTTATTGACTTATGCGGGCCCCAGTGATGACATAGTAGTTTCTCATTCATAAAAGTTTATTGCAATGTAATATTGTAGCGAAATTTTCGGTTAAAAAATTTCGAATGGTCAAATATGCTTTAAATATAAAAAATAATAATGGACGTTTTGCGATTAGCATCAAGATACGTAGTTGCTCTGAAGAAAAAGTTAACTTACAAGAAACAACCAGGTAAGTTTTCAACTATAATTAAAATTGGCAACTAAATTTTAATATGTTTCACAAAATAATAAACGGTTGCTTATTCTCTCAAAGCGAACGTTTTGTTATTCTGACGATACCGTTATTCTAATTTCGATCTTATTGCTGAAGTCTACATTTTAGTGGGTTCTGATACTTTAAAATGAGATATTTTCCTCTGATATGGTTTAGTGTTCTTTAACCAGGTATACTGTTCAAAAAATACCGGATCGAAGCTAGGGTATACAACTGACAAAAGGTATACAAACCGTATACAGATTAGGTCAATATTAGTGAATGACACAACGGTGACTGAATACTGTATTTTAGCTATCGTGAACTATGTTGTTTATAAGCTTTTAGGAAGGCATGATCCTTAACACTTTATTCCGAAACCGATATCCGATGTTTTGGACAAAATTATCGCGATCCGATTCACAACCAAATGATGCCATTTGTCGAAACAAACATAAAAGAAGAAATTTAAACTTTTAAAGGTAATTTATCTCCAGGTAATTAAGCCAAAATTGGTTTCGGCTGTAAAAGGTTCAGTTACCTCTACCACTTTTAATCGGGTATCCGCCCCAATCCGATGTAATATTATTGGACATCCCTATTGTGACGTAAATGAAATCGCTCGGATTTAGTGGCCAAATATCAGACCAATATAATCAATTTTAAACAAATAATTTTTTTTTACTAGAAGAAGAAGATCCAGGGAGATGGGGGCACAAAGCCATATCCTCTAATTGTAAAGTTACCTTGCTTTGTTGCGAAATTTTTGTGTGAAAAGCTGTATCGTCATTAACACCCGGATACAACTTATATGTTTAACAAGACAATCGTAATGCACGATGTCTTTTTCGCCTGTAGAAAACGTATGCAATGTTTGTTGTAATGGAACCACACAGATATCGGGTAAATGGCCTAAAAATTGTTTGATCTCCTTAGGATAAATTCTCTATGAAACACAATAATGTGCCGCGTTTCGTAGTGCTGTGACTGTGACATATGCGAAGTTATTATTAAGTAGTTAACCATATACAACTGAGAACAAGGTTGAACAACACTGCTATGGTATCGGCCTATGTTTTTAGAACAATTGGTCGAAGATATACCCGTGGTGAATAGTATTTACATGTTAAATTACAAAAGTAAGACGTCATCGTTATATAGCCTCCCGGGCAATGTTCAAAGAGTCTTGGCGGCAAAAAGTGGCCCGCCTGCCGCCGATTGGACTCCCGTGGTCTACACCAGCGCTTTTCAACCGATAGGCTGGGGCCGACTTTTATTGATATTTTTGACTTTAGGTTGTCGAGAACAGAAGCTAAATCCAGTTAACAGGTAGACTTCATTTTATGAAATTAGGTAAAACTATTTTTTTTTCAAACCTGGAATACCATAAGAATGTTAAAGACGGGTCATAGGTGTTTTGGATAAGGATTGAACTACATTTGATCACTCATTGTTTTGCCATTTGTTGGCCGTACAAATTCATATTAAGTGTACTGGTAGGTAAAACGGGTTGGGGAAAGTTTGGCAAGACGTGAAAAAATTAGAATTAGTGGTCCATACTCTATAGCAGAGCTACTATAACTATTAAGCACAAGTTAAATTATTCTTGCCATTCTGTGATTTTTTTTTTTTGAAACATGTTATTAACACACCAAACACAAGAAGGCAAGCTGCCGGCCCACTGTAATATAAGTTTAAGTATAGCACTGATTTACGAAATCCGTCGAAAAAAGTTATGACTTGCACTAAAGGAACGCCTCGGTCGTGCCACCTATTACAAGTATTTATCAAAATCCGATAGTATAGTATTTGGGAAACGTAGACCAGTACCCTTAAAGGTCATTATTAAAAAAATATGCTAAAACAAGTTATCATTAGACCTGCCATACTTAAAACGAAAATAAATATTTAACAATTACATAAACTAAAACTCTTTAGAACACTCACCCGCTGGCTCTTCTTCATCTGGAAATCCACCAAAGAAATCTGAATCATAATCATCTTGCGCTTTTAAGGCGCCGAACAAAGACAGAAAACAGAGCAGCAATGCTTGCTTCATGCCGACCTGTTGTTAAGTCACACTATTATGTAAATAAAACTGTTCTGTGACAATTCGCTTAAAACTATCACAGAACAAATGGCTGAAAAAAAAGGTGAATTCTATTGCATGAGCATAACAACACCGACTAAAGTTGAAACCGCTATAAGCTTCATGCTTTACGCAGAGCCATCGAACACCAAATGTTTAGTAACAAAGCGTACAGTCTTACCAAATTTAAAAAAGTACAGGCACCTCAAAGATAACAATCCATTGTACTCGAGGAATAAAAGTGTATAGACAGGAAGTGCCAGTCTCGCATAAAATAGTCTTTTACAAGTTAACTGACAAGTACCAGGTACAGCTGTTTTAAGTCTTTCAACGTGCTCATTAGTTGTGGTTGGAACCTCAAGCTTCAGAAATCGTATGTTAGGTTAGCAAACCAGTTAATATCAAATGTTAAAACAGAGGATTCATTTAATCTACAAGTGACCGACAGTCGATAATACGTATAAATTTTTACCACATTTGACGAATATATTTTTCAAAATTAGATTAGGAAAGCGACTTGCCCCTTGGCCATACAGCGCCTTTTTCTCCATTTGGCTTTCGTCAGATACCAACGATCTAACCTAGAAGTCTGCGAAGACTCTAACGAAGGCTATCGAGCAGCTTTCCGCTTACCGAAACAGTTTAAAAGAAACGACCAAAGGTTGTTTACCGTCTCGTTCTGCAATTTTGCAGCATATCACGTTGCCTGGCCGACGTCACCAGTGGTCCCTTGGCACAAAAGAGGTGAGTGCTTTGGGTGACATCTCCACCGCCAACTACTCAAACTGCTAACTAAATCATGCGGAAAAGCGAACTTTTGCTCAGCAATGTCGGCCGAGGAAACCATTGTGCGCACTGGCTCGTGCTGCCTCCCATCTCTGTTGGGATTGACTGATCTGCCGTAATTGCTCAAAAAGCATATATCGAAAACGAGTCATACAATCGGGATGTTGATTTCGCTTTAGGCCATCTCTTTACCTTACAAAGTATAATAATCATAAAAAAAGTATATTTTCCACCACAGTAAGAGAAAAAAGTCTACCAAGGCTCTAATAAAAAGGGTAATTTGACAATGATGCATTTAAAAGGTCTTACGATTGCAGTAGGTCTTTCGTTTAAACAAAATTAGGGTTATTGCAAATAGACCAACGGATTAGGTTTTGTAATTATCTCAGTTGGAACGACTTCTTTTGGCACGGTTTAGTTTAGAATAAGTAATCAATCATCGTTATACTGAATGGCGACACTTAATTATCTTGTTATAAAAATTAAAGTGGTCCAGACAACTCGGAAAAGAATTAAGGAAATGCAAAACAAAAGTTTGACTCGGTGATTTATAATTTTACCTCAAAGGACCTACTTCAAAATCAGCTACTTTCTAGAGCTATTTTCACCCAATTTACTCATGTTTATTTTAACAATTTCAAATTTCGTCCACCCGCCCTTAGAGAAACACAAACGTTCCTCGAAATGCTTCCCAGAAGCAATACCCGTTGTTCGATAACTGTCATTCTAGACAGCAAATTTATTTCATCAATACCGTCGACTCGCTCCATTTAGCAACTAGCTGAGCTCTCTGGTGGCCTTAAGTACAAAGCGCCTTAGACAGTGTTAAAATTGCCCACTTCAACATTTTAGTGGTGATAAGAAAGATGGTGCAATGTTTCAAGTGCAGTTGACTTAAGCTGTTTGCAGCATCTGTGAACCGAAACGAAACTGCAGACTGTACACAATGCAATTTTATTACGATAAATTAAGATAATCTGTGCAGCAAGAATCGGTTAACTATTTTATACTGAAAACACAACATATTTAGTTAAAACCGATACAAAGCTGTTTCACATATACCACGCGCCTTTTTGGCACCATTAAAGTTTTGTGTGTAGGCTATTGTTAATCCTTGGAGTTTCAGTTCAATTTTTGTCTTCTTAAAAAGCACTTGGTGGCGTTCCATTAATTTATTTTTGACCCAGGATAATTAAATACAGCTCATATCTGCCAATTATTTTGTTTGTATTCATAGCCGGTAGCTTGCATTTAAATATTTGCAATCTCTTTGTAGATTTTTGAAGGTCTATCAAATATAGCGTGTTTTTGAATTTGCTGTATGTAGAGATTTACGAAAAGTGGTTATTTTTTTACAACGAATAGACCCCCTTAAAAGTAAAGTAATCTGAATTACAACTGTTTACCGAATTGAGCAAGAACCGCATTGTTCAAATCAGTGGTCGAGTATTTTTTTATTTTGCGACCCAAGATGCTGTAAGTGTGGAGGGCATGGTTGATCAGGTTTGTGTTTGGAAAAGAGATGCAATGGGCCATAACTGCTTTTGCTTAATTGTCTGAAGAAACAAATTGAACAGAGCTAGTTATTCGCTTTCAGGGTTTATGAAATAAATGTAACACAATAGCCAACTGGCGTTAAAATACTTTAATTCAGCAATAGTAAAACGGTTAAATTTTGCTACCGTTATACGCCAAGATTCTTAAAAAAAATCCTCTAGATTTTTATCAATTGATTTGCGCATTTCGTGGACGAGTTTTAAACTATAGGCGATTTTTGTCGGGACGGCGTATCGTAAAAATAGTGTCCTATGTAAAAAAACTGTGACGTAGAGCTATAATGTTCAACTCTGCATATAACCCAATACAAAGTCAACCACCCACTATCTAAAGGAGAATATCGAACTGTTCCACTATAGTCTTTCATTACCGCCAATTTAACCTCATGGCGCGTTTTTATTTATTGACTGCATCGTCATTTAGTTGCAGCAGTTGCGGCTTGTGTATAGTGAACCACTTGCCTGAAACAGTTGATTTCAGTTTTTATTAGCGTACATCTTGATTTATATTGTGTTATGTTTTCAGATGCTGATGTTGCTTTTAGTAGCGAAATATATTTATCATAAAACATCAAAACAAACTGATTTTCGGTTTACTAATTTCTATACTTAATTAAATCTTTATCATTGATGTTCAACCAGAATCGTTTTTTTTTTCACCATTCGGATCCAGGCAATTTCTGTTATATCGAAAGAAAATTTCTTATTTGTTCATGAAAATTGAGAAATGTCAATAAAATATAATTGTTTATCTTGGCTTTTTGTGAAACTCCTCCCTGAACAACTGCTACTTATGTCTAAACCAGCGGTTCTCAACCAGTGGGCCATAAGAACATTTGAGGTGGGCTACAGACCAATTTAAAAAAGCTAGGTTTAGTTTCATTTGTGTCACTATATTTAATTTTACAGGAAAAATGGCTCAAGGAGGAAATAAAAAGGAAATGTTGAGAACCACTGGTCTAAACTATGATAGGTATTTATATAAAATGATTATCGAGGGTATTTCGATTTAATAAGTTGAGACGTGTAACTCATGAAAGAAGTTTTACTAGGTCATAGATTAGTACCGGTATCTTTATAGCAGGAGTTAGCATTAATTTGGTAACGGAGCCACAACAGTTTTTCAGGCTAGGCGATTCTTCGTGGGATTAAAAAAATATATTTTTGGGACATTAGCTCACATTTAAATCACCCTGTCGCTTCTTGATAGGTGCTATTTTTCATTCTCGTTCGTTTTTTTAATTTGTTGTTTAAGCGTCATAAAAAAAGTTACGAAAAATGTCCAACAATGTCGGATCGAAGCCGATGCCATGCAAGTGGTACTATATAACTCGTCCGATACTAGATGCCGATACGATGCAAATTTTTGGTTATGTTTTGAAAAGGGTTTGGGCGCTAGTGTAGAATGCTACCATTTTTCTAGGTACAGTAACGAAACCAGCGGTAAAAATTGTAATGGCAAACTGGGAGAACAAACATAACAATACTTGGCCGACCCGAACCATAACGCTAATCCAAATAATGTGCGTTGATTTATTATTCATATTATTTGGGTTAGGGTATGCGGGTTAGCGTTTGGGTTCAGGTGGGTCAAGTATTATACGGTATTTATTGTTTTTGCAATTTCAATTTAATTTAGGGAGCTGGTTTCTTTACTTACCTGGGTGGTAGGATTCTAAACCAGCGACGGGTTTTGTTACCTACATCAGGCTAAAGTTTTAATTTAAAACCCTGACGACAACGTTAAAATGCTTGGCTTGACATTGACGGTGAGAACATGTTAATGCAATACTTGCAGAGTTATGACTGAAAACTGTGGAAAATCATAACATAGTCATATAAACGATGATTTTGTAGCTTGTCCAGTTGCCTCGGTCTGACCAGAAGAAATAGTTCCAAATGAACACAGTTACCAGTGTCTGTCTCCGGTACGCAACTTCGCAATTGCGCTGCCACATCAGACAAATTGCGCAGTTAAGGTTTTTATCATCCATGATGTTCATGTTTTCTCACGTAGAATTAAATGTCTGTACAGGAAAAAAAAAGCTCAAAGGTAAAAATAAGTTTAGGAGAGTGCTGAACAGCAGTATAGTGTTTGACAATGATTCGGGATCATAAAGCCGATATGATTTTGGGGGACATATATTTTTGACATAACCGCAATTTTTACGTGATTTATTTAAACAGCTTTGGGGTCAATGGCCCTCACAAATTGACAAAATCTTCTTGATAAATACAAATTAGCGAATAGTTCGCGATTCTTGATTGTGTGCTATTGGCATCACATATCCTATCTTGCTAAATTGGACGTTATGTCAATTTAATCCAAATATTCGGATAATTTTTCGCGCGATCGCTTTGGTGCCATATTCTTGAACGTATTTAAACCCGATTGCAGTTACACATACAAGTTTCTTAAGAATATATGTTTCATGGTGTCACTGTCCGGCTTTGTGTTTTCACGACTTGTCCCCATACAAAAACATTGATCAGTCACGGGCTACTGCCAACTCAGCCTTAAAGTATTCTTGCGTAGCCTACTACAAAAAATATTTGCGCAGTAGAAAATTTCTTAGAGGGATCAGTAAAGGTAACCATTTTCACGGAGGTTCGTGCGGGTGAAATAACCTACCAGCATCAAGCGGTACTTCCTTTCACAAGTGGATTAGTAGCTATCCACAGCTCGGCTTGAAGGCCGAAGATATGAAATTAGAAGCCGGCCTGAAGACATCCAAACTAGGCGGGTATTTAGGGTAGTTAAAATTAGCATAAAATATAATTCTGGTGTAAATCGCTCTGTGCCCCTAATAATACCTTTGTGGTAACTTCTCCACGCTACCCAATTGTTAAATATAACATCTGAAGTATGATTGCACATCGCCATAATAACCTAAATCATTTGTTCCGCCATTTCGTGAACTATTTCAGTTAAATTCGTCGCAAGTTAATTTGTTCGCCGTTAACTAGTGAACGTCAGTGCTTGTACTTAAAGGTGTTTAAGTAAACCCTTAAGACAAGTTTATAATAACAAAGTATTACATGCCGCAGATTGTGAGACTTTAAATGTTTTGGACTGTTAATGGCCGAAACTGTCGCTAACTCGGTAAGATATGTTGCCATTTTAGCAAGGCTGGATTACCCGTTAAGCAAAACAAGCAAGCGCTGATGGCACCTATGTTTTCTCATTTTTTTCATAGACTTTTCAATGGTGCTTCTCAGTGTTGAAATAATTCAAGTTGGTATGGCGCAGACCTCTTGAATAGTGGCTTGGTTGAAAAAATTTATTGCTGGTTTTTCTTTCTTAAGTATCATTTTTCTTTTTAAGTATTGACGTGAGGACTAACATTTTAGGTTTAGAAATACGTGTGTCAGTGATATTTTTACTACCAGAAAAACTCTTGACCACCAGGCAGGGGGCAGCTGAAAGCATTTCATGCTGCATTGTACCACGTTTTAAAAGGTGTACAGGTGCGCTTTTACGCAAAAAAGTTAACAAAGCTTGCAGCATTAAATAAGGGTGGTAAACTACTGCGTCATCACAGAACAGCATGCTTATATTTTTTTATGCCCGTATGTCTATCTGCCAAACCAAAAATACGATTTCTAATATTACAAAAAGTTTCGCGGCACATACTTTTAAAGAATTTCCAGAGGCACATTATTCTACCGCGGCACACTGTTTGGGAATCACCGGCCTACGCTAGGGGTTATCAAAAGGTGAACATCGCTGGGAAGTATTATACACCCGTGATTTTGCCTGCTTATCGTTCAGACGGTATACGATCGTCACACAGCCCACATGAAGTTACGAGAGTAACCGACTAGTTTAACATTACGTGCCAAGAACCACTATACTAGATACATTTGTCAACGTCCAAGATGAATCGTCTAAAAATGTTTTACGCTGAAGAGATGACTAAATATATGTTCCCTTCTAATAAATAGTGGGCTTATCACAGTGGTTCTCCACCTTTTTTTCTTTCGTGGCCCACTTAAGTTGCAAAAAAATCGGTGGCCCAATAAATTTTTATGAAAAAAAACTTCAAAGCAGGTTTACAACAAAACACAGCAGAACATGTTTCAGAACAGATTATTTATTTAACCGTGTATTAGTGAGATACTTCCGGCTGAACAATAAATTTACATTCCTTTTTAATTCCCCCCAAGCCAATATTCCTGTAAAATTATATACAATGATCAAAATGAAATTGAATCTAGTTTTTTTAAATTGGTCTGTGGTCCACCTTAATTGTTCTTATGGCCCACTGGTTGAGAACTGCTGGCTTATTATAACATCGGTAAGAAGCCATGTTTGTAATTTCCTTGCGCAGTTTCAGCTTAGGTATTTACTAATTAACTAAGTGCAAGTAAAAAAGGGCGATTTTGAAGTCACGCTTCATACATTTGGCGAAGTCGTACTGCAGATACCACATTACGCAAAAACGTTCCTAAAAAAAACATTTGATAATAAACTTTGTTATTAAGCTTTAAGTGCAGCTTGTCACATAGCCTGCTGTGACACCGCAATTATGTGCGAAATTGAAATCGCGTGAAATTCTTCCGTGGGTGCGTAAACCATTTTAAATTTTGCATTTCTCTAGCGTCAAACAGGCGATTTTAAAGAGCAACTTGCTGCCAATAATCAGCGTTTTCAGGGTATAAAATACACGAAAAGTAAAAGGTTTTCCAGAGCCCCTCAGCACCATTAGTGATCATGTGGACATGGCGTTTAACTTTGTTGTTGTCAAGGCAACAAATTAAAAACAACATTAAATACAGGGTACTAGAAACATCAAATTCAATATAAGCTGGGTCAGGTTTGCTACTATTTTTTCATAGACTAACAAATAGGGTTTAATGCTAAAATATTTCTACAAGATGACAAAAACAATTTACACATCTATTTGGTCTATAATAAAACACTACATAACAAAGCAGTTAAATTTCCAAACATAAATTACACCAATCGTTTCTGGGTTTAAGAAAGAATCATTTTACATAACAAAATTCTCACAACACATGATTTGACAAATAATTAAAAATCATGAGCATACAATTTATTTAATACCTAAATTTGTTTGCTTATACCAGGAGTGTGCTTAAAAAAAGGAAATAGAATAATAAATAAATGCAATTAATGCATAGTGTTGGTCAAATGATATTAGATTAAGTAAACAATGATTCAGTATTAAAATAAGTTAATTTACAGAAAGCAAATTATATTAAACACAATTCAAAAATCCAATAGTTATTTAAAAAAAAAGAAAGTCAAGGCACTGATATGAAGTTCATTGCACAGAAATGCAATCATACAAAAAATTTAAAAAACTTTGGTCAAAATTACTGTCTGAGATGTGACAGATGGAGAAGCGCAAATAAAAATAGTGCTAATAAATTTAACAATTTACAATTACATATACAATTATAAGTACCATACAATTTTAGTTGAGTTGGTAGATAAGTTACACTTTAGCAATTGTTTCAGCATCCATTTTTCTATACAATTCATACAAATTGTCAACATTTTCTCTGAAGTTGACAACAAATTGACTAGCAAGGTGTAATGCTTCATCTTGACTAACGTTTTCTTCTGTAGCTAAAGTTTTTATGAAGGTTGAGCGTGAGGGACAAGCATTAATAGCCAACTTTACAACATTCTTAACCATCCAACCATGAAATGGCTCAAGGGAAGTCGCATAGGCATTCTTGACACAAGGTTTTAGATTCTCTAAATTTTCACCATAGTCATTTTTTAAAAATCTTTCCATAAATTCAAGTATGAACAATAATCCTCTTTTTAACCACATTAGTGCATTAGTGGCAATTCCGTTACCATCTTTGACCTTTAACTCTTTGTCTTTCTCCTGCTTCTCTTTCTCAATGATGTCATACAATGTAGCAAAACAATCTGGTTTTTGCAAGTATCTAGTCTTTATCTTTTTGATATTGCCTTCTACATCTATTTTTACTGGTGCAAACACTGTGGGGCCTAACATATCAAAGAATGAAGGTATCTTTTCACATGCTTCAATGAACTTGAGCGTATCAATCTTCCCATCTTTAGGTACTGGTAGGAACCCAGGATTTAAAAGAGTCATTGTACCAATGTTGCAATACAAAAATTGTTAAATAACATATACCTTTAAAAAAAGTATTTAATAGTGTGTTTTATACATTGGTAAAAACTTCATAGCAATTCAATGAAAAACAGTTAAGTCAAAATTATTAATAGCTCAAATAGGAATGTGGTGGTGGGGTTTGGCAGCACCCTGGAGGGGGTGTGTAGTCATTATATACCGTTTAGTGACAAAACCAAAAAATATTTGCTAACATATATATAAAGCAGTAAAACAATTAAATTACAAATAAATGACATTCTAAACAACTTGTCAAATGATCAGTGACAGACTGAACATCTTCATGTTAAGTGTGGTGTGAACACCTAGTTCTGTAAAGTATGGTAGATCTTGCATGTTCAGGACCTAGAAAAACAGAGTAACCAGATTCATGGGTGTGTATATATTTTTGGGAGTTGCAGGTTCAGTTACTGATTCATATTAATTTACAATGTTACATATAAAACTTTTTTCTCAATAGTGCTGAGCAGGTTTTTTTTAAGGTTTGGTTTGGGTGACCGCTAAGTAAGTTTAAGAGACCGCAAGTGTTTCATTTAAATACCAAAAAGAAGTCCAAAATTTGGGAAACCGTTGGAGAAATTTACACCTTAAAAAAAACACTGGTGCTGAGATTATTTACTGGGTGTAGAAAGGGTAACTCATTAAATAAGGGCATTGAAGATTTAAAGTTATCACCAGGCTGTATCTTGCTGGTGTAGGTCTATGTAACTTAAGTAAGAGCTGTTTATAACTGATATATATATATATATTAGGGTTCCTCTTTTTCCCCGATTTTTTCACTCCCGGGGAAACGGGATTGAAAAATAAAAATTCCCGGGAATCTCGACGTAATTTTTGTGTCCTAATTACGCCATTATGATGTTTAAAATTACTTTATATTAGCTCTAAACATTTAATTAAGCTCATTTATGTTCTGTAGTATTGCTTCTGCAATCTTACAAGACCTTCTCGTATTAAAGGCTGGACTCTTATTTGCTTTTATTTAGAAAACACGCGCATGCAGGGCGCATTTTTATCGGTAAAATAAATTTAATTAGGATTTTTTCGCTGGTAAGCGCAAATAAAGCAACTCAGGCAACGACTTTAATAGGTTTGGTAATATTTTTTTCTTTATATTAGTCAAAAATGACATTTTTTTAAGTTTTGCTTTGTAGCTGAATACCCGGGATTGTAAAAAAAATTTCCCGGGATTCGGGATCGTTATTTCGCGGGAAATCCCGGGAATTTCCCGTCGAAACATTCCCGGAGAGGAACCCTAATATATATACCTTTTTTATATTTCTGTCTTTCAAATTTTCTTTTCAATTTTCTGTCTTTGCAACTTCAATATAATCAACTTGCTAAAATTTTTTCTGTCTTTTTATGTCAAATAGTGTGCTCTGAGCCTCTTGTGTGAGAATAATTGTTGGTACAGTTCAAGTTTGATAAAGATAGCTATTTTATTCGGCATTTGAAACTCTTCAACAACGGTGGTTGCAAACACAAAGAATAAGTAGTTTTTGTAATACAACAACGTGTTTAGGATCCTTACAAATTATCCAATATTAGACAGTAGCTTGGAAATATATTGCATATTGAATGCACAGTGTTAGTGAGACTGAAACACACAAGCTATACACAGTGTGGTAAATTTGTGCCGTGTACCTTATTTTATGCTATTTATGTTATTCATTTTTTATGTTTATTTGTGCCGATGTTGTGTTGCAAGTCATATTTACCTCAAAGTTAATAAAATCCTAGTAATTCCTAACTCACCACAATTTTGTTAACTGATTTTTTAACATTAACCTTGCTCTTTGCCCAATACCATGGAAGATGGAACGACTGATAAGTCCAGCCCGCCTGGAAATCCTAATAACCCAGAGGCCATTAAAGTGTATAAGCATTGGTGGCGATCATTTGATGGTTTAATACGAGCCATTCATAAAACAAAAAATAGCTGTATGAGTGGAACCAGCCAAGGAACAGGTGGTGTTATTACTTTCTCATGAGAAAAATTATATATTCTTTGTGTTGCAGGTAATGTTTATTGAATACACAGTTAATAAATGTCTAGTTATCCCTCTGAGGTCAACACACACAGCAATCTTTAAATTGGTGCAGTTCTGTACAAATAGGTCTTTGTCAAATAGAGCAAGTACCTAAAATCCGGCGCTCAACAACTTGGTAGAATTCTTGACCCACTCAAACGCTAACCCTAAGCAAAATAATAAGGGTTAATTTAATAATTGTTTAAACGCTGGAGAAAAAGCAAACTCGGGTGGCAAAAGATAATTTCTTGTCCAGGGCATATAGGATTGTTACGTCATACATTAATTTATTGGGACCTAAAGCGTTTATGTAATTATTAAATCAACACACAATATTTGAGTTAGGGTGCTGTTTGGGTTCGTGTGGGTTAAGTATTATTAAACTTAATCTTCTTATGCAGATTTGTTAACTCAAATTAGTGCATTGTCAAAGACCTCAAGGTCTAAAAGTCATACTTCACGAACCTTTAGATGCACTAATAACTGATATTTTTCGCAATATAAACCCCCAGAGGTAAGATTCTAAACTAGCGCCGATTCTAGACCAGGGCAGAGAAGTATATTTTAAATGGTTAAATAACATGAAAAAACATCTCTAAAATGCAGCTACATAATAATACCTGAATTTGGCAAATCTACAACTATCCAAGCCCTAGTCAGCAAAAAAAATCGCCAAAATAAAAATACTTACGTGTCATTTAAAAAAAAATCACCACCGTCTTAAGACTGGTTTATAATTTTCAAATTTTGAAGAAAAAATTATTAGTCTAAAAAAAATAATATTCAATAATAATATTAGCCTTAAAATCAAATTAAAGATGTCATCTGACGTAAAAACCATAGAATACTAGTATTCTATGTTGAAACTAGATTTGTTTCAGTAGCGCAGGAATAAACCTTTCCAGCGATGCCTCGCTTGGTATAAATTTGTTGGGGAGTATGGTTAAATCAATACCTGTACGAAGCCTTGGTTTGATTCGGAAAAAACTGATATTAATATTCATAACATATCGCGACAATTTTTTCCTAGTATGCTCATTATAAGTTTTTTAAATTTCATATTTATCTATTAATAGTCACAATATCGCGATTTTTTATCTCCCAAAACCGACCAGAATGGGCACACAATAATTTTCATCCCAGGATGAAAGTAAGAAACCAAAAACATTGCATAGGCATCGATCTCACCTTTTCAGCAATGCCTCGCTTAGTAATAGGGAGTATGGGTTTTATCCGGCAAAAACCGATATTTATATTGGAACATAATGGTTGGAGGTTGTAGTAAGACGTAATAAGAATATCAAAGTCCATACAGAAGTAGGTACCATTTTGAACGTTTCGAATATCTCTTTATTCATTTTCAACATCAATGAAATGTTGAAAATGAATAAAGAGATATTCGAAACGTTCAAAATGATACCTACTACTTCTGTATGGGCTTTGATATTCTGATATTTATATTCATAATAACGCGATAATTTTCGAAGTCCCTACTATGCTCGATATAAATCAAAATCGAACGAAACTTTTACACGTTGATTTTGAAAGGCTTTGTTTGTCAAAGAAAAAAAAATGTAAAAACTATCAAAGTTTTTTAAATTTTATATTAATTTGTTAAAAGCTCAATATCGCGAATTGTCATCCCAAAAATATGTATGTTTGCATTTTTCCCGAATTTGAATGTATACAGTTGAACTTGAGCTAGGTCAATAATGAACACACCGCAAGAAAGAGACAACCCCCCTATATGCATGGTGCGACGCGGAATTTAAACGTACCATATTTTAAAAAAATATTCGTCACTAGGTGGCAGCACAAAAACTCCGGTCGAATCTTGGGTTAGCCTTACTCTATTGCAAAACATAAGTATAAGTGCCAAGTGCGATTAGCACTTGAAAAAAAAACGATCGCCTTACATACAAAATTGTATTGACGTGCACCACAATAATTCGGCTTCTCGCCCGAATTTAAAATTAGGTAGTTGCACTTTGTAGGTCTACCCTATGATGAACACATCGCCAAAAAGAGACAACTCTATTTTTGTCCCAATATGGCTAAAACAAAAGTCCTTCGATCGACAAAGCCACGTAACTGGCCAAACGCATATTCGATTCTAAAAATACCGAATTGTTGACAATATTGCGAATTTCAAAACATGCGTTAACTTTAAACGGATGTTCGTATGAGCCGGCGAGGCCTGACTCAGTGAGAAATGGTGTCTTTGCAAAATCTTGCTAGATCGGCATTTGATGTTTTTTACAGAAAAATTTCCATGACGAAATATTAAAACGGTGATACAGCGATAAAACAAAAAAATCTCTGTGATAAATAACAATTAACGAAGTGGCTGCTATAAATACTCCCATGCTAGATTTTGGACCAGCTTGCATATTTAAAGCTGGTTATTTGTTTTTGTGAAATGTGTGTGGACACGTGGACGCGAAAATTGTTCGATCACATAACGCATTTGCGCAATTGTTTTTAGTCAGATTCATGATTCCTCGAGAAAGTTTTCTCTTTGGTGCCTGAACTGGCAACCGAGGACTTTGATGTCAGCGTTCGCTGAGTTGCTCGAAATTGTTGTGTGCTTGACACACCATTGCATTGCTGTGGATTGAGCTTTTCAGGCAATCTGTGCGGCAGCAGGGGAATTCCCTGTTCGGTGCGTTGCAATTCTGACGTCACCGGAAAGCCGTTGATTTTGTGCGCTGCGTTTGGATCTCTTCGCTTGTCCAACGTTTGTTTGTTTTCTGAAAAATGCAAAATATTTTGCGGAGATGTGTGTTCAAAATGTCGTGGGAGCATTTTTATTGCAGCACTTCAAACTTAGGTTATTAACATTTTGGTTATAGTTTCATATATTTATATTTATACATATAGGCGCTTTAGAATATTTTTAAAGTTTGAGACAATTAATTACTGCAATTTGTAATTACTCACGTAACATCTTTTGCGATTCAATACAAAATTAAATTCTATTGATTTTCAACATTGAGCAACATTTCCTTAAAAATTTGCATTTTTTTAGTTTGCACAATTCGTTCAATGTAAGTTTTAAAATAACGACGCATCACAAAAACATACGCTTTGAAATTGCTGCTTTTTCGCTATTAATTTTAACAAAGGCAGGTAATGGGCTTATCCCTAATTCGTGTTTATAGACTTACACGATTAACAATTAACGAAATGGCTGCTATAGTCCTCTTTTCTCAACAAAAGTTAATGGTCCTCCGAGGACGCTCAAAAATGCCCAAATGTCCTCTTTTTTCGAATTTTGAGTTAGTTGCTTCTACTTTCAACAATACTTTTTGGCGAGACGTTGTATTTATTTCCAAAAAAATTACTGTAGCCATGCTGAATTGCTGGTTTAAAGGTTTTCTAACAAAATGCCCGCCAGCCCTATATCTTCTTGATTATTATTGCAAACATTGCGACAGAAAAATTGCAACCGAACCTCACATGTAATGTTACGTCACCACGTCACCCGCCAAGTTTTGCTTGCTTAAAAATTGCTAATTATCTTACAGCAATAACGCCTATTACGTCACACGGTGTTGTTTACTGCTGCTAATGCTACTGTTAGTATTTTTTATTTGTGAACTACTTGTGTTGCTGGCTGGCAGGTTGGTAATTGTAACTCGTTTATTTAAATAAGACTGTTGAAAATGTTAACGCCGATAATTAAGCGACTGTTCCTATAATAGTTCGGTAAGTTAATTGTTAGATTGTTGACCGTGACGTACTGTCTTATTGGTTACTGATTTCGTTTGCATTTAGAAACCGCATTTGTTGGACGAATTAAAGAACGACGATTGGCTTCTTGTCTCAAAGGCGAGTTTTACTACTTAGGACAGTAAACAGGCTACTACGTATTAGGAACTCGGCGCCTTAACATTGTTTCGAACTTTTGGAAACTTGGAAGACTGCGATTTGGATACCGTTGATGATGGAAAGCCCCGCAGCATCTACGTCAGATCCAAACGCGGAACTTAACATCTCGTGTTGCATGTACAAGTTGCAGCAGAGTTGGTTACATGCTGAAAAACTTATGTCAAATCCCTTGAATGCAGAAAAAAAAAGGTTTATTTAAATCAGGTAGATAAAGAGTTTCAATCAGTTCAACAATCGTACTTTGAACTGGAAAAGCAGTCCCCAGAAATTGCTGTCAACCGAGAATTAAACATTAAGGCAATGCAGCAATTTTCCCAAAGGGTTGATAAATGGTTTCAAAGAGTTCCCATCCGTAGCAACACGTCACGAGATGACGATATTGTAAGTTCTGTGTCAACCACAAGTTCAGTCCGTAATCAGCGAATTGCCGTCCGTGTCTCCGTTGAGAGGGCAAAGATCCTACAACGTCAAGCAGCTGTTCGTATAGCAGAAGCGCAGTTGGAGGCTGAACGAGCTCGTGAAAAGGCGGAACTAGAGCAAAGAGAAGCAAATCGTGCTCTAGAATTAGCCGAGGCTGTTTCTCGTGCGTGGGACGAGGCGTCGATGAGTGAGAATTACGTTTCTAATATACCCTCACATAGCAATATGATGACTTCCGCACCCCATTTGCAGCAAAGAAACATTACCTATAATTATGACGTCCCTATACCTCTTGAGAATCCAGTTTCTACCTTGTCAAACTATGGTGGGCCAGTGACAACCCAGCCAGCTTTGCCAAATGATTTTTCACCCATGTTACAGTTTTCTCCCCACAGTACGATTCAGCAAGCACAACCGTTAGGCCCACAAAGTTATTCCAGAATTGTAACTCAGGTACCACAGCCTGTAACTATTACCCCAGCTCATCGTTCCCAAGCTCAAATCAATTAGTTACCCTTTCTAACACAACCAATGTCCCAAGGGCCACCCAGCCAACCTTATTCGCGTCACCTGTTGCCCATACCGCACCGACTGTTATACCGCCTCCCCAGTTTACACCTTCTGTCTCACAACCGCAATGCCATGACGAATTTCTGCAACAGCGCATAGTTCTACCACAACCCGCAGTAAAAATGTTTAACGGCGACCCGCTTTTATACTGGTTCGTTAGTGCAATTGAATCACATCTCCACCCTTGGACAAACTCCGAAGAATCGCGACTCGTATGCCTTTTACAGTACTGTGAACCTGTAATTGCTAACAAACTCGAGATTTACAACAAGGACAAATTTGGAGGATACACGAGGGCACGCCAGAGGTTGCACTACGACTATGGGCAGCCACATATCATAGCGAATGCATGTGAAAACCATTTAAAACGCTGTCAAACAGTTAAACCCGACAACGCTGAAAGTTTGGCCGAATTTGCCCATTTGTTGGAAATGTGTCGCTGTTCGTTAGAAGAAATCCAATAATTCGCCAGCCTCAACTCATTCGATACAATGAGGCAAATAATATATAAGTTACCACACTCCTTGCAAGTTAAGTGGGTAGAAAACTCAATGAAGGTTCTTGAGGACACAGGGCGCCAAGCTGAATTTTCTGAATTCGTTGAATTTGTTCTTTACCGTTCGCGTGTTGCAAACAGCCTGTATGGACGAGAAGTTGTGTTTCGGAAGTGTAAGAATGAGCCTCGGAAGAACTGTCGCACTGCTGCCTACAATGTGACAGCAACCGAAGAAGTGTCAGCGCAATTACATTGCCCTGCTTGTAAAAACGACCACCTTCCCGCCGACTGCTATCTGTTCAATAACATGTCTGTAAGGGAGCGCCGAAAGTTAATTGGATTAAATAATTTATGCTTTAAATGCCTGACATCCGGTCACAGATGTACCAGTTGTCCATACCCAGCCGTATGTGGAGTGGAAGGTTGCGTTGGAAAATTTCACCACACACTTCTGCATGATCCTTCATGGACCCGAAAACCGAACCGAGAACCCCCGCCCCAATTGAGAACAGAAGAACACGAGCAATCTACTACGATGACGGTGAATCAGTCTTGTGGAGTGTACGTTAAGGTTGTGCCAGTAAAGGTCCGATGCGGCCAAAGGGAGGTATGTACCTATGCATTTTTGGATGATGGGTCAACCTCGACGTTTTGTGAAAGAAAATTAATTAATCAACTCGGAATTCAAGGCAAAAAAATGGGGATGTTCTTAAATACTTTAACCGATCGTGACAAGCAATACGATACGACAGCCGTTTCCCTATCGATAACCTCGCTAACTGGTGGCCAGGAAATAAAGCTGCATCACTGTTTATCTGTGGATGAGATTCCGGTCCAACCAAACAAGATTCCTAATCAAGCAAGTTTAAACAAGCTACCACATCTGCTAGATCTGAACTTTCCACAAGTTGAACATGGGTCAGTGACGCTTTTGATTGGGGCAGATGTCCCGGAAGCATTTCGGTTCGAAAGCGTTCGAACGGAAGTGGAAACGAACCGGACGCTGTAAAGACACCATTCGGATGGACACTGTTTGGTCCTGAACTAAATGAATTTCATTGTGGAAAATTGAGGTGCAATACAAGAGTAGCACGTGTTATGTTCCAAAGAGAAATTGATTGTCTGTGGAAGAGCGATTTCGGTGATGGAACTTCGGTGCTTGACATGCCAACATCCAGAGAAGACAGGATCGCACACCAAATTATGCAAACATCTGTAAAACATGTTGATGGGCACTTTCAAAATCCGTTACCGTGGCGCTTCCAGACACCAAAGCTGCCAAGTAGTCGCGTGATGGCCGAAAGGCGCTTGCACAGCCTAAGAAAACGACTCTCCTCCAATAAAGACATGAGCACGAAATACACCGAAACTATAATGAATTACATTAGTGAAGGGTATGCTGAGCAAATACCAGAAGAGGAACTTGAGACTGAAAACCCTACGTGGTATCTACCACATCATGCCGTTTTTAACCAACATAAACCAGATAAGCTCCGCGTGGTTTTTGACTGCGCCGCAAAAAGCAAAGGAATTTCTTTAAATGACGCAAAAATGCAAGGGCCTGACCTTGCAAACAACCTAGTCGGTGTGTTGACTCGATTCCGGGCGGAACAAATTGCTTTAGTGGCTGACATCGAGTCAATGTTTCATCAAGTGTTCGTGGAGCCCCGCGACCGTGACGCCTTAAGGTTCCTTTGGTGGCCTAATGGTAACTTGGACCTGCAGCCTATTCCGCACCGAATGCGGGTTCATTTGTTTAGCGCGACGTCTTCGCCGAGTTGTGCTGCGTTTGCCCTAAAACAAACCGCCAACGAATTTGGAAGTGACTTTTCTCCCGCCGTGACTAACATTGTGAACCGTAATTTTTACGTCGACGATTGCCTGGTATCTACTTTGTCTGAAGCGACTGCTGTTGCCGTTTCAAGGCAACTTCGTGCTCTCTTGCAAAGAGGCGGATTCCGTTTGACGAAATGGCTTTCCAATAGCCCGCGCGTTTTGAAAGAGATTCCCGAAGGTGATAGAGCCAAGATGGCAACTACTCATCATTTAAATGAAGGGACGCACCAACGAATTCTTTGAGTTTATTGGAACGTTAAGAACGACGAATTTGGGTTCAACGTTGATTTACCGACAAGGCCGATCACGAGAAGAGGAATTCTTTCGACTGTCAGTTCGCTTTACGACCCAGTCGGGTTTCTTGCACCTGTCGTTTTAGAAGCCAAGCTGCTGCTTCAAGGCTTGTGCAAACAGCAGTTGGGATGGGACGAACCTATATCTGAACAAGACGCCAAACAGTGGCACAGATGGGTTGCAAGCTTACCTCTGTTGAATCACGTTTCGATTTCTCGTTGCTTTAAGCCGACTTCTTCTTGTGAACCTCTAAAATACGAATTGCATCATTTCGCCGATGCATCTAAAAAAGCCTATGGAGATGTGTCCTACCTGCGCGCGACCGATAACCGAGGTGTCGTCAGCTGCCACTTTCTGATAGGAAAATCTCGACTGGCACCTTTAAATACAAAAACTATTCCGAGGCTAGAATTGACTGCTGCCGTGCTCACTGTCAAGCTGGACCATTTAATGAGAAAGGAGTTGGACATTCCGATTGTGAGCTCCACCTTCTGGAGCGACTCTACGGCAGGACTACAGACCATCTTCAACGCAAAGAAACGTTTTCCTGTTTTTGTTGCGAACCGACTGAGCGACGCATCGAGCTGGAGGTATGTCCCGACAGAGCTGAATCCTGCCGACGAAGCCTCCCGTTGCTTAACTGCTACACAGCTGGCTACAAGCGGCCAGTGGCTCAATCGTCCCACCTTTCTTCGTCAGCCTGTAGAAAAGTGGCCCCAACAAATAGTTGAATGTCCTGAGATACCAACTGATCTAAAGCCTTTAAACGAAACGGCAGCAAAGTCATTTACGACGGCAGCAATAATGAAGGCTGCTACTGACAAACTGATTGATCATTTCTCATCTTCACATCGGCTACTGAAAGCAGTGTCCTGGTTAACTCGATTCAAAACATATCTGTGACGACACTTAAATCAAGATGCGCCCGCTTCTGTTCGGCGAGGAGGTGGCGACAAATTCAATTCCTATCTGATGGGTTTTGGAGACATGGCGGCGCGAATACCTTCCAGTGATCGCGACGCGCTCCAAGTTGCACGACAAGAAAAGGAATCTAAAAAGGACGACATCGTGCTGCTATACGATGAAAATCATGGACGCTGTCGATGGCCGATTGCAAGGGTAATCGAAGCTATTCCTGACGCCGCTGGCGATGTTCGAAAGGTCCGAGTACGGACGAGCTCCGGGGAACTCCAAAGACCAATCGCGAAATTGTGTCTAATTGTCGAAGCTGACGATAGAAGCGAGACCCAGCCTTGATGAGAAGCTCGCTTTCGCCAGCATCATGCGAAACCGAGACACTAAGTTTCCGACTAAATTGCATGTGACTATGCTGTCAAAATGTGTCTCCCAGTTCCCACATTTGGGGGGAGTGTTACGTCAACCGCCAAGTTTTGCTTGCTTAAAAATTGCTAATTATCTTACAACAGTAACGCCTATTACGTCACACGGTGTTGTTTACTGCTGCTAATGCTACAGTTAGTATTTTATATTTGTGAACTACTTGTGTTGCTGGCTGGTTGGTAATTATAACTCGTTTATTTAAATAAGACCGTTGAAAATGTAAACGCCGATAATTAATCGACTGTTCCTATAGTAGTTCGTTAAGTTAATTGTTAGACTGTTGACCGTGGCGTACTGTCTTATTGGTTCGCGAGCTCTACTTTAATATTTAAATTTTTTGCAGTTTGGTGTGGCACCACTGCTACAGCTGAACAAGCTCTGTTTCTGCCAACTTTAACATTGAAACTGCAACAAATTTTCGCGAATTTTCTACTTTTGTTGACTTTTTTTGCATAAATTATCTTTGAGTGCCATTGGATGTTTTCTGTTTATTAGTAATACACATATCATCGAAGGTATAAGGGCGCTGGTCTAGAATCCTACCACAACGTTGAAATAAATATTAAGCAATGCACAATATGTGGGTTAGGGTGTATGTTAGTGTTTGGGTGTGGATAGGTCAATTAATATTGTTTAACGGTATTACTGGACTCACCCAAACCCAAACGCTTACCGGCTCCCTCACCCAAATAATGTTCGTTGTGGTAGGATTCTAGACGAGCGCCGGTATAAGTATAACGGCCCTATTTAATTACAGTTTTGCTAACTTATAGATAAACCATAAAAGTTATCCCTTTTCAGAACTACTGAAAAAAGGTTAAGAAGCACAATCTAAAGTGACTCACTATTTTTGTAAACTCAGGAGACGAAGTTGCAGCTGCCGAAGCCACCGTGGCATTTCCTACAATGAAGCAGCATTATAGCTATAAATCTAACGACTGCACCTCTTTTACTGGACGGCAAAAATTTCCTCTTTTTGCGTGCTGAAAATATGGTAGCCCTTGTCTAGCGGAACTCTTGACGTAACATATGCTATAAAATATTTGTCACTAGGTAGCAGTACACAAACTGCGGTCCAGTTTTGGGGAAGCCTTACTTTATTGCAAAAACTTCACAACAATTTCGTGTGATATCCGGTCGTAGTTTTTCCATCAAAATTACCCCAAAAATTCGACTCTGTAAAGGAGGGCTGATGGGCTAGGCACTCATACTTAGGTTTTTGCAATAGAGTAAAGGCTACCCCGAGACTTGGCCGGAGTTTCTGTGCAGTCAATTAGTGACAATTTTTTTATAGTATTGGATACTTTAAGAGTTCCGCTAGACGTCGCAGCATGCATATAGGGGTTTTCTTTTCTCTCGCTGTACAGACGAGGGAATTGTCTCTTTATGGCGGTGTGTTTATTGTTAGGGTAAACCTAACAAAAAAAGTGCCACTACATAACTTTAAATTCGGGCAAAATGCAAACATAAAGCCAACGACCATTAACCTGCGATAAACCCCTTTTTACCACCATATTATAAGAGCGGTCTATATTTTTCAAGTTTAAAAATAAATATTTAAAAAATATTAATATCCAATAGTGATATTCGCAATAAACATCAAAATAAAAACGTTGTCACTGGTTGAAACCACTGATACCTGATTTTAATTTCATGTTTATATAACATTAGGCGCAGTATCGCAATTTTTCAGCCAAAAAACATCCGACCAAAAAGTGCACATATAATTTTCATCTCAGGATGTGTGGATGTGAACCACAATAAAAGAAGATTTATCGCGAAGAAACAAACAATAAATCATTACTTACGGGTTTAGTTACGTTAAGTTCAATAACTTAATCTTCGTAAACGTACGCAATCGACTCCACGTGTAAACAGAACATAACCGCTTGTTTTGCCATAAATTGCCATCACTTAAATATGTACCAGATGTCGACAACGCTTTTACCACAAAACAGGAAATTAGACGGTTGACAAAGCGCGTCCAGCAAAATGCTGACAGTTAGAACGACACACGTATTCAGGCGTGATGACGTAACAAACAGCCGTCCTATTCGAACAGTTCAAACAAAATAACCGAGGTTTGGCCCGATAACAATTGCAGGCTGCTACAGATAAAACCAAATCTCACCTTTCCAATGATGCGTTGCTTGTTATAAATTAATTAGGGAGCAAGGTTTTTGTCGGCAAAAACCGATATTGACATTTCATAACCGATCGCGATAATGTTTTAAGGTCTCTTATGCAATGGCAGCGTGTAAAAATGTTCGTATCATTCTGATTTATATTCACAATTTTTTTTTTTTTTTTTAACAAGGTTGCTCAAAATTACGTACTAAATATTACGTCACAAAACGTCAAATGAAATAATAAGTTCATATATATTTTTTACACATTAGGACTTGTGCAGTGCCTTGCAGTGCAACCGTATATCAACCAGTGCATCAACCACAACAAGCTGGCCTACATCAAAATACTTGACAACAATTGCCAAAATTTGTGTCACTGAAATATTTGTGCACTCATCTATAATTATAGAAAAATTATGTGTTATGCAAATGTCATCTTATGGTAACTTTTTGCGAAAAACTATCCTATCTTGTAATAAACTTAAGTTTTTTTTATTGTAATATTCTTTGCAATATCGGTTAGCTATCTGGAAACACCCGTTTTCATAGATCACCAAAGGCAGGGGTCGGCAACCTTTTTTGCACTGCGGACCGGTTTAAAACTGAAACTTAGTCGCGGACCAGCCTACAAAACAACAAATATTCAATAAAAAAAATTTATTAGAACTTTTTTCAATGCGAACTTTAAGCTTGTTTTGCCGCAAAAAGATGCTCCCATCTAGGAATTATTGAACCTAATGAATTATTGACCCCGCCGTTGGCATTAGGCCCGCCAAGCAATTGAACCCAGCCCGCGGCCTAAATAAAACTTTTGGCATTTACGTTTTATCTTAAATTACACTTGTACCATGAAATGACAGTTGTATAGCCTACCATTATTACCTATTCCTACACCAGCTTGTTAAAATAAAGATATATAAAGCATTCTTTTGAAGTCCCAGTTTGTATTATATATAATAATGTATTTCAAATCTCTTTTGCTATAATGTATTTTCAGTTCCCCTTACCATGCAGATCCTGCACGACACTTTTTAAAGTTATTAATACAAAAACTTTCATACGTACATGCCAGATTGGCTATTTGCAATAAAAATACATGCATTTTTGGATTTTGCGTGCCATGTAACTCATATGGTCAGAGCACACTAATTGTTTTGATCCTCAACGAGAACTTGGTACTAATTGTGTTTTTTTTATCATTTTGATCAACCGTGATGTATATTTAAACAAAAGTTAATTGTGTTTTTAATGTAAAAACACAATTAATTGTTTTGGACATTTTTAGGTTAGCTCGTACAGTTAAATCAAAAAAACATTTTTTTGTTTAAATCAAATTTTTTTTTTGACAACCCTGCTACGGACCGGTAATATACATCTCGTGGACCGGCGGTTGCCGACCACTGACCAAAGGGATCTACAATTCTACATAAAAGAATAGTATAATTTGTTCAGTAAAGAACCCTGCAATAGTCAATTCACTTTTAGTTTTTTGTTTAGAGTCTACAGTATTTGTCTTTTTATATAAATTTCATCAGTAACGTGCAATATTAAATAATAAATGACTAGCTAAATCATATTATTTATGGTGATCTAGAGCAAGGTGGTCCAAGGTTGACAGCATCGCGGGTCACAATATTTCTTGCATATTCCTTGCGGGCCGCATTAAAGTGCTGCATGCGTGCCAGGGGCGGATCTATTTTCGTTTGGTCGGGGCATAAAATGTTTAAAGATGACGCCACAAAGCATCGTCAAAAAGTAACGTCGAAAGACATATAGGCCTACGCTCCAGAAACTTGCTGCTCTCGTCCAACTTGTGCGCAAATGAATCGGGTGATAACGACAGTGGGAAAATACTTCGCGCGAAGCGCTAAAAAATGCGTATTTGACATAACTTTAAATTTTGAAGCATGCATTTTATAAGCGCAGAATGAACTAGATCCATTTTGCTGAAATTGCAACTTGGAAAGGATCAGGGCGTCAGTCTTTATTCACAGTAAAAACACGTAAAACACTACTTCCCAGAAGCGCAATATATTTTATTAGCTTCAAAGTTGCAAAAATAGTAATTTATATAGGGTCCTACTTTTATGTAATGTTCATATGAAAAGACGGAGAACAAAAAGCAAATATAACTTTTAAGTAACCATTTAAAAAAAATTCTTATAAGATGTACTGCGACTTTCAAACCGGACTAACATATATCAAAAATTAGGCGTTCTTGACAGCCTCTGGTTTCGAACTTGATGAGCGTTAGTAAACTGGTTTATTTAGTGGTGTACCGGTAACCAGAAAAATGTAAACATAACCCAACAATTCGAAAATTCTTGCTGTTCGTTGGTCACATATTCTTGGTCTCAGATTAAACCCTTAATGGTACGCATTGTAATAATACAACAGTGGTCGCGGCCCACGAAAATTGATGTCACATATGGCCCGCGGGCCTCGGTTTGGACCACCCTGATCTAGAGACTGTTAGGCTTTTTCTTAACTGCGTTTAGTAATGTAGCATAGAGTAGGAGGGTACACGGCACAAATTTACCCCACTATTCGTACTCCTTTATGCTAAATCAGTTTAGAAAACAATTACTAACTTTTGATATAACACTTTTTTATATTCTATTAACAGAGTGCGTAACAACATGACACTTTATTGAGCCTAAAATTGTTGCATTATGTGAAATGAAGGACTCACTAAAACTTAAAGGATATGATAAATCTTAACAATGAAGAAGCTGATGAAACCCTCGTCATTTGATGGCTGATATTTTTTAGCAATCTGACGAAAACTGTCAGATTAAATACTTTTTTGGTTAATTTATATGCAGCACAGTGTTCGCAAATGTGACTTTGAAATTGCCTATTTTGCCCCTCAGTGAATTAACTCAAACCACATAATAATTGTCTGGTTTATTTTTATAAGGTATGCCAGCATACAAAAAGTTAATAAGCAATTTAAATCATTTTAATAGCAGTATGGCTAAGTTGGTAAATGTTGTATGTTTTACATAGTACATACCTCAAAACATATTTGGTTACAGTTTAAAATTAAATAAAAGTATTTTATTTAGTATAATATTGTTTGTGAAATATTTGCATCAATATTAATACATGAATCAATATTTCTATTTTTTTTTTCAGATATTATAACCCTGCTGTGTTGCATCGATCGCCTTCTACTTGTGTCTGCTTATATGCTCTGAATCTACTATCTTTGCCAGAGACCGCCCAAGTCTCTCGCGAAGGCCAGAACACTTTCTCTGGTCTCCCTTGCTTCCCCTCGAATCCTTCTGTGATGAAATAAATAAACAAGCTAAAAGTACACCTAGTAGGCCTATGCCCTAACATCAGTGGTTCCCAGCCTGAGGGTCGCGACTCCCAAAGGGGTCGCTGCGTAGCAGTGATAAACATAATCATAAGAAATAAGCAATATGAACTAAAAGTTTAGCAGTAAAGAAGAAGCAAAAGCAACCGCCAGTCTAACTGTGTTTAGGTGAATTTTGCTGAACTGAACCAGTCGGGTTATGACGTCACCATTACACTTTTCAATTAATGAATCAAGCGTGGCTTCAGTCAAACAGAGTAAGCCCGTTTATACGTACCTTTAACGGGTAGATTAGATCAGTGGTTCCCAACGCATGGGTCGCGACCCAAAGTTGGGTCGCCTGAATATTTTTTTGGGTCACTTGTTTTTTAGGCATAACATATGTTGGGCGAAAAAATTACAATAAAAAATTTAAAAAAATGAAGAGATTACAAAACTGGAAATTTAAATATAAGTCATGAAGCGTTTCATGTCGAGGCACCGGAAAGCTTTATAGCATGTTCGTAGTGCAAGAACATTTAACAGTTTTCCTTTTAATTATTGTTGTTATGGTTATTAATATAATTGTTATTGATAAGTGAACTATATTTCAATTAAATTAAGCTTACGAAAAATGACAAAACGATCATGCAATAAAGTGTTTTTAAAACTTGGTTTCACAGAACTAGACGGAAAATCAAAATGTGTGATATGTCTGAAATTTGCTCGACAGAACCAATAAAAAAGGGCAAATTGCCACGCCGCTTAGAGGAAAATCGTCCAAACAGTGCTAATAGGCCTGTTGAATTTTAAGAGCTAGTTAAAAAGAGCAAGTTAAAATATTTGAGAGCAAGTTAAAATAGATTCAAGTACAAATAAATAGTATGACTTAATTTACAGCAATAAATAAATTAGCTGTTTACTCTTCCTGTGTTGCGTCCAAAGAGATTATCTCTTTGGTTGCGTGCTATCAAATTACTAAGCAGAAAAAAAGAAAGCTAAAAGTTAAATGCAATCTCTTTGTCAAACAACACAGTGAAAAGACGCATAGTAGATAAGGCTGATGATGTTCTCTAGCAGTTTCTTATCCATGTGAAGGAGTCTTAATTCCATTTAATTGAATGAACCACCGATACTGAAGACTTCCCGTCTTTATTCCCTTTATCAACAACACACCCTAACGATTCTGGAAACATCCACTTTTGGGCTTCCGTATAGAAAGTGTATCCTTGCAGTTTCAAAATTAGTGATTGAATTGACTCAATTTGCAACAACCTGGCTTTGTGAGGCTGGATTTAGCGACATGTCTGTATTGAAAACTAAACAGCGAACCAGGCTGGAAGTTGAAGCCGACATGAGGCTATATCCCAAAAACTCATTGACAGCAAGCGAGCACAGCTATCTCATTAGTGATTTGACAAACATATTTATTTCGGAAAAAGTAACTGCTTTTGTAGAGCTGTTTGTTTGCAACGCAGTCTTGAATGGCTTTTAAAATATTACGACAATTTGTTTGGGTCACAAGATTTTACCGAACTGAATTTTTGTTATAAAATGGGTCGCCTTAAAAACGTGTTGGGAACCACTGGATTAGATTGAGGTTCAATCTGGATTGAAAAGTAATCCGTTCCAGCGTCGTAACTATATAGCGCGAAATTCAAGCCAGCTTGAGTGTACAAACTGCATTGATACGCATTATAAATTAGGGCCCGCAAAAGTCAATAAAGTTAAAAATTGTTAAGGACCTCGCCTGTCCACGAATCAAAGAATAAAGTTTTTTTTTGAGCACCTAGGGGACTGTTTCTAAGAAGTTTATAGGTCAAAATAAAGTCAAAATTTACAATAAAGTTAAAATTTTCAATAAAGTCAAAATTTGTCAAATTATGGCTTTAGACAAAGTTTTTGTGTTTCTTGAGAATACTTTTTGTAAAAATCATCGTGGAAGCATTGTAAATCAGGAACTGCGACACAATTAAACCATATCAACCCATAAGAGCATTAAATATGTCACAATGTCCACTTGGTTCAGCAGTAACTTTTATCTCAAATTGTCCATTTTTTTATTCATAGTTACAAGTTTAAATCATTTTTATAAAACACTTCATCCTCATAAACGTGGTCTTTTCGAAGATCAACAGTTTGGATTTTAGGAATAGCCTACTGACATTCTGTAATACAAAAATGCCTAAGCAAGCTAAATCTATCGCAAAAAATACGACGCACTTTTTATCTTCTACATAATAAAAGAAAAGATTTGTGAGATGAGTGTGGCAACATGTTCGCCCGGTCGCTCCTGGCAGAGCAACGTCGTCGTCGACTGACAAAAGGACCGGCGACCACCCGTCGTTTGCTCGCTTCTCCACGGGCGGGCGCGCGACATATCATAAACCTCTTAACGTCACCGCACACAACTTTTGTTAAGCGCAATTACCTGCGTGGACATTTAAGAGAGATTTACTTACGTTGGAAGAAATGGTACCGGGATTACGTAAAAAGCACATCACATGTTATAATCCATGTTAACGATCGTGTGCAACGTTCTAAGTAAAGACTTTTTAACAAAGTTTAACAAATGCCAAATTTAGGCAGAGTTAAATATCGCGTTTGTTGTCGCATTTTAAACAGTAGGCAATTTATATTTTCTACAGGTTTCGGGTTTGTCTGACGTTAGACGCAGCTTAATTTGGCGTTTAGTGCAAAGGTTAAGCAATTTTCACTTTTTTAAACATGCTTTGATTAAACATCAGGAAACCTACACGGACATCGTACAACAAACCGTGTTTAACCATGCAATACTTAGCAGAGTTCGCGAAATATTGCGTTTATTGCAGTATAGTTTACAGTAAGCATTTGTTTTTTCAATGAGGATTTTCTCACGTTTGACGCAGTTTAGCACCTGGATTACGTATATCACGCTATCAAGCAGGTTTAAACAAATGCTGCTTCAACCTAAAGTTTTACGTATTTTATTCTCAACTGACAAATGTTATGGGGTTTAGTTTCTTAAAATATGTATGACATGCTTAACCAAGTGACATGTGATATAGTCTAGCCGTACCATTTCAAAAACATCATGCAACATTGTAGTTTGTTTGCATGTTAAATACAAGGGCGCGCGAGCGACTTCTCGCAAAACCTCTTCGCGTATATAAGGGTAAAACGTTTCCAAAATTTTAGGGGAATAACTTGAGTGACCGTAAAAATCAAGTCAAGAACAATGCCTTGGTAAAAATAAAATTTTAAGTAGCAAAATTTCTACTTTTATGTTTAATAGCTTTTTCAGTTTGTTTAACCACGTAAATGGAGCCTAAGTTCGCAAAATATTGCGTTTATTGCAGCGTTTTCTTTAACATTCTTTCATGAGGAATTAAGACACTTAGACAACGTACAGCAACCCTAACCGAGTATAACCTACGCCACATTTAGACTGAGTTTGCAAAATATCACTTTTATTGCAGCGGTTGGAACACTAAGCAAATTTACTTTTTAAACGTTTTTTTTTCGTTGGATGCAGTATGGTACCTACCGGGATTACGTATTTGCCTGAATTTCGCGCACAAAAATTAGCGCTAAAACTTTTTTACGTTTGTTAGTAATTTTTGATCGACATATGTTACGGCTTTCGTTACGTAAATTATGCGAGACGTGTTTAGCGAATGTTATGTGTTTAGTAGCTCTAAAAAAAACACACAACGTTGCAATTTCGCTTTCACACAGGCTGTGGGGTGTTACTCTGATTGTGGGGAAGCATTAGGTTAACCTTTTTTTAGACACACGATATGACATTTGAAACACATCTCATGATTTGAAATTTCTATTTAGTGACACGCTTTCATAAAACATGGGCTATGACATGAGGCTAGCAGTTTAACATGTAACGTAATGTGCAATAGTGATAAAGAGCCCACAGTATGTTGGATTGTTTCATTTTGTTTAACACTAGAATTACCGGTGCGGTCAATTTGACCGATTTTGATTTTCAATCGTATATATCTCCGTTTTGGTCACTGGTAGAACATTGAAACTTCCTGACTTTTCCTAAGTCTAGGTCACCTTTTGTTATGTAAATTTTTCGTTTATTAGAATAACCACAGTATAAGATAGGAATCGATTTACCTTAAATTACCGTCAACGGTCATTTTGACCGTAAAGCAAATTCTAATTCCTCCACGAATTATATCGCCACGATAGCTATTTGTGTCGCTATTATTTTTAAACAAGCATGGAACAATTGCTGCAGCAGCTGGTAACAGTTAGTCACATGTTAGTTCATAATTTTAACTCAACAATTCTTGTCCAAATTCGATGGTTGACGGAAGCAGAAAGCGAAAGTAATTCCAAACTAATGGTGACTGTTGACAAAATAAAATCAAAAATGTGTTGTGGTTGCTGTAGATTAGATTCCGGATAGTGTATAACTTGTGTGAAACTTGAATGTGTAGATTGCGCTAAGCGCTGCTAATTTTTTGGTTCTTGTATACATTGGATAGCTATTTGTGGTCCATGTGACAAGCAGCATAATAAAAATGCATGTTTGATATTTTTAACCCAATTAAAAACTTATTGTTTTACAAATCAATAAATATTCATGTTAGTTGTAAAGAAAACATACAAAAACAAATTCTCCATACGCAGCTAAAAAGCAGGTTGAAAGCCAACAATGCATCAATTTGTAGATATGGCTTCTAAAGTATATTTCAGAACATGATATTATAATGGAGCCTATACTGCGTATTAATCTAACACTTACAAAGGTTAAGGTCGCTCAATAGTAAAGGGAACTTATAGAATGAAATAAATCTAAACTATTATGACTTTTTTTTCTGTATTATACAAACGGTTATTTTGACCGCTCGCGGTAATTTTAGGTGTGTTCACCGCGCGGTAATTCTAGTGTTAATCAGACAAAATTCATGTAGACTTCGTACATTATGGTGATTATTGTGGTGTAATTAATTTTTAATAAGTTAAAATAACTGGTAAATATTCTATTTAACCTGGGCAACGCTGGGTATTTTGTCTAGTAATATATAAAACACCATGACTTTTCGACAAAATATTACGTTTGGGTCTAAAATCGACAAAATATTATGTTTGGTTACCTGGCATTAACTCAAGAAAGAACTGTGGCCTCTACAAACAAGCAATTTCGTTAAGTCAAAATAAAGTCAAAACATTTTTTTAGGTTAAAATAAAAATGGCCCTGAACATAATATAAATATTCCATATAATATTCCAGTAAACTTAGGACGCACAACCACTTTTTCGGCTTAGGCCTACTCCTTGCGTTAGCAGTCTATTGCTGCTCGTTCGTTTTTAATAACCTAAAAATAAAGAATTAGGCCAACTTGAGTTAGGTTTGCCGATTAAGTACGTTTTTGACTGTATAGTGCTACTGTTTGCCTGGCACACAGAATGTAAGTGCGGGAAAATTAAGCTCATGCGTGCAGTGCGGGAAAATTAAGCTCATGCGTGCTGGTCAAGGCTACATACAAGTCAGAGTGAACAAAAGAAGAGGAAGATGTACATGACTAATAAAAACTGTGTTTAGCGCTGGCCTAGAATCATACTCATCGTTGAGGCAATTATTAACGCAATGCACAATCAAGTGTACAAGCTGTAGCTTACTGATATGCATATGTTTCTTTGTTGTAGGGCCTACTTGTAAATCAGGTAATTTTTCTGAAATATTTTTAACCAATCAGCAATCATCAATTTTAGATAGTATTTGTTTTTCCTTAATTAGATTTAAAAGCAGCTTAGTTTTTTCTTTTGACCAACTACTTTGGCTTACTTTAGAGCTTATTTTGGCTCTGGTCTAGATTCCTACCACAGGGTTGAGACAATTATTAAAGCAATGTGCAATATTTGGGTGACGGTTGGCCAAGTATTATAATTTAAACATACCCAAACCCGCATCCTAACCCAAATAATGTTCGATGTGGTAGATTCTAGACCAGCGCCTTCATTTTCCTTACGATAAAAAAATACTAACTGTCACACTAGATACACTTTAGCAGCCTAACCAGTGCAAAATTTGCTGTTCTCCGTTGTCAAACACTAGCAACTATATACGTTTGACTTCGGAAATACTCCGTTAAAAATAGTTATACTTCAACGCTCGATTCTTGCCGTTAGCGAAACAATCATGTTATCAGCAGCGAACGGATTGAAAGCCACTCCTTTTGACGGGTTAGGAAACGAGTGAACATACCTACCCCAAAACTTTTTCTGATAGAAAAAAACAGATATGGGACGAAAATTCCCAGCCCTTTTACCATGACTTTAGTGATGCAAAGGGGACAGTTTGATAACAGATAGGCCTACAATTCAAGTTACGATCAGTAGGTAAAAAATAGGCATAATAGTGTAACGACAGGGGTCAATTTAGAGGTTAATTGAATATTTTAAACGTTTATAGAATCTGTGTATTTATCAAATATGTTACGATTTATGATTTGTCACTTTTTCACGCCTTTTACCAAACACTCGCTGTCATTCTGAGAACAAAGCATTCGGCTGTTTCACACATGAATAATGTTATATCGTGACACATATTTCCGTTATAGATAAAAGTATTTCACCTGTGTGAACGCGTTATTGTAACAGTTCCCGGCTGACAAAAAGGCTTCGGGATATGAAACATTTCCGCTTTTCTGTGTCGCCTTTGTTTTTGTTCATGCAAATTTTCACCTTGTTATAAGCAGCGCGTTATATCAATATATATCTAGTCTTGTCTAGTCAATACAGTGAGTGGTTGTGCTTGCCGGCATTAGCCGGTTTGCCCATTATAGCCAACACAAACTGTGTGGAATTGTAATCAGACAACAGCAATACTTATTGAAGTAATAGTTAGGTTGATTGCCGAGGCAAATTAGTTTAATGAGACTTGTAATCAACACGCCGCTTCAATAGTAACGATTTAAATATGGTACGTATCAAAAAATATTATTTTAAGCAATTCTTGAAATACAAATCCCATTACGCTACCACGAAATTGAGATACGAGTAGCCTAATTACGAGATATTGCTACCATTCGATATAGAGCTTACATATAGGGCTTATACGATGACAGCGTACTGTTATTTAATGATTAAGTTCCCTAATTTAAGGCCCCTAAGGGGAACAGTAAACATATTTCCCAACATCCAAAATAAAAATATTCCTTCTTAATAAAATTCTTTTTTATCACTTGAGACCTCCCTCAAAAAGATATCTCCCAGCTCCCGCCGGATACCGCATCCCCAGAAATTGGAATATTAGTTAGTTTTGAGAGAGAAATGCTAAAATGGCTCAAGAGATTTATAGTTTTTCGTAAATCTAAAATTGAAAATTACGCGACAAATTGGTTAACCGGGCGGGACAACGGAACGAGGCCTCAAAATCGGGATTGTCCCGGCTAAACCGGGACGTACGGCAAATATCATACACTATAATAGGTGTCACGGAATCGGTGACAGGGTGTCACGGAATCGGTGACAGAGTGTCACAAAATCGGTGACAGGTGTCATCGATTTGGTGACACTGACAGGGTAACAATAAAAATTAAAAAGTCACGACCCCTCCTGGTAAATCGAGCGGCGAAATCAAACTGCTCACGCTTCTACACACAGCAAGGACTCAACCAAAACGTGCAATGTGCACTTGCGATATGTGCAAGGTTCGGTGCAAATTCGAAGGTGTACATTGTGCACTTGCGATATGCGACGATTAAGTGCACATTGTGCACTATCCCTTAATGTGCACGTTATACAGTAAAAGAAATAACTTGATGTTTTTGTGTATGGAAAGGATCAAGTAATGCATGTTATCTTTCGTGCAATTCTTTTTATTATTATATATTTTTTGATTTGTCCCAATTTTATAGATTATCGATTATGTGGAGTGAATTTAGGCGCTCTTTCACTATTGTACGTAAAAATTAATAAAAAAAAAACTTTCTTCAAATGCCGTTTACCACAACACATATTGTTTTGGTTAGGGTGCGGGTTAGCGTTTGGTTGAGGGTGGGTCAAGTTATTATTATTAATAAACAAAATATTACATGACCCACCCTCACCCAAACGCTAACCCGCACCCTAACCCAAACAATATGCGTTGTGGTATGCGGTATTATTATTATTATTTATTTTGCATAACTTTTCACGTACAATAGTGAAAGAGCGCCTGAATTTATTATGCATGTTATTTTTCGATTGATTCTTTTTATAATTCAATTTTTTTTTAATTGATTACCAATTGTATTGACTTTTGATAATATGGGGTAAATTTACCACAAAAGAAGTTAACAACTGGAGATAACTAAACCTGCAAATTTAACCTTAAAACCTGTAAAAGTATTTTTAACGTTCATAATTTTTGTCTACTCTGCTTATGTGGGCATGGTTATGACGTCATTGGGTATCGGATTGCGATACTTTTAGTCCACAATATTGGTTATCGGCATAAAATGTCACGTTTTGGGCACCCCTACCCAATTGCATGTTGATAGGACCTTTTAAATTTATGGCAACACTTCTTGTATTTAAAGATCTATGTTTGACCATTTTTAATCTAATTTAACTGCAATATTGCATTTTAATTTTGTTAACTTAGAAAAAAAATTGAATAGCGATACGTCAGCTTAGATTGTTTGTTTTTGTTTTTAAATGATCAATGACCCCTAAAAATAACTTCGTAATTAGTGGCTCTATTAACCTCTCTGATTCACTGCATTTCAAAAAATACAAGCATTTTTATTATAAAATACATTCAAAATGAGTGATTGTACAACGTTAAGTCAGGCTATAATTGTGTAAATTTAAAAAACTTCAACACAAAAGTTTATTTTACAAAACCAGAAAATTTAAGGTGTCACGGCACGCATATAGCACAACAAAAATTAGGAACAAAAAATACTCACTACAAGGCAAAATATCAACTGTAAGATAAAAAGTTGGAAATGGTTGAATAGAAAAACGAAAAGCGCAACCTAAACTGCAGCAGCAATATTTCTGAAAAACTTTAAGCAAGATTGTAAACAAAATACTATTGATAGATATGTGATATGAAAATCCGACAGAAAAAAAAATATAACCTCAAATGAAAAATGGAATTAAAATAAATTAAAGATAAATAAAAAATGAAAGGCTTTCGGAATAAAAAAATTAAAAATCAATTACATTAAACGGAAGTTAAGGACGAATGTAGAAAATGCTACAGAAACATAAAAAATATTTAATGTTAGATTACAGAGAAAAAAATAACTATTGAGATTGAAAAGTAAAGGCATAGGCCTACATTTATGCAACATCCAAAAACGGTAAAGAATCAATCTAACGCAAACTGGACAACGTTCCCAGCTTTCGTTTGCATATTTTTCCACATTAATTAATTGCAAATTGCAAACCTATTTTTTAGCCACATAAAAACCTTTACTGCAAACTGCACACTTAATTTTTTAGCCCTGCACCTGAATGTATTCTTTTTCGTCAAAGACTTCGAGCAATCAATGCTTGTTTAATAGCCCTGCAGGCAGGGAGTCGAACCGGAACTTTATGAACCGGTTTTAGGTCAATTTTTGCCAAACCGTAACTGAACCTGCACCGTTTTTTGTGAGAATTTAAGGTCCCGAACCTGAACTGAACCGAATAATTTGAAGGAACAAAGAGGTTCACTCCAGCATGATGTCACAACTTGTATTTTACAGAGTTAAGTTAATGCCATGTTCCAAATTTTATGACAAAAATATGAATATTGATTAAATAAAACGTTGATTTTTCATTTTTTAGATGTATTAATAATGAGTTGCTGTTTTTTTAATACGTCATGTAACTTAGCTTAAATGATTTACAATTAAAAATTATTCTCTATACATTTATTGACCCATATTTTTAGATTTAAAGCAGTTATATTGTATCCGAACCAGAACTTTACAAACCGGTTTTGAAATAACAAATTGTCAAACCGAAGCTGAACCGGAACTTTTAAATTGCTCAAAACCGGAACTGAACAGAATTCTGAAATAATCCTTAAACCCGAACCTGAACCGCAAAAGTCAAACGGTTCGACTCCCTGCCTGCAGGTGACATTATCTGACGTGGCATGCTATAGCATTGTGATTTCACATTTAAATATTGCCTTTCGTGTTTGTAAATATATATTGCAGAATTTCTCGTACAATTTTTAGTAACAAAAAATGTGGCGAGAGCTGCGCGGTCCTTTTCCACGGAGACCGTTTTTCTTTTATCTGTATATGTTCTGGTAAGAATTTAGCAAGTACAAATCCTACATCTTCCTGTCTGTCTGTTTTTAAGTTTAATAATAATTATTTTTTAAGAGCACATCAAATTCATGTGAGGTACACATTAGATGCAGATTTAGTGCACATTTGGTGCAAACATCGCAAGTGCACCATGTACACCTTCAAAACTTTTTCAAACATTGTTAGCGCAGTTGCCGTAAAATAAAATAAAATTAAATGTATTGCCTCAGAGATAAAAATAAAATTTAATATTTCAAATGTTGTTATAACCTCTTGCAGTATGTCACCGCGCAAAAAATAGGCGAAGTTCGCAAAATATTACGTTTATTGGTTATAACAGCTGTTATTTTAATTTTCATTTTTAAACGGGATATTTCGTACGTTCGAAGCAGTTTGTTACCTGAATGATAGAATTCTTACTGGCCATAGCAAATTAAACTACCATCTGTAAAGGATTGGAATTGGATGCCACCCAAAAGGAATGTGTAATATTTGCCACACTCCAGATACCACTAAAAATTATCTGTTTTTTGCCAACATACTTTAACATTGAAAAAAATCTTAAACTAGTATTTTTTAATAAGTTAAATGTTGAATATAACTTTCTGTTTAATGAAAACAGTATTAAGTTACAAACTGAATTTGTACTAAATTCTAATCGCAGACTGTGACTAATTGAATAACATGATTTATTAATTTTTCTTCAGTTTAGGCTAAAACTTGTAATTCATCCCAGTGCAAAATTTACATTGTAGCCAAATAAACCCAAACAAACAAACATTAGCATGAATATCACACAATTCTAACAATTGCTGTCACAACTTATGGCTTTATGACATGATGTACGTTTTGTTGCCCCCTGGGAACTCAGAACCGTGAATTTTGTAGCAGTGTGTTGTATTATTGTTTAATTTTGCGTTCAATGTTCCGAATAAATACATCTATCTTTTGTGACATGATATACAGCAGTGCTCTTCAACCTTATTTGTATTTATTACGGTTAGAAAAAGTTTTTGACAAAAATTATTATGGTTAAAGAAAGTTTTTTTTCACTATTTCTGTGAATACTTATACTGTAATGTAGACCAGTGTTTCTTAAACAGGTGAATGGTTCACCCAGGGTGGATAAAATATTTGCAATTTTTGGGTGAATAAGGGTGAACCGTCAGAAATGGGTGATAGCTCTCCAGTAAATCGACTACTGGACTGTAATTTTTTGGTGTTTTTTTTTTGCTTCTGAGTGTATAAGTACAAAGATTTGGTGACTGTGTATTGTGCTTTTTGTAGCTTTATAGTTCTGGACTCGAGAAATTGTAGATTTGCAATGGTAAAACTTGGCAAGTCATTTTGTGCTGTTATATAAATACGAGATAGTTTTATCATATCATGAGACAAGGGTGAATGACATCTGGAGATAGATGCTAGGGGTGAACAAAACTAAAAATGTTTAAGAAGCACTGGTGTAGACTACAAAATGCAATTTCTGCCAAATTGTTTTTTACATTTTTTGCTTTGCGTGAGTCTTGAAGACTATACAGCAATTCTATCACATTTAAAAAAACTATTTCTGTAAACATGTATACTGTCTTCAAAGTAAAATTTCTGCCAAAAGTTTTTAGATTTTTTTGGCGACAATCTATAACCTTTTGTACTGCCATTCTTTCCCATCCCCATGTAATAATATTGCAACGTATAGCTTACCAAGCACTGTTTGCTGTTTGGCATATTTTGGTGCACCATGGAGTGCACTGTGTACCCCGGTTAAAGAACACCCATATACCAGACTGGTTTACACAAACACATGCCATCGCTCCTTCTTTACTGTTAAATTATTAGTTTTATCATTTTTTTATTGTTTTTTTTATTCCTTCACCAAATAATGTGCATAGAACATCCTCTTGTGACACCTAGGTTGAAAAACACTACTCTAGAGCAGGGGTTGATAAACTGGGATGCTTTAAGATTTTGCAACGTTTGTACTCTCCAAAAAAAACACTTTTTCAATTTTCAAAAACCTATTGCAACCCCCTTCCTATGCGTATGAAACCAGATTACAATCATCATATTATACAATTTGGCAAAATGTTCACGTTTCTTGACGGATTGTTTCTAATTCGGTGAGAATGTATCGATTTACATCATAAACATACACAATTAACTATAGTTACTCTTTGAGGTTTATTTGAGTAACAACATTTTTTTATTCTAAAAAAATCGATTCCCCTCACTGACACAATTTATCTTATTTTCTCAAGCTGATAAGGCTGACATTGTCTTAAGGTATGCAGGCATATCTATTAGGATGCTTTAGATGCGCAAATCTGCTCCACCACACAACAACACATGGGTACAGTATATATAGATTTCATCAAATTAGATTCCTCTCAAAGATTGTCATCTTTTCGCAGTCATCTGGATACAGCACAAATAATAACCCCAAACAAAAGAAGCACAATTCAGAAACCAAGTTTATTGAATCTGCTTTAAGAAAACTTGATGATATTAAAAGAGTTTACACTTGGAAAGGAACGGTTCTATTTGCCCTAATTGGCATTATTGCTGTTACAGGTGTGTATAAAAATAGCACTAAACTGTATAAACTGATTTACAGTAATTACTTAAGATTTATAAAAGGTTAACATGTGTATCCTTTGAATAAAGTATCTACACAGAGTATAATTTTTGCCCTTAAAGCAGGGGTGTCCAACTCAAACATGCCGGCGTGCCAATTTTCATTCTATAACTTTTTCCCGTGCCAAAGTTTAGTAATATAAATCTTTCTAATAATAAAAGCATGTAGTTAGCAGTGTGCATTACTGCATCTAAATGTCTGTCGGTGACCTGAGTTTTGCTTTTTGTTTCTTCACACCAAACTTTATAGTTATGTGAATGCTAGCCTCCACTACAATATAATGTTATAGTATATATTAGAAGTAATTGTTAGTTCTCGTGATTTGAATATGCAATGGAAATTTACTGTATAAAAATTAGGTATTTTTTACAATTGGCTGAATAGCAAATTAAGTAATTTAGGGGGGCTTGCGTGCCATTTTCTATTTGGTCCGCTTGTTGGACACCCCTGCCTTAAAGTAAACTTTTTATGTGATCTCAGTGCAGCCAGTTGTGAAGAAAATAATGCTGGTCTTTCTATGTTCCTCTTGCATGAAGCCAACTGAAGCCAAACCTTTGCCAACTGAGTCAAACTAAACACATTTTTTTTGTTTTCAGGTTAACATAACATTGTTTCATAATTGCAAACCAGTTCTTCAAGAACAGCCCAGTTTTTATAAGATTACCTAACTTATAATGTAACTTGTGAAGTTATCTGAAAAAATAATAAATATAAGCAATTACATTAAAACGTTTTTTTATTCTAAAAGTATGACTATTTTCCTGTTTATACCATTAGTTTCTAACAGCCAGTCTGTGTTAAATGTTTGCCGTTCCGCCCATTTTTTTAACTTGCTAAATGAAAATTGTCCTGCGCTTCAAGTGAATTTCACCTCCTATTTTAGTATGTAATCTCTTTTTTCGGGAGTCTGTGAGTATTTAATGGCAATCTAGCTCTACATTAAAAATTCATGCTAACTTACAATGACACAGTTCAGTGTTGCCCTGCCTCTTTGTTATGGTTACAAGTTTGCATTTCTGGGTTTAAGTTTTGTGTTAAACCGCATTACAAATGCTTGCAGGAATCTTTAATGGTAATGCATTACTGTAAAAGATTAATCAACAAAATTTAGCGAATTTGTAAGTTAATTCTATCCCTTTTCCTTTTTTTCTCGCTAAAAACGTCAAGTTATGCGAATGTTTCTCGATTTTAGCTGTCTGCGAAAATATCAGATGTTGGTATAACCCATTTTTTTAACTAATGCGGATTTTCTTAAAAGATGATCGTGTGACTGTTCAAAGCCGCCTTTTTATGTAATAATGGTTAGTGCAAAATTATTCTGTAGGCATATCGTAAGACCACGTGTTTAGTCACTTAGTGTACAATTGACACAACTTATTTTCTCTCAAATGCAGCTTGTATTTTAGCTAACTAGGCATACTGCTTGGCGCAGATGTTGAGCTAATCATGGTATAACACCTGGGAAAAAGCAAACTTTTATTTAGTATTGCAGGTGACCAAAGGCGTGCTTATAATTTAGTGTACTCCCGTACATGGAACTTAAAACTGCGCAGCAGATAGTCAAAGGGATACCAAAATCAATCACACACATTTTGCCGTCTTAGTTTAGTTTTTCGCCTGAAAATAACGATTGCACACTAAGCGGTTATGACGTACGTGTTCACTTTGCGTCTTAAAGGTTCTCTTTTGCTGAACATTAATTGGCTGTGTCTGATATTTTTATGACATCATTACAATCACTATTTTATGATGTCATTATCACCCGATCTGTTAGAAATTAGTGCATTTTTAAGCAAAAAGGTCTACGACAATTAGTGCATCCAAAGGATCAAAAAGTCCGTCTTTTAGACTTTGAGGTCTCGGACAATGCACTAATTTGACTTAACAATGTGATTCAAAAGATTAAATTTAATAATACTTGACCTACCTAAACCCAAACGCTAACCAGCACCCTAACCCCAATAATGTGCATTGAATTAATAATTACATAAACGCTTCAGGCTCCAATACCTCAATTTGTGACGTAACAATCCTATGGTACCATAGACGAGAAACTATCTCATGCCCACCTGAGTTTGGGCTTTTTCACCAGCATTCAAATAATTATTACATTAACGCACATTATTTGGGTTAGGGTTAGGGTTAGCGTTTGGGTTGGGGTGGGGTGGGTCAAGTTTTATTAATGCCATCTCACACTTTTTGTAATCTTTTGTGAATGTTTAACGAACATTTTCAATTTATCTACGCCGGGAGTTACTTAAGGTCCAAATTAGTGTATTGCCAGGACCTCAAGATCTAAAAGGCTAGACTTTTCTGCCATTGGATGCTCTGATTGTCGTAGACCTTTTTGCTTAGAAATGCACTAATTTCTAACAGATCGGGTGTCATTATTGACTTACGTCATACAGAAAATAGGGTAATTTTCTAAATTGAAATTTCGCCCTGCCTTTGGATCAATTTTTTTTTTAATTGTTCAGAAGTTAGACTCTTTGTGTTTTTCATTTTTTCCAAAATTTGAGCAGGGGTGCATTTTGTATGAAAGGTTTAAAGCCACTGTGCTTAACCATAACTACAAAAAATTGAACTATAGGATTTCTTGTGATTTATGATATATATACTCCCAACTCCAAGTGTATAATAATATTTTAAGGTTTAAGCTATCAAAAGTTAGAATAAATTAGAATACAAATTTGCCGAAGTGTAATATTTAAGGATTTGTAGAACATGGGTGAACTAACTTTTTTCTCATCATGTAGTTTTTAAACCTTATTGTATATAAAGGCCCTAATAGTAACAAATACATTTTATAACTAACTATGTGATAAAATGCTGTCCAAATTCGATAATAACTTTAACACAAACAGAAAAGTATCATTAAGGAGTTATTTAAATTAAACTTTGAAACTTCTGCCATGTTTAGTCATCAAAGCAAAGGTATTTTAAGTTCAAAAAATAATAAGACACTATTTTGAAGTTGGTTATAGTATTAACTTTTATCTTTAGACGGAAAGCGAACACATGCGTTATCGACAATCCTACCCGGTGCCAGCTGCCAAACCGCTTAGTGTGCAATCGTTAACTTCAGGCGAAAAACTGAACCAAGACCGTGAAATATGTGTGATTGATTTTGGTAGATCCATTTACGGGAATAGGCTAAATTACAAGCACGTCTTTCGCCATCTGCAATACTAAACGGAGATCGTTTTTCCCCGGGTGTTTTTTTGATTAGCGCGACATATAAAACTATTTCGAAAATAAACGGTCTAACTTTAATAGTTAGTTAATTTAGTTCAGCGTTTGATAACCGTTTTAAGTTTGGGGGAACCTGGCGAGCGTAGCGAGCGCGATTTTTTTTTTGGTATAACGGCGTTTCTTTTAAATTTCTTGCAAGTTTTTATTACATTGCCGAAAATGAAAAATGTTGAAAAATATATGTCAAATATTTTTGAATACGTTTCCGGTTTGTCCGCGACGCAAATGGCAGCTTTCCACGGCGCAACGGTAAAGAAGCGCTGATCTAGTTCAAAATACAGCATCAAAACGTTAACAAATGGGACGTAGAAAGATCACATTGAAAAATTTTCGCACTTGCGTAGTTAAAATAGTCAAAAAGTATTAGAAATGATCTCGTGTATAGTTTGTCAAAGAGGCGACGGGCCCGATACAGTAGATTGCCGACCCCAGTCTTACACCAACATCTGATATTAACGCAAACAACAAACAGCGATAAACATCAGCACAGTCTAACTCGACGTTTTCAGAGAGAAAAAAGCGGAAACCGCTTGATTTATATTATTAATTGTCGAACACACTTGCTGATCAGCCAACCCGAACGAATAACGAAAGAAGAGAAAAAACTATCTAACGTTTACGGTCGACCAAACAAAAGACGAAAAACGGCGTTTTGCTTTTGATTTTGGTTTCGCATTAGCTCAAGACGCGTGACCCAATTACATTTAAAAACACGCAGCTTCGGACGGTGAGTTTAAACGCTGACAAAAACGAACAATCACTTACGAAAGGGGGGGGGGTCCGAACCCCCAAACCCCCCCCCCCCCCTGGATACGCCACTGCCTACAGGTATTTGTATGCACCCACCAACAAAATTTATATAAAATTATGTTTCTTGTTTTTTTTTGCACAAAGTGCACCAGTAGCCTTCACTCTATGGCGCATATTTTTAGTTATTGCATATAGTCCTTCAAATGTTGTTGGCAAAAAAACAAACACAAACACAAACAAAGCAAGGATTTTAAGGTGGGCCGAAGTAAATTTCTACTTTTTGTAGTTACAACCATGGCTGGGGAGCGGAAGCGCATTGTCCCTCTGCTGTCTATGGTTGAACAATAAACTTACCCTATTACACAATTATTTATCCACAATACCCAACTTTTACTACCTTTAAACAGCGTGTTCTTAAAAAAAATAGTAATTTAGTACTGTCGCCTAAACCAGTGATTTTTAACTGGTGAACCATGAAAGGTTGTCAGTGTTCTGCATGGACTTTATTTATTTGACCATTGTTCTACAGAACACCGGCTAAAAATCACTGGTTAAACACAATGGAAGATTGACATATGTGGCCTAAATTGTTTTATTTAAGCTACCACCAGTTTTGTGATTTGCCCCAGTTATTTTTGTGTTGTAATAACTAGAGATCAACCGATATCAATTTTTTGGACCGATACCGATACCCATTTTTTGACAATTTTGTCAACCGATACCGATTTTTTTATATAGCTGGAAAATGTTTAAAACTTGAATTATTTGAAAATAAAATCCAACTGAAGTTTTAGTTTATATACCTTTATTACTTATTAAATTAATTACTTTGCATATTAACTTGGCTTCATGCTAACACTCAAATTTTTTTCATCAAAAAACGGGTAAGTTGTTTGATGTACAGGAAAAATTATATCATATTTTTGCATTTAAATATCAGCCAACATTTACCGATAGCGGTATATCGGTAGAAGCCAAATATCGGCCGATATTATCGGTAAACCGATATATCGGTCTATCTCGAGTAATAACTTTGTGTGTAATAATAGTATGGCAATTGTGTGGGCCCTGGTTTAAGTGCAATACAGCCTGAATATTCTTGATGTTTGTGCTCATCCAAACAGGCCCAGATATCCCACTAAGTAAAACTGAAAGTGAATAATGTTATTTTAATGCATTATTATAACTTTTTTTACTGTTTCCTGAATCTAAATGTATAAAGTGTTCCACAGTTTAAAAAAGGGTTAAAAAACGCTGGCCTAAACCATTTGCAGTTTACATATTAACATAAAGAGTTTGTGAATATGACACTTATATTTACCTCATTACGTGTGCACGAGAGTAGGCATAAATGCGATTTTTTTATCATTGATTTTAGGAATTGACAACTTTGTTCAACAAATGTTCCAATTGTTTAGTTCACAGACTGACCCAAGTTGGGATTAAAGATGTCCGCTACTTTATTTCAATACCTGATATTTTGGACAAACAGTATCGCAATTCGGTCTGATACCAAATGACATTATTACTATGCTTAAAAATGCCAAATGGATAAAATTCAAACTTTAAAAAGTGTTCTTTTTAGTTGTTGGCTAAAGTATGCTGTAGGGTTAGTGAGTTACCTACCCGTTGTTAACCTATTCGTTTTTGATAGATATACCCTTAATTTAAAATAGCTGTGGTTGACCGCATATTAAAATTTTTAAATTAATATGGTATAGGAACGACAACAACATATCTAGACTGAGTATTAATAGCACCAATTGGTATAAGGTAGCAGCTTCAATCTGGTATTATTGAACATCCCTACTTGGTATTATAAAGTTTTCTCATCACATTAAATGACGGAACTTGTTTAGAAAATATCGCCCTGGAGTTTACCGCCTATGGACAGAACGTCACACTGTATCATTTAGCATTAATTTTGTCGCGAACAGTGTTATGGCGTTACATTACAACATTATAAAAAAAAATTCTGGGAACTTTTGTAGGTGGTACAGTACAACCCACGTGTTTTTTGGTAAACTAAAACTATGCTACTGGTGGCTTATACTTCGGCGACCTTCGTAATAATTTTACCCAAAATAGTTTTGTACACTGTTTTCATATCTTGGTCAAATGTCGTTTAGGCAGAAATTCAAGGCATCTAAAACTTTTGACATCTATGATTATGATTAATCATATGGCTATATTTCTAATTTATTAGATATTTTAATATGCTAATTACTACTTATTAGGATGTTACTTCTACTTCTTTCGTGATGAAATGAGGGATATTATGGTAGAAGAGGTTTCTACTGTTGCCCAGAGGTCATTGCAAGATGAACATTTGCGTAACCAAACTGCACAAATGTCAAAAGCGATTATAGACCATCTTTCACATGATTCAGCAACAATGGAAATGTCAAGACATTTTATTCAAAGTATTTGATTTGGTTTTAATTCCACCTAAATATATATATGTTATGGATTTGTGTTTAATGTTCCCAATAAGCATTGGTAGAAAATTTTGGGCACTGGATGACTTTTTGCAGGAAAGAGTGCAAGCAAAAAATTTTAAATATTGTTTTTTTACAGATTTTAAACGCCAATCGTTTCCTGTAGCCTACATAACTAGTTTGCAAGAATAACAAATATAATACCTTCAGTATCACGTTTTTACTACAGAATATTGCTAAAAAATTGCTCAAATTAGTTATTTTTGTGCTATGTACGACCAAAAAGTGCTAATTTTAGTTGTATTTTAGATTTGTGTGAAAAAAAGTGCCTAAAATAATTTTATTTACAAATATAAAAGCCCCTACTATTTTTTTTGAACACATGCTGTTAAAAATTGCCCAAGTTAGTGATTGCAGCTGGCACCTGGACAGGGATCGCCGCCGCACATGTTCGCTTTGCGTCTCAGGATTCGCCCCGAATGGTCTTGTGAAAAATAAGGAATGGTCTTGTGAAAAAGACACCAACCATAAAAGCTCATTATCAGCCTTCAGTATCCTTGACAAATTAGTTTTCATTTATTTTAATTGTCTGATCTCAAATTTGGGGAGTTGATTGTCAAAACAACCCTCTTTTTGCTTGTGTCGAGTTAGGTGCACAAATGTCATGCCTTCCCCTTTCATTTAAGGCATTACTTTGTCAATTAAGACCTAATTTCTTTAAAATATGACTTATTCGTATCCAGACGATTTAAGATCTTATTTGTTCATGTATATTACTGTATATTTGGTTTTATTACGCTGTTGGTTTTACTATGGTATTTTAATTTATTCTGCTTTAGATATTGTTGCCTTGTAGGTCTTATTTTGTGTTCTCTATATTAGCAACTGCTCTGGCAAGCTATCATGTATCACTCTGGCATTTTAAGTTTGCACACCTCCACAATCAATTTGTTGAATTACAGTCATTAAATAGTGATAAACAAACAATTTTTTTGCAAAGCCTCAGTGGTATTAAATTACTGATTGTGATCTGCCGTCATAGAATACCTTTAATTACTGTTTTAGAATCACTAATTTAGTCACATTCTTCAAGAATTAGTATTATAACACTTTAACAGTCAACTTCGTGTAGCCCTGCTGTAACAGAGGCAAATGTGACAACTGACAATATTATGTTATTTAATTCCTTTATTTTAGAAGTGAACAAATAGCATCTGTGCAAAACATACATAATAAAATTTAGTATGAATATCAGGAAGGGTGCAGTTTGTTCCTGATTGACCTTTGAGCAAGATAGAGAGTTTTTTTTTATAATATTTGCTTTGTTCTTGCCTTAAATTGTATAGTTTACATTAGTACACAAAAGTATATGAAAGTAATATCTTGCTTCTCCCATTTTTTGCTTTCAGTGCTAGCAATGTCTTAACAGTATTTGTGTTATTGTTTATTTTAGGGTCACATACTTGAGCATAGTTAAATGTAGTGCTTAACTTTGGGTGGTGAAGAATGATGCCTTGTACTTCCTAAGAACTTTAACTACCTAAATGCAACTTTTTTGCTTCCAAGTATGTTTTATTGCGCTGTAAGGAAATTTTTTTTTATCCTTTTTTTCTGCTGCCAAAAGAAACATGAGTGCGTAGCACTCAATTAAAAGTAAATTACACTCTCATTGGCAAAGTTTGGCCTATTTCTAGAATATTTACTTTATAAAACCTTAAAATGGGTCTGTGGCAGGCATGACCAGTGACCACCTTAAAGGACACCAAAAGGAGTCCTTTAAGGCAAAAAGATTTAGAACCTTTGATTTCAACCACTGAATCGGGTGGTCCACTAAACTTGGTTGGTTTTCAGGCACAGGAAACTGTAAAAATAGCAAACAACAAAACTCAACGCAAGTAAATTTGAATAAAATGCCGTATTTTGGAACCAGGTGGTGAACGTAACAATACAATAGGTGGTATGCAACCAGAAAAGGTTAAGAACAAAACAATTAAACATTCATAGTAAAGAATTTTAAATGAAATTTTATTCCATAATTGTTTTTATTTGAAATATTTTATTAGACATTTTGACTAGCAGTAATACTAAGGAGGCTGTTGATGTGTTAATCTCTGGAGTAATCCATGATCCAAAACTATTAGAAGAAGTTTCAACTAAATTAAAAGTATGTCAATTAGTTATTCTTATTACATGTTTTAAAATAACCTATTTACAAATCTATTTTGCATTTATATATCCCAAACAATAGGTTTAAAACTAAATAGTAAAAGGTTCTTTGTGATGATGGTGCAAATTGGGCATTTACCTTTAACAAAGGAGCATTTATACATATGATTACCCTTTCCATATTGCAATGATTGTTAAATGCATTAGGTTGTATAAGGGGTTATACTGACTCAACATATGGAATATGAGGATAAGGACAAGCCAACCAATACTTTTTCTATAAAAGCTAACACAAATAATTAGGAACATTAACACTCAATACTTAATATGCATAGAATCTTTGCCCATCTACTTTGCCTTTTAACTATCTTTTTAAGTTTTCGCACTAAAATTGTTTGGACCAAGTGAACACGAGCTTACCTAATCAAGTCTATAAATCTATTTATTCCAAGAAAGATGATAAATTGCCAAAAACGAATATCCTGCCAACATGTGATAATAATGTCATCCATATTCTTTATGAGCTACAAAATATATAATGCTGATATAGATTGATCTCATAATAAAGAGTATAATAAGGATAACACAAAAGTTAATTAGACCAAATCACCTAATCCAAGTAATGGCACGATTGGTGTGAAATTTACAGTTAATAGTAGGTCTTTAGGAGTGGTCACATATCTTATCTCAACTCTACAAGCACAAAACAATAATGTGTAACTTAATTATGCCAAGACATTCTGTTGTAGTGACAACTTAGCTATGTAGGGTAGGAATTTTGCACTCTCTCTCTCATGAAAATCGAGTGCAATTTTCCGGATGAATGTTAAATGACACCTACACTGGTGAGTGCCGTGAATAAAAAAGTTGTGTTTTTTCAACTGAAGGTTTAACTTATTGATCTGTAACAAATTATGTTAGCCTCAACAACCAAATATTATTAATTTGTTTAATCGCTAAAGATATATGCTTGGCACACCTACTACAAGAAATTGACCAAATGCATCGTACATTACGGATTTAATATATGTGTTTTGAAAAATCAAAACGGTCTCATTGAATAGAAAATAGCTATTTGCTATGTAATCATATTTGTTCAATATTATTTCCCTAACCTTAAAAGCGTGGTTCTCTCCAATACGTCTAAAATTTCATTCTGACATTATATGTTATAGTTTCATCCAAATGACCTATTTGTTAAGGTTACTCTTAAATTTTATTATATAGTTGTGTGTAAATTTTATTGGTAAAAACCTACATTTTTGCTGTTATTTTGTTACAAAAACATATGGTACTACAAACAAACAAGTTTTATAATTTTTGCCTCCTAAAAAATCGTTTAGTAATTTGCAAAGTTAGGCAAAATAAGAGTTGAATAAATACAGGTAGATAAATATGAAATTTTTTTTTAACTAACTTGAATTATTCCCATCCAAGGTATATAAACAGGGTTGCCATACTGTCCTTATTTCTAAGATTTGTCCTTATTTTCGAATTTAGTCCTTATTTTGTCTTATTTTCAACAACTACAAAACTTTGATCGTTTTCCTCTGGTAATCGGTGTTGAATAATATTCTATAATTATTACAAGTCTCAGGATTTTCTAACTGGTGAGATAGGTAGGGCAGTGGTACACCAGTTTTGGATGCTGTACCATCATACAGTATCTGATAACACTTTATCAGTAAACAGCAGTACAAGGTTACTGCCGTTTAGGCTACAGCAAAATAGAGAAGGCAGATTTTTTTGCGAATTGGTTGATAATGAGGAAATGGGTGCAGTGCAGTCGACACTTCGATTAAATCAGTAAAGCTTGAAGCAGGAGTGGCCAACACTTTGAACGTGATCGACCGTTTGATCGCCACATTTCACCTGGTCGATCGCGTTATGTGTCGGATTTTTAAAATAGCTTTTGTCAAGCAAAATTAAAAAAAGTAGACCGAAAAAAAAACATAAGGCTTGATGAATTGCTGGAGCAGATTGTTTCTGGCAAAAAGTATGGAATGTGATATGACACGGCTCGTTTAAATACAATGTATGTCCAAAAAGGTTTTTTATATGCTAATCTAATTTTTCGGTTGTCCTTTTTGGGGGGTCCATGTCGATGGCAACCCTGTATATAAAAGTCATATTAGGCCCCAAAAAACACATTTGGAAAAAGTCATTTTTAAATGACATTTTAAGCCCTTTTTGTAAATTAATAACAAAACTTTTTCCAGGACTAGCCCACTCATACTTTACATATCTTATGTATAACATATCATTTTTGTTGCAGATGATATTGCTTGGTATCCTAAATGCAGATGAAACTCGCCATATTGTACAAATACAAGTAGAAAAGTTGCTTCAACAACCTGCTATTAAATTGTCAGTTCAAAATCTTATTCGAGAAATAACTCGCTCTAAAGAAGTAACACAATAATGCTGTGCCTGTTGTAAAGAACAGTTAATTTACATATGATTTTTTTTACATTTTTAAGGTTCAGGAAACGCTGTCTAATTTTTTTCGCAATGTAATGGCTTCAGAAGTTATAACAAAGCAAGGCAGTGAACTGGGGCGTCAAATATCCACTAAAATTATATGTGATAAGGATTTTCAAGAAAAAGCTGGAGAAGCTATTTGGTCTACTCTTAAGTACACCATTGTGCCCGGATATTTTAAAGACTCAAAAGAAGAATAAAAATAGTTAAATTATGCTAAAAATACCTTTTAAATTATTTTTTATTGTTTGTTTGTTGTTTTATTCCTGATGTTTTTTATTCGAATACAGTGATTTCTAACCTCTTAAACTTTTACCACAAGTGATTTTGAAAGGGTTTTTCAGGTTTACACAGTTGTTGAGTAGGGATGTCCGTTATTATCTGATCAGAGCAGATACCGATGCCAAGTCACAGAAGTCTTATACTAGTGCCGATTCAATGCCAATCTTATATAGGAATTTCAGCTGTAATTTGTGATTCAAGCAATGATTTCTGCTTGAAAGGTTAATTGATCGAAAACCAGTAGGTTAATAACTGATGGTCACTAAACTTATAATGATAAGGGAAATGTTAGCGTTATTAACAGGGAAAATATCATTTAACTATCAATTTCATTTCTTTTGCTTAATTGAGCATTCTAATGACATTCAGATTTTATGCGATACTTTTCTTTCCAAAATATTGTGTATCGGTATTGGAGTAAAATGTGTATCGGACATCCCTAGTTGTTAGATATATTGGAAAATCAATGTTGGAATGTCCTGTATATTTTTGAACATGTAAATGAACAGTACCATTTTTTGCAAACTCATTTACAACATAGTTAATATAATTCCTTGCAAAAATGTTCTGGTTATTATTTTGCTTTTTTATATTTATAAAAGAATACCCTTGTTTTTTAGGATGAATGTAAATAATAGGTTTCAAGCCAAACGAAAATCTGAAAAAAAGGTTTTTAAAGAAAGGCGAAAATTGAAAAAACTTGAAAAGCTGCATGTCAAAGAAGAAGGATCAAACCAACAAGCCTTACTTGGTGATAACCTTCCACCTACAAATGGTCGATCATTTACACTAAGCATTGCACTACCTGGATCAATATTGGACAATGCTCAATCACCTGAGCTACGTACTTACTTGGCTGGACAAGTGGCTAGAGCATGTGTAATCTTTCAGGTAAATAAAAAAAGTTAAATTCAATTAATAGTAAACACACTTTTAGATTACCTAGGGTTTTTGAACGATTTTTGCATAACATTTTTTGTGCCAGTACAAAGTATATATAGAATCTAGTTTATGATTTTGTTGAATGAAGCAACTTCAGTATAATGCTTATCCTATGGATGTAAGTCTTAATCTCTGTTTAAATCATCATATTATAATATTGAAACTGAAATAGTTTTGTTGTGTGAGCATTTAAATAAGGAACAAGACTATGTTGTAGCACATATGTGCTTGTTAAAGATGTCATAAAGCGCTTGAGGGTCTTAGTTTAAACATTATGGTTTGCATAACAAAACAGTTTTTGTGATAATGGTTTTGTCAAACTAATTTATGCTTGATTGAACAATTCATTGTACATCAACTCTAAAGTGTTATTAAAGTATTTGTTTTCAAAGATTATTTTTGTTTTTAGAAGTGTAACTTACTTTTACTCAGTCACATTTTTAAGTACCGGACAGCTATAAACCAATCACATTAGTTAATACTTTGTTCTAAAAAATGACAACCATTTTCCTTTAGACATTTAAAAAAAATAGATTAATTATATATTTAATACAACAACAGGCAAATAAATTTAATCCATTTGTATTTTTTAGCTAAGTTATAAAAAAAATACGAACAGAAAAGAAAAACAAATCTAGTATTTTAACATAAAAACTTATTTGTAAGTTGTTGTGCAAAGCACAGAAAATATAGAAATATATAAGGTTTTTAACTTTTCATGGTACTAAGTAAATCTGTGCACATTATTTGGCTAATCAATTTTTATTTTTTACAATGCTAAAATTATTGTACAAAAAATAAATATGTTACAATTATTTGTTTATACAGGTTGATGAGATAATCATATTCAATGAAACGACTAGTAAAGATGACCTGACAACTTCTGGCGAATTTACAGGAGTGGGTAGGAAAGGAAACTGTAATGTGCAATTTGCAAGAATCCTGCAATATTTGGAGTGCCCACAGTATCTCCGCAAGTCTTTTTTCCCCAAACACCCCGACCTTCAATATGCAGGATTGTTAAATCCACTTGACTGTGTTCACCACATGAGAGAAAATGATGTTTTCCCATTCCGGGAAGGCGTTGTTTTGGATCGGCCAATAAAACCCGGAAGAGGTTCCTTTGTGAATTGCGGCACTTGTAAACTAGTTCAAATTGACAAAGTTATCCAACCCAATGTAAGAGTAACAGTGGAAATGTTTCCGGAGAGTGAAAAGCAAAAAAAATATATTAAGGGAAAAGTGGTTCCACCAGAGAAGCCTCGTACACAAAACGGACACTACTGGGGTTACACTATTAGGCTGGCAAGCTCACTTAGTAATGTCATATCTCAGTGTCCTTTTCAAGATACTGGAAAATATGATGTAACCATTGGTACTTCAGAACGAGGAGAAACTGTTGACAATGTCAACTTTCAAAAATTTAGTCATTGCCTAATTGTATTTGGTGGAGTTAAAGGTCTTGAAGAATCACTAGAGGCTGATCAAGACCTACTTGGGGTAGATGATCCTCGACATCTTTTTGATCACTACATTAATACGTGTCCTTCACAAGGCAGTAGGACTATAAGGACGGAAGAAGCGATTCTTGTTTCTCTTTCTATACTACGTCCTAAGTTGCTTTCTTGTTCAATTTAAATTTCAAGGATTAGCAGTATAATTTTCTGAATTGTTTGAATTTTACTTCGCGACTTACGTGTTGTGACGCCCTGCGCATCCACCAATGGTATTTAACGTTTGTACGAAAGTTATACAAATATGACGATCGCCTCGATAACAGTTCAATAAAAGACGGTTGGACCCATACATTTTAGGCATTCTGTAATCTAAAGTTTAGTTATGAGGAGCAATTGAATCTCGCCAGCCCCGCATCTGTGAACTTAGCTATAACAAAATATGATAACATTGAATAAGAAATACTTAACGAAATTAGATTTAACATCAAGGTCGGAGTAAAATACAGTTTAAATCAAGACCAAAACAAGAATAATATCAATATCTAATCTGAATAACACTTGGGTGAACTTTGCGCGCAGATCTTTTTTTGCCAATATCTCCCGAAAGTTGTGCCGCTAATAACTGAAAATTTGTACAGTCCTTGTATTGGCTTTAGCAATCCAGCAAACACACTTTAAAAAAGATTTCGATACATATTAACAGCTGGTCGTCGAGCTTTCTCGCTGATTTTTTACGGTATAAATTACAACAAGACATACTTTTTGAAAAGAGCTATCGCAGATGTAGTCGATATCAATCGGTCTATGGTTTTAATATTTGATAAAAAATTCATAACTGCTTAAGTTAAGTGGGTCTAAGATTAACGTAACAGATCTAAAAAAAGTTCTTACACACCTTGTGTTGGCTTTGGCAACCTACCAAACAAAAATTGAAAAAAAAATAAGAATGAAATTACCTTTTAAACAAGCCTTTTTAAAAACGGGTCGTTCTACTTTTTTATGTCCAATACTTACCATTTTATTCCGGTAGGCCTACCCGAGATTTAAGACCAAAAGTATCGCGATCCGATACCAATGGATGTCATTACTATACTTAATAAGCAAAATAGATTGAATTGAATCGTTCGAGAGTAGCATATTTTTTCAGTTTATTTGGCCAAAATTTGCTTAAGCGTTTAAAACTATTTTTTGACATGATTAGGCTAACTCCCCCTATACCGTAATTTTAACCCTAATCCTACCTTTCCCCCCACTAACCCCAAACGGAGGCACACAATCCGTTGCCAAAACAGCGAGCCCAAAAGTCCACGTCGACACGGCCGATGCCAGACCAACGACTCCTGATCGTCCCATACCGTCTCTATGCAGTTGGGGCGTTATTTTGGCCATTTAGCCTCATTCCTACAGGTGAGGTCTTATTCAGACGATTTAGATCAAGTGTCTGAAACTCAAATTGCTCTGAGGGCCAAATGGTGACATGTAAAATGCCCAAGGGCCGCAATTCACAATGAAATGTAAACCAACAAGAACAAAATAAAAGATAAACACAAGTAGGCTGATGATTTAGGCTACTTTTTTGTTTGTTCTGGCTATAACTGGCAGCGTTTTTCATGGACAACGACCTCGATATTGGGCTTCAACTTGTCAGCAGAAGAGTTGTTGCAGATGTGGACTGCTTAATGTTGACCACGAAACTTTGGTTGCAAAATGCTGGTTTTAGTGTTTTTGGTCTCTTACTTTGCCCTGGTAAGCATCACATTTATCGCGGTGCATTGTTTCGAAGTGCTGACGCATGTTATATTGTACTCCTTTATCACAGTTATCTTTTGCTGAAAAATAAGGCAATGACTAGTAGCCTATCTCTGACCGCGGTGACAAAATATAACTCCTCCCAACTTTAACGTGAAAAACTTTCTTTTTGTCTGTGATTTTACTCATTTTCGAAGCAAAAGACAAGGTTAATTTAGCTTTTAAAACTATAGCAAATTCAATACTAGGCTAGCCTACACCTCGACAATCAATTTGAACATTATGACCAATTTCACTAACACCTGACTGGCGCACTTTTCAACGTTATTGTGCGTTGTGACAACTTTACATAAGTCAATAGGCAATGTGACGTAATAGCACATCTTTCACCGCATAAATGTTAACGTTTAAGGGAGAATTGATAGTGAAGTTTGATCAATGATACTATAATATGATTTTGTAGTGGGCCTATCATTGGTTTGATGATTAGTTTCAGGTTTTGGGGGCATTTTTAGAGGGAATTTTAACTTTTCCGCACAAAGTGTAAACTAAGAATTGAGTTATTAACATGTTAGAAATTTGAATCAGGCGGGCCTCGGATCGTTTTTGCACTTAAAAACGTGTTTAATTACATTTAAGGAGGCAGTAAAGTGTTGACGCAAAGCGCGAAAAAAAGCGTTTGTTTGGTTTAAAATTAGAGTTCAACGAATGAAAAGTGTAATAAAACTACTTTGATTGAAATCGATAATTTAAAGGTAATCTATAGCTCAGTGTTTGTTAACCTTTTTTAGTCAATGCACCTAGCGAGCGAAGCGATCGCGATTTTTTTTGTATACGGGCATTTTCTTAAAAAAAGTAAATAAAATGTTAAAAAGTATATGTCCAATATTTTTGAATAAGTACGTTTTCCGTTTTTCCGCGACGCACTTGGCAACCTTCCACGGCGCAACGGTAATAAAGACCTAATCTAGTTCAAAAGACAGCGTCAAAACGTAAACAAACCGGCGCAGAATGGTCATTTGCGCGAAGCGCGAAAATTTTTCGCACTTACGTAGTTAAAATAGTCAAAAAGTATGTGAAATGGACTCGTTTCTAATTTTTCAAAGAGGCGACGGGCCGAATGAATTTCATCGGCGGGCCGTTGGTTGCCGACCCCTGCTTTAGATGCACCGCTTTATTCCCTGTAAAATCTCAACGGGGTATTTCCCACAAGGGCGGGAATTTTAAAGTTTAAAGGGGGAATCTGGTATTTGTGTAAAAAATCGTAGTTATGTGAATTGTCTATCGCCAGTTTTTGTATTGACGATTAAAAATAAAGTTTTTATTTTCTGGTAAACGTTTTATTAGGACCAGTACCCTTTCCTTTTAGTTTTCATGCGCGCGTCGTTTCGCTTGCCGTATGCCTATTTCGTAAAAGATTGCTTAGCGTTGTTTTTAATTATAAAAAATGTATTACAATTTATTAATTTGAACCAAATAAACGCACATTTTAGTAGGCATGATTGGTAAATGGTCGTGGAATTTAATTTAACAACTCGCTTCGTTACTGTAAAAAAGTTATAGAATTCTAAACCAGTCTCATTTATTCTACCATTTTTATTTATTCTGTGCTATTTAAATTTGACAATTTAATAACTTATTTTTTCCTAAAATAAAGTTTATTACTAAAAAGTTAATACCAATCAAGAGCCCAAAAAAAGAGGCTTAACGGGACAAAAAAAAATGTTGAGAACCACTGCCCTAACTATATTTTTTGTCTATTTTAATTCCGTAAATGCAAATTTTTATCGTGTTTAACGCGTACTTAAAACCACTTCTGCTATGTGTGTATCTATCTTATTGTTAACACTAGAATAACCACGTGTGTTCATTATAGATTTACCACGAAAGGTCAAAATGACCGTTTGTCCAATAAAGAAAAAAATTGCAGAATAATTTTGCTGAATTTCATTCTATTTATTGAGAGACTATAATCTTAGTATATTACATCACATCATATCTCTTTAAATTGAAAATTTCTGCCAATTTAATAAAAAAATTGCTTATTTTGTGCACTTTGCATGTTTAACTGGTTTTGAACTGCATGTTTACACACTAGTTCGCTCACAAACAGATTATCTATATAAAAGTGCCAGAGTAAGATTTTAACCATTAACAAGCATTTCCTGAAAATATGATTCGACCATTAACAAGCACTTCCTCAAATACCGGTAGAGGATAATATTTTTTTGTTTTTATCAGGCCATAAAAGTATTAAAAAGCAAGGTTAAATGTATATTACTCCATATATGAGGTCGTCTTTTTAGCAGGTGTTTAGTGATGTCATATTTAGCAGAATATTGTAAGCAGTGTAAGCACCCCTGTGAAAAACCATAATTGATGTCGATAGCTACGGTGTTGTTGAAAAAAACTATAAGTTTCATTGCATCTGAAATTTTGTCATAAAAAAATTCACTTCGTGCAAAGATTAACAAACACTGCCACCCTGCTCAGTAGAGCATGTATGACATCAAAAAAGTAAGCCCATCGGTTGCAATAATGCTTACGATTTTCAGGATCACAATGCAGGTTTAAGCATCTACCTTTAATTACTTTTTATTAAGAAAATAAATTTTGTTAATATTCTATTGTTCTATCTTGGTATTATCTAAAGTTCGAAATATGTTGACTTATTTTGTTGTAGACTTGTATCTTTTTTGAAGTTTTGTTTGCCTTTATAAATATATAATTGTAATTTAAATATTTCTATGCTTTTTTGTAATGGAGGATATATCATCCCAATCTATGAGCGAAGCTGAAGTCTATTGGAATTGTGATTCACCAACCCCAACAACCTGGCAAAAATATCAGGGTATGGTTTTGCTTAAGATGTTGCAGGATAAAAATGGAAACACATAATTTTCATCTCATCTTTTCTTTGTAGTTTCATTTCATCTTTGCGCTTGATAATCTAACTACAGTGTTTTGCATGATAAGATAAGATTTGAATCCCATGTGTAGTTGCTCTCTTAGTATAGCCATGCGTTCCATGAAAAACTAGTCCAAATTTTAGAACACAGTAAACGAGTTGTCTTAGCCATGCTTTAGAGTACTTTACTATCCTAGTCAGGGGCGTATCCAGAAATTCAAAAAGGGGGGGTTCCAAATTTTCAACTTAGGAATTCCCCGTTATTTTTTCGTGTGGCGTTAATGACGTCATGAAATAGTGACGGATATGACGTCATAAAATAGTGAGTAATGATGTCATAAACAAGAAAAAAAAAATCATTCCAAAAGCGAACATTTTTAGACGCAAAGCGTACACGTGCATTGTCGACAATCCTGCCAGGCTGCAAAACCGCTTAGTATGCAATCGTTAACTTTAGGCGAAAAACTAAACCAAGACCGTGAAATATCTGTGATTGATTTTGATAGATCCATATACGGGACTAGCTAAATTACAAGCACGTCTGTCGCCCCCTGCAATACTAAACAGAGATCATTTTTCCCCAGGTGTTTTTCGATTAGCGCGACATATAAAACTACTTCGAAGAAACGGTATAACTTTAAAAGTTAGTTTTCTAGTTCAGCGTTTGATAACCGTTTTAAGTTTGTCGCACCTGGCAAGCTAAGCGTGCGGGATTTTATTTTGGTATAACAGTATTTCTTTTAAATTTCTTGCAAGTTTTTATTACATTGCCGAAAATAAAAAATGTTATATGTAAATATTTTTGAATACGTTTTTGGTTTGTCCGCGACGCACTTAGCAGCTTTCCATGGCGCAACGGTAAAGAAGCGCTGATCTAGTTCAAAATACATCATCAAAACGTTAACAAACCGAACGTAGTAAAATCATTCAAAATTTTTCGCACTTACGTAGTTAAAATAGTCAAAAAGTATTTGAAATGAACTCGTGTATAGTTTGTCAAAGAGGCGACGGGCCCGATGAATTACAGTTGGTTGCCGACCCCAGTCTTGCACCAACATTTGATATTAACGCAGACAACAAACAGCGAGAAACATGAGCACTGTCTACTATAACTCGACGTTTTCAGGGAGAAAAAAGCGGAAACCGCTTGATTTAGATTATTAATTGTCGAACGCACACTTGCTGATTAGCCAATCCGAACGAATAACTAAAGGCGAAAGAGAAAAACTGTCTAGCGTTTAAGGTCGACCAAACAAAAGACGAAAAACGGCGTTTTGCGTTTGATTTTGGTTTTACATTAGCTTAAGAAGCGTGACCCAATTACATTTAAAAACACGCAGCTTCGGACGGTGAGTAAAACTCTGGCAACAACGAACAAAAAACGATAATGTCACTTACGAAAAGGGGGGGGGGTCCGAACCCCAAAATCCCCTGGATGCGCCACTGATCCTAGTCGTCACTTTCTTTTAGTCAGCTATCGTCAAGGTCGACGGCATTTAAAGTTTTTCAAAATTTGTCAGCTTAAACTATCTATTTTATATTGGCCAAGGCTTAGGTACACAGTTTTAATATACAAAACAGTTCATTGTTATTTCACAAATAAAACTAAAGGATGCGAACTTGCTGTGCATGTTTTGTGCGTATGGAACTCCGTACAGCAAAAAGGGCCAAAATTAGTTTTATTTGAGCTATGTATGACCAAAAACTCGCACAAATTAGTTTTATGGAAGCTACGTAAGGATAAATAAATGCCTAAATTAGTTTTATCAGAGCTATGTACGACTAAAAAGTGCCCAAATTAGTTTTCGGAACTGCGTACCGACAAATAAATGCCAAAATTAGTTTTATCCATGCTATGTACAGACAAAAAACTGTCAAAATTAGTCTTATCTGAGCTTTGTACAATAAAAAAAGTGCCTAAATTAGTCTTGTGCAAGCAACATTAAGACAATGTACTGACAAACACGTGCCCAAATTAGTTTTATAAGAGCTAAGTTACGGCAAATTACTAAAAAAAAAATAATTACAGATTATATTTAAGAGTTTGCAAAAACAGAATTAGGTTGTGAAATAATTAAATTGGCAACAACTAGAATTTGCAATTGAGTCAGAATGCTCTGTTAAATGGCAAGTAAGCACTGATTAGGTGTGGGTTGTCGCGTCACTTCGGGTGAATCCTTAAACAGACTGAAAAAGGGGCAATAATAACCTGCTTTACTGTCTTGGTGTGTATTCATAAGTTCTAAAAAAGGCAAATCAGTATGTTTGTTTATTTACCTGCTTAAATGAAAAATGAAATGTAATGTATGTTCTTAACACTGTAGCAGTTTTATCAGAAATCCTTACACCAACAAGTAAACCAGTTGATTAAAATAACAAGAATTTGAAGTTTAATCAATTTAGGGATGTTCAAAGTAGAATAACGAATCTTTGGATTCAAATCTAAATGGGATTAACAAAGTCTCAATCAGACATTATTGAGCGATTGACGCCGTGGAAAGCAATTTCCTTGACTCCGTTAAGTTACAAAAGTCACATTCTCTTGTAAAACGTGCTTGTCGCAGACTAGATCTGGACACAATCCTAAAGTAGCTGCTAAGGATATGAATGACTTTACTTTCTCAAGCAAGACGTTTATTCGACAGAACGATAATCAGTATTTATATATACGGCAAATAACCATGCACACCAAGTGCTCGCATAAGGCTACAGCTTGTCTCTAACCAATGAGATTGCAAACTGTGCTCAAAATGCGTCCGATTCTCTCGGTAAACACCCAACGAATAATACTAAAAACGACACCACGCATTGCACGCAATAGCAAACGATATCGACACAAAGATATCACGCAGCGCTGAGAAAAGGGAGGCTACGAAATTCACACAAAGTTCTATCCCTCAGGAAAACCGTCGCGGCGGGTAGCCGACCCGAACGGCAGTTCCCGCGGCCTAACGCATTAGTTATGCTTCAAAAGGTTACAATAATTAAATTGGTGACAGTGTTATCCTTGGACATAATGCGCTACAGGGTTAATTAAGGTCAACTTTAGGCCATTATTCAGCGAGGTTATGCACAGCATAATTGTCAAATATTGGTTACAGTAATAGTAGTGTTGCATTCTTTGCATTCTTTGCAGTATATACATTATTTTACTGCCTAACAAATCACTAAAAAAAGTTGAACTGATAAACAGCAATGTTTTTATAAACATGACCGAATTGAAGAGTTCATTGTGTGGTGTTGCATTGTACTCACTATATTGGCAAAATATTAAGTTTTGGCAACAACCTACCTAGGCATGGGCATGGGCATGTATTACAGTTTACACAACTGCTTCAAATTACAGTTGTTAAGAATGTTAAACATTTAGGAGATTATTTTTTTTATTGTAACATACACATGTTAGCAAATTGTTTTGCAATTTATTGCTTTGACCTTGGGCCTTGTAGGGTAAAGTAAGATTAATCCCTCCCCTAAACAAATGGAGGTTAAATATAATTTAATTAAAATATACTAGGATTCAATATTCTGGATTCGTTATTCTAGATTCGAAATCAAAGTTCTAGAATCCCATGCGACTCTACGTTGAACATCTCTACTATTGATCAATCCTTTTTACTATTGATCAATCCAAAAATGGTTCCATATAAGTACATGTAGGATGTAGCAATCAAATCATACCCTGATCTTGAAAATGAAAAGGGATACAAAAGGACAGTTAAAGAGAGATATCTTGTCAACAATATGTGAGCCAAAACACGGATAGTGCGGCCTTGGCATGCTGCATCAGTTTTTATCTGCTTAGTCGTTTTTTTTTTTCTAAACAAACAACATAGTGAACTTTTGTTGTGCCATTTTCACAGCGCAAAATCTCTTCTGAGAAGTATTAGTAAACTAATCATATGCTCATCAAAATAACTATTCCGAACTCAACAAGACCGTTTTGATTGTTCATTGAAATATTTAATGTTTAGGACTTTTTAGCATGTGCTATGCGTTATGTTACAGCCTAAAAAATGCCTCAGTTGGTGTAAAAACAACAACCAATTTTTGGATGGTGTTAATTAGCACGCACCAGGAGTGAATTATACCCGTATTGCTAAGCGGGCGACTACAAAATCCCAACCATGTAGATGCAAAAATATATTCCTAAACAAACTAAAATACAAAATAACAACAGTTGCATAATAAACAGTTGAAAAGTAAGTAAAATGTTTTGATCAGACAAGCAAATTTAAATGCAAATTTATTCTTCAAGGTGTCGAAAGCCTATAATGCCCGGGCTTTTATGTTTTTGGACTAGACCCTTAAATGTGCAATTTTTGTTCATATGAAACTAAAATAAAACTAATTCCGGGACTTTTTTGTTCATATGCAGCTGGAAAAAGTCTAGTTTGGGCACTTTTTAGTTTGTACAAAACTCAGAAAAATCAAAATTGGGCTCTTATTTTGTAACTCAAGAAACTAATTTGAGTACTTTTTTCTGATATATGAAACTCAAAATAAAGACCGAAACACTTTTTGTTCGTACATAGCTAATTTTAGACATTTGTGCAAAACAAATCCGCTTGGTGAAAACACTGCTGTATAACATTGCCAAGCATTTGCAGAACTTTGCTTCACAAAGTAAGAGTGAAAGCTTGAAAATCTAAAATAAATGGTTAACTACAGGTGAATTGTTCTTGTGTCAAACAGACAATGCTCAGTAACCACTCGCTTTTAGTCAGCATTTTCAGCATACACTATAATAATTTGTATTTAGGGTTTGTCATCCTGTGAAACCTTTATTTCAAAATTTCATGCTACGCACCTGACAACAACCAATATATATTTGTTTAAGTGCACTTGCCAGTCAAGTGAAGCATTTCAATCAGCACTTACCTTGAGCGAATTGCACCCATATTGGCAAATGGCGAGCGAAAATCTTACCCCAGTTTTGGCTACTAAAGTCTATATATGATTTGGAAACATTTTGTTAACCTATTGTCCAACATTTCACTTTTAAATTTCGCATAATGATATTAAAAAACAACTTGATAAATGTCCAGACTTTGACCATTTTCTATTTTTTTATGATCAGCACCAAGTTCTGCAGATGTACCAAGTCAAAAAACAACTACTTCTTTGGAAAATAGACATGGCCAAATTCACAAGGTATCATTTATATTTTTAAATATTAGGTTTTCTATTATTCTGTTGTTCTATTTTTGTACATTTATATAGTTCTCGTAGCTATCTTAAGGGGTGTCCGGGTAATAACAGTACTCGTCTGACACCATGGCGGTGTCAATGCCAAACTGATTCTAAATTATTCATATTAAGAATCCCAGTAACACTTTGTTTGGCGATTTCCATGAAGGGAATGGAAAGCTTTCTTGAAGGTCAGCACGAGCCTCCAGATGAATACGTGTAGCCAATTCTTCAATAGTTTGACCACGGTTTAGTTGTATGTTGCTTCAAAACTTAAACCTTTACCAATGACCAATTTGAGTCAAACTGGTTCTTCATAAAAACTTTAATTTCTTCAATATAGAGATCAATAACACTTTTGGACGGGCTTCCTTGAAGTACTAAGTTAGAAAACAGCTTTTAAGTTGTAGGAGTTTGGTTTGTTTGAAAAATACGTCCGATGTGTGCTTTGATAAATGTGCTGAACCATTTATTTCACATATCAGGCATAAATCAAATACATATTGAAACTTGGTACTCCTGCTGATGACATAGTCCAGGGTTTCTCAACCTTGGCCCTTGTGAGCCACGGGCATAACTCTCTAGCTAGGGATTGTACAACCAACGTGTTACTTTTTTAATATGCCAGTTAACCTAAACTTGTGTTTTTAATATGACTGTAAACCTTTCTTGTAACACATTTTTCTGATACCTGCTTTGACTCATCAGTAGGGATGTTTAAAGTAGAATATTGGATCATTTTTATTCGTTTCGTTTGTTTCGTTGCAAAAAGTTTCACCGCCATTTTAGGCCAATATTCCGCAAGGTTATGCACAGCTTATTTGTTAAGTAAGAGTAAAGAATTAATTAATAAAACGAAAATCAAGAAGTTATCTCGAAGAATGTAGTGACATCGCTTGGCTCAGTACAAAACAGAGCCGAATATAAAAAATACCTTGGTTGAGTCCAAGAACAAGCTTTGTAATCACTAACTATAAGTTAATTTAAAGTAAATGACTGATTTGTTCTATTTTTAGAAAGTCAATACTTTTATTCGTTGATTAATCGCTGTATTGGTTATTAACGTGAAAAAGTAAAACAAGGGTAAAGACGTTAAACATAATGCTAGGCATTTTATAAGCAGGGGAGCCACAAGGGTTGAGAACTTTTCAAAGGGGGCCACAAAGCATAAAAGGTTGAGAACCACTGACATAGTCGCTTGTGGTAACCAAGCTTTCCTTTTACTAGTGATCTTTCTTGCTGGCCAGGAGCCATCACCTTGTTTTGCGTTCACAGTTTCTGTATGAAGTAATGATATTGAAGATATAATATTTTTAGGCTAACATTTTTAATAAGGGTTAAAAACAAATATACCAGTCAATATTGTTGCCTTGAACAAAATGCGCTACAGGGTTACTTCAACTTTAGGTCAATATTTAGCAAAGTTATGAACAGCATACTCGCCAAGTATTGGTTTAAATGGCAATGGTATTGTTGTATTCTTTGTAGTACACTATTTTACTGCATAACAGATCACGTTAGTCAAAGTAGAACTAATACACAACAATGTTTTGAAAAACCGGGCGATTGCTGAAGACCGGAAAAGGGTTCATTGCATAGTGTTGCATTGTTCTCACTACATAAAAAAAATAGGATTTAACAATAGCCTGGACATGTATTACAGTTTAACTGCTTTAAATGACAGTTGTTAAGAATGTTAAACATTTGGGAGATTATTTTGTTTATTACAATATACACATGTTAACAAATTCCTTTGCGATTTATTTCTTTGACTGTGGGCCCTGTATGGTATATTAGAATTAATCTCTTTACACCAACAAAATCGAGGTTAAATAATTTGAAAAAAAACATACTAGGATTTGATATCCTGGGTTTGTTATTCTAGATTAGAAACCTGAAGTTCTAGAATCCCCAAGATTCTACTTTGAACATCCCCAGTGTTTAATGACTCCAGATTAGAGCTGGAGCCAATGTTTTTTTTAATGTGGCTCCTAAGCCCCGGTTTGAATGACATTGTATTTTGGGTGAATTTGCATACTTTAATTAATAGGTTAGCTAGAATATGTTCAATGCTACAGAACCAGATGATATTAAAACCTATTTTACTTATTTAAACATTAATTTAACTTATTCATAATTGTGCAGAATTTAGCCAAGACACCTAACAACTACATTTTTAGTTCTGAAGAATACACACACATACAAGCTCTAAATCAGTGGTTCTTAACCTCTGGCAACCTGTCGAACCCCTATGTTATTCTGCAAGCTTTCGTCAAACCCCAAATTTTCGATCAGTTTTCGTTTCTATAACGTTACATGACACCTTGGCACATAAAAGAGATTCGAATTTAGCTTGAAATAATAGCATTTTTGTTTCAGAGGACGTTCTCGCCGAACCCTTTAAATAGATGCGTTGAACCCTGGTTAAGAACCACTGCTCTAAAGTTTCAATTAATTATTTTTGTATATGTTTTATTAATTTGTGACTAATAAAGGAAAAAAACTTGTTTTCAGAAAGTAAAGACTTCTCTTTTTAATGTGGATGAAAAAAGTTTGGAAAAAGCTCGAAGCTTTATCAGAGAATTTAATAAATTTCACACTGGTAATTGCTCATTAAACTCTTAACTTAAATTGTACCAAATTAATATAACTCAATCAGTTTGGTAATGTTATCATTTTTTAAAAAACTTAAAAGTGTCTCAAAAGCCCAAAGTAAAATCATCAAAGTTTCGCATCCTAATTAAATTCAGGATACAAACAAGTATGTATAAATTTATGTTACTGTTCCTCCATCACTATTACATATTACAGAAAGGTGTATTATGTCTAGTGTATGTTATTTGCTCAAAATAACTTGATGTATTTTGCAATTTTATTTCCAATTTAACTAGGTTGTTATAAAACGTTTTTAAAAATTCCAATATCCAATTTCAAATATAAGGTGTATTTAGATACGTCTTATTTTTAGATGCTGCCAGCAATTCATTAGAATGTTTATTCGAAAGATCGGGCAATGGCGAGACACTTACAGCATCAGCGTCATCCATTGCAATGTCGAAAGATGGTCAGTCCCAATGTTGGAAATTATTCTTTATATATAGCTCAGGGCAAAAATGTTTTATCAAATATATCTACGATATTCTGACTAAGTTTTTTTCACAAATATATCTAAAACAACTATTCTGACTAAGTGTTTTATTCCCAACCTTTCAATGAGCTATCTAGTTCGCCCAGCAGGCTTGACATTGTAGACATTTTTTCTAGGGTTGGCAAGCCTGTCAATTGACCGGTCAAATACGGTCAATTGACCGCACTTTATTTAACCAGTCAAATACTCATATAAGATTCAAATGTTGTAAATTTGAGTTTTTAATAATCTTGGTTGTAACTTTTTTAAACAATTCAAATATGAAATGGTAGGTTTACCTGATGCAAACACATGTTCTGTGGTAATAACAAAGTGTTTGTAATAGCAAAGTAGATTTATTTATTTAGAATAAATGCACCTATATGATGAATAGCGTTTGTCATAAAAGAAAATACTAGTTGGGGTATACCACAATCTGAGGCTACTTAGAAATTTACAAGAACCAAATACCTTATCTCCCATGGACCCTGGTGATGATTTAGAACAGTGTGGTCCAACTGCAGGCCCTTGGCCCACGAGTTACACTTTTTTGGCCCGCAAACTGATAGACAGCTTTGCTTCCATCTAGCAATATTACTTAAATTTTTGTTATTGTAATTGACAAAAAAAAACTTTGTGAATGATCCTTTGTGATTTATAGCACCACTAAGCAAAAATGTATAATATCACATGTAATGAAACATTTATCGTATTGCGTTAACTTCCATTGTGTTGCTGACCGTAGCTGAACAAAGGTGTAAATTTCATAAAGTTAGTATATATGGCAGCATAGGCTATGTTTAAAGCAATAAGCCTAAAAATCGCTATTTAAAACATTGGCCCGCAAAATAAAAAAAAATAGTTTTTGGCCCGCAAGATAAAAAAAACAGTTTTTGACCCGAGATGAAAAGATGTTGGACCACGCTGAGAAAATTCAGAGTGACAAAAGTTGTGATGAGGAGTAAAAATATTTTTTTACTGATGCATTCACTTGTTGTTAAATTTTGGTAATAAACTTGTTGGCTTAACTTGGTGGTTGATGTAGTGATGGTAAAAATTGATACAATACTGCTATAGTATCGCTTGCAAGATGTGCATGGTTTTGCAAAAAACCTTATTTATAGTCAAAAAATAAGTTATTCTGTTAATAAATAAGTTATTTCGGTCAATTGACCGGATTTTATTTGACTGGTCAAATGCCCAACCCTAATTTTTCTCATATGTTATTTCTTTGTGTTTACCATTTAGTGTCAATATCCTGATGAAGGCAACCTGAATGAGAGTAAAACCCAAACAGACAACAACGGTTTTAATAGATTTCTTGTCTGGCAGAAACATTTTATATATGTTTTATAGAGTCATATAATTCCAATTAATTCTATTTTCTGTTGTAGGCCAGAAACAGAGTGAAAAAAAAAGTAAAAAAAAATAATAAAAAAAAAGTTACAAAGAAACTCACCAAAAAAGTCCTCCCAAAAATCTTCTATCATGTTATAATGACGTCATCCGTATGCGTTATTGGCCACACATTTAAAAATGCTTAAAGAAATTAAATATTGATCTCATTTGAAAGGTTATACTTAGGATAACAAAAAACTATATTGGAAAATGTAATTGTCTAAAGTTATGACGGAATTTTGATGTCATACACAATGAAATGCTACAAATGGCATACAATGTGCAAGTTGGCACAGACACATAGGACGCCACATATGGGATTGACGACTATATAAACGTCAATTGTTTACCGATTTAAAATAAATTTAATAAAATATTAAATTACGAGTACTAAATTGCAAATTGTCACAATTATCAGTATGTGTCACTAAGATCATATTCTACATTTATTTTTGGAAAAACACATTTGTGTAAGACATACCCATGTGAATAATTGTGCCTTGCGGATTAGGCTTTCTGCCTCAAGGCGTGAACAGTACTGTACATCGTTGTGTAAATAAATCATATAAACATAAGACGGTTTTATGATGAAAACCTGCTCTAACAGGCTTTAAAGGCCCATTGTATGTCTTAAACAAAAGTGTTTAAGTACCATATTTTCTACAATTGTGAACAATCTATGCATAAAAGACACGGTATACAACTTTAAATAGCATAAAATGTCTAGTCTGTATTGTAAATCAGTATTGCTCTTTAAACAATTTTTTCCTTAGTGCTTTTCCTCTTGGAATTAACGTTTTCCTGTATATTCTCGGCGTTTCTGTAAAAAAAAAACATTTTAGATGTCTTTGAGACCCTCCAGGGTTCCAATATGGTCACCATCATTTTCTTTTTTGTAAATCAGAAATCTCTTAACTTGAACAATAAAGCAAAATTGGTCATTACCCAAGACACAAACTAACGTTGAAACTTCTTTTCGACTCTAAAAGGAGGCAAGCACAATCCTTGATATTCTAGTCATTGTGGTTTAGGATATAGTTCTAAATAGCGGTAAACGGGCCCCTTTCGTAAAAAGGTCGAGAACCACTACATCAGACGAGATAGTAATTACTTAGTGGAACAATATTATAACTAATAATCAGAAATGCTATTTTCATCTTGCTGAATAAAATTTGTCAAGTGTTTGTTTGTTCTACAGTTTGCACTTAGAGCTGGAAAATAAAGATCGCAATGTTCTGCTTCCACTTGACAGTTTTTCATCGCATGCTGAATGCCATGACCCCAAAAAAAATATTTGAACGAAATTTTACTACTTTTCGCGCGATTTGATTTCGACTTTTGTCCAATTATTTGGCACTTCACGAAAATTATTCAAGTTTAATCTAAATAAATTCACTTTGTCAAAACGACCCCTATTACAAATGCTTTAAACGATATGAATTACCCCACTTCCCCTAAATAATTTAACTTCCCATTTTATGTGCTCGTAGGTTGGCGCCACGGGAATCTGTTTAGATTTAAAGAGATCTTTTTTTTTCAGATCCAGAAGTAAATGGTATTTGGGTTGATGACTTTCTAGATGATGATTGTATTCTGGAAACTGTTAACAAGATTCAAGAAACTGAAAGCACTGTTTCCACAAGCACGCCTTTAAGAATAAAGCAGGAACCAGCTTTTTCAACAAAAAAAGAAGGTTGTCTTAATTTTTTTGTGTCTTCGAAGCAGCCCCCCCAAAACAAACCTTTTGTAGAAAAACAAGCAACCAACTGTTTTATGCAAAACAGTAGCATATCTGACGAACTGTTATCACAACTATTGGCGGATGACAGTTGGGTTGAATCTTGCAGTAATTCACCGTTTGAAACAAAGCAATCAAACGTTCAGAGAAACGACAAGGTGTTAATATCCTCGACAAAACGTGGCACTAAAACAGTGTCACCAACCAATACAAACGCTACACATGCATGCGGAGATACTCGACAAATGAAGTACTTAAAGCACGAAATATCTCAATCAGCGAGTTCTTGTAAAACGTCCAACATAAAAACTATTAATTCCAAAGGATTTTCGCGAAATTCTCAACGAGGCCGGACGCCCCTTCAGAAGACTGATGTTAAGTTATGTAAAAATAAATCTACGATAAAAAATGAAGAAATTCAAGAATTGAATGTGTCATTAAAAATGCGTAAAGATGAATGTGAGAATTTCTTATCCGATGATGACGAAGATTTGTTGTTTGCTGTAATGTTATCGGAATCGCAAAAGAAGAACACACACGTACAAACTCCAGAAAACCAGTTAAAGATTAGTAGGTGTTCTAAAGAAGAAATTGAGCGCAAGAAGCAAGAGGCAATTAAGAGAAGACTAAGGACTGCTAATAAATAAAAGCGGTACAATCCTAAAAAAGTTTTTTTTTCTTAATTTTCTTTAAAAATAAAAACAAATAAACCTTTTGTGCGTTGAGTTATTTGTGTAGCTTACTCACGTGGTCATTAAGTGGCTTGATTGAATCAGTGAAGAACAGGGAACAAGGGTTTGTTGGCTGTTTTTTTAGTCGTATTTTAACATAAGAGCGAAAGTGGCTATAGGCTAGGGCTACCATATTTTTATCACCCAAAAAGAGGACTTTTTTTGCCGGCAAGTAAAACGAAAGTAGTTTGTTACGTTTCAGTTTAATGATGTTTTTTGCTGATTTTCGGCATGTTTGATTGTATTGGGGATCTCTGATTAACTTTGGCTAGGAAATTTGGGTGTTGCTCCCTGACTCGAGCGAAAACGTTATTCTATTTTATGAAAAAATTTATAAATATTTTGCTCTTAATAATTTTGTTTTGTAGCATTTATGACCAATACCACAACAGTCGATCACAGGCATGCCACACTTTTATTTGTCGTGCACTGTTACGTCACAAACGATGTAGTTAATATTACGTTTGCTATACATTAATGTAGTTTTACATGTGTTACTTTTAGTTAGTTTTTGCTATTTGAATGTTTTTTAAGTATTGCGCTAACACTAAGTCAGTTGCTGCACGAAACGGTTTGCTAGTATATTTATTTGTGTTCGTTTATACCAGTGGTTCCCAACACGTTTTTAGGGCGACCCATTTAAAAAAAAATATAATTTGGTATAATCTTGCGACCCAAGCAAGTTGAAGATTGCCTTATAAACAAATTGCACTACAAAAGCAGTTACTTTTTCCGAAAATAATATGTTTATTAATTTACTAATGAGATAGTTGTGCTCGCTTGCTCTCAGTGAGTTTTTGAAATCGAGGCGTTATTTCGCTTGAGCATATAGAGTCACGCATGTCAGCTCTAACTTTCAGCCGGTTTCGCTGTTTAGTTTTCATATTTTCTGATTATGATTTCCAGTTTTGTGAAAAGATATAATATGCCTGAAAAACAAGCGACCCCCAAAATAATCAGGCGACCCAACTTTGGGTCGCGACCCATGCTTTGGGAACCACTGGTTTATACAATGAGAGTTAATACACTGACAAAAGCTAAACAAAAAAGTTCAAACCTTTTTTAAAACGAAATTATTTCAATTTATATGGGTATCTAGATGGGAACAAGTTAAGCGAACGAAAATATGCGCAAATACTGAACACGGAGAAGCAAATATGTTGAACATTTGGCGCATATATTATGTCGCTGAATATTAAATAGATGTCGAAACTTTTTGACGACGATTGTAATTCTCCATGGAAAAGCTTGAGTACGGTACGGCGGTCTAATAGACAGAGAATAAGAATACTGGCTGCGAGAAGCTTTATATACCGCATCGAGGCAATGTTCTCAACTTATTCCTTTACGCCCTACTAGGAAGGCAATTTCAGAATGTAGAAAGTATATGACAATAACACAATTGCAAACTATCAAGGTCCGTCCCCTCCGGGTGAACAACAACGTCCGACTCAAGTCAGTAACATATTATTTGAAGTATAGCAGCACTTTGTCATATTGTTGTTTTGCTACAGAGAATTTTTGTTTTCATCGCTGTGTCGCAATGGAAAATTTTCAGTAAAATTCAATTGCCTAAATTCCTTGCAAACGATACACAATGTTTGCGTTATTTTTGCAGCCAATGTGCAAACGATACATTTTGACACCAATTTTATGCGTCAGATCAGTTTTGAAAATAACGTACATCCGTTTCATACAAATAACATATGTTTTTAAAGCGCCGTCCAGTGCCGTCGTGCAAGCAAAGTTTATGTTTCCACAGCTCGTGAAGTATATATTGTTGTTGTTTGTGCGAGCCGAGAAATGATTTTGCAATGGTATTTTGACGTAAAAATTGTATATTCGCGTCAGGCAAAAGTGTAAAAAGAAGGTTTGAGGAAACCGCCCTTGTCACGTGACCTTTTGTTAAATATTGTAAGAATTAATGACGTAAATGACGTAAATCCTTTTTTGTTCACAGAAATTTTGCTAACTGATTCTCGTCTATAAATAGCGTGCTCAATCAATACACAATGGCTTTTACTCAGACAACAAACTCGAGTGCTTTTGTGACTGAAGCAGATAGGGAATATTCAATTCGTTATTATGAAGATCAGTATCGAATAAAGTGTTGTCTGTTACTCAAGGAACCAATTGGAGTGCTCGTATGTTAGAAGCAGTCGACAATGAACAATTCAATTTGAATGCAGTATCTACATTGTAGTCGTAAGATTGATACATCGAGGCACTAAAGGCAATTAAATGAGTACTCATTATCAACTACATCTACAAAAGCCACTTATCGATGCGGGCCGTTATTAATAATAACAATGATCACTAAACAACTCGGGACACTATATGACCTATAACCAGCGTTGTCATCCACATAGACTAAAAATAAAGACAACCGAGAAATTAGATTAGCATTTAAAAAATCGTTTTGGGGCATATATTTAAGCCATGTCGTATTACATTCTACAGTTTTTGCCAGAAACAATCTGCTCCAGCAATTTATCAAGGATTATGGTCTGTTATCCCGTTAATGTTGCTTGAAGAACGCTATTCTAGAAACCCGACACATAATCAACGCGATCGACCAGGTAAAATGTGTCGATCGAACAGTCGATCGCGATCGACGTGTTGGACACCCCTGCTTATAGCATTACTGCTTTAATCCAAGTGTCGACCGCACTTGCATCAATTTCTCTATAAACAACCACTTCGCAATAAATGCTGCCTTTTCCGCACCCTATTCTGCTGTAAACAGCAGTAACCTTTTACTGCTGTTTACTGCTAAAATGTTGTCAGCTGCTCCTGGTGCAGCAGTCTCACTGCGCTAGCTGTCTCCCCACTTAGAAGTTAAGTCTGTGACTTGTACTTTACGCCACGGGAGTAGGCCTACCTTTTATTTATGATGTCATAATATCTCGGGGCAATAGCATACCTTTAGAATATTAGCCTATGCATCACCGGATACGTTACCAGAGGAAATAATTGTTGGAAATAAGACAAAGTAAGGACACAAGTCGATATTAAGGACATTTAAGTTAGGGTTACCATATTTTCGTGACCTAAAATCCGGACACTCTTTAGTGCATACTAGCGGTTTTTAAAATGAGGTATGGACACATTGTCTGTCAATATGACGTCACACTGGCAATGCTTTGCCTATCCATTGTATACCGGAGCGGATTTTTTAACATAGTGTAGTGAATTAACTAGACTATTGGGTCATCTCATATCTGATTTGACCTCTGGCTATCTCTAGGCTAGGGTTACTATTATTTTATACTGCGCAATCCATGACAAATTTACCTCAGTTGCATGGTAAACCAACTTTAGACTAGACGGGGGTGCGGTTGTTGTATATTTTGTCAGGGGTATATTTTCAGGGCTTAGTGTTTATTTTCAATTTTTACTTTATTTTATTTTTTTTATTTTATTTATTGATTTTTTTTTAATATTTTGTATTGTGTACTTTATATTATATATTTTGTTTTTTATTTTCCTTAACTTGTTTCTGCAAGCAAAAACAGATATGGGCCGAAAACTTCCCCACTTAACTTATGCCTTTGATGCGAAAGGGGTTCAAATATGGCGTAGTACTTGGGGAATGATCGAAACATATATTTGATAAATAGAATTTAGGTAGATAATGTGTATGGCCATTTTATTACATTTTGGCCAGCTTACGTGTTTGAAAAGCAAATATTATCATTCTCCTAAAGACTTAAAATGGTTTAACGCCTATGGTTTGCAATACTTTTGCAAACTTTTACTCGGTAAATTTTTACCATGGCTTGGTCCGAGCAATCACTGTTAAAACAGACTTTAAATCTGTAGTTTCAAACAATATGAAACACACTATTATGTGCTCAATACGCAAACTATTAAATCGAAAGTTTTGCTAGTTGTTTAGGCCTGATATTGGTATGTTGGTTGGAGCAACATGCACAACAGGTGCTAACAGAGAGGCGTACACTGCCTTAAGATTTCGCATTTAAATTTGCGGCGGTAAATACACCCTATTGACACTTGATTATTAGGCAAAGCTTTTCATTATAAATGTGTCGCCGATATTCTGCCTTGAACATCCCTACTCGAAATGCTTCCCTGCTTTAATTGTACGGTGGGTGAAACTTTATTCACGGCCTTACCTCTTTTTGTATTACCGCGACAATACGATGAAATACAATTTGAAAAAATCGTATTTGGAGAATATTTGCTATTTGCACCTGTATAGTATGTTACTCCAATCCAACATATCAACACACAATTTTAATATAAATCAAAAAACAGCTCCTCTGGTAAGTGTAATTGTTAACCAACGTTTCGGCAACCTATACAAGCCGCCTTCGTCAGGGTGATTGACACTGAACGCTCGTACAATAAATGGAAAGGAAAAAAAAGCAGAAATAAACGCGAGCAACAAAACGATAAGAAAATAATTAGCGACTGCCTCTAGGCCTTCAGCAGGTGCTTGTAGCATGCAGAAAGCATCACGTCAGTTTTGACGTTCATGGTGTTACCCTTCTTATAAATATTCCACGATTCCAAAAATAATCTTTTCCTGTAGTCTGATTCTCGTGCTATTATTGAACGTTAAACGTTGGTTAACAATTACACTTACCAGAGGAGCTGTTTTTTGATTTACATTACCATGCCTGGTAGCAACAGTTTATACACAATTTTAAGTTGTGCAGGCCTGGTGTTGATGTGTTGGATTGGAGTTGCCACCAGATTTTGTATTTAAATTTGCGGCGGTAAAATAAGTTGTTTCTTAACAGCATTAAGTAATTTTACTAAAGAGAAGCCTCGTTTTAAAATGCAAGTCGCACGAGCCCAGTTTAGAACGTGCCACTTCGCACAATGAAAGTCTCACGCGCGGGACAATAAAGCCCAGCAGGCGGTAAGTCGCTTCGTCACTTCACAAGCTGGACAAAGCAAGCGAATATGAACGAATTCTGTATGAAAGTTTTTCTGCTGCTAGATGGCTGTCGTTAGCTACAAAGTGCTAAAACGTAATATTTCAGGTTTTTAACCCCCAAGCAAAGGCCCCTGGGAGTGCAGCCTCATAAACTTTTACAAAGCACCTACATACCACTCTACGCCATGTCTGAAAATTTGAAGGTTCTACGATGTCTACTTTTTCTATAAAGCTTCGGACAAAACTCGTTCTGAAACATACCATAGGAAACCATAGGAAACCATAGGAAACCATAGGAAACCATAGGAAACCATAGGAAACCATAGGAAACCATAGGAAACCAAAAAAGAATAACGGCAAAAACAAGATATGTCCCGAAAATAAATTTTCGGACCATATAACTAGACGGGGGTGCGGTTGTTGTATATTTTGTCAGGGGATATATTTTCAGGGCTTAGTGTTTATTTTCAATTTTTATTTTATTTTAATTTTTTTTTTTTTTAATTTTTTTTTTAATATTTTGTATTGTGTACTTTATATTATATATTTTGTTTTTCATTTTCCTTAACTTGTTTCTGCAAGCAAAAACAGATATGGGCCGAAAACTTCCCCACTTAAAATATGCCTTTGATGCGAAAGGGGTTCAAATATGGCGTAGAATTTGGGGAATGATCGAAACATATATTTGATAAATAGAATTTACTTAGATAATGCATATGGCTATTTTATTAAATTTTGACCAGCTTACGTGTTTGAAAATCAAATATTATCATTCTCTTAAAGACTAAAAATGGTTTAACGCCTATGGTTTGCTATACTTTTGCAAACTTTCACTAGGTAATTTTTTACCATAGCTTGGTCCGAGCAATCACTGTTAAAACAGGCTTTAAATCTGTCGTTTCAAACAATATGAAAAACACTATTACGTGCCTAATACGCAAACTATTAAATCGAAAGTTTTGCTAGATAAGTTTAGGCCTGATGTTGGTATGCTGGTTGGAGCAAGATGCACAACAGGTGCTAACAGAGAGGCGTAGACTGCCTTAAGATTTCGCATTTAAACTTGCGGCGGTAAATACACCCTATTGACACTTAATTATTAGGCGAAGCTTATCGCGAAGTAATTGGTCGCCCCAAAAAATGCTGACGCCGCATTTAAAGCAAGCATTATAAATGTGTCGCCGATATTCTGCCTTGAACATCCCTACTCGAAATGCTTCCCTCCGTTAATTGTACGCTGGGTGAAACTTTATTCACGGCCTTACCTCTTTGTGTAATACCGCGACAATACGATGAAATACGATTTGGAGAAGATTGGAAACATCGTATTTGGAGAATATTTGCTATTTGCACCTGTTCTGTATGTTACTCCAATCCAACATATCTACACACAATTATAAGTTGTGTATAATAATATAATAACTTATGGCTTTGAAGCGAAGGGGGTTCAAATATGGCGTAGATTTTGGCAAATGATCGAAACATACATTTGATCAATAAAAATTTACGTAGATAATGCTTACGGCCATGTTATTACATTTTGGTCAGCTAGCATGTTTAAAAAGTCAATATTTTCATTCTCTCTAAATGATTTAACGTCTATGGTTTGCTATACTTTTTCCAACTTTTACTGTGTAAATTTTTACCATGCCTTGGTCTGAGCAATCACTGTTGAAACAGAGTTTAAATCTGTAGTTTTGAGCAATATGCAAACACGTTTATGTGCCTAATAAGCCACGTTTTATATTGAAAGTTTTGCCAATTTAAATCCAATAAACGCAAGATTTATTTATTTATGACGCCATGTTATGACGTAGCTTTGTAACGTCGTCGTTAAGAATGCGTTAAACTTAAGCTTTTTGTTGTTGCGGCCCTTGTATAATTATATTTGCTTAGACCTGGTGTTGATATGTTTGAATGGTGCAACAATTACAACATGTGCTAACAGAGATGTGTACACTGCCTGTAGGATTCGCATTTAAATTTGCGGTGGTAAAATATTTTGTGTTGTAAGAGCAATAGGTTTTTTTACTTAGAGAGGCCTCGTTATGAAAGGCAAGTCGCATGTGCATAGTTTTACTAGGCAAGCCACTTCCAACACAAATGTTGCACGCGCGGGACAATAGGGCGCAGCAGGGATGCCAGCAGCCGCCTCGTCGCGACGCGAGCTGGACAAAGCAAGCGAATATGAACGAATTCTGTATAAAAGTTTTTCTGCTGCTAGATGACTGTCGTTAGCTACAAAGTGCTAAAACGCAATATTTCAGGTTTTTACCCCCCAAGCAAAGGCCCCTGGGAGTGCAGCCTCATAAACTTTTACAAAGCACCTACATACCACTTTACGCCATGTCTGAAAATTTGAAGGTTCTACGATGTCTACTTTTTCTATAAAGCTTCGGACAAAACTCGGTCTGAAACATACCATAGGAAACCATAGGAAACCATAGGAAACCAAAAAAGAACTAGACGGGGGTGCGGTTGTTGTTTATTTTGTCAGGGGGTATACTTTCAAGGTTTAGTGTTATTTTTTTTTAATTTTTAATTTTTTTTTTTTTTCAATTTTTTTTTTAAGATTTTTGATTGACTTAATTATTTATTGTTATTTTTCAATATTTTTATTTTTTAATCTTTATTTTTATTATTTATTTTTTTGATTTAGTTTTTTTTGATTTTTGTTTTAATTTTTCATTTTTTATGTTTGATTTTTATTTTCATTTTTTTTTTTATTTAATACTTTTTATTTTTTAATATTTTGTATTGTGTATTTTATATTATATATTTTGTTTTTCATTTTCCTTAACTTGTTTCTGCAAGCAAAAACAGATATGGGCCGAAAAATTCCCCACTTAAGCCTTTGATGCGAAAGGGATTCAAATATGGCGTAGATTTTGGGAAATGATCGAAACATATATTTGATAAATAGAATTTACGTAGATAGTGTGTATGGCCATTTTATTACATTTTGGCCAGCTTACGTGTTTGAAAAACAAATATTATCATTCTCCCAAAGACTTAAAATGGTTTAACGCCTATGGTTTGCTATACTTTTGCAAACTTTTACTCGGTAAATTTTTACCATGGCTTGGTCCGAGCAATCACTGTTAAAACAGACTTTAAATCTGTAGTTTTAAACAATATGAAACACACTATTATGTTCTCAATACGCAACCTATTAAATCGAAAGTTTTGCTAGTTGTTTAGGCCTGATGTTGGTAGGTTGGTTGGAGCAACATGCACAACAGGTGCTAACAGAGAGGCGTACACTGCCTTAAGATTTCGCATTTAAATTTGCAGCGGACACTTGATTATTAGGCGAAGCTTATCGCAAAGTAATTGGTCGCCCGAAAAAATGCTGACGCTGCATCTAAAGCAAGCATTATAAATGTGTCGCCGATATTCTGCTTTGAACATCTCTACTCGCAATGCTTCCCTCCGTTAATTGTACGCTGGGTGAAACTTTATTCACGGCCTTACCTCTTTGTGTATTACCGCGACAATACGATGAAATACGATTTGGAGAATATTGGAAACATCGTATTTGGAGAATATTTGCTATTTGCACCTGCTCTGTATGTTACTCCAATCCAACATATCTACACACAATTATAAGTTGTGTATAATAATATAATAACTTATGGCTTTGAAGCGAAGGGGGTTCAAATATGGCGTAGATTTTGGCAAATGATCGAAACATACATTTGATCAATAAAAATTTACGTAGATAATGCTTACGGCCATGTTATTACATTTTGGTCAGCTAGCATGTTTAAAAAGTCAATATTTTCATTCTCTCTAAATGATTTAACGTCTATGGTTTGCTATACTTTTTCCAACTTTTACTGTGTAAATTTTTACCATGCCTTGGTCTGAGCAATCACTGTTGAAACAGAGTTTAAATCTGTAGTTTTGAGCAATATGCAAACACGTTTATGTGCCTAATAAGCCACGTTTTATATTGAAAGTTTTGCCAATTTAAATCCAATAAACGCAAGATTTATTTATTTATGACGCCATGTTATGACGTAGCTTTGTAACGTCGTCGTTAAGAATGCGTTAAACTTAAGCTTTTTGTTGTTGCGGCCCTTGTATAATTATATTTGCTTAGACCTGGTGTTGATATGTTTGAATGGTGCAACAATTACAATATGTGCTAACAGAGATGTGTACACTGCCTGTAGGATTCGCATTTAAATTTGCGGTGGTAAAATATTTTGTGTTGAAAGAGCAATAGGTTTTTTTACTTAGAGAGGCCTCGTTATGAAAGGCAAGTCGCATGTGCATAGTTTTACTAGGCAAGCCACTTCCAACACAAATGTTGCACGCGCGGGACAATAGGGCGCAGCAGGGATGCCAGCAGCCGCCTCGTCGCGACGCGAGCTGGACAAAGCAAGCGAATATGAACGAATTCTGTATAAAAGTTTTTCTGCTGCTAGATGGCTGTCGTTAGCTACAAAGTGCTAAAACGCAATATTTCAGGTTTTTACCCCCCAAGCAAAGGCCCCTGGGAGTGCAGCCTCATAAACTTTTACAAAGCACCTACATACCACTCTACGCCATGTCTGAAAATTTGAAGGTTCTACGATGTCTACTTTTTCTATAAAGCTTCGGACAAAACTCGGTCTGAAACATACCATAGGAAACCATAGGAAACCATAGGAAACCATAGGAAACCATAGGAAACCATAGGAAACCAAAAAAGAACTAGACGGGGGTGCGGTTGTTGTATATTTTGTCAGGGGATATATTTTCAGGGCTTAGTGTTTATTTTCAATTTTTACTTTATTTTAATTTTTTTTTTTTAATTTTTTTTTTTAATATTTTGTATTGTGTACTTTATATTATATATTTTGTTTTTCATTTTCCTTAACTTGTTTCTGCAAGCAAAAACAGATATGGGCCGAAAACTTCCCCACTTAAAATATGCCTTTGATGCGAAAGGGGTTCAAATATGGCGTAGAATTTGGGGAATGATCGAAACATATATTTGATAAATAGAATTTACTTAGATAATGCATATGGCTATTTTATTAAATTTTGGCCAGCTTACGTGTTTGAAAATCAAATATTATCATTCTCTTAAAGACTAAAAATGGTTTAACGCCTATGGTTTGCTATACTTTTGCAAACTTTCACTAGGTAATTTTTTACCATAGCTTGGTCCGAGCAATCACTGTTAAAACAGGCTTTAAATCTGTCGTTTCAAACAATATGAAAAACACTATTACGTGCCTAATACGCAAACTATTAAATCGAAAGTTTTGCTAGATAAGTTTAGGCCTGATGTTGGTATGCTGGTTGGAGCAAGATGCACAACAGGTGCTAACAGAGAGGCGTAGACTGCCTTAAGATTTCGCATTTAAACTTGCGGCGGTAAATACACCCTATTGACACTTAATTATTAGGCGAAGCTTATCGCGAAGTAATTGGTCGCCCCAAAAAATGCTGACGCCGCATTTAAAGCAAGCATTATAAATGTGTCGCCGATATTCTGCCTCGAACATCCCTTCTCGAAATGCTTCCCTCCGTTAATTGTACGGTGGGTGAAACTTTATTCACGGCCTTACCTCTTTGTGTATCACCGCGACAATACGATGAAATACGATTTGGAGAATATTTGCTATTTGCACCTGTTCTGTATGTTACTCCAATCCAACATATCTACACACAATTATAAGTTGTGTATAATAATATAATAACTTATGGTTATTTTTCATTCTCTCTAAATGATTTAACGTCTATGGTTTGCTATACTTTTTCCAACTTTTACTGTGTAAATTTTTACCATGCCTTGGTCTGAGCAATCACTGTTGAAACAGAGTTTAAATCTGTAGTTTTGAGCAATATGCAAACACGTTTATGTGCCTAATAAGCCACGTTTTATATTGAAAGTTTTGCCAATTTAAATCCAATAAACGCAAGATTTATTTATTTATGACGCCATGTTATGACGTAGCTTTGTAACGTCGTCGTTAAGAATGCGTTAAACTTAAGCTTTTTGTTGTTGCGGCCCTTGTATAATTATATTTGCTTAGACCTGGTGTTGATATGTTTGAATGGTGCAACAATTACAACATGTGCTAACAGAGATGTGTACACTGCCTGTAGGATTCGCATTTAAATTTGCGGTGGTAAAATATTTTGTGTTGTAAGAGCAATAGGTTTTTTTTACTTAGAGAGGCCTCTTTATGAAAGGCAAGTCGCATGTGCATAGTTTTACTAGGCAAGCCACTTCCAACACAAATGTTGCACAAATGTTTGCGCGGGACAATAGGGCGCAGCAGGGATGCCAGCAGCCGCCTCGTCGCGACGCGAGCTGGACAAAGCAAGCGAATATGAACGAATTCTGTATGAAAGTTTTTCTGCTGCTAGATGGCTGTCGTTAGCTACAAAGTGCTAAAACGCAATATTTCAGGTTTTTACCCCCCAAGCAAAGGCCCCTGGGAGTGCAGCCTCATAAACTTTTACAAAGCACCTACATACCACTCTACGCCATGTCTGAAAATTTGAAGGTTCTACGATGTCTACTTTTTCTATAAAGCTTCGGACAAAACTCGGTCTGAAACATACCATAGGAAACCAAAAAAGAATAGCGGCAAAAACAAGATATGTCCCGAAAATAAATTTTCGGCCCATATAATAACGGCAAAAACAAGATATGTCCCGAAAATAAATTTTCGGCCCATATAATAACGGCAAAAACAAGATATGTCCCGAAAATAAATTTTCGGCCCATATAATAACGGCAAAAACAAGATATGTCCCGAAAATAAATTTTCGGCCCATATAAATATTACCAAAGTACTTTACCGCCATTGTTTTTTTTGTGAAAGAAGGATAAACACGAAACTATACACAAACAGAAAAGAAATGTTGTAGTGCAATACACGAATGCAAGTTCCCATTAAGCATTAAACAAAACGACAATTTCCTTGGTATTCTCATTTGGTCTGTAACAGACTTCTTGTTGCGCTATTTTTCTACTGCTTTATAATTTTTTTAAGTGAACATACGCTCTTAATGTTTCAGACATGTTCTAAATTTTGCAATATGGACCAAGATATAAGGCCTTCAGCTACTAGCCCAGCTCCACTCATCCGTGTATCCCAAATAGAGCGCTGTATTGTCGTATTTGACGTAACAATGAAATAATTACCTGCAACGCAACAAACAATTTTCAAAAATTCCGGACATTTAAGCATATTTTGGCATTTCCCCCGGACGCAGTTTGAACACTAAAATTCCGGACATGTCCGGGGAAATCCGGACGTATGGCAACCCTAATTTAGGTTTTTTAAGACCGGGCCCTTCAAAATAAGGACGGTATGGCAAGGCTACCTTTAACCAATTGGCAGTTAACAATATAGGTTTTAAACCTGTATTAAAATGGTCGATGCTTTTTCCCCTTAAGACAGTTACGGTATTTCAAGTGCTAAACTTGTCGCGTCATAAGTAATAATTAGTGGATAATTTGGAATTTATCGTATTGCATATTTTTACCTCGTTTGTTTTCACATAAAACCTGTCTTTTATCGCTATGACGTAATTGAAATTTACCGTTATTTTGCCGCTCGTAAGAACTTGCTAACCAAAACATTCCCAGCAAAACGCGCCGTTATGTGATGACACACATTTCCGCTGCCCTAAAAAAGGTTTTTCGTGCCATGAAACGTAACCTGTTTCCGCCATGCGAAGTGTAAATATATTTATGTGTCGGCGTTTCGATATACCAGTTGGTCGCCAGTTAAATATAAAAAGGTTGTGTTGCTTGCCGGCCTGACCGGCTTGCCCATACCAGCCAACAAAAACTGTGGATTTGTAATCAAACTACAACAATACCTTGAAGTAATAGTGAGGTTGATTGGTCGAGGCAAATTAGTTTAATGAGACTTGTAATCAACACGCATGCTTCAAACTCAACAAACGCCTTATACAACGGGATAGAAACATACACAACTCCTTGGGACAGGTGATATAAAAACCCTTGTAAAGCCATAATTTAAACTAAACGCCATCCTTTCAAATCAACCTTATCTTTGTGCGATTTTGACCAATGATGCACTATTCTCATTTAATATAAGTGAAACCAAAAATAATTTCTCACGTGTTTTTCTTTTGTGAACATGTTGCAAAGTTTTGGGAAGAAGTCACAGCTTGCATTTCGTCCAAACTTTTTATATCCCTACAAGCCATTCCAGTTCCGTTAACTGTTTTGTTTGGTGCTGTAAATGAGAATGATTTGCTAAACCAGTGGTTTTCAACCTGGGGGTCGCGACCCCCGTGTGATTCGTTTGCCCTTTCTCTGGGGGTCGCGAAGACGACAATTAAATACCAATCACTTTTACGAGAATGTCAATTAATTAGCATAAAAACTAATTGAAATGATAATAGTGAATGTTCAAACAGTTGGAATAAATGTTGAATGTTCAAACAGTGAGCAGCCAGGAAGCAAGTTGCGTGACAGACTATTTTTTTGTAGGCTTACTTTTGAGTTCAGAGGTACCTACGGCACTGCTCAACCTTTTTTTGGAACAGTCAACACTTCTACATTTACTGAAGAACTTTTACAAACTAGTCCTCACAATTTGTCAAACAATTAAGTAACTATAAACTGTTATTCAAGTTGCAATTATTTATATTGCCCTACGTTTATCCTCAGACGCAAAACAGAAATCACAAGCTAAACAAGTGTTTGCTGGACTGCAATAAAAACTATTAAGGTTTGTGACAGGACTAGTTATTACTTTGTAGAAGTCGGTTGATTATGAGTCTCATTAATGCCTTTGTTGCCCCGATCAATCACCTAACTTCTACAATGGGTACCGTAGCCTATTGTAGAGTCTAATTACAAAATCCACAGTTTTTTGTTGGCCGGTGTTTAGCAAGCCTGCCAGCAAGCCGACAAGCAACAACCGTTCTGTTTATTGACCGGCGACCAACTGGTGTATATATTCATATAACGCTCTCGCATATAAGAGTTGAAAATTTGCATGAAAAAGAAAGGAAAAAGCGGAAATGTTTTATAACCCGAAGCCTTTTTGGCAGCCAGGAACTGTGACAGCAACGTGTTCACACAGGTGAAATACTACTTGTCATGTGTGAAAACAGCCAAAGCTTTGTTCTCAGAGTGACAGCGAAAGTTTTCAATAAAAGCGTGAAAAAGTATCAACATACTGCACACCCAATAAACATTTGAAATACTCAATTAAACATCTGAAATGACCCCAGATGCTACAACTTCACAATAACGTTTATTAGGCCTATAGCAGCACTTCGTCATGTTGTTGTTTACACAGAGAATTTTTGTTTTAATCGCTGTGTCGTAACGGAAAATTTTCAGTAAAAATGTATGGCCTAAATTCTTTGCAATCCCTTTCAATGTTTGCGTTATTTCTTGCAGCCAATGTGCAAACGATAAACGGAAAGTTTTCGGTAAAATTCCGTTACCTAGATTTCTTGCAACCACATTCTCAATGTTTGCGATATCCTTGCAGCGAATTTGCAAAAATTCAATTTTTGACACCAATTTTTATGCGTCAAGGCTGAGTTACGCCTTTTTTGTCACGTGATAATTTGTTAAGTATTATAAGAATTAATGACGTAAATCCTTCTTTATTCGCAGAAATTGATTTTCGTCTATAAATAGCGTGTTCAATCAATATAAAATGGCTTTTACGGCTTTTACTCAGACAGCAAACTCGAGTGCTTTTGTGACTGAACCAGATAGGGGATATTCGCCCCAGCCGCTGCAAGCGGAAAGAACAGGCTTTGTACGGCGAGAGTCAGAGTTCTCGCCAATCAGTTCTGCAAGCTCAGACTCAAGCAGAAATTCTCCTGTCAAGAAGATACGTAAACCCTTCGTTAATCTTGATAGACTTCAAGCATCTACTTCAGCAGCTGCTAATTATACAGCGAAATAACAATTGAGGAAGCCATCTCGAGGTCCAAGAACACCACCCTTGATCAGACGAATTTCAGGATCCAGATCGCCCAAAAGATCTAGATCACCACCAAGCAGAAGATCACCACCAAGGAGAAGATATCTATCGGAAAGAAGAAGCAATTACAGAAGAAATAGCCACGAACGTTCTCCGGAATCCGAAGATTCTTACGAACTGTATCTCCCGCCAGCTCCAAGACCTTCGTGGCGAATCCACGTCCCGTTCAGTGCAGGCACATCAAGAGAGCAAATTGCTTCCGATCGGCTACTTGAAAATCAGGAATCTTGCCCCCTTGTCGATTCTTATTTCAAAGCTCGTGCAGTAACTACTTAACAGATCAGACTTCAAAACGGATCTTTTGAGGCTATTATAAAGAGGACGGCTTTTGACCATTTTGCTATTCCTAGCATCAGCGAATTTCGGCATATATTATAGACAATCTTGGAATTGTGGCTGTGCATTCTCTGCAAGTCAACAACGAACCAGGAGACGTGTTCGTGTGGCGATCAAGTCATACTCCAACATCTATTGAAGGCAAGGTCTTGACAGAGACATTCTTGGCTCTGAGGATATTCCTTAGTGTTCCATTACGTCTTATAACAAGTTTTGTTTCTTCAGGCCTACCACAGGAAATATTTGGGTATGATGTCACAAATAAAGTATAATATCTTACAAGTTATATGCACTGAAATGCATGTTGTGCCTTTTTTGTGCTATTGCGCGTACCTAAATGTATTAGATATGCGAGCCGAAAATTTTTTTGGGTGCGCAAAAAGTTTGAAATTTTTTGTTTAGCTTTTACCATTGTATGAACTACCGTATCAAACACAAATAAATATCCTAGTTTCGAGCATCAACTGACTGAGTTCTAACGCAAGTCAACTGACTGAGTTTTTTTCGCAATAAAACACATTAAAAGAGCAAAAACAAAATGACTAAAAAGTATTAGGACTACATTTAATAAGAGTGCAATATTTGTACATTTTTTGTGGGACGTGGTCCCTGTGGCCACCCTGGCTACGTCTATGTGCTTGGATCAATTTTTTTGGAAGGGGGTCGTTATAGTTACATTGGGCTGTTGAAATGGGTCGCAGTATGAAAAAGGTTGAGAACCACTGTGCTAAACTGTTTACTGATTTGTGCTCGCTTTGTGATTTATCGATGTAAATATAGGCTAAGCCAATTAAAACTTAGCCTTCCTTACAGTGAAAAAATCATAATACCATATTGCGCTGAGAAATAGGAATTTTGCAGTTTTTTAAGTTAAATGGACCAGTCTTCATAGGTGCTATCGTGTATCGTTTTCTTGCCCTGTGCAACTTTATCGCGTATTAAAAAAGTTCTATATAACGGTACTAAGTTTAAAATAAAAGCCTAGATATTGTTGGTTTTAACGTATTGTGTGTTTCCAGTACAGTGGTTTCCAACCTTTGTAGTGTGGTATAACCTTTAGATGGTTTGGCTGAAATCTGTCAACCCTCTATCGCAACCATTTAAACTGTTGTTTGAATGGGGCAAGGAAATTTTCTACAGATGACGTATTAAATTTGTGCCATATACCTTATTTTTCGGTCAAGTAATTGACTTAAGTCGTAGTTGTACATACTTTTGCTGTAACTTCTGACATTTTTGTCAAATATTAGATAATGATTCAAATCGATTATTATGATTCAAATCGGCTATGGTTTATTCGTAATATAACAAAAATCGGGTCAAGTTTCGTAAAACCGCAAAGGGGGTCGCGTGTGCAAAAATATTGGAAACTCTGGTCTAGGGCTACTTAAAAGTTAACCACAGCAATAATCCGGGGCTCATTAGTCCAGTAAATATTTACCTATACTTGTTTTTCTTTTGTATTTCTGCTTAATTATTAAATCGTTTGTAACTTAGTTTTTTTTTGTTTTTTTTTAAATTTTTTATTATTGTTGTGAAGTCCCAATTTTACTGTAATTGCATTCATTTAATAAGTGATTTTAGAATTTCACTACATGGCTTGTAGGCTACCATACGAAAAGGCGACAACGGACCCCTTAAGAAAGAGAACTTATTTTTAGTTTTGCATAATCTTTTTTGATTTAGCACCCAAAAAGTCCTACTGCAGGGTTACTTAAATGCTGAAAAGAACAGCGGAACGAAGCATAACTTCTGAATTAATAAACGTTTTTGCTGATTTGTGGACGGGGCAAAACGGACTCCACTAATAAAAGCTCATTTAATTGCTTCGTTGTGTTAAAATGTAGGATTAAGGATTTTTGTTTAAAGAGCGCATAAAAAGTGTCAGACATAGTGTCACAAGTTAGGTGTCACAATGTGTTTAAATAATTTAAAAAAGTAGACCAAAACATCGTACAACAAAAGTAGCATTTTATCGTAGACGGTCATAATAGGTCGTACATAAACTGATTTATATTTCTCTTATATGCTATCAATTCATTAACATTAAAACAAATATCAATCAACCTTTTTGCAGGAGATCTAGTTAAAATTTCCAATTGTCTAGCCTTCCTGGAAAACTGACCTAAACATAAAATAATGAGTAGTAATTTTATTACAGTTTTAAAATGTTTTACTGAATTGCCAATCAAACAAACAGTAAAGTGTTGAGTTTAATTACACTCGTAATAACGGACTACCTTGTGTGGGGACCGTTTTGTCCCGTTTAGGGGTCCGCTTTGCCCCAACCATATGCATCGCATTCAACCCTACTGTCTCGGATTAATAAACAGACCTTTCCCTATAATTTATTTAGCAAAAAAAACAACTTCGCCTTTATCTGAGCTTTAGTACCAGCCAACACATAATTTGACTGTAATATCTTTATATCAACATTCCCCAAACACATTTTCTCCCATCCCTGGTTTATGTAAACTCGACTCTGCCTGACTTTCGGCTTCAAAGGTTTTTTCGACCGATAGTCACCTCAGAAAAGAAATATTGACGCTGGAAATTTTCGTTAACGAGAGGGTCCGTTTGTTGGCCTGACCTGGTGATCTAGTTCTAATTAATACAATTGTTTGCTACGGAAAGCACAAAATTGTTATTCAAAACTGAAAATGCAGTACTTCTACGATAATTTCATTTACGGTACAATTTAATAGGTTGACCAGAATTGCATAACGTTAAATGTTGCCCAGATTCGGGTCACACTATGTGGGACTATAATAGACGATTAGCCTTTTAAGAAAAGTGGACAGATGCTATATGGAGAAGCTGTAGCCGTATCCGTTTTTGTCATTTTGCATCAAAGTTGGCTGATATTACATCAAAAAAATACAACACAAAAAATGTGTAAAAGCAAACAAACGTATTTAAATATCAAAAATATAATGCAATTTGAAATAATTGAACACTCACTGTGATAACAATGGTTAAAGATAACAAGTTTTTATCTCGTTTACGTAGAAGTTATTGTTCTATAATATCTTAATCATGAAGGTATTTTATATTTTCCCTGTTTATATATTATAAAAAAAAAACGATAATTTGCACCAGGGCTGCGGAGTCGGTTAAAAATAACCCGAGTCCGACTCTCGAGTCCGACTCCCGAGTCCGACTCGGGCCAAAAAAATAAACCCGAGTCCGACTCCCGAGTCCCGAGTCCGACTCGGGCCAAAAAAATAAACCCGAGTCCGACTCCCGAGTCCCGAGTCCGACTCCGGTCAAATGTGCGTTTACAACAGATACATCCTTGTTCTTTGTAGAAAAACTTAGACTGACTTGTTAAACTGTGTACACAAAAATTTGTACTCATTCAACGATAGTCGAAACTTGTCTAAACGTGATTTCCATGCATCGAAACTATATTTACCGCCTTGTGCCATGTTCCAAAGGGGTTGCAAGACATCATTAAAATACACTTGCACAAAATATTCGCTTTCAATTTCATAAATTTCTAAGACTAACTTGGAACCAGGAGGTATGGCATGAAAAGAAGTAATTCCGAAAACATGCAACAAACGCATCAGTGTATAGTCATGACCGCAAATCAAGTGAAGCTTTATTTTTGATTTTTTAGTTAGTACTAACTCAATTTCTCTTAGAATGAAATTCAATAGCGGTCCACATAGAGCTTTAATGGATTCCTTCCTGAAAAACATTACTTGATTAATGAATTATTATACATTTGATTATTTCTGGCCAATTGGTAATTTTACAGCGACGGATCTCGTGTTGCACAAGTACATGTCATTCAAAACAATATATTTTGCCTGTTTTACTAAAATAAATGCAAGACATTTTCGTCATTATCAAAAATCTTATTTGCCTTTTTAGTATGTTTTTTGCGGAAATCGTTTTGGGTTCAAGCGCCGTGGTCACATGGAACGTTTTAATGAAGGGTTTTTGCCAATTTTGTCTATAAAGTCTTATAAAAGAGGAGTCGATGTCCTTCACGTTTGTTGCCATTTAGTTATCTCTATTATATCGAGCAATTAACTTTTTAAAGTTTTTGTATATATTTTAATGTCTGTAGCAGTACTAGTGAATTTGGGTTTTTGGTATACCTGTTTTCATGTTTTCCAATCGCGCGAACTACCAACATTTCCTCTGCCAACCCATCGAATTCTGAAAGTATCTCCTGTGTGTTTGGCGTGGAGCGGCCCAACTTACTGATTGTTACAACTGAATCGTACAGCGAAAACAGGTCAATACCGTCGCTTGGAACTTCAATCATCTGTTTAATTTTTTCCAACTATGAAAAAAGTTAGTTAAATACTTCTTATAAGGTAGGTTTTATGTTTTGCATAACCGCGGTGGAGCGCCCAAATAAAAACGTGCCAATCCAATTAATTAAAAAGTTGCCTAATTATGTATCTAATTACCAATATTTGGTGTTTAACGCTATGGCCACCCCTCAGAACTGACATACACAAACATATGCAGAAGAAATGCCAATCTTAAGTTTTGATATAGATGTAACGATATCCAAACCAGTGTCCAAGACTTTACAATATACTGGTTTCGATCAAACATTTTTCTGAAGGTTACATGAATATTTAGTTCGTTTTAACAATTAGGCCTACTGCGCACGTTCCGTATTTTTGTTACTTATTAACGTGTCTCTTTTGCTTGACACCATCCAAACTAAAATACTTCCCCAAAAAAGGTAATCATATTTATTTAGTATGTACTGCGCCTATCGCCTTGCCCACTAAAAGCAAACTCTTACAATATTTGCGCGGAGAAATTCACGTGCGAGTCTTACAGAATTATTAAATGAAATGCCCCTTTTCGGTAATTTTAAAAGTGCAATTATACGAAAAAGTCACCATCACATTACCAATTGTATTGAGGCTGAATTTTTTGACACCAGCTGTCTAACGTTTGATAATGAATTAGCATAGCTGGTGCAAGGGTGAATGATTTCTTCATCGTCGTTTGTAACGTGCACTGGGAATGGTACTTTCCAATTATGATTGGGAAATATGCCTTTAAATGGAAAACAAATTTTATATTTTTACGCAATACTGATGAAATTTTAATGTGAAAATATCAGTATTATTTACAGTCAACTGTAAAACTGAAGAAATTCTATACCTGCTAATATGCTTCGTGCTGAGAGCACAGTCCTCCGCATGTTGCTTGAGCGAATAAAAATTTCTTCTCTGCAGTTTTCAGACAGAAAGTGAAGGTCGTCAACATATCGCCTGCGAATCTGCTGTCCGACCCGAAACAAATCATCAGCTCCTTGGCTTGTCAGTTGACCAGTTAAACAATTCCCGCCTTTAAAGAATATCAATATACTGCAATTTAGCATTCGGAAATGTGGTGTTACAAAAATTTAATTTGTTATCAATAACTATCGCTTAATATGTTTTTCTATTAGCCAACGTATATAAGACGCACTGGTCAAAAAAGGTTCTGCATCAATTAAAAAACAAGGATTTAAGGCAACTAATAGGTTGAAACAAATACTATCCAAGTTGAGCGAAGATAAACTTTTCTTATCCACACACATTAGAACACCCCATTTCGTTATCCTCAAAACAACCAAAATTTATTTTTGGGGAGTGGAAGTGTATGTTGGTAACATGATGTAAAATCAGCACAAAACATGTATACTGGAATCACATGACAACGATTGGTTAAATACTAAAATCGATCATTGCCGATTGGTTTATTTTTTCTCGTTCCTCTTAACATAAGTATGTGGGGCCATGTTTAATTTTTTGTGTGCTAAATATGCCACCTCCCTGAATAAAATGTTTCATGCCTTTGATTTTTACTTTCATTTCGCGCTTAGAGTAAAACTATTGTCGGCATCGCGTTGTATTTAGAGTTACCGGTAGACAATGTTTTAGGACCACTCCTCCATGAGTAAAAATAGGGCATTATCGGACAAAAGGTGTTCAACAATCCGTGATAAATACAGAATGATAGCGTATGATAAAAACATTTAGTATTACTCAAAATCTACGATACATTGTTGGGATACTAAAGTTATATTGAATTTAATAGTAATCTGTTGACTTACAGCAACACTAGTGCACATTGTGCATTTACTCACTTTACGGTAGGCAAAACATTATAGACGAGCTTTGCATTTACGCCACGTTTAGTAAATATGGTTGATAGCTGTAAGCTATTGATTTCAAGAATGCCTAACATAAAAAAAAAATACTGCTAGGCCAAATGGTATTGACATACGCACTCTGTGGACGCTAAAATATTACATAAAAGCAATTACCGCGGTAAGAGGAACATTCAAACAATCCTGCAAACCGGTTTTAGCCACATTATTTTATGTGTGTTCTTTATGAGATTACATTTCAATATCATGGGTTCTTGAAGAGTCTGCGAACACATCAAGGGAAGGCTGGTGAGGCAGATTAATGCTGGTTAATGCATTAGGTGTGAAATAAAACGTAGATTTTTACACGTCCCTTTGCGCTATAGTAATTGCGCCGAATTTGTCTCTAGTTAATCTTCCATTTAACAAAGTCAGAAACATTTCACAAAATGGTGAGAACTTTTTTTATGTCGTTCTCTTAATTTATTTTATTTCTACCTGTTAATCGGTTGTGGTTGTTTTGTACCCCTTTGTCGCCAATAAATACAAAAACAAAGCTAAACTATAATACATTGAAGAGTCCATAGGTACTGTGGTAATGATTTAAAATATTGCTTTTAAGATGCTGACTAATTTACCTCGTAGAAATCCTTGTAACTTTGAAGATTCATCACTTTTACTGTGCGGAAGAAATCCACCATTTAGATTCCGGATTTCAACTGGAACGATAGTGCGGTTATGATGAGTTAAAAGTTCATCGTTAAACTCAACGTTCAACAAGTTTGTTTCCTTTGTCCAACATGGTGTTCTAAGCCCATGTCTGACAATAACAAAAGTCGCCTTAAGGTCGCCAACATTTGCTGTCTGTGTCATTTTTATTTCTGTCTATTAGAAGAACACGTACAGTCCACTTTAATCAGTCTCGTTTCTACGAATTCGCTCAATCTGTTAACCGCGGCAAACATAAAGTTTACATTGCAAACAGCTGAATGGCCAGGTCACAAAGTTTACAATAATAAAGCGCACAAATTAGTGCCCTCAGGTCAATCTACTTTTCACAACGTATGCGACTGTAATACTATATTTGCAATAATGTATCTGTAATGCAATGCAAATTATTCAGGCAAAAACGTGCTATTTAGTTGGTTAAGAAGCATTGCAGCATTTTGATTTATTGACCACTTGTCAGTTGCTTCATTGCTCATACTAAATGACGCACGTCGTTGGTCAAGCGTAAACTATTCTCAACAAAGTTTTTAAATTTACTATTGTGAAATCCAAATTACTATGCTGCGACCTCCGTCATGTCAAAACTTAAACTTGTAGCCTTTATGTTGTCTACAGAGTAATATGTTATAAAGATGGTGAGTTTACACATGCTTTTATGTTGACTGTACGCTTTATGCTGTGCTATTAAAATTTATTTTACTGATCTATCTCTGTTTCTAAACGAGCTTTCATAAAACAAATTACTGTGTAAATTATACTCACAATAAGAGCAAACACGCCTACACTACAATTCTGACTACCCTACAGCAGGAAATGATATTTTCTGGTTGACAAGTGACGTGCTGTTTGTTGTGTTGCGACGGAAGTAATTTACGATTACGTAGAGTTACTAAAACCAAATGACGGCTTGTCATGAGATTTATTACGATATGCTACATGAGCAGTAAGAGCAATGCTCCTTTTCAGTAGGCCTACCACACGTCCTCCTTTAGAGGGATTTACCCTTTTTTCTCAAGAAAAATGAATGGTCGTCCAAAAACCCTAAAAAATTTTGAGTTAGTTATATGGGCCGAAAAGTTTTTTTCGGGACATATCTTGTTTTTGCCGCTATTATATGGGCCGAAAATGTATTTTCGGGACATATCTTGTTTTTGCCGTTATTCTTTTTTGGTTTGGGGGGCAAAAAACCTGAAATATTGCGTTTTAGCTCTCTTTAGCTAACGACTGCCATCTAGCAGCAGAAAAACTCCCATACAGAATTCGTTCATATTCGCTTGCTTTGTCCAGGTTCTGAAGTGACGAAGCGACTGACCGCTGACCGCCTGCTGCGCTTTATTGTCCCGCGCGTGAGACTTTCATTGTGACTCATCCAACACTGGGCGCGTGCGACATGCATTTTAAAAAGAGGCTTCTCTTTAGTAAAATTACTTAATGCTCTTACAAAACAACATATTTTACTGCCGCAAATATAAATGCGAAATCTGGTGGTAATGATCTGCTGGCAATCAAATCTGGTGGCAATATACAGCTCTCTATTTGCACCTGTTTCGCTTGTTTCTACAATCCAACATATCAACACCAGGCCTACACGACTTAAAATTGTGTATTGATATGTTGGAATCGAGTAACATACGAGACAGGTGCAAATAGCAAATATTCTCCAAATACCATTTTTCAAATATTCTTCAAATCGTATTTCATTTTATTGTCGCGGTAATACACAAAGAGGTAAGGCCGTGAATAAACTTTCACCCACCGTACAATTAACGCAGGGAAGCATTACAAGTAGGGATGTTCAAAGCTGAATATCGGCGACTCATTTATAATGCTTGCTTTAAATGCGGCGTCACCGTTTTTTCGGGCGACCAATTACTTCGCGATAAGCTTCGCCTAATACTTAAGTGTCAATAGGGTGTATTTACCACCGCAAATTTAAATGCGAAATTTTGAGGCAGTGTACGCCTCTCTGTTAGCACCTGTTGTGCACGTTGCTCCAACCAACATACGAAAATCAGGCCTAAACAACTAGCAAAACTTTCGATTTAATAGTTTGCGTATTAGGCACATATAGTGTTTTTCATATTGTTTGAAATTTCAGATTTAAAGTTTGTTATAACTGTGATTGCTCGGACCAAGCCACAATATTCATGGACTAAAACTTCACAATATTCATGGACTAAAACTAAAGCCTACCGCGGGCCACATGTTTTCTCTCTGAGGGCCGCTGGTGCACATTCTTGGTTTGAGTCTTAGGTGGGTTGTTTAAGTAGCCTACTTATATTTACTGGTTATAGGCCCCTTTCCAATCTAGCACTGTGGATGCGTGCGAATCACAATGGAATAATATTTATTACAAATGAACAAACGATAATCGGTACCTAGAGGTACTTACAATAGCTATAATAAATTTACCTCCAAACGTGCGCGATCTGAACTCCACAAGTGAACAGTAAAGGACTGCTCGTTTTGGCTTCAAATGCCATCACTTAAATAACGAATCGATCTGGCAAGAATTAAATTTCGTAACAGCGCGGTTTTAGAGACACAACGAAAAACAAGAAATTCTGAGCAATTGACAATGCGCTTACAGCAGCGAGCTGACAGTTTGATAAATGCAAAAGCAGGCGTGACGTCACACCAGCCAGACTGTGCGAACAGGATTGGGACCTATTTTCCAAGCTGCTACAGTACTTATTCCGAATATTCGATATTATTCCTAATCCTATGTATTTGTTTTTACGTTCAATTTTTTGGTATTGTTCTCCTAATTTGGGCCTTATGGTTGGAGTTCAAATAAACACACCGAGAACGATAAAATTCAAGAAACTACTATTAAAATAGAAAATGATATTTAAAAAATTGCTACTTGGTTAAAAAAATGTATTTCTCCTAAAACATACCAGTAATAACGGATATTTTATTGTGCAATTTTTTTCTACTTCAGCTGGCCGCCTAAGACCCCTTTTAAATAAAATTAAATTACATGTTCTAACGTATCATCCGTTTTATTGCTGGTACTTCTTTTTGGTGAAGAGTGTAACGAGGAGACATCATGGTTCAACGTCTTACTTATCGAAGAAGATTATCTTATAATACGTCTTCAAACCGAAGGCGGATATCAAAAACACCAGGTAAAAGTCTTATCACCTTACAGGCTCGGAAATTAAAATATATAGAACTTTCGTTACGGGCCAAATTGTTTTTCAGGAGTTATTTTTTTACCTTCTCATATGATTTATTTACTTTCCTCAAAATGATTTAACTCACCGGCTGTAAATGAATTACTATAGAAAAAGGGGCGCTGTTCGAAAATCCTACCTTTTTTACAGTAACGAAACTTGTCAGAATTAAAATTGCATGGGAGAAATGCAGGCGCTGGTCTAGAATCCTACCACAACGAAACACCATTTGGGTTAGGGTACAGGTTAGCGTTTGGGTTAAGGTAGGTCAAGTATTATTATTAAGTTTGGAATACAATAATACTTGACCCACCCACACCCAAACGCTAACCCGCATGCTAACTCAAATTTTGTGCGTTGATTTTAGAACTGTGGTAGGATTCTAGACCAGCGCCGTAATGCAAATGAAGGCACTCCCATCAATTTGATACCTAGAAAGTAACACAAAAATAAATACCGCACATTATTTGGGTTTGGGTCTGTTACTTGACCCACCCAACACTAACCAGCACCCTAACCTAAATACTGTGCATTGAGGTATGCACTATTTGTAGACCTTTTTTGCATTACTTTCTACATACCAAATCGATGGAGTGCTGAAATAAATATGAGAGAATAAAGGGCGCTGGTCTAGAATCCTACCACAGCGTTAAAATAATAATTAAATAAACTATGCCTCGGGTTTTCCCTGGCGGCTGCACTATTGAACTTAGTTGCAACCAGTCACCCAATTTTTTTTCTGCTGTGCATCCCACCGACATACGCCATACTTTTGAGACAGGTCACTTGCTGACTATTTCTCCAGGATTTTTGTGTTGTTGAACTTAATTTTTTTGCACCTGGGTGACTTTCATGACAAATTTTGTCATGGATACCTCCTTATCTGAGTATGCAACTGTACAAACTAGGGTTCCTCTTTTTCCCACATTTTTTCTCTCCCGGGAAACAGGATTGAAAAATTAAAACTCCCGGGAATCTTGACGACATTTTTGTGTCCTAATTACGTCATTATGATGTTTAAATTTACTTTATATTAGCTCTAAACATTTAATTAAAGCTCATTTATGTTCTGTAGTATTGTATTATTGTGTCTGCAATCTTGCAAGACCTTCTCATTTTAAAAGGTGGACCCTTATTTGCTTTTATTTAGAAAGCACGCGCATGCAAGGCTCATTTTTATCGGTAAAATAAATTTAATTAGGATTTTTCCGCTGGTAAGCGGCTAAGCGCAAATAAAGCAACTCAGGCAACGACTTTATTAGGTTTGGTAATATTTTTTTTGTTCATATTGGTCAAAAATGACATTTTTTTAAGTTTTGCTTTGTTGCCAATAGCCGGGATCTCACAGGGAAATCCCGGGAATTTCCCGTCGAAACATTCCTGGAGGGGAACCCTAGAACAAACCAGTGGTTTGTAACTTTTTTCTACTGCGCCCCTCTTTGGTAATTGTCCTGTACCTTGCGCCCCCTTGGACATTAAACAAAATTTATATAAAAAATATTGTGTCTCTTTAGATTACAAATTAATCAGACAAAAAAAAACCTGTATCCTGCGAAGCCTGAAAAAATTTAGTTATTTTGTTTGTAATGGGTGAACTTTAATCTAGGAGACACACAAAAAATGTATTAGCTTCCGAGGGGCTAGATCACAGTTGTTATTAAAAAAACACATATGTGTGTGTGTCCTTAATTGTGTTAATCATGTTTCAAAAGGTGTGATTACACACTATGGAACGTATGGCAAGTGCACCCGCGATTTTTTTTAACAGACCAGACCTGCATCCCTAGAAAATGAATATGCACCCAGTTTTCCTATATGTTATAATAGCAGGGTGCACTTCATCTCAGTTGCACCCTGTCCCCCCAATTTTTTCAGCCGTGCACCCACAAGATCTTGTCGAAATCTGCCATACTTTCCAGATCGGACTATGCACAGGCTATTTACTGCAAATAACATTACAAATATGCGCAAAAAGTATGTCATAGTTTTGTTGTTAAATTAGACTCGCGCCCCTCTAAGCTTTGCTTACTGGTCTAAACTGTACCACGGTTGGCAAACTATGTTTTTTTAGTCAACTCAACCTATGTAGATATTAAGAATCTTCAAAGTAGAATATTGAATTTAGATTCAAAACCAGATGGGATTCGAATCCGATTCTGCCATTTATTTCAGGTAATTGAAACCGATATAATTAAGTTTTTACCGCCAATTGTTACCCCTGATTGTATGAACGCGAGTGTCAAATTTGGATTAAGGTCTGTCTCTGCAGCGACATTTATAGTGTTGCTTTTATTGCTTCAAATGTAGCAATGTAGTGCAGTGACAGCGTTTTTTCGGGCGACCTAATTACTTAATTTATATAAATAAACCCTGTAAAATTCTATATTCCTTTGTTTTTTTTATTAGTAGCCCCAGTTGTATACTATAGAATCCAAAATTCTGGTGACCAGTCAGAGTAAGGATTTCTGTGTTATTATTGATCAGCAAGTTTCAGGGGATCCACACTGAAGTGTTCCCTTTTATTATATTCATGAAAAATACTAATTTAGGCACTTAGCCGCACCATGAAGAAATTAGTTACGTACCTTTTTTGTTCTTTGTTCCTACATAGCTTAAATGTAAAGAAGTTTTGTTTGGTAGATTAAACACAGGAAGTGAATATTTTGTGGGCTACATGAGATGAATGGCATTTAAAGTTAAAAAAAAATATATATATAATATATATATGTTTTTTTGCTTGCATGTTTACTTGAAAAATGCATCAGGGAAAAATGTGCTTGGTGGGGGAACACTAACTGCAGGTGTAATATAATTGCAGCTACTTTGAAATATATCCATTAATTATCATTTTGGGGGGCAGTTCGCACAGGACTTAGAGAATTTCCTTAAAATGGCTAAAACATCCTACAAATCTGAAAGTTATTTTGCGTTTGAGTAGTTATAAGTTAAAAATTTCAATAGCCCAGGTTTGCATCCTACCTCCCTGGCAAGTATAGCAGAATGCTGGCGACTCTTGCATCTATCGAGAAATTAGTGGTAGATTATATAAGGTCATGTTTGCTATAATGTATATCAACCACGTTGATATCTTACTTTGGATAATTTGCTAAATAAATTGAGTGCAAAAAAGGTTTATGGCGCATGATGGCCCACAAACCGTTTTATAAAAATATTCAGACTGCGTAACAAAAGAATGTGGGAAACACTGATGATGCCTAAATTATATTTTTGTCAGTTTCATTTACAGAAGTACAAAAAAATTTCGCCTGTCCGCTAACTTTGAAACAATTTTTCTATGTTTGTGTTGTGTCTCCAGCAAATCTATTTAGCCCAAAGGAGTTGTGCATACTATGACATGATGCTCTGTGTGACTCCTAACCTCGCTAAACGATTTTCATTAAATTGGGCTGTAAATGCTGTTATTTAGAGCAATATGCGAATCTCATGTGCCTAATGCGTCACGTATTCTTTTACATTTAATTTCTTTGCCAATTCAACCAAATAAATGCTATTTTTCTGCTTTACGCATTTAAACCGGTTTTGAGATAGACTACTGATGTAGCTTATACTAAACGACTCTGCGTTGTCGAATTTGCAGAACGTACAATGAAAAAAATATCAATTTTAGACAAATATTTTGAAGGAACTACTGTAGAACTTAATTTACAGTTCATCTTAAACATAAACATGGCATATTATGTTATTTTTAGGAGGTCGGCTGGTGTACCTGAAAACAAAAAAAATCGGCGCAATTCCGATATGTGGGGACACCAAACGCAAGCTGTTTGGCATCAAGCCAGCGCGACCTAAGGAGCTCATGTCGATGTCGAAGCGACAGAAACGAGTAACCCGTGCTTATGGCGGGTGCCTGTCATCTGGAGCTGTGCGAAACCGAATCATCAGGGCATTCCTCGTCGAAGAACAGAAAATTGTGGTCAAAGTTCTCAAGGCACAAGCGAAAAAATAAGTCTTGGCAATAAATTTTGGGGCATAAATCGTCCTGTTATCTTATTTTTGCACCACTGATGTGCTCGAAGTAAGATTAAAATATACCATACAAACTACGAGTTAACAGATTTATAATGACGTATAGTTGTTTGTAGCCGATATATTAGTACCAAATTGTTAGAAATCCATTTTGCTGACTGACAGTATAATCTAAACGTTATAGCCTTGGTAACTAACATAAACAAATAGCTCAATATGATAAAACGGTAAGGAGAAACAGTTTTTGCTAGGGTGCGAAAAATACCTGCACTGCTTGAATTTTTAAGTGAGCCCCAAGAACTCACCAAAATATTGGGAATATTGAAGCTCCACGACAATTCATAACGCTTTAAACAGTTTTGTTCCACAATCAATTACCTTTCTTTTAACGAAAAATTAAGTTACGAAATTTTGACATAAGATTTTGTAGAAGGCCCGCAATTGTCGTGGTCGGTCTTTTATTTCGTTGGGTCGCCGACTGCAATAGCTTGCATGGTTAGTTTTTTTGAAATATTGTTCCGACCAAGATATTTTTAAAATTGAAGAAAGCTGCGGAAGAAATACGACTGCATGGCTCTTAGTTTAATCCGAATTTAATTACCCTATATTTCATTGTGTTCACTTATGAAAGTCTAGTTCAGGAAAAAATAGATCGCCAAACCTGTAATTTACAAGTTAGAATTTGGGACTGAAGCGTAGCTAGGGGAGTACATATGTCCCCGCGCTTTGCGCCCCCCTACAACAACCAATTGGGTATTTTTTAATTAGATATTAGTTAACGTTGGTCGCACGTAGCGCGAAAAATGCTCAGTTTATTTGGTTGCATTAGCTAAAAACAGGTTCGTGTCTCCGTGCATGTTTTTAGCCTGTTATCATACATAAATAGTTGGAAAAGGGCATAACTTTTATCGTTTACCTATAAGTTAGCCAAACTATAATTTGCATTGGACCGTTATATCTTCGCAAAACATGCAAAGGTGCTCACAGCGACTTTGTGCTAAAAACAATTGTCAACGAAACAGGAAAAAAACAAGTAAATAAGAGACCTTTTTTGAAGTTTTAATCGTAAAGTTTGAGCAATAAGAGTTTGTACAGGCGTAGTAGTGGTGCCCAACCCAATTGCGCAACTTACAACTATACCATAATTGTTCCGACTAAACATAGCCGTAATTGGTCGTAAAATGTAGCATTCATAGTTCAGCAACTGAAAAACTTAAAAATAAGTAGCGAAGCTCGCAAATCCCAAATCCATGAACAATGTCTTTAGTCATCTACACGTGTAATTTTAATGTAGCCTACAGTATAGGATATCATAAAAAAACAGAATGAACACCAAACTAAACCATTAAAATCACTACATAGAGTTAAATATTGAATTAAGAGCTCGCGCCCCCCTAAGAATTGCTTGGTACCCTTACAGGCACAAACACTGTCAATTCCTCACCATAGAAAAACACAAAGTATTATATATTTTTGTTTACTTCGATGTACTCCGCTGACAAAAAAACAAACCTAGATGGAAAATAGTCGACAAGATTAATGAAAATACGTAAAACTGCAATAGACACATCGGCCCAAAAGCCAAGACTCGGCGACGTAAGAGAATGCCTGGAGAACTGGCAAAAGATGTAGGACCTTCATCAGAAGAAGAAATTGTGCGCGATTTAAAGAATCTATTTGATCGGTTTCAACATGAGATGTCAACAAGTTTTTCACGACTAAAAGACTTGAACAATAAATTTGGATATTTGCTGGACGTAAAGACTTCTATCTGACACAGACGAGGATGCAATATGCGTCGAAATTGTGCAGATTTTGCGAATTTCTACCACACGAGCATTAATGGCAACGATCTTTTTATTCAAATTAGTGATTGCCGAATGCTTATTAGTAATCGAACTGAAATTCTACCAGAAACTCCTTTTGGAGTCCTTTAGAGTTTCTTGGCTTTATTGTGTTTTATGGGGATGACGTATTTCCGAATCTGCGAATTTCACTACAAATTCTGTTAACAATATAGCAATTTCAATTGTAAGTTGTGAGCGGTCGTTCAGCAAATTAAAACTTATTTTGTTGTATCTGCGTGCATTAATGGGACAGGATTGTCTCCGTGATCTTGCTATTCTTAGCGTTGAACGAGAAACATTGAAAACAACAGATTTCGATGACGTAAATCACCAGTTTGCGCCAGTGTAATAAAGAACAATAAATCTATCTATTGTAGACTATGTAAATCATTTCATGTTTGACCATGACTGAGTGAGTCATATGCTGTAGTTTGCATAACGCTTCTTCTTTAAATACGGTACCGGTACATTGTTCTACTAAAATTTGAATTGTTTTGCGTATGAAGTAGGGTATATTATGTTAATTTAATAAAAAATGTGATAAAACATTGAGGAGGGGCGCCAAATTTATAGTTTGCCCCGGGCGCAAAAAAGTCTCGCTACGCCTCTGATTTGGGGTAGCCTACCACGGAATAAAGGTTGAGAAACAATGAGGTAGACTGCAAGGCGAGCGAAACGAAATGCGTGAAAACGCAGAGAATCCTGCTTGCCCTAAAAATATGTAGGCTAACAGAATATAAAAACGTTTTTGCATCATTAATTTATTACCGACGATAAACAATTTACATAATTAGCCTACAGTTCTTACTAATACCCCTATAACTTCAAAGTGGTAAAACGCCGCTGTTTTGGCACCGGATTGTTTCGCCCTGTTAGCGGTTAGTGATGGCCCTGTTTGATAATGGGTGAGGTTAGAAATTAGGTTGGGGTTGAAATTATTAAGGAAGTTAGTGATGAAGTTAGGGGTTGGGTTTGGGGTTAAGTAAAAGGTTGTGAAGGCCTGGTTTTGACCATTTAATGTCTTATTCCTATGGATTTAGGACTTTCCGATTTCGAAGTTTTTAGGACATTCCGATTTAGAAGTTGTTAGTCTACGGCTATTATACGTACTAGTGGACTTCAGCCATAAGACCGAGATAAGAACAACATCAACGTCAGAATACGACCAAAGTAAGACTAATACCTAATACTCGTAGTATCGTCTAAATCGGAATGAGTCCTAAGCAGTGACGTGCGGTGAGGTTCCTAGATGGTGAGGCACACATTTTTTCGAGTCACGTTTTTCTTTAACAACCACACAAACGGTATCGTACTAATAAAAAACTAAATAAACTCAAAAACCAAATGACTTAAAGGTAGTAAAACGATATACATGAATATAGCAAACGTATTAATGACTACATCGTTTATGACGTAACAGTGCATAACAATTGAAGGTGTGGCACGCCTGTGATCGACTGTTGTGGTAGGTTACTGCTCATAAAAGCTACAAAACAAATTATTATAAAGAGTACAATATTTATAAATTTTTTGGTGGCCATGGCCCCCCTGGCCACGCCTATGACAGCTACACATCTACTCCTTTTTAACCAATCTCTTTGAAAGTTGCGTGTTATTTTTTTGATCAGTCGTCTGATGCAAAGGTTTAAAATTTGCAATTTTGCAAGTCTTATTAAAAAACCCTGTTTCCGACGTTAATGTTGTTTTTATGGGGTCCATTTTTTCACCATAACCAACGATTTGTTTTGATATTATTTTCTCATCCTTGAAGTCACAAGATTATATGATAAATTCGGTTGTTATGGGCTAAAAAATTACAATTTATTGATCATAGACCAAATTTTGGCTTCCATCCCTTAAAAACATGTGTTTGTAATTTTGTTTTCTAAGGGATGAGCCATACATGTGTAGTGATTAAAAAGTGTTAAAAACGTTATAGAACCCATTTGCTAAACGAACTAAATCTTTCACGTCATGTCAATAAAACTTAAAACCTTGAAGCAACGCGTAAACCAAAGGGCATTTGACATGTTTCAAACAATAACAAAACCATTGAAAGACAACAAGCCATGCAATACGCCTTTACCATATCAGCAGTCACTTGGTCGTTTTTTAGTAGAGTCCAATCGCTAAACACCCTTGAATTGCAGATTATATTGGATCCGTAATTTTCGAACCAGGTAAATCGATCCTAACAGCGCGACTTGCCTGAAGTGTATTTTTTATAGAACTAATCTACCAATGTTTTGGACAGCTGTGCTAAAATACCCTGACACTGCATTGCATTTAAAGCATTAAAAACTTGTCAGAAAGCTGCCATTTCGACAGAAACAAAAAAGAAACAGCAAAACGGACTGGACGTGAGGAACACCTTTTATAGCGGGTATCAATAAGTTCCATACTTCCTGTATGTGGGGGCTTCTCGTTAAGGCAAAAATCTCGGGTTATCACCTTGTTTTGAATTAAAGTTGTAATAAACTTCCAACACGTTCACAATCATTTTGGCAATCACGTTTCAAAAAATTAATTACACGGACATTGCACAACATAATATGTAATATTGATTAGGAAGCGTCTTTGTTAAACCTTTCTTAGATTATGTTTAACAATGCAAATCTCGCGTTTGTGGCAACGGTTATTATTTTCCCTTTCCGGGACATGTAATGCAAAGTGTCACGCTTATCGCAACGATAAAATTATTTTTTATTTCTGGGACAAGTAGTACAAGTATTTTATACTATTCAAAGTATAAGACAACCAACTGGTATCAACGATTTTTGTTTGGTAGGGGCCATGGATTTATTTTAAACGTAACATTACAAAGGTACGTCATAAAGTGATCCGTCGTGGTATGTTTACTCTGAACCCATTTCACATCTTGTAAAAATTTTGCCTTTTACAAATGTTATCGGTCCAACTGTCTTTAAATTAACGTAGGTGTGTAATAGAACAAACAAACATGCATTTATTAAGAAGACGTAGTATAGACATTCGACATATTGTTTAAGACAAAAGTTAATGAAAGCATCCAGAAGTAAAATGACATGCGCTAAAAAATAAAGGTTATACAATAAATGTATTGGCATAAAATAAACAATGTATAAAAATGTAGTGATTTATGATTGGAAACAATCAACGACTAAAAATGTACCATATATTTTAAAATACCAAGAGTTAATACAACAGCATTCTAGTACTCGGGATATCGGACATAAAATCACATTTAAAAAGAAGAAAAACAATAAAACAAGACTGTGTATTTTTTGTCGGGATGTATTGTATAAGTTGTACTATTTTCTCTCATGGTGTTTATTGTGACAGAATTAATGTCGTCATCACAGCAAGCTACGAACAGACAAATTATCTTTACCGTTAGGATGGACAACGGGAAAACTGCGCACCGCCCGTTGAACACCAGCTATTTGCATGCCACTGGCTGTGGTTGCCTATTATATGTGGTTTGCGTGTGCTACAAAGTGTTTTGGGGTTAACCGCCAATAATTATGATGATAGGTAACACTTTTTGTATTTTTGCAATATTTAAAACCTATAATAAAAAGTACGTTGTACGTTGAAATGAATTATAAATATGGCGAAGCATAACACATTATGCCAAAATGGAGAAACAATATATAACATAATTGATAAACACTATCAGAAAAATTCGTAAGCAAAACTTAATTTACACTAGAGGTCAGTTTACGCGTAGGGATTACTCTAAACAAGCCCAAAAATTTGAAATACACTGGCGTATGGGATTTGAATGAACTTGACACAATTAATAAAATCCATTCACATATGTGTTCATTTGGAATAAAAGATTTGGATAAATGTATTTTCTGTTGCGATGGATTGGAAACTGTAACGCACATGTTTTATTTTTGCAGCCAAGCAGTCAGTTTCTGGGAAGAAGTAACTGCCTGGATCTCGGCGAAACTTGTGATATATGTAGTCAATAATCCTCAGTATGTTGTTTGGTATTCTAGTGGGTCAATCTGAAACCCTGTTGAATTATTTGTTACTGTATACGCGTTTTGTTATTTACCGATATAAGTATGACGAAGCCGTTCCGTTCCTAAGTATGGTCAAATCGGTCCGGAAATCGGAAAGTCTTGTCGACACTAAGAATAATAAAATGAATAACTTTCTCTGCAAGTGGTAAGCCTGAACCCCCAGCTGTCTTTTAATGTCTCTCTAATAACGCGTCGCTTTCTGGCATGTGTTTTATCTCGCCTTTTGACCTATCGCATTCGTTTCGTTGTGCCCTTATTAATAAAAATAAATATAATGCAACAATTGTAAAAATTCAATAAAAACATTTATAGTTACCAACTCAATTAACAGTTATAAAGTTCCGAAATAAAGCAATATGCAATTTAATTGTAGGAAAATGCAGACTGACTCCAATCATAATATGTTGTTTGGGTGGCAGGGGCCTGAGTAGATAAAGGGTCACTAGGGGGCTGCAACATGACCGACTCGTCATATGTCGGGGGAGGCGGTTCAGTCCCTTCAATCTTCACATCAACAATGTCCAATGGTAAAATAGAGGAAGTAGTAGTGGGGGCCAACGTATTGTATAAAGGAAGATCTAAAGAAGAAAAATAAGCGACCTAAAAATAACACAATTAGTAAACTGAGATCATGTGGATGACAGAAAGTTCAATAAGTGACATGTCAATTTTTTATGCTTCGGCTTTATGTTACGCCTTAGTAATTAAACAAATGATGATATATCTCAAATACAGTTAGCACTTACTTTTTTATACAAAGATATGTAAGAAAAGAGGTCCTATATGTGTAAAAGGTTTAACTGAAAGTTGTGTAAATCGATTGGGCATAGTATCATTATTCATTATTATATTTTTTGTTACCATTAGGTGGTGCAGAAGGAGTTAAAACTGACTCCATTGTTCCAGAACGGCCTCCAATCATGATGTTAACTTTCTTTAGCTCAAATGCTGCCTCACAAAAACCGGGAAATACACCCTTTATCTAGAATATTCGATAAAATTCGTAAACAAAAATGTCAAAAAGTATCATGATTCATGAGTATATGCTATTAGGCTTAACTTCAAATTTACTTATAACAGAACATAAACCTAAATAATACTTACTTTTATGTAGTAAGATACATTAATTAAAGAACAATTCCTCAACTGGGAAGATACAACATTAGGAATTTGAAGGCTTTGTTCATTTTGGAAAACTTTTCTGGATCTGCGAGGTATAGGTTGACCGAGCCATTTGACAACTTCAACAGTTTTTTCTTTGCTTTTAAGATTGCCAGATGATGTAAAGGAAAAGTCAGAACGACGAGCATAACATGCTATGTATTGCTTGAGTACAATACTATAAGGCATTTCTGAATCACTGCAACAAAAAACATTAATTAGATTAATGGCTGGCTTTTTGATGCGTTGTATTTGACATAATGTGGTAATGTTTTATTGCAAAGCATTGCTTCTCACATCACATATGAGAATAAAGTTAGGTAATGTTAAAACAGTGGTTCTCAACCTTTTATGGCTTGCGGCACCCCTCAGAAATAACAAATAGATTGGGGCAACACACATTAACTCTACACAACGTACAGGAAGTTTTAATTGAATTTATTTCACTGTAATCTTTACATAAAAAGTTGTAAGAGTTGAGCAAAAATCAGGTTCTTAAAATTTGTCAAATATCTCTCGGCACCCTTGAGCATTAGAAATGGAACCCCGGTTGTGAACAACTGTGTTTAAAAAAATAAAAAACGGATGCCAACAATTTGCCAGCCAAAAATTTCTCTGTTCATGAAGCTGTCGTTTATTAGGTTTAAGTTTACAAAAATAAATTTTAGTAGGACCATATACAGAATTTTGTAATGATGAGCCAAATATGTGAATTAGGATTAGACCACAAGCCAAATTAGTGTATCCTCTACCCAAATTAAATCATTGTCAAAACACATATCATTGGCCAGTTCACCGTATCTAAAGTGTTGGCAACCGAAAGAATTCACTCTGTATCAGCTGATAAAGTTATTTTATGAACCCTATTTTAAAATAAACGCTAACCCACTATGTTAAACAAAGAGACATTAACAGCCACCAGATTCGCTAGGCCTTAAAATGCAGCAATTTAAAATTGGAATATACAAATCTAACAGATTTTTGCTTTAAATAGGCCACAAAACTATTTGTCAAAAAAATTGTCCGGTTGGTAAAAGCAAAGTCTGTCATAGGCAATATGCTTTCGCTTTGCCACAACAGGATAAACACCCCTGCTGTACAGCAGATATGTCAGACTACGCATGGTGCGTTTGGGTTAAAATATTCCCTAAGGTGATATAAAGAATAATAAAAAAATAAACATGCAAGCAAAGGGGAAATTTATTTGTTTTTATTTGTTAATAAGTTCCCCAAAACAATAATTTTAGGGAACGAATTTTAGGGAAAATTTATAGGGAATGCAGTCCAAAGGTATGTATGTTGTGCCGTACAAACCTATAAATTCAACAATGGCAATTTTGGTGCATATTTTAAAACTAGTTCGCTGGAAAACTATTTTTGACTTTATTGAAAATTTTGACTTAATTGTAAATTTAACTTTATTTTAACCTATAAACTTCTTAGAAACAGTCCCCTAGGTGCTGAAAACAACTTTATTCTTTGATTCGTGGACAGACAAGCTCCTTAAAAAATTTTGACTTTACTGACTTTTGCAGGCCCTACACATTTAACGTTATATAAAAATAACACAGGATTTAGCATCAGTGGCTTTAAAAACAGTTAACAACTAATATAGTGATTAATATTAATTGTACCATCCATTATCAATATATCCATTCAAAGTAATGTGGTCTCCTGGAGCATAAGCACATTTGTCCAATGTGATATCCACTTTAACTGAAACTTTGTCACAGCAGCAACAACATTCATCTGAAGCCTGATCTTGTAGTTGCAGTGGCCGTAACAAAAGCTGGAAAGAAATCTCCACAACATTATCTTAGGAAAGGCATGGATACAATTGACTGCAGTGAAAACAAAATAATTTAGGTCTATGTTAGAATGACTTTAATTGCTCTCCGCCAATATCAGTTATCCATGTATATATTGTATTTTAGCTATAAATATTTTTGTCAGGTATCTTGAAAACAGTCAAAACATAAATCGCCTGGTGGGGAGTTAGTTTGCCATTTGGGGATATCTACCCATAAGGGATAATTTGACTTTTATTTTTTATTGATTATTTGTTTCTGGTTTTGTTCCACAAACACAATTTAAACACAGTAAACATATAGATTTTCAAGTGTTTACAATTCACTTCATTTGGCCAAACACCATTTGTTCTGTTACAAAATAGTCTGTTGATATTTAAAGTAGGTAAGGTTAAACTGAGTATTTTGGTGGCATTTAGGCTTGTAAGATGTCAGAAATCTCAAAATCGGCTTTTACGAAAAGATATTGGAGACTTTTGGGATGGCCTTTAAAACAATTATCTAAACATATGGTTTCAAGTTTTTAAATCTTCCTCCCCTAATCAATTGAGTGTGAATAGTGCCAAATTAAATGGGATAAAAATTTATCTTCGGACATATCTTGTTTTTGAGGCTAGTCTTTTTTGGTTTGCTTGGATTATTTTGTTATGTTTCAGACAGATTTTTTAACTGGAGCTTTTTTCAGACATGAAGTAGAATGCTATGTATGTGGTTGAGGAGTCTGCCTCCTAGAGGCCTTCAAATAGGGGGGGAACCCAAAATAGTGTGATATTAAAATAAATATTTCTAGGGGTGTGGTTTCTGGGATTAGTTTCTTTTTTGTATGTGGTGGGTAAAAATATTTAAATCGATATTACCCGGGTGCTGGGAACTATATTTTTGAGGGAAGTTTTTTTGTTTTTTAGGGGGTAGAAAAATAATAATTTTTAAGATGGATTGCACTGGTCGACATGATTTTTATTTTCTGGCGAAAATGGTGACTTCTAAGATAATTCGCGTACGCTGATTACGAATATAAAGTCGCCTTTTTTCTATCACATTAAGATTTTTTATAATTTGTGATTTAAAATTTTGCATTTCACTACTAATAACCGCCTGTTCTATGAACTATTCCTTGCTGTTGGGTCATAGTTACTATTGTCATAGCCATTATACATCATTGTGGCGTCATAATAATTTTATTGTGAGTATATCAGGGGCTACATACAAGCACAAGTTGGCAAAATAGCAGCACATGAACAGTACATTATACCAGCTTGTGCGTATATATAGGCAAGGTTTACTCTCGTTTCTACTAGAATTGTTATTTTAGCAATTTCAGTATTCCTCTGGAGAGGTAGCCAGCGAAGATTTTTGTTTAGTTTTGCATCTCGCCTGATTTTGTTTGTTGCTTGCAGCAGACATTCAAATAAATAATATTTTAAGCCTGGATGCAAGAATATTGTCAGGATCAATTTACAAAGTACCCTTGTTTTATGTGTGAATTGGACAGTCGGTACAGGAGAAATCATTGGATTAAACGAGAGTGGCCGTTATGGGAGCATCTTACATCAGGCTATAAAATGTTTTACAGCCTGCTCTTATCAACAGATATAATGTTATACTTCAACCATTACATATCAAACTGGGTCTCATGAAACAGTTTGTAAAAGCTCTTAACAAAGCAGGTGCAGGTTTTAAATACATCCGGGAAAAGTTCCTCACTTCAGTGCCGAGAAAGTTAAAGAGGGTATATTTGTTGGACCTGAAATCAGAACTCTCACCAAAAACCCCCAATTTCTTACTAGCATGACGGATGTGAAAAAAAAAGCATGGCTCTCTTTCACCGAAGTTGTATCTAAATTTCTTGGAAATACTAAAGATCCGCATTACCAAAATATTGTAACATGTTGGTTTCTTATCAACAAGAACTTGGATGTTTTTATGTCTAATGAAAATATTGGTTCATTTTCTACACGCACATTTGGACCAGTTTCCTAAAAACTTGGGTGACATGAGTGGGGAGCATGGTGAACGTATGAAAAGATGGTATCCTTGGCGATGGGATGTAACGATGATGGCGGACTACTGTTGATGCCTGAAACGCAACTGTGAGAATAGTGAGGCTGCGAGAAAAGCTAAAAGAAGAAAAGTTGTTTGAATCAAAAGTTTATTGAGTGAACGAACATAATCATGTGCTATTGGGGTCTAGGGTTTAGGTTTACAGGGTTAAGGTTTAAGCTAACAAAAGCTCAAATCCAATTAAGTGAGTTAAGCGCCTTGTAGGCTGTGTTTTGTTTCACGTACGGAGCTTTTGACCAGTAATAGGGCACAAACGCCCTTCACTCAACCGTTTTTAAGCAAAATTTTCATTTAATTTTTGCAAAAAAGTGTGACGTGATGGGTGAATTCTGACTGCAAATTCGGAATCAGCATAGGCAAAATAGGTAAAGTCAATTAATTGTTTGAAAAAAATAAAAAAAAGTTTAAAAATGTAGCCTAGGGTTGTTTTTACTTTGAATGTTAGAAAATATTTTTTGGAAAAATCGTAAAACAAGTGTGGTGTGTCATCGTAGAAGCGCTTTTGGCTTATCGAGTGGTAGCAATATCTCATAAACAGGATTTGTTCTGGCAATTTTGTAGTAGTGTAGTGGGTTTGTATTCCAATAAGCACTTGATAATAATATTCTTTTGTTACTTATTTATATCATTGTTACTATTACATATTTATGCTTACCTTTTTACCTAAAGACCATTACTTAAAATGTATCAGTTAGCAAACAGCCTCCTTCACATCACTAAAGTCATGGTAAAAAAGCTGAAAATTTTGGCCAATATTTGTTTTTACTAGCAGAAACAAGGGAAAAGCTTTGGGGTATGTATTTGTCTATTAAATGAGCTTTTTAGGAGTGAGGTTGGTAAGACTGAAACAAATGATTTTTGCATAGTCTTCGAAAAAAAAAAAAACAGAAAATGTATTTATTGGCCATGTGTCCCCGCTAAGCGCATTATTTTTGCACAAATTTTTGGGCACTTGCACAGAGGTCAAGTAAAAAAAAATGCTGTTTTTTTAGTAAAATTTGAACTCCAGTCGTCTCCTGCAGTATCGCTATTTTCAAGAATTATTACATATAATACATTACCCCATTTTTGCCTATTTTTTATATCCAAGATAGCTTTATCTAAACAATGTACAACCAAAAAAGTGCCCAAATTTGTTTTTATCTGAGCTACATACGGACAAGAAAGTGCCCAAATGGTTTTGTCAGAGCTACGTCGACAAAAAAAAAAAAAAAATTATTTGTTTAAATTGAGCTACGTATGACCAAAGAAGTGCAAAATTATTGCAATTATCTGCAAAAGGCATTTATTTGTAATGAAGGGCTTTCAAACGCTTTTCTTAAAGCCAAACAAGATAGGACTTTGTGAAAATAATACTTCATAAAATTATAATATAACCAAAAAAAAAAAATGTTGTGTGTTACAAAATGACCAGCCTGAAATTATGTCATTATAAACTGAAATAATGCAAGGGCAAAATCTCATTTTAATCAAAAGTTATTACCAAAAGAAAAATCGTAACCTGTTAAAAAATAAAAATTGCTTACTGCTAAAACCACTGCAAATCGCATGATATTATCTTGACCATTGGCCGGTTAATCGCGCTACACTTGGCTAAGTCCGCCACACAAGCTACTAAGCGAATTTGCATCTCCAGTGAGCGCAATACTCAAAATAAAGTGACTCGAATTTATGCCATAGAGAAAATGACTGGCTTTTTAATTAGGAATATTTTGTACCTCTTGTGCAATCCCGTGCGTATGGCTCTGTAAATATATTAAAATACTTGTGACAACAACGGGTTATGTACAAAGTAAAGACAAAAAAAAAGACTGATTTGGGTTGGGCATGTTTATGTTTAATAATTTCGGTATTTTGTGCACTGATTTTTAAGCTCTTGCGCAAAATTTCTGGCACCTGCGCACATGGTAAAACATTATAGGGAACACTGCCCTTGGCTGAGTACCCCCTTTGCATTTGTAACATTATAGGTGTAGGCAGAAAACTATAAGCCCATCTGTTTGGCTTGCAGAAACAAATCATGAAGAAAGTACAACTTAATATATATAAAAACCAACAACCCTATTTTTAATGCACCAACTACAAACCACCCTTAAAATAAGGCCCTGAAAAATACCCCCTGACAAAATATACAACAGCTGCAACCCCGTCTAGTTTTTTGTTTTGTTTTATTAATCAATTGATTGATACAACATTATTATATGAAAACAGAGTAATTGTTATTAATCAGACCCTTCTGGAGGTTGCAATACTTAAAAGGTGAATAATTTTTAACTTCGGTTTTACAAAGTTTACTTTATTTTCCTTTATTTTTTTTACCTCAGCAGTCTGTGCGTCCAAAGAGAGATCTACAAGGTCATATACCAGAAATGGTCTGGTAATAGTTTGATCGCTTGACATCATTCCGGGATAATGACAAACTACTTGCGATGTGTACAAAACATTTCCATGCTTGCCTGGTAAAGTAAGGAGATAATATTGAAGTCGCAATGTTCAACAAAGAATAAAATATCCTATGCATATGAATACTGAGGGACATTGGCTCTAAATCTCTGCTTTGAAATACTGCAAATCTCTACACTTACCCAATACCATAAAAACAATATAAAACACCATGAGTGATATTATTTCCTAAAAAACCTGAAATCTTAATGAAGGATTTTCAAGCAAGCACTATAAAGTGTTTCATCAAAGGATGGAAACTAACTTACCGCTAATCGCGAATATTCAATTCAAGAGAAACCTTCCGCCTTTAATTGGTGCAGTTTGAAAGAAGTTTTAGCAGTTTCAAACAACCAATGATAGAAACAGAAAATTTACATTTGCGCATGCTAATTTTGCGGTATTGTTACACATTTTTAATGTTGAAATACATGTTTTGGAGACCAGTTACATATCATACAAGTTAGAACAGAAATTGAAATTTATAAACTTATTGTTGCAGCCTGGACCCAGTCGACACTCAGGGATTCAAAAAAACAACATTAGTTTAGCACATTATATTATAACCAAGTAATCCCCCTGTATTTAACCAATCTGAGTAACTAAAATAGGTTGAATATAAGCAATCAACTCATAGTAGTATCAAAATATAAACACCAGCAGTCAATTGATTTGACTGTGAAGTGTGATTATAGGTGTTTCAAACAAACTCTGCAGTCTTACTGGAGGCCAGAGTCTGACCTGGTAAACTAAACTGACTTCATTGAGTCTGGGACCCGGCTAATGAAGTTAATACAAAAAATAAAAATCCTTTCGAGGAGATTAACATCATCATAGTAACAGCTGGGGACAGTTAAGCATAAATTGATTGTGAAAATTGATAGATAGTACTTACTTTGGAAAGAAGAGGGGCATGTCAGAGGTAGTTGAAATACAAATTGTTTTTTGTGTGCTCCAGCTATTATTGAAGTTCCTTGGTCCCCAGATACTAAACAAAACAAAAATGAATTTTACTTTTGGCTGTTGTGATTAAAGTGTTTTAAATAGCAAGTATAAATATATTGGGCTTAAGTTAATATATAATAGGATTTCAAATTAGTACAAATATATTTACTAAAAGGGATTCAGGATAAGTTCAAAGCACAGATTTTTTTGAAACGATATTGCAAAGCTTTCACTCATACTACACCTAAAAAAATCTGTAAATGTTTGTCATTTGCACATCTGCTGTAATTACAAACTTTCTTTATATTGTAGGCTTGCAAATGCATGATTGTAGCTTTGTAAAACTTGAACTATGTGGTCTGGCAAAGCCTTTCATTTCATTATGAGACAAAAAAGCTAAATGTGTTCGAATTTACTTCACAGCCCTAATATAAAACCCCACATTTGTTGCAATATCACTGAAGCAAACCATCAATTAGTCGAACATCATTACAACAAATCATAGTATACACTATAACCAATCAATGTTTACAAAAAATAGTTAACATGTAAGAACTCAGTTCTACCATAAGTTACAACGGTCCAATGAGTGGTTTAGCAACGTTTATCTATTTTCAGGTCAATTTGAGGGTGCTTAGGTGAACCCAAATCTTAAGATAATTCTAGCAGTAAAATTCTGTACATTTCTGTTGATGCATACAATTCGGGTACCTATTTTGGTATGAATTAGGTCAATCATCTATTAACCATTATTTCCTACATGGGCAGTAGGACATTTTAATATATATTTTGCATACAGTAAATCAATTTTCTTCAAGCTATAATAAGATGACCGAAAAAAAAAAACTTATTTTTTATTGGTAAACATCTTTGAAGTTCATCATCTATTTATAAAGTCTTCCAATGTGTGTTTTTAAAGTTTAGGCCGTTGCGAAGACAACAATCTAAAATACAAACCACTATTGCTAGAATGCGAACTAATTAAGATAAAAAATAACTGTAATGATATTAGTGAATGTTTAAACAGTTGAATAAAAGTTGAATATTCAAACACTGAGCAGCCAGAAGGCAAGCTGCGAGATAGACCTTTTTGAACAGTACACACTTTTAAAGACATAATTCACAAGCATGGGCGCCCGCCCTTCTTTCTTTTTTTCTCGCTAAAAATGTCGAGTTATACGCAGTATGTTCCTCGCTGTTCGGTCTCTGCGCTAATATCCGATGTTGGTGTAACATCAACATTTGTTAAACTGAAGCAGATTCTTAAAAGGAGGTAAAATGGTGACCAAAGTCCCCATTTTTAAGTAATGATGGTTAACGCAAAATTATGCTCTTTAAGCATATTCCAAGACCAAGTGCTAAGTGTGCAATGGACACAACTTATTTCCCCTCAACCGCAGCTTGTAATTTAGCTGAATTGGCACACAGATCGGCGAAGATGTTGTGCTAATCATGGTATAATAACACCCGGAAAAAAACGATCTTCGTTTAGTATTGCAGGTGGTGAAAGACGTGTGATTCTACCAGAATTAATAACACAAATTTCACGATCTTGGTTTGTTTTTTCGCCTGAAGTTAACGATTGCACACTGTGGTTTCGCAGCTGGCGCCTGACAGGATTGTCGAAGACGCACGTGGTCGCTTTTGCTGGACATATTTGGCTGTTTCTAATTAGTTTTTTTTTATCACGTTTTGCAATCATCAATCTGTGACGTCATATTGTCACTGTTTTATGACGTCATTATTCATTAACGTCAGACGAAAAATAGGGTAATTCCCTAAGTTGAAAATTCAGGAACCCCGCTTTTTGATTTTCTGGTTACCCCCCTGATTGCCCCCTCTCTGGAAAATTTTCTGCGGGCACCCCTGTTCACAAACCTAACAAGTGTTTACTGTACTGCAAAAAAAATATTAACGTTGTGACGAGATTAGTTATCACAAATACAGATTATTATTACATCACAATAATGATTATTATCACAGAAATATTTGGTTATGTTGTCACAAATCAAACATGGTATCTTAAATCTTAATACTGTGTCACTTAAATAAATGTTTGTGCCATTTTTGTGGTATTACGCATACACAAAGCATATGCCTGAAAGGGGGTCGTTAGTTATATTGGGTTGTTAAAATGGGTCGCGTCATGAAAAGGGTTGAAAACCACTGATATAACCTAAAAACTTGGCTGTATAGAAGGAACAAGCTCCAGCTGTGTTTATATTATTTACTTCAATAAACCAGTGGTGTTGTAATCATTGTTAAGTCATAAAAGCACAGCACATTTGACTTTAGGTTAAGGTCGTTATGACAGAAATAAGAGCATGGTTTCTTTTAGCCTGCAAAAATATTCAATTGTTTTGCGGATTGTGCGCACAATTTTCCCCAGTCTCATTAATATTTTTTTTATTAGAATATTTTACACTTTCGTCACACTTATAGTGCTTGCCTTAAATGTAGCCTGGTAGTGCAGTATCAGTGTCGAGCGACCAATTACTTTGCGTCTTACGATAACCTTCACCTAATGATTAACTGTCAATCAAGTGTTATTGTGCGTGCGACTAACAAGTAATGCCAGGTGTGGAGTTCACAATTTCCTGAATTCTGTGTTAAGTTGCAAAAGTAAAATTACTTGTGAAACAGGCTGGTCTTGGAAAAATGCGCTACAGGGTTACTTACGGTCAACTTTAGGCCAACATTCAGCAAGGTTATGCACAGCGTAGTTGTCAAGTATTGATTAAGGCAATAGTAACAGTGCATTCTTTGCATTTCATTATTTGATTAGAAAACAGGACCGAGAGCTGAAAGGAGTTCATCGTTTAGTGTTGAATTGTACTCACTATATTGGCAAAAAATAAGTTTTGGCAACAACCTGAACATAGTTCTGGCCCGAGGGCCGTAGGTTGGCGAGTCCTAGACTAGATCCTACTGATAGGGAAATCATGGGGACCAGATAACTACACTACTTTGCTGGCCAAACATAAAGTTTCTCATTTTTAATCAAACTCATATAAATCAATAGTGTTTAGTTGTGGGATAGGGCGTGCAAAAACATTTTCATGTTTAAATAGTATTCCTGTAGGATAACTAACAGTTGGGACAAAACTGTATTTGTTGCCATTGTTTAGCATGAAATACTTCAAACATCAAACACTAATCATTATTTGATATTGGCGGGCACCCATTGCTGTAACAAGTTAATACTTGTATATCGTTTTAAAGTTGTTTTTCTAACAAGTTATTGCCCAGACTTTCTGTTCAGTTAATGCACAGTGCAATTTTGAGTCACAAATACCATGTATACTAATTTTAACCTTAAGCCAAGATTTTAGCTATTTTTTGCCAAAGTTAAATATCTTACTAGGTTGCTAACCTTCAGTAAAGGGCTTTAACTTCCTACATACTGGAAGAATCTCGCCACCTCTCTGGTGACAAGCATTTGAAGCCCAAGTTTTTTGTTTTGTTTAGGCGCATTCCAAAGTTAACTCACCTAACGAATGTATAAACCTTGCTATGTTCTGGCGATGAACAAGAGAATAATCAAGCAATAGTATCTAAGAGTTGCGGCAAAGTGCACATGTTTTCAATCTGATTTTGAGGTACATGTTTGTGCATAATTTCGTCCCAAAATAGCATATCTATGTAACAGTAAAAAAGCACATGTGCATCCCCATGCCCCAGGTTGTACTTTAGCATACCCCTTATGTATTTGTTTATGTCACAAAAAATTTAGCGCCTTTGCTGCAACTTTTTGTACACTTATGTACTTCTTAATTGTTTATCGCTAAACCAACACAGAACAACAATATGACTGAATTTGGGAAGTTTTTAAATATTAAACATTTTATATGTCTAGCACTACATATATATATTTCCCACTAAACACAGCGCTTCGCACTTACGTAAGTTAATCAGAAAGGCACAACAAAACTAATTCTTGATTTTAGTATGAAATGATCACCCATATAATTATGTGTTGTCGCAAAATAGAAAATTGACTTTGTGCTAAAACAACTATGAGGGATTTATAAATTATAACGCAAAAGATACAAAATCAAGTATTCAAAAAAACATTTTAAATAAAATAGTTATTTGCATCAAGTTTTTGTTTTTCTGGCTGATTCCTCAGCCGACATAATCGCCAATTCCCCAACATTCTGCCATACTGCCCTCCTTTAAAACGTTTAATCAGATGTATCATGATTATTACTGAAATTGTTAAAGTTCCTGTCTACCCATATTATCATATATGTCAAGGAAATCATCATTAGAAAGTGATTTGACAAAAAACATTACAAACCCTTTGAAAAATTATTTTTAAAATGTTTTATTTTTTCTCTTAAACATTACCCAAGGAATTCAAAACAAAGTATGTGTTTCCCTATACAGCATACATAGTTACCCACTTTCAAGAAACATATTTGTTCCGCTAATTGCAAATAAACTTCTGAAAAACTATACTTTTCTTTGAAAAATTGTTCTTGGCTTGTTTTTAAGTTAAATAATGATAACAGCTTACCTCCACCCCATAAAATTGTTTCAAAACAACAATATTGCTCTTTTGCCTTGTAAGTCTTTTCATTGTCTCCAGATCCAGTTTTCCACTTGGTCTTGCAACTACCTATAACTTGAATCTTGATTGCTGTTAAACATATATCAATATAGGTTTAATATATTTAAAGTGATTTCATTATTTCAAATTAATTGCTAAAGAATCTCATTACAATATGACTAGTGTGGGGGCACATATCTGTTTGCAAAGTCAGGAAATATTTGTATATAAAATGAAGGGGAAAAGTAATTTAATGAATAATAACACTGGTCAACAAATGTTCACTTTTTGGCCTTCTGTAAGTGGTTATAGAACACAGGTGATTGTTTTTCAGAATTTAAAAACAACCCTTTGCAGAAAAACAAACAATCATTTAATGATTTTTTGTGCAATTAAAATTGCTCTTGTTTTATATGATTGCTCTTTGTAAATACATAACAAATAAACACTTTTTATTATTAAGTTTAGAATAATGTTTTTTGAACATTGCTGATTTTTTGGAATACCTTGAGCACTTCAGCATAATGAAATCATGACCCAATTCACTATTTTTTATCTTTCAGTTATTTTAAGTCAAGTATCAGACTCACAGTGGCTCCACATTTAAGTAGAAACCTACTGAATATGCAACTTAATCTCATGCTTTTATAACAACCAATATGAATATATATTACTTAAAAGTGTATAATGAAATGAAAGACACACACAAACATATGTGTTTAATAACATCTGTGATCTAGCCCCTCGGAAGTTGCTTTACGACCAACGATTACGGCTTCCGTATCAATAGTACACCGAAAAGCCATCGCAGACTCGCCGAATCTGTCGATCTATGATGCAAGCAGAGCAAGCCCGTGATGCAAACAAAGCAAGCCCGTATACGGACTGATGATCCCCAGTGTTGCTTGTACTAACAAAATGTGCAAGTATTGGCGCATGGTTGTTTCTCGACTCGCTCCTCTCTGAGCCTGCATAGCTCAGTTGGTAGAGCGACGGTCCCGGCTTGACCGGAGGTCGTGAGTTCGAACCTCACTGCAAGCCAGTTGTTTTCAACTTTGTGCGTTAACCACCAAAATCTACCACACACAAGCACTAATCCAATTGGTGACAACTTATGTGTGTAGTGTGCATTGTAGCCCAGTGCTCAGCCAACCTTTTGTGGCACATAAACCAGTGGTTTTCAACCTTTTTGTTTTCGCGACCCCCTTTAAGTTTTTGATAACTTGCGCGACCCCACAATTGCATGATAAATAAACCTGAATAAATGAAAAACACATTTTAAAATTGGCAAAATTCAAAAGGGAAAAAATCTAGTTTAGGATTGTATCAAAATTTTGGCTAAAATGCACAACAACCTAAGTTACGGTTTGAGCCAGGGTTGCCAGAGATTGACATTTTAGGTCAAATAATATTTAGCATGAACCTAGTGCGAGACTAAAGGTAAAGGCCCGTTTACACTACAGCTGCACTGAGCTGCACTGGGCGTGAAATTGTTTTCACTTCAGCTGCAGTGAGCTGCGCTGGGCGTAAAAATCGCTCCAAACGTAATGTGTTTCCATAGCTGCACTGGGCTTGAGATTAGCAAAGCGTGAAAATCGCTCCAAAGCGTATTTTTCAGCTAGCTGCAGCTGCTGCACGGGGCTTGAGTTTAGCAAAGCTTGAAACTCTCGTCACAATAGAATTTAAATGCAAATTACGCTTTGCTCAGCTCAGTGCAGCTGTAGTGTAAACGGGCTTAACTGTTCTTGGTGAGCAGCCAAAATTCCCTACAAATTTACAAAACGGTTATAGCCGTTAACAGCCTTGCAATAACACTGGTTTACAGCAAATTTGCTCCAGCCAAGGTGGCAACCTTTTTTGACTAACTTGAGGATGAGATCGTGCATTCATTTTTGTCCATCACGTCAGGATTTTGAGTTATGAATTTTTTTCAATTAAGGGCAAAAAACGAATATTTCGTTGATCATGTAAAAAGGGGACTTAAATCATAATTTATAAAAATTTGAATACAGTCTTATTAGAGATTTAACTTTTGCAGTAAGATGAACTTTCCACTGTAATTCCGCCAAATCATGCACACTTTGCCTTTTTTATATAAAAAGAAGGATAGAGTAGCCTACCGGGGGGCAATTGTAACATTGGTAAGGGGCTGCCAAAATAGAAAATTGACTTTGTGCTAAAACAACTATGAGGGATTTATAAATTATATCGCAAAAGATACAAAATCAAGTATTTAAAAAAACATTTTAAATAAAATAGTTATTTGCATCAAGTTTTTTTTGTTTTTTTTTTTTCGATTTTGCGAATTTCGGCAAAAATTCAACTCGATTTCCTCACACCAATACATATTCAAATGAGCTGAAATTTTGTATACAATGGTTTTAGGTGTCTATCTATCAAAATCCATACGAGGCAGGTAGAGTTGAAATAAAAGTGATTTCGCGACCCCCCCTACCCCTACTATATTATGCTTCCAACTATTCTGAAAGACAGGCTGTATTAACCGCATTGCAAAAATATACTGATTCTAAACAAGCTATTTTGTTTAAAATTTCACTAATTCTTTTTCAGACTACATAATAGTGTCGTAACATGTTAAAATATGTTCTCAAAAACAGGGCAGACTTACATCAAAAAAACATAAATTGCTGCTTTTTCATAAAATTTTGAAATTCTGTACAGAAAAAACCTGACGTGATAGAGAAAAATTACTGCCATTTTCGGAATCAGTGACCTCAAAATAGGGGGAAACGCCTAATAGGGTGGCTGGAGCTTTTAATGAGTTTAAATTTGTAAACCAGTGTAATAAAGCTGTCTGTAAATTCTATTTCTCTTTGCCAAAACAGCAAGACCAAAATTTTATTACCAGTATTCTGTGGATGTTTTGGAAAAGGCTATTTAAAATGTTATGATACCGCTGAAAAGTAGAAATATTTTGCCTGTAACCTATTGTAAACCTAGCACAAATTTTATTGTAAGTTGGCCCTAAATTTCAATTTGGAACTAAAGCGCCCTATACTACACCTGACGCTTTAGTACTGCAGAAAATTATTGCAGAAACAAGCATCAAAATGGCGCGAAGCGCGAACATTTTTTCAATTAACGTTGTTAAAGTTTGCATAAACAAAGTTTGTAGGCCTCATGAGCCTGTGGTTTTACTTCATCCCGCAATGTTTAAAATAAATTCAGCCAAATTAGGACAGCAAGCTTACTGTCCTACTGATTTGCAAACCGTCGGACACAGCAGTTAAATTAGGACAATTTATTGTTTTTGGTTCAAATTTTAGGCCTTCTGGCAATCCTGGTTTGAGCGTCCATTCCTTTATTAGACATCGTTTGACTGAAGCTAGGCTTGATTCATTAATTGGAAGTGTAATGGTGACGTCATAAACGCGACAGGTTCACTGCAGCAAAAGTCACATAAAGACAAATGTTAGACCGGCGGTTCTTATGCACCTTCTATACTGCTAAACTGTTAGTTCATATTGTCTAATTCTTATGATTATTTCCTTAATGAAATTGTACATGGCAACCCCCCAGACAGCCCTTAGGTTGAGAACCACTGACATAAACCAAATTAAAATGATTCGGTGGCAAACCTATGAAAAATGTCAATCGACATTAGACACCATCAACAAATATCCTAGGCAGCTTAGAGAAGAAGGGCAATTTATAATAAAACACACCGAAGCAGACAAAAATTGTATGTATTACATTTGTTTGAACTATATTCTTATTTCGTGATTTTGCAGACTTCCTAAATCTTGGTTGAAATCCTAAAAATTGCAACCCATTGAAGTAGCCAATTAGTGAACACTGGGGGCTTTTAATAGCATATTTGAAAAATCAAACCTGACATTGGTATAATGAAACGCGCCGAAGACGACAAAAATTTTAGGTAATAAATTCCTTTGTTGATATTCTGATTGCGCGCTTTTTGCAGTCATCCTAAGATTACACATAAGGATTATTGTGTAAAATCAATGAAATTACACATGGATTATTGCAGAAGATCAAATTACCTGCCTTGATAAGATATACATTTCCCTGTTAATTTGACTGTGATAAAAAATAACCTTAAAAACGCAATAATACACCTCTTGCACACTTGTTGCGGAGGATTGCTGTAGGCTACACTGTCCATCCATGGTTGGGATTTCGCACTGGCCCACTCACTTCGCTAGAGGCTAGTACTGATTGACACCCACTCGCCCGAATGAGTGGCAACTGTTCTAAGCAAAAATTGGTTGTTTTCAGACCTTTCTTGATTTATTTATCTATAACAAATAATGTAACTTCAACAAATATAACACACTTATTGCGTTTAATCGCTAACCATAAACTTTTTGCAAAACTACAACAAGAAATTGACCAAACACATCGCACATGGTGAAAAGTACTATGCATTCAATATCATAAAGTGGAAAATTTGCAAACCTGAAAAGAGGGCTGTTTGACAACAGATATTTTTAACAAATTTTCCATCAACAAGAATCTGTTTTTTGCAACAAAATTAGTTATTATATGACAGCATTAATGGCAAAAAGAGGCAGCTACTTGGAATGGCGATAAATATATAAAATAACTCTTTTTAGGCGAAGCAGTGTGCATCGCATCCAAGAGTTAGGGATCTAAAAGTTAGGATTTAAATTATTAAGAGCCTTGTATCAAAAGATGGGGACATTTTATTCACTCACCTTCGATGTTAATTATACTACATTTAATTATCTATTTTGACCCTGTATTTTGGTATGACTAAAGAACTAGCTTTATAGTCCCTTTAAAAAGGCACCCTAAATGAAATGATTGAAACTGTTTTAACAACTTTTAGCTGTCTGAAATTAGTTTTGAGTAACTTTTTGGAAAAACAACAGACAAAGCCTTATCTATTATGTGTGTGACTAGTAATCTTGTAACAAATCAGAGCTTCTTTACATCAAATAACTCAAATGACAGGGTGGGGGCACCAGGCAATGGCCATCCCACACTATATATTTTGTAAACTTTTATTATGTAAATGCAATTTTTAACTGCCTTTTCTTTTTTTCTGTTTTTGGTAGTTTATTTTGAGCAATATTGGAGTTTTTGTATGCCTATTGCTTCACTTATGCTTTAAACTGAAAGTTTCGCCAATTTAAACCAACGCTTTGTGCATTTTCGCAGGGCCTAAAAACAGAAACGCATTTTTTATGTCTTTGGGCAAATAGTTTAACAATCTCCACAGAATTTAGCTGAATATATTTCGTTTCTTCTTTTTGTTGTTGTAACAGTTCATGCGTAAAATAAATTTCCACCTAACAACCAGAAAAATAATTACTATTGCACTTACAATTTTGCTGTTTTGACCAAACTAATTATGTTATTTGGTATTGTATTGCTGTAGTTTTTGCCAAAAATATTGGTTTTTGATATACAAATAAAAAATACCTACTAGCCTATATGACTAGTTCTGATACTCCCACTTGACTTTGACTTTAATATTATTATAAGACAACTTTACTTGTGGACGTACAGTTAAGACATTATTTTTAAATTAAATAAAAAATTATTTGGGATTGACATTTATAAGGTAATTACCTGTTACAAGAAACAAAACAATATGCTAGTTCCAAAAAAATAAGGAAAAGTGCTTGTACGTAGGTACTTTTCTAAAAGTGTTGCAGACAGGGCTTTGGAGACGGAGCCAGAGGCTTCTGAGTTAAGCAATTTTTCTAAAGCTATTTGTATTACATTTGTGAAGCAAGAGCTGGAGCCTGTTTTATTATTTTTGTGTAGTTGTAGTCATTTTTTATGATTTTTTATCTGCTCCGCTTTGAAAGAATTTTAAATTACTAAAATGAAACCCACATAATAGTTTAGTGTGACAAAATTTTAACTGGGTGATAGCCATATTTGTCTTTTCAAAAAACTGAAAACATATGGCACTGTTGACAAATTGTAAACTGTTGACAATTTGCTTTTACATGACCGCGCTTCATCAGCAAAGTAAAGGTAAAAGCACATAGAGTAAAAGCAGATAAAAGATAGACAGGCAAACAGATCCTAAGGTGCAGTTGCGCTGACACCATGACTGAGGCAACAGCATGCAGAGCAGCTGTTGGTTGAATGTATGGATGCATGTTAAATGTTGTATTGTGTCATGAAACCAAAATCACATTTTAGTCTGGCATTAATGACATTAAACTTTTTTTAATATGTTGTTTCAATGCAGCCACTTGTAGGTGTCATGGTGTAATTTTTGAATTACCAAGATCCTAAGGTGTTTTACATTGTGCAATTTTTTATTAAAATGTGCACCAAGCAGTTTGTCGCTGCGGCTTTTGGTACACTGCCTTGCGGATAAAGTTCTGCACATCAAATGGCCGCTTAATTAAAGTAGGTGGAAAATAGAACCGTGCAGCACCCCGTGTAGTGTACGCCATTAGCTATGCCCCAAAATGGAAACATTGGATTTTGCGCAGAGGAGACAAGCAGCTGTAATAACATTTCCGCCCAAATTTGCGCAGATGTAGTTTTGTAGAATTTGCATGTCTTAAAATAGAGTACTATACTGTAAACCGTTTAACGTGAAGTGAGTTTTGCGCGTTTGAGCAACTTTTTGTAGCTGACTGCATTTTTATGTTGGTTTTACATGAAATGCGCGGCTATGATCACAGCCGAGCGGCAAACTGGGCACAGGATTTATTAGGGCTTACTTTCTACTGGGCTGTGTCCAGTGTTCCCGTTAAGCGCACTATTTTTGCGCAAAATTTTGGGCACTTGCGCACTTTTTTTCACGGAAGTGCGCAAGCAAAAAAAATTAAAAGTTGTTTTTTTTTACTTAAAATCGACCTCCAGTCGTCTCCTGAAGCCCACATTATCACTATTTTGCAAAGATTATTACATATAATACCGTATGTAGCCCATTTTTGCTTCACGAAAGTTTCAAAAAAGTGCCCAAATTAGTTTTATTCGAGCTACGTATGGAGAACAAAAAGTGAACAAAAAAGTGCCCAAATTAGTTTTATTTGAGCTACGTACGGGACAAAAATTGCCCAAATCAGTTTTATTTAAGCTAGGTATGGACAAAAAAGTGCCCAAATCAGTTTTATTTAAGTTAGGTATGGACAAAAAAGTGCCCAAATTAATTTTATTCGATCTACGCACGGAACAAAAAGTGCCCAAATCAGTTTTATTTAAGCTACGTACAGACAGAAAAGTGCCCAAATTAGTTTTATCCGAGCTACGTACGGAACAAAAAGTGCCCAAATTAGTTTTATTTGAACTATATACGGACAGAAAAGTGCCCAAATTAGTTTTATTCGAACTACGTACGGACAGAAAAGTGACCAAATTAGTTTTATTCAAACTACGTACGGACAAAAAGTGCCCAAATCAGTTTTATTTAAGCTAGGTATGGACAAAAAAGTGCCCAAATTAATTTTATTTGAGCTATGTACGGAACAAAAAGTGCCCAAATCAGTTTTATTTAAGCTACGTACGGACAGAAAAGTGCCCAAATTAGTTTTATTTAAGCTAGGTATGGACAAAAAAGTGCCCAAATTAATTTTATTCGAGCTATATACGGACCAAAAAGTGCCCAAATTAGTTTTATTCGAGCTACGTACGGCACAAAAAAGTGCCCACATTAGTTTTGTTTGAGCTTTGTACGACCAAAAAAGTGCCCAAATTAGTATTATTTGAGCTACATACAACCAAAAAAAGGCCTAAATTTGTTTTTTTCAAGCTATGTACAACCAAAAAAGTGTCCTAATTAGTTTGCTTTGAGATATACGTGCGAAAAAAGTGTTTCTTAACTAGAGAAGGCGCTCACACCCAAATAGAGCGCCGGCAAATTCTCAGGGTGTCGCAAGTTCTGCTATAAATAGGGATGTTCAAAGTAGAATCCCAAGGTATTCTAGAATAATAGGTTTGGAATCTAGAATAACGAATCCAGAATAGCGAATCCTAGTATATTTTTATTAAATTATTTAACCTCGATTTTGTTTGGGGAAGGGATTAATCTTAATCTTCCCTACAGGGCCCACAATCACAGCAATAAATCGCCCAAACAATTTTCTAACATGTGTACATTATAATAAAAAAAAATCTCCCACATGTTTAACATTCTTAACAACTGTCATTTGAAGCAGTTGTGTAAACTGTAATATGTCAACTGTCCAGGTTGTTGCCAAAACTTATATTTTTGCCAATAGTGAGTACAATGCAACACTGCACACAGAAGTCGTAAGCAATTCGGTCCTGTTTATTCAAGCATTGTTGGGTCTTAGGGCTTATTTTTTACTAACGTGATCTGTTATGCAGTCAAATAATGTACTGCAAAGAATACAAAGTTACTATTGACTTAACGAATTCTTGACAATTACACTGCGCATAACTGCATAACCTCGCTGAATATTGGCCTAAAGTTGACCTTAAGTTACCCTATAGCGCATTTTGTGGACGGCCACAGCACGTTTTACAACGTAATGTTTCTTTTGCAACTTAACGCATTTAAGGAAATTGCAAACTCCACACCAGACTTTACACGTTGATCGCTCGCCCAAAAACGCTTAATTGACACTTAATTATAAGACAAACGTTATCGCGAGACGCGGTAATTGGCCGCCCGAAAAAACGCTGACACTGCACTACCAGGTTACATTTAAAGCAAGCACTATAAATTGGTCGCCGCAGCGACAGACCAACTTACCACACACGTTTGTGCAATTAGGCGCAACAATCCGCGGCAAAACATTAAATTATATCGGTTCCAATTACCCGAAATAAACGGCAGAATTGGATTCAAATCTCATCTGGATTCGAATCCAAGGATTCAATATTCTACTTTGAACATCCCTAGCTATAAATATTTTATATTTTGTGCAGTAATTTTTATGGTTACATGTTACGCCTGGTATGACTTCAGCATATTTATTAAGTCAAATTAGTACATTGTCCCAAGACTTCAAAGTCTAAAAGTCAGACTTTTCCATCCTTTGGATGCCCTAATTGCCATATACCTTTACTTAAAACTGCACTAATTCCTGACGGATCGGGTGGTAGTTTAATAACAGTAAAATTTGGTTCGTGGTTTTGTGATTGGCAAGTTTTTGAACTACTAATTTTAGTTCTCGGTGTCTCTAATAGGCTCACTGAACTCATATTTAAATATTTTACGACGGATTTGGGCTTACTTTGTCTGAACAAGGTAGTGCAGTTGACTGGAATCTAAGTTTTGCATAGAGGTTAGGCACCAGGCCATGGTTCTCAGTAACTGGAATTTTTTTGCGATACGCGCGAATCTTTCGTTTTACAACTTTATTTTATTCCTAATTTGGAAATATTTTTAGTTCAAGGTATCTGTGTTTTGCACTGTATGTTTTGTGTTATAGGAAAGTAGTTGCTTTATATAAAAAACCTTGCGTTGTAATAGCTTTAAACGTTTTTAAACATGATTATTACAATTACCTGCGATATGCTTTTATTTGCAAAAATGAACTTTTCATGCTGTTTTTTAAAGCTTAAAAGGTTGGGACTTTCCGAAGATAAAACTTTTAAGCTCATTTTTTTGGTAAAACAGTGTACAATGCAAATTGCAATATACCCCGAAAAAGCAAAGTTGCGTGTTGTGTCAACTAAAGGAGTAGGTTAAATTTATGTCTATATGAACAGGAAAGGCGTGAAGGCCAAATTTGTTTCTAATCAAAGTTATCACTTTAAAAAAATGCGTAACCCGTTTAAAAGTTAAAAATACTACTGCTAAAACCGCTGCACTATGCGCGATAATTACGACGACCATTAGGCGGTTACACCGCGCTACGCTTGACTAAGTCCAAGCGAAATCCCGTCTCAAGCGAACGCAATTCTCCAAATAAAGAGACATATTTTTATGTCTGGGAGAAATTAATTAAGATTATTGCGACGCCTCTCGCATATTGCTCCTCATATTGCTCCTCTCCATTGCAACGAAACAAATAAATTACAGATTATAATTATTAAGGACTTCCAGTAAATTGGCAACTTCGTGGATATTAACAGACTGAAAATAGTGAAGACCAAAAAAAAAGGTCTCCAGCATATTGAAAATTTTGGGCACTTTGTGCACTTATTTTCGGCTTGTGCGCAAAATTTTGGGCACCTGCGCACACGGTAAAAAATTAGCGGGAACACTGGCTGTGTCCAATGTCCCAATACAATATAAAAATGTAACTTGATTTAGCCAATTTAAAAAAATTACCCTTAAACAGCCGGACGTTGTATTTGTTTGGTTGCTCCAGAGCTGGAGAAGGAGGCAAAGCTCTTTTACAATGGAACCCCAATTGGGCAAATGGAACCCCAATATTAAAATTTTACAAATCAACACCCAATATTTACATTTATACCTGTAACTCTTACTGCCTTATGAACTTGAATTTTGACTTCGCCAGCAATTGAGCTACCGGGTTGAAATGTTTCCTGGTCCCTGTTGTACACAATAGTGATGTTGCTAATTTTCCCCATAGCAGAGAAACATATTCTAAAATCTATACAAATGCATTAATAGGTAACAAAGTGGTGCTGGTCTAGAATCCTACCACAATGCCACATAATTTTGGTTAGGGAGGTCAAGTATTATTATTAAAATAATGAATATAACAATACTTGATCCACCCATACCCAAACGCTAACTTGCACCCTAACCCAAATATTGTGCCTTGATTAAATAATTGTGGTAGGATTTTAGACTAGCACCAACAAAGTATATATTATAACTTACAAATCATCAGACACCAATACACAAAAAATGGCTGTTTAACAGACAAGTAAGGGGAAATTTCCTTGTTTAAATCAAAATAGATATGAATAATGTAAAATATTCAATGTTGAGATTTAAATTCACAGTTATACAAAAACAATTCAGCCATAATTAAAACCTTAATAATTCATTTGGTTAACTCATAAACGTTCCACCATATTATGCACAATAAGAAGCAAGTAGGATTAAGGCCTGTTGCAGTGGTGAAACATTTATAGTGCTTATTTAAAATCAGAGTCCGGCAATCTTTTTCTAGTCGTGGGCAAAAGTCAAACTCAGAAAGGTCGGTGGCCTGTACTTAAATTTAACTGATAACTTGTTTGTATTAAAACGCATTTTTAGGCGATTTTTTTGCATTTTTAGGCGATTTGGGGCCCACAGAAATTTTTTTATAATTGAAAATGGGTCTCATTACATTTAAGGAGACAAAAAGGGTTTCTTTGGTTTAAAATTAAGTCCATGCGGCTAGGGATGTTCAAAGTAGAATATCGAATCCTTGGATTCGAATCCAAATGAGATTCAAATCCAATTCTGCCGTTTATTTCGGGTAATTGGAACCGATATAATTTAATGTTTTACCGCCGATTGTTGCGCCTAATTGTACAAACGCCTGCGGTAAGTTGGCACGTCGCTGCGGCGACCAATTTAGAGTGCTTGCTTTAAATGCAACCTGGTAGTGCAGTGTCAGCATTTTTTTCGGGCCACCAATTACCGCGTCTCGTGATAACGTTCGTCTAATAATTAAGTGTCAATCAAGCGTTATTGGGCGAGCGATCAACGTGTAATGTCTGGTGTTCGCAATTTTCCTAAATGCGTTAAGTTGCAAAAGTAACATTACGTTGTAAAACGTGCAAAAATGCGCTATAGGGTTACTTAAGGTCAACTTTAGGCCAATATTCAGCGAGGTTACGCAGTTATGCACAACGTAATTGTCAAGTATTCGTTTTGTCAATAGAAACTTTGTATTCTTTGCGGTACATTATTTGACGGCATAACAGATTATGTTAGTAAAAAAATAAGCCCCAAGACCCAACAATGCTTGAAAAAACAGGACCGAATTGCTTACGACTTTTGTGTGCAGTGTGCATTTTGTGTGCAGTCTCACTATTGGCAAAAATATAAGTTTTGGCAAACCTGGACAGTTGACATATTACAGTTTACACAACTGCTTCAAATGACAGTTGTTAAGAATGTTAAACATTTGGGAGATTTTTTTTATTATAATGTACACATGTTAGAAAATTGTTTGGGCGATTTATTGCTGTGATTGTGGGCCCTGTAGGGTAGATTAAGATTAATCTCTTCCCCAAACAAAATCAAGGTTAAATAATTAAAATAATTTCATAAACATACTAGGATTCGCTATTCTGGATTCGTTATTCTGGATTCGAAACCTAGTATTCTAGAATACCTTGGGATTCTACTTTGAACATCCCTACATGCGGCCCATGCACGATCACAATAAAAAGGTGACAGTTACTGTAAATATTTTAGGGAAAGGCAATGAACTCCAGCCGTAAGACAGATATTAGGACAACATCAAATTCGTAATAAAAGGCAGTTAGGAATAGGGCGTAAATTGTAGTAATACCTAGGGTTGGCAAGCTTGTCAATTGACCGGCCAAATACGGTCAATTAACTGCACTTTATTTAACCGGTCAAATACTCATATTGGATTCAAGTGTTGTAAATTTTTTGATGATGCAAACACATGTCCTGTGGTAATTACAAAGTGTTTGTAATAGCAAAGTACATTTATTTTGTTTAAAATAAATGCTCATATATGATGAATCGCGTTTGTCATAAAAGGAAACACGGAAACACTAGTTGGGGTATACCACAATTTTAGGCTACTTAGTAATTTAGAAGAACCAAATCCCTTGTCTCCAGTGGACCCTGGTAATGATTTAGAAATTTCAGATAGTGACAAAAGTTGTGACGAGGAGTAAAAATATTTTTTTACTTATGCATTTAGTGGTTGTTAAATTTCGTTAATAAACTTGTTGGCTTAACTTGGTGGTTGATGTAGTAATGGTAAAAAATACTACAATACTGCTATAGCATTGCTTGCAAGAAGGGCATGGTTTTGTTAAAATTCTTAATGATAGTCGAAAAATAATTGTTTTTGTTTTACAAACCATTGTACTTGAGCCAAAACGTTCATATATTTATTTAAAGTTAAAATCAAGGTTTAATTTGAACTTCAATTGCATTATGATAGTGTGTATAGTATTTGACCAATATTTGACCAATTTGACGAGTATTTGACCGGTCAATTGACTGGATTTTATTTGACCGATCAAATGCCCAACCCTACTAATACTTAATATTCATAATAATTACTAATTCACAAGAAGGCCTAAATCAGGGTAATATCAAGAAAATTAAAAGGGATGTCCCCGATATTTCAACTTCGGGAATTCCCCTATCTTTTTCTGACGTTAATGAATAATGACGTCTTAAAACATGACGGGAATTTCGTCATAAATGTTAATTGTAATGGCGTCCTAAAAAAATAATCAGACATAGCCAATTAACGTCCAGCAAAAGCGAACCTTTAAGACGCAATCGTTAACTTCAAGCAAAGAGATTATGAGGACAAACAATCGTAAACTTCAAGCAAAGAGACTTGAGGACAAACTGTGACGTACCAGTGGTGGGATTCAGCCGGTTCGCTACGGTGGTAGAGAACCGACTTACGAAACTTTACGACATCAGCGAACCGGTTGGCATTACTGATTACTGTCAATGCATTTTTGCATCTCATCTGATGTACACCGATTTTTGAGATCCAAGTAGCTCACGTGTTTTTTCGTTAAAATGTGCAATGGACAAGTTTGCAGGTAACAGTCATCCATTGTGTTAATTTTTTATAATTGTAGTAATTTTCTTTTTTGATTTTTTATCTGAAAATTAAACTGTTGCGTCTGTGGATGTGGTTGATAATGAGTTCTCATTTAATTGTCTTTTGTGCCTCGATGTACCAAACTCACAACTACAATGTAGATACTGCATTAAAATTGTTGTTCAACTTCTGCTTCATACTTCTAATATGCTTCGTATTAAATCTTAGCTCAGAAAACAATCACTCGACCTTGCAACAGCAACCATTCTGTTTATTAACTGGACAAGACTGGTTATATATTGATATAAGTTTCGCATATACAAGTAGTTTGCATGAAAGAGAGAAGGCGACACGAGAAAGCGGAAATGATTTATAACCCGAAGCCTTTTTGGCAGCCGGGAACTGCAACAATAACGCGTTCACACAGGGGAAATACTTTTATCTATAACGGAAATATGTGTCACGATATAACATTATTCATGTGTGAAACAGCCGAATGCTCTGTTCTCAGAATGACAGCGAGTGTTTGGTAAAAGGCGTGAAAAAGTGACAAATCATAAATCGCAACATATTTGATAAATACACAATACAATAAATTTCAAATTATCCACTAATTATTACTTATAACGCTACACGTCATAAATACAACGAGTCATGAGAAAACCACACTGCTGCTTTTTAGTGTGGCAGTTAGCAGTGATGGGGTCCGGCTGGTTCGCACCATTCGCTAGAACCTGGGTTGTACGGCAGTGGCGTAGCCAGCCGAAAATTTGGGGGGGGGCCAAAATGTTGTAATTTTTAGTTTAGCTTTTACCATTGTATAAACTGCCGTAACGAACACAAATAACAATGTCAGCTAACCGTTTCGAGCAGCAACTGACTGAGTGTTAACGCAATACTCAAAAACCATTCCATGAGCAAAAACTGTCTAAAAGTAGTAAAACTACATTAATGTATAGCAAACGTTATATACGACTGTTGTGGTACTGCTCATAAATGTTAAAAAACAAATTATTAAGAGTAAAATATTATTTTTTTGGGGGGGAGGCATGGCCCCTCAGGCCACCCTGGCTACGCCTATGGTGTACGGTATCCTGTTCTTGGAACTACTTTTATTTTTGCCAAAAAATGACGTTTTGTAACAGAGCCGGCTGAAAAATGTGACTTTTATGGTGAAACCGGCTGACAAAAAATTTGAATCCCACCACTGGACGTAACACAGAGGTGGGCAAACTACGGCCCGCGACAATTTCATGTGCGGCCGACGGAAGCCTGAAGCAATAATAAAAAAAAATATTTTAATAAAATTGCTTAAATAGTTTAATTACATTCATTGCAGCCCTGCCGGAAGTGCGATCAAGTAAAACAATTTTCAATTTCCCGCCCGCAATGTCTTTGCTGCCGTACGATACATGTGTGTACCAGGCTGTGGGTTGATAAACAGCCATTACGCCACAATGGAAATTTCTGAGTTCGGCCTGTCGCATCACAAGTGTTATCTTATATTAGCAACTATTGTTTAGCAAGTTGTTATTGTATGAGTGATGTATTTAGTTTAAAAACTCACCCATAATGAGTTGCTCAAAACAAAATAAAAAGCGGAAAGTTAAAGATGAATGGCCGTGCATTCAACAAAGAATGGACGGAAAAGTATTTATTTTCTCACGTTGGAGGTAAAGCAATATGTTTGATTTGTCATGAAAGCGTTGCTGTATTTACAGATTACAATTTGAAACGTCACTTTAAAACCAAGCATCCTAATCTTGGCACAATTTATCAAATCATGAGTTGCAAAATAAAGCAACTGAATGAAAATAAAATGTTGGGACAACAGCAAATGATTTTTACCAAAAGTTCGTCTTTACAAAGGAACGTGGCAAAGGCAAGTTTTATATTAGCCAATAAAATTGCAAACACAGCAAGCCATTTGCAGAAGCGGAATTTATTAAACATTGTATGGTTGACGCTTATCAACGGCAAGTACTGATTTTCAGTGGTTTTACCATTTTAGATTTTATGCTTTGGCTTATAATTTCAATTATACTATGGTGCGGCCCTCGAACAAATTCAGATTTTGAATGCGGCTCTCGAGCCAAAAAGTTTGCCCACCCCTGACGTAACCCATTGTTTCACTTTCGACATCGTTCCGCTATAGTGCATAATAGTAAAAACAAAACCAACTGGCCTTGACTTGCATGTTGGTAAGCTAAAATTATAGCGCAACCAGCTTAAAATAGATATTAAGGTGCGACATTTTTGACGGGTTAAAAGTTATATTTAAATTTGGTGTCAAACTTTACTTACCGAGTTTCGTGAAAACACAATTAAAACAGGCCTGTAAGGCATAAAATATTATCTGAACACGACAAATAAGTAGCCTACCTAGTATATAATATGATAAAACCACACATTGGTATCCCAACGTCGTCTGGTTAATGCAGTGTTTCACAACCTTTTTGGCTTGTGGCACCTCACATAAAAGTTATAAATAATTAGCGGCACCCTAGCTCGCATTTTTGCTGAGTGGTTAAGTGTAACGTTAAAATAAACCAGATTAAAACAACACATTAACTATGTGCAACAAGGTTGATGAAACGTTTTTAAATATTGACACGTTAGTCGTACACAAAAATTAGATCAAGTAGCTCAACAATAGAGCAAAAATTGGAAACATAAATAATTTAAAATATCTCTCGGTACACTTGATCGTAAAAATGGAACCCCAAAGTGCCGCGGCACCCCGGTAGAGAACCACTCGGTTAGGCTAATAATTGCGTCAGCGTACAACGAGTTGCTGTAGAGTAACCCAGTGTTTCCCAACCGGGGTTGCGGGAGATACGTGGGAACTGCATCGTGGATAGACCATGACTATAAAGTATTAATGTCTTAATTTACACGTAACCAAAAGCTGCTTTATATACACCGAATTGTATAGCTTTACCGACAACTTATATTTGTCACTACAGAGATAGTACCGACTGAGTCTATTGATACTCTCGTTATTGTTTCTAATGGACAAATATTAAAGCAGAACGCTAACTTTTTAAAGGCGTCGGGTTTGTTGTTAAAGACTTTTGGCTGAAATATGTGTTCGACAACAAGTCAAATAGATTGCACCACACAAGTTTCTTTCCAACATGATAGTCTCTACAATTTTAGCTGAAATATTTAATTGATCAAAGTGTGTGAAAAAATTGCCTATATTTGGTTCAAATTGGCTAAATTTTAAAGAACATGTGACGCATTAAGCTCCTTAACGAAATTCGCATATTGCACGAAATAATGGGGTTGCTGTTCTATAATTTAGGCGTCGGGGGCCGTTTTAGCAAATGGAGCCAAAAAAGCCAAGTATTCTTAGTTGTATTACCATGAGAGCCATATAATATTGAAAATACTAGTAATAGGATTCGCGCGAATCGCCGAAAATGTTGCTTCTAAGTGTAATAAAAAAGGAAAATAAAGTAAGGAAAGCGGTCATGTCCGCGTGCGGTTTTATTCAGTTCATTGTGAGAAACGATAGCTTAGATTTATCTGCAAGCAAGATTATTTTATCATAAAGCCATATGGCGTCACAAAAGAGCCATATATATAGAAAAATGGGAAGAAGTTTACGATTTTTTGGGGGGGTTTTACATAGTAGAATGTATATATTGTTACAGCGAAATAACTACAGGCCACAGTTTACTTCAGTGGTCCTAAAAGTGGACTTATTCTAATTCAGGGTGGTCGAATCCCAAGAGACAGCATCATTACCCGTGGCAATTAAGTCATTCTAATCTATTTCGTTTCGCCTCTTATGAACAATAATATAATCAAGGCTAAATTAATATTAAATAGCAAATGTGTTTAAATTTTGTGGTGATTCCTAAAATTGTTTTTGATAAACTGTTAAAAAATGCACTCGTATTTTTTGCGATCGGGGTCTGGGGTCATGATCCCCCAGATTTATTCCATCTGGTGCAAAAATAAATTGGTGATATACGCAAATCCTGCTTGACTTTGTAATGAGTTATATCCGCCGAACATTTGTGTGCAGAGCGATTTTAGACGCCCTGAATTTTTTGCAGGGTGTCAAAACGCCCTGGAATTTGACCAAGTTACACTGGCAATAAGTGTATACAAAATCTCTAAATGTAGTAAAGATACGTCGCCAGTTGAACACGTAAGTCGTAAATGCATTGCGTATCGCGCGAATCTTATTTATGCATCTGAATATTTCAACAGTGAGATAACCACCGTGCTACATGAACTCCACTATGTCGAAATTCAAACAAACTGCCATTGCATTTAAACAGGCATACTATCAGGTGGCTTATAAATTTATTGTACATTCGACAAATTCCGTATAACTCGCTTTCAGTAAAATATCTTAAAAACAAACACGTCACGATCGCCACTAAGACGTGTATTTCGTTTATAAGTTTGCCTGTTTTCCAGCAGACTGTTTTGGGGATTAGCTAAGTCAAGCGTCGACTGGATTTGCCAGACCGACCAAGCAAGAAAAAAAGTATTGAGGTGAAATATTTAACACTTTACCCATCAACACGCTATAATTACAAGCACAAACAGACATGCGTCGCGCTCTACATATCCAGTAAGTCGTTTTAAGGATTTTTTCACCCTAAATGCGCCATACAAACCCTGAAACTTTAAACAGTTAAAGTTTGCCAACTTCGTATATTTTAATGCATTTAACCGCATTCTTAGCAATTCTATGTTTGAGGTACAGCCTGTGGTGGGATTCAAATTTGTTTTGTTAGCTGGTTCTATCACAAAAGTCATATATTTCAACCGGTAATGTTACAAAAAGGTATATTTTCCGGGAAATAATTGAAGTGGTTGCAAGAACAGGGTGCAACCCTAGGTTACAGCGAATGTTGCGAACTGCGAACTACTTGCATCTCAAAAACCAATGTGCGGTATGGAATAAGATACAAAAATCCACTGACAGTAACCACTGACCAGCAATGCTAACCGGTTCGCTGATCTCATAAAATTCCGTGAGACGATTCTATAGAACCGGTGCAAACCGGCTGCATCCAACCACTGCCTATATATATATATACATATATATATATATAATACATATTAATTATATACTGTCGTCGGTCGTTGTCGTTTAGCGCAGGGCAACTGTTCGGCAATATCTATTATTTGACTCGTGTGGACACAATGAAACACAGGGGCCTGTTGTTTGCTACCCAGTCTGCATTTCATGGCACTTCACGCACCAGGGCTGCGGAGTCGGACTCGGGAATCGAGTAAGACCACGTAAAACTACCCGAGTCCCGAGTCCGACATGCGCATGCGCATGCGCAGTACCAAATTTTAAAACTTATATGGCCGCCAACTGGAAATCGTAAAGATGGAATAGCAATACAACCACTTCTGGTATAATCTAAAACACATCTGGTATAATCTAAACACACATCGCTTTGCTAACCAGGTCTTCAGGTATGCTACGACATTGTCAGTAACATAACCCAAACGCCGTTACAATTGAGTATTATGAGTAGAGCGATGAATTTTTGACCTAACAATTAAGAAATTTTGACCTGAACAATTAAAATTTTGACTTAAAAGTAATTTATTTTGACAAAATTTTGACCTATTAGGAATGCATAGATTTAAACCCTGCTTTGTTGTATAAAAGTACGTTATGGCATTAGCGTTTCGGCGTCGTCAGTCTATATATATTTTAAACATGTCAAAAAGACAAACAACTATTAATAGGCAAAATAAAAACAATATGTTGGTTATTTTAGAAAATTTTTAAGCACAGTTTGGTTGTAAAAAAGTATTACACATCGTAAAAATAATTGCTAAAAATTGAAGGCCTATAGCTCAGGGTGGTCCAAACCCAGGCCCGACATCGTTGTTCGTGGCCCGCGAAGCACTGTTGAATTATTGCAATGCGTACCTTTCAGGTTTATTAAAATAAATCTAAGTGACCAACGAACAGTAAGCATACTGCAAATGTTTGGTTATGATTACATTTCTCCGCTTATAACATAAAAAAAAAACAGTTTCCAACCAAATTGGGACCCAGGGGGTTGCAAGAACGCCTAATTTTTGGTATGTGTTAGACCAGTTTGAGAGAATCCGCAGTGCGTCCTTTATGAAACTTTGTAAAATGCTGTTTTGCGAACTTCTAAGTTATATTTGCGTTTTAAAGTAAATGTGCGATAAAGTATATCGCGCTGCTAGAAAGTATTGTTTTACAGGTTTTCATTGTAACTGTAGGCTAAACGCCCTGACCCTTGCCAAGATGCAATTTTATCCAAATTGCTCTGGTTATTAAAATCTTTCTGCGCGAAACGAAAAGTTTTTTTTAATTTAGAGATTGAATTGTATGCAACATTTCTCTTAAAATTTTAGTAAGATACGCGCACGGTTTCTGCGAACATTCTAATAAAAAAAGCAGTCTTCTAAATTAAAAGTTTTGGCAAATACGCAAATTTCACTTGGTTTCATTTGCGCACAAGTTTGACTATAGCAGAACGTTTCTGAAGGTTATATGTCTTTGACGATGCCTTGCGACGTCCTGGTACGCATGCAGCTTCCTTTATTTGGCCCGCAAAGAATATGCAAGAAATATTGGGGCCCGCGATACAGTAAACCTTGGACCACCCTGGCCTAGCTTTTTGATCGAAATAGAAATTAGTTACAAATTACCACCAAAAAAACGCAGTAAATACTGTTCGATACTTTTGTCGAAATCACAACTATCTTAAGCAAGAACGAAATTCGCGATAAACCAGGCTTCGATATTGATTCTGTTGTCGTATACAGAATATTTCTCTGATGAGATGTAATATGCCTACAATTAAAATGTTGTTGAATTTAATTCAAAACTTATTTTGATAGAATATTAAACTGATTGCAAATAACTTACTACAGTTTTTAAGTTTGTTAACCATGTCTGTCCATTGTGTAAACGATTTTGACAAATAATTTTGACCTGACGTGTAAATGTTGTGCCAAAAAATTGCCCTAATTTTGACGTTTGAGTAATATTCGTGTATCGCGGAAGTATTATATTGTTCACTGACAGATAGCGCTTAGGCCATTTTTTTGTTTTTATAAGGGTAGAACGCCACTATGTTGTCCTTTATTGTTTTAGAGCGACAATTTGCAATGTGTTACTACGAATTACACGACGCACTGCTTCAATGAAAACACATGTAAAAATGGGAATCTGAAATTCGGCGCCTATATCCCATTTAGAGGAATTTAGCCTAAATATGCCATGCGCAACATCGCGTCCAATAATGGTCTATATTTGACGAATAAAAGTAAAAACACATACCTTTCGTTCGTAGAGTATGTAGGTTCCCGCGAAAATTGGGGTGTCTTTGGGGTTTCTGAAAACTTAATAATATCGTTACGAAGACAAAAAGATTAGAACAAAAGTAAAACATAAAACCGTGCTAGTTTAAATGTCGATTTTAGAAACATTTTACTTCAAGGAAACGGCGCTATCGCTAATTTGTAATGGCAGAGTGGTGAGGATTCTTTGCGCAGAATATTGAAAAGGCTTTGTGATCGTCACAAAGGAATCAAAAGTTTTTCAACAACACATGGAACTCGTACGCGACTCTTTACAATTGTATTATGTCGACGAGTAGGCTCAGTATTTTCTTTGGCAGACAAGCGTAACTGATACCAAGAAACTATGAACACTTTTCAATCAAAGGCTGATAGAGAAACTAGTAGTTTAACCATTTGTTTTTATTTAAGATTAGCAGAATGAGTCTCTAGAAAAAATATATGATGGCCTATTTACCGAAATGCTTTATCTTACTGGTAAAAGGTTTCAGTGATTGATTTGTTTGAAACGCACGTTTAAGACTTTAGTAATTAAAAACCTAGGTCTGTCAGTACATATGATCGCAAATTACAATGCCTGCGTTGTCATATCGGTTATTCGTTGAATACTGGGGTTTTTGTTAAAGATATCATGCATTAGAAACTACGTTATAATAAAATATGGTAAAATTGTGACAACTTTCCTAATAGCAGTTTTACAATAGTGAAAATTTGCATATTTAGATAAAATGAAGCAATCTTTTCTCATGTTGTGGCACTTTATCACTATTGCATATTATTAAGGCCTTCAGCATATATCGCCTTTAAAGTTTCCCTACATAGCGATACGCGTTCGGTAAATAGAAATTTAACATAATTAAGTTTTGTAAAGGCACGTAATATAAGCCTTTAAAAAACTAAAAAAACAAATACGCAAATTTACTGATTACTGAAATGGGTTAAACTAATGCTTCCTCACAATAAGACTATCACCTTATAACAAGGGTTAGGAAATTCTTTAGCCAAATGAGCCATAAAGCCAAATATTCTTGGTTGTATTGCCATCAGGGCCAAATAACACTTTTTTAACATCTAGTTATAGGTTGGCAAAAAATAATAAATTGAGTAGGGCCATTTATTTTGTTCTCATTTCAAGGACAGAACATGCTATGCACAAAAATAAATTAGCTAAGTTTGCACAACTTTGATTACGGAGTTCCGTTAAAAGGACAAGGCCTTTTGGACGTTAAGAGATAGAAATTTCCCAAACGGGATAATACGAAAATACAATTGAATCGACTGGCGTGCGGGTATATTAACGCAATTATCTACATAACTGAAAAAATTCAATTCTTCGTCAACTAATGTTGTGTGTTACCAAACTGCACCCAACGTAAAAATAATCCCGTTTGAAAATGAAAATCGCCTTCTGTTATAACCGCTGCAATAAACGCATTATTTTCCTGTTTACTTCTACCTGGTAAACACTACTATAGCGTCTACCGGCATTGTAAATCAATTACCACTGCAATAAGCGCAATAGTTTGCATAATATATCTAAATTTTGCGTGGTTATACAAAGTAAACAATTAGAACTGCAATAAGCGCGATGGTTGCAAAATCTATCTAAATTTTGCGTGGTTATACAAAAAAAAAAGGCTTTTTACCACTACTGCCATGTCCGTGTAATTTTGCTAGCCTCATAAAAATTTGTTTGCCTCGTGGTTAGACCATGAAAATGTGACCATTCACACATAACCAAAAGTTTTGTTACGGCTTCGTCAGAGAACTAAACAAAGCGAAAATATATTGTTAAATAACATAACAGTTTTATTTATGCCTAAACGTTGCACTACATCAGTGGTTCATAACCGGGGTGCCGCGGCATTCTTGGGTGCCATTTCTAAAGCTCAAGGGTGACGCGAAATATTTGAGAATTTTTAAGAATCTGATTTTTGCTCAACTCTTACAACTTTTTGTGTAAGATTACAGTGGAATAAATCCAATTATAACTTCCTACGTTGTTTAGAGTTGATGTGTGTTGTTCCAGTTCCGTTTATTGTGACATTCTAGTAACTATAGTTAATCTACCTACGGAAAATCTTGTAGGGGTGCCGCAATCTATTTATTATTTCTGCGAGATGCCGCAAGCCATAAAAGGTTGAGAACCACTGCACTACATGGTTATACACATTCGGTAAATACATATTTTTTAACATCTGATGTGTTTTTGCATTTCGCGTTGATCGGAAAACATGTAGCCTAAATACACTGTAAAACAGAAATGGCGATGACTGTTTGCCCCTGATTGTGTCGGGAAGGGTTTAACTAAATGCTTTAACTAAGTTTAACACAATGAACAAAAATCGTTTAGAAGGTTAACAAAAACAATAGTCAGCTTTTTGAAATTGTCGTGCAGTTACAATTTTATCACTATTTTGTTTTAAATTACATTCAACAACATTTTAACAGCATTATATCTTCTTTGGAGCTATAATACAGTATTAGCGAGCAGGCAGAAATAACCACGCAGACCTGGTTTTTCGCATTAGTTTCAGCTCGATCTGTTTTTGCTTCGGGTAGTTGTGTATCTCTGATTTAGACAAACGTATTGAACTGTATTTGCCCTGTCGTTTTTCGCTTGTGATTTGCCTTTATGCCATTTCCTATTTCGATAATATGCTAGGTCTTAATTTTTCTGAAATTATTTTTACTTTGTATTTCAACCGTTTCCAACATCATTTTTCCTAATAACCAGCGTCTTGTTTTATTATGGCATTTGTACAGCTGTTTATCTTTTAGAAATGACTAAAATATTAACTAATCATTTTCAAGAGTTTTGCATAAACTCGAACAAATAACTGATTTGTGTTGGACTATTCATCAGTAGCCTAATCAACAACGAGTGGTTGACAACGCCAAGGTACTAATGCGGTACTTTTTACAGCAATGCGTTGTTTAGGTGAAAAATATAATAGCTAAAATATATAAATCGCAACTTAAATGATACGACCTGTGCGGAAGCGGCATCTGATCAACTGACGTGGTAAACGTTTCAAGTCACATGTTACAGCCGATGGTTTAAAAAACGATTTTGACAAATTAACATGCAACAAAAGTGGAATGTTGTGTGATGTACTAAATAATCGAAAATAGCACGCAGCACTGGCCTAAGCGTGCCAAACATCGTTTAAGTAACGAAAACGCAGAACATTTATCGATCTGGAATAACTTTCGGACGTAAAAAAGGTTGTAGCAGGAATGGTTTAGACTGGCATGCAAGCGCGTTCAAGGAAATACGTAATCCCAGTGCTAAACTGCGTCAAACGTAAGGAATTCCCATTGAAAATTCAAATTACTAAAAGGTGAACTGCTGCATTATTATTTGGTGATATCTGCCTAAATTTTGCGTGTCTAAAACACTTTAAAAAGCCATTAGTCTTTAGCCTCAATCACTATAAAATTATTCTTGGGAGGGTTTGTTGTACGATATGCGTGTAGGTTTTCTAATATTTAATCAAAATATGTTTCGGGTACCCGTGTGGTAGCAGTATTTGGTCTACTTGTGTGCTATTCACGCAAACACGTAATTCCGGTTGAAAACGGCGTCCAATGTAAGAAAAATACATCTCGTGTTTAAAATGAAAATTGTTAATCTTCTGCAATAAGCGCCATATTTCCAAATTTATTACATTTTACGTGATACTGTACTGTAAGAAGTAAAATAAAGTTTCAATCCTTGACCGTTTAAATGTGAAAATTGCTATGACCGTGTTTAAAATTTATGCGACGGCGCTTGCTTGAGACGCGCTTGTTGTTCCGTTTTTCTCTCAAAGAAAAGAGGGCGCAGTGTGAGCAATGTTGTTCTGTTTGTCTCTTTAATTGAATACATGCCGGCAACCGACCGAGGCCAAACTTTTGCCGTGGGCCCTATATTATACGATATTGTAAATTGTGCGATGAAGCACATACCTTCTTACTTAAGTTGAGAGTAAACATAAGACTAAAACCTGGAAAAATGACTCGTTTAAAAAAATTATAGCGTTTACAATTCCTGATCTAATTATAAAATCAAACACCAGGGGGCGGGTCAAGGAGGCTAAGTGTCCATTGCTATCCCAAACTGTATTTCTGCCTATGTTAACTATGAAAATTAAAAAAATATGAAAATGTCAAACTTTAATTGTGTTTGTATAGTATGTCTTATGCCATTTTGATAAAATCGTTTGGCCCACCCCAAAAAACTTTTACAAAATAAACGAACTGAATTACTTCTATAGGACGTAAGGTTTTGATTTACTTTTGTTACGTCACGTTTTTACACAACCCTGTGATATCATTTCTCAAAAAATGTCATGCCCGCCAAACAAAAATCCTTGACTCGCGCCAGGAAATCAAATTTCTGGCTACTCGCAAGCTTCATGCGACCAGCGATAAAAATATGATGGCAAACAGAGCGACGACAGAAGTATAAGCTCGTCCGAATAGATGTCATATTTACACGGAGAACTTTTCATACTTATGTTGTTTTATATACCTGTTTTATGTATTTTTGAGTTTTTTTAAATAATTATATAACGAACTCCTTTATTGTTTTAAAGTTACGAAGAATGTCGTTTAACAGTTCCTATCCTTCTCAACGCCAAGCTCAAATTAAAGAAATGCAAGGAATGTTTGATCAACTGCTACAGTCAGGAAGCCAACGGAAAAAGAAACCAATTTTTATTAGCAGGAATAAAGGGTGAGACTGTGTGGATAGAACAAACACGCAGAATAGTTAATGATGGCGTTTTTTAAGTATACATTTTTTTCTGTCCGGTTGAATACCAAAATCTGCCACTTTCGTTACGTATAGGCCTACGTATGTACGCTTGCTACCTGACATATCAAGTTGTTTGTGTTATACATTTATGGTTGCAGTTTGTTTTATTACAAAGTATTGCGGGATACATAAACAGTTAATTGTTTAAAATGTGCATTTTTCTCCTTCCGACAATTTTCGGGTCTAACAACAGTTCGCTGTTTATCGTTATCCAATTTTCAGGTCTATACTGCAACATGAAGGTTTACTAGGATTTAGGTTGCAGTTAAAAAAACTTTCTGTTGATAACTGCAGGTCCAAAGACAAGCTCGACATGACACGTTCAATGTTCGAAAACTTTTTGAAGAAAGACCAAGAGGCAAGTTTTCGATGAAAGTGTCTCTTTGTGACCACGTTTTTACAAAATCTATGTTGTGGCCACCACAGCAGAATTTCACCTACTGGCGTGGCAACAATTATACACACGCTGATTTACTCTATGCGACTGCGACTCTTGTTTTTCTGAGTTTAAAATGCGACTCGCTAGCTGAAATGTTTGCCAACGCTTGGATAGGTCTTTATTTCACTTAACTATTATACGCCAACAGTCATATCAACTATTATGCGCATAACTAAACTATGCGCTTTGTTTGTTTTTTTGGCTAAACAATTATGTATCACCCCAAATTCACCCAATACACAAGCAAGTCCACTGATTAAAAATATAATTAACCGAAAATGTTATTAGGATATATCGTAGGCCCTAGGCGGGTGCATAAGTTGGCAAAACTTTCATTGTGGATAGTTTGAATCCAGGAAATCCAGGATAAATCCAGGATACATAACACTTTAAGGCTGAAAAGATTTCTTTGCAACGGTTTGCGTGAAATGCGAAATAAATCGCATTTTGCCAAAAAATCGAGAAATTCCCTGAACTTATTATACTTATTTAAATGGAATTTATATTGTTTGTAAACGTTTCGAAAGAAAACTCACGTTAACGGAAATGTATATAGGAACACGTGCACGAGGTTGAAGAAAGTATCAAGTCAATCAAGGAAAACACGGTTCGTCAAAAAGAAAGCGACGAAGAATTACGCAAAATGTTTGAAATCTGGTGCGAACTCCTGGAAGAAAAAGAAAACGAAATGGCCCAGTAATAACACACAGAATTTACTGTTGTTTGTAAAACTTATAATGTGCATAAAACATAGCATATTATGATTTTTGTATTACATCTATAAATGCTAAATGTCATTTAAGTAAAGTTACAACGATTTAGTATCCGCAAACAATTGGATGATAAAGAAGTACAAAGTAACAATCTACTAAAGCAGTTGGAGATTATTAAAAAAGAAACAAGCGACAAAGATGTTTTGATTTCCCAATTTGAGGTTTCATCAAGGTATGACTAAATTTAGAGAAATTTAAGAGAAATAATAGCTCCGAAAAAAGTCTTGCACATTATGGTATCCTCTAAGTTTTTTGATTGTAGGAACCCTTTTTAAAACATGTGTCTATTTATAAATCAAAAAACAGCTCCTCTGGTAAGTGTAATTGTTAACCAACGCTCGTACAATAAAAGCGTTCAGTGTCAATCACCCTGACGACGGCGGCTTGTATAGGTTGCCGAAACGTTGGTTAACAATTACACTTACCAGAGGAGCTGTTTTTTGATTTATATTACCATGCCTGGTAGCAACAGTTTATATATGTGTCTATTTGTCTTAAATTATGCGAAGTGTTAAAATTAGGATTATTTAATTGGAGTTACATCACTTTTAAATAGCAAATAAATATGTTTCGCATGGCAAATTGGGATATGCGTTGATAGCATGTTTTCTAAACCGACATATGGATAGTTACATCGTGAATGAGCGCCGAAGCTCATATGGATTGTGGATTTGGAAAGATCTCTATCTAATTGGGATTTCTTTAATATTCTAACTCTCTTTAAGCAAATCCATTTGTTACGATCTTAATGTGGCCCTAGAATGATTACAATAAAGTCTTCCTGAAATGAGATCTTGCAAAATACTGATGCAAATCCTCGTATCATATGACTGCTATAAAAGGGTTTTCGCGTTAAAAAAATTGCGTACGAGTTCTCCCGGGATTCTACAAAAACGTTATGACATAACTACCACTAAATTCAAAGTAAATCCATGCAATTGAAACAAATAACACCCCGTTTGCTGCTTTACAAGTCCACTTTTCGCAAAATTTGGGTAACAAAAATAGGCTATACCTATTTCTTTGAAAACCAATTACGTTTAAAATTTTCGACAAAATGGCGACTGTTGTAATGCACGTGAATCTAAAAAAAAGTGGAAAATTGAATGTAAAATTAAAGACAACACATGATGCAAGATAAGCATGTTCATCATGCCCGCGTTTACATGTTGTATGTTGCGTCCTTAGGAAGTTCCGACACTCGATGTCATCTGTTGAAAGTCAGCTTGAACAATGTAAACTTTTGGAACAGAAATTGAGGAAAAGTGAATTGACTGTTACATCTTTACAGCAAAATTTGGAATTACTTCGCAAAGAGGTTCTGGCTATGCTAACGTAATTTGTACATCGGATTTACGATAATCGGACGGCGTATTAAAAACTAGTCTAAGCAAGCATTTAAAGCAAAAAAATGTTGTTTCACGCTAACATAGTCATATGGCTAAGCCTTTGGTAAAGCTTAAACTAACCGGGCAAGCCTATTGACAATTGACAACTGACAAGTATGTAAAACGTTTTTTAAATGCAAGTATAAGATATTACTAAAAATGTTTGAACTATTTCAATCACGAAATAGTTTACTTTGTGTGTATTACAGAATACAAGATTAACCTTTATGGACAGTCAACTGCGAGAACTTCAAAAAGACTACAAATCTCAAATACAAAAAAACAAGTAAGTTTCTCGGCAAACATTTACCACTTGCGTTTTCTAAAAGAATATACTACACGTGTTTTTCCTTAAAAGATTGCATGAAAAAAAAATACAACTTAGACTACTTTCATTTTCAGGGAAAGTAATTAGTTGCCATTTATATTTTAATAGCAACTGTCAAGCTATAACCTCTAAATCAATTTCAAGTTATATGTGGTTCAAAGTCTTAGCGCCGGTAACTAATCGACAACATCCAACCCGGGAACTTTATTTTGTATAATTTTTTTAGCAGATCAATGTTTTAAAGCACTTTGGGAGTAGTATAATTGGCAAAAGGGAAATAATAGAGAAAAACAAAAGTGAAAAAGTTTAAATTTCATGACTGCTTGACGCCATTCGGCAGATATTGGAATACATAACTGACAAGATGCATAATAAAAATAACAGAAGACCCTCAAATGCTGAAACACCGTTTTGGTAAGATTTCTCGTTCCGAACTTAATAAAACATCCCAAATCGTAATAGGACCTAACTTATTAAAATCAGACTTAAACGCGCCCAGAAAAATATCTTAATTTTAAACTCCAACAATAATTTCAATCCTAACCCCATATTCTCACCCCACCCATTTCCCACTCGTCTCCTCAAATAAGGAAAAACAGTAATAACGAAACGGTTGCTTTAAACTAAAACCGGTAAGGCCAGAACAGCGGTACACAAACTCCGGCTCCTAATGAAATCGTGTAGTCTCACTCCTAAGCAATGGTTTATATTTTAGTGAAAAATATAGACTGAAAATAAGTTCTTCTGGTATTTATTTGTTTACCGAAAATAAATAAATACCAGAAGAAATTATTTTCAGAATATCATACACTATGACGAGCATCAGCATATTTAAAGTCAGTTTAGATCCGACGAGCATATTTAAGGCCAGTTTAGATCCAACGATAAGGTACAAACGTGTGTGTGTGAGAGAGACATATCGGCCCAGTAGCACGTGTACAAACTGGAATCAACCAGTTATTACACTTCCATTTGCGTATATTTAAATAACGTATCTCCTGAGGTAAAACTCCAAGAAACTTCAAAGGCTTCCAATACCCAATATATACAGCAACAATTTTTTTACGGTACGATATACCATACTGTCACATTAACATCTCTAGGCTTAGCCTATAATAATAAAATAAACCGTTATTTTGGGCAGTTCATCAAATCTTTATGCCTTGCGATTTTTCAGTGGCATGGGTTAATATTATAAGCAGTAGACTATTTATAATATAGCGAAATATCGTTGGTATACCACAAGGGTCGGCAACCTACGGCCCGCAAACGCCTATTTTTTCCACACAGTGCCCTATATATTTTTGGTATATTAGCCTATCAAACATATGATCCCCTTGCGAGAATTTCATTTGACTTTCTGATGTGTTTGCGTTTTGATGAAATCTTTCCAGTGTAAAGATGCCAGGCATACCCAAGAACTGTCATCAATAAAAGTTTCACCAACGGGTTCTACTGTGCATCACTTTTTTAAGTATAAACATAATTGAGAGTATAACGTCCCTATTCAAGTTACGCCAAAAATGGATCCAATAAATTCATGGCGCTTCCCGCGAGTATATTTAATACAATGTTTCTCTTTGACCATGGATCCACGGGCATAGAAAAACTTAAAAATGGCATTTCTGCGAAATAACAGCACTTAATGCACTTTTAACGTCTCTTCACAATATGGCCATTGTAAAGTACCGTAACACATTTATAACTAAGATATTTTATAAAATAATTGCATTTCTGTGCAGCAATAGGTCTGTGGGGTACAATAATCTTAAGCCAAGTTTTTTGTGTTGCCGAAATCGTCTTAATAAATGCTTTTACCGGGAAATGTGCGCAAGTTATTTTATATTCTGGATCCGTCCTTGATGTTGAGATACTAGTAAAAACAATCGTTTCAAAAATAAACTTTCAGTGGAAATTAGGGCTACTTAAACCATAAGCTTTGCTGCGAGCACTCTGAAGAGGCCGGCGATAAAAATAAAATGCAAATGATAGTCGAATTTACTCCAAATCGACAACCTTAATTCAGAAATCCGGCGCAAAAGGTGCATCTAAACTAATTTTGAAGGGAGACGCTTGTTGACAAGACTTCCTGTTATTAACGGAAGAGCAGAGCGATAGGGCCATCGTGCCAAGACCAAACACTTCAAAATATATAGAAAATAGTGTACTTTTAAACATGAGAAATGGGAGATCCACAATTTTTTATGTTTGTCGATTTGAGCAAGTAAAAATAACGCACCCCAGATGATAGTTCATCAGATTTGTAATAGCCTCACCTTGTAGAAAAATCCTCTTAAAAAAAATTGTTGCATCTGATAAATTTTTTTTAAGAGAATATGAGGAAACTCTCTCCAGGCACAAGTCGAGGATGCGAATATCTAAACAAAGAGAGGGAAAATATCAGTTGAGTCTATCACAAGTTAATGATCTTAAGCAAACTGTCGTTTTATTGCAGGAAGAGGTAACTTATAATAAAGTTGTGAAGAAATATTTTATGTTATAGGCTTTTGTATAAATTCACAACATATGTAAAAAACAAAAAATAATTGTACACTGCGACCTTATAATATTTTTTAATGCTGTGTATATATTACAATTGTAGGCCTATACCCTTTGTGAATATTTTAGTGGAGAAGTTGCAGGACAAGCTTAACCCCGATTGCGGTTAATTATAAACTCTATTGTGTTAAAAAGACTTGTGTTATGTTTTTTTAATATAACCTATTTTACAATTTATCGCAAAAGAGGTTTATTTTTAGGTTCTGTAAAATATTGATAATAATTGTTTTAATTTCAACAGGTACTTCTGTAAACGTACATATATTACATATTATAAAATAGGTATTAGTACAGCCGTTTAAAAAGCAATTTGTTTTAATGTATTTTAGTTTTTTTAATATTTTTGCTGACGAAACCGACACATATCATAAGTTTCGCCAATTGTTATTTTGTGAAGATTGGCTTTTACATTTGTGTGATTATGTGCTCTTTAAATTGATACATAACGCAATAATTTAATTCAGAAGGAGCAAATAAAACAGAAACTTCTAAAATCGGAAAATGACCAGGGACTTCTCCAAATTACTTTGGTAGGCTATATGTTATTTAGTTCGTATTATATAATAAAAAGCAGTTTTCCTAACGATTTTTACACATTAGTTTGAAAAATTGTGCTAATGATGGCATGAGTTCTATTTTTGTTTGTTTAACTCTTTTAATTTGTATGCTAATACCTTAATTTGAAACTGACTTGCCGTAGACTAGGAAATAAAACATTTCAAAAGTCTTGTTTACAACATTGCTAATCATATGTTTTACTAAAAATGGTATTGTTTCAGATGAAGATGGAAAACATCAAGTCTGGGATCTCCGACCTGGAGAGCAAAAGTAAAGAGTGTCTAGAAGAAGAGAAAAAACGAATGAAGACTGAGCTTGACAAACAGACTGAATTTGCGCAGAGAAATGAATCAGAACTGCGATTTAAAATCCAGCAGTTAGAAACAACGTGTCGCGAACGATTGGAAAGGAATAAAATGTAAGTATTTCATTTTTGTAAAATTCGCGTTCGGTACAAATAACATAGGTTAATACCCAATTTTAAAGATTATTTGTATTAATTAATGGAGTATGGAGTAATATTATTTTTACACCAAACTTATAAAATGAAGCAAACCTTTCTGATAATTTTTAAATGTAGTCTTTATACGGAAAATCTGCACTACAAATCGGAATGTTCTCAGTTAAAAATCAAAGTTACTAAACTTGAAAAAGAACTTATCCTTTTTGTCCAGGCAAAGTAAGTAGTAAATTTCTTTATGCTTACAATTTATGTGATCTTACGTAAAATAAGATATTTATCTCTAAACGATTTTAACAAATTACACAGAGGTGAATTAGAAACAATCTCAAACGAAAACGCAATGCTAAACAAGGAATTATTAGCTGTACAAAACAAGGTAATTTTTAATAAAGTAAAAGTATTAATTTTTGATAAAGTAGACAAACATTTCTTTTTTCTAAAAATCGTAAGATATGTACATTCCCAAAGTGTTATCAATCTGTCACAAACTATGTTTTAACAGTATGGCATTGCTTGAAATGCAACGTTTCAAATAATATATCGTCGCAACGTTTCAAATAATATATCGTTTGAAATTATTTTGACAGACCGGTACAATGGGTACATACTAACTTTATTTTGCCTACATTTGTTAAATATTTAAATTTAACCTAAAATCCACTGTATATTTTATACCAACCAGTTGCGTTTTAAGGTGTTTTGGGAACTAGAATGGCTTTTAAATTTTCTCAACAATTAGCAGTTGTAGTGTTTATTTATAAGAAGTTCGTTACGGTCTCTTAAAGTTTTTTTGTTGTCACCAATGCAAAAACTTGATGTTAGCCAGAGTATTTTTGTATAAACATATCCTGCCTCGACAACAATATATTATTAAAGCACCGGGTTGCTTCGTTAAACTGCCGTTTCTAGGGGCCAATGTGTACAGCTTGCACACACTTCTTTGTCAATCGACTTGTTTCGGTTAGCTTCAGGGTTTTTTTTAAGGTTTGGTTTGGGTGACCGCTAAGTAGTTTTAAGAGACCGCAAGTGTTTCATTTAAATACCAAAAAGTTGCAAGTCCAAAATTTGGGAAACCGCTGGAGAAATTTGGGGGACCGTTTCGGGAGGGAACGATACAACTTAGACGTCGCACCTCTTGTTAACCGCGCAATCGCGCATGGTTGTAAAGTGCTAGGCTAAAGCATCGGCAAGGACACCTAGTTCAACATTTGGAGAAACCTTTTGCAGGATGGCACGGACTTCACGGTAATATACTATTGTGACGATGGCAAGGTTTAACATGGTAGAGCTTGTCATGGAAAATCTTATCTCAAGCAAGCCTTACATCACCGAGAAGCTTACCAATAACAGCAAAGCCTCGATCATCCCACTCTTGGAAATTCATTTTTTACAAAACGTGCTAACTGTGTTTACCAAGCATTACTCACGACCTCGCCACGTTTGTTCGGAAAAACCTTGCCTGAACGCACGAGGGCAAGTCCACCTCAGCATTGGATATTGAGTGGCTTTGTACAAACTTCCATGGCAACTACGTGAATGTGTACAAGCCACCGCCTTAACATCTGTCACTACGGTGTTTTCACTCTTATGTATGATGCAGCCCAGCCACTGCCTATACACGACACTGGGTTCTTTGTTTGTCCATAAACCAACTTGACGGCGCAGGCCGTGCCATACAAACTTCGATGCAATTAGTTTGCGCGGAGCCCCAACTGAAGGATGCGAAAGTCCGCGAACTGTATGTAGAAAACTTTTCGTTGTCACGACTTCGGCGCGGAGTCCGGTGGATACGTAAATCATGATCGTTGTTCCTGACTGGTTCAGTTGGATGTCTTCCAGTTTGAGTGCGGTGTAGTCCATGTCGAGTAGTAACGTACGGTACTGATGGAAGAGCGCATCGTCGACGTGATTTAGCTTGCCTTCGATGTGACGAATGTCTGCTATAAACTCAGAGATAACGAATAAATGACGCTGCTGACGTGCAGCCCACGAAGCTGAAACCTTTGATGTTAGCTGGTGATGGTCTGTATAAGCTGTAAACACCCGACCCTCTAAAAATTAACGAAAGTGTCGTATGGAAAGATGTAATGCAAGTAATTCCTTGTCAAAAGCACTGTACCTTTGCTCGGGCGTTTAGTCTGTCCAGTTCGGTGCAATAATAAAGTGTGTGTCGATAAACATAAGGGACAGCTACAATTTCATCTTTTTGTCATAAGAAATAGCGCACGCTTAAAAAATGATCTATTCAAGAACTATTTTAATGTTGCATTTTGAAAACTAATAAACTTATTTATTTTCCTGGAATTGTTCTACAAATTAAAGATTTACTTGCGTTTAAAATATAATATAAATAACACTTAATGTTTCGGATAAATAAAACTTTTAACGAGAGAAATTCATTTTGTCGATGATTTGTTAAATCTATTTTTGGAATGACACTTGTTCATATGCCACAAGCAAAAGTCATAATAAGTTAAACATAAACCTTTTAAAAGGAAACACCTGTACTAATAGGTAGATGTTTTAAGGGCATGGGGTAGTCATACTTTACTTTTATGTCGGGATTTAGAATTCACAGAAGTTTAATCATAGTTCAAGATTTTTTTAAATATTACACAAAAACATTATGCATTCAGGGGTAAAAATTAGTTTTTGTATCGCCCGGTTGTTAACGTTAGTATTTGTACATAAATTGTGTTGCAAACAAGTATAATTTTGAGATAACGTCACTCCCAGTTAAGTCATCTGCAATAGAACTTAACTCCATGTAAAGTCAGTTTAAGGCGTTCTAAGGTCATTTCATTACTGCAAAATACCCGAAACAAGGACATTTGTTAACTGCATAAACCTAACTTGCTATCACACTTTTCAGATTTACAGGAATAGCGAGGCTAAACATTTTTCGGCTCAACAAAAAGGAAATAAAGTTATAAAAATAAAAAAAATGCAGTCATCTAACCTTTCTCCTATGACCGAAACCTACAAGTAAGTTTGGTTTATATGATTGTTTCGTTTGTCACTTGATTATGCTAATTTGTCTCGTCTGTTAGTTTAATTTTAGCTGGTATAGTAACCTATATACTTTAGAATAAATCCCTAATACCTTTGCATTTTGAGTACAAACCTATCCTGAAATTAACCAAACAAGAATTTAAAAATTAACCAACAAGAATTTAAAATATAAACGGCCTTCCGTTGTAATCTAGTAAAATGTACAAAAATGTTTTTATTTTTAAACAAATATATATAATAACCTACCTCACAAGAAGAAAATGTGCCATTCTTATAGTAACATTTTGCGCTAAATTGTTTAATCTTATACAAAGTAAATAATCATTAGCTTTTTGTTTGGGTTGTATTTCATTTATTATGCTAAAATTGATAGATGCATGTCTGATCGATTGGAATGGGCAAAATCAGAAATTCGCAAATTATCAACCGACAATTCGCGATCCGTTGCACTCGTAGCCAAACTACAAATGGAGAACCAGAAATTCACAAAACAAGTTAGCCTTTACTTTTATTATTTGTTCGCGTTGATTACTTATGATTATGCTATTTCATACTAAATTTCTTTATCTTCTGAATATATACTCACAATCTTTGTCGGCTTGTGAACGAAGTTAAAATATCGTTGTCAGTTGTAACCATTTGTTTTACAACCAAACGAAACTAATTAATGCTAGAGTCTCATTTGAAATACTGGTATTGAACCTATACAAGTGACTCGTTAATAAATTTGAAATTCTCCCGACGTAGTGCATCAAAATGTTTGACTGCATTTTTGTAAAACTGCAAAATGTCATTTTCTACTTTGTTAATGTTAGTTTTGTCTAACTAATGTAATATTTCGTGAATTTGTTTGGATTACTTTTGTTATTATAGCATATTAATATATTATTAGAAAATTGTTTTAATATACCGTACCGGTATTTAAATAATTGTTTGCCAAGACTTCTTTCTACATACAAAATGCACTGTTTGGAGCTAAATTTTAACAACGATTAACAAACAGATCGTAATGTACTTTAGCTAGAATAAATTTGCTAAATACCTTCAGATTAATTAAAGGGATATCAACATCTTTTTGGGGATAAATTAATGTATTATTTAACCTCCACTGGCCCCAAAAACAAACCTATTAGGCTGCATGTTAGGTGACAAGTAACAACAATTATATTTTTTTTATCAACATTTTACCAGAACATATAAAACGCTTTTCACTCTAACCTGAGCTGACCCAGGACGTCTGATAGAATGCTCCGAACTAAAATCCAATCTGAACCTAATTTTGAATAAATTTCTAAAGCTACACTGAAAAAAGCGATTCGACTCACTGTGACTAAATAAAACATAATTTGTATCATTGGCAAAAGATCTTCAGAACAGTTGAAGGGCGAAAAAAGAGGAAGATAATGTAGGAGAAGAAGCAGACGCTGATCAAATCTTGTTTTTCTCTATTGTTTTAGATAGACGCGTTTTGACTAGATCACGTTTGTAGTAAAGTCGAAACAGGTAATTGCGTAAAATGAAGGTGTGTTGAGCATAAACATTTCGCCATGTAATAGCTTCGCGCGAATCCTTTGTAGCGATCAAATTAAATATCTTAAGACTCGATTTCTTCTCTTTCGGCAAGCCATAATACAGATCTATTAGGCATACATGTCAAAAAATAATTTAGTTCTTTGCGGTTTATTGCAAAAAGCTGTCCAGGTATTGAAATGTTTCGGCCAAAACAATTCCAATTCGTTGCTAGAAATCCACAAGAACATATTGTCGACGTAAGTAAATAGAAGCTCGGGCCTGTGCTCTTACAAACAGCGCCTGGATGTACTCGATGATAATCTTCTTCGCTATGGCCTTTACATTCTTCACGTAGCGGAGACATTTTTTTAATCAACGTTTCGACAACCCATGCAAGTCGCCTTCATCAGGGTGAATGATATCAAAAGCTTGTAGTTTGATAAGCTTGTAGCGATAACGTGTAGCCTCTGGTCCTTCAACAAGTGTTTGTAGCATTCCGAGAACATTACGTCTGTTTTTATGTTAATGGTGATACCCTTCTTGTGAATGATTCCAAATTGTTTTTTTCTGTATTCCGACTCTCGTGCTATTATCGATGCGACATCAAAATAAATATGGTGGCTTTTGTAAATTGCATGGTTCGAAAGTGCTGACTTTTTCGCGTCGTTGTTCAGAACATCACTTTGGTGTTCTTTTCGGCGAAACTTGAACGACCTTCCGGTCTGCAATTCCGCACAGGGGATGGAATACACAACGGTAAACTCGTGAGCACAAAAGTCATTAGTCCCTGAAATAACAGCAAATATGTCTTTATCATAACGCCGCCAGGATCATGGTGGGTTGGCAATTGTTGTCAGGGCTTTTTCTTCCAGGGCTTCTGTGGCCATGTTAGCAACCTCCACAGAGACTGGAGAACAAATAACTGTTCTCTGTACTTGCTGGTAAAATTTCCCTCTGAATAATGGTAATAAGGCTTGTAAGCAATTCCGCAAGCCAGTCACAATATCAACCTGGAGCCATGAAGTCCTGTCTTTGAGGCTGTAGACGGCCAAAATTCTGGATGACGCGATATTCACCGCCCATTCCACTTTACACTATTAAAAAGTGACACGACGTCATACAATACCATCACCTCTTCACCGGACAGAGGAGATACCTTTTTCGAATGCAGCAATGATTTGCTCTTTCGGAACGAACCGCAGGACAGTGGCAAAATTTAGACCAAGTTCCAAAACGTTGGTTTTATTACTGTTGTTCATATTTTTCCTTCCCACGACATGCATTCGTCCATCACACTTGGAACTCATTAAAGTTAAACGCCTTTTACAATCAGTCATCGAGCGATTGTTTAGTAAAATAACTCATACTTTTATGGATTGAAAGCCTCTTAAGATGGTTTGTGTCGAAGCTGCACTTGTTTGTGTCGAAGCTGCTTTTGATATTTGTAATGTTATCATTCGAGGAACAAATTTATTGTTATCAAAGATAATTTGTAGCATTTTAGACATCTACGTACTGCGATTCAATAACACCACGGCGTTACCCTTATCTGGTTCGTCGATTACGATTTCCGCTTCCTTCTGTTTAAAGCTCAAAGCTGTAAGCTAATGTCAACATCTACAATGATTTGATAAAGTATCTTTGGAGCAGAATGCTCACAGTTGGCATTACATGTTTTTTCAAGTGTTTATGAAAATCAGTTTTTGGCATTAAAGATAATTTAAAACCTTTTTAAAAAACTCAAAAGAGTATTGATTTGGTTTGCTTAGGGTTCCTTAAGTGTTTATAAGTTTTCAACAGGTGTTTAGGCAATTCTTTGTATTACGACTCCGTCTTTACAGATACTTAACGTAAAAGAAGAAAATACAACAATCTCAAGCCTTTCGTATCACCAAGAGAAAAAAGAATCGTAAGAATGTTATAAATGTCAAATTATTTGTTTTACCAGAAAGTTATAGATAAAGGTAATTGGTCTAAAAGCATATAACCCTTTTCATAATTACAAAATAAATGGTATCAATAAAAAATAATAATACTTTTGATATTTAAACTGAATTTAAACTTAATTAAATTAGTCCGTTTTACGATACTGCTTGAAGATGAAACGAAATTAATCATTTGACTTAATCATACCATTCCATATATACAAACATATAAATTTTTAAATAATCTAAAAAAAAGATTTAAGATTAATCGATTCGGTTTATGTTTAGTCAACGCCTTGTAATGGTTATATTTTAAAACAAACATAAATGCGTTTTTAGGGAAAATATTACAGAAATAAAATCAGAATTGACTCGACTGAATCGTGAATTGGACCACCAAAACGCATCGAACGAATCCTTACGGGTGCGTAACCAAATTGCAAGATGTTCCTATAACTTGTGTTAATGAATGAATACACAACTTCCTTAATTAAATTCCATTAGGGAAACCCTATTTAATGAAATTTAATTCAATCCTGATACAGATTTACGTAAGGTACATTGGTTTTGAGTTAGTTACTAACAGATTGCTCGTCACAAACTTGAAAAATAGAGAACTTCTATATATCACGCTTTCATATTTTTTACTGTTATGTTATTGTTTTTAATGTTTAGGAAACAATATTACAGTTGAAACAAGAAATTGAAGGATATCAACAACAAGAATTTCAGTATACCCGACAAGAGGGTTTGATCAATGAACAAAGGTGGTGTTAGGAGAGATAGTTACGTTTAAATATTTTATGCTATTAAATATGATAAACGAATTCAAAATTTGTAAAATGTAGATATCGCTAAGTTTTGTCCAGTATTATAACTTGGTTTTGTGCACCGCAAAACATTGTGTCAGGGATGCCGTGAAAGTATATAAAAATTGTTACGTGTTTCGCGGTTCTCCTCTCTCGCGTATAAAGTGTTTTGTTTTTATCGATTGCATTTTTTTTAGCTTAGGCATTCAATCGTTTCATTGTTTTGCACTTTGAACCAGTTTTGCGGAGTCGGTTAAAACACCAGAGTCCGACTCCGGCCAAACAAATAAACCCGAGTCTGACTCCGGCAAAATGAGGGATTTCGTCGAGTCCAGAGTCCGGCCCTGACTCTACAGCCTGTATTCCGCCAATTTACGTAACATCGTTTCATTCACTCACAATACATGGTTTGAAAATATTCCACCATATGCTATTCCACCTTTACAATTTACAGTTGGCGGCCATATCAGTTTTTTGGTAGGCTACTGCGCATGAGCATGTCGGACTCGGGACTCGGGTATAGTTTTACGTAGTCTTACTCGAGTCCCGAGTCCGACATGCTCATGCGCAGTACCAAAAAAAAAACTAATAGGGTCGCCAACTGGTTCCGATTCCGACTCCGACTCCGCAGCCCTGCTTTGAACAAACATAATTTTAAAATATTATTTTAATATATCTTGAATTGTGCAAATTTTGAATTAATCACGACGCCTTGAGATTTGATAGGTTTTCAAAGGGCGCCGTAAACAAAAAAGTTGTGAAACCGCTGCCATAGACATTAAAAACAACTTCAATTTCATCTGTTACATTAAAAAAAGTTTACAAAATTTTGCTAGGAAATAACGATTATTAAAGCATCATTGTGATGTTGCCTACATGTTCGTTTTACTTCCCTAGCGAAATTGTTGTTGTGAGCCTTCAATCAAACATTTAGTAGGCCTTATATTGATAAAATCGCGCTGTCTTTAAACTTTCCATCTAACACAACCTACACCTACAGTACACCAATGGCGAATATTAAGCAAAGAGGATTTTTTTTTTTTTTTTTATCATTTTCATTTTTGAGTGTTTAAAACAATAACTTTTTGAGGGCTAATACGGAGGGGTCATGAGGTTATGTCCAACTAACTTATTTACCTTTTCTAAACAATAAATTATTTTTTGTCTTTCCTACAATAATGTCTATATTAATTTAATCCTTAACAAGTTTTCAGGGAAAGCCAACATTTTTGCCATTTTGACAAAATCACATTTTGCGAAAGGAAATCAAATTTAAGGTATATGCTTTTCGGGTTACCTACACTTATCATATGATATTAACGCACCATCTTTCTGCGTACAGATAAGTTAGGAGAAAATGTAGCCTTTGGCATTGTAAATTGAATTAAGGGAAATTTTGTTTTAGAGTATTGTTAGAACAACTTGAAGGGAAGAACAATATTCTACAAGAAACGATAAATGCTTTAAAGATGGAAACGAAAAACCAACGAAAATACATCAAACAACTTGAAAATGCCTCTAAGGTAAGTAGATGCTTCTAGACTTCTAGAGTGACTTTAATAAGACCAGGGTTTCCCGAATGTAGCAGCTGTGGCAACATTATAGCAGCAGGCTAATTAAGAGAATCATCGTTCATGCTCGAATCACGACCATTCTAAACAATTATAACGCAAAATAGATTAATTGCGTCTTTCTACTACGTCAAATTAGTATGTTGATCTGTACTACGTTTTAATAAAAAAATGATAGTAAAAATGTATTACGGCCCGTCGGCCAAATACGAGACCTTGTTAATTTGGCTTTGATATGCGGAATCGTACATATATCCACTTTTGGTTACGCTTTATGAGGATGTAGAATACAGTGGTTTGGGGTCGGAGCCAGACAATGGACTTTGAAGGAGTCGGCAAATTTGGCTTAAGGCGGACTAGGGGCTCGGAAGTAGAACATAACTTGATTTTGTTGGCCCGGAGTTCTACTCGGGTCGTTCAGACCGACTTCGCAGCCCTGCTTAGAATTACAGTTGAATTAAATTATACTGTATACTAAAATCAAAAGTTAATAATCATTTTGTTTTCTTCGGCCTAAAAGGTTACTACCTTAAACATACTCTGAGAGATTTTTATCCAAATTTTAATGTAGCAAAAAGACAGCAATTTGTTAAATATGAGAAACGAATACCAAGCGCTTCAAATGAAGTTAACCGACGAAATTCATCTCCTGAAGAAAAATGCAGATATTGCTGAAGAAAGGTATATGTTATGTTTGATTATTTCCCGAAAATAAATTTTCGGCCCATATAAATATTCCAATTTAAAATATAAACCTCCTGTAATAAATGGAAAGGTTTTTGCGTTTTTTTCGAACAAAATACCTATGATTTTAGAATGAATCTTGAAATGAATAATCACTTGAAGGAGAACACCGAGCTACAAAGGCATCTGGAACATATGACAGAAAACTTTAAAAACTTACAAATTAAAATGGAGGACGAACGGGTATCTTACAGGTATCATATATCTACGAAGCATAACAACAACATATATAATCTGTGTTATAAATGAATTGTATAGAAGGTGCAGGTTGAAACAAAATATAAATGATTCATATTTTCTGTTTATTATACTTTTTATGAATCAAGAAAAAATATTCTAAATGCAAGGGAAACAATTGAAAACTTGGAAGATGTCATCACGAAACTAAAAAACAAAATTAGTGTTAATGAAACTACCATGGTAAAACTGCAAAACGAAGTGGTAAATATTTAGTTCATTTTTCTAAGTCTGTTAAATTAGGTTAATAATGCTAAACAACGCTTCTTTAGTTATTTGAGAAAAAAGTTAACAAAAGTACTCAAACGAATTTGAATGTTGGATCACAATTGCAAGAAGAAAGGCCTAACATATCACGGTATAGTATTGAAAAACGCTTCTGTAGCATTATTTACTATCCATATAAGGTCAAACTAAGAAAACCGTATTTAGCACACATCACATCACAGTTATTTTTCATAATATACCCGAAGTTGCCCAGGTCGTAAAATTGCCTAATCACATTGCTCCGGCGATGTAAGTATTTTCCGTTACAATAAAAACGGTCGTTGCAAATCTAACTAAATTTTGCATGGACTGGAGTAGGCCACGTTATTCCAAGTAAGTTTTTACCTTTGCAATACCTGCGTTTTTTGCAAGCTTAAACAAAATGTTGCGTGGTTAATTAAAATGTATTACGCTACACGTTCGCCAAAATGAATTTTGTGTAATGTGAATTTTTATTTATGCTATTTCGAAAACATGTATATCTATGTTGGCAAACAGTAAAGGTGTTTATCGTTTTTATGATATTCGCCGATGGTTGTGTCCATAGGAGCCCCGGTCAATTAATAGTGATTTAACAGATGAACAGATTGACAGAATAAATAAGGTATTGCGCCAAATGTATATGTTTATAACGGAAGGAAAAAGCATTATGGCTTGATTCAAAAACCAAGAAGAGAGTTTTTTCAGACAAAAAAGGATAGTTGGTAGTACGTGTGACGTGGTAATGTGCGACATGCTTAGCTATAGCTTATATTGTAGCGCGCTACAGCCGGTTTATCCAGTCGATTTCAAACACGCTAAACAACATTATATATTTGGTTACATGTTTATTTGGATTAAAAAACATTTTAACAAAACAGTGTGTTTAAAAGTCGCAACTTCACGTTTAGAGCGTCAAACGGGAAAAACGCCTTTTTTAGAAAAATAGCTGCGGCTACTCCATGCTAGCGGTCTACGGCCGTATCGCCAACAAAGTTGTTGCTAATGTACGCTAGCCGGTTTTGTCAGTTTCTAGCGGTTAACATGGACGAGCATTGTGTGCCACGCTAATACGACGCTACGTTCACGCAGATTATTCAAATAATTTTGAAAAAAAACGTTACGCTGTTACGCCAAAATGTATAGGACTTTTACGTATTCGACCGCTAAGTGCAAAAAACACACGAAAACGATGCTTTTGATATCGCTCGTCTGTGATCGATTGTTGTTTGTAATGACAAGATTCAGCAAGCAACGGTGTCATGGTTTTATTTTGTTTTTTCTGTTATTGGTTCACTAATTCGGTTAGTCTGAGGAAGGCTTATTGTATAATTTATACAAACTAAGAATAAAGAAAAATATTCCTTAATTTGATGGCTAAACACTAGGAAGCTTTTTTTTGTAATACGAAAAAATCTTTTGTGAACTTTTTTAATCTAAACTTTTTTGGCGGCAAAGTAAGGCTGAACGCTGTTTAGTTAAGCACCGTGAAACTAAAGAAAGGTCTGTTTGTCAATTGCGAATCATTTTATAGCAGTAGATATTTTGTGATAAACGCATTTTTATTTAGTTTTAGGCCAAAATACATGTTGCCAAATGTCAAGTATGGGCTTCAGAATGTAATACAGTTTTAACGCTGCGAAAAAACAGAGAACATTGATTGTCAAATTACGAATGAATTTGTTTTTTTGGATTCCACGATTGATCCCACGAGGACCGTATTCTCATAGAGGTTTGCTCTTATTGTGTGGAGGTAGTTAGTTGGCTGATTTCAGACACATACGACGGCTAACAGTCACGGAACGACCGGCCTATGTTGTTCTACATAATATAGGCTTTATGTTTGTCGATTACTGCAAAATGCGCAAAATCACACGATATAAAATTTATATTTACCGAACTATAGTGTTTTGTCATTTTAAACAACATTTTCGCATTATTTAGCTCATATATGTTACCCTACCAATAAAATTTTTAGTTACACGCTAATTTGGCACAATCATTTTATATCATCGCTTGTAACACGAGGCTTAAGCAAACTTAATTACACGTGGATAACTCAACGTAAACTTATAATAGTGAGGCAACAGCTTCATACCTTTTTACATTTCATTTAACCCCGAAAAATAACGCGTTTATTTCAATAGTCGATACTTTACATCGCCGGACATCGCCAGTAGTCTAGCATTTTTCCATCATTTCGACTTTTTCCTAATGCAGTAGAATTTTATATAAACTTTCGTTGTATAAGTTTACCGTAACAGAAATTTTGAGAGTTTTTGATTGGTATACGAGCCATTCACATGCGTGTATTTTTCGGCAGAAATTCATCAAATGCAAACAGATGGCAGAAAACATTACCAATTAATAAATTACCCCAAAGAAATGTATTGGAGCAAACTCAAAATGTCAATACTTCGACAAAAGATACAAAACAGGAAAATATCACGACAATGTTTATGGGATCCGAATCGGTAACTTCAAATCACACAGCTATGAATCATGAAACACAAATTGGTATAAACATTGGAAATAAATCGATGAAAGTGGAACAAAATGATGAGGCTTTGGTGAGATTTTTGGCGTTTTCTGGCCAACTTTAAATAAATGGCAGTGAAATTGGCGAACATAAAACGCATATTAAGTTAATAATAATAACTTAATTTTAAAAATCTACTTTCGTTTTTCCGTCGACAATATTTTTAGGTTATTATTTCACCACTTAACTAAGTACTGTCACCTTAATATTCCTCCAACCACATTTTAACTAATTGGATAAATACATCTTTTATTTGCAATAGCTTTTTGGTGTCCTCTTCGAAATCGATTAAACGCGTTGCTAATATAGCATCGCGAACTTCAGGTACACTCAACTCTTCAAAAATGACTTTCCTTCAATATATGTAAATAGGGAGATACTTGTTAGAAAATATAAAAGCGAAACTAAAAAAACAAGTGTTAACGTTAAACATGAAAGAGTTAGTATGACTTCTGGGCCGAGGACCCAATAAACTTTTACTTATGGTTTGAATTCAATCTGACTACCAATGAAATTTAATTCAATCTGACTACCAATGAAAGTACGGTTCATATATATTTAACTATTTTAGCGGTTGTCTGCATGCGGAAGAAGTTTAGAAGAAAGTCTTAAAAGAGAAAAGATTCTTGAAGATTCGTTGGCGTTAATCCAAAAAGAATTCAAAGATCGCGAAAAACTGTAATTATATGATTGTTTAATGCCATGGCAAAAAAAACCTTTAAACGTAGAGTTGATGTTACAGATTAATCATCGAAATCAAAAAACTTAATGCTTCCAACATATCTTTAAAAAAAGAAATTGAAGCGATGAACGAACAAACCACTGAATCAATAAGAGATGCAGAAATGAATAGGTTTGACAATACTGTTTTGCTTTTAGCACAAATCCTAATTGGATGGTTAATTGAATTGCAACAAACCACAATTATTATTAGATCAAAGTTGGAAGACATGCAAAAATGCCAAGCAAAGTTAACGCGCCTTGAAGTTTTGTTAGAAGAAAATGAGAACCATACAACTGTGATGCAAAACGAAAACGCACAGCTGGTAAAAGATTTGGTGGCCCTTGAGCGAATTAAAGATGCTGTCATGCTCGATAAGGATCAAGCCGTTCTGGTAAGAAATTAATAATTAATGGAATATCTCGCTTTTTTACCTTAACTTATTCACAAATCTATAATTTTAACAAATTATTTCAGTCTTTTAATAAAGCGAAACAACAATTGGAACAATTTAACAGAACAGAGCAAAGTCTCAAAAAAGAGTTATCGAACACTGAAAGAAGGTAAAACAATATATAACTTTTTAGTATGCAAAGCTATCGAATAGTATAAAATTTGCAGATACATAAAAGAAGTGAACCAACTTAAAGCTATTAACAATGAACTTGAAAATGAAATAAAACAGAACAAAGAAACCAAAAAACAATGTAAATCTGTGGCGAAAGAAACCAGGTACCGGTAGATGACTTTTGTTTTATTTGTGGGCGTTAGAGAAACAAGCCAACTAAGTGATCCCTAGCATAAGGTCGAAGACACGGCACTATATACACTTTACCGAAAAAAAACGAATATGCAAAGATTTGGGTTCACTAATTCGCGTGTAACAAAATATTTTATAGTTTAAATCAGTGGTTCTCAACCTTTTTGTACCCGTGGCCCCTTTTTGATGCTTTCAAATGGTCGCGGACCACTTGCATTTTTCTAGTGGAATATCTGCGTTTATAGTTCTTTTTATTAATTCAGTATATCTGCCTATAGTGTACCTTATGTTGAATAAATTAACAGACAATACCAAATTACTTTATTACACGTTTATTTTAATGTGATTTCTGCTGCTGCATCTCCGAGGCAGTCTTTAAATGCGTGGTTGTGTTTTCGATAATGCTAAAATAGATCCCCACATGTCAGCTTTTCCAAATCCAGTACATGGAAACTGTAATAATCCTGCGATTCATTTAACAATCTATTTTTGTTACGTGACAATGGCAGTGTGACGTCACACTCAATGCGATTTGTTACGTCACAATGCGATTTACAACATTTTACAGTGTGATTTTATCACTTACCAAAATTGTGATTAAGCATGTTTCCCAGCGTTAATTATTTTACTAAAGGTATATTTATAAGTTTTTGCGGACCCCCTGAAAACGTTTTGCGGACCCCCGGTTGAGAACCACTGGTTTAAAACCAAGTTAAACAATTAGTTATTTTATAATTTTCCTCTAACTTTTAACGCAAAGTCTATGGCACTGTACAATTAGCTCCTGCCGTTAGATTATCACTTTAGATCAGTGCTGCGCAACCTTTTTCCACTTACGGCACACCAACAAGTCACCAACAGAGCTAAAACAAATGTCTGGAGCTATACGTAAAAGGTGTGGGACGATCGCCATCGCTCTGGCATCGGCCCTTTTGGTGTCGACGTTTGGACGCCCTAGTTCGACCGGCACCGTTAGGCGCACCGCTGTTTTGCCCCTATTTGTGGGTATTGCTGGGTAATGGGTGGGGATAGAAAATGGGTTAGGGTTAAAATTATTAGGGGGGTTAGTGATGTACTTAGGGGTGGGCCTTGTTCTGATTTAGACGGTAGTTCGACTATAATATATTAGTCCTATTTTGGTCTTATTCCGAACTGTGTTTTTGTTGTTCTCATCTCGGTCACTTGGCTGGAGTCCACTTGACATTAGTCCTTTTTACTTTTTCGCTCAATTGTTTTCGAAACAACTGCCAAGATTAATTAAACAATCACAAAATGACAATATTATATTCCCAATTGTATTTTATGTGTTTCGTGCGTATGGCTAATCTTCCTTTCCACTTTGGTGTAAAGTTTTACAAACCATTGTTGCATGTTTATATTCCTGGTATTTAAGTCAGTTAAAATAACTATTTTTTTACATTTTATTTAGGCAATAGAATGTAACATAGGCTTTAACAAAGTTTATAAAAATACACCTGGATTATTGCATAAGGTAAAACATCTACCTTGATGGGATTTACACTTTTTCTCGTTAATTGGACTGATTAATGATTTAAAATTTCCCTTAAAAACACAATACCACACCTCCGACGACGTCGCGGCACACCTGACAATATTGTTTCGCGTAGCCTAATACCGGTTGCGGAGCACTACTTTAGGTCATTGTAAACTTTAAGCCCGTTTATATGCACCTTTTGTGGGCAGATTAGATTAAGGTTCAATCCGGATTGAAAAGTAATCCGTTCCAGCGTCGTAATTACATGGCGCAAAATTCAAGCCAGCTTGAGTGTAAAAGCTGCACTGATATGCATTATTACGTAATATTCCAGTAAACTTATGACGCACAACCGATTTTTCAGCTTAGGCTACTCCTTGCGGTAGCAATCTATTGCTGATTTTTCGTTTATATTAACCTAAAATTAAAAAAAAACAAGAATTACTTGAGTTGGGTTTGCCGATTAAGTACGTTTTTGACTGTATAGTGCTACAGTTTACCTGGCACGCAGAATGTAAGTGCAGGAAAGTTAGGCTTATGTGATCTGGTCAACGCTCTATACAAGACAGAGTGGAAAAAAGAAGGTGAAATTGAAAGATGTACCAAACATGACTAATGAAAAATGTATTTGGCGCTGGCCTAGAATCCTACCACAGCGTTGAGACAATTATTAAAGCAATGCACAATATTTGGGTGAGGGCGGGCCAAGTATTACTATTTAAACCTACCCAAACTCGCATCCTAACCCAAATAATGTTCGATTTTGTGGATTCTAGACCAGCGTCTCTCTCTCACAAGTTAGTATCTAACGAGTGTATGTAATATTCTTTTCCATTCTACATTAAGTAACGCGAACGGCTAGTCGTAAACAAAACAACAAGTTTAGCGCATAAGGAAAGAATATTACATACACTCGTTAGATCAATGGTTCTCAAACTGGGGTCCGCGGTCCTTCTGGGGTCCGCGAGACAATTTTCTGGGACCGCGAAACACCTAACAAAAAAAATCAATACGACGCTCCTGAAAAAGAAAAATCTTTGTGCAAAAAAATTTTCAGGCAACTTACTTTTCCAAACCAAGCTCATTAGTTGTTCATTAATATTATCGCACACTTAAAGTTAAATTGTCCATTGTAACGTCATAGTGTTGCGTTGTGCTAGTGAGAATTACGTTTTTACAGCTTGCTGCGCTGCCACTGTGGGCACGGTTTTAAAACTGTTCGTGATTGCTAGACTCAAATAAAGTGATTCGTTAATTAGAGGTTAACATAACTGATAGCAGAGAAGCAAGTGCACCCGCCCATTGATACAATTAAAAACAACGTGTTATTTTGAGTTTATTTGTGCATATTTTTAAGGACCGTGAGCAATTAAAAATTTGCTTGGGGACCGTTGCGTAATTTTTTAACAAAAGTTTGAAAACCACTGCGTTAGATACTAATTCGTGACAGAGGGGCTGGTCTAGAATCCACAAAGTCAAACATTATTTGTGTTAGGATGCGGGTTTGGGTAGGTTTAAATAGTAATACTTGGCCCACCCTCACCCAAATATTGTACATTGCTTTAATAATTATCACAACGCCGTGGTAGGATTTTAAGCCAGCGCCAAATACAGTTTTCATTAGTCATGTTTGGTACATCTCATCACCTTCTTTTGTCCACTCTGCGTTGACCAGCACACATAAGCTTAACTTTCCTGCACTTATATTCTGTGTGCCAGGTAAACTGAAGCACTTTACAGTCAAAAACATACTTCGGCAAACCAAACTCAAGTAATTCTTGTTTTTTTTCCATTTTAGGTATTTAAAAACGAACAAGCAGCAATAGATTGCTATCGCAAGGAGTAGCCTAAGCCGAAAAATTGGTTGTGCGTCAAAGGTTTACTGGAATATTACGTAATAATGCATATCAGTGCAGTTTGTACACACAAGCTGGCTTGAATTTCACGCCATGTAATTACGACACTGGAACGGATTACTTTTCAATCCGGATTGAACCTTAATCTAATCTGCCCGCGAAAGGTGCATATAAACGGGTTGTAACAGTTAAAAATAATTAAACTTGTCGCTCGATTTTGGCCGTAAGCGAAACGAACAGATTAAGCGGCGAACGGATTGAAAACCACTCCTTTTGACCGATTAGGAAACGAGAGAACTTAATTCATTCCAGCGCAAAACGAGAGAGAATGAATTAACGAAATAGATTCGAATCCGGCTTAAACGTGCATATAAACGGGCTTTTGATAGCACACGTGTTGGTTTAATTTTTGTAATCACGATTAACATCAACACTAATTGTTTTTCTAGTAAATAACCATCTAATAGGTATAAGATCACAATGTAATAGAATTAATTAAAAAACACCAGTTTGCTCTTAGCATCTATATAATTGATTTTATTTCGTAGATCGGAAAGCGACAAAATCGCAATAAAGGAATTTGAAAATCAGATTTCTAAGTTTAAACTTAAACTGAGCCAGCAAAATGAGGAATTGCAACAAATGCAAAAGGTATAAAGTATAAGGTTCAGCATGAATAAAATTTAGGATGAAATTCGTATTATTTAATATGGTAACCTACTTGTTATCTAGACTGACTCTTAGCGAAAAGTTTTCTCAAACATGGATGAATAATTCTTTATTATATATAAATCAGTGGTTCTTACCCTTACCCGCAGGTCCTAATGGAAAAATATATTACTGCCTGTTTTAAACACGAGACTTAGTTAGACTGTTATAGACACTCCATATAAATAGTTTAATCAATTTGCCTTGAATCTTAATGAATTTACCTTGCTTCTTGAACTATTCAATAGCCAATTCTTCTGTATATTCGCATCGCATGATGTGACACAGCAATCAATAAAAAGTTCGAGTAAATAGAACACAAACGTTCTTTTATAGTAATAAACGAATTAATTCAATAGTACTAGGTTCAGAATTCGATTATAGATCGTTATAACTATAGGGCGTTAATTTTAAATTGTAAAATGAAACATTTTGACCTGAAGACTAAAAAAATATGGCATATTTTTTTACAAAATTTAGACATATTAAGAAAACAATGATTTTACAACACATTATTCTGTAAGAAATTAACAGAATTATTGCCTAGGCATCGTCAGTGTACGTTATTAAAATATTTTTTTGGTGATTTGCCGACGACCGGTGGAATGCAAATCGGTTTTGTTGTCGTGCTTAGTTAATATTTTTATCATTTGAAAAATAACAAACAACTACTGTATAAAACTTTTTTTTTAATGTGCCAGCTGTCCTAACAAAATACTAAGAAAACAGTCCGGTTAAAATACAGGGTTAAAAGAATTACAAAAAATACAAATAAACACCAAATAACGACCGGCGAAAACTATCCAAAACATTTGTCTTAATTAAATAAACACAACTATCCAAAGCAAGCTTAAAGTTAAAACTAATACGATAAACCAGTGGCCATCATAAAGAGGCCCGCGGGCAACACTCCTAAAACGATTTTGTAAAATTACAGTATTTTCACGTGCAGCAGTTTTGCAGGAAAGCATTGTAAATATTTTACTGTTAAAACGGTGATAAAATTTACAAGTTCTTCTTGTAAAATTTACAGTAATATGCTGTAATTTTACACACTTTTTAGGTAATTTTAAAGTTATGAATTTCCGTTTTTTATTTTCAAACATTCCTTTATTTTTTATCCTTTATTGAATAAAAATAAAAAATAAACCATAAAACAATGCAAGACAGTAGAAAAAATTACTTGTTTTTTTTTGGAAAAAATAACGCTTCAAATGTAATACAATAAGTTGAATTAACCGATCAATTCAAAATAATTTTTAATTTCACCAAACTTCAGTATGTAATCACGTGATTACATTTTCTTAAATATATTTTATTATAAAGGACACATTTCGGTAAATTTTTTTTTTTTTTTCGGTAAAAAAAAAAATTTTGATTCTTTTGTTATTTAACTAAAATTCTCGTTAGCTTATTAATTGCAATTGATAAGCCAGAATAAATTTGATCAAATTTGAATTAAACTACAACAATAAATTTAAATTGAACAACAATAACATCATAAGGCTAACTATATTAAATGATTTTGTTTATTGCTTAGTAATCAAATTAACATAGTTCTACACAAAATTTTATATCCGGGCCGCTATTTCCTCTGCTCAACTAACCTATCTATCTGTACTACAAAATATCCTAAAACCGTAAAATTAATTATTGTATTTTAAACCGGCTTACAGCAGCTTGGCAAATTAATTGTCGCATATATTTAACTTTAACATAAAAAACATACTATGAACTGCACAGCTTGATTTTTTTTTTAGTTTTTAAAAGACATTGGATGTTTTGAAAAAATGCTGCTGTTTATATATATTTAACTGTTTTAGAGGCAGTCTGCATGTCAAAAAAGTTTAGAAGAAAGTCTTGAAAGAGAAAAGCTTCTTGAAGATTCGTTGGCGTTAATCCAAAAAGAATTCATGGATCGCGAAAAAATGTAACGATATCTTTGAAGTATAATGGTTGAAAGTTGTAGTAAGATGTTATACGAATATGCTCTATGTTAAAAATGAATAAAGAGTTATTCGAAACGTTAAAATGAGCTCTATGTTAAACATTAATAAAGAGTTATTCCAAACGTTCAAAATAATACTTCTGAATGGGCTTTGATGTTCTCATTACGCATAACTATATCATTGTTTAATGCCATCGCAAAAATACATTAAACGTAAAGTTGATGTTACAGATTAATCATCGAAATCAAACAACTTACCGCTTCCAACATATCTTTAAAAAAAGAAATTGAAGCGATGAACGAACAAACCGCTGAATCAATAAGAGATGCAGAAATGAATAGGTTTGACAATACTGTTTTGCTTTTAGCACAAATCCTAATTGGATGGTTAATTGAATTGCAACAAACCACAATTATTATTAGATCAAAGTTGGAAGACATGCAAAAATGCCAAGCGAAGTTAACGCGCCTTGAAGTTTTGTTAGAAGAAAATGAAAACCATACAACTGCGATGCAAAACGAAAACGCACAGCTGGTAAAAGATTTGGCGGCCCTTGAGCGAATTAAAGATGCTGTCATGCTCGATAAGGATCAAGCCGTTCTGGTAAGAAATTAATAATTATTGGAATATCTCGCTTTTTTACCTTAACTTATTCCCAAATCTATAATTTTTACAAATTATTTTAGTCTCTTAATAAAGCGAAACAACAATTGGAACAATTTAACAGAACAGAGCAAAGTCTCAAAACAGAGTTATCGAACACTGAAACAAGGTAAAACAATATATAACTTTTTAGTATGCAGAGAGCTATCGAATATTATAAAATTTGCAGATACATAAATGAAGTGAACCAACTTAAAGCTATTAACAATGAACTTGAAAATGAAATCAAACAGAACAAAGAAACCAAGGAACAATGTAAATCTGTGGCGAAAGAAACCAGGTACCGGTAGATGACTTTTGTTTTATGTGTGGGCGTTCGAGAAACAAGTCAACTAAGGGATCCCTAATTCAAGGTCGAAGACGCGACACTATATACACTTTACCGAAAAAAACGAATATGCAAAGATTTGGGTTCACTAATCCGCATAAAACAGAATATTTTTATTGTTTGAAACAAAGATAAACAATTAGTTTTTTTTTCTCTAACTTTTAACGCAACGTCCTCAACACAGCCTACCATTACCACCAACTCTAATTTTGTTTTTCCCATGTTGGTACTGTTTTATTTTTTAGGTAGATATTTAGGTGTTGTGTATTAAATCGCCATAAAATAGAAAAAATTAAAAACCACCAGTTTTCTTATAATATCTATAACTGATTTTTTTGTAGACCGGAAAGCGACAAAATCGCAATAGTGGAATTTCAAAATCAGATTTCTAAGTTAAAATTTGAACTGAGCCAGCAAAACGAAGAATTGCAACAATTGCAAAAGGTACAACGTATAAGGTTAAGCAAAAACAAAATTAGTTTTTGTCGTGCTTAGTTGATAATGCAAATGACAAACAGCTACTGTATGGAACTGTTTTTTTAGTAAAAAATGTGCCATTTAAAAAAAATCTGAGAAAACAACAGTTTAGTTAAAATACAGGGTTACATGATCGCCAAAAAATACTAACCTAGCATATTTTGAAATAAAAAATCGCCCAATTGCAAATAAACACGTAAAAGTACACTGCAAGGACTGTTCGATATTTTGTCTAAATTAAGTATATCCAACTATCTAAAGTAAACCAAAACAAAAATAATAGTTGAAAGAAATTCGATAATCCAGTTGCCATCACACTATACCGCCCGCGCGCCAGATACAGCCAGAATAAATTTTGATAAAATCTAAACTGACCAACAGAAACAGTTTTTGTTAAATAGTGCGTTATATTGCTTGATATTCAAACTAATACAATTCGATACAAAATTTTATACCCTGTCCGCAATCGTAAACCCCTTATAAAAAATTGGTGACCCCGGATAAACTATAAACTATTTTGTAACAAGGACATCACAGACGCGGGAATGCAACTTAGGCAAAACGACTAAAAAGGATTTTGTAAAATATTTTGACAATTAAATTATTTTGACAATTTTTTACCTACGTATGCATTAAAATAAAATTAACTCTATTTTTTATTTAAGTATTGTGTTAATCAGTTACAGGCAAATCATCCCAGTTATAACTTATTTAAATATTCTTGTTTTACATTATTTAATATACGTTTTCGAGGTAGGCTACAAGTATCACGTTTTGTAATTATCTCGTAACGCGAATTCAAAACGCTGCTTGCTCTGCTCAACCTAACTATCTGTTCTACAATAGCAGTTTACCAAATTATATGTGACATATAGACTTACCATAAACATAAAAATTGAACATTACGTTAATAATGTTTATAAGGTGTGACACGCAATACGTTGGCCATACTGCGAATAACTTAAAAATTCGCGCAAAAAAGTTTCCCGGCGAAAAACCAATTATGATAAATGAAAGATAGCTTCGCGCTAGATTTTCGCAGTTTTGTTGTTAAAGTTGGCAAAAAAACAGTTTGTGGAGAGGGGGATGGGATGCCCAAACCCTGTGTGCACAATTTAAATCACCTTCAACCATAGCATACTGTTCTGACTAAACAGTCAAAGTCGGTCGTAATAAGTAACAAATATTGTCCAAACTCAAGAAACTATTAAAACATAGTAGCCCAAAAAAGTCCCCAAATCATGGACTATTTTTCTTCAGGTATTTATTTACCCATGTGTAATTTTTATGTATAGTATTGCACAGCTTTAAAGCAGAATTAACAACAAACAAACGCAACGTGGAACCAATAAAATCGTTAAAAATAGTGCAATATTGGAGTAGAGCTACCCCCCTAAGAATTGTTTGGCGCACCCCGTTCTATAGTTTCCTTAACTTGTTTCTGCAAGCAAAAACAGATATGGGCCAAAAATTTCCCCACTTAACTTATGGCTTAGATGCGAAAGGGGTTCAAATACGGCGAGGTATTTGGGAAATGACCGCGTCTGTTTCCCCAGGGACAAAAAAATTCAGCGTGATGCAAGTCGCTTCCTTGCTTCGCCAGCAGAATAAATAAGGAAATATGAAAGAATCTCTCATTCGAAATATTGCCACCGCTAGATAGGAGTAGATAGCTGTAAAAAACTAAAACGATGACGTCACACTATTAGTTTTATGTCCCTCAATCGCCTAGGGGTGCAGAGTCTCATAAACCTATTTTATGCACCTAAATACCATTCTACGCTATGACTGAAATTTTGAAAATTCTAAAACAATAACGGTTTCAAACATATAATAGAAAACCATGGCAAACTGTGGGGCACGAGATTAGTTTGGTTGAACTTCTGACTCTCGTTTTAAGGTTGCTTGAAGGTTGCGTGCGTATAACTCGTTAGCCAACCACAATACCTCTGGTGATTATTAATTGTATTATCTGATAAGCGAAACACCCAGTTGAAACTACAGAAGGCGGACAATCAACACTGTTAACAACACAGCGCTGTGAACAGCACAGCGCTGTCAACCGCACAACACGTTAACTGAGAAGAGGTCTCATTTACAAGCGGACAGCGGCCTAAGTAGCCACAGACAATCGAACTGCTGACCGCCGAGATAATCGCGGAACAGCACATTTAGCATTTACACTTTGGTGCGAGTAGACAATAAATCTGGGGCATAAGCCGTTACAGCGTAAATTGCACAATAAACACAAAATCTCTTAGTCGGTCAATAGCCGTGCGCTACATATATCTATCCAACCCATTAAGATTTGTGCTTTGGACAATTAGAACGAAATGAACATGAACAAGGCAATGAGTCACACGAGTTGCAGCTTTTAGCAACACGTTCAACAACAAGATGTTATTCTTCTGTCGATTAGCCAACAAACGACAGGTGTCTTTGTCTCGTCCACGTCCTTCCGTCATTCATTATGAAAAACGTGAACTGTGAAAACATAAAAGAGAAAGGAGCAGTAAATTGTTCGTGAATCCATTCTATTAATTATTAACATTGAACAACATCACCTTATAATTTACAAATTTTTTAGTTTGCACAATTCGTTCAACGTAAGTTTTTTAAACAAACGACGCATCACAAGAAAATACATTTAAAATTGCTGCTTATTCACTATTGCTTTTAACAAAGGCAGGTAATGGGCTTATCCCTAAATTCGTGTTTGGACTTGCACGAATTGAGGCATATGTGTCGCGCGTGGATAAATCATTATGCTTTTACGAGGAATGTGACGTCTCGTGTTTTTGTAATCTACCTAACTAGACGCGTTGTGCGTACTTTGATTCAGACTTCCCTAACTAAAAACCCAAATCGTACCAAATGTTTAAAATAATTTGGAATTTTGACACAAAATTATTTCGTGCACAACAAAAATAAAACGTGATTCACATGTTTAACGCGTTGATTTCAAACTATTGAGCTCCAAGTACAAAAGAGTAAGCTTTTTTTTAAATTTATCAACAGATCTTGCGATCGGCGTTTCAACTCAAATTCGTACACAAAAAAAAAATATTTACGGACCTTTAGGTCGGCATATTAACTTATATATTTTTTTAATATTTTTAAAAGTATTTTCACCTGGTTGACACGACAGAATCAGTTTTGTGAAAAACATGTTCAACGGCAATTGCGTTCTCCATGATTCCGCGTGGTGATTTGTCCTCCATCGGCGGCGCTTTCTTTAGCTTGCACCGTACTTCATCAATGGGGTTCCGTATTTCAAGCAAATGCTTTGTCGATGCTATGGAGCGTCTCGTGACGTATTTTTCGACGAGATCAGTTCCTCCAAAAGCTAGCTCCTTGCAGGTCGCAATCATGACAGCAAGTGCAAAGGAAAGTTTGTTATGGTCCAAGACTTCGTTTGTCCAACCAAATGTATCGTCCTTAAGTTGATGTCAACGAGCGTTGGAATGGTAGTCGTGGCGGATGATACCAGGACGTAGTTTTTCTGACAATTCTTAACCTTATTCGAACAGGTTTTAAGAAAATTGCCAAGAAACAACTCGTTCAAGGTACTGCGAGCATAACCAAACGGCTAAATCGCAAAACAGATGTTCTTGAACTCTTCTTTCCGCCTTAGGGTAACCCAGATAAACGCGGTTTGACCCTCAATTTAACGCTTAAAGGTAGCGAAAAATTGCTACAGTAACTGGTGTTCGGAGACACGTCGGGTCGCCAGTTGTGGGGCACGAAGTTTAATTGTTAAGTTGAAGTTTCTGACTCTCGTTTTAAGGTTGCTTGAAGGTTGCGTGCGTATAACTCGTTAGCCAACCACAATACCTCTGGTGATTATTAATTGTATTATCTGATAAGCGAAACACCCAGTTGAAACTATAGAAGGCGGACAATCAACACTGTTAACAACACAGCGCTGTGAACAGCACAGCGCTGTCAACCGCACAACACGTTAACTGAGAAGAGGTCTCATTTACAAGCGGACAGCGGCCTAAGTAGCCACAGACAATCGAACTGCTGACCGCCGAGATAATCGCGGAACAGCACATTTAGCATTTACACTTTGGTGCGAGTAGACAATAAATCTGGGGCATAAGCCGTTACAGCGTAAATTGCACAATAAACACAAAATCTCTTAGTCGATCAATAGCCGTGCGCTACAAAACCAAAAAAAAAGACATTTCCCGAAAATAAATTTTCGGCCCATACAAATATCAAACAAAAAGCATGTAGTTGTTTAAATCATATTTTTTAGTTATCCGGATGGTGAAAATTATTTAGATATCCGATTTAGGTCGATAAGTCATGTTTGCACCCAAAATATTGGTACCAGTGCTATAAAACATTTTTTGATAAATACTGTTGCTGCGCCAAAAACAGCAACGACCTTCAACTGCTGATACATCAAAGTGCCCATTTACGACATCTTTCACACCATTTTTGTGTTAAAACGCAACACCAATGTGGCTTTAGCATCATGTTGTATACATTACTGTATATTATGTGTTCTTCCAAAAGTACAACTTGATCTAACAAAGGTTCTCAACTCGCAAACTGTCTTTTAATTTTCTTCCAGCTTGAAATAATTAATGCTTAACGTGGACATCTATAAATAGAGTTAGCTCGACCAGGCAACATATCAATAGATAGAAATAACTCTATTTTTAGGTTTATACTTCGTTTACACCAAAAGCGCGATTTCTATCTGTGGACATCTATAGTTTAAATTAATAACAAAAGAAAAGCCGATACCAATTTTATGATCACTAAATTTGCTTGATCAATTTCGATACGGTGAAGGGTATGCATTCAACGCTTGTACAAAGTTTTTGACGCACAAAAATGTGTTAAGATTTTATAGATGGATGGTGCAATGAAGTGTTGTAAAGTTTAGGGTAAAGATTTCACTTTTGATTTGAAGCACATTGCGTGGGATACTCGTAAATGTTATGACTCCTGTAACCGTAAATTTATTAGTGTTCAAATTGAGGTCACAGCATAAAAAATAATCGTTACGTCAGGTTCATTGGCATAGTTAGGGCTCACAAAATGTTTTGGAGGCATTGTTTACATCTCTTTTTTATAGGGAAAAGAATCACAACTGTTCCGAATTGTAGAAATGGAAAACGCTAATTTAAAGACTCAATATTCCGTTTGTCGTTCGGAGGTGGCGCGGTAAGTGTGTGCAAACGTATGTGTGCAATAATTATAAGTTTCAATATTATTTAATTGTATAAAAATTTATAATCCAACATTCCCCGCAAGAAATCAGTCATGTTTTAGCTTCAATCGATGGACAATTTCCAGCGAAGGCGACTTGCGTTTCAAATCTAACTTAATTACTTAACACTAAACATATATGTATATCTTTTCAAATAAGACTCAAAGATGAAATTGAGAAGATGATCACCTCATCAATCAAACAAAAACAAGATTTTGGCAATCAACAAAAAATGCTAATCAATGAAATAAAAATGTTGGAAGAGAAAATCATAGACAATCGTTTAAATTCTACTTCGGTGACCAAGGTAAGAACAGGCGCCCCATTCAGATTGTTACTTCGTCCGAAATTTAACGGCTCAAAGTAGAAGCTCAGCAAATAAAAAGGCGAGTGACAGATCAGCGGTCCCGCGCCTTCTCGTGTAGAGCAGATTACTAGAAAAAACGGAGCATCTAAAAAGTCAACACGTGTTACAAGTAACACAAATGCACACCCACAACGATTCACCAAGCCAATTATGTAAATGTTGTACCTTATCAGTCACAATAGTGTTGCGTGGGAGCGTGGCTACAGAAAGTTACTTTTTTTAATTTTTAATTTTTTTTTTAACCGCAACACATTATTTTAGTTTAAGAACGAAGATTCTCGCAATCTATCCAAACAGACTAAGCACATCGTCCTGAATTTATACAAATTAACACATTAATTAGTTCAAGTATTAGTTACAATATCAGTCATCGCTCATCAGAGCAAAGCAAACCCTCATTACCAAGCACTGTCCAAAACTAAAAAAGCTGGGAACTAAAAAAACATAAGTAGTTTGACCTGGACGACTTTAAACGCGCTCAGACATACGGTTCTCTCCAGCTAAAACTTTATAACGGTTGTTTAACCAAGTGTGTTCAATTTAAAAAGCGTGCATGGTTGAAATCAGGGGTAAGCAATTGTTTTTTATCCGGAGCCGCACGAGAAACAAAATGCTACAAAATGGCGGGCCGGTTCAATACGATAATCTCAAACACACACAATAGAATAAGGGTTAATTGTAGGCCTACCATATGTCCTCTTTTAGGAGGATTTGTCCTCTTTTCTCAAGGAAACTGAATGGTCCTCCGAGGACGCTCAAAAATGTCCAAATGTCCTCTTTATTCGCATTTCGAGTTAGTTGCTTATAGTTTTAACAAGACTTTTAGGCGAGACGTTGTATTTATTTCAAAAAAATACTGTAGCTATAAAACATGCTGAATTGCTGGTTTAAAACAGGTTTTGCAACAAATTGCCCTAGCAGCCCTACCTTCTTGATTGTTATTGCAAACATTAGGCCGAAAAATCGCAACAGAACCTCACATTTAAAAAGGCACATTAATAAAGCAAAGGTGTGAGTTTTGTAGGCCTAGCCTACTATCAGTGTAACTATATGGTAGGCTATGTTCTTATTTCTTACAGAAGCTTGTCTAGTTAGTGTATAGCAGCGGTTCTTAACCGGGGGCGAGCCCCCCTAGGTGGGCTTCAAGCAATTCTTGGGGGGGTGCGAGCTCTAAGTTAATATTTACATTTTTTTGTAATGATTCGAATGGTTTTGTTTTGGTTGTTGTACACCACTGTACAAAATCTGTTTTGGCCAACTTTAACATTAAAACTGCAACTAATTTTCGCGCTCCGCGTGAATCTTCTGTTTTCGAGTTTTGTTAACTTTTAGCACTAAGTCTCTTGAGTGCCATTGCATGTTTTCATGTCATCGAAGGTATAACGGCCCTATTTAATTATAATTTTTTTTACTAACTTATAGATAAACGATAAAAGTCATCCACCATTCGAACTATTTTTTATCCATATTTTATATAATTGGACAACAGGCTAGCAACAGGGGCCTCAAACCTTTTTGCGCGAAAAAATGTTTTTGCAATATTGCCGTTGTGTTGTGTGCCGTCACATATTTTGAAACACGATGACGCAACGTTAAATTTTTGCGCTTGACATTTTTATTTGCGCTCGACATCACAGCCAACTGTGGATTAAATGCCCTCACAAAACGTTTGTCAAAATCATCTCGTGCACGAGCAATTTGTTGTGTGCACAATGCGAAAAGCCTCCTGAATTTACAGTTTAGCGCCAATTCAACCAATTAAACTAAAAATTTTTCGACCGACAACAAACCTCACTATTTACAAGTTGTCTTAGTGACATTTAATTGAAAATGCCGAATTGCTTTTCGTAGAGAGGGGGCGCAAGGCATAGAAAAATTACCAAGGCGCGGCTGGAAAAAGGTTAAGAACCACTGGTCTATAGCATACAGGTGGTTCTCGGCAGATGCTTTCATTTTTCTTTATTGTTCTTTAAATTTAGACAACCATAAAGCAAAATGAGCTATAAATTGTAATGCTAAAGAGGAAAACTCTGGTTACTGACGAGCTGCGCCAGAAGTATCCTTGTTTCAGAAAAGGACGTATTCATTTCGAAGCTGAATGCAATACCTGTGGATATTGCACATTTTTCTCAAACATAACAATTCTTCATTCGTTTTACTTGCCGGCAAAACAATGTCCTCTTTTTCGGTGTTGTTTGATATGGTAGCCCTATAGTTAATTGGATTTAGAATTTTTGGTTGAAAAGCAATTTTAGAAATTACTTTCACAAGTGGTTATAATGTGGTTTTATAAAACAAGTAAGCGTAAGAAAACTGTCATTTCGTTGGGATATATGGGAAGTTTAAAGAAAAGGAAAAATGCGGCTATGGTTTAATTGAAAACTTTAATTTAGTCACGAAGGGGCGTTACGCATTGAGCACGAAAAGAGATTACCACCTTGCTCGATATATTTGCATTTACCACGTTTTGAGGGCAATTGTACAAACAGCTGGAAAGCTGCATGGAAAACATGGAAAAAACTTACATTGCGTGTTTTAGGTTGCAGCCGTGTTAGTTACGATACAATGGCCATATTGTAAAAAACGTTTAAATCGGGAAAAACGCGAAAAAATAACATATTAATCAGAAAATTACTACAAACACTTGACCAAAATACATGACTTTGGGCCACGTGAACCACAGGGTTGCTGCTGCAGGGTTCCAGTAACAAAATTTTATTTTTCTGTTTTTTACACTCAACAGACGTATTAACGCTTTTATTATAGGTTACTCAGTTATAGGCCATGTCATATTCTAAGGGTTACATTTTTGTCAATAAACGTTCAACAAATGTTTTGTGAGGAAATGGTTTGTGAAGAACCAAACAGTTACAGTCATTTTATCTCTCATTAATGTGCTGGAGCTTATTTTACAATTCACACCATATGCCCATGCAATTAACGAGGAGACGTTTAATGTATTGGATGCGAAAAGTGCGAAATAATTTTGCCTAGAGGTAATTCAAACAACCAAGTGCTTTTTCGAAATTAGTGGCAATGGAATATCTAAAAACGACTCTCATATTCCGTGCCTTATAAAAACATTGCTTATTGATCCAGTGCAATAATCAACTCAATAAAATTTTAACAAAACACTAAATTTGGCCAACAATAGCCAGCTTTTACACTTATTCGTCCCTTTAGTTCAAAACTTTGGAACCCCTGATACAGTGAAAATTTTTTAAGGCGCTTATTTGCAATGAAAATACGGACCGTCGTTCAGACCATTTGACTGACTTGGAACAGCGCGTAAAAATGTTGGAAAAGTTACAAACTACAGGTAATGAGTGTTTTCCCATTTTCTTATTTTGCTTTTCTGTTAGTAGGCCTAAGCATCAATCCCTAAAGAAAAATTGTTTTTTACAGAGTCCAACGATCAAGAGAATATTGAAAACGTTGAGGTAAATAAGTAAAACATTAAATTGTAACAATAACTTTTTTATTTAGCCTTTATAGATTATGTTTTCTTGTTTTCAATTTTAACTTACAGGAATCAAAATACAAACTACAAGAATATGTTGTACGCCTTATAAACAACGTAAGAGAAATGAAAGTTGAGCACGAAACAGAGTTGGCTCATTACAAGGTACCTAAAATATACGTAAAATTAGTACCTTATTTGTTTGTTATTTACCTTAAGTATGTCAGAATAGAATCATATCGTCATATATACTTACAACTGACCCTCAACACCGAAAAACGACACTTAAATGTTACATAAATTGCCGAGCGCAAAACGCCGTTTTTCGTCTTTTGTTTGGTCGACCGTAAACGCTGGAAGTTTTTCTCTTTCGTTATTTATTTAAGTTGACTGATTAGCAAGTGTGCATTGGACAATTAACAACGCTAAGTCAAACAAACAAACCTTTCTTTCTTAACGTCGAGTTATACGCAGTATGTTCCTCGCTATTCGGTCTCTGCCCTAATATCCGATGTTGGTGTAACAGCGACATTTGTTTAACAGAAGCAGATTCTTAAAAGGAGGTATACTGATGACTGTCGTGCGCGTTTCAAAGTCTCCATTTCTAAGTAATGATGGTTAACGCAAAATTATGCTCTTTAAGCATACTCTAAGATAGGGCTGCCCAACCTACGGCCCGCAAGCCGCATTGCGGCCCGCCTGATATTTACGTGCGGCCCACCACTTATTCTTACTTTCAGTAGCCTTAATTAAAAACAATTGTTTTGACTATCATCAAAACGTGTAGAACGCGCAGTATTTGATGTAGGCCTAATCTTATGTTTTTTCTGAAACTATAACCGAGTCTAATTTCGCATTTCAACATCCATCGAACACTTTGTGCACCCATCATTGCTAAGTAAGATGTGCATTTTTCTAAATGTGTGTTTTTCCGGACCGTTTTAAGGAAATATATCAGCCCAAACATGTAAAAACTCAAATTTTCGCGCTTTGCCATAACAAAAAAAATGAATAAGGTCGAGATTACTTGCATATTTGCGCATGAGTTCACTCTCGAAGAGCGGGTGTTTATAAGTTAGGTTGTTTTATGACGTAACTTATGACGTCACCCCTTTAATTTGAAAGGTTTTGCCGCCCATCGAAATTTTAAAGTGACAATGCGGCCTATCCTGCTAAAAGGTTGGACATCCCTGCTCTAAGACCACGTGCTAAGTGTGCAATGAACACAACTTATTTCCCCTCAACCGCAGCTTGTAATTTAGCTGACTTGGCACACAGCTCGGCGCAGATGTTGCGCTAATCTAATAACACCCGGGAAAAACATTCTTTGTTTAGTATTGCAGATGGCGAAAGACGTGCTTGTAGTTTTTTTGCCTGAAGTTAACGATTGTACAGCGTGATTTTGCAGCTGGCGCCTGGCAGGATTGTCGACGACGCACGTGGTCGCTTTTGCTGGACGTATTTGGCTGTTTCTGATTAGTTTTTTTTTCTCACGTCTTGCAATCACCATTCTATGACGTCATACTGTCACTATTTTATGACGTCATTATTCATTAACGTCAGACGAAAAATAGGGAAATTCCCTAAGCTGAAAACTCAGAACTCCCCTTTTTGATTTTCTAGTTACCCACCTGATTTCCCCCCGTGGAAATTTTTTTGCCGGCGCCCCTGGTCATCATCAATATTTAAACCATGTCACCAATTATATCCATGCAGAAGGCAATAGAAGAATACGAGACACGCGTATCATCGTATGAAGCGCTGGTAACAACGTACAAAAAACAAGTCGAAACTTATGAAAGTGATGCAGTCCATCAATCCAATGCACTAGATTTATTCGCAAAAGAAAAAGAGTTGCGAGAAAAACAAGAGAAATCAAAAGTAAGCAACAAACAAAACTCTTTGTTTTGCTCGATAGGTTTAATTAAAAAACCTTGTAGCCGCTTAGCTTTGCTAGAGAATTTAGAATACGGAATATATATATATCATGCTTTAGGAAAAAGCAAACTCTCGGAAACACATTTTAAACGAAACGCATAGAATATATCGGTAAGAATATAATGTTCACCATTGTATGAGTAGAGTTAACTTGCAAATCGCATGTGTTATATTCACTTTAACACTGATGCTGACATGTTTGAAAACAGAAAAAGTCGATGTTATTACCGTTTTCTTTTTATTGAAATTCAAAAACCCTTAAATTGCGTTTCATAACAGCGTTATTTTAGGAAATAGACGAGAGCGGCCTGGAATCGTCTTTCTTACAACAACGGATAAGCGTTTTGAGGTAATGTTTTGCACAGGCTGGATAAATATAAAACTAGATTGGGTGAGGATTACCTATAGAAATGTCAAGTAATTGCTCCCAAATCCAACGCCTCTCAGCATACACTAATTAACATTTTTTATTGTGCTGTCGGACTCATTTTTATTTGGCTTTATAATGCAATATTTCTAAATATTTCTAAATATTTATACATTTGAATAAGCCTTAATTTTACCTATCATACTAGAACACTGGTTACAAACCTGGGGGTCGAAACCACGTCTGTTCTAGTCAAAACGTTAACTAACACAAGTCAAGTCTCATTTTAATTCATTGCTATGGCAGCTCAAACCTAGGTCAGGTCATTAATTATAAAAATAAATGTTTTAATCTAATAAATTGATAAACACATTCCACCTTTAGAATTATATCATCACAATACAATCACTGAAAACAAAATAAATATCAGCCAAACTGTTTTGTGCGTAAAAGTTTACTAAATACCGTTACGTTTTAGCAAAAATGAATTAAATTAAAACACTAAAATACTTATGCCGAAGTCCTGTCATTTGTATAAAGTCCGGCCATCTTACTTAAAAAACTTACGTCAATTTAAGAGGTAAAACAGTAACTTTAAGTAGACTAAAGTGAAGTCAATTACTCAAGTAATCAAGGCCTTGCAGATTTAAGGCAACCAGTACGAAAAGACGATGTTTGGCATGACTAAGTGTTATACTTAGGCTTAATTCCTTTCCTCTATTGTTAGTTATGTACAGGCATCAAGATAAACTCTATTTACCAATACAAAACGGGAAATATATGGCGGACGACAACAATCAGCATTGACATAAATAGCAATATAAAAGGGGGATTCACTAACTAAGTACCAACATCCACTGATCAGTATGGCACTTCGTTTAACTAAAATCTATTTAGTAGCCTACCAAGTTGTGGCAAATGGGGATATTTTAAAACATTGCATTATTTCCGTGACTGTTAAAGATTATAGACTTAACCTTCGAAAAAAAAAATTCGAACGCATACACACCATTTCGGACATTATTTTCATAGAAATCAAGTGTTGCAGTACAGTTCATAAAACTACATTAAAGTGTCGTAATTTTCCTCGTTGTGTCCACAATTTTAGTAGCCACAGGTTTATTACGCCATTAACCACACATTCGACCAAATATGACATGGTCATGTATTCTACATTTTGTGGTACAACACAGATAAAATTTATTATCCCAAGTTCAAAAAATAAATGTCTATGATAAACTTTGTTAATGCTGATGTGCGTATTTCATCTAGTCCCGGATTATATATTTTTAAAGATCAACTTCAGATATCTCGGAAAGAGATTTGTCGTCGCACCAGGAACACTTGAAGAAACACAAACATAAGGTATGTCCCTTAATTTGAACCGAGTAATTACTTTTTTACCTAAATAATTGAGAAAGTCATTCTTGGAAGATGCAATGATGTAATTTGCCAAGCAAAATTGGCAATTTTGTCGTTTTATGTACAACGTGTTAAACAAACTTAACAACAATTGTAGGTTAACCTTTTAGGTTTGAATATAAGTATATTTTGAAAAAAAGAGATTTCAGAAAAACATATTTTAGAAAAAGAGTTGCTCATTAAGCAATAAATTTTAAGCCAAACTGTTAACGACGATAATTGGTTTAAGCTGAAGCAAAACGTTTTGATGTTTAACGTACTAGGCTGTTATGCAATGTGCAATGAATTACAAATGAGACGTTTCAGGCAGCCACCTTATAAGTGGTGTCCTCACCAATGAAACGATCGGCCGTAGTTCGACTCCTTTCATATGTGCCTTTGTTAACCCGTATATGGTAACATTCTGTTGAGGACCACTTGTAGTACGTCAAAATTTCAATACGTAAATACAATAACCAGAAGATTTATTTTTGTTTGACTTTCTGGCTGGTAGCAACAGTTTATATCGATTGCCGTTAAGCATTTAACCGTTTAATCATAGATTTAGAGTCCCAGGCTTCAAAAATATATATTTTCTTCACAATTTATTGCACACTGAACTTAATGTCTACTTTTTTACACCTGTAAATATGTGAGAATACAAAGGAGTACATTACAGTTATCTCTTTTTCATAACAATCATATTTTTAACTGGGCAAAAATATGCCTTATGATATGTAGAAGGCCTTTAAAAAATCCTTTAAAATGGGCTAAGATTTCCTGGAAAACATCCTGTGATAAATTCATTTTCTTTACTTTTCTAAAACATTTGGGGGGAGGGAGGTCCAAATATACGGAGCGCAGTCTGCCGGTTGTGCATGTTGACCTCTAATGTTTCAATTGCATATGTGCGCCCAGGACCGATCATCGCCAGCAGTTTTATCAGAGTCTCTGAATATTTTCATGGGTTCCGGAAAGAAAATTATTATCTGTTTTGGTAGAAAATTAAGGGTCGGGTTCCGAAAACTAAAACAGCGGGTTACACGAATAAAAGAACCAAAATACAAACGAAAGTCGCATTAGATGACAATATTGATAATGATAACAGCAATAGTCTAAAAGGTAAAACCTCTGACGAAATAAAATGTCATGAATATGGTCCCCTGATAAATTTTAGTCAACTGAATATACTAGGTCTGGGTATCCTGCGATATCGTAAAATACGTATAGATTTGTAAATGGGATGTATTCTGTAATTTAACACGTTCAACGTTTAAACTGTTTCAGAATTGTGAAACATGCGTTCAAATTGCCAAGGAAGTTAAAATATTACGTTGTGAGAACGCAAGGCTCGTAGAAGAAAAGAAACTCATCGAAACATCCACTCAAAAGATTCATTTCGTGAAAAACCTAACTAAATCGTTCTATCAGCCAGGAATACATATTTCCATTGAGGATTCCGGGTGATCTTATTTAAAGCAATTGCTTGTTTATGTGTTCTGCTTGCTTATATAAAGTTCTAAACTTAAAAAAACAGAAAAAAATCGAATGTAAAAGACTTTATACAACTATCGTTTTTATTTATTTTGTCGTCTTCTAATTTATCGCTTTGTTGTACTTATCGCAAAACATTTATACTTCCTGGCATGTTTAGACTATGAGCGAGTCTCTATAGTACCCAATGCGTCATGAAGATTTGACAACGTAAATCTCCTTCCTATAAATTTTGTCATTAAAGGCCTTCGGCAAAAATATTCCGATTGTATTGAGGAACACCATATTAATTGCACGTCCATCGTCCGCGCACGAGATTAACTGTGTTTAACATGTTTACTTCAGTTTTTTATGACTTTACGATATAACGTGTGAAAAAATTTTAAAATACCCTTCAAAATGTCATTATATTGGTTTCTTAAATTTGGAATTAGGCCCAATGTTACACAGCCAGGCAGGCCGTATGGGTTGACAAAATCGAAAAAAATGCTACGTGACTTGGAAAAACTACTTGCGGTGTACCAACATCAAGTGAATTTAATTCCACTTGTAAAATTGAAAATAACACGAAAATTTTTAGTTGTGGTTTGTGTTTTTGTCGACGATGTTTGATAGCCCGGGGCGTAAACATACAGAAATTAACAACAGTCGGCTGTGTCAAGAGGCGTGACTATAACCTTTTTAGAAAACAGTCGTCTAGATATATCAAGCAACATATTTCAAGTAGGCCATATCATGTAATAAATTACACATTTATAAAAGTATACCAATGATAAACGATGTACCTAACAAATTAATGCGTATTTTTCATAAAAAGTAGGCCATATAAATAAGTCTGCTATTATCTCTTCGATCTAAACTTCCCCATATGAATTTGATATACATCATATGATCTTATCTTTAAACCCTGGCTATCAAAGCAAAATTGCAGTAGAAACTATAGCGATGTCTAACACCAATGATTAAAACTTTAGTTTTAAGCTCTCTTACGAACATGGATATTTAAAGCGGAGTCTACTTACCAACGACATTTTAATTCCACTTTAATACTTTTTGGGAAACGTTAACAAAGGGATTTTTCTAAATCAGATTTTTGTTAACACACATTACTTTTGATCAAGGCGGAAGCGATAACGCGTTTCTTTGCACAATTAGATGGAAACTTATGTCTTTTTTAGTAATACAAAACATGGTCGAAATTATACGTGGGATGTTAACAATTAGCGTATCGGTTAAGTTAAGGTATATATGATATGTCTTCGAAATTCACTAGGTTGGGCCTCTAGGGCAACATAAATATGCCTACTACTAGATTTTCGTGAAGTTGGCAATCCCCGAATTTTTCAACAATGGAAAGCGTTTAAGTAAATTTTCCTACCAAGCTTCGAAACTAAAGTCATGTGAGATTACAGTTAACGAAAACGTTTCCTGGTATTTCCATTTCGAACATACTTGGACTTTGAACCGAAGCACAATCTCATACGGTGTACTGTAGGCTGATATCTTAAAACATCAGCTTTTAACATGCTCCTAATAATATAATGCTAAATATAACAAGCAAGACAATTGTTTTTAACTTTAAAAAGGCCAAACTAGGTCAAAAGTTGTCTAAATCAATTTCAAGTAAAAATTATTTACGAAATTCTCTTTGGTGGTAACATAAAGGTTACGTTGCGCCGTATGTATTTGTCTGTTTTATCAACTAGTTCGTAGTCTTTTTAAGTTCTGCTCGTCATTTCGTTGTTGCCTTATGTAGTCGCATATCTTTAATTTTCTGACAAATGTAATAAACAGTTGTGCTGTACCGAAAGCGTGACTGACGACCCCACACTTATTTAGTCCTACATACTTTGTTTAAATATATGCATTTTTAACATGTCTCAAATTTATAAGAAAATGTCTTTTAGGTAATTTCTTTTATTTTTAGTTCGACATTTCATATTCTTCAGGGTAAAATAACTTTTCGTTTAAACAACAATTTACTTTGTTTAAATATATGTATTTTTAACATGTCTCAAATTTGTAAAAATATGTCTTTCCTTTCAACATTTGTCATTTTATTGACGTCATTTTTAAAGTTACTGTCAACTGAGTGTTATTTTAAAAATCTTGATTTTTTTGCACTAATATGCAGAAATGCGAGTAAAAGTAATATTACTAACAAATCTTTTTGCAAGCAAAATAATCAAAGTTATCGATCAAATGAACAAACACAAAGCATCTAATTTTAACCGGTAACGCGTTTCGTCTTGCAATGTTGCGTCACCCCTTGTTGGGAAATCAAAATTCCTAATCTCCGAGGGGAACGTTAAGTTTGGGCTTGCCTACACTCTGCGGGTCAACGAATCGGCACTGACAATACGCTAGGGCACTTAGTGACGCGCCTCAGTGGGCAAGTTTGATCAAGTTCAATTGATCGGCGAAAGTTGGCGAGGGCACGAGACGGTCGTTCGTAGTATTTCACTGCGTTTGTTATGATTTGATGCCAGTCAAGCGTTTGACGTTGTTAAAACTGAACTACACAGTAACACCTCTTCCTCAAGTTAATCTGTTGATTTTCGAACAACATTTACCGTAAAATTGAAACAGTTTGTCGGGAGTTACTACTGTTGACGAAATCGAAAAAAGATTAAAACAATATTATACGTGAAAATAATGGTCGAGAGCATTTTCACGAAACGTAATTGATGTGAGCAAACATTCTACTAGAAAGGGTCAACTATAGTTATAAATACTAAAAGTTATTTATAAAAGAATAGAAATGTAGAAAGAGAAGCGAAAAACGGCATGCAAATGTCGACCAGAAATACAGGAAAAGTGAATCGAAATGCATTTCGGCTGCGGCTTTCTTTTAACCCCGTGGCATGATCAGTAAGCCTACGCGTGTAACGAAACCGTCACGCCCCAATCTGCTGGCGTGATTCGGTTGGTGTAGACTGGGGATCGCCCTCTCCGTCTGCCTCTGCTGTGATGGGGGATGGTATACGTCTCTTCTTGCCGCCGCCCACGTGCGATCAAGTCATTCTGGCGCGGTTACTCGTTGTCACGTCTTCGTAGACTAATTGCATAGTCGCCATTTCTCTGCATCGGCTGTTAATTTATGCTTACACTTGGCTTTTACAACAACTCAAACCCTAGTAATTTCGTAAATACAGATTTGAACATTACATAAAACGGAATACAACTCGCCAAAAAGACGTGATAATCGAGAAATAACGACGAATGCCTATTATGATCAACTAAAATTCACGTTTGAAGTGCTTTTTGCGGAAGTTTGCCTAACCACAATCTTTCAATTGGTACCTAGAATGTATTACCTTCTCCCAATTGCTATATCGACATAATTGATAACTTAGTCCTTGGGATCTTCGTGCAATTCTCTAATCTCCATACATAACTGGATTAGGGAACGAAATATTTTCATTTTAAGTATTTTTTTGTAAACGCATGTCACTTCAAATATGTTTAAGGAAAGGGCGATAAAACGCATCTGTTTCGTAGCGTATATTCGATAATAATTCGATTTGGAATAATCCATTTGTTGTCTTCTAAACATAAATTATTTATTCGATTTAACATTTCGCGACTAATGTTTCATACATTCGCAATGCGCTTCACTTAGATTATTATTTGCATGCATTGATAAATCATATTTTTGTACGAAAGCAGTCGAACGATATTAGTAACTATATTTCAATAGTTAATTCGGAATTATTTTAACAAATTCTTAAATGATGTTTGAACGCAATTGAATTGATTTAAAAAAGTTTTAGTATATATAATAGTTAAAATTCTTTCTCGGTCCAAGAATAAAAAAAGGAAAATACAAAAACGAAAAATATGTACGCTTTTCTGTAATAAAGGATAGTTGTTAAACAATTAAAAAAACTCAGTGGTCTAGCTCTTGCACATCATATTTTGTTTGTTTGCAGACAGATAAGCTGTTATGTGGAAAATAAATTTAAACCACTTGAGTCGTGTCTGTTGTCTGACAGACGTTAAATCTTAAACAAAGGCTTTTTGTAATATTAACCGAAACCTGTGAAACACCCGTAAGAAAGATAGAGATAAACGTATGTAGAAGTGGAGAGTTATTACACACTAACTGTTACAAAATTCAAACACCTTTCCATCCGAGTAATCTGGATGGTGACAAACGTAACACGGCTGAGTGACCACATCGTTTTTCGATATAGCTGACTTACCCGTTCGCTTAATTTATAGCTAGGTACGGGTTATTCACAGCTGTATCCTTACAGGTTACTGTGGGTCAGTGCCCTTTGCACGTGTCAACCACCTTATGTTTGGCGTCTCATTGTGTGATACCCAGTTTTGTAAGGTAAGTTAGTTTATTAAAAAAAGAAGGCAGTTAAACTAACTAGAATTCACAAAATACGCGTTATACCTTAAACGAGCAGAGTAAATAAGTGAATTACAAGCAACCTTCATTCTAAATATATGTAAGATTCTAGGGTCAATTTTACTGTGCTATTTAACGTTGTAGTAAAAGGTATTTGGGAAGTTGTTTGGTAATTTTTGTTTTACCATACAGATTTTAAAAACAATTGTCTATAGTAGATTCAGCAGATTGTAACCTAATAGTCGCGCCATAGTAATATAGCAAGGTTACGTTGGTGGCGTGCGTCACTTCCATTTTGTCTGTGACGAGCTCATTGGAGAGTACTTTTTCCTACGATCATAAAAAAACGCTCGCAGCGAATTTTTTCACCACTCGGATGGCGAGACAGCCTTAGGACAGTGATAAGGGAAAGGTACCGCTTACGCCAGTCCTTAAATTTAAAGACTCCTATAGAATTCATTATTGAATTGTTTGTTGAGTTGATATATCAATGTTACTCATCATTACAGTTAATCCATTTGTTCAGGCGTAGACAACTCATAAACAATATTATTACTACTACAACAACGCACGATTACCAAGTAAAAACTGAGTACTTCTTGAAAAAATTGTACTTCACTTATTAACCTATCAGGGACAATGGATTTGTCAAAGCAATTTGAAGGTGCACGAAAGAACAGTTATGACGCTCAATGGAAAGATATTATTCCTCACATATTCAAGTTGGATTTACACTTTTCATCTTCAAAGTGTAGTAACGTATTGTCAAGATGCCTTGTGTCGGGGTCAAACTCCGTGGAATGTCAATACACTAAATCTTGGAGTTATTCGGATGCTGTCGGCTTTTTAACATTGATCAGTATGACTTTGGTTATATCAGCGTTTTGCATACCTCTTGCATCAGGAAAGACACTACACAACCACAGTCGACAAGGTAAACAATACCGTTTTTTGGCAAATTATTTTTTTTTAATTAGGTCAAAGTGTAAACTTAGTAGTAACAAGTAATAACACTTTGTTTAAAGTGTAAAAATATATTTATAGCCACAAAATACAGACCCCTTTGCCACCCAGGAATTTGTCGTCGCTTGTTTTGTCCACATATTATAGGCTTTTGTGTAACCACGCGCCTCATGAAAGTCGATCAGTTTCCGTAGACCGCATAAAAGACCCTTGGTTTACTGACATTGGCGGGTGTGTGTATCAGGTAAACATCGAATTTAGGCGTACCCATTCCACGCCGTAGACGACACACTGGCAGTGAAACTCTTTTACAACAAAAGAAAACTATACCTTGCGTTAACACTTTAAATATTTTTCGTGTTTCTAACAGTAGTTATAGTCTATTACGATAAGTTTTCATGCATATCGTCAATAGCCAAAATTTGTGGGTATACGTATAAAAACAATGTAGGCTATACATCCCAGAAGTAACTATTGAATTTGCGCGTTTGTAACATTGTAGTTCTACAACCTTTCGAATATATTGTAACGCCTTTAACATTTTGGTAAAATTTTTCAATATTGTAATTTTGTTAAAATTGTCACCCATTAAAAGTAAAGTGCGTGCTATATAACCATGTGCCTTTAAAAGTTTTACCAAAGTGTTTCGCAACTATAGCAATACACAGATGGCCAAAGCAACCAGTATCATACAAAGTAATCAGTCATGCTGGGGTATTCCTTCCTGAAACGTTGTTGTTCACACATTACGTGTACCATTCGATACACATTATAATGAAAGAACATTATGATGCACCAGATGTGAGCATATTATATATTCTAAGTTAGGGTCTGTTTTAGAAATCAACTCTTCCTTATATTAGCTTCAATTCAAATAAAATTCCCCTTTTGATCGTCATTTCTTCTCTCACCATTGAGCTTAGAAAACTGTTGTCACATTTCAGAAAATATCATTTAGGTCATTTTCCCTCATCGAAGTTGCAAATAGCTGTCAAGGACAAAATGTCAACACGGCCCCAAGGGTCGCCAACGCACATATATCTGTCGCCGGTGTAATGCCTTATCATAAGTATTGCTGATACCGCGACGACATTACGGCGACACGATTCAATATCAACAATAATTTATTTTTTACCGATCAAATTAATATCACAACACAATTAACACTCTTACTCTCCATCTTTTAAACGACAAAGTTTAAATTACATCTTTATGGTGTATGATTAAGTTTTCTCCTGAAGGTCCGTTGACCACAAGTCGTGAGATTACAATGTATTTCAAGTGAGGCGTCAACCTTCTGTCGATCCGTCTATGCAACTCTCGTTGTAGTGAATACTAGTAATTAATACTTACTCAAAAATGTTATTGTATCAGTTGTATTTACCGCCATGTCATTCAATACAAACTTCAACAACCATATCTCATTTTGATGTAATTCTATGCTGAGAAGCGTGGTAATTAAACGCTACATCTTATAAAATTGCATTTCATAGGTAGCGCAAGGCATTATTATTTTATCTTGATCTGATCTAGCATACTGTAATAAGTCAAATAAATTGCCGATAGCGGAGTTAACTACATAAAGCGAATGATATTCAAATATCTGCGAATTTTCTTGTGGAAAATTACTGGATAAATTACGTAAAACATAGGGAGAATTTGATCAAACGATTTTCTTAGATATTGTTGTACACGTCAAAACTTTATTATACATATTAAGCAAATTGAATCCTTACCTGTTTATGGTGCTATATTCAACCTAAATAAAAAAATTGTTTCTTGGTACGGGTTGACTTTTTCCTTGTTTGGAAAACTATACTTGTATACGCCATTTTTTATTTGTGTTATCGTAAGATTGCTATAAACTTTTGAGAAGTAAATTTAATGACAAAGACTTAATATTAAGAAAATAAAAACTATTAGTTTAATGTGTTATATCTTGGAAACAACTTAAGAGTTATCTAACTTAACAGGTCCAAACTATAATTACTAAAAAATACTTCTGCTAATATATTTGATTGTACATAACAAAAAGATGATGATTGTAAAGAATTTTATTTGCTGCCTTGTAATCGAAGTCTCGTGTGTATTACGACACAATCTCTTTATGTGTATCACTAAAGGGCGCGTCACATTTTTGTATATATTACACTACTGTTCGTAACAATCAGATTAAGATAGAATATATATTTTTTTGATAGTTAATAAAAATTTGTTTTGATTTCGGTTGAACATTATTTTTCCAACCATTCAAATATTATAAGTGTGTTAAAAAATACAGTTAAATTATTTAATGTTGTCCATCACATTATACTTTTACACACCCGGTTTAAGATGTTAGGTACTTTTATAGTGTTAAGCGATTATAGGGTAATAGCTATAGTGCTTGAGTTTGCGCAGTCAGACTCTTTCGAATGATGTCGTTCAACTTTAGAAGGTTAAGGATTGCCGCGAAGAGGTATCTTATGCCAAGAGTTTAAGTCACAAATTACCAGGACTACACCTATCAATTACGCGATTGTTATGCCGCATGCGTCAAATAATGATGGAATTTCACGCAAATCCGAAAATTGTAATAAACGGCGGATGGTTGGTCGTATTTTTCTGGCTATGTGATTTCGTGAATAAAGTAAAGTAACATCTAAAAAATGCATAACTTGGTAGCTGTAAGCCCTACTTACGACCCTAGTCATGTATGAGAGCAACAACGCATACACCTTGACACAATAGCGTGAGTGCCCTCGCCGTCGTAAGAATTTTATGGTTCAACGCCTTTCTCGTCATATCCTCTTTACAGCTTAGGCAAATGGAATGTAAAGAAGAGTATCAGACGAAATATATATACATATATATATATATATATATATATTTTATTGGATTATGGCGATTTTATTCGTTTGGATTGCATCTAATATTGTTTTGTTAGTTATTTTGGATTTATTCCGACTTGCTATAACTGAACGTAGTTGTTGTCCTTATCGTAATGTACCGGGTTAATCGTCAACGAGTTTAATCTTGTACGTATGTTGCGGTTAAGACTTGCTGCGGTAGCCAACTCAATGTGTAGCAGAATACTGTAAATCTGCTACATGTTGACTTCGACTCGTTCGTGCAATCGCCTAAGGCCCAAACAAATGGTCGTCTAGACGCCATGAACCGCCATATCACACACAATAGAAACATCGCTAAGTCGTTGCCTTTCATACTTTGAAATTGGCATACAAATTTTGAACCTCTTACAATGACAAATTCAGGCATTTAATTTACAATTTCTTCCTATCGCACTTAGGATATTATTATTTCAACATGTAAAAGATGGACACCCTAACTAAAAACCTTAGACTTGTTGATTAAAATCAAATCAAACGCCGATGAATTATAGTATTTAAATTGTTGCATGTGGAAAAATTAAATCAACCTTCATACCACAGTCTATTGTGATCCTCTGGTTAAAATGATACTAGTGTTATTATAGCATTACTCAATGTTTTTAGTTCACTGTTTAACTAAACCCTTCCATTTACTCAGAATCGCGTATCCATATAATTTCCAGGTTCCCTGCTGATAAAAAGCCAAATGCAAACCAATGAACCGTTTTATGAATTCAGCTTGTGACGTGGTCCGGTGGTTGTAGATATATTTATTAATATCGTTATTTCTTGTGTGTCACAGACCTCGAGACAGCATTGAGCAATACAAAATGTGCGGTTCGCGAGGAAATCCTAGACATCAGAAAAATACATCCAACTATTAGATCGGACGTCAAACTTCGACCGCCTTGTGTCAAACTACAGCGATGCTCTGGCTGTTGCGACAACGACAGACACGTTTGTATGCCGATCGAAATATACATCACTGAAATAGATGTGAGTACGGTCTTTAATTTGTTTTCTCATGATACTGTTTGACCATGCATTTACACAATTGTGTTTTGCTTGTTTAAGGTGTCCCGGCAGCATACCACGGGGAAGCTGCGCGTTGATTACATCACGTTGAACTTCACCGAACATGCTCAGTGTGCTTGTTTAAGGTTGTTACATAAATTACTTCGTAGCACTTCGGCGATAAAACAACACTTTAATTGGTGGAATTAACGGAGAGTTAATTCTTGGACGAAAACAATAAACTATGGTTAATTTAAAATACAAAATAGTCTATAGTTTGTATTAGTAGTTTGTGTCCTGGCCCGAAGCATCTTTTTCATTTTATTCGAGCGCGAGTTTAACCTTTCAGCCCAATCAACCCATGTATACCGAGAATATGTGCGCACGACGAACGTTGGAACGTTGATCGATGTCGCTGTGAGTCACGATGCATACCACAAGAATGCGGTCCCATGCAACGGTGGAATCGCCACAGATGTCGATGCGAGTGCAAGCAATGTCACCCCGATAGAACGTTACTGGTGCGCTTTGAACAGGATCACAGCACTTGTATCTGCGCGTGCAGGAGGGCGCACCACAGCAGGAACATTTGCAAACGCAAACGTGCCGAATTCAATCCGAAGAGCTGCACGTAAGCTTTTTACTTACTTTTTTCTGTAAAAAAACGAAAATCGTTTCTGTAATTGGATTTTGAACGAGACCTATAGATGTAAAAATCTTCTTTCAATTTTATAACGTTATAGTGGGAGTAATTTACGAGGTAGGACCATTAGAACTTAAGTTACTTTAAAATTTTATATACGATGGTCAAATTGGTTAACTAGTTATAAATCACTTGCATATTTATTTATTTTACAGAACAATATTCGATAGTTTTTAGTTTAGATTAAAGTAAACTTCGCTTTATTATTTTCCTTTACCCTTTCAACGACCAACAAAATGCCTGGACTCCCATACAGCCTATAGAATATATGCTATACTCATACATGTTATGTAAAAAGCCAATGGGGTGCATTTAACATCGAAACAAAACAGAGTAAATACGCATATGGCATCGTGGTTTTTAAAACGTATTGTGAAAAGGGATAATTTAGTTTAATCCTTATTAAAACACTTTTCTGACTAAGCCCTTTCTACTTTAGCCTACTTATTACGAATATCGTGACAGCTAAGGCCTAAAAGTTTCAACAACACTTTAATTGTTTTAATTCCAAAAAAAGAATGCAAAAATAATAATATGTTTGGATTACGAAATATCACAAAAACCAATAACGTTTATTTTCTACAAAATCCTAATTTATTTATTTATGTTACTGTTTAACATAAACAAAATATGGAAATGTGTTTAGCTGTAAACATAAACGAGTTGTTTTGTTTCTATTGTTAGGTGCATACCTTCGTCCAATCGGCGGCGTTGGAAGCGTCGCTGAAGTTCCATATAAATGCCACCTTTTCATGCGAATTTGATAAAGAGAGGTCGTAAGAGGCTGCATCTGCCGAGTTTCTGCAAAAGCGGACATCTACACAATGCGGAGTATACAAAATCAAAATATTGTTTCATAAAAGTTTAAGCTTTTGTTAAATAGCTGAGAAAAAGACAAATTGTATAAAAAGAAATTGTGTTTGCTTCTGATTGCAGTGACGTTTTACGTATTATTACGGTAAACGTTACGTATGAAATAAGCAAAGTTATACAATACCACCACAATTGTCTTCTGGTATAAAATTATGTACTATTTTTCATTGAATTGTATCAGCATACTTTTTGTCAACACTTAACATACACCTGACAACCTTTAGTCAACCCCAAATAAGTGTCATCGTTGGTGGTCTAGCGAAAGCCTGTTTGAGTTTTGACGCTTGATAATAGCATTGTTTTAATGTCAATCGAACAATTAACAGCATTCATATATTTGCTATAAATAAATCTATGTTTGCTGTAAATACAAACTACAATATGTTGACGTTACTTGGACAAAACTGAAAATGGCTTCAAACAAATTTCCAGTATAAATCTTATTTCTTTATCGTACACATTGTATTCAGTAAATCATAATGCTCCATACAAGATACAATCCGAAGTCCTGCCTCGTACACATAAGACACAACACGTTTTGATGTAGTTACATTATGTATAAATCATTTTTAGCACTACACTGCATATATTGCCTTTCTTATATAATATGTTTTCTTGATATTTATGTTTTGTGTTCAATATATTTATAATGTGGAAGTTCCATCTTTTGCTGTTTTGTGAACAACTCTACTACTATGTTATTTAATATTTATTGTTCTGTGTCTCCATTTATCGAAAATATGTCTCCATAAAAAATATTGTATTTACTTGATTTGTAGGCTACGTACAGCAGTGCCGCAAGCACCGTCATAAAGAGAACCGGCCCAGGAATCAGGGACATATCCAGGATATTTATTTTGAGAATATTTATAGGATTGACGCCACTAAACTAGGTCAGAAAACGAATACGAAAACCTCGTTTGCCTGGTTATGGGGTACATTTTTTAAATGTAAATAAGGTATACTCTCAATACTAAGTTGATATTTAATTCGTAAAACATTATGGCAAATGCACGATGACCTTTCTACGAGGCCTGCTCAACGTGATAGGCCTGTCGATTAGCAAGCTATGAATGCGCATTTTATAGATAGACCTTTAAAATGTCAATAGAATCTACAACTGGTGGTAGCTTCTGCGGCACACATTAATCCTAGCTCCATAAAGTATTGCACAGAAATAACAAATAAAGTGTTGTTGTACAAAACTTAGCCTTAGTAACACTCTAAAGAAACCGTGAGTAGGTAACACTGAAGTGACAAGCTTGAATTTCGTTTCAGCATGCTTAGCGTGGCCGTGCAGTTAATTTGCCAGTGCTCAAACGAAGGATTACGTGGATACGTAAACATTTTTGCGAATCAAAATATACATTCACAATTTAAGCAGGCAAATTATATGTCAAAATTACCATTGCACTTCCTAGACAGTGGGTTATAAAGAATTTTAAAGTACTTTAGAAATTCTGTTGACTCAACTCAGACGATTGTGTGCGGAATAAAATCACTAGGAAAGGTAATAATTTTTCCGCAAACTAACCCCCTTGTTGACGCTTTTTAGTCATGTTTAGCCTGAGATCGAATTCTAGAAGAATTAACGACAATTCCTTTGTTAGGTTTAGTCCGTCTATTGGTGCCATTTAAATACTTTTTAAATGAATACACTCCACAGACCGTTGGCTTGTGTAAGTTCTGCTCATATACAACACCAACGAGCTGGGTGAGTTTGACCAACAGTTGCGACGAAAATTCTAGTCCTTTTAAGGCATATTTTTATGAACGCAAAACGGACAATGCAATAAAAAGCATACTCAAGTTCACAAGTTTCTGATGAGGTATTTAAACTGCCTCCGGTTATGTAGAGCTACTTGGCTGCCGAAATTCCTTTCGATAGGAAACGAACGCCGCTGATATCCACGTGTACGCGCTGAAGTCCAGAAGTTGGTGCTAGATTTCCAATGATAAATGAACAAGGCACTTCGTTTTTCTGTGAGAAACTTGATGCATTGTTGGTCCATTAAAGCAGGGTGCAACATGTGGCCCGCCGAGCGAAAATAAGTATGTGGTTCGCGACCTGCTTACTTTTAGAGCAGCGAAAAAAATTACGTTTAGCTTAAAATTGTTTAACTTTGAAATATAAAACTTTAAGCAGCATTGTCAACGTTTACCGTCAATAAATTGACCAAGTTGAGTTGGAATATCAAAGAAAAAAGTCTTACTTGACTTTCTGGTATATTGCGTAGAAAATCTTTTCAGGCTAAAGGCGCCACGCATACTACGAAACTCTGAGCAATGAAAGTTTCACCGACGTATATAGTCTATATTTGGCTGTATTTTGCCGCAAATGTGCAAGTACATTGCGTCGGTTAAATGTGACGTAACATCAAGGGTATGCCGTCCGTCCTTATTCACATTTAAAATGCAATCTGTGCAACGTATTAGCATAATTATACAATTTTACCGTCTTTAGAATATGCTAACGTTAGCACCACCTTCCAACTAATGATTATAAAAATAAACGCACTGGCACGCCAACTCTTTACAGAATTTCTGTGGAGTCATAATTCTTTGGGGGCAATGGCCTTACAATCATTTAAAGTACTGATAAATGTCACTTTATCCAGCAATGTGCGCAATCTTTTGTATGAATATTCAACTTTGAATGATGGGCATTTCAGTTAGTGCCCACAATGTTACGACAAGTTACAAAGTTTGCTAGAAGCATTACAGCAAATCATTCAATGAATAATTTTATTACAAGCAAAACTTTGTTAAAAAGCAAATTGTCTCTGGCCTAAGTTTATTACAAGCAAAATGGCCTAAAGGCGCCAGGGTCTCTTAAATAAATGGTTTTAACAATTTCGATCAAATAAACGCATTTTTTCGCGCTTTTTAGGCTACGATTTTTGCATACAAAAATAGGTGTTTTTTAAGTTTTTATTTTACTTTATGACGTTATTCTTAAAAGCTTGGTTTCCACCCCCGGAATCCTGGATCTTCCCATGGTCATCTGTAGCGTGCTTATTTTTTGGTCTGAGCAGATGGTAACCCTGATGCGAGCAGTAAATTTTCTTGCGGTGTTTAGTTTTTTTTATTAATTTCATTGTGACAAAAATGTGTTTTTGATATAACACTGGCATTTAACTAGTTTACCTCATATTGTAAATTTGCATTGTTGCTGTTTTGCTGCTTTCACTCAAACATTGAAAGTACACATAAAAAAGTGATCAGTCAAAAAGAAAAAGAAAATTTGACAACTCTTTTACAGGCCGGGTTTACTTGTTTGTAAAATCCACTATAACAGAAATACTTATTACAATTAACAAATAGTAATACTTAATTTGGACTTCCAAAAATAGCACGTTACTCGCGTTGCTTGCGGACCTCCAAGAGAAGTCTAGTTGTAGCTTTATGACGAGAAGTATGGCGAGCCTTGCACGTGTATCGTTGTCGGGCATAGATAAATTCAACGCCTTCCATATTGAAGTAATCCCTAAAATGACAAACCTTTTACCATTGTTGAAAATGTTAAATGAAAAAAGTTACACAATGCAAGCTTGTAACTCAACATGGTCATGTGACGATATCTCAGCTATCTATACGGTAAACAAGCATCGAGTAACCTTCATAAAATCATCGGGTTCGTTGCCCGGAGTTTAAACAAAACGGTCACTCCTCGATGTGATGTCTTTGATCAATTTTCCGTGACCCATACGACCAGAGGACAGGTTAGCCGCAAAAAGGCAAGGCGCAACTTCTGTAAGTAGGAGATATAAGTTCTATCTGTTTATTGGCAAAGCGATTAGTTTTTAGGAGAGATGTATTGTACAGTCCCCTAAGTAATTTATTTACACCTTAAACTCAACAAAAAGGGGCCCCATTTTGCAACTTACAGAACGTTGAAATAGAGGTAGGATGCGGTTTTAAATCAGGGAGTCGAACCGTTTGACTTTTCCGGTTCAGGTTCGGTTCGGGTTCAAGGATTTTTTCGAAATTCGGTTCAGTTCCGGTTTCGGTTCGGAGGAATTTAAAAGTTCCGGTTCAGCTCCGGTTCGACCATCGCTATTTCAAAACCGGTTCATAAAGTTCCGGTTCAGATACAATATAATTTGCGTTATATCTCAAAATGTGGGTCGATAAATGTAGAGAATAATGTTTGAATTGTAAGTCATTTAATCTAAGTTACGTGACGTATTAAAAAAACAGCAACTCATTATAAAAATATCTAAAAAATAAAAAATAAAAGATTTTTTCATTCAATATTCATATTTTTTTCATAAATTTCGAATATGGCGTAACTTGACTCTGTAAAATAGAAGTTGTGACGTCATGCAGGAGCGAACCGCTTTTATTTACAGGATCGGGTTCGGTTAAGGTTCAGGTACTTTCAAATTATTCGGTTCAGTTCCGGTTCGGCTCCTTAAAATCTTACAAAAAACGGTTCAGGTTCGGTTACGGTTCGGAAAAAATTGACCCAAAACCGGTTCATAAAGTTCCGGTTCGGTTCCGGTTCGACTCCCTGTTTTAAATCAACTACCGTATGATACAATTATTGATAAGGCAAGATGAAAAAGATATAGACTATAAGTACCTCTAGAAAATAGGTTGACTTAAGTTGCATGTCGCCAAAGTAGTTCGAACAGTCTTAGCAGTAGATCATAAGATTTCGATTTGTTGACGAGACGTCGGTTGTGTCGATAAAAATTCGTCATTTGAGATATCTAACAAAGGCTGAAGAGTTTTGAAGAATGAACTACGAACGTTGTTAGCGGTTGTTTGTTGTTCGTCTGCGGCTGATTTGTCAAGGCAGCTGCAGGTTGAGAACCTGTTTAGGAGCAGAAGAGGTTTGCACTGCAACTATTGGAAACATCATTTCTTTCTGCAAACTTGTCCTTAGATAAAGGAAGAAACATTGGTTAGAGAAATAACCTGTTTTTGGTTTCACAGTTATTTAAATTAAAATGTGCTCATTTTTACTGATCAGTATGTGGCCATATTAGTAGAGCGAAAGATAGAAGAATTACAGTTAGAAGATTTACAGTTAGAAGAGTTAAAGTAAGACTGGAGTTGGGATTTGTAGTTAAAATAGAGTTTAGTCAGAGTTGAAGGAAAAAGTTCGAAGAGTTGAAAAAAGAGTTAGAGGAGGAGTTGGAAAACGACAAGTGGGAAGAGTTAGGGGAGGAGATGTAGACAAGAAGAATTAAAGGAGAATAGTTGAAGGAGAAGATTCAGAGGAAATGAGTTAGAGGAGATTATTTAGAGGAGAACAGTTGGGAGAAGTAGACACAAATCATGCCCATATTACCTATCTCAAAAAGTGCGCACATTTTTGAAGGCCCTTAAAAATGTGCTCACATTTTCCGCACACTTTGCGCACATCGTGCAAAAACTCTTGCATTTCCGTCTCAGTGAATTGCAACAGAGACTTTTGACGACACATATATAACGCGTTTCGACCTTGGTTCGACGTGTTTCAGAAACGCATATTAGCCTACAGGCAAACCACAGCGCAGTCTGAAAGTGACCACGTCGTAAATCTCCTGTATAAATATAGGGAAGTAACAAGGCAAAACTCACTTAAAATTGGTATTGCATCTTAAAACGCTACATGACGTTACTTAGATGTCATATGCAGTATGTGTTATACTTTCGTATATCTGATGTGTCAGTTGACTTGGTTTCTCGTTGCTAATATACGATTTAATTTTACAGTTCGATGTTACATTTGAAAGTTAGACATAACTTTAACTAAGCAGAACAATAACGTCAGAACTCATGTTAATGTTAACAAATATTAATAACGTTAAAAGTAATAAAGCTAAAACGTTATAGTTAATATATTTCTAATTTTTACCCCGCAACGTGACGTAGAAAAAATCGCTTCTTGGGAGAACTCCTGCAAAAAAATGCATTGATTCGGTTTAAATTAAAAGCTTTCATGTTGGAGGAAGATTTTTTCGTGTTAACCATTTGGCACGAAAAAATTAGCGTTTCTCAAAACAATGTTGTTATTACGATGATTTTATGAACAAATTATTGAGACATTTGACCTCTTAGCTGTAAGGCCGCTCCAGATGGTGGGAGTAGAATAATTTTCTTACCGGAACGATTAAAAACTTCTTACTGAAACGCATGCACATTTTCAAGCCTGACTTCACAAGTTTACGTCTAATTCAACGTAAGAAAAACTTGAGGTTATCGTTAAATGTCCTGAACCAAATATGCAACTGGATGATTAGATTAAATACTCATAGCCTGGTAAAAACGAACAAAGCCGTTCCGACTGCAATTATTTTACCCAAGTGCCGTCCTGAACAGTTCCGTCTTATTTTCATCACTGCATGGGCTGCATTGAGAGCACGTAAAACACAGAAACTACATAAACAGAGGAAACGTTTAAAGTAACCATACGTAAAACGTTTACGAAATTTAAAAAGTTATACTGGTGTCACTTACTAAAACAATGACCATATTGCACAAAAGTTTCACGATTTGCACAAACGTAAGATTTGCCTAACTAGAAAGACTTTTGCAAATTGCCTTTTGTAGTTGGCCCACACGGAGCCTCTGGACACACAAAATAAAGCGGAATATTTTTTAATGATTTATCTCGTCCAAGTTCAGGCTATGAGCACGGCAGCTGTAAACTGAAAAGTGTAGCTCGAAATATTAAATAAATATGTTGCCAAAAAGAATTAAGGAAGACATGGGGTGGTGCAGAACTTTATCAATCTGTCCTACTTTTGTTGTATATTTTTCACGTTTTATATATATGTGTGGTACACGAACACTGTACCTTTAGAGCAAAAATACAGAAGTTTGTCCATCGCTATATTAAACAATTTCCTCAGAAAACAGATGTTGATGTCACTGGCCTAGTTTGGATCACCTTGTGCTAGATAAAAGGGGTCTGCGGGCTTGGGTTTGATCAACGTGTGTTTAAAGTGAGCAAGTCACTATACAAAGTGCTGATTCAGGAATTCTATTAGGGAAAGCATGAAACAAAAAAAAAACTGCGCGAAAATAAACCAGGTTGAAAGTTCTGCTGTCTTCTCTAAAAAATTAAAAGCCTAGGTTCATCTATATAATATCGTTTGGAAGCGAGAAAATCACTCTCCTTGCTTTTGCTGGTTAAGTATCTTCAAAAATCTGTTTCTTGTAAAGTAGCCTAGGCATGCTCAGATCTGCTGGTGGCTTCATTATGAGCACGCATCATTTAATTTGTTGAGCCCTGATTTTTTTATTATTAAAGTCTACCATTGACGTAGAACAGTCGCATCTGAAATATTTTTATGGTGTACAGAAAGAGAAGCGTTTGGCTTATGGCAGTTGTGTAAAAGTCCGGTTAAGATTTTAGACCCTTGTCGAAATATTCAAGTATTAAAACATAAACAGGGGAATTACTCATGTCCTAAAACAAGTCACAATAAAATCCACACCAATCCGATTACTACACTTTTTGACTGCGGAAACATTATAGCCACGTAGGCTGCGTAGCATTTAAAATAATTACTTTTAGTATCGCTTTAGACGAGAGTACAGACTTGTACGATACTGCTCAGCTATTGTTTGCATACGAGGAGTGACAGATAATTTTGAAGTAATCGAGGAATATTGAGATATGGCTAGTATGATATCAACAACCGGTCAAGATATTTGCGAGGAGGTAATATATTGATGAAAAATATTTGAAATAGATTCTTCTAAGTTGGTTGGTATCACTACGGATAGAGCGCCACCAATTGTGGGAAAAAACAATGGATTTGTCAAAAGATTTTTGGATACTATAAAAACAGAGGACGTTTTCGTTGGCCATTGCATCATTCATCAGGAAAATTTGTGCTCAAAAGTACTGGATTTTCGCGAAGTCATGAAAAAGGGTTTCGTGTGTTAATTATATTCAAGCGCGCGGATTAAATCATCGGCAGTTTAAGTCGTTTCTTCAAGCTCTTAACTCTGATTACCCGGATATAAACTATTTCTGTGCTGTAAGATGGCTAAGCAGAGCTACCACTTTGAAGAGATTTTGGAATCTCAAAGAGGATATTGAAAATTTTATGAAAAGTAAAGATCAAGATGTTTCCTTTCTCAAAGAGAATACATGGTTGAACGATTTTGCTTTTTTAACTGACACCATACATCACCTTTCAGAATTGAATGTGAAGCTGCATCAAGAAAAACATCAGTTAGCGAACAAGATGGTCGAACATATTTCCTCATTTGCAACAAAACTGAAGCTTTTTCGATCTCAGTTGAGCAGAGCATCCCTAACTCACTTTCCTTGTCTGGAAAGAAGAAAGTTACAAATTCAAAACATTTACTGTGAAAAATATGTTGGAATGGTTGAAAAGTTAATTTCGGCATTTCCTGGTTGTGGAGAGTGTTCGATCTAGATTTCAATTAGAGATAATAGAATTGCAAGCAAACGTCGATCTCAACGAGCTTACCAAGAAAATTATTTGCATACATTTTACAGAAGCTACGTGTATGGGAATTACACAAATATAGAATATCACGCAAGAAAAATAATCTCTCTTTTCGGAAGCACATACTGATGTGAGCAGTTCTTTTCAAAAATGAAGCTGTTCAAGACAAAATGCAGAAATCCGCTCACAGATGAGCACTTATCAAGTCAACTTCGAGTTGCCACTTCTTCTGTCAAAGCTGGCATTGGCAAGATCTCTGGTGAGAGAAGATATCAGACATATAATTAATCACTTAATGAGTAACTTGATTAAACACGGTTTTCCAAAAAAAAAATGTTCAAAAAAATGTATGTGTTGTTCGATTGTCTGGCCCGCAGCGATAAACGGGCGTTGGAAAAGTTACAAGGGAGCGTTTTGGGTCTTTTTCTCATTTGGGGGGGCGCTGAACGCACATAAGGGGGCGTTCAATGAAAATACTTTTCGCACAATTTTATAAAACGTTCACATAAAAATAGTAACAAACCGCACTGTAGGTTTCGTACTGCGAACTTAGTAGTTTTCCGACAATTGGTAACTTCTGGCGTTACAATTGGCTTTCTTGTGTAAGGTTGTTGGTTGTTTTTGCGTTTTACCGTTTTATACGCGGCAAAATGTTTGTATATTTTAAGCAGGGATCGGCAACCTAGGGCCCGCGGGTCGGATTCGGCGCCTCTTTGACAACTAGACACGAGTGCATTTCGAATACTTTTTGACTATTTTACCTAAGTGCAAACCTTTTTTTTTGCGCTTCGCGGCAACACTTTATTACTGCCTCCCTTAAATGTAATTAACCACGTTTTCAAGTGCAAAAAAATCCGAGGCCCGCCTGAATTACAGGTTGGTGCCCGCGACTAGAAAAGATTACCGCCCCCTGATTTCTTGGTGCAGAAAGTTGAATTTTTCCTTGTAATGACTTAACCTTGTGAAATAATGTATGTATATTAGGAATTAGTCTTTTATGTTGAGCTAACGACTAAACTGGATTTTCTTATGAAACAATACGTTGAATCGTCAGATATTTTAACTGCAGTAGCGCAAAGTAGTTTGCACAAGTGTGTTTAAACCTAAACGCAATTATTGTTGTATGTAAATTCAATGTTCTGTTACTTACATGCCTTAATTTTTTAATTTTTTGTTTTTTTTAAGGCACCTAGGCCTATGTCATTAACTTTGTTCAATATAAAATATGACTGACAGCTCGAAAACGAAAAGGCAGACAATATGGTGTTAGACAGCGATTAATGTAATACTTTACTATAAAGCAATACGAGAGGGGCAATATGAAATATAATGAATTCCAAGGGTGTACTAGTGTAAAAAAAGGTTGGAAAACGCTGCTTTAGAGTGTTAAAATATCACTAAAATCCAGTGTTGTAAACAAGTCATTTTGAAATAACTTAAGTCCAAGTCAAGTATTTTTGAATAAATAACAAGTCCCAGTCCAAGTCATCGGTTGCCCAAGTCAAGTCCCAGTCAAGTCATAGTTAGAGCAAGTCAACTTCAAGTCCAGCCCTTGTCAAAAAAATAAAACTTTAAATTATGAAAACCGGCCAACTGTAGCGCACGGCTATTTACCGACTAAGAGATTTTGTGTTTATTGTGCAATTTACACTGTAACGGCTTATGCCCCAGATTTATTGTCTACTCGCACCAAAGTGTAAATGCTAAATGTCATTTGATTTGTCGGTAGCTATTTAAGACCGCCTTCCGCTTGTAAGAGCGACTTCTTCTCAGTTATCGTCTTGCTGTTCGCAACTTTGATATTGCAAGTAGCATCTCCTATATGCTAACTTGTCCACCTTCTATAGTTTAACTGGTTGTTCGCTTATCAGATAATACAATTCTATTAACCTATACGTCTTGTGGTTGGCTAACGAGTTATACGCACGCAACCTTCAAGCAACCTTAAAACGAGAATCAGAAGTTCAACTAAACTAATCTCGTGCCCCACACAACTCCTCCGATTATTATGAGCAACTTAAGTAAAAAATAAAATAAAAGCAGCATATTACAAGCAAATTCTTTTATGTGCAAAGATTGGGATAAATAACGCAATTTTATAAATAATTGCTTAATTAAAACAATTTATTTTAACCCAAGTCATTTGTCCAAATGACTTAAGTCAAGTCAAGTCATTTGCCCAAAAGACTTAAGTCAAGTCAATCCATTTTGCCCAAAAGACTTAAGTCAAGTCAAGTCATTTAAAAACAGTGACTTAAGTGCACTTAAGTCAAGTCATTGACTTAAGTCATTACAACACTGCTAAAATCAATCAAAATACCTAATTATGTCATGCCAACATCCCATGAACAATCTCCACACATGCCAGCTTCCCACGAACAATCGGCACCATAACACTCAGGCAAATACATGAATCATCTCGGTAAGTTAATTACAACAGTGTTTTCTAACGTATTATTGCGACCCTAACGATAATTAATCTTCTGGGTCGCTTGTTTAGCGTTTGACGAGCGATAAAACCAAAACACCGTACAATGCTTAACAACTTAACACAACAAAGTTAAAAAAAAGGAAACAAATATAAAAATGATTAACGGTCTACTTAGTTTTGTAGCCTCCCGCAACGGAAATGACGTTTGTAAAATATTTTTTTTCTACGTGACTCTTCCAAATCAGCTATTCCCCTCGTTAGTATTAGAAACAGTAATTGTTACATCGTATTTGCCAGTAATTACCGATTTCTATGAGACATTGGTGCTGTACCGTTGTGAACTAACTTTTTGATACATGCGGTCTTTCATTTTCGCCTGACTGTCGTGGCGCAAGTTTGTATTGCTGTTTTTTGTGTAGCAGGACGAATTTGTCATTCGGAAGATTATTCTTGGTGAGTTGCGTTGTGAATAATATGGGTTTGCAGCCCTGGTAATATGTCTGTATTATGTAGATGTAACCTTTGCTAAAGTTTCTACGATGACACAATTAGTCAGTTCGCCCAGCATTATTTGCCTTGTGTATATAATAACATCCTTTATGTAGTATTTACGCTGCTCTTGTTTTGCAGTGCCTTTTCTTGTGAACTTTAAAAGAGTGTAAATTTGCTCTTTGTTGACTGCATTTGCCTTAACTCTTGGTAAGTTTAAGTTTATGCGTGTGACGTCATAATGAAGCATTGTTTGTTAAATTGCTTGTTTTATTTAGGCGTTTGAAATGTTATGTACTGACGCTATTTGCTTCACATTCTCCCGGTTCCCCAAATAGTTGGTGAACATAATATTTGAAATTGTACCATGAGTTAATTGTTTTTGACACATTGCCTTTTGTATAGAAACCGTCTCCTTCCCGTATTGTGCCAGCTTATTTGATTCTTTCTTCAGTTCAACAACAAGTTTCAAATTCAAATTGTGTGTGGTTGTTTAAGAGGCTGAAATAGCAGCCGCGTTTCGCTACAAGAATTAGCCTCATATAGCGTTCTGCGCATATAACGAACGTTATATAAAGTTTCAACTATTGGTCGAAAAGGTTTAGCTCTGGCTAAATCCCAATAAATATTCCTGGTTAAAAGAAGTCCAACACTTTACTATGGATAATTCAAAATTGTCCAAACTGAACATTCCTGATGTGGTCGCCGACTGTCGACAACGACTAAGTAGTCAATACCTAGTCGCAGAGTGCTTAATGAAGGATAGCCGCAACAAGGATACTCTTGAGGTTGCGTTGGTTACTCTAGAGCAGCTCTTTGCGGATACGGTAAAGGCCTACGAACCCTATCCTCAACTTTCAGACGATTTAGCAAGCATAAAGGAAAATAAAAATGAATTTGACGACCGAGTTTCTACCTGGGTTCGTCGCATTAGCTTGCATCCGAATGTTGCTTTACCTTGGCAGACAGCCAGCCCGGAAGCCCCCGATGAAACCCAAAGCGGGGTTCCAACGGAAAACAAATCAGTTTGTGGTCTTAGCGTGCGCTCTAGCTCGTCGCATTGTCGTAGTGTGCGCTCTAGTTCTACTACTAGCAGTAGAGTCCGGGTTAAAGCGACAACACGACTTGCGCGTCTTGCAATTCAGCAAACTGCACAACTACAAGAACTGGAGCAGCAGCACAAAGAGGTAGAGAGGCGCCGCGCTGAAGAAGAAAGGCGTCGCGTTGAAGAGGAAAGGCGTCGCGTTGAAGAGGAACGGCGTCGGGCTGAAGACGAACAAAAGCGACAAAAGGACGCGATGGAGATGTTAGAACTACAACATCAACTACAAGCAGCTGAGGTGGAGGAGAAAGTCTGGGACTAGGTGTCGGGAAACACAGAGTACGTGGCGGTGAAGGAAGTTTCTGAAGGACCGCCTACGTCATTACGAGAGCAGCCGCTCGAGGAGCAGCGTCGCGTCATGTTCACGTCACCACCTGTCACGTCCAGGAAAAGCCCCTCGGATCAACGGTATGTGGTTGACAGTGTAGCTTTATCTGATCCCCCGTCGAAATATATCCCTAACGCAACGCCCTCCTTTGACGATCGAGATTACCTAACATCAGAAACCCCGAAAGTTTTACCCGTTTGTGAAAATAGAACGGTCAAGCAACAAACCACGCGTTAAAGTGAACTCGCCTCGCTCGTGAAGCATATAAACAGACTCAAGCCCGAGGTAATTATATTCGATGGCAACCCAATGGACTATTGGAGATTTATTCGCAATTTCGATTCTCGTATCGACGACAAGGTCGATGACGAAGGAGCCAAATTATCGTATTTGGTCCAGCACTGTGAGGGCAAGGCCCGAAGGTTGATTGAATATTGTTATAGACTGAGGGCTAGTGGTTATCGACAAGCAAGACAACTGCTATATGACCAATACGGCAAGTCGCATATTATTTCGCATGCATGTGTAAGGTGCGTAGTTGATGGTCCGAATGATGTCGCTGGATTAAGCGAATTAGCGCAATCGCTGTGCGACTGTTTACTCACTCTTTCAGACATTGATGAGCACTCAGAAATGAACAACTATCCTACACTGATTGCTGTTGCAAGCCGCCTACCGTTTAAGATGCAGGAAGCTTGGAAGCGTCGGGTTGATAGATTGTCAAAAAAACTGGTCGTGAGCCTCTGTTCCAGCATCTCGTTGACTTTGTGGAAACTGAAGACCGAATCGCGATCTCACTCTTTAGTCGGATGCTGGACGAGCATCGGAGTGAAGCCAAGAAAGTCAAAGCTAAAGGTAATAATGTAAGGGCCTCAAGTCACGCTATTGGTACGGAGGGAGAGCCCAAAGCCCAGGCTCGCCCTGGATCCTCCAAGCTTCCCACGAACCGACTGTGCCCCTGCTGCTCAGAAAATCATCCGACGCAGCAGGTTGTGCGACAACTGCTTTCGATACGGACATTTCGCCGTAAGGTGTTATAGCCCAAAGGCATGTTCCGTGAAGGACTGTAACGGAGCTCATCACGACCTGATGCACCCTCCGGAGAAGAAAGAAGAGGACCTCTCCCCTACCAAAGGTCCAGCTCCGGAACGTACAGTATGCTCGGTCGTGTCGGCGAGAGAGGAAGATTGTCATGCTTCATCTGGTCGCCAGGCCGTAAATTTGATGATGGTTGCGGTGCGGGTCAGTGTCAATGGCAAAGCTGTGAACACATATGCCCTTTTGGATACTGGCTCTGGTGTCACTTTGTGTGACAAGAAGCTGAGGGATAAGCTCGGATTACAAGGAGAACCTAGCAGTGTGACGATTAAGACGGTAAACGGAGACAGCCGCCGGAGAGACGGTAAAATTGTGAGTTTGTCCGTAGCCTCGCTTGACGGTGCTGCGACGGTGGAACTTCCCGAAGTGTTTGCTATTGACTGTCTGCCAATCACGGCTAACAGATTTCCAAGAAGAGCAGAGTTGGACAGACTGCCACACATCAAGGATCTGTCATTCCCACGTGTTAACTGCAGTGAAGCTCCACTGCTTATTGGACTGGATGTTCCAGAGGCCTTTATCGTACAAGACGTACGGAAGGGCAAACCAAAGCAACCCATTGCGTTCAAGGTTCCGCTGGGATGGGCATTGGCAGGACCTATCGGAACACGATCTAATGATTCGTTCTCTGTTAACTTCACTCGTGTGGCTGACGACTCGCTGCAGGAGAAGTTGGAACGACTCTGGAAGACCGACTTCCATGACACCAATTGCACCGAGATGCCGATGTCACGGGAGGATCGCTATGTTTTGGATCAAATAAAGAGAGAAGTAAAGTTCGAACAAGGACATTACGTGCTGCCGTTGCCGTGGCGCTCAAATGAACAGCCGTTGCGTAACAACCGTGTCTTGGCTCTTAATCGTTTGAGCTCGTTGGATCGCCGCTTTGTTCGTGATGACGCGTTGCGCCGCGCTTACACAGATACCTTTGAGGGCTACATAGCTAAAGGCTATGCCGAGGCGATCCCTGAAGAGGAACACGATGAAGACGTGGTGTGGTACTTACCGCATCACCCTGTTACAAATCCACACAAGCCTGGTAAAGTACGTGTGGTATTCGACTGTGCCGCCAAGTATCGTGGACAGTCGCTGAACGAAGCTTTACTCCTGACCTAACTAACTCGTTAGTCGGTGTCCTTTCTAGATTCCGGATGGAACGGGTTGCTCTTGTGGCGGGCGTTGAGGCTATGTTCCATCTGATACGCGTGAAACCGACCGATTGCGACGCACTTCGGTTTTTATGGTGGCCGGGTGGTGACGTTTCGAAGAAGCCTACTGCTCACAGGATGGTAGTACACTTGTTTGGGGCTGCTTCCTCACCCTCGTGCACGAGCTTTTGGTTGAAGCAAGCCGCCGAGGACCTGCAAAATAAATTTCCGAAAGAAAAGAAATTGTCGAAACAGTAAAGAAGAATTTCTATGTTGACGACTGTCTAAAGTCCGTGCCAACAGAAGCGGAGGCTGTTCTGCTGGTCCAAAGCATCCGCACACTTCTCGAGAAGAAGGGTTTTCGATTGACGAAATGGCTAAGTAACAGCCGGCAAGTACTCGCGTCTATCAATGAAAGTGAACGAGCGAAATCCGCAAAGGAGCTAAACCTGGATGGTTCGTGCGAAAGAGTCCTCGGAGTCCGTTGGAACGTTAGCTCCGACGAGTTCGGTTTCAATGTCGATGTGAAGCAACCGAAGTCGTTCACTCGAAGAGCAATCCTGTCTGTGGTAAGTTCGTTATATGACCCTCTTGGCTTTGCAGCTCCCGTGCTTGTGGTGGCAAAGATCATGCAGAGGGATCTATGCAGGAAACAGCTTGGATGGGACGACGTGCTTTCCAAAGAAGACACCGAAATGTGGAAGAGGTGGCTGGATGGAAGGTGTCACTCTTCCTAGATGTGTGCTGCCACGCGGTTTCGGCAAGGAGGGAAACACAGAATTGCACCACTTTGCAGATGCATCATCTGCGGCCTACGGTGCGGTGACATATCTGAGGCTGAAAGACGACCGACGACTAATTCACTGTTCGTTTGTGATGGGTAAAGCACGGGTTGCTCCCCTAAAGACATGTTCAATTCCGCGCTTGGAGTTAACTGCAGCCGTTCTCGCGGTCAAATTGGACCAACTTGTGAGGAGGGAATTGGATTTGGGCGAGTGCGCCGATCGGTATTCTGGACGGATTCGACGGCGGTTTTGCAAAGCATTCGCAACTGCAAGAAGCGATTTCCTGTGTTTGTGGCCAATCGCCTGGCCAAAATTGAAGATGTTTCTAGTCCAAGTCAATGGAGGCACGTAAACACGAACGTAAATCCAGCCGACGAGGCATCACGTGGATTAAACGTCAAAAAATACCTGAAATCAAGTCGATGGCTCACTGGTCCAAAGTTTCTTTGGGAAAGCGAGGATACCTGGGCCTCCCCACCGGACTTGTACCCGTTGCCATTCCAGTTTTTGAATGAAAGGAAGGAGGATCAAACGGTCTGTTTGATTGCTAATGAGACTTCCACTGATCGTCTAATCGCCAAATACTCCTCCTGGAATCGCCTAAAAAGGGCTGCTGGCTGGTTACTTCGATACAAGTTGATGTTGCTGTCAAAGCTGTTCCCGTCAAAATATCAAGCTGCGACGGGTCGCCTGACTGTTGTCGAACTCAGAGCTGCTGAGCGCGAAATAGTGAAATACGTGTAGCAAACCAGTTTCGGCGAAGAAATCGCTACGGTGTCTAAGACAAAGGACAAAGCTGTTTGCTTACAAGGGAAGACTGGGCCCCTGAGAAAGCTTAGTCCAATTCTGGTGGACGGAATTTGTTTTTTGTGTAACAGGACGAATTTGTCACTCCGAAGATTATTCTTGGTGAGTTGCGTTGTGAATAATATGGGTTTGCAGCCCTGGTAATATGTCTGTATTATATAAATGTAACCTTTGCTAAAGTTTCTACGATGACACAATTAGACAGTTCGCCCAGCATTATTTGCCTTGTGTATATAATAACATCCTTTATGTAGTATTTACGCTGCTCTTGTTTTGCAGTGCCTTTTCTTGTGAACTTTAAAAGAGTGTAAATTTGCTCTTTGTTGACTGCATTTGCCTTAACTCTTGGTAAGTTTAACTTTATGCGTGTGACGTCATAATGAAGCATTGTTTGTTAAATTGCTTGTTTTATTTAGGCGTTTAAAATGTTATGTTCTGACGCTGTTTGCTTCACATTCTCCCGGTTCCCCAAATAGTTGGTGAGCATAATATTTGAAATTGTTTCACGAGTTAATTGTTGTTGACACATTGCCTTTTGTATAGAAACCGTCTCCTTCCCGTATTGTGCCAGCTTCTTTGATTCTTTCTTCAGTTCAACAACAAGTTTCAAATTCAAACTGTGTGTGGTTGTTTAAGAGGCTGAAATAGGAGCCGCGTTTCGCTACAAGAATTTAGCCTCATATAGCGTTCTGCGCATAGACCGGGGCGCATATAACGAACGTTATAGTAATTACCTTCCATATTATCTTTTTTGCACACCGAATTATGTTGTCCGCTTGTCAAATTGGCAGGGTGCATCTAATTCAAACTTTTTTACCACTATGCACTCTTTTGGTTCTTGCACCACAAAGTTAACTACATGTAGTGGACTACCAGGGACTCACGAGTTCCATAAATAGGCAAAAAGCAAACAATTAAAATTACCGTGGACAGGATTTGTGTGCATTCGATTACATTGGAGTAAAATGTCGTTGAAAATATAAGAACAAGATTGACCGCCGCGAGATTTTACCACTTTGATATTAACCTAGGTCATTTAACAAAAATGTCGGGAACCACAGTTTTTACAACATCTTTGTCTAATAGGAGGCTAGGATTAGTATTGGTAAATAAGCTGTAGCAAAATGCTTAACACAGTGTTTCTTAACTTTTTTTACTTGGGGGCGCACCTAAAGACGTATGAAAACGTGGCGGCGCACCTTACGAGCGAAGCGAGATATATTTTAAATATATTACGTTTTTTTCAGGTGTAGGCTACCGGTATTTTTCTTCACTTGCCTGCATTTTTTATTATATGGGTTTTATAGTTGCATATCTTTAAAATAACTTCGAGCTTTTGAGACTAAAAACGTTATTTTGTCCATTAAAGTCTTAAGATTTAAAATAATCCGATTAATTTTGAACTTATTTTGGCATGTTTTTTCCCTTCGCTCGCGGCGGCAGCCTTCCATGGCGCACCGGTTGAGAAACGCTGGCTTAACATCATGATCACAAAGCAACATAACAGCCAGGGCCGGATTAACCAATAGGCTAATAAGGCTATAGCCTTAGGCCCTGGAAAAATTCGGCCCTCAGTTTTTCTTATTCAATAGTTGGAATTCAATACAGTGGCGTCTGGTGACACCATCATTAAGCAATTTCTGCGAATTAGGTATGGCAACATGGCAAATTTTTACATCATCATTAAGTTATTGTTATTCCTTTTTTTCTTTTAAGAGATTGACTTATATCTGTAGTTGAATGACAATCGTTTTTTTATGTTAGTTGCCAGGTTAGTTAAAGTCGTGGTCGGCAAACGCAGGTCCGCGAGGAGTTGGTTACCGGTCCGTAGCAGGGTTGTAAGATTAAAATTTCGTTGAAAAACGAACTTAAATATCCTTATTTTGAGAAGCTGGTAAGAATATAGGAATTGGTAATTATGTTATACCAGTGTAATTTAAGAAAAAAACGTAAAGGCCTAAAAGTTTTATTGAAATAAGCCGCGGGCTGGGTTAAACTAAATTATTTGGCTGGCCGGATGCCGCTCGCGGGTTTCAGTAAGTTCAATAATTCTTAGATGGGAGCATCTCTTTCAGGCAATACAAGCATAAAGTTGGCATTGAAAGTTGTAATAAGTTTCCTTTCCTGAACATTTGTTGTTTTTTCAAGGCCGGTCCGCGACAAAATTTTAGTTTTCAACCGGTCCGCAGTGCAAAACAGGTTGCCGACCCATGAGTTAGAGCAACCTTGATTCACTTGCGGCCCACGAAATAAATGACGATTTGACAATAGAACAAAGCAATATCACAGTTTGCCTAGAGAAAATGTGCAATTTACGATGGAAGGCGCCGATAATTTGACGTTTTACAATATTTTGTCTTCTGCTTTTACCGTCTTTCTAAAATATCTTAAGACGACCAAAGGGACTTTCAGTCATAAGACCGAGAAAAACAACAACATGAACATTGGAATGAAACACAGTTCGGAATAAGCCCAACATAGGACTAATACCTATATTAGTCGTATAATAACCTTCAAATCGGAATAAGTCCTAACCGGTCGGAATAAGACTAAATGGCTAGAATCAGGCCTATACAAGCTTTTACATAAGCTTAAATCCCACCCCTAAAATCATCACTAACTCCTCTAATAATTAAAATGCCTCATCGGCGCCGTAATCGCTGTTCAAACTAGAACGCCGAAACGTCGACACCAAAACATCCTATGTCAGACCGATGACCCCCCGATCATCTCATACTCTCTCCTTACATTTTTAGGCATTATTTTGGTCCTTTTAGACAAGCGGTTCTTAACCGGGTGGGCGCGCCCCTTAGGGGGGCACAAGCTCCACTTCAAAATTTAAATTTTGCAGTGGTTTTAATGGTTTCGTTTGGGATGGACACCACTACTACAAACTCTGTTTTTTTCCAAACTTTAACATTGGAACTGCAAAAAATTTCGACTTTTTTTTGCATAAAGTCTCTTTGAGTGCCATTGGATGTTTTCTGTCTTAGTAATACACATATTATCGAATCCATATTAATTACACTTTTGCTAACTTATAGATAAACAATAAAAGTTATCCGTTTTTCGAAGTATATTTTATCCATTTTTATATAATATGATAACAGGCTAGCAACAGAGGGGCTCGTACTTTTTTGCGCGAATCTATAATGTTTTTGCAATATTGCCGTTGTCTTGTGTGTCGTCACATTTTTTAAACACAATAACGCAATGTTTAATTTTTGCGCTCGATATCACAGCCTTACAACTGTGGAGTCAATGACCTCACAACACGTTTGTCAAAATCAGCTCGTGTCACGAGCAATTTGTTGTGTGCCTAATGCGAAAAGCCTCCTGAATTACAGTTTAGCAAATTCAACCAAATAAAACTAAATAATTTTCGCTTTGCGCGACCAACAATGTATTTCACTATTTTTATGTTGTCTCACTGCTATTTTATTGAAAAATGCCGAATTGCTTTTCGTAGGGGGCGCAATGCATAGGAAAATGACCAAAGGGAGCGCAACTGAAAAAATGTTAAGAGCCACTGATTTAGACCTTATACTCCTATCAACATTAGATCTTATTATTAAAGGTTGGGCACAACACTTGCAGCATTGTGACATAAGATAAAGTCGAAATAGTAGACCATTAACTCGATGTTACGTCACAATGCTGCAAATTACGGAACTCGCGAAGTTCTAAATTTGATGGCCAAGCTTTTGACGTCTTGCATTTTGCAACTTAGATATAAAATTGTAGCCTAATGTATTTGGCGGACCGGAAGAAATGTTGACACGGCCGGCACCAGTCCGCGGACCGGCGGTTAAACCATTGAGTTAAAGTGTTTTTAAATTACGTCTAGGACTCTAGGCTTATGGAAGTTATGGCAATTAGGCCATTTTCCAGTAAATTAGGCCCTTCTCTAGTATATAGCCTTAGGCCTACAGTACCCTTAATCCGGCCCTGATAACAGCCTATATATATTTAGTAATATAATGCGAGAAAAAACAGTAATAACTTAAACATGCCTCTGTTCAGATTACTAATAAGCCTGACAGCAATATGAAAATGGACTTAACAAAACAATGAAACAAGTTTAGATGCGCCATCGGTTGTAATATTGATATATGTACCTTTGTTAATGGACGAGAGACTACGACTTTCCGAAGGCTTAAATTGCGGCACTGCAGAGGTTTTTGCGACATAATTTTATGACTCACGAGTATTTACGTGACTTTAGCCTATACCAGTGGTTCTCAACCTTTTATGCTTCGTGGCCCCCTTCTCATAAAAATGCCTAGGATTGTACTTAACGTGCTTAAATTTGTTTTACTTCTCGTTTTACAATGGAATGCTTGTTTTGCAACTTAACGCCCTTTAAGGAAATATCTGTACCTGGCATTACACGTTAGTTGCTCGCCCAACTGCATTTAACGGACACCTAATAATTAGGCAAAGGTTACCGGCCAGTAATTAGGCGCCGGAAAAAACGCTAACGCCGCATATGGCTGGCATTTGAAGCTGCAGCACAGTGATTGTTTCGCCACAGCGATAGGCTGCGTTAATCCAAATTTTCCGCGATAAAACGAATAAATTATATTGTTTTCAATTACCCGATATAAACGGAAGAACTTTTGTAATACCATAACCTAGATTGAGTTATGCCCGTGGTCCCCAAACCCAGGGGGGTGGAGGGCCACGGTTAGGAAACCCTGGCCTATACATTTAAGGCGTCTATAGCAATGGTGCCCAAAAACTAAAATGTTGGCTATTTCTACTATGTAGCTAAAAAAACGCTTCGCGTGAATCATATGATGTTTTTAGTTTGTCTTATTGCGTTAGTTTAACTTTATTTGGCCAGAATGCGTCATAGGCTACGTCTCGTCGAACCTTACTTAAACCCTACAAATGCATTTTTACACTGCACGCAAGTATTTTTTGTCCTTTGAATATAAAACATACGTCACACTTTAACGTAACTTTATGACATCATCCCTGTTTATTGTGGCCCCACACAAAAACTCCTAGATCCGCTCCTGGTACTCACTATTAATATTTGAGTTCTACAAAATTTCTACAAATTTAACAAGTAGGTAAGATTGAGTGTGCAATTTAATATGTTTTATTAATGATAAATTTGTATTAATGAGTATATCGAGCATTATTTATCAAGGACTACGAGTGAACATACACCCTTGAGTTTATTGACCTATGTACAACACAGATTTAACCAGCCTACTTGCGTTTATGACGTGTCAGTTCAGCAATTGTACTTTTCTTAAACAAATACAAAAGACGAGAAATCTTCTGTATTTACAGTTGATCCTAAGGTGTGGCTAAGTTTGTAAACCATCAGAGGTCGCAGACTAAAGCGTTTGGGACCTGAGTCACACCACATCCTGAGGTTTTACGTTAATTGTATTGCGAGCATGTTCCGGAATATTTGACAACAAATTCGCTGGATAGGCATCCATTTGGATTTTTACTATCAAAAAGTGAAATTTGGCTAATCTATGGCTTCTGCAATATTGTGACGTGATTTAAACAAACAATAACAAATTTAATTAGTTAAGCAAAGTTTAAAATACAATGTCTATCAAGCTTAAATGCTAATAATCGCAAATTGGTAAGATAATAATAAGTTATGAAAAAACTGTTACGAGATGTAATAATCAAGCCATGAGAGTCGAAATGCACCCTGCATTAGAGTGAAAAAATTAATCTTTGTGGATCAGAAATACCAATATGGCCCATAGCCTACTACTGTCGAGCTAAAAACATTGTGGTGGTCCATGTCGTGTTTTGTATGCAAGAAATCACAATACTCAACGTCATCGGAAGTACTAGGTTATCTAGCCGTGCAGTCGATGATGCTATTTATATTTCAGTTTGCCTCGAGCGATAAGCTTTGCTGCACGATTATTTAAGTCGCGTTACAATTTGTCTGTAAAACAGCAAGGAATTATTTTTTGAAGCAGGTAGTGAGATAGTTATAAGACACAGACCGAAATGGGCCTTTTGGTTCAAAACTCTTCAAAGCATTATCATTAAAGCCGTAAGAAACAATACATCAGCAAGCAATGTACAGGGCTAAACTGAGTTTGTTAGGCCTGATGCTTGTTCCTCTATTTTGATCCGAGTTCGTTTGTTGAAGTTGAATAAAAGTTGATTGAAGGTTGCGTGTTATAACAGCTTAGCCACAGCATTGCATTAAACGTATCTGAGTTTATTGGAGTGTTAACGGGTAACATAGCCGTGTTAGGCTACTTGTTTTATAGACACGGTAAAATGTGTAGTGGTCATTGGGTTACGTCATAAGGTTTGATTTTAAAACTTAATTTCAATAATAGCAACAAAATAAAAAATGTACACTACATATTACGGCCGCACTAGTTTCATTCAGCTTTAACTCGTATTCAGAGTACCGTAGTGCTAATTTGCTAGTTAGGAAATAACAGAACTATACAATAGTTGAATAGCTATGGTGTACTTTGATAGGTCAAACATTTTTCGCTGATCAATGGATTCATCAGAGTTAAGTCTGGTGCAGCAGTTAGATGGTGTCCATTCAAAGCGGCAATCAGTTCAACAGAAATGTATCCTGAAAAACTGTTGTTTTAATTTTGAATATCAGCGATGACTACCGTAAGGCCTTTTTTACATTATTTCAATTTAAGTTTGACTTACATCCGATATATTTGATAATAAACAAGAATGTTTCACTTTGAAGCGAAAACCATACTCACAAACTTAGTTAAACAACAGTATAGGAATGGTGAAAATAACGGCCCAAATAGACATAAAAAGCGACATGCTTTATTGTTCAAACGTTTCGGCAAATGCTCATGCCATCATCAGTGATACGAAGGCCACTTCAGTGCGACTAAAGTGTATATAAACGGGTGTAACTGATGTGGCCTTCGTATCACTGATGATGGCATGATTTTTTCACCACTAAACTTATGAACAGATCCGTATATAGTGTTCCAAAGTATAGGAATGTATCTAGGCTTTTGTTTGGGGTAATATAAACTCTTAGAGATAGCGTTACAAACTTACGTAACAACATGACATTGCAAATGCAACCAACTTTAAGAAACTTTCTGTTCCCGGTAAACTATTGCGCAAAATATGCAACGGAATTTGGTCTTATTAAAACAACAACAATACTGTCAATTTATTTGCGTTCTTTTAGGTTTAAAATTTCAAAGAGTTTAAACAATTTGCGAGAAAAAACGGCTAAAAATTGGCGAAAAATAAAGTTGTACTCATCAGATTTTCAAAAAGTCAGTTAAAAAGAAATACAAAGCCAAAAACGATTTGAGCTAAGCGATTTTTTTTTCAATTTATATAGGTCAAAAGGCAAGTTTAGAGGAAAGACCATGGCCTAGAGGCGACGCCACTTGTGTTAGATATGAGCGGACCAGGACAAAATTATAAATGTAATATTTTTATTGTTTATCTTCGCATATATGCCTGTTCCAACATTGCCATTAGTTGATCTTTTACACATCTTTTAAATGAATCCAACAGAACAACAAAGGTTAAAAAAGTTCAACTTTAGTAAAATACAGAATACTGCAGTTAAGCCAAAAACGGCATCATTAGTTCTGCTTACCATCATTAGTTCTGCTTACCCAAAAAATGCCGTCAAGCTAACATATAAAATTAAAAATACAAAACCAGAAGATACATACCAGAGTGAAATCCGATACTCGAATTTGATCAACATTTTCGGTTAGTTTACCCTTTTTATTCACCCTCTAGTGAAACAATAACCTTTTTTGAAGTATCGCACTGGTATTAACAACGCTTGAAAATATTTTACTTATGACTCTAATGATTTTGTGCGCAGTCTTTTATAGAATCATCTTTTGTTTATGGTGCTGGTCAAAAATTACAAGGATTCTAACAATGAAACATATCAAGAGGGCTTTGTGATGATAAAAAATAAAATTTAATGGAAAAACGTAGGCAACGTCCGAGTTACATATTTACCAATGGCAAATAAATTTCCCACTTGTTTGCAGACAGAGACAAATGTATTCAGCGCCAGTTAATGTTTGATGGTGATGTGACAAAGCTAAAAAAGCAATATCAAAAACCCTAATCTTGCAGATTGGATGTTTAAACAGCACAATATGGGGAACATTAGGTTTCAGTTAGGTGTCTTTGCTACTTTACTATACTACAGTTGTGCATTTCATCAGCCTGTATTAATTTTCAACAAGGAGGCGGGACATGAAGGTGAGAATTCGTCTAATTTGTCTTCCATTGTAAATGCATGTCCCAAATTAACCTTTTAACGTCACAGGAATCTGTGTTTAACACTTTTATAATTTTACTAAAAAGGGAATACTAAGATTAGGTAGTAAAGCGCGGTAGTACTTCACCAAAAGGTATTTGACGTTGCTATTTTATCTGTCAGAAGATATTATGTAGTTTTATTAATATCTTTCAGAGGGCTTAAAAAGTGACCATTGTATCACAAGTATAGCGCCTCCCGTTTATAAAATTTAACAAGATCAACGTACTATGCTTACCAAAATATTATTGAAAATCAATTTACATTCATCTTCTTAAAATCGTGATTTGTTCATTTTCACTTCATTCTATTCCAAGTGGCATTTTAAAACATGATCAATGCGATTCTAACGTGGCCACCCAAGACCACACTTTTATCAATATTTTACAGTCAAAGCAAAATTTTCTCCTCTTTGAGAGAATTTGTTTTGTATAATGTGGTTGGCTTCCAATGGCACTTTCTGAAATGATTGTTTTTGCCAACTTTAATCTATTGTACTTTTTTCGTGCTTTGCGCGCGCCAATAACGTCTATAAAAAGTGACCATTGTATCACAAGCATAGCGCCTCCCGTTTATAAAATTTAACAAGATCAACGTACTATGCTTTTTGGTCTGCCAACTTTTAAACCGTTTTATGTACAGACATTGGCAGAGTCTCACATTTGACAGTATTAGGAATATTTGGAACCAGAATATATATCTTTGTTTTATGTCAACCCAGTAAATCAATGACGCTGTTTTACCCTTCATAAATACATCGCATAAAGAGTTAAACTTTTAGTTATTTTTTGCCGACGCCCGACATTCAGCGGTTATAAGTTGGATAGCGTCCGGTCAAAACTCTTAAACAAATATTTTATTTATTACCTTTGCAAAACTAAAGATCAATGAAAACAAGAACATGCGCACAAAAAAAATAATGCTATAATCAGGGTTACCATCTGCTCAGACCAAAAAATAAGCACGCTACAAAAGACTAGGGGCAGATCCAGGATATCGGGGGTGAAATCCAAGCTTTCAGGAATAGCGTTGTAAAATAAAATAAAAACTTAAAAACAGCTAGTTTTGTATGCGCAAAACGTAGCTTAATCGCTCGAAGCGCGAAAAAATGCGTTTATTTGGTTGAAATTGGCAAGTTTACCACCCTTATTTAATGTTTGTCAACTTTTTGCGTCAGAGCGCAGCTGTATATCTTTTAAACCAGTGCTTCCCAATCAGTGGGTCGCGAAGCATTCTAAATGTAACAGTTTTTTATTAGTTCGGGAAATGATTGCATTATCATTATGTAACATTAATGCAACAATGTTAAACACGTCACAAATACATGTGTTGGGTCATTAATTATTTCCGTACGTACGCCAGTATGAAAGATTCAGATTTTATGTAACTTCATTTGTTTGGTCATATCCAATTGTGGGTCGTACAATAACACTTTCATTAAAATGGGTCGCGAACTGAAAAAGGTTGAGAAGCACTGGTTTAAACCGTGGTACATGGCAGCATGAAACGCCTGCCGCTGACCCTGCCTGGTAGTCAAGTTTAGTTCACTTGGCAGAGTTTGGCTTGTAATAAAATTATTCAATGAATGATTTACTGTAATGCTTCTAGCAATTTATTTTTGTAGTAACATTGTGTACTCCATAACCTATGGGCACAATAACAGCAATGATCGTAGCTCTTTTCCTTTCGACTTTGTTTGGTTTAGATTTAGAAAATTAATTTTTATGTTTATCACAAAAAACGTGATTATGCTGACTCATTTTCTCAATAACATTTTGTCTGTACTGATACAAAAATGTCAGTCCTCACGCCAAGCCGAAGTTTACTTGATTGCTAAAGCAAGCTATAACACTTCTATGGGCTACAATGTACTTTTTAGATTTAGAATAAGCAATCACAATCCATTGTTATTATGTAGGCTAATTTAATGCATTGTTGATATAATCTGGGTTAAAGAACTTGGTAAATACAAATAAATGACGTCTCTCACTTCTCCGTCAATGTAAAATACTTTTAGAAACTAAAAAAAGACAAACAAAGCACACAACTCTAAAATAAGCCTCATATGTTAGCCTTAGTCTTTTTTTAAGAAAAACATGGATAAATTTAGGGTTTACAACATCAGTTCAAAGTCCATGCCAAACATTTGTATCGGTACATGTCCTAATTCGAGTCTAAACTAACAAAATTGTTTCATCGAACTCAATATTTTTTTGAAATGTAAGTTTCTCAGAAAATTCCATAAATGCTTCGGAAAGCATGTTAGATTTGCACGTTTTAATTTGACAGTATTTTTTTAAATGTGATTAAGTAATTTGATATTGCGTGGAATTACGGTACATTTTGAACCGAATACCAAGATTGGTTCGGAAAGTATCTAACATCTTTATATTAAACGATTAAATGTAAGTCATTGCAATTTTTACTATAATATCATTCATATGTTTAGAGGTCAGCGCCTTTAAAGCTTGGTCGGAGCAAAACAAGAAGACTTTCTCCAGTCAAGCAGACGAGCAGGCCAAACTATCTAATTTTGTGGAAACTTTACGAATAATTACTTTACACAATAACAAGCTGGGCCAGACTTGGAAAAGTAAGTGCAAAGTGCAATCTATATAGTTTATTTAAAGAACATCGTATGATTTGTGTAAAATATGGATAAGGACAAAATCATTTTTGTTTCTTTGTTTTCAGTGGGCACAAATAGATTTTCTGACATGACATTTAGCGAATTTAACGAAAATCAATTGATGCTGCCTCAGAATTGTAGTGCGACGAAGGGAAACCACCTAATGTCTGATAAACCTCCCCCGGCACACAAAGACTGGAGAAAGGAAGGAAAATATGTTACTCCTGTGAAAAACCAGGTATACTAAGCATAAATCTGGGTTGGATGTATGTAGAAAATTATTTTCTTAGTGGAAAGTTATATTAACTTAGACAGTGATTCTTCCTGGGAAATTGATACATTTCAATAAACTTATTGAAAAATTATGGTTATGACCTTCAATCGCATATATTGAATAAACAACGCTATATCATATTGCTTTGTCAGTTGTAATTTGATTTGAGAAATAATTTGCACGTTTTAAGATAAGTAATGTAGGCATAGGCCTACTTTGAAACAGGTAATGTGGGCATACCTTGAGACATGCAATGTGTAACCCTTTTAAGAAGACATATCCCAACTAAAACTATAAATCATCCCTAGCTCTGAGATTATTTAAAGTTCCTATTTCTGCATCTTCACACATTTTAAAGTATCATTTCTGTGCCATATCAAAGATGTGGAGTATTGTGCGTACATTTGGATATGCGCATTCTGTCTACCAAAAGGCAAAAACATATGATTGACTTTCGTTTTAATAGGTAAGACAAATTTCTTGTTCACAGAAATCGTGCGGAAGTTGCTGGACGTTTTCAACAACAGGCTGCCTAGAATCTGCGACTGCTATCCACGTCCCTGGGAACCCACTTTTCTCTCTCTCCGAACAACAACTGGTGGATTGCGCACAAGCATTCAACAACCATGGCTGCAGCGGGTGGCGTTGATTAGCTGGCATATTAACCTATGTTATAAAAGCTCACTTAAATTTTATAAACGGCTTACTAGCAAAAAACAAAAGTTTTAAATACGATTTGAATATTTGCCATATCTATTGTCTAAAAACCACTTTATGCTCACCAGAGGTCTTCCAAGTCAAGCATTTGAATACATAAAGTATAACAACGGTCTAATGAACGAAACCGCATATCCTTATGTAGGAAAGGTATTTATAATAGTGCTAGTTGGAAATGCCTAACTGTAGGCCTATAACTTAATTTTTTCAAGAATGCACGTTTGTTCAATAGGACGGTACGTGCAAATTCCAAGCGTCTAAATCAACAGGTTTTGTGAAATCGGTCGTAAACATAACAGAGGTATATATTTATAACAGTGCAGTTTAATTCTGGTATTTGTTTTGACATACTATTTTATATAGGAGATTTATTTTATTTTTTTTAAATAATAGTACCGGTATAGATTATTTTAAGCGTTTGGTTTAAAAACCTTGTTGGTAAACCGGCACCGCGCTAATTTTCTGTTTTATGTTTGTTCAGGGACACCGCATCCGCAATACATAATTTCGCTAGGTTTAATTATTTGGACACACAAATTCCCGAAGTGACATTTTTCTATAATTTTCTGGCTTTCCATAATTTTCTGATCTCAAAACTCTTTAAGGACGTGCAATAGTTTTAAATAACTGGCCAAGTCACAATCCATTAGTAGCGCAAAAAAATGCAAACCACATAATGTTTGACAAAAAAAAACTACCTAAACAAATATATGCAAAGCATAAAAAATCTGCAAAAGCTTAAAAATTCTATTTGCACTTTTATAAAAAGCGTGGCTTCCAAAATGCTGTTTACCGAATTTAGTTCGCTTGCAGTACAAACTACAAACAAAACAAAAAAAATGTAGCCTGCGTTCGAACCTACGACCTCGGCCAAACCGAGACCATCTCTACCGACTGAGTCATTCGCAAGCTATAGGGTTGACACTGAATGGTTAAATTGGCTACTTCACGATGGCTGTGCCATCAAAATTAAGATGCCGCAGGCCGTATATTGCACGGCTCTGATTTATCTTTTTGCTAAGGATCATTTTAACTGTTTTATAGGGTGCCGAGGATCAGATTTTGGATGCAGTCGCATTTACAAACCCCGTAAGCATCGCTTTTGAAGTAACGAAAGATTTTCAGTCATATAAATCTGGAATTTATTCAAGGTAAATTATTGTCTATTATGGTTGATAAGCTGGCAAACGCTAGGAACAAAATATTGCGTTTCTGGCGAATTTAAGCATGTTGTTTGCTTTAGGGCAAGGGTTCCCAACCTTTTGCAAACCGTGGCCCCCTTTTGAAATTTTGAGAAATCAATGACCCACCTATATAATTTGAAAAAAAATTTAAGTTACAATGATATAATGATATAAATACAACACACAGTAAACACATTATTGAGTTATTACATATTCAGTTAATGTGATGGTTGAGCTTGCTTTTGCTCTGGCAATGTCTTATTTGCTGGTTTGGTGGTGGAGAGAGCCATATTCAAGACACTGCGCTGCTTTGTCTTCGGAAGTAACATTGTTTCAATAAGCTTAGGGTACAAATTGCTTAGTTTTGCCCAAAATGTGGTCAAACTATCTTTCTCAAAGCTTAATCGGGTTGCCGTCTCTCCTTGCGGCTACAAGAGTTTATTAGGTTTTAATCTATTTATTTTGTTATAGTCGAGTAGTCTTAGAGATAATAAACTAAAAAAAATGTTTTTTAAATTTGTCATGGCCCCCTAGGGGGCCTTGGCCCACAGGTTGGGAACCCCTGCTTTAGGGTATATTGCAAAACTTATTGCGAGCACCAACTAAGTGAGGATATATTCAAAATAGCTCATCTAACAGCATGTCAATCAATATCTGACTTATTAATCCAGCGCAGCGCGAGTGTTATAACAACATTTCTAACACATTGCAGTACATTTTTTAGTAAAACTTGTGGAACTCGGCCTGATCAGGTCAATCATGCTGTTCTGGTAGTTGGTTATGGCACTGATGCGGGTAACGGCATGGATTACTGGATCATAAAGAATTCTTGGGGTGCCGATTGGGGTTTAAACGGGTAAATATAAAGTTATACGTAATAATATAAAGTTTTTTTCTCTGGACCCATATATCTAAGCAACATTTACTTTGTGAAAAATACACATTTTTCTGGTAAATATTTTTGTATGCCTATTTTGTTATGCCTATATTAATTACCTGTTAAGCAACATATTTCAATGTAACCAGTCGACAGGAATAGTAAAGCTATATAATGTATAGCGTATATTGATTTGTGCGAAGCCTACTCGTTAATTGACTTTGCTGTGATAAAACGTGTTAAATATAAAAACTACACAAGATTTAACATTTAGCTACACAAGCTTCTTCTCTGTTGACCATTATTTTCACCCGAACAAAACCACCAAACTAAAAACAAAATCAATTATTCTAGCAAAATCTCATAAACGCAAAGCATTGATTTATAACTTTAGCACGACAGTACGTCGTTGGGTTCAACGACGTAAAATAAAATGAATCAAATACGCAATTTCCACTGATTTTATTCAATATTTAAAGGTATATATTTTAGAAATATGTTAATAGGCTTTTCAGTCTGTCCCACTAATATTATCGTCTTAACTAGTAGTTCTCAACTTGGTGTCCGCCATCCCCTCGAGGTCCGCAAAACGGTTGTATTATAAAGAGTCAAAGATGCTCTTTTATAATAAAAAGAAAATGTAAAACGCGCTGCTATCAATGCATAATATTCCGAATAACTAAAGGAACTTTACAGCGACTGCCGAAGAAAATACAAAAGGTAATACAGTAGCTGTTACTGCTCACTGACGCACCAGTCGTCCGTTGTTCTGTCACAGACGCTGAAGATTCTGAATTTAGTATAGATTTTAATGGGAACTTACAAAGTTAATCCAGCACTGTGTTACGTCAGTAGAGTTTAAAATTTGGTGTGAAGTTAACTGTGCAGTTAGTATTGAAGTTCGGGCTAGCAAACTCATTATCTTATTTAGTTATGCTGTTCTGACGGGTTTAGGCCGTACTCCGATTTAGGTCGTATTTCGAATTTCAGTTGTTAGTCCAATTTTGGTCTTATTTAGAATTTGGTTTTATTTCAACGTTGATCTAATTCGAAATTAATGTTGTTGCTGGATTCCGTCTTATTAGGATTTCTACACTGTAATGAATCTCATTTTTCAGAAATATGCAAAATACGAAAAAAAAACTGGACATCATTATGACGTCATAGCTTGAGTGGAATATTTTTTTAATTCTGAAAAACAAAAAATGCTATTTTAAATCAATTAAAAAGTGATTATAATAAGCTAAAATGGAGGTAACAAATTTGACTTATTTACGACTTTTAACGATGACGTCATCAAAAAGTTAAATAGCAATAACTTTAAAATTATACGTCATAAAATTAAAAAAATATATTTTTAGAAATAATTTTTCATTCTGGTTTGTTTGAGACCAATTACAGCCAATTTTGCCTAGTCCAAAATTTAGGGGTTTAGAGGGTTTGGGGGGTTATACGGGGGGAAGTACACCGAAATAAAGTTGGGTCCGGGCAAAAATCAAAATAAAACGCCAAAATAAACATCTGTGCCAAAAATATAACGTCTACCTATCGTATGCATACCAGTGCAGATAGCGCCCCCACTATTATGAACGTCCAATCTTTACCAAAGTATTTTATCTTTCCCCGCATCTTGGCTGCTACAGCTTTATCTTGATTCTTTTGTTGAACGCCACAAACAGGCTCTGCTGATATGATATATTAAGATCATTTCAAAATATCTATAAAAAAAAATAAGATATAACGATTCGTATGTGCGTGAGACGCTTTAAAAACAAAAGAAACGCTTATAAACAAATCACCCTATTTAAGTTACACTCGTACGCCAAAAATTTACGATTTTATTCCTGGATTAAAATAAACCTTACTTGTAAGAACATGTCCATATACTCGAGGTGATAAACTGACACATTTTTATTCGTGACTTTCCCGATTTAAAGCAATAGAAAATTTACCATTGTTTTGTCGAAAAGTTGTTTGAAAACTACGGTAGCTATTTGCCTTCTGAGGATTTTTAAAATTTATAATACTCAACAGAAAATTCAAAAACTATATAGTCTACTCTAATTTTAGGACTATTACTCTAAATGTTATTATTTCTTTCCAAATAAATATTTTTCTGGTGAAGATTTTTCGCAACAGTTATTAAAATAAATTGTTGATAACGTTTATGAGACGAAGAATGTTTAACCTTAATAAGTGCAAGGTAAAAACAACCATGCTGGGCATGATTATTACTTGCTGCTAAACAATGACTTCAAATCCGTGTTTGCATTTCACAGTATTAAAATTTTCCACCATAACCAACGTTTTGTTATACACTATTTTTGGCCCCTATTGACTGCACCGTGTCGAATTCGTCATGCACACAAATAAATCGGAAGGATATAAGAAGCTAAAAAAAATTCAGCTCTAAAGTTTCTTTTCGGACATCATATTTGTGCGAGACCAGTCCTTGCATTGACAATATACGTGCTATATAGCAGCGCTCTACAACTGGTGTGCATGCTGGTGCACACCGGGTGAACAAAGACATATATGGGGGTTATGGGGTGCACCATTACAAAAGAGTGCATAATTGGGCCATGTTGTAATAGCGTTATATTCGCGCAAACGAAAAAAAGAGTCTTTAGGATTAAATATATACCCCCCAATTTTTATATACAATCAATGCCAAGAGTAAACTCTACTCTAGCCTATATTGTCATGTCTCGATAGTTACTCACTGAAATTACATTATTAAAACCTGTGTCGTAACAGCGTAACGTCTTCTATACTCGTGCAACTAAACTAATTTTTTTTTGGTGTTCTTGTGGACATCAGCCCTAATATGTGGCAAAATTAAAGCGCATATGACGCTTATCACGGTATAACCTGGAATAATTGATTTGGTCGTATTGAATTTTTGTTACGTGTTTAAAGCGCATACCAAATATTGATGCAGTCATTATTATTTCTCCGGGGAATTTTTCTGATGAAAATACTGGAACCTTTTTTATGACGAATTACCAAAAAAACCCGGAAGTCGAAAACGATACATACTATTAGTACATCCTATTTAACATCAACTTGAAGCGCATATAATTAGAAAAAAATTAAGGCATCTAACATTTTGGCAAAATTGGGTTTCAGATAAATTTACATTCCATAGTGTGTTCTCCATTTATTTATTCAGTTTATTGCTAATTTATAGGTGACAATTTAAATGTTTTATATGTGCGCATGCCAGATGTTATCGCGCCATAATTATTGTGCCCGTGGAAAAATATTTACTAGGCCTACTAACATAATATTTTAGCAATATTCCATTTATTTGGAAAAAATCATTAGACTTTTGTATTTACAACGACGCAAATAATAATAATTGCGCGACAGATTTACATTGTTACATTACCAAGCTAGCGCTGAGCTAAAGAACAGCACAAATGCAAAAAAAATAGTTTTATAATATATAAGAAAGTTATATGAGATGGGTACCATTGATTTGCTTTATTTAAGTTATCTATTTTGAGTTATTTTGGGATACAGTTTCTCTCACAGAACGCCTGAAACCTTTGGGTAGGCCTATTATATCCGTTTTTATCATCAATAACAAGTGATGTGGGATTTTCATTTCACATTACACAGTTTTGGTTATCTTTGTTTTACATTACCAAACCTATTAGGAATTATTCCTATACTGTTGTTTTTACCAGGTACTTTCTAATGGAAAGAGGAGTGAATATGTGCGGCATAGCGACGTGTGCGTCTTACCCTGTCGTGATTTAGTCGTTAACAGCAATCTAAAGAAAAACATCTCCATCTCAAAAATGATTTGTCAGCATATTTCTGCAGAGTTGAGCCACTTTAACCAAAACGTAAAAATTTTGCTTTTTTAACACTTTTTGAAGTGTTTTTTAATTACAATTTATAATCAGTTGTAGTCATCCAAAATGTTTTTTCAAAAAATTTGAGCGTTATGATGTCACATTCATGTCATTGATTCTTATTATCACAAATTCAAAGAATGATCGAAGTTCCTTTTTATGGCAAACTATATGATTCATTGGTTAGTTGCGCTAAATTTAACATTATACGGCACGCTGAAGGCAAAGATATTGATTCTTGACTCAAATACATTTACAGCAAAATTATCCATATTTACGTTGAATGCTTTTATTTATATAAATTTGATCCAGTCACTGGATAAAGTGGGAACAACATGTTTTACCGGAAACCATAATAAGGGTTGACCAAGAACTTTGCAGTCAAAATGTTTTAACGGAAACCATAATAGAGGTTGACTAAGAACTTTGCCGGTATTTCACTAAAAAAATTCCCATGGAAAAGATAAGCAATATATTTTCCTTAGTAAAATGCACAACAATGTAAATGTAAACGAGTTGTTTGGTCTCGGTAAGATAACCTTAAATCTGTGTATGACGAGGCCAGGAACGGATCCAGGATTTTAAATTGACCCTGCATGTATTAAGTTTACATCATTTATTTATTCGCATAACAGTTTATTGTTAATAACTACATTACCATAAATTGCATAAGACTGTTAAAGTTCATCAACACTATTGTCTTGATTCCACAAAAAGTTTACTATTCGAACCCGAACAGGCAATATTGCAAAAATAAAATAAAAAAGCACTTTAAAACTACTGTCGAATTGATTTGTGAGAATGTCGTATGTTTTGTTCACTTAAAAAGTTCAGTAAAGAAATGCGGTCGCCAAAGCTTTGTGTTATGCTTAGGCTGAGTAGCCTACTTGGGTCGACCCAAAAATAGTTTGTCCATTCTTGAAAATCATATAGGCCTATATCATGAACGGGTAAATTTTGGGGGTTTAAATTAGAATGCTTTTAAACAGTTACCAGATCCAGCATTTTTTGTGCTTATTCAAGTATGTCGTCACAAAACACGTCAAAGCGTAACTATATCCTAGGCCTACTATACTGAAATAGCTAATGCGCTAACAATCAGCATACTGGACCAAGTAAATGTCACAGTGACGTTGCAAATACATTTACATTTAAATGAAATTAAAAATTAAGCGAAACAGACCTATAATAAAAAGTTCATACATGTACAATGTATACAGAAAATGTTATCTGCCTAACAAAGCAGGGCATTCCGGTTGACTAATCGCGAAACTGTGACAGAGCCATAAAAATTGGGACTGTCCCTGTTAAAACGGACGTATGATAAGACTACGTAAGAGCCGCATTCAAGTCGCGAGCTGCAGGTTGACCACCCCGCTCCAAGAAAACCTTGGCGGGGCGATACGGAGGGGGAGCGGCGGGAGCGCTTACTTCAAATCAGGTTTGTCGAAACCCAAGAGACATCATAATCTTTTGCGTAGCAATTCGGTGATTCTCGAGTTTATTGTTTCGCAATCTATTAAAAATATTATCTCAATGGTTATAGGTGATTAATAAAAATCAAAAACAGCTCCTCTGGTAATTGTACGAGCGTTCAGTGTCAATCACCCTGACGAAGGCGGCTTGTATAGGTTGCCAAAACGTTGGTTAACAATTACAATTACCAGAGGAGCTGTTTTTGATTTATATTACCATGCCTGGTAGCAACAGTTTATATATAGGTGATTAATGTGTTTAAATTGTTGCAGATTATTTATATTTTTTCTTAAAAGAAAATGTTTGCGTATCACCCATATGGCTTGCTGTTAGGTCTCATTACGTCGCAGATTTTACGGTCCATTTAAATTAATTATTACGTTGGTCTTCATACTATGCTTTTATAGTCGATTTGGTTGCCATATTTTAAAACGCGAAATCCCTGACAAATTTAACGCGATTACATTGACCAATCAACTCCAGATTTTAAAACGCAACATAACAAGTTATGTCAAAACTGGGCATTTTTTGTAATAAAAGACGGAAAACACTGGCGTGCAGCGTGAAAAGTGCTTTTGTATAGGGCTGGACTCTAGAGCAGCGGTTCCCAATCTGGGGTCCGCGGACCAAATGGGGTCCGTAGAGCAGTTTCAGAGGGTCCGCAAGGGGAATTAGTCTTTTAAGTTTTCAAGCATTAGTCTATGTTTTAAACACTATCTGTCATCATTATTGTCTTTAGTTCCGCTTTATTATTTGATTATAGCGTGTTTTATGATGTCTCTTGTGACATCATAAAGCATCTATTATGCTGTACTACCTGCTCTCAGCGAATCCAGGGTTGACAAGAATACCCAATTTTTGGGATGTGTTAGACCGGTTTAGAGAAGTGCGCCCATATGGAACTTTCTTTCTAAAATGGCTGTTTTTGCGAACTTATAAGTTATATTTGCGTTTTTAAGCAAATGTACGATAAAATATATCGCGCTGCTGGAAAGTATTGTTTTACAGTTTTCACCGTGACTTGAGGCTAAACGCCCTGACCCCAAGATGCAATTTCAGCCAAATTGATCTGGTTAATTAAACCTTTTTGCGCGAAATGATAACGTCTTTGTAATTTAGCGATTGGGGAGTATGCAACATCTCTCTTACGCGAACATTCTACGCTTATAAAATGCAGTCTTCTAATTAAAATTTTTGTCAAATACTTAAATTTTTTGCGCTTCGCGCACACCATTTTTCCCAGTCTTCTAACATTCGATTTTATTTGCGCACAAGTTCGACGACCGAAATGTTTAAACATTTCATGTCTCACGAAAAACGTTGATCGGCTCCTGGTACGCATGTAGCCTACTTTATGTGGCCCGCGATGCAGTCAACCATGGACCACCCTGAGTTAGAAGGTTGTTACATTAGAAAGAATCGTGACTGCACCAGTGCACTATAAGAAACATGGGTTAACTGACTTTGAAATTTTATAGGGCCGCGAAATATCAAAATAATTGCAACGGGTCCGCCAGGCAAAATTTTTAGAAAAGTTTGGGAATCGCTGCTCTAGAGGCTATAGTTTAAGTTGCCCAAATTTTCATTTTCGAGGGTGTGATGAGAAAAACTGCACATTCTGGCTAATACGGATTCCACAAAACGGGCTAAACATACTAGAAACACAATTTAGATTCTTGCTAAACGCGAAAACCTTCACATGGCAAAATTGGCAAAAATGGCGGTTCAGGGGCGGGGAAGTCAGCCCCACTCCAGATCACTTCCGAAGTAGCTTTTTATATACATCGCCGTCATTTTTGTTTCTGTTAGGAAGATAAGCACGAAAAATTAATATTCTTTAACAACCCCGTGTTTGACTTTAAAACCCAAACAATTCGCATCATGATACGCATTAAAGTTGAACTAAAGTGTTAAAATTATTTCATCTTCTTGATCACTGACATTGCATCAGTGAAAAACACCCGCTCGACATTTGAGTTGTTTGGCGCCACAGCACAGAAAAAATGAGCAATCCTTGTTTTTGACTGTTCAAAATACGCAAGAAGATTGCAGAAACGACTTTAAATGTTCAAAGTTGATCAAAACATTTTAAATTGGCCACATTTGTTCCTTTACTCATTAGATATTTCACCCAAATTTTAACCACATTCTAAAACAAGAAAACTCTTCTATGGTTTTGTCCACTTGTTGAAATATTCCGAGAAAGTTTTTAGTTTCAATTCTGCATCATTTTGTGCGTTGTTAAGAAAGAAACCCTTTTACTTGAAGGGACATAGAAATGTGATTCTTTCTTTTTTCGAGTTTCTTTATAGCACTTCTACATTAGAGTTGCTTGCTTTTTTCTGTTTAAATAGGTGTGTGAAAGACAGTCATTTTGTGGACCGCAAATTCCAGGTGTATATTTCACTTATTTCGTTCTCGAAGATTTGTTTGATGATTGTAGGTGGTTGTTTTTGGGGCAAAAAAATTAACATTTCTGCCAATATTTTGATTTCGGAAACTAAAGAAAGCTAGCGAGTCTTGCTGTGAGAAAGATGATTTTATATATACACCTTCTACAAACCACAGTAACCTTTAAGTTGTACAGCTCTTTGTAATGGAAAAAAAATATTGATATAGTTTGTTGAATATTGTTTGAATATCGTAGCCGTAGGCCCAGCCCAAATGATGTTTACCTGCAATTCCATATTTGGTAGCTGTATAATATTGCTTTAGGATTTGTCATCATTTAACTTCCAGTATAAAAATGAAACAAAAATCATGATAAATAAGCGTTTCTAAATTAGCTGACTAAAATCGAACATGCAATACCGTACGCAAAAACTCTTTTCGAGAATGTGACGTAACAATGAATAGCCTTTGCACTCACAAGTCACTTCCTACAAAAAATATCGTTTTCCATAATGTTAATGTTTTGGCGATATATTTTGATAGTACGGTTAAAGTACGGACATATAAGCAGATTTTGTCATTTCTCCCTGAAGCAGATTTCAACACTAAATCCCTGACATGTCAGGGAAAATCCTGACGTATGGCAACCCTATTATAGACCTCGTTGCGTGTTCCAGTCCAGACCTCCAATATACTGTATAGGGAGGAACAAAACTTTATTATTTTTCTTGTGGTAGATATTGCTGCGTGTTGGTTTAACGATGAGGTTAATCCTAATACTATAAAATGTTATACATAATTCCGAGATATTGTTCTTTATAGTTTTTATTGTGTATAGCAGCGTTTCTCAACCGGTACGCCATGGAAGGCTGCTAGGTGCGCCGCGAGCGAAAGAAAAAAACATGCCAAAATAAGTTCAAAATTAATCGGATTAATTCAAATCGGAAGACTTTAATGGACAAAATAACGTTTTTAGTCTCAAAAGCTCGAAGTTATTTTAAAGATATGCAACTATAAAACCCATATAATAAAAAATGCAGGCAAGTGAAGAGAAATACCGGTAGCCTACACCTGAAAAAAACGTAATATATTTAAAATATATCTCGCTTCGCTTGTAAGGTGCGCCGCCACGTTTTCATACGTCTTTAAGTGCGCCCCCAAGTAAAAAACGTTAAGAAACACTGGTGTATAGCCTCGCCCTATCCGGTTCGCCGGTTCGACACGCACCAAAATATCTCCCAAAACAACGTAAATACGTTAAAAAATAATGCGAAACAGAGTAAACAAACACCACCCGTAATTCTAAAAATGGAATCGTTGAGTGTTTCGTAAATTACATAATTCAAAAACGTATGCCTTGAGAATTAGCTAGTTACCATGTAGAATCAGGGAGTCGAACCGGAACCGACCGGAACTTTTAGCATCGGTTTTGGGTCAATTTTTTTCGAGCCGTAACCGATTCTGAACCGTTTTTTGTGAGATTTCAAGGAGCCGAACCGGAACTGAACCGAATAATTTGAAATAACATTACCTACCTAACCGAACCCGAACCTGAAAACATAAGCGGTGCGCTCCAGCATGACGTCACAACCTGTATTTTACAGAGTTAAATTACGCCATGTTCGAAATTTTATGAAAAAAAATATGAATATTGATTAAATAAAACGTGGATTTTTTTCAATTTTTAGATATTTCAATTATGAGTTTTTACGTCACGTAATTATGATTAAATGATTTAGGCCTACAAATCGAAGATTGTTCTAAATAGATTTATTGACCTGTAGCGAACCTACCGATGTGCATCCACGTTCATCAAAGCGTGCAGATCGCCTTTTTCCTATTTCGCAATTGTACATTTATAAACGCGTGTTTGAGCTTTTGCTACCCCTTTACCTTGACTTAACCGTGTCGCAGCTACGCAATAAAGCACCAACCGCTTTACTGGTGAACCCGCATCTTCAAAACGATTTTTGAAGGTCAAAAGGAGAAATTGAACAACTGGAGTCTAAGCAAAGTTAGTTGAATGACTATCGCTTGTTCTACAAAGCTTCCCACGTTCTGGGAAACACAGCTAGGATTTTGGCTACTTGGCTCGACACAACGCAATCGAAGAGCGCTTGCTTTCGGCATCTGCGCTTTCCTGATAGGAACGCGCAACGCAGCAGCTAATCAGCATGCCTTCACTTTGGGACAACCAAGACGCAATGCTCTTCGCTTTAGTTGTTTATTCTTCCCGGCAGGAACGGCAGCGCAACTATTCAACTTCACTAACTGGACAATCAAGAGGCAGCGTTCATTTCCTCCATTTTCTACCCGTTCCCGGTAGGAACTTAAAGCGCGACTTTTTTTTTATAAACACGTTTTCTCGGGTTAACAGAAACACCTGTTTCACGAGAGTAGATGCCCGCTCTGCTCGAGACGGTTTCTCGTTGGCACACTCGTCCCTGGTGGCTACAACACATGCCGGAGGATATTCGATTGGCAAGGCCGCTGAAGAAAGCTGCTGCTTTCACGCTCGTCTTGAACGTCGCACCAATCCACAGGGTTCCGTTCTTAAGACCGCTTATGGAAGCTAGCCTACCTGCGTTTGGTACTAGCTCTTCCTCGCTCGTCTCGAACGTCGCACAAACCCTTCAAAGGATCCGTTCCCAAGACCGCCTATGCAAGCTCGCCAACTATTTTCGCCGTCGATGCAACCCGCAATATTCACTACGTCACCGACGTGGCGTAGTTGAGAGCGAATTGAACTCGCCCACATGCATTTAGTCGCTTGACCATGGCCAATGTTCTCAAAAGTGACTAACGAAGCAACCCGACGAACTTCCCTGCAACCTACGGAACTTCACACATGCCCGCTTCTGGAGGGGGGTACTGTAGCGAACCTACCGATGTGCATCCACGTTCATCAAAGCGTGCAGATCGCCTTTTTCCTATTTCGCAATTGTACATTTATAAACGCGTGTTTGAGCTTTTGCTACCCCTTTACCTTGACTTAACCATGTCGCAGCTACGCAATAAAGCACCAACCGCTTTAGACCACATTTTGAGATTTAAAGCAACTTATATTGTATCCGAACCGGAACTTTATGAACCGGTTTTGAAATAACGACGGTCGAATCGGAGCTCAACCGGAACTTTTTATTTGCTTGAAACCGAACCGAACTTGAACCGGAAAAGTCAAACGGTTTGACTCCCTGTGTAGAATACGGAAGCAGGACGCATAACAGAGAAAATAAATTATGAAACAACAATTTTAAGCACAGGCTTCCTTTACACGGCATTTTGCGAGCACTCGATAGTCACATGGACAGACGAGAATCGACCTTACAGAAGCATCACGAAATCCAATTGGGAAAATTGTCCTTACAGCATTAGGCCCCACGGCCTAATATTATCGCCGTATTTAAGAGGCGTGCATTATATTTTCGATTAATCACTTCAGAAATTGTTTGCAATGCCTAGGGGTGTACAGTACACAAGTTAGTGCACTATATTTAAAGAATCGTGTCACGTCTGAAAATCATGATGGACATTGTGGTTCTCACACTGATGACGTATTTGAAGCGTTTGGTTTTCGAGCTGCATTGACCATACATTGGAATTTAGCAGATGTAATCTCTGGCATTTGGGACAACGACATTAATCTAGTGACGTTAAGAATGACTTCTATGTATCGAACTACATTTTTACGTTTGCGAATAAATCAGGGAATCTAACCGAACCTTATTTTTCATAAACGCTTATTTAAACCGTAAAGGGACATGAACCATTTTGCATAGACGAGAGAAGTGAAACTAAGCAAAATATTTGAAAGTATTAAAACCTTTAAATAATGCAAACTTTTGTGGCTCGAGTAATTTCATGTTTCGAATTGGTTAACTTTTATTAGAAGCATAAAATATGGAAGAAAGTAACATAAAAGCATTGCATAGTACCGTAATTGGATATTACTGCGCAGTTTAGTAAACAAGTCATTTTAAAATGACGTAAGTACGGTATCAGTCAAGTCATTTGTAAAATAACTTCTGGTAAACTCTTTTAAAAAAATAACAAGTCCAGCCCCCTAGAAGTCATCAACTGCCTAAGTCAAGTCATTATTAGAGCAGGTCATCTTTAAGTCATGTCACGGATTTAAATATTAAACATTAAACTATTCGGCAGTGTTGTAATGACTTAATTCAATGACTTGACTTAAGTCGCTGTTTTTAAATGACTTGACTTGACTTAAGTCTTTTGGGCAAAACGAATTGACTTGACTAAAGTCTTTTGGGCAAATGACTTGACTTGACTTAAGTCATTTGCACAAATGACTTTGGGTTAAAATAAATTGTTTTAATTAAGCAATTATTTATAAAATTGCGTTATTTATCCCAATCTTTGCACATAAAAGAATTTGCTTGTAATAGGCTGCTTTTATGTTATTTTCTACTTGAGTTGCTCATAATAATCGGAGGAGTTTGCCGTTTTTCATAATTTAAAGTTTTATTTTTTGACAAGGGCTGGACTTGAAGTTGACTTGCTCTAATTATGACTTGGGCAACCATTAGCAATTACTCAATTGAAAAATAAAGGCTAATTGTTTTATGTACAAAAAATAGATTAACTAATTAAGTTTGCAAAAAAATGTTAAATGAAAACACTTAATCCCAACCCAAGTCATTTGAAAACAGAGTCCAGTCAATACAACACAGTTACTGAGCAGGTCCTATTTACGGGTTTTATCATATAACCCAGTGCTTCTCAACCTATGGGTCGCCGACCGCAGTAGTCACATGAACTAATTGCGATTGGTTCAAATCGAAATTTTTCACCTAAGGAAATTAAGGAAGCAATACAAATAATGTCTTATAATAATTATAAAAATTTGAAATTATTTATCCTAATGCTGATGTCTATTTTTTGTTCGCCTACAAGAAGTTAGTTTTTATTTCGCTTACAAAAAAAATAATTGGGTCGCCAAAGCTTAAGTTATCATACTTACGCTTAATATTTGGGATGCCGTAAAAAAAGGTTGAGAAGCACTGATGTAACCGCTTATCTTGTATAAATTCGAGTAAATTAGATTCAGAGCTAATATACTTTAATTCGCTGATAGACTAATAGTTTTACGTTTAGGGAAGGCGAATTTATCGCACTGAAACTTTATGAACCGGTTTAACGAAATATTTTTTTTTTCTGAAACTTAACACTGCAAGAAAAACAAAGTCGAACATAAAGTTCAACGGTCTTCCTGGTTTAAAACCACTCAGCGTCAAGAAATTGTATTTTGTGTCTATAAGCTTGTTATTTTTTTAGTAACTATACTTGGCTACCGGATATGCTATGCAAAGAAGGTATTCGGGTTTTACCGAGGTTACTGTTAAATCTCGTAGGATACCCACAAACGCAGAATTAAATTCCACGGAAATGCTTGGGTGCACTACGCCAGTTGATAAGTTAATCTCTTCCGGGATTCTTGCTACTACTTTAAAGTCAAGTATAACATACAAAAAAAAACATTAAATGCTACAATTAAATACGACTTTACGTATTATAAATTCCACTTCGGCTTACCTTTGTAGGTTTTCAGTAAGAAAAAGGTTTTCAGTAAAAAAAGTAATGGTAAAGTTTAACTGTCGTATTTTTTGTACTCATTATGTAAGGTATTTTGTAATTACTGTTAAAAGTTTGTAAGAACATCTATGGATAGAACAAACATGAAATGTGCACTAATTTACAATTAGAATATTGCAATGAATAAAATACATGTAAATTATGAAACCAAAAGGTAAATACGCGTTCTTTTTGACAAATATGTAAATGATTGAATTCAAAGAACTGTTAAAATGATTGAATTCAAACATCTGTTATACGGGTTTTAGTTCAATAGGAAGCCCATTGCAAACGCAAAGTGTTTTACATTTAATATGCTAAGTCCTTTTCATATTAAGTTAGAAATAGCAATACTACAATAGCAATAATACCGCAAAACAGTTTGGACGAAGGTTTCTAAAACTACGCCTTTTGATTCAAACAAAAAAGTACGTTACCTAGCAGAATTGCATATTATAAGTGCTTTTATTAATAGAGAAATGTACAACGGGCTGACTGGAAGACAGTTTCAAACCGGTTAAAATTGCGAACTCGTTTCCGTTAAATTTTACATACCCTACGTCATTAGTGTGGCTTAATTCCCTGAAAGCGATTTTATTTAGGTGGTCATTTTACGGTGTTCATAAAAATTAGGCTTTATAAAAACACAACAAAGCATTAATAACTTATATTGTGCTATATGATAGTTAGGAAACAAAAAATTAATTAGAGCCTTTAATGTGCTTCTGGTGCTTCTGCACGATTTCCAGAAACTCGTCGACGTCATCAGGCGAGCCAATAAATATCGGAACTCTCTGATGAATGGACTCTGGCTGAACGTCGAGGACGTCGAGCACACCGGTAGTTGATTTACCACCGGCCTTCTCCACTATATAAGACATTGGAGCAGCTTCATATAGAAGACGGAGCTGCAAGTAAAGGTTGATTTAGAAATATTAGAACGGCGCCATATATCAAATTAAATAAAAAACATTTACTTTAACAGAGGAACACGTTATATCAGTGTGTCGTTTAACCCGCTTCTGAAGTTCAGTGCTCATGTTATTAAAGTGACGATGCGTAACCCTACTTTATCGCACATGTGTACTCTAAAAAGCGGTGTGTTAAACTTGTTTGTAAATTTGGACAGTGTCGCATGCTTTATTTACAGCTAGCTGTTTACATAGTAAAAACTACAATGAAACATGTTGGCGCTTTGAAATCATTGAATGATTGTAGATTCATGTTAGGCCCTAAGCAGTTTTAAATATAACAAAATTTTTATCATTTTCTTTACACTCCTACTAGAATTTAAGTTATAAACGTGCCCAACCTACAATAATTAATTTGAGATTGATGAGGGCCACATGTTGTTATCGTTCATATTCTTATGGTCCTGAAAACTTTTGTTCATATTATAATTCTTAAATATTATAAATAATTTTTGCAAGTCATGCATTTTGTGCATCGATTTGTACATGAAAAAATTTAAGTTTGGAGAAGAAATTCACTGTTAAAAACCTGTTTGAAGTTGCTTCTAAAAAATAAAATATAACCCTTCCTTATCAAAGGGGGGATTTAAAAAGAGGAAAATGTCGATATTGGTGGATTTTAGGGCTTTTGGATGACAAAATTTAGGAAAAATGTCAAACTCTAATCGCTAATAGGGGCATCTCTTAGGAAAGCTTTGTTTAAAATGTAACCCTGGGGAATTTGCATAAAACTGCACAAAATTTTAATGATATTATTAAAAGACAAGTGAAGAAGAATCTAAAAACTTCAAAACAAAAATATTCCTAACTGTGGATCAAAAACTAGTACTTTAGATTTTGATTAACAGGATTTTTTTGATTATTTATTCCGAAAGAATTTACTTGGCAAGGAGGAAAATATACAAAAACTAAAAGGAGGAAAATATACAAAAACTTTAAGAAGATAGTACCAGAAATTTAAAGTGTCATCCACTATTTACATTTAAATGGACTTCAAATTCTGGCCACATCTACTTTTTCCTGCTAGGCATCAGAAACAGAAAATAACATTATGAGTGCATAGATTCTACCCTATAAGCCCTCTGAAAAATAATTGTGAAACAAGACACAAAAAAATAGCACTGTACAATACACCCTGGTAAAATAGATGTGCCGTTCGTTAAAGTTTCTAAAATGCTATGCATTTTTTGTTATTTTATATGCTGCATGCTAAATTGAATGATGGCTTATTCAAACATATTTCTGTTTAACAAGGTACAGCTCTGTGTTTCACCTTCACAAATTTAAGGAAAGTTTTCATTTTTGTTTAATCGAAGCCTTTTATGTTAGTGCAAAATTTAAAGGTGACCCACTGGTCAACAATGGCCTTTTTAAATTATTATGTTTTTTGGTGGAAACTACAGATTTTACCTTCCCATTTGGACTTTTGCTGTGAGCAGGATAAGCGAATATTCCACCATACACCAGAGTTCGGTGTACATCAGCAACCATAGAACCAATGTAACGGGCATTGTAAGGTGAACTACCATCCTAACATAAAAGTTATTGTATTGTGTTCTACTGTAGTTTTACAATATAATTTGTAAATTAACAAAAGCATCATTTATTTTGCAATACTCAATTCTTCAAATAAGTCTCTAGCTTTGTTATTCATGTCTTTAGAAACATTTTTCTTTGTTTTTTTATATGCTTTGCGCATAATTAATTATCCCACAGCAAAAAAGCAAAACCTTAACAACGGAACAATATTTATATACACTTCCTACTTCAAATAACCTAAAATTTGACTATTTTTAGATTTCTTCTGTGTAGTCGGAGTCCAATTTGTGATATATTTCAAAGAAGTGTTTTCACAAATTTGCAAGCAATCTTAACACATCCAACAATTTATACCTGGGGAAACTTTTTTCTATCTACATATTCTTTAATGGCTGGATCCCAAAACTTGGAATATCCTTCATTGATGCTGAAAATTTTTCCTTTTTTTTTAATTTTTAGATCTTTTTCAGTGAGTACAAACTCGCCAACCATCTGAAAAATGTTAATAGAAGTAGTCCAGTTATATGCAGTATGGCAGAATGCTGGCGACTACCTAACGGTTCTTTACACACATATTTAATCACACCTATTTTTGAAAAGTGGAAATTTGTAATCGCATTACACACATGTCAGAAATTAATATTGTTGTGCCATTTTGAAAAAGGTTACAGTAGTGTGAAGCACATTGTTAAGTGAGAAAACGCCAGTGTAAGGCATAGAGGTTGTTTATTATTTAAAAAAGCACACAATTTTGATCAAAGAGTTGTTATGTGTTTTTAGTCGCATCGGCATATTAGGGAGGAACCAGGCTATGCTTTCTCCCTAAGGCCTAAGGCTTAAAGTATATTTTTGGTTGTTTTAAATAGTGAAACGCAAATAATTTTCGCGCTTTGCGCGAATTTTGCCCTGGTTTTGCTTTATCTATCCCAGAGGTAATATGCATACTATGTGGCAATGTGCCATGTTGCAGTGTGAATGACAATTTCTATGAAATTTTATGAATAATATCATTATTTCGAGCAATATAAATTGGAAATTTAACCTAATTTATCATTTTTTTTTTCGTGCTTTTCATTTAATTTTGCACTGCATGTTTGCACACGAGTTCGCCAGAAAACAGCTCATCTATGTAACAGTTTTAGAGTAAAAAAAGCAGACATGTGCACCCCAAGACCCCAGGTCGTACCTTCACATGTCCCTTATGTATTTGTTAATATCTTAACACCAAAATGTTGCGCCTTTGGCGCTACGTTTTATTGTCTACTTTACTAATTAAAGCCTTGTTTTTCACCAAAACACGGTTCATGCATTCCTTAGGGCTTAGGCGAACACATAATTTAAGTTCAGGGGCGCAACCAAAAACCGAAGAATTTAGGCCAAAAATGTTTGTCACCAGAAGGCTGGCAAGAATCTGCTAGCCTGGTTATATGGATTAAATGACTAAACGGAACACAAAATTAAAATAACTTAAATGAATGTTACCGGATCAAGCATAAACATATCAAGAGAAAATTCTGTTGCAAGAACAATAGCAGTTGCACTTCCATATAGTGCATATCCAGCAGCAACCATTTTTCGCCCTTTCTGCAATGCATCCTTTTCAGTTGGTGGCCCATCACCTGTCTGTAACGTAAAAACATATATTTTAATGAAATCTTGACATTATGATTTAGATCAGGTTTGTTCAAAATAAATGTCTGCACTTGAGTGCTAAAAAGTACTGCTACACGGGCACAGCACTTCTGTAGATTTTTTTACATGTAATCATAATCTAGTATCAAGTTTCATGATACCTTTATTAATAGGCATGAGTGGCATAACAACATGGCTGTATTAAAAGTTAAGGTTTTCGGATTGGGTATAAACAGCTTTTTACAACTCATGACATATCCTAATAGGTACTAAATGCTCAAGTATTTAATTCATTTGAAGGATGATTACACCATTAAATTTTTATTAAAATTACGACATAAAAAGTGTTCTTTTTACTTGATAGCTAAAATAAGTATTAAACAAATCTCAACCAAGCAGTTGGTACAAACAGTCAAAAACTTGGATATTTTACAAAAAAGCACTACTTTCACTTTTCAATGATTTAGTTTTCAATGATCAAGTCAATGATTTCTGAATGCAGTTTTTTAAAGTTAGAAAAATAACAGTAAACCTAATGCAGTTTTCAATAGTTTTGAATCCTCTTAATTGTGGCTGTACAAAACAAAGCTTCATTAGATTTTTAACATAACTTTTGATCTGATAAAAGATAGGCATTTTTATGATTCCAAGTATAAGGCAACATAACTGGTAAATATTTTGTTGAACCTGGGTAATGTGGAGTATTTAGTCTAGTACCCCTTAGTACCCCCTTTCTTGGCATTGGCAACAGCCCTTGCTCTTACCTTTTTATAAATTCCAAAAATGGTTCCAATCGAGACAAGGCAGTCAATGTTTGAAGATCCGTCCAGAGGATCAAAAGTTACAATGTACTTTCCCTAGATTAGAATGTGTACATAACAGATTTTAATAATCTGTGACAAAAAAACAGACAGTGAAACAGAGCCATCTTTTTACACAACAAATTTGCCATATTTACAAGATGGGTGTTTTGAGTCAAAATGAGTCGCCAGTTGAGCGGTATCATTCAGCATTCACCAGGAGTTAATTACGTGTATGAAGAGCAATCAAGTGCAATATGTCAACCATGGTTATTATCACCAAATATATAAAAAAATGTTTTAATCAGCCCCAAGATAGAAATTATCAATTAAGTTGCTGCACATCTTGTAAATGATGCTGTCAAGATAGTGTCCATTAAAGTAAACACTGATAACTCAGCTTGCAACACTGCTGATACATAGCATGACTCAATTTTAGTAATAATTTTGTTAATTCTATATTTTTCTTAAGGTCTCTAAACCATAAGAACTTCAATAAGCTAAACTTTTTATAAGTTTTTCATAAACATCAAGAGCTTGGAAATTAGTCCACATTTGTTGAACAACAAGTTCCTTATAGTTAGATGCCTTACAATTTTCCCAAAATCAATCATGCCTTTGTGAAGCTAACGCATGTCAAACTTCGTTTAGGGCTAACGATAAACAAATGCCACTTATTAGGATAGTCTTGAGGGCTGCTCATTGCTGCAAAAAATGCCACATTAACCAAGCAAAGAAGCCTCATACAAGATCATTGAGCTAGCTATAATTGAAATGCTTAAACTTTCTCCTAAAATTTTCCGTTGTTGTACTAGATAAGTTGCACTGGCAGCTTGACAGACTCTTTGTTAGAATAATACCTTATTCTTCTTATGACAATGCCATCTGAACATTTATAGTTTGCAGATGTTGCAATTAGGGATGCTCAAAGTAGAATATCGAATCCAATTCTGTCGTTTATTTCGGGTAATTGGAACCAATATAATTTAATGTTTTACCGCCGATTGTTGCGCCTAATTGTACAAACGCGTGCGGTAAGTTGTATGTCGCTGCGGCGACCAATTTACAGTGCTTGCTTTAATGTAACCCGGTAGTGCAGTGTCAGCGTTTTTTCGGGCGACCAATTACTTCGCGTCTGGCGATAACGTTTGTCTACTAATTATGTGTCAATTAAGCGTTTTGGGGCGAGCGATCAACGTGTAAAGTCAGGTGCATAGTTCGCAAATTTCTAAATGCGTTAAGTTGCAAAAGTAATATTACGTTGCAACACGTGCTGGCCATCGAGAAAATGCGCTATAGGGTTACTTAAGGTCAACTTTAGGCCAATATTCAGCGAGGTTATGCAGTTATGCCCAGCGTAAATTGTCAAGTATTTGTTATGTCAATAGTAACTTTGTATTCTTTGCAGTACATTATTTGACTGCATAACAGATCAATTAGTCAAAAAAGAAGCACTAAGACCCAACAATGCTTTTAAAAACTGTACCGAATTGCTAAAGAGTTCTGTGTGCAGTGTTGCATTGTACTCACTATTGGCAAAAATATAAGTTTTGGCAACAACCTGAACAGTGAACATGTATTACAGTTTACACAACTGCTTTAAATGACAGTTGTTAAGAATGTAAAACATTTTTTATTATAATGTACACATGTTAGCAATTTGTTTGGGCGATTTATTGCTGTGATTGTGGGCCCTGTAGGGTAGAAAAAGATTAATCCATTCCCCAAACAAAATCGAGGTTAAATAATTTAATAAAAATATACTAGGATTCGCTATTCTGGATTCGTTATTCTAGATTCGAAACCTATTATTCTAGAATACCTTGGTATTCTACTTTGAACATTCCTAGTCGCAATCGTCATCAAGATTTTTGGGGTTCCAAAATATTTCTGCTAAAAGTCCCTACTTTGTCTTTCTGCTTAAACTCCCTTCTTTGTTAGGATCATTACAAGGTTGGTCAAATAAGACTCTTCTAAATTAAATTAACTATATATACCTGTTTTTCTGTTTCAACAACAATTGCTTGCTCATTTTCTTCTGACACCATTAGACAAGTTGTAAAGGAGGACTTGATCATGTTGATAAACATAAGGTTTGAAATGACATCTAGCTTCTTTTGCTCATCTCCAGTTGTATTGGTGGAACCGGCAATCCCATATCTGGTAAAATAATGTTGCAATTATTTTATGTAGTTTAACAAATAAACATCAAAGTACAGTACAGTATGAAGGTGTGTTAAAAAAAAAGTATTATTAAAACTATTTTGAAAATATTTAACAAGGGGGTGCTTGTGTATTTTGCCAGGGGATATAGTGTGGTCATGGATGCCAAATGGGGTGCTCCGCCCAGTGTTCCCTCTAAGGTGCACAACTGCGCAATTGGGCAGCCACACCAGACAAATTGAAAAGTAAAATTTGCTTTTCCACACTTCATCATTCTCAAATTAAAACTAAAATATCTTTACTTTTTTGCCACAACAGTTTAAGCATTTTGCATTGGCCATTTTTTCATTGATGTTTGTAGCTAAAAGCAAGTAAACAAATCAAATCCGCATTGGCAATTGTGATGTAATACATGTTTTGCGGTAAATTACTTATCCATGCTGTGTATGTTTTTTTATCTCACGCAGAATCAAATGTCCACAGGAAATCCAAAACTTTTGACAGCGGTTCTTAACCAGGGGTACGCGTACCCTTAAAAGCCATTAGTAAATAATTGATTGATTGTTTGTTTGTTGTAAATATTGTTGAACTCAAGACTGTTTTTAATGCATGCATTCAACACGTAAGTAATAAATACCGTGAGTTAAATTCCTATTAATACAATTTTATTTACTTCCGTTGACTATAGTAGACAGGGGATACAAGAACAAATTCATGAAAGCTTAAAGGGTACGAAAGCTAAAAATGTTAAAAACACTGCTAAAGAGTTTAGAAAAGTGCTAAACACTGTAAGGATTGTTTGACAATAATTCATGAAACCAAAATGCATTTTAGGGATGCATATTTTTAACACAACCGCATTTTTTCCATGATTTCTGTGCAGGTACAACTGTGGGGTCAATGACCCTACAAATTGACAAATTCATCTTGATAATTGCAAATGTGCAAATAGTTCGCGATTCTTGATTGTATGGTAAAGGCATGACATATTCTAAATTGGTAAATTGACCGCTCTGTTGCCAAATCCTTGAACGTGTTCAAACTCGTTGCAGTTGAACATTTCAGACTTCAACCGGGAACAGAAAGTTGTGAGAATATTTGTTTCATGACGTCGCGCTTCGTAACGTCGTCTCTAAAATTTTCACCACTCACCGCTATACAAAAACACTAATCTGCCGCGGGCCCCTGCTAACCCAGCCTTAAAATATTCTTGCGCAATACAAAAAATATTTATGCAGTACAAAATTTTCTTAAAAGGGAATACTAGCTCCGCCTTTCCTCGCAATAATAAATCTATGAGTAAAGTACGGCATATATGTGTCTATGCATATAATTTCTGACATTATTTCTGCTTAAATTACAAAAAAATTAAAAAAAGTGTGTTTTTTCACAGCACACTAGGTTTGTTAAGATTTTAACATTTTTTAAAAATTTAGCTAATCAAACTTTTTACTGTGGTTTGGAGCTTATAAATCGGATTGACAAATAAAATTATTGAAATGGGGTCATGATTTCGTATCGCCAAACGCGCTCAAAGTTTAGCAGGCAAATGATCAGGATTTGGGAATTCCCCTTTTGTGAAAACTTAATGAAGTGACTCTATTGTAAACAAATGATGACAAACAGTAAAATGTTCTATAAAATGTAAACTTTTTCGTATTATATATTTGTCTGGATATAGTCGCCACTGTTCTTGTACGACTTGTCTAGTGCGCTGCTGTGATCATTACTGATGTATACCAAGTAAATAGCGTTTGTTTAACTTGACCATTCTCTTAGCTGCATAATTATTAACAACCTTGACAGTATTTACAAAGTTTGGTACAACTTCAAGCCTCAGCCAGTTACAATGAACGTCCAGAGAGGAAAAAACAAACCAGAACTCTTGGAAAAAAATCTTTAATTTTGGTGCTTTCTGTTACTTGCGAATGCATCACCGGCAACCCAAGCAAAATTTACTTTGGTTTGCCCGAAATTTTTCATGCCAATGCCGCTTTTCTTCTCTTCGTCCATAGTAGTGTATCTTACAAAAATATTACTGGCTGGTGGGTATACTGTTAGTTTGGCTTATTCCATTACAGAAGGTCGCTGAGTTAAAGAAAAGTAAGACAGATCAGAGGTGTCTGATGTGGCCTCAGAGAGAGACGGGGTGTCTCTCTTGAACAGAGAAAGTACAAAATGATATAAACAAAACAAGAAGAGGGCAACATATTGAATATACAAGAATATCGTTTGGCAGATAGAGTTACCTCAAAACATAGGTACAAAGTCACTACAGTAGGGTATGAACCAATACAAAACAATGAAAATAGAAAACACTACAGTTCTTCATTGGTGTACCAATGAATCAATAAAGCAACCTCTGCAACCTGGTTGTCCTATTTTGAATACTCTTTCAAGGTTTGTGAAAACTTCATGTCATTTATTGGAGCAAAACCAAATACTTGTTTTAATCAAGCTAGACATTTTTCGTATAATTTAATTAGAAACGAGAGTGTTAAATATCAAAAGCTATAGACAAAAAAATAAAATATATACACAGGCGTTGACCTGGGTGTGCAGAGTGTTTTAGATGCCCTTGATTTTTGGCAACGCTATCAAAACGCCCTGGAATAAGTGGTACTTGCATTTAGTGTACAAATCCACTTCTAAAAAATCTATATTACAATACCCCACCAGTTGCACAGTTTGGTATACTTAAATATTGTACGAAACGCTTTGCGTGAATCTTGTTAATGCATCTGGTAAGTACCATTTTGAAGGGAAAAAAGTTGGCCATCAATTAACTTTCAGATGTTTTTGTTTTGTACGAACTGTTAAGGTTAAAGAAATATTTTCCCTTATCAGTATGAACAAAAACGTGCCCAAATCATTTTTTAAGTTGTGTACGAAACAAAAGTGCCCCATATTTTTTTATAAGAATATGTAAAAAAAATGACAAAATCATTTTTTTGGAGAAACGTCTAAATTAAAGCATACAAGGAAGGGTCTTACTTTTTATTCGCATGTTTGTAACAACCATAAATTTACCAAGCTCCCCAACTACTTTACACTTGCAATCACATTTAATGTGACAACAGGATAATTAAAATATGTTGACTTACAAACGCATTATACCAGCCCTTCTAACATTTGTAGCAATGGTCTTGATTGCCGTACAGATGGCATTCAGCAGCTGTGTAAGTTCACCAGTTGCTGATCCACACTGCCTTCCCCTTTCTGTTATAAATCTAGTCAATGTGCAAAGGTCATCTTGATTCAACGTATCAACCGACATAGCAAAGGCAATTTGTAATAAATACAATTTTTTTTACCATTCGTCCTAAAAAACACAAAAATATTATTAAAAATACATATATATAATTAATTAAAATAAAGACACTATTTTGGTTTATAAAATTTGGCCTGAATCCAGACTCTATACATTTTAAGCTGCCTTGCCCTGTTGACTTGTAGTCTTCGATCTATAATATTTTGTTTTTCAATGAAACCATTTGAAGTGAAAATTTCCCTTACTTCTGACTGTGTAAAGAAATACACCAATGTACCATCACCTCTTGAATAAAAATTTTTTGATATTAATCGATTTTTTTTAAACCGTAATTGTGCCATGTCATACCGACCATAATCACGAAATAAAATAATTCCACCAGGCTTCAAAAGTCGAGAAATTCGTTTGATTGTAGCTTTCATTTTGTCGAACTCCAGTGCAGATAAAACAAAAATCATAACTATAACATCAAGGCTATTTTGAGGCAAAGGAAATTGTTGTTCTTTACTTATATCATGAACAAATACATGACAACGAAGGGGGTCATAGTCTCTGTAGTTTAACACAACATCAACAGCAGATTTTGAATAATCACAACCATAAACAAACAAGTCTTTCGATTGATTTACTTGAAGCAGTGGAAATATTGTGTTCCCAGCCCCACAGCCAACTTCTAGCACTTTAAATTGCTTACTTTCTCCAGGAAATGCCTTGACTAATGATTGATTCAAATCTGTATCTTCATCATTTTTTAATCCATCAAGTTGACTTGAGTTTCCACAGGAAGTCGCATTGGTAAATTCCAGTAATTCTGGAAATTCTGTAAATAGCCAATGACGGTCTTTGAAAAACTTATTATCATGTTTATCATAAAAAGTGTCCCAATTTGATGCGGCATTAATTAAAAGTTCATGTCTTCTTTCCTCTGAAACAGGATGCGCTGAATGACTTTCAGTAATCTGTTTTGCTTCATTTTCCTGTTCTGCAGTCCATTCTACACTGTCCCAAGCATTGTGAGAAAATACATTAGCTTCTTCTGTCAGAAAACGAGATCCAAATGCTGGTCGTTTGTCCTTGTCCATTTTTATCAACATAAATATATCAATTACCTTTAAAATAAAACAATGTATTGATATAAATGCATTATATTTGAATATTATATTTTATTAGACATAGGCGCCGAACAGGGGTGTGTGGAGCATTTTTAAATCCTGAAGGTTTTTGGTGGGCATATGCACGCCCTGGAATTTTATCAACTCCATATTCCATTCAACATAAAACTATGACCATGAATTTAGTGTTGTTTGGTTTTCTAAATTTTCGTACTCATTTTAAAACTGTAATTGGTTTAGCGACTGTTGCCAGATTCCCTGTAAGAAAAAGCTTTTTTTAATATTAAAGGCCTTTTTTCATTTTTCGGCTGATTGAGCATGCAGTATTTCAAAGATATGACACTAAAACGCTATGTTATAAAAAACTGAAAGTAATTCAACAAAAAAAATACAATTGTACACTAAAATATTCGCACTCACTACGCTCGCATGTCATGCCATGATGTAGAAATTAACAGCTTCTTTCACATTTTTAGAATATTTTCAGCAAAATTTAGTTAAATGCTATGGCAATAGTCATATATGTCATTTTATTGCAAGAACGAACATGCTCTTAATAATAAATTTCAAAGCCAAAAAGGTCGAGTAGATCGACAGCATCTTGATTGAGACGTTTCGATACGAACTTGTATCATCTTCAATTAGTGTGTCACATGTCTCTAACATGCTCTTGCTTTACCAAACAAAAATTTGTCTTGACAAAATTACAAATGATGCAACTATTACAAATGAACTTAACACTTTTTTTTTAATTAATTGGTCATTGGAATACTAGTAAAACTTCTATACCACTATTAGAGATGCATAATTCATAATTTTAATACACCGTTAAGTTTTTAGTTTTACGCGGTTAGCACTGCTATCTGTCAAGCAGTCAAATACTATGGTGCAAAGAATACTATATTTTCCGAAATTAGTTTGAATGCAGCTAAAAAGTGCCCTAATTTGTTTTATTAAAGTTACATACAAACACAAAAGTGATCAAATTAGTTCAATTCAGCTACATACACCTAAAAAAAGTGAATAAAATTAATATTTTCGGGCTTATGTAAAAAATAAAGAGTGTCAAAATTAATTTTATTCAAGCGACATGCAAAGAAAAGTGCACAAATTAGTTTTATTAGAACTACTAATGCATAAAAAGTGCCTAAATAAGTTTAATTTAATTAGCACACAAATAAAAAGAGTCATAATTTACATTTATTCCGCCTTTGTTTGAGCAAAAAAGAGATCACATAAGTTTTATTCAACTTCATGGAAATAAAAAGTGCCTAAATTAGTTTAATTTAATTAGCGCACAAATAAAAAGAGTCTCAATTTACATTTATTCCGCCTTTGTATGAGCAAAAAAGAGATCACATAAGTTTTATTCAACTTCATGGAAATAAAAAGTGACAGAATTTTATGTGAGCTATGTGCGAATAAAAAATACGGGAATGGCTTTCAAAAAAGACACAATAAAGATAATTATTGGCTTCCTACAACCTTGACAAATAGATTTTCACTTTTTTTTGTCTTATCCCTCATTGCAGTTTTTAAATGTTCTTCTGGGTTTACTTTTTAAATTTTTATTTTGCAATATTTCGGAATTCATTAACACAGAAGTACCTTACCTAACTATATTTTAATATTTGTTTGGCCGTTGGCAACGTTTTTATAATTTGCAAGTTAGGTAAATTTCCATAATTCTTATGACTTTAAAAAAGTAATAATTTGCAGCTCATTTTGATTGGGAGAACTTGTACACTCAAAAAAAAAATCACTGATACCAGTACCAATACGTATCTGTTGCGCAGCAATATTATATATGACTATGGACATTCTACTGGCAGCCTGCAAACATAGACTAACTGAATCGTGTTATCAAAGATTTTTTTCATGTAAGAAAGGCCAGGCTAGAACAACTAGCATGCAGCAAGGTTTGAACTCACAACCTCGGCCATCTCGTGGCTGTTGCCCTGCTCTAACAACTGAGCTACACAAGCTCAGCAAGCTGAGAAACAATCATGACACCAATGCTTTTGGCCTATTGTTAGCACAAAACCTGGATATTATTAGCCTAAAGCACTCTGAATATTAGCCCAAGTTGACCTTAAGGCAAACCAGGACATGGCATGCTAATGTCCTACCACATAACTAAATTAAAAGTAAGCACTATAAATGTTTTACCCTACCAATAGGCAGTTAGGCACTTATCCAAACTTGACACTTGAACATATATACAAATTATGGGAAACCAGTAGAATTATAATTATAACCCAGGAGATTTGAATTTAAATACTTTCGAATAAAAACCTAAGAATTCAATAAACTACTTAATACATTTCTAATAGTGTTATAGAAGTTTTACTTTAATTTTATTTGTAATATTTAGTACAATAAACCAATAATACCATTATGACATTATATCTGTAATTTAAATGCTCTTGGCCCTATTTTATACAACGTTAGGATGAAAAATATAAATAAATTAACACTACAATACATAATCAATCTTCCATATAAAAGAAAGAGATGAAAACCAAAGGGTAAAGTTTTACAATTGATACCAGAGTAGGATAGTGTTTGTAACTTTTAGTATGTTGTTAATACTGCAACTGATCATAAAAAATGTATTAGTCCTAAGACAAGCTAAACTGTTAAAGCATACCAAGTCTATAAAAGTGTGAGAATCATTCTGTACTGCTTGGTACCAATAAAAAACTTATTAGGTGACAAAGCTTAAATATAAAACAAAATCAATATTATTATTAATAATACTTGCCCTGATGCCACTCCATCCTAAATACTTAGACCAAACCATACTTTCAAAATTATGCATGGTCTTACGAATAAAACATGCGGTAAAGAGGATATGAATATAAAGTGATGCACTGAATTTAAAGTCTGGGTAAATCAATGGTAAACTGTCGCGAGGTGGTCTAATAAGAAGTGTGACAGGGTAGTCCAAAGGTATTTCTAAAACATAAAAAACTGTTATGAAAATTATTGCGAAGCATTGTTTTTAATTCAAACAATTATCCATTTAAACAAAATAAAGACACATTTTAATAGGCATGATTTTTAAGACTGAAAGTCTGCACATATGCATATTTTAGTTAATAACAGCAGTTATTAACAGAGTTCACTTACAAATCTAAAAGCAGTTTAGGTCCTTTTCGCACAAAAATAAGTGTACAGTCCCATCATACGACACAATGCACTCTTAAAATTAAACCAGTTTTGTTTTGTATGTGTCCCGGTGTTAAGCCAATCTATTCAGCCCAAAGGCGCTATACATACTATGGCATGTTGCGTTGTGTGGCTTGTAACCTCGATAAACAACTGGACTATATTTCGAGCAATATGCAAACCTCTGCTATGCTTTATACATCACATATTCTTTCAAATTGATAATTTCAGCCAATTTAACCAAATAAATGCTAGTTTTTGCGCGCTTCACGCATTTAAACTGGTTAAAAAAAATAGCTTAACAGTGCCAGAGTAAATAAAGCAGATATGTGCACCCGCAGGTTGTTCTTTCACACCACCCTTATGAATTTGCTACTGTCACCAAAACAAAATTGGGCTTTTGGCATAGCTCTTGGGTCAATATTTCTACTGTTAATTGGCTTGTTTATCGCCTAAACATGGTTTGGTATATGCATTTGTAAGGCGAAGACAACAACTTTAGGGATAAGACCATAAAAGGCCCTAAAATGCTAGTCATCTGAAGGCTAGCAAGATTCTGCCAGCCTGTACTAACATTTGCCCAATTTTCATATATAAGGGCGAAGTAGTCAATTTAGTGATTCCCAACTGTGGAAAGTATTGCAAGTGACCCGCGAGTTTTTTTTAACCTTTTATAAGTGCACCCCCCAAAAATCTAAACTGCACCCCAAATATGTGTGCGGCATACGTTTACAGTACAATGTATGAAATACAGAGTGCTTAGGAAAATCATAAAGTGCACCCGAGGTGCACTTTTATGACCTTTGTTGCACCTGGTCACCAAGATTTTTCGGCCGTGCACTAGGGTTCCTCTCCGGGAATGTTTCGACGGGAAATTTCCGGGATTTCCCGCGAATTAACAATCCCGAATCCCGGGAAATTTTTTTTATAATCCCGGGTATTCGGCAACCTAGCAAAACTTTAAAAACATTGCCGTTTTTGACTAATATAAAATATAAAATAGTACTGCTTGGTCAAGCATGTTAACGTCGTTGCCCGAGTTGTTTTATTTGCGCTTACCAGCGGAAAAAAAATTGAATTTATTCTAACAAAAAAAATGCGTCATGCATGCGCATGTATGCACAAATAAGGGTCCTGGACTCGTATTAGAGAAGGTCTGGCGTTCCTTCAGTTATCAACGTATAAATTAATAAAAAAAAACGGTCTTCAAATACCGCTTACCACAACGTTAGAATGCGGGTTAGCTTTGGGTGAGGGTGAGTCAAGCGTTATTATTAATAATAAACATAATAATACTTCCTCACCCAAACGCTAACCCGCACCTTAACCCAAACAATATGCGTTGTGGTATGCGGTATTTCTTTCTTTTGTTTTTTTTGCATAACTTTCCACGTACATAAGTGAAAGAACGCCCATAAATGAGCTTAATTAAATGTTTGGAGCTAAAATAAAAAAAATACAAACCTCAAAATGACGTAATTTTATGTATAATTTTTTTCGTCGGGATCCCGGGAAGTTTCATTTTTCAATCCCGTTTCCCGGGAGTGAAAAAATCCGGGCAAAAGAGGAACCCTACCGTGCACCCGCAAGATCTCGTTGAAATGTGCCATACTTTCCAGACTGGGTGATTCCCAGTGTGTGCATACCGCAATCATGTTGGCTTTAAAGAGTTACAAGGGGGCATTGCGAGTATGTTCTTGATTTAGGGCGGAAAGGGGAAAACCCCACTTCAGGGGACGTTTATAAAAAAATTCAGCTAACAAAGTAATTTAAATTGATTTCTAATAAACTCATTGAAATTATTCAAAACTCAAAAAATTAAATCTAATCCAGTCTGGAAAGTATGGCAGATCTCAAGGGTATAGACGGCCGAAAAAATTTGGCTAACTGGTGCAACAACGGTAAAAACTTTCCAGGCACACTTTACCATTTTGCTATGCATTCTGTATTGCAAAAAATTCACTGCTAACGTATTCCACACAAGCGTTATACATATTTGGGGTATAGTTCAAATTTGCACTTTTAAAAGGTTAAAAAAATGCACTAATACTGACTTAATCTCTAACTCTTTTTTTTCGTATGCCTTTTGTCTGTTGACTGTATCCTACTTTTAAGCTGGTATACACTTGGGTATATATACCCGGTTTAAGAGCACTGGACCATATCCCAACGTGGGCGGTACCAAACTCCATAGAAATAACAGGTTACGCAGCTAACTCGCTAGATTTGTTATAGCGACATGGACGCCATGTTGTTCCCAAGCAGACTTTGACAACTAGATGACTCTAGTTTTCTAATTCAATGAATTAGAGCAAAATGTGGCTAATTCTAATTCTAAACTAATACATGAATTGCTTGTGTGCTAGTTCTAATCTAATTTGGATTTTACCAAAAATCCTACTTTGTCCAACGACAGTTTTAGTCATTTAGTGAAAACAAAGAATTTGAACTCAAACTCTTTGGTTGAAACGTAATTTTTTAATTTTATTAATCATATGCTATACCAAAATGCTTAAAAATTAGCACACATATAATTGACACATTTCCTATTAAAATACTTCTCGATTTAAACGTTATTGATTGTGAATAATAAAATGTAATTTTAGTTTAAATTCTAGTTCAAATTCGTTTTTTTAAGAATTCGGTAATTCTAATTCTAATCTACTTTGGAAAAACTGAAATGCTCTAATTTTAATTCTAATCTAATTTTAAAAAGCTAAAATAAATCTAGTTGTCCAAGTCTGTTCCCAAGAGACAATAGACGCTTAGGGCAAAAAACAGGAAAAAACGGGTTTCTTCCCACAGCCACAACATTGTTTTTATCGCTTATTTTGTGTGTTGTTTTTATGATTTGTCACAGAATGGAATTATATTGGCCTAAAATTTATTTTCGGGACATATCTTGTTTTTGCCCAAATTCTTTTATAGTTGGGTTTTTTTGGTTTGTTTCAGACAGTTTTTTGTCCAGAGTTTTATAGTAAAACTATTATTCGGAGAGACTTCAAATATCCAGACACGATGGAGGATTATATGTAAATGACGTTTTAAGGGTTTTGAAGTCTATTTACCTAGGGGCCTTCAGCTGGGGGCACAAATTGTAAACAAAATATGACGTCATCGTAAAATTGCATTTTGGCTCTGTACTCCTATATAGCGGACGCAATATTTCCCAAAAAGGATATGGTTAAAACGACACCGGTTATACAGAATGTCTCGCGTTAACACGCGACAAAGGGGCACAGTTAAATCAGCGAAACAGATTCCGCCAAAGGAGTACATTTTGCTTTGGAAACAGACACAAGTATGTCAATACTTCTTCCCTGTCATCGGATGTTATATGCAATTATGAAAACTGTCCATTATGTTTTCATAAGTCTTTAGATTTGTGTATTTTTATTTTTATCATTAACTAGATGAAACACCTGGCGTTGCCCAGGTTAAATAGAATATTTACCGGTTATTCGTAAGACTTCGTAAATGACATAAATAATGCAAACATATTTTTTTAAATGTCATAACAAATTAGCTTATGCCTAAACGTTTGAACTGAGTGTCACTAAATATAAATTCCAAAACAAGTGATGTTAAGTCGGTAAACTATAGCGCACAACACTTTTTTTTCGCGAACTCTGCTAAGTATTGCGTGGGTAAACACATTGTAAGAAGTCATTAGGCTTTGGCCTCAATCACTAACAAACGGCTTAAAAATAAAAATAATAAAACTTTCTCTTTTATTATGTAGATTGAAAATTGCATTGTAACATTTTGTGAATCGCATCGAGTGTGACGTAACACTGTGACGCAACACATTGTAAACAGACAGTGAACATTTCAACAGTTTTCCACCAGTGAGGTTTGAACCAAGGCTGTCACTCGTAGGGATATTACCCTACGGTAGGGTATTTTCGCGTAAAGTAGGGAGTAGGGAATACCTACGGGATAAATTGTACTTTGTAGCGAAAAGTAGGGTATTTTGGTAAAAAAAAATTATGGCGATCAGACACTTGCAATGGAGTTAATTACCAAGTAGGCCTACTATTAAATTATACAACTTGTTATTTGTTTTAAATTTAAGATTTTCCCATTTTTTAGGACGACTTATTTAAAATTGCATCATACAGGTTAATGATATTATGCGTTTTTACCCTTTTTAAATAGCAACGGTGACGCCCGTCTGAAATCCTACCACTAGGAATATTATTTGGGTTAGGGTGCGGGTTAGCGTATTAAAATTTAACACATCCTCACCCAAACACTAAGCGCCATAACAGCAATTTGAGAATATAATCCAGCCCAACTGGAACCCCGTTTCAACTTGGGTGAACTTGGCGTGCTGAGATTGTTTTTGGGCTTCATGTTTTTTTGTATAAATTTACTCCTATCTAAATGTTGTAGCAAATATCCGTCATTCCGCATCATTTTTACTGTTTTTGTCTATTTCTTATTTGTTGAAACAGGCTATTTGCCCGGCTCGCCTGTTTACCGAACTTCGCACTACTGTAGCCGGATCTGCAAAATTGCCTCACGATTTATTGCTAAAGTCGTTTACAGTAGTGCAAATTTTAAAGTTCGTTTACGACGTACTGTACACGGCTTTAGCAATGAAACTTATGTAATTTTGCAGATCCAGTTACAGTCCGGTAGTGCGAATTTTGAAGTTCGATAAACGGATGGGAAAACTTCGGCACTGGTCTGAATCTTACCACAACGAGATAATATTGTGCAGAAGAAGGCACTAGCCGTTTACCGAACTTTAATTTCGAACTTTGGGGACCGGCTCATTTTTCTAAAAATAGAACATTAAAAAAATAACTTCAAATTTGAAGTACGGCAACAGGTTGCCAAGCAAATTGCCTCTTCCTATTTTGTTTTTTAGCCTACTTACGTCAATAGAGTCGTTATAGAGCCCCTAGATCAACCCGCCATAGCGTACCTGGGCGAAGTTGGCGCGCTGGATTGGTTTTGGGTAATATCTCCAAAAGTTGTGACGATACAAAGTTGAAATTTCTACACAATCCTTATATTGCTTACATCTTTCCAGCAATCACACTTTTAACGATATGAATATTAATATTCAGCTATATTAACACCTAATTTTCAAACTTTCTCGCTAATTTTTACACGAAATAAACTACAAGACATACTCTTCAAAATGAGCCATAGCTTGTAGTCAATATCAATCGGGCCTTGCTTTAATATGCGATCAAAAATTTCATAACTGCTCAAATTCGACACATGGCCTATCGATTTCAAATGCCCCAAATACCATCTAATATTCACGTTAGAGATCTAAAATTTTCACACACGCCTTATAATAGCTTCAGCAATCCAGCAATCACACTTTTAGAAAAAAATATTAAAAAAATATTAATATTCATTTTTATGAACATTAATATTCAGATATATTAACACCCAATTTTCAAACTTTCTCGCTAATTTTTTCACGAAATAAACTACAAGACATACTCTTCAAAATGAGCCATCGCTTGTAGTCAATATCAATCGGGCCTTGCTTTAATATGCGATCAAAAATTTCATAAATGCTTAAATTCGACATATGGCTTTTCGATTTCAAATGCCCCAAATACCATCTAATATTCATGTTAGAGATCTAAAATTCATAGGGTCTGTTTGTTTCCCTTCATTTACCAAAAGGTACTTACGACTCTTGCCGGAATCAGATCGATGATTACCTCTAGTTTCCTAGAGAACGACTGACTCAACTCGTGAAGGCCAGACCATGAGAGTCATTAAATAACATGATTTGTTTATTTACAATTTGAAATCCAAATTAAATTATTTCAAAAATTTGTTTTTATTAATATAAATTCGATAAAAACAAAAACAAAACAAAAACAAAATACAGAAGCGATTAGTTACCTTTTTTACATTTATCGCAAAACCAGATAACCTCGTCATTTGCTACATTTGCGGGAACGCTATCAACCACACAGGCTGGATGATACCACTCCTTACAAGAGCAGCATTCCACACTAAAATCTTTATTGGCTCTATGAGCTAAACGACAGTTACAATATACCGCGATTGTCAATTTCATTCTGTTGCGCTTTGTATGATTTTTGTTCCGTACAATGTCACTTGCTCATATAGTTTCGTTTTTAAGCCACTTTGCTACCATGCTGCGTAATCTTTTCTCAACAAAGCTAACTTCCTCCGGCCGAATTCCCAAACAAAGAGCTGCAGCGAATGCGATCGCGAATGGGCCACAGTTCCCAGACTCGGACTGTGTTTGAACCTTCGGAAAAATGACCTCGATTGTTTTGTCCGGCAGGAAATTAGTCTGGATAAATTAAACTTATCTTTATCAGTATACGCACGAGATAAAGCACTATCATAAATGAGCAATGTTTGTTCGTTCGTTGAAAACATGTTGGAGTCTGTAACCCAATGATTGCCGTGGACCTGGATAATTTGTACAAATGTACCTTTTGGTGTATGTACTGGAGAATTATCAGACGAAAACGCCAAACAACTTTGCAAACCAGATACCTGAGGAAATTGTTTAGACAATACGCACATTGACGCGTCTATATGCGAGTCCGATAACCATTTACCTTTTTCTGTTATTTCTGCGAAATCTGTTTTACTTAACATAAAGCTTGAAATAAATTTAGTTGCACAACAGCGTCGCGCTAAACAATTTTTAGTCATTTTACACAAACAATCATTCAGCGTGTTAAGTTCGCATTCCAATGTTTTTTTTTGATTTTTTGCAGCTACGGAGCTGGTTTGAAGGCGCCTGCATATATTTACCAATGCTAGTATCTGGGGTTGCCACTCGCGATCGCTTTCCCCATTTTTCTTCTGGGTCTGATGACTCAGTATTCGTTCTTTTGCGCTTTTCGCCTACCCTGACACCGTCCTTGTATTCACGAACAAGGCCAACATGACAATCGGCGTAAACCTGTGCAAACTCGTGTAAACCATTAAATTTCCTTCCCTGACACCTTGTTCTTTTCAACTCTTGCTGGCTTTTTTCCATGATGACCTGCGTGCGATTATCTTTGGTAAACGTTTGTTCCGGCCTCTTATGAATTTTAACATACGGTTCTGAATATTGTTTGTAAAAAACGTTTTTGCCGTGCCTTCCAAGATCCCCAATCATTATACCTGACCATAGCGCAATATTTGGTAGCGTATATTTAACAAACTTTTCTAGCAACTCGGGACTGAAAAAATCGTTGGTTATTTCACCACTTGACAGAATATTGTTTTTTGCATTTTTAATGACGCTTGTAAAAATATCTAAAAAAGGATTTAGTTCAAAATCAATAATTAGGTTGTCGTCTTTTTGCATCTCTTCCATATCGACATCCGATACAGTTTCATCAAAAGTGATTTGACGTCCAGTTTTTTGCCGTAAAAATCGCCAACTGCTTTCCGCGTTAATTGCATTTCGCGTCAAGAATAAAATAGCCATGTGGTGAATAATTTCGGTTATTTCTTCCGTGGTACCAGCGCAAGTAATTAAACCCATAATATACATTACTTCACGCCTGCGCTTGCTTACCATACCTGCAAACTTTTTCATATTTTTCATGGTATGACTTCCGCATAAAAGTAAAAAAGGTTTTAACAAAGTAATTTCGTTCGCTTTACCTGTCACTACTTGAAAACATCGAGATAAATACGTTTCCAAGCTCTCTTGAAAAATTTCAGCCAACACGGACTGAATTAATGCGACACTACCATCGCAAATTAAAAGGCGAGCGCGCGATTTTCCACAAATTAGATTTTCGTCACTTTTAAAAGAAGCAATAAAAGTTTTAATCGATGAAGAGTTGTGGGAGTTGGTAATATAAGTACCAACTGCTAATGGCGCTCTTCCCTTACACGGATGACGAACTACAATTTCATAAACATAAAACGGTTTCGAATTGTTTGTTTACAACATAATACTGCCAGTAGCGTCAATGTAGGCAGCATCGAAGCGAGTTCTATCGTGATAAATTCTTAAAGTGTCCTCAGACCACAACATAACTGAGCGCGGCTCACCTGACCATTTACGTAAAACGCCTGGGAGTTTTTCTCCGACTCCAATCTCTTGCTGATTTGAAAACATTTTTTGCAACGCCCCAATCTCGCTTTTATCTAAAACCTGGATTTTTCGCGCTTCTTGCCTTGCTTTTTTTAAAACCCCAACATTCGGTGCATCGTCCCCATTACCCGACTCGAAAACATCCTCGGCGAGAGTTTGGAGGTTCTCAAGATACTTGCGCCGGGGTTAACGTTTTCCAATTTCGCCTTAAGTTCGTTTCTGCGAGATCCTTTTAAGTAACACCCTGATGTGTCGTCTGCGTGATGCTTAATAATCCCGCTGTAATTAACGTGGAAACACTTGGTCGTTTTATCGTAAACTTTTATTTCAACAAGTCGACTGCAAGCATTAAATTTGCATTTACCGGAACAGGAAAAAACGATATTTGATCTATCCGATTTATTCCAACGATGACATTTAAAAACAAACGAGCAATATCCGTTAGATTGTTTTAAATATTTTCTGATTATATCGCTCCAGTTCTTGTTTTTAATATAACGTCCTTGGACAGAACTACAAATTAAATCCCAATCTTGGGGGGTTAAGACAAAATCTGCGGAATCGCTGAGCGGCTTCGTGGGCATCCAGTAATCGACCTCATCATTTACGCCGTCGACGCAGGTGGATAACTTTACGTCCGGTTTTTGCATGGTAAGCCTCGCGGGTTCGTTGGCAATTATATTGCCGCTGGGATTAGTAGAAACTGGCGAATCCTCAAGCGCAGTATCGTCAGTGTTTTGGAGCTCAGTAATATTTGGTTCTGCGTTAGACAACATTACACTTTTATCTTGGAAACATTGACTATAATCCTCGGGTGTTACATTAGTTTTCCACAAATACTTAATACGCGCAACTTGCTTTTTTATATCTTTTTTTGAAAATTTTGAACCGAATAAAAATGAAATTACGGCTTTCCAACAAGCTGTGGAACTTGGGTTAAACGAGTTAATTGAGCTAATGGCCCTGTGATAGCTTTTTCAGCATCTCCTAACAAACGAACACTACTAACCTTTTTCTTCAGTTGACTGGTAGTTGGATACTTAGCTTCTGTCGCCCGCCCAACGGTCTTTACAACTGCCGTCCTTCCGACGGTCTTCGCCTCGGGAGCCTTAGCTCCTGCCGCTCGCCCAACGGTCTTTACAACTGCCGTCCTTCCGACGGTCTTCGCCTCGGAAGCCTTAGCTCCTGCCGCTCGCCCAACGGTCTTTACAACTGCCGTCCTTCCGACGGTCTTCGCCTCGGGAGCTTTAGCTCCTGCCGTCCGCCCAACGGTCTTTACAACTGCCGTCCTTCCGACGGTCTTCGCCTCGGAAGCCTTAGCTCCTGCCGCAATTATAAAACGAGTTCAGTCTTTGATTGTAATGCCACAAATTTTGTGTGGTCTTGGAAATTTCGTTAAGCCCCAACAGGTGTAACGACGAAACCTGGTGGATATCAGACCCTGTAACACACAAGTCCTAATGAAACAGAACCTATCTAACGAGTTAAGCCTGTGTTCTTGTTTCAAAAGAACTAAATGAGTTTGCCGCAATCTTACAAGTGGAATATGCACTAAATGCTTTATAAATGTACAGAGCAAAATATTTTCACTTTTAGCAAAAACACACACTTCAAAGAAACATTACAATCTACATTACCAGGATTAACATTTAAAACGCAAAGGCCTGGCATAACTTATATCAAAAGTCGAATATTAGACAAGATTATTTATAAGTGTGTAGTAAAACTTTAACTTTGTGCACAACATTTTGGACTATAATTTCTATAGCCATAATAGGTTTAAAGGAAAAAGTTGTGGAGGCTGTCTCCCGCTAATAAGTGACAAAGGGGCATCTATTGCAGCGAAACAGATTACGTCAAAGCGTTGTATTTTGCTTTAAAACGCCAGAAGCCAGTATGCCAAACAAATAAAGACAACACTAAACGTCTCCCTGGCCATCGGATGTTATACGCATTTATGAAAACATCGGAATCTATAACGTCACCTTGAAATTGTGTGCGCAATCTAAATTTTTATCTGAATAAACAAAAACGGAATACGGTAAGAAACAGTCAGACTAAAATCTCACCGTTTTAAGAAGGAAATGTAATTATCGAAACTCCGTAAAATATTTCGACTTCAATGGTAAAAACAATCATCTATTTATACAATGAAGATGATAAAATAATTTTATATTTAAAAGTAAACAAAACAAAATCTGTCGTGGAATACCAGTTACTAGGGTAACCATATTTTGACATAATCTCTGATAAACCATATGAAGGTTTAAATGTGTATCTTTCATTCAATGCGTCGCGTATTCTTTTAAATTAATATTTTGTCTATTTAACGAAATATAGACACCTATTTCGCGCTTAGTGCGATCGCTTTGTGGGAGTGAGTAAAAAATGGAGTTATGGGCTATTCTTTTCTTTCCATGTGTTAGGTGTGGCTCTTTGCGGTTAACCAAGTAACAATTGCGCTTCTTGGTAACTGATTGTTTGGCCACACCTGGTTGGTAACTGATTTGTTTTGGCCACACCAGTACCATGTTCATTGTTCGTATTTAAAAAACGGATTTTGTTAATTGCGCCTCAAATAGTTTTGATGGACTACACTGTCATTCGATTAAACACCAAAATTAAACACCTGAAAGGGGCGAAATGTCAGCACGTTTAAAATTAAACATGTTTAAATTCCAGGTGTTTAGACTTTTGCCGTTTATTCTGCCAGGTGTTTAATGCTAGCATTCAGTGTTTCCAAACAAATTTCACAATATATTATGAGGTATACAATTTTATTATACCAAACAAAACGAGTAATAATATAAATATCGCATGTTTAATACAATGCAGGTGTTTATAAAAACAAAAATGCATGCGTATGTGATAAAAAGAAAAACACAGAAAAAGAAGATATTTTACAAATTTGAAAACCTTTTTTTAATATTTATAATTGCTATATTTGGCAAATTTTCAAGGTGGGGCCTTTCGTACATTGTTTAAAAACATATTAAAACACAGAGCAACAGGATGATGGATGACTTAAATCCCGTGTATATTATTAACAGCTTCGAATATCAATGAAATATAATTTAACAATTTTTTCAACAAGTGTTGTTCTTCCACAAATTTATAATGTCCATTCCATCCACTAATATACCAATGCAGAAAAGCTGCTGTGCCGTACACTCCAAAGGTTTTCCCAATAAAGGCCTCGAAGAGCTTTTCTTTTTAGAAGACGAGTTGAGCATGGCTGCCTAAGAAATAAAATTTAGATCAATATAATACACTGCAGTGATTAAATTATACACTATCACTGAACAACTCTTTATTCATTTGCTCATAGTAAATTTTGTCAAGTTATCCACAACCACTACATGTCATGTCATAAAAATATGTTTTAGTTTGTCACCAATCACTACAAAAGCATATTATTATGACATGTACTAGGTTTGGTGGCTATGTATACTCTTTGAGCATGGCGTTAGAAAATGTATTATTTGTGTTACACTGTAACCTAAAGACAGCGCAATGATTACAAAACAAGTTCATTTTTATTGTATTAATATCTTCATGACCCACTAAAATTCAAAAAAAAGGTTCACCCTACTATGAAAACCCAATTAAATCATTAAATAATTTGAGATAAAAAGTAAATATGTGAGCCAGAATATTGTATTGGCCATTATGTTTTATTTAAAATAATTGCTTAAACTAGTGATACACATATATTCTAGTGATACACAATCTGACCCGAAAAAGTCGCCCATTACTGGGACATGCAGACCAAACATTATACACAAGTTATGGAACACAACACATAAATTAAATATCTATTCAATTATATGTATTTACCACAAATTTTAAAGCTCTATAGATGAACTTGAGAATAAGAAAATTTGAGTTTGTTTACCGTGTGTATCAAGTTTAGTAGATTTATACTCTTTTGTTGTTTTCCACTTGAACTTTGTCACAGACTTTTATTTTACCATCTTACACTGCAGTTAAAATTCCTGTAAATAAATAAAAACATTAATTATGTAAACTATATATACCGTTTTATTAAAGCGTCAGTAGCACATCAAAAGTACTACAGATTAAATTTTAGATTTAAAGCTTCAATGTAAGATTTAAACAATGGAAATAATAAATTAAAACTAAAACACATATTAAAGTACTTCAGAAATTTTACAGAGATACAAAAAATTAATTTTCTGGCTGCTACTAACAAAATAAAAGCCAAATGGGAATAAACTATATTAATGTAAAACATGTAAGTAAAATTTACTTACATTTTTAACCTAATCTCCTGTGAACCAAGTTTTTTTGAAGTTGAAAAGAGCAAATGGTTTGCTGTCATTGATTGCCCTAAAACAAAGCAGTGTAATCTAAATACCTTTAATAATAATGATTTAATAACAGCATACTTGATTGTTTAACAGAAAAATTAAAGTTCTACTTCAGACAAGAAATAGCTTACAAACCTGTTTCGTTGAATATTTTCATGTCTACATGTGTATGGCACCAAACTAAAGTCTTTCACAACTTTCATTGCTTTTGGATTTATTAATGAAATACCTAAAATTCTGAAACAAAAATCCAATTTCAGACATTTCGTTTTCGCTTGGAAAACTTCTTTTTAACATAAATATCACACTCTAGACCTGCCCGTCTTCAAGCGTCTTGCACAGCTAATAAAACATTATCACTACACATTTATCAAAAAGCAAATTAATATAAATAATATATATATAAATCACCACTATACACATTAGTATTCGTTTAAAATCAATCTAAGTAACTCGAAAGCCAAAGTACGCAAAACCGTCTTTAATTGTAATGTATAACTTTATTGGTTAAAAGCCAAACTTCTTTTCAACATTTTGAATTCCCGCGTTGGTCAAAGTCACAGACCAGTGGATATGCTTTGTTGATGTTCATCGGACCGAATCAATTTCAAATAATTTCAATCCTGAGTTGATCTATTGAATGTACTATATATATACAATATGATAAAAACTTGTTTTATAACAAAACAAATTTTACTATAAATAGTTAAAATATATCGTCAAACATTTAATAAATAATTCTTACTATTCGTCATACGTTGAACAATATAAGCTTGAAAAATATATAAGCTTCACGGCGATACAGCTTTGCCCTAGAAAAAATCCTTTCCAAAGATTGCTTTCGTCACGCGTATGTTATTGCTGGCGCAATTTAAGTAGGTCATGGCGGCCCAAGATCGCACAGCTTCGCTTTTTTACTTTGGTGGTACAAAGTTATTCGCAAGCTACATAATGAAATCAAATATTGGATTTAATGGCACGTCAAGAACACAAACCCGTATTTTCATGATTGTCATTATATTTAAAAATAAAATGACGCCTAATAAGCCGTACAGATGTTAAGTGAAACCATGAATTAAGTCATTTCGTTTATTGTGATCTGTTAAGATTATACATGCAAACTTGTATAGTTAAATATTTGACGAAATCGTACATAAGACAACTGCACATTAGTGCTTAAAAATACCAATACCCTCATCAACATAAATGGCTTGAGCTCTTACTTTACAAGAATGTATCGAATTTAACATGTCTAATAATTGACGTGTTAAAATATGAAGTGTTTAATCGTAAACATGTTTAAATTCGTCAATTGTGCTTAAAATCACCCAATAATCGTTGTTAAACACGTCAAAATATCAGGTGTTTAACATAAAATCGTTCAGGTGTTTATAATTTAAACACCAAAACTAAAATTAAACACGAAGGTGTTTAAATTAGGTGTTTAAGTGTTTAGATTTTAAACGTGTATAGACCGTTTTGGTGTTCAAATTTAAACACCGTTCTGACAGTGTATAATCTGGTACTCATAAAGTTAAATTTAAACTTAACATATTCGGCCTTCATCTTTAAAATTTATGTTTATTATGTTAGTTGGGATAATAGGTTCAAAATTGTGGGCGGGTTCCATTTTTTCGCTATAAAATAGTGGGACGTTAAGTTATTTGAAGCTCTCTACGCCTACCTAGGGACAGTAATATCTAGCGATATATCTCCCTTTTTGAGGGTTCACCAATATGCTATTTATGTAAATCAAAAATGCTAGTAAACCCTCAAAATAATACTACGAATCCCCTGTTTGATTTTAGGGGTAAACATCACAACAATCGGGTGGTTTTATGGAAGATTAATACAAAAAGTTGATTAGCCTAATAAGAATGCTGTTGGTTGTAAAAATTATCAATAAGGTTGTAGATTTTGTGGTTTAGGCCCAAGGGTTGGGGATGCATTGTTGGAAGAGTGTTAGAAAAAATTGAATATTTTAAAAATATTGTCGTGTTAATGAATATTTACTTCCTGGTAGAGAATGTTTTTTGTTTCGTTTATCTATGGTTTCGGGGCATTAAACATATTTTTTAATTGATTGTAGGTTTTTTTATTAATAGGGGAAAATGAATTGTTTTTTTATTTGGTTTGAGGGGAAGGGGGAAGAGAGGATCAAAACAAAAAGCGTTTTTTTGTGGAAAAATATTTGCATCTACGTCAGAAGTAAAAGCAGAAAATTTTTTTTGCTTGCAGAAACAAGTCAAGGAAAAGTTTTGGGATGTGTATATGTCCATTTAAAGTTCTTTAGCATCTGTCAAGTCATAGGTGAAGGCAAGAATTTTTTCGGTTCATATCTATTTTTGCTTGCAGAAACAAGCCAAGAGAAAGTACAACTTAGTAAAACGAATAAACCAAAGTGTAATATATAGTATTACAAAAATTAACATGGGAAATAACCCTATTTATAATGACTCAATTATTGAACCACTCATAGTAATAAGGCCCTGAAAAATACCCCCTGACAAAATATACAACAACCGCAACCCCGTCTAGTTTATAATAAAATTAAAGTTTTTTGTCTAAGCACAAAATTACAACGCAATCTTTACAAAATAAAGTCCATTTTTCACAACACTTCCCAGTGTAACTCAGGGTGGCCCAAGGATGACAACATCGCGGGCCAGATAAATAAGTAGGCTATATGCATACCAGGAACAAATCAACGATTTTCGTTTGGTCAGGGAATGAAAAGATTAAAAATGACGTCACAGAGCATCGTCAAAGACATATAAGCTCTACTAGAAACTTTCTGCTATCGTCGAACTTGTGCGCAAATGAAATCGACCGTTAAGAGACTGGGAAAAAAGGTGTGTGCGAAGCGCGAAAAATTTGCCTATTTAGGGAAAGGCGGGGCAAAACGGACCCCTTAAGGAATAAATGCAATATTTCGAGTTTAACAAAATATGTTGGATGAGTAGGGTATCAACTGAAAGGTATTACTTAAAGTTACTCCTATGCTAAAAAAAACAACTAAAAGAAGCATAACTTCTGAATAAATTACCGGGGCAAAACGGACCCCACTAATAAATTATAATTTAATTGCTTTGTTGTGTGGATATGCCGAATCAAGGATTTGTGTTTAAGGGGAGCATAACATTTTTCAGAGATATTGTCACAAGGTACCGGTACGTCACAAAGTGACGTCATAATTTAAGTAATGGTATACATGGCGCCTTAGGTTAAAAATATTTTACAAAAGTAGGCCGAAACACACAAGAAAACCACTATAGCACTATACTAAGTAGCATTGCAACTATATATAAGTTACATGGTTGTAAATAGGCCGTACGTAAACTGCCTTATATTCTCTAAATGTATACCAACAAGTCTTAAAACAAATAGCAATCGAGTATAAAATAATGATATATTATTTATTTTTATTACAGCTCCAAAATGTCTTACTGGAAGACTATCACTAAATCAAACGGTGCAGTTTTAAGTTCAATTATGCGCTAGTAATAACGGATTAACTTGTGAGGGGTCCGTTTTGCCCCAACACTATCTATTTCATGAAAACATGTTTTATTTAAAATCTTTCAACTTAAAAAGCCAACTGTTTCGGATTAATAAACAGACCCCTATCTACAAATTATTTAGCAAAAAGTAACTTTTGTCTAAGTTTAGTAACAAATTTTCGTTAACGAGAAAACTGAGGGGTCCGTTTTGCCCCGCTTTCCCCCTAACAAAACTTTCAACTAAGAAGATTGCATTTTATAAGTGAGGGACTAGAATGTTCACAAAAAGGTTTCAACCATAGATTAATTTGGCTGAAATTTCATGTTGGAAAGGGCCAGGGCGTTAGCCTAAAAGCACAGTGAAACCTGTAAAACAACACTTTCTAGGAGCGCGATATATACTTTAAAGTGGCAAAAAGTATAAAAATACGGAAAAAAACGCAAATATAACTTAAGTTCGCAAAACAGACATTTTACAAAGTTCCATTTAGGCCACAGTGCGACTTCTCTCGAACAAACAAAAAATTAGGCGTTCTTTGCCACCCCCTGGATCCTAACTTGGTGAGAGATAGGAAACTGTTAATTATGTGTTGTTTTGTTGGATAATTTTCTTTTAAAAATCGATCTGATACAATCAGAAGACACCTTGAAAATCGTATAGCGGGCAGTCCGGTAACAGCATGATTTTAAATATTTTCATTATACTGTGGAAAACAGTGGTATATCAGATATTCGTGTAGCCATTGATCACACCTTGCTAACGATACCACACACGAGGCCATGCGTCAAGATTCTTTGCATCGTGTGTGGCATCGTTAGGAAGGTTTGATCAATGACTACACGAATTTTTTTCGATGTAAAATCGTCAATAACCGATATTAACATTTATAACCGACCGCGGTAACTTTTAAACGGCTGTAGTTGCACAATTCAAGAACATGACACTTCTAAAAAACGCATAGTGTCACACAAAGAAAAAATATAAAAAAATATTAGTGCTGCAAATAAATGATTTTTATCATTTAATATGCGCAATATCGCGAATTTTCATCCCAGCAACCTCTGACCATAATAGGCCGCAAATATTATTTACTTAACAAGAGACCGAAAATTCGTGTAGATCAAACCTCCAACGATTCCGCATATGATGCGAAGAATATTGCGTTTAAATCGTCGATAACAGAATATCCAACAAAGTTCGCGGTGATTTTAAAGGCCTAGCTGTAGCTTGACCAATTCAAATTGGAAACAAAAAGCTCGGTATTTTGTTTACCTTTGGCCAGGATCAGATTTTAAGACCCCAGAAAGTGGAGAAAAAAATTAAGTTACAAAACGTGGCGTATGTTTTGTATTAAAAAAAGACAGAAAACCCCAGTACTAGATGTCTATTATCACATATCACAAAATATTAAGAAATGCAACTTCTGGATAGTGAAGATTTTCAAAATGGCTGCCAAGATGGCCGCCAAACCCACTTCAAATATATAAAAATCGTTCAAGTCTGACGAAGGCTCAATCTAGTATTCCAGAACCTTGCCCCATCTGCAAAGAACACATAAATAATGGCAGTGAAATGTATACAATAGGTCTTAAAGGTGCTAATTGGGTCAATGTCGGAAGTACTCAAAGAGGTGATCGCATCTTGGTTGAGGCTGGAGTTAAGGTGCACACAGATTGCCGTAAACGCTACACAAACCCATAGCAAATTGATAGAAAATCCTCCAATCAGTCATACTAGAAATGCAGGTCTGTTTAATGACAAGACTGATAGCGTTTTCTATGGAGTTATACTATCCAGTCAGAAAGTTCAGACTACAACAATCGGTTGTTCACTTTACTTCAGACACCGATTTCACTGAAAAAAACGAGCAGCTTCAGACAAGGATGGATTAATTTCTCTTATTTGTGGTCAGCTGAGGATTAGAGGCTGCAATGTGAACAACGCACCAGTTGATGTAGATGTTGACAACGTCAAGACGGCAGTGGACAGCTCTCATCGACATAGTACGACTTTAATAATAGTAACCTGGGAACACTGCGCAACAATACATTGTTCAAGAACATTACAACAGCCAAGTCCCTTGTTTACTCTAAACGTTTGCCACTTTATCCTCTACCAAATTCCACTGCTTTAGAGTTTTCTACCAGATTAAGGTCTGGATTGAAACTGACGATGATATGGATGCTCTATACTTGGGATGGAAAGTAAACAATAATCAGATGGTTCCAATCATGACGGCCATGAAAGCTGCTCCAGATAACCTTGTGCCTGCTTAGATTACCCAAATATATATAGAAATTTACTGTTTTATTAATAACCAATTGTTATTGTTCATTTTTAAGTGTTTTGGCAGCCATCTTGGATTGCCATATTCAGATAATAATTAATTTAACAATTCTGAGAATGATCTCATTGACTTCACAGGGTATAAAAACCTAGATATAGACACCAATACTACATGTTTTGGTAATATGATAACTGAGTTATGGCCAATTTACTGTAATTTTAATGGTTTGGCGGCCATATTGAAAGCCACCTTGAAAATAACCACTTTCCGGAAGTTGGATTTCTTAAAATTTTAAATATAATAATACTGACACCCAATACTAATCAAATCAGTTAAAAAGGCTTTTGTTGCAATTTTCGGGGGGTAAGGGTAAAATATGTTATAAATTCCCCTACCTAGGCCGGGATTTCGTTCATATTTTAAAGGCGAAAAATATTCGAGCGAAGCGCAAAAATTATATAAACATAAGTTTGTTAAAGTTTCGCTGGGGAGAGAGCACATTGCGGAGGCCGCTTTTTGTCTGTAAATATGCCAAAAAATTCGCGTGGAACATACCTACAAGAAAGACAGAAGAGATTCGAGCGAAACGCGAAAACTATTTTCATTTTTATCTATAAAACAGGCTAAAATAGGGTTTGGCGGGGTCATGACTAGATGCGTCCCTGGAAAGATTGTGACAATAAACTAAACATGTAGAAACTCGCCTTTGTTTTCGCTTAGCTTATGTATTTTAAGAAAAATAATCCGAGGGGCGGATTAAGTTGCTTGGTGGGCGGGATCCGGCCCTTGCTGCCGTATGCTGGCCAGATCTGGTTTAAGTTGACCAAAATTTCATTTTCATTGTGCGATGAGACTCGCGGCGCAATCGGGCTAATCCGATTTCAACAAAACGCACTAAGACATTTCGGACACCTCTTATTTAAAGCAAGTATGTTTCAGCAAAATGTGTGGCCGTTGGTCCAATTGGTGTTTATATGCAGTTCCATATTTGATCAACAAACTATTTAATCTTACAGTATAAAAAGGAATAAACATACTACTGATTAAACGTTACTAACTAAAACTGACTAAAATAAGAACTCTTTTCGAAAGCGAAAGCAAAATGATTTAAAGGTAATATACATGGCCGTCTGTGTCATAACAATGAATAGCATTAACTCAACGCACAAATTACGTCGTGTGTAAAAAGCTATTTAGGCTACTAAACAGAACAAAAATTTGAACTATTATAGCATATCCTTATGTAAAGATGTGGAACGGGTAATCTACTAAGGGAAAGTTTCATTCCTTAGAATCATCTTACAGTGGGCTTTTGTGTGCCAAATCTCTAAACCAATCTAAGAAGTTAAACTCTGTGTGGTTTGAAACAAATCTCACCCATTATGAGACCCATATTATGGGTGTGATAACCCATTGAACACATCTTGTCTAGAAAACGTTTTATTTTGGTGTACATTTGGAAAACTCGTCTTTGACTTAAATTTGACGTCTTAGAAACGTCTTGACACGTTTCTAGAAATACAAGAAAATTAGAAATATTGTGTGGTGTTAAAAAGACTTCTACAAGTTGTATTATAATCGGTTTGTAAAAAACGTTTTTTGAAAAACCATTAAAAAACGAACATGTTAAACTTAAATAAATATGTTTTTATAATGCGCCATAAAAAGGTCTAATAATCGTTAAAAAAACGACCTTTTTAAAACCTTTTGTTAGAAACCACTCCAAAACGTATTTTCTTAACGGAAATTAAAAGGTTTTTGCATGCTGTTTGAAAAACGTTTTTTTTAACAGATTGTCATATTGAACTAAAAACGGTTTAATATTTGTTTAAAATCGACCTATATAAAACGCTTTTATTAAAACAATTATAAAACATGTATTCCTACCGGTAATAAGAGGTTTTCACCTTGAGTTGAAAAATCGTTGTTTAAACGTTTCGAACACAAACTTTTTAAAACGTTTTACATACGGTACAACGCCAACAACAGGTTATTGGGAAATTTCTTTAACGAATAAAAATCTATATAATAAATGAAAAACAGGGGTGTAAAACATGCGGCCCTCAAGACCAATCTTTGCGGTCCGCGACACCATTTTCGGCAAGATCTAATATTGTCTTCCACGTTCTGTTTAAGGTTTGTATGCTACAGCGGAAAGCCCGTGAAGGCAAATCAACACATCAAAAATCGTAGTGTAGTTTTTTTTTCTTTTAAAAAAAACATCATATGTTGCTCCTTTAAGATACAAAAATGTAAAGTTTTGTCACGCCATGTGATTTGCTATGACGTAATTTCGAACTTTTTGAACGTTGAAAAAGTGAGTGGCGGTAAACGGGATAAGCTTTGTTCAAAAAAAGACTTTAACGACAACAAATTTAAGGTATAAGGTTATTAATATCGTGTTAGTTTTAACTATTAATTTTTAATCTGGTGGATTACGTTTTGCCGCGGTTGATGTAATCTTGGATTTACCAATCAAAGTAGATGCTGCCGAAAAACAACTGTTGGTAAGTTGCAAGAGTCTTTCATTCAACAGGACTCAAAACCAAAACGTGCACATTGTGCGCACAATGTGCACTTGCGATATGTGCACGGTTCGGTGCACATTCCAAGGTGCACATTGTGCGCACATTGTGCACTTGTGATATGTACGCAAACCGAAATGTGCACATTGTGCGCACAATGTGCACTTGCGACATGTGACGATTAAGTGCACATTGTGCACTATCGCTCAATGTGCAACTTACAATGTATCAGTGAACGTTATACCGAAAAATAAATAACTTCATATTAAACGATTTTTCCGATGATGTTTTTGTATGGAAAAGATCAAGTAATACATGTTATCTTTCGTGCCATTCTTTTTATTATGATATATTTTTTATTTGAGTTCCACTTTTATGGATTTTCGATTATATGGGTTAAATTTACCAAACAAATAAGTTAACAACTGGAGGTAACTAAACCTGAAAATTTAGCCTTAAAACCCGTAAAAGTATTTTTAAACGTTCATAATTTTTAACTACTCTGCTTATGTGGGCATGGTTATGACGTCATTGGGTATCGAATTGTGATACTTTTTGTTCACGATATTGGTTATCGGAAAAAATGTCACGTTTTGGGCACCCCTAACCAATTGCATGTTAATAGGACATTTTAAACGTAAGGCAACACTTCTTGTATTTAAAGATCTATGTTTGACCATTTTTAATCTAATTCAACTGCACTATTGCATTTTAATTTTGTTAACTTAGAAAAAAATTGGTTAGAATTAGTTGAACATTGAATAGCGATACGTCTGCTTAGATTGTTTGTGTTTGTTTTTAAATGATCAATGAATCCTAAAAATAGCTTTCGTAATTAGTGGCTCTATCGACCTCGTAATTAGTGGCTCTATCGAATTTAAAAAACTTCAACACAAAAGTTTATTTTATAAAACCAGAAAATTGAAGGCGTCACGGCACACATATAGAACAAAAGCAATTAGGGAACAAAACAATACTCACTTCAGGGCGAAATACCAATCGTAAGATATAAAGTTGGAAATGGTTGAATAGAAAAATTTTAAACGGAAAACTGCAGCAGCAATATTTGCGAAATACTTTAAGCAAGATTATAAACGAAATACTATCGATAGGTAGGTAATATGAAAATGCGACAGAAACAAATGAAATATAACCTCAAATGACAAAGGAAAATGAAATTATAGTAAAGTAAATAAAAAATGAATAAAAAAGGAAAGGCTATCGAAATAAAAAAAATTAAAAATCCATACCCTAAAGAAAAGTTAAAGACGACCGTAAAAAAATGCTACAGAAACATAAAAAATATATAATGTTAGATTACAGAGAACAAAATAATTACTGAAAATAAAAAGTAAAGGCATAGGCCTACATTTATGCAACATCCAAAAAGGTAAGGAATGCTGAACTGTTACCGAATCACCGTTTTTTGTAAAATTTTAAGGACCAGAACCGGAACTGAACGGAATAATTTGAAAGAACATAAACCTTAACCGAACCCCAACCTGTAAACAAAAGCGGTTCACTCCAGCATGACGTCACAACTTGTATTTTACAGAGTAAAGTTAACGCCATGTTCGTAATTTTATGACAAAAATATGAATATTGATTAAATAAAACGTTGATTTTTCATTTTTTCTATATATTATCAATCAGTTGCTGTTTTTTTAATACGTCACGTAACTTAGCTTAAATGACTTCACAATTCAAAAATTATTCTTGCCTCTAACCAACGAAATTGCAAACCGTGCTCAAAATGCGTCCGATTCTCTCGGTATCAACCCGACTAATGACAATGCAACACAACGCCATCCAAAACGCAACCGCACACAAAATTGTCAGCAGCGCTAGAAAAACTGAGACTTCGGAATTCACACAAAGTCCTGTCCCTGAGGGAAAACCAAGACGGTGGGTAGCTGACCCGAACGGCGATTCCCGCGGACAAACGCATTAGTCCGGAACAAAGGGTCTATAATAATTAAATTTGTGACAATCTGTCTATCTTCTGGTAAGTAAGAAAAGTACAAATCCTACATCTGCCTGTCTGTCTGTTTTTAAGTTCGATAATAATAATCGGCTGCCGGACAAATAGCGCCTTACCATCACACGCGGTGGAAAAAGTGATCACGGAAAACAGAGTGTGCAACTTTTTAGCCACCTTTGCCGCACCGGCACATTAATAACACATCAAATTCAAGTGAGGTGCACATTGGATGCAGATTTAGTGTACATTTGGCGCAAATATCGCAAGTGCACAATGTGTACCTTCAAATGTGCACTGAACCGTGCACATATCGCAAGTGCACATTGTGCGCACATTAACAAGTGCACATTGTGCACATTTTGGTTCGTGCACATATGACAAGTGCACATTGTGCGCACAATGTGCACCTTCGATCGAATGCGGTGCACATATAGCAAGTGCACATTGTGCGCACAATGTGCACATTTTGGTTTTGAGCCCGTCTCCTTTCATTGGCTTTTGCATTTTTTGTTTTTAATTTTAGTCCTATATGGCTTAGTAAAGAGTGCACAACCCACCTAACACTACTTGCATTCCACATGTCCAGAATCGCTGAGCTAAAGAATTAAACTAGATTTTAACTTGGTATAATATGACACTGTAGCCTATGGAGCATTGCTTAAATGTAAGTAAATTATCTAGCTATTCTAAAATGTTAATATTCCTCAGACTTGTCAGGCATAACCAAAAACAGTCATTTAAAATAAGAAAATGACTGAATTTTAGTAACACAGAAAATTCTAAAGAATATTTGTTCTGTTTAAACCATTGCTGTCATTTACTTGCAAGAATGAGGCGACGTGTGTTTAATTACCTTGTAGTTTGTTATTCTAGAACAGTGTGGTCAAAACCCAGGCCCTTTATGTATTATGGCCGGCCTAGCATTGTTGAATTATTGTGATGCATACCGTTAAGTAAAATGTGTATGAACAAACGAACAGCAAGCATGTTTTTATAGTAAGATTCTGTTTTGGTGGTAACTATTAAATAGGCCGGGAGAATCCAATTTAAATAAAACATTTCCAATTTAATAAAAATGTTTGCCAAGGGTGTCATTCACACAGCGCAACATACCATAGTATGCCTCCAGCTTTTTGAGGTGCCCCTTGATCAGCCCATGTGAATTTCATACTTGTTTAATGTCTATTTATCTGTACAAACAACTATCGTGATTTCTTATTTAAGTCGATGTTGGAGTAATTAAGCCTTGACAGCCAAAACTGTCATACTGCTATCAAACAAACCGGTCTCCTATCACTCATTGAGGTCAGATCTAGGGGGAGGTGAGAAGGCATAATTATATGGGCCGAAAATTTATTTTCGGGACATATCTTGTTTTTGCCGTTATTATATGGGCGGAAAATTTATTTTCGGGACATATCTTGTTTTTGCCGCTATTCTTTTTTGGTTTCCTATGGTATGTTTCAGACCGATTTATGTCCGAAGCTTTATAGAAAAAGTATACATCGTAGAACCTTCAAATTTTCAGACATGGCGTAGAGTGGTATGTAGGTGCTTTGTAAAAGAGGCTGCACCCCCAGGGGCCTTTGCTTGGGGGGTAAAAACCTGAAATATTGCGTTTTAGCACTTTGTAGCTAACGAATGCCATCTAGCAGCAGAAAAACTTTTATACAGAATTCGTTCATATTCGCTTGCTTTGTCCAGCTTGTGAAGTGACGAAGCGACTCACCGTCTGCTGCGCTTTATTGTCCCGTGCGTGAGACTTTCAGTGTGCGAAGTGGCACGTCCTAAACTGGGCTCGTGCGACTTGCATTTTAAAACGAGGCTTCTCTTTAGTAAAATTACTTAATGCTGTTAAGAAACAACTTATTTTACCGCCGCAAATTTAAATGCGAAATCTGGTGGCAACTCTAATCCAACATATCAACACCAGGCCTACACAACTTAAAATTGTGTGTTGATATGTTGGATTGGAGTAACATACTATACAGGTGCAAATAGCAAATATTCTCCAAATACGATTTTTCCAATATTCTCCAAATCGTATTTCATCGTATTGTCGCGGTAATACACAAAGAGGTAAGGCCGTGAATAAAGTTTCACCCACCATACAATTAACGGAAGGAAGCATTGCGAGTAGAGATGTTCAAAGCAGAATATCGGCGACTCATTTATAATGCTTGCTTTCAATGCGGCGTTAGTTTTTTTTCGGGCGACCAATTACTTCGCGATAATCTTCGCCTAATAATTAAGTGTCAATAGGGTGTATTTACCGCCGCAAGTTTAAATGCGAAATCTTAAGGCAGTGTACGCCTCTCTGTTAGCACCTGTCGTGCATCTTGCTCCAACCAGCATACTACCAACATCAGGCCTAAACATCTAGCAAAACTTTCGATTTAATAGTTTGCGTGTTGAGAACATAATAGTGTTTTTCATATTGTTTAAAACTACAGATTTAAAGCCTGTTTTAACAGTGATTGCTCGGCCCAAGCCATGGTAAAAAATTACCGAGTAAAAGTTTGCAAAAGTATAGCAAACCATAGGCGTTAAACCATTTTTAGTCTTTAAGAGATTAATAATATTTGCTTTTCAAACACGTAAGCTGGTCAAAATTTAATAAAATGACCATACGCATTATCTACGTAAATTCTATTTATCAAATATATGTTTCGATCATACCCCAAAATCTACGCCATATTTGAACCCCTTTTGCATCAAAGGCATATTTTAAGTGGGGAAGTTTTCGGCCCATATCTGTTTTTGCTTGCAGAAACAAGTTGAGGAAAATAAAAAACAAAATATACAATATAAAGTACACAATACAAAATATTAAAAAAAATAAATAAAAAAAATAAAAAAATAAAAATAAAGTAAAAATTGAAAATAAACACTAAGCCCTGAAAATATACCCTCTGACAAAATATACAACAACCGCACCCCCGTCTAGTTATATGGGCCGAAAATTTATTTTCGGGACATATCTTGTTTTTGCCGCTATTCTTTTTTGGTTTCCTATGGTTTCCTATGGTATGTTTCAGACCGATTTTTGTCCGAAGCTTTATAGAAAAAGTAGACATCGTAGAACCTTCAAATTTTCAGACATGGCGTAGAGTGGTATGTAGGTGCTTTGTAAAAGTTTATGAGGCTGCACCCCCAGGGGCCTTTGCTTGGGGAGTAAAAACCTGAAACATTGCGTTTTAGCACTTTGTAGATAACGACTGCCATCTAGCAGCAGAAAAACTTTCATACAGAATTCGTTCATATTCGCTTGCTTTGTCCAGCTTGTGAAGTGACGAAGCGACTTACCGCCTGCTGCGCTTTATTGTCCCGCGCGTGAGACTTCATTGTGCGAAGTGGCACGTCCTAAACTGGGCTCGTGCGACTTGCATTTTAAAACAAGGCTTCTCTTTAGTAAAATTACTTAATGCTGTTAAGAAACAACTTATTTTACCGCCGCAAATTTAAATGCGAAATCTGGTGGCAACCCTAATCCAACATATCAACACCAGGCCTACACAACTTAAAATTGTGTATTGATATGTTGGATTGGAGTAACATACTATACAGGTGCAAATAGCAAATATTCTCCAAATACGATTTTTCCAATATTCTCCAAATCGTATTTCATCGTATTGTCGCGGTTATACACAAAGAGGTAAGGCCGTGAATAAAATTTCACCCACCGTACAATTAACGGAGGGAAGCATTGCGAGTAGAGATGTTCAAAGCAGAATATCGGCGACTCATTTATAATGCTTGCTTTCAATGCGGCGTTAGTTTTTTTTTTTGGGCGACCAATTACTTCGCGATAATCTTCGCCTAATAATTAAGTGTCAATAGGGTGTATTTACCGCAGCAAGTTTAAATGCGAAATCTTAAGGCAGTCTACGCCTCTCTGTTAGCACCTGTCGTGCATCTTGCTCCAAATAGCATACTACCAACATCAGGCCTAAACATCTAGCAAAACTTTCGATTTAATAGTTTGCGTATTGAGAACATAATAGTGTTTTTCATATTGTTTAAAACTACAGATTTAAAGCCTGTTTTAACAGTGATTGCTCGGCCCAAGCCATGGTAAAAAATTACCGAGTTAAAGTTTGCAAAATTATAGCAAACCATAGGCGTTAAACCATTTTTAGTCTTTAAGAGAATAATAATATTTGCTTTTCAAACACGAAAGCTGGTCAAAATTTAATAAAATGACCATACGCATTATCTACGTAAATTCTATTTATCAAATATATGTTTCGATCATTCCCCAAATTCTACGCAATATTTGAACCCCTTTCGCATCAAAGGCATAAGTTAAGTGGGGAGTTTTTCGACCCATATCTGTTTTTGCTTGCAGAAACAAGTTAAGGAAAATAAAAAACAAAATATATAATATAAAGTACACAATACAAAATATTAAAAAAAAAATAAATAAAATAAAACAAAAAAAATAAAATAAAGTAAAAATTGAAAATATACCCCCTGACAAAATATACAACAACCGCATCCCCGTCTAGTTCTTTTTTGGTTTCCTATGGTATGTTTCAGACCGAGTTTTGTCCGAAGCTTTATGGAAAAAGTAGACATCGTAGAACCTTCAAATTTTCAGACATGGCGTAGAGTGGTATGTAGGTGCTTTGTAAAAGTTTATGAGGCTGCACCCACAGGGGCCTTTGCTTGGGGGGTAAAAACCTGAAATATTGCGTTTTAGCACTTTCTAGCTAACGACTGCCATCTAGCAGCAGAAAAACTTTCATACAGAATTCGTTCATATTCGCTTGCTTTGTCCAGCTTGTGAAGTGACGAAGCGACTCACCGCCTACTGCGCTTTATTGTTCCGCGCGTGAGACTTTTATTGTGCGAAGTGGCACGTCCGAAACTGGGCTCGTGCGACTTGCATTTTAAAACGAGGCTTCTCTTTAGTAAAATTACTTAATGCTTTTAAGAAACAACTTATTTTACCGCCGCAAATTTAAATGCGAAATCTGGTGGTAACTCTAATCCAACATATCAACACCAGGCCTGCACAACTTAAAATTGTGTATAAACTGTTGCTACCAGGCATGGTAATGTAAATCAAAAAACAGTTCCTCTGGTACGTGCAACTGTTAACCAACGTTTAACGTTCAATAATAGCACGAGAATCAGACTACAGGAAAAGATTATTTTTGGAATCGTGGAATATTTATAAGAAGGGTAACACCATGAACGTCAAAACTGACGTGATGCTTTCTGCATGCTACAAGCACCTGCTGAAGGCCTAGAGGCAGTCTCTAATTATTTTCTTATCGTTTTGTTGCTCGCGTTTATTTCTGCTTTTTTTCCTTTCCATTTATTGTACGAGCGTTCAGTGTCAATCACCCTGACGAAGGCGGCTTGTATAGGTTGCCGAAACGTTGGTTAACAATTACACTTACCAGAGGAGCTGTTTTTTGATTTATATTAAAATTGTGTGTTGATTTGTTGGATTGGAGTAACATACTATACAGGTGCAAATAGCAAATATTCTCCAAATACGATTTTTTCAAATTGTATTTCATCGTATTGTCGCGGTAATACAAAAATAGGTAAGGCCGTGAATAAAGTTTCACCCACCGTACAATTAAAGCAGGGAAGCATTTCGAGTAGGGATGTTCAAGGCAGAATATCGGCGACACATTTATAATGAAAAGCTTCGTCTAATAATCAAGTGTCAATAGGGTGTATTTACCGCCGCAAATTTAAATGCGAAATCTTAAGGCATTGTACTCCTCTCTGTTAGCACCTGTTGTGCATGTTGCTCCAACCAACATACCAATATCAGGCCTAAACAACTAGCAAAACTTTCGATTTAATAGTTTGCGTATTAGGCACATAATAGTGTGTTTCATATTGTTTGAAACTACAGATTTAAAGTCTGTTTTAACAGTGATTGCTCGGACCAAGCCATGGTAAAAATTTACCGAGTAAAAGTTTGCAAAAGTATTGCAAACCATAGGCGTTAAACCATTTTAAGTCTTTAGGAGAATGATAATATTTACTTTTCAAACACGTAAGCTGGCCAAAATGTAATAAAATGGCCATACACATTATCTACGTAAATTCTATTTATAAAATATATGTTTCGATCATTCCCCAAGTACTACGCCATATTTGAACCCCTTTCGCATCAAAGTGGGGAAGTTTTCGGCCCATATCTGTTTTTGCTTGCAGAAACAAGTTAAGGAAAATGAAAAACAAAATATGAAATATATAATATAAAATACACAATACAAAATACAAAATATTAAAAAATAAAAAGTATAAAATAAAAAATAAAAAATAAAAAATAAAAATTTTAAAATGAATATGAAAAAAAATAAATTGAAAAAAAAAATAAAAAAATAAAATCAATTTAAAAAAAAAATTAAAACAAAATAAAAATAAACAAATAAACACTAAGCCCTGAAAATATACCCCCCGACAAAATATACAACAACCGCACCCCCGTCTAGTCTTTTTTGGTTTCCTATGGTATGTTTCAGACCGATTTTGTCCGAAGCTTTATAGAAAAAGTATACATCGTAGAACCTTCAAATTTTCAGACATGGCGTAGAGTGGTATGTAGGTGCTTTGTAGAAGTTTATGAGGCTGCACCCCCAGGGGTCTTTGCTTGGGGGGCAAAAACCTGAAATATTGCGTTTTAGCTCTTTCTAGCTAACGACTGCCATCTAGCAGCAGGAAAACTTTCATACAGAATTCGTTCATATTCGCTTGCTTTGTCCAGCTTGTGAAGTGACGAAGCGCCTGCTGTGCTTTATTGTCCCGCGCGCGTGAGACTTTCATTGTGCGAAATGGCTCGTCCAACACTGGGCTCGTGCGACTCGCATTTTAAAAAGAGGCTTCTCTTTAGTAAAATTACTTAATGCTCTTAAGAAACAACTTATTTTACCGCCGCAAATTTAAATGCGAAATCTGGTGGCAACTCTAATCCAACATATCAACACCAGGCCTACACAACTTAAAATTGTGTGTTGATATGTTGGATTGGAGTAACATACCATACAAGTGCGAATAGCAAATATTCTCCAAATACGATCTTTTCAAATATTCTCCAAATCGTATTTCATCGTATTGTCGCGGTAATACACAAAGAGGTAAGGCCATGAATAAAGTTTCACCCACCGTACAATTAACGGAGGGAAGCATTGCGAGTAGAGATGTTCAAAGCAGAATATCGGCGACTCATTTATAATGCTTGCTTTCAATGCGGCGTTAGCTTTTTTTCGGGAGACCAATAACTTCGCGACAAGCTTGATTATTCGAATTAAGATATACTGACGATGCCTTAGTTGGCGAAATATATATATATCTTTTTAAGATCTGGTTAATGTGTCTGACCTGAATTGCTAGCTTTGCTAGATTATTTTGCTGTAATAATAAATTGGTATTTTGTTGTTTTCCAACAAACTGTCCACTGATAGTGATTAAGCCAATGAACTAACAACGTTTCCCCGTTTCTCCCTGGCGTGTCTGTAAAAATCATTTGAATGGCCCACGTAACCATCTAGGCTAGGCTAGTGTTACAATGTTATGAAGAAATTTAAACGTAATAAAACCGAGAACCAAATGTATCCGACTCCAACTTGGAATGATGCCAAAATAACTCACCCCCAGATCCAGCCATTTTAGCGAATTTTACATTACCTATAAGGCTGAATTAGCAAAGTCTCTATAGAAATCACAAGTTGCGCAGCTAACTCGCTCTTAGTTATAGCGACATGGACGCCATCTTGTTTCCCAAATGACAATAGAGTCAGACGCTTATGGCGGAAAAGCAAAAAATCGCAATTTATTAACGATTTTGACCAATTAAAAACATTTGTATGAGTGGCAATAATTAATACTAGTCAAACTAAAATTTTAGATCAAAATAAATATAATTTGCCTAAAAATGGCCGAAATATAGTCGATATTAGCGTGTCGTGTCAGGATCATGATTTGTCGTCATCAATACCTTGGTTAACCACGTACACACAAATATGAGAAACTAATGTAAAGTGTAATGAAAATAAAGAACATTTTTGATTGGTGCTATTGGTTGAACAAGAATTTAAATTTTTAAGTAACTGTTCCTATTTAAAGCCTGCATTAAGAAGACCTAATACATTAAAAGGCAGTGCTGTCCATTGGAATAGATTTAATTATTGGTTTGTTAATGGGTGAGAGCTTCGTGTGTGTTGTAAGCAAACTTTTATTTTTCATCTTTTTACAGCGGGATTAAAAAATCAATGGATTTACAACTTGATAATAGTGTGATAGAAACGGTATTTTTTATATGAAATTTCTCTAAAAAAGAAACAATTTTGAAAACTGAATTTATGGACGACATATCTCTGAAGGTTAATCGCACAGTGTCTTCTGTTTCTAGTCAACCTTTGCAGCATATTTTTCTGTCTAACAAGACTTATTTAGTTATTGGCATAAGCTTGCTTCAAAGTGTAAACAAAGTGGAATTTGCACAGCATAACACTCCTAAATTGCAAAGGGTGTGACCAAAGCAAGCATTAAGTAATGGAACAAATATACCCTATCACTAGGAAACAATTTATCAACTGAGGTCTGAGTGCAATGTTAATTTCTACCTCACCAAAGTTTGCCCTCCACCAAGTTTGTTTGTGTTGCATTTTGTTTTTATTATTTATTTTTTGCATTGTTTTTTCTTTTTAACAGTCTTTGGTAAGTGCTTTTATATTGGCAAGTTTTAATCTTTAACTAAAATAAATTACAAAATCACAATAATTGCAAACATTTGTTATAATTTCACATAAACACACAATTTTATTAAAAATGAATTTTCAAGAATGTAAATGTAGCTTAAAAACATTGTTGAACAATTTTTTGTTAAATTATACCTTCCTTTAAAAAATCCTCTTGATGCAGTAAAGATATCTTGCAAATCTTAGAGCAGGGAGTCCGGTAACAGCAGGATTTTAAATATTTTTACTATTCTGTTAAAAACAGGGGTACATCTGCTGTAAGACAATGTGCTAAGTTTTATTTTAAACATATTCAAATATTTTGTTGTTACGATTCATAGGAAAAAACTACAAAAATAATTGGCCATTTTAATTTTCTGATGATTGCATTATTTTCATGATTAATTTTCCAACTCATTTAAGTAATTTCTTAGCCGGGTAAATAACCAAAACTGTACATATTGGCTATTAGCCTGGCACACTGGAGTAGGCATACACTATAATCCTGCCACAGTTATGCAATTAACGCACAAAATTTGGGTTAAGGTGTGAGTTAGCGTTTGGGTGTAGGTGGGTCAAATATTATTTATTTAATTATAATACTTGACCCACCCTAACCCAAAGAATGTTTCTTGTGGTAGGATTCCAGACCAATGCCCCACTTGTAATTATATATGCATTTACCTACTTAGTAATTCGGGTAAATAGCGTCTTACCTAACTAAAATGCCTAAACCTATAGTTGCTATTTTTTCGATCGAACGCCAATCTAACCAAATTAATGCGATCATATAACACACAAATCTAACATATTTTAACTTAATTCGGTGATATTGGGTCGTTAGAATTTACAAAATTGCCCAAAAAAATTAAAAACGACGATTTTCTATTTTGCTCCCATCAGAGAAATCAGGGAGTCGAACCGTTTGACTTTTCCGGTTCAGGTTCGGGTTCAAGAATTTTTTCGGAATCCGGTTCGACCATCGCTATTTCAAAACCGGTTCATAAAGCTCCGGTTCAGATACAATATAGTTTGCGTTAAATCTCAAAATATGGGTCGATAAATGTAGAGAATAATCTTTGAATTGTAAGTCATTTAATCTAAGTTACGTGATGTATTAAAAAAAACAGCAACTCATTATTGAAATATCTAAAAAATCAACGATTTTTTCATTCAATATTCATATTTTTTCATAAAATTTCGAATATGGCGTAACTGGACTCTATAAAATAGAAGTTGTGACGTCATGCAGGAGCGAACCGCTTTTATTTACAGGTTCGGGTTCGATTAAGGTTCAGGTACTTTCAAATTATTCGGTTCAGTTCCGGTTCGCTCCTTAAAATCTTATTAAAACCGGTTCGGATTCGGTAAAAAAATTGACCCAAAACCGGTTCATAAAGTCCCGGTTCGACTCCCTGTTATAAATTGAGGCAATTTGGGAAACATTTGAGCGCGCATGAATCTGAGTTGCACAACTTGTATAATTTCTATGAACTTTGGTTATTAGATGTCGGCATGTCGCCCTGCACTTTGTCTCATATCTATCAAATAAGTAGTTTTCAAAGAAAAATAGCCTTTAATCTGTAGTATTGCATATGACTCACACAAACATAAAGCAGGATTATTTGTTGCTGTATTTCCAAATTGATTGCTCGATCTGGTCGGAAACTTTCAATTGGTCGCACTATTCAGTAGAATCTTTCTTTTAAATGTACCGTATGTGAATAATATTGACCTTGTAATCTTGTGTGCATTGTGATATGATACCTCGTAAATATATTTTAACTAATTTACATTGTTGCGATTATAACATTTTAAAAAAGCACCCAGGAACTCCCCCCGTTTTTTTTTAAATATAAAATAACACCATTTTTGTAATTTATTGTTGTAATAACCTAATATTTTGTTTGAATTAGCTTTTCTTAAATCATAAATAATCGAAAAATTATATTTGTGGTAAACGGCTTTTTAAAACTCTAAGACAATTACAAGAACTTATTTCGCCGAAATAACAATCTCGGAAGAAACCGTACCTTTTTATTATTTTTTATGTGACTTGTTCGTACGATATCAAAAAAGTACTCATAGAAAATGTAATAATTTTTACGTTTGCTTATTTTGTATTTAAGATAGTTTTATTATATCATGACCTGACTGCATTCTATAATTTGTGGCCGCCAAAGATTCACGCCAAAAATTTTTTCGGGTAAGTTCACTAGTTATTCCACGCCAAATGACGTCACTGGCGTGGTTTTTGGCTAGCATTCCACGCCAAAGATCTCCGGCGGGAAGGCAGTGGAATGCAATCAGGTATCATGAGACAAGGGTGAATGAAATCTGGAGATAGATGCTGGTGGTGAACAAAACTAAAAAAGTTTTGGAAGCACTGATATAAACAAGGCTTTTGAAAAAAACTTCTTTAATCCGTACCGGATCTGGGGGTGGGAGGAAAAGATCTCCAAGAGGTGTCTAAAAACGTATCGTTTTGTAGCTTCAATTATCTGTTTATACCTGACAAGACATGTATGTTATCTTATCATTATTGATAGTTTGTTTGGTGCTTGTGTAGAATCTTGGCGTTGAAACCATTAAAAAGCAGCGCATAATATTTGGATTAGGATGTCTATTATCGTTTGGGTGAGAGTGGATCAAGTATTATTATTTAATAATATTGCTTAACCTAACCCGCACCCTAACCCAAATATTGTTTGTTGTGTTAGGATTCTACACCAGTGCTGTTTATTTCCCAGTTTTCCTGTGAGAATCCGGCCACGGTAACCTATTTTGATATTTAAATGAAAAAGCAGAAACCGCAATATTAAACCTATCAGAATGTAGGAACAAGCACAGACCGTAAACGGGAAAAACGTGGCGACTTTTCAAAGTTGACAAATATATCTTCCGATTTAGAAAATTATACTCAAATGAAGTTGCTTTTATATAGATTTATATTGTAGTCTAGTATGGATGATGGAAAAATCCTAATTGGGAAAACAACAGTGGGGATCATCAGTAAAAATAGTAGCCTAATGTGTTAATTCAATTTTTGCTTGACAACTAAAGGTATTGCGTACAGAATATCTTCCAGCAACCGCATAAAAGCTATTGAATCTTCTAGTTGTTTTGCGATTCCACCACAAAACATTTACGTCAGAACACAGTGAATACTATTCACTACATTGTAGAAAGTACACTTCCACAATTGAGTATAGTTATTCTAAAATCTGAAACAGTAAATAACAAAACATCCCCCCACCCCTATAAAGAATTTTTTTGGATCCGTCCTGGTTTTTAATTTGGTTTATCACAACTTGAAGTATTTCCTTCTGCAACTAAATACAAAAATTATTATTGCAATTTAAATCATAAATGTGTTTCTGTTAATTACTAGTGATTTTTCTTTGGTTTAGGGTAAATGTTGTAAATCGTTTTAAAAACATGTCATTTGATGTAAATGATATTAACATAACGAAATCCGGTTGGTTAGAAAAGCGATGCAAGTATACTAAAAAGTGGAAACACATGTGGTTTTCGTTAAGGTCGTCTCAACTTATGTATGGATTGAGTGAACAGGTGGGATAAAAACTTTGGATAACATTTTCTTTGCCTACTTGAACATTACGTATTTCTGTAATTCAAACAAAAAATACATCGTTTTTGAGGGTTAAAGGTATTATCAGAGGTGGCCAAACAGTCTACATGCAGCTCTTCAACCTGTTTTGTGCAGCTCTTACGTTCTGGTTGTATTTCAATTTTTTAATGTTTCGTGTAATTTCTCATCTAGTGTGCTTAATTTTTTTTCAATTTAAACTACTTAAATCTAAATTTGTTTTGCAATTTATGCGAGACTTATTTCAGTTTTAAATACATTTGTCTTTTTAAGGGACTTTTGTGGCCCTACCATTATATGGATTTATGCTTGCTGTTAGTTGCATATTTGCATACAAGACTTATTTCATGGTCAATAGATTTTAGAAACTTTAACAGCATGATGGCATTTATTTAGGAAGTCGTGCAGCATGGATCACAGAGTTTACCTAATAACATGTGCTGGATCATGTTGCATCTATTTATCAATTTTCTGTAAGCAGAACTATGGTAAAAGCTTGTGGCCTTGTACATCTTTTAACATTCAAGATTAAGCCAACTCTTGTATTCTTATATAGTTAAGTTAGAGTGGAGATAATGTACTCAGTTTATGCACAGGACCCTCCCTATGTGCGATCAGCCTGCCAGCTAAAATACTTTTCTACCAGTATATATTTAATGCAGACAGAAACAGCAAACAAATGCTAGCAACTGTATTGTTTGTGTTTTGCCTTTACAAAGTAATTGACTTCAAATGACAGCCGGTGTTTTTCAAATTTATATGGCCTTATCATAGCCAGGATGGTGTGAAAGCAGTGTCGGTATAGCAAAAAAGGAGAAGGTGGCAAAAAAGACAAGACAAGGCTGACAAGCCAGATCAATATTAAATAAGACAGAATTTATGTTTTATACAAGCTTAGTTTTTGTACTGTGTAAACCATATTTACACTGCTTCCACTGCTTTAAACTCCTGCCACTGATTTTGCTTTTAGTTCTGTTGTGTTTTTTACTTTATTATTAGTTGTGACTTGTCACCAACCAGTTTTCATACTTTTGAGACTAAAGATGCCATTATTGGTGAAAAGTAACTTTATTTAAAAAGGACTGATCTCAAGTTTTAAAGAATAGTTTGAAAAATACTTGCTTTCATTTGAGGATATTGTTACTATTTAAGGACTGGCAAAATCTTTGTGGTATAAATACGAGTTTGCTATTGTCTATTCCAAGGGTTCCTATTGTTTTTGAGCTGCACTCACTTTAAGACACAATTTCACTAAAACAAAAATAGGTTTTCGCAATTTGCCAAAAAAATATTGATGATGTTACTGGAACTGAATACAAGAAAAGAGCCAGAAGCAAAATTGGGGGCCTGAGACAAATAGCTTGTAAAGGGTTTTAACTTATTACACCAATGTGGTCAGATAAAATAAAAGGATCATGCAATTAAACATGTAATGTAAGAACTAGGGATGTTCAAAGTAGAATCCCAAGGTATTCTAGAATAATGGGTTTCGAACCTAGAATAACGAATCCAGAATAGCGAATCCTAGTATATTTTTATTTAATTATTTAACCTCATGTGTTTGGGGAAGAGATTAATCTTAAATTATTTAAATTATGACGTCACTTTGTGACGTACCTTGTGACAATATCTCTGAAAAATTTTTGTGCGCCCCTTAAACACAAATCCTTGATTTAGCAATTTTATTAGTGGGGTCCATTAACAAAGGGTAATTTATTCAGAAGGTATGCTTGTTTTAGTTGTTTTTTTTAGCATAGGAGTAACTTTAAGTAATACCTCTTAGTTGATACCCTACTCATCCAACATTATTTTGTGAAACTCGAAATATTGCATTTTTTCCTTATGGGGTCCGTTTTGCCCCGCCTTCCCCTAAATAGGCAAATTTTTTCGCCAGTCTCTTAACGGTTGTTTTCATTTGCGCACAAGTTCAACAATACCAGAAAGTTTCTAGAGCTTATATATCTTTGACGATGCTCTGTGACATCATTTTTAAACTTTTCATGCCCCGACCAAACGAAAATCGTTGATTTATTCCTGGCATGCATGTAGCCTACTTATTTATGTTGCCCGCGTTGTTGTCATCCTTGGACCACCCTGGTTTAGTAAAAGGCACAAACTTTTTTTTAGATAAATCATTTGTTTGAAAAACAGAAATAAAAAATGTGAGTTGGTGTATGTTTTTTATGTTCAATTTACAATTATTATACTATTTCTGATCCTGGCCACATATATAAGTACCTCTTCAAGCTTAACTGTTTTTATTTGCAGGGCCCCTTTAAGTTAATACCACTACATGGGACAGTTATAGAAGAATATAAAATAAAGGGACTAAGAAATGTCTTCAGATTACGACCACCCAAAAGCAACAGAGACTATATTATTCAAGCGCCAAATCAGTTTGAAGAAGAAAGATGGATGCAGGCAATATGCTTTGCGAAAGTCGGGGCAAATGTAAATGAATCCTCTTCAATGTGTGCCATGCAATAGAAAGTAGACATATTAAATTTTCTTTTATTTGTTTACTATTATTGTTCTTGAATCCAGGTAAATGAGTATGATGTGCAATTAACAAGACATTTTTGTCTGGGTTTTTATTTGTGCCTTAAGTGAGAATGTGATATATGTATTTGTCAAAAAATATTATCAAGTTTTAAAACACTTCTTTTTGTAATAGGAAACATTTGCGCAATGTTATTTTTATTAGATAACATAATATAAGGTGCAAGTTTTCTTATTTTTATTCGTAGTTTCAGTGTTTGTTATATTTATTTTTGTTTTATTTGGTATTATTTTTTACAAACACTTGTTTGTGTTGAATATTTAACATGCTATTTTAAATTTAGCAAAGTCAATTTTATAAGAAAATGTACATTTTAAGACTTGTTGTATGTAGATGCCTACACTTATAGGTTTTACAGATGTTTAAGCAAGAGTGTAAGTTAACAATAGGAATTGTGTATCTCTTTGTTGATTAACTGTTATTACTTTTTATCTGTCTTGAATGTTTATTAGAAAATACAGTAGTAAGCTGTTATGTAGCTTAAGTATGTTTAAGGTTTTGACACTGTTAATAACATTTGAACTCTTCCTTCTTGGACAATGTCAAGATGATGCTAGCACAAAGTTAGTTCATGTGCAGACATTCCATGGTGAAATTGGTGCTTCTAATTTCACATACTACAAACTTACACTAAATGGACATGTGGTTGTTTGCTTAAATTCATATGTAGGGGATGCGGATCTTTACTTGTCTACTGAAACTCTGAAGCCAACATGGGAAGACTACACAATGAAGTCAGACACTTGTCTCGAAGACACTGTGATAGTGCATAGTTTTTATCAACGACCAGTTGGTATTGGAGTATATGGCTACATAAACAATGAAATTTCAAAGTTTCAATTAAGTGTTTATATTGATGAAGGCAAAGCTAACTACTATCCAGAAGCAGAAGACCAAGGAAAAAGCACAACAGATTTTAAACTTTTTGGCAGCAAAACTCAAGAATTTTTTAATGATCAAAGGACTTTACCTCAAGATGAGGAAGAATCACTGCTTTGGAACTTTTTTGTTGGTTTTCTTAAATTTCTATTTGATATTTTAGTCAATGTAGCTTGAGCATATTCACGAGGGTCATGTGTTTTTGTTGCTCAAGTTATAAGGAAACTAACTTTCATTATAGGGGGTCTGCGATTAAAATATGGACAAAGCTTTTAGCTTGAATATTTTTCTACAGACCATTTTACATGTGCCCATTCCACTTGTTCTTGCAAAACGCCTAAAATTTTGGCATTGTCATTTGACAAGACATCGGCTAACAATTATTGTTATCTGTAATTAATTTTTTTATCCTGCACACTGCAATAAACTTTTAGTTAAACTTTCTTCAGTAAAATAAAACAGCTGTGCTGTGCCATGTAGTTTATCTAGTGAAGAATATCTTTCTGTTAACTATTTTTACATAAAATGGGTTAGTCACAGCTTGACCAACTTTTAATGAAATGTGATTCAGGTTGGAAAGGCCATTGATACACGCACCAACAAAGCATATTAGTGCAGACAAAAAGGTTTGATTTAGTGTTGCCAATTGTGTACTGTCCTTTTTATTCTGGTGTTTAATTGTAAAATTCTTTCTACATATGGAATAAATTAAACTATTATATTTGCTGATGTGTCGATCATAACAATTAGAAAAAGGTGACAGAGAAAAACACGGTCGACCCAGGACAGGTGCAAGAGACAAAAGATAGCGTTTAGTCTACAACATATGACCTAAATGGATTAAAAAATAGCCGCTTTGGACAGTGAGTTTTTTTAAAAAGGGGGGGTCCCGAATTTTCAACTTGGGGAATTCCCCGACGGGACGTTAATGACGTCATAAAATAGTGACGGATATTACGTCATAAAATAGCAAATGTGATGACGTAATAAATAATACCGCTTAGTGTGCAATCTTTAACCAAGTAAACCGAAAACAAGACCGTGAAATATATGTGTGATTGATTTTGGTAGATCCATGTACGGGACTACGCTAAATTACAAGCACGTCTTTCGCCACCTGCAATACTAAACGAAGATCATTTTCCCGGGTGTTATTGGACCAGTACAACATAAAAAAATGTAAACAAAACGGACGTATAAAAGTCATTCGCGCGAAGCGCGAAAATTTTTCGCACTTACGTAGTTAAAATAGTCGAAAAGTATATGAAATGGCACACTGCGAGAAACATCAGCACCGCCTAACTCAACGTTATAAGCGAGAAAAAGGCGGAGACCGCTTGATTTATTGTTGTTAATTGTCGAACACACACTTCCTAATCAGCCAACTTGAACGAATAAGGAAATGCGAGAGAAAAAAATATCCTGCGTTTACGGTCGACCAAACAAAAGACGAAAAAGGCGTTTTGTGTTTGATTTTGGTTTCGGACAGTTTAAGACGCGTGACTCAATTACATTTAAAAACACGCAGCTTCGGACGGTGAGTTTAAACGCTGACAAAAACGAACAAAAAACGATATTGTCACTTACAAAAGGATACGCCACTGAGTGTAACAAACACACCTCAATTAGCTAAACAATTTAGAAATTGCGGAACCCCTGGACTGTACTAGCGAAACCCTGGTTGAAAACCACTGTAGAAGACGATTTGAGGAAAAAAGTTAAAAGTAGGTGCATGTCCGATACTTGACTTTACATTGCGATACCAATATTTTGGACAAAAAGTATTGCGATCTGATACCAAATGACGTCATTCAGCAAAGGAAAATGGGTGGTAAAAACTGGATTATCACATCCTTGCATATATAGGCTATGTCAATCAAAGTATGACACCTGCATCAATTCGTTTTTATTCTAGGATGTGTTTTGAAAATATTAGGAAGGTATGACAACTTCAATTTCTTCAACAAGCTTCTTCACTACAAAACACTTCACCTAGAAATTTAATATTAATTGTGTTTTTGTTTACCTTCATTTTAAAAAACAACTCACCTTTCTAAATGTGCTTATTTGTTCCTTAAGCTCTAGAGTCTTGTTGCATTTAGTAAATAAACAAATCAATTTTATAAAAGTTAGAATACAGAAAACACTCTCAAGCCAAACTTTAGTTTCTAAAAAAAATATCACAGTAGGTGTTGTAAGTGTCCTCAGCAAATTGAACAATAAATTTACCATGGTGCAACAAATTACCTATATTTAGCCAAGGGCTAACATATGTTCTTACCTAATAATTCCGACTAGAAAAATTACAAATCAAGGCAATTTTTTTAAGAAACACACTACCACAAAAAATGAATGAAATTTAACATTAAGTCTAAATATTAGAAACAAGAAGTTTATCAAATTTTTTTTTTACAAATAAACTACCAAAATGGATATAGGGGCATATCCAGCATAACAAACTTGTTATTACTTGGTTGAGGGTTAAATTAAAAATACTAATTTCATATTACCACATTATCATATTTTTCATATACTGATTTTACTTTCTATAACTAGAATTAAATGAAGTTTAAAAGGAGAGAAAATGTGGGTTAACAAGCTTCCAGTATAGAATTAGATACTATATTTACCCCCATAAATCTTTTCTGTTTGCAATTGTTTTAAACTTTGAGTAGCCTTATTAAGATTTGTGTCAATCCATGCACAAGAGTCCAATATCAAATTTTCAAGCAGGTCCTAAAATAAAAATAAAATATTTTGGGATAATATTACAAAATAAGTATCTTTTAACTGTAGGTACATTGAGATATTGTAGATTTACTGTATGGTATGTAAAAGCAGTTACAATTAATCACCTATTTAAATGCACCCACTTAAGGTAACACCTTTCCCAGTAATAAAGTCCATCTTAATATTTTTTAACCAATATATGCTATAATATATATACTTGTTGTAAAATTTTTCAGACAACTGACAGTTCTGTAAAGTACACTTTGGGGCTTTTAGTATCACTTTTTCTTTGCTCTGTTGAATTAGGTTAGAGGTTCTGTAGCAGTGGTGCGTGGGAGAAACTCCCCACTAGGGGGCTTCCCTACTTAAATAAACTAATTTTTTTCAGTTTTACACAAGTAACTGCAAAAAACTTTTACGCTTTCTCATGATTCAGACCTTTGGCAACCATTTCCATTAAATTAGACTATAAACTCCTTTATTTCAAGTAATACACAAATGTTTGTTATGTGCCTAATGTCACTTGAAAATTTGTGCAAACTTCACTAAATCAATTGTAATTTTTTGCGTGCTTTCAAATCTAAATGGAAGTTTGCAAAAAAACTTGCTTAGAAACAGCTTATCTTTCGCAGATTTTCTTTTGTATCCTCTTATGTATTGCTTAAATAATGTTATAAAAAAAATTTGCCTTTAGCGAAACTCTTAGGGCACCATTTGTTTGTCACCAGAAGCCTGACAAAATTCTGCTAGCCTGGCCTTCAGGAAGTCCCATCCTCTGTAGTAAGACACTTTGATACCACTATACCTGTTCAACACTTCAAGGTGCTAATTGATATGTGCTAAACGTTTTACTCAAGATTACATCAATTCACTCAACCTTTCATGTTTAATTTAAAGTATATATAGTGGAAAAAAGGTAGGATTTTATTCATAGTTAACTTAATAAAAATAATACAGCTTTAAATTTATGTACACAAATGGGTGGTGTATTTTAATACCAAATTTTTTCTTAAAAACAATTGTTACAGACACAAACAAAACTTTTTAGGTGCCTAAATGTTTCATATTATTGTAAACTGCTTTAAGGTTAATTTTGAAAACTTCCTTGTACGTAGCTTACAACTGAAATAAAAATAACCTTTTAAATAATTCACCTTGATGTAAGGTTCAAACATCTGTGCAATGTAAATGGGTTCAAAAAACGGATTGAAAGGCTCCTGGTCAAACAAGTTTGATCCAGCCCTAGAAAATAAGTCTACATTAATGATTTTATACTTTTTAAATGACTGGATAAAACACCCAGTTTTGCTTAGGATAAATTGGGTAGTTAAATGTTAATATACAGAAATTTATTTAAAAAAACTTGACATAATAATATTTGCAAAATATTTTAGAAAAACAAAGATTATGTGGACTATAATTTGTGATATTGTCAGAGCGTCAAAGATTTTTGCACCTGAGTTAAAACATGCATAACACATAGTTAGGGAAGGGAGCATGTCCTTGTGTCCCCCTGAATCTGCCTCTGCTAGGCGGGTATTTACAATGTGAAAAAGTACTATTCTTCACAAACCTAACATTTCTCATTGCAAACAATAAAATCTTAATTTAATAGTTATTAGAGTCTATTCTAAATTGAGACTCAAATTAAAAAAAGGCCTGTTAAATCGCCTGTTGGATATAAAAAATGGACGTGAGGGTCATACAATGTAACCCATTGTTGTTTCTAGAGTGATTAAATTAAGAACATACATTGGGTATCTGGCCTTTTTCAGAAGATGTTTCTTTGGTATTGCTGGAGTGTAGACTTGCTTAACTGTGCTTAATCAGATAAAAGTATAGAAGTAAATGAAACCACAAAGTAAAAGTGCAGGGTTTGGGTTGAGTTAGCTTTTACGTTCAAGTGGTGTCAAAGTTCTTATTATTATATTATTCCCAGTTTTGCAAGTACAAAGGGCGATTTTAACCCGGCTTTTTTAGATTGACTGTGCACCGTAACACGCTCCAATAATGAAAAATATGAAGTGACTTTGTGTTAACTGCTGTACATACTGTTCCGCCAATAGAAAACTGAACTACAGATTAACAAATTGAGGTTTATGATTTACCAGTTTTAACTGAAAAGTGTTAACTTCCGCACATTTAGTTTTATTTTAGGGAAAGTGACCAATTAATTTTGATATTTTAAAATGAATTCAAGGCCAAGCAGGTAAAATGTAATGTTTTGAGATAAATACAAAAGTTTTGCACAAGTTAAGAGCCGCTATTTACAAATAAAAAATCCAGTAGTGTTTCTCGAACATTTTTAAAGCACTCTAATACTAAACGTTGAGTACAGTAGCAAAGCTTAATTTAAAAATGTATAAGACATTAGTATCAGTAAGTTAGAATATACTTAAAATAATCCGAAATTTTACTCAGAACTATCTGAAAAAATGTAACTATATAAAACCACTGCACTTGGTGACTAAAGGTCAAACAGAGACTAATGGTTTGAGAAACAATGCCCTAAAGCAGGGTTTCACAAACTTTCTAGCTCTTCAACCAGATTTAAGAAAGTTAATAGAACGGTGTAGCCCATACATGTAAATAATTTTATACATGTAAAAATAAACAAATAAATGTCAATTAAGATGCCCTACTACAAATAAGTGGAATAATAAGTGGAATCCGCAAGCTTCTGATAATCGCCATTTTCAGCGTCTAGAATACACAAAACGTAAAATTTTAAACCCCAGACCCCCTAGGTGATTTGGGTTACTGATCATGTGACACAGTGCCGTATCCAGGGGGCCCCTTTTTGTGAGTGTTATTATCGTTTTTTTTTTTTTGTTAGGTTTTAACAACCCGCCGAAGCTGCAATGTTTTAATGTAATTGGGTCACGCATGCGTCTTAAGCTAATGCTTAATCAAAATCTATTATTATCAAATTTGACAATTAACAACGCCAAGTCAAACCGCATTTCTTTTTTCGCGCTAAAAACATTGAAGTTAGGCGCAGTTAATGTTCTTCGCTGTTCGCTATCTGCTCTAATATTCGATATTGGTTAACAACGGATTTTTTGCAACTGAAGCAGATTCTTAAAAAGTGGTATAATGATGGCTGTCATGCGCGTTTCAAAGTCGCCAGTATTAAGTTATGATAGTTAACGCAAAATTATTCTCTATAAGCGTATTCTAAGACCATGTGTTATTTTCCATCAACCGCAGCTTGTATTTTAGCTGACTTGGCATAATAACACCCAGGAGAAAATATTTTCGTTCAGTAACTGCAGAGAGCGAAAGCGTGCCTGTAATTTAATGCTAGTCCCAAACATGGAACTCAGGAATACGCGCTGCTGATAGTAAATCTATCACATATACATATTTTGCGGTCTTGGTTTAGTTTTACACCTGGCAGGAGTGTCAACGCACCTGTTCGCTTTTGCTTGACGTTAGTTGTTTCTCATTAGAAAGTTTTATGACTAATAGAAAATAGGGGAATTCCCTAAGTTGAAAATTCGGGACACCCCCCCTTTGAAACGGTCACGCTACGCGCCTGGACGTGTTTGATGTTTGTTAAATAAGTTATCCATTTGTGGACTGATGACAAAACAATGCAGGACGACGAATATCCTCAATAGTTTTTAAATAATATTAGCATTTGGACATAATAATCCTTAATCTTGAGAATGCGGCTACTAACTAATATAATATGTTGTGCTGAAGGGCAACAGTTCTTTAAAAGCTAGGTTAGAAATGGTTGAGTACTCAATTCTTGCTTTTACTTAAAAATTACATAAATTCTGTTTTAAAATTTCCAGTTGCAAGCTTCTGTGACTTTATAACAAATTTTTCTTGGGCTTAAAATGACATTGTCTGGATAAAGGGTAGTAAATCATCTGTTGCAGTAAACATATTTCCAAAATACCAATTTTTGTTTTATTTATTTTATATTATAAGCATTTATTTGAATGCTCCAACTTTGACTTCAAACTTAAAAATATTGCATTTTATATTAAGAGATGAAGAGATGTGTTCAACACACATACAGTAGTAGCTGTGCCAACCTATTGTTTCTTTAGGCTGAATTGCTTCAAATTTTCAGTATGGATTGCTTTATTTTGTTACCAGACAAAACGCAGGTGGACTTCGTACATTATTGTCCTTATTGTTGGAGGAATTATTTTGTTACCAGTTAGAATTAAACTGTTAAATACTCTATTTACCCTTGGCAACGCCACTTGTTTCATCTAGTTTTATTGCCCCAAGAATAATAATGTGCAATAAGATAAATGACATTATTCTTAGGACTGATTGGTGATAAAAGTGTACTCTGAATAAAAATCGGTTAATAATAAATTTCTGTCCTGTTTTAAACATGCAACCCACCTGTCAGCTGAGTTATTAGAAATGCATGCTTCAGTTATGAAATCACACAAAATATCCAAAATACAAAATTGTGGACCAAATCTTGAAACAGCATCTTTCAAAATATACTGAAATTTCATAACATATATCTTGATTATAACACTAAAAACCCTCAAACTTTCTAAAAATATATTTTGGTTCTTACCTGTATTGAAATATTGTTGCAAAACGAAGCGCTCTGACTGCCAGACATTTTAGAAGCAAACAAACAGGCTTCCTTGCGGATATTATGTTGCTCATCATTTAAAAGATATATTGCAGTTACATAAACATTACTTGCAATATGCATACACTCTTGTTGATACTCCTAGGTAATAAAATTATTTGCTACAATATTTTTGAACAAACAGGTAAAGTATGTAACCAAACAAAGAAACTTACCTCAGAAAATGCATTCAAATATATATATTTAATATAATTTAAAACATTTAATCCAGTTATAGCAAGGGCAGAAGCTGATGATAGTCTTAGTGGTTCAGAAGCTCTGAATTTGGAAGTGTGCTTTACAATTTCTTGAGACCACATCTTTATTCTTTTTAACTGGTGTGTTATTTGTGCATCATATTCCATTTGAGGAATTGTTGTGGCAAGCATTACTGAAATCGCTTTTATTGTCAAACATTTAGTAGATAGGCTTAATGTTCTTGAAAGTAATTCAGTAACCCACAAAAGTATTTCATATTCAAAACGAATTAGTATGTCTGTGGTGGAACACACTGTGATAAAGAACTCTAGCAATATATTGTTGCAAGTGTTTGTTTTGATAAGTGCAAAAATATTTGTTGCCATGCTGCTTGCCATTGTAGTGGTTACACCACAAGGACGGGAACAGTATTTCTGTAACCAACATTTAAGGAAATTTTCTTTGCTTAAATATGTTGCACTAGTTTTCCAAAGTATACTGTTATCAGATATTGCAAAATCAGATTTATAATCAAAAAAAAGTTTCAAGACTTTTTCCACAAATATTTCAGCAGCTGCCTGAAAGATAAAAAAAGTATTTTAATATATTCCGGAAATATGAAAGCAATTGAGTGTTTTTTATCAAGAAACTATTGTTTTTGTTATTTTAAATTCTGTAATTCAAGCTAATTTAAATTTTCTGTCATGTTTCCTATGTAAATATGCAAACAACATTTGCATTGTGTTTTAAGATTGATTGGCATACCATGTCACATATTTACCTGTTTATAAAATTCTGGCTCTATTTGTTCCATCATTAACTGAAGTTCACCAATAAGTTTGCTGAAGTACAAATCATATGTTTTCACCAAACTGCTTTTACTGATTTGAACGACAACAGCAATATATGTTGCAGCTGTCAATAGACAGGGATTATTAAAAGCGATCCAACCCCTTTGCATACAACAGAGAAATAGTGGTGCGAGTTCAGAAATGTTTTGCTGTTGATCCTTAAATCCGCATATCCCAATAATAACTTCAAGCCAGCCATGAAGCGAATTCTGTTTAACACTTTGTTGAGTTTCTAAATATCAGAATAGAGTTAATTTACATATATAAAATTAACTTTTTGGTACAACAAATTAGGGTTGGCAAGCCTGTCAATTGACCACACTTTATTTAACCGGTCAAATACTCATATTGGATTCAAAAGTTTTTTAAAGGTTGTTTTGTAATTTAAGTTTTTAACAATCTTCATTGTAACTTTTTTAAAGAAATAAAATAGAAAATCGTAGGGTTTACCTGATGCAAACACATGTTCTGTGGTAATAACTTAGTGTTTGTAATAGCAAAGTAGATTTATTTTGTTTAGTTTAGAATAAATGCATGTATATGATAAATCGCAACACTGGTTGGGGTATACCACAATCTCAGGCTACTTAGAAATTTAGAAGAACCAAATCCTTTGTCTTCAGTGCACCCTGGCGATGATTTAGAGAATTCAGATAGTGACAAAAGTTGTGATGAGAAGAAAACATATTTTTTACTGATGCATTTACTTGTTGTTAAATTTCGTTAACAAATTTGTTGGTTTAACTTGGTGGTTGTAGTAAAGATAAAAGTTACTACAATACTGCTATAGTATTGCTTGCAAGATGGGTATGGTTTTGCAAAAATTCTTATTGATAGTCAAAAAATAATTGTTTTTGTATTACAAACCATTGTACTTAAGCCAAAACGTTCTTATACTTACTTAAAGGTAAAAGGTTTATTTTGATAATGTGTATAGTATTTGACCAATATTTGACCTATTTGATGAGTATTTGACCGGGATTTTATTTTTATGCCCAACCCTACAACAAATACATACCACTGTTTTTTATAATATTATGTCTATACAGATATTTTAGAAATCCCAAGTTAAGGTTGTTCGTTTGTTATTCACTAGACTAGACACTGAATAGACAACTGATCTGAAAATTTAACATGCAAAATAACCCTGAACTTTTGGTTTAACTGTTTCAATCTATTAACAATATTGATACACCATGGTGGTGGATCTCAACCTTTTTTGCAGTGACAAATACAAAATTTAAAGCTTTAAGACCAAAAATAAGGAAACCATATTACTTTGTTCACTAAGCAAACACATTTGTTTCTCAAAAAAAAAAGAGCAAAAATTGAACATTGAGTTTTGCAATAATTCTAATTTAATACTTTACATTACTGGTTTTCAAACTTTTTTGTGGCACACTAATAAACTAAAGCAAACATCTACAGAAGGATCTGGCATACAGTTTGAGAAGAACTGCTTTATACTTTCGATGTTGTGTCAGCCTTGAAAACTCTAAATCCCTTCTCACATTAGAGATTACTTGTAAGTATTTTATCATAAAAAACGGTGATGGTTTACTGGATTGTAACCAAATGATGGCAAATTGTATTGTAAAATGTTATTTTTTATCATATTAATAACAAATGCGCGTAAACAACACAAAGAAGCATTGTAAATTATCTAAAACAGCGCTTGATGGATGAGTCAGGTCCTATACTGCAAAAAGATGAATGTGGATGAAACAGATGGGCTACGAACAAGATTTTGTAAACCAGGTGCAGCGCATATGAGATTTTGGTTACACTTTAGCTTAAGACGTGTGACCTAATTACGTTAAAAACATTGTCTTTTGGGATGTTGAGTAAAACCCTTACTAAAACGAACAAAAACAATAACATCACTAACCAAAAGGGGGGTCAACCTGAAGTTAGCGATTGCACACTAAGAGGTAATTATTTTTTGTAACACGTCATTAAAATCACTAATTTAGGACGTCATACCTGTCACTATTTTATGATGTCAATATTCATTAACATCAGCAGGAAAATTTGAGAATTCCCTAAGATTGAATTCCATCCCTCCCCCAATTTTTTTTTGTGATTTTCTGCATGTATTTGAGATCCTCTTTTACCCGGCCTGCCACAACAGTTTTTGTTTCTCATGTAGCCGGCTGTAATAAATAATTCCCCACACCTGCTTTAGCCTATCCTTCAAGGATTTATCTTAAATTTTGATTGTTTAATAAAAGATAATTTGAGTAAAGCTTTGACTTTTGGGAATAATTTACCTGAATAATTGCAAAACATACTATTTTAAAAAATTGTGAATTTTTTTAAGCAGACCTGGGCAACATAAGGCCCGGCGGCCAGATCCCGCCCGCCAAACGATTTAATCTGGGTCGCTTCTTACAATACATACACTAAGCGAAAATAAGGGCGAGTTTTTTTATGTATGGTTGTATTGTATCAGACACACGGCTGTATCTAGAAAATCAAAAAGTGAAAGGGGTCCCAAATTTTCAACTTCCCCTATTTTCCGTCTGACGTTAATGAATAATCATGTCATAAAATAGTGACGGGTATGACAGCATAAAAGAAAAATAATAAGACACAGCCAGTTAAAGTCCAGCAAAAGAAAACACGTGCATCAAAACCGCTTAGTGTGCAATTGTTAACTTTAGACGAAAACTAAGCCAAAACCAGGAAATATGTGTGATTGATTTTGGTAGAATCGTGTTTCGACTATCAGCATCGCAGTTTCCTAAGTTCAATGTACAGGACTACGCTAAAAATTAAGTAAGTGACATTATCGTTTTTGTTGGTTTTTGTCAGAGTTTTACTCACCGTTCAAAGATGCATGTTTTTAAATGTAATTGGGTCACGCATCTTAAGCTAATGCGACACCAAAATCAAACGCAAAACGCCGTTTTTCGTCTTTTGTTTGGTCGACCGTAAACGTTGGATAGTTTTTCTCTTTCGTCTTTCGTTATTTGTTCGGGTTGGCTAATCAGCAAGTGTGTGTTCGACAATTAATAATATAAATCCAGCGATTTCTGCATTTTTCTCTCTGAAAATCGAGTTAGACGGTGCAGATGTTTCTCGCTGTTTGTTATCTGCGTTAATATCAGATGTTGGTGTAAGACTGGGGTCGGCAACCTACTGTAATTCATCGGGCCCGTCGCCCCTTTGACAACCTATAAACGAGTTCATTTCAAATACTTTTTGACTATTTTAACTACATAAGTGTGCGAATGATCTTACTACGTCCGGTTTGTTAACGTTTTGATGCTGTATTTTGAACTAGATCAGCGCTTCTTTAATGTTGCGCCATGAAAAGCTGCTAAGTGCGTCGCGGACAAACCGAAAACGTATTCAAAAATATTTGACATATATTTTTTAACATTTTTCATTTTCGGCAATGTAATAAAAACTTGCAAGAAATTTAAAAAAAATGCCAATATACCAAAAAAAAATCGCGCTTGATTCGCTCTCCAGGTGCGCCTAAACCTAAAACGGTTTCCAAACGCTGAACTAGATTAACTAACCATTAAAGTTATACAGTTTCTTTGAAGTAGTTTTATATGTCGCGCTAATCGAAAAACACCCAGGAAAAACGGTTTAGCCTAGTCCCGAACGTGGATCTACCAAAATCAATCACACATATTTCACGGTCTTGTTTTAGTTTTTCGCCTAAAGTTAATGATTGCACACTAAGCGGTTTCGCAGCTGGCGCCTGGCAGGATTGTCGATAACGCACGTGTTTGCCGTCTAAATGTTCACTTTTGTTGAACGTTAATTGGCTGTTTCGGATGATTTTTTTCGTGTTTATGACGTCATTACCATCGCTATTTTATGACGTCATTAACTTCAGACGAAAAAACAATGGGGAATTCCCTAAGTTGAAAATTCAGAACCCCCCTTTTTGAATTTCTTGATACGCCCCTGAACACCAGTATATAAAATAATGTACATTTTTATCTGTGCTCAATGCATAACGAACCCCTCTAAGTCTAATTAAAGTTTACATTTTAAAACAAATATTGTCATAATTTTTTTAAATCGATTTAAATTGCATATTTGCGCACAACTCCTAACGTAATAACAGAGTATGACATTATATTGCAGATATTTAGGATTCTATTTTTGACCCGGCCCGCCACAATATTTTAGGTTTCTCATTCGACTCGCTGTTAAAAAAATAACCCAACCCTGATTTAAAGGCTAAATACATTAGGTATTTACATGAATTCTTACCCAAGGTAGTGTTATCAGTAGGTAGGTTCTCCATAAAATTGCACGCCATATCTACAATTTGGAAGAGTGAATGCAAGTTGAGTATGGCCTTTACAGAGGTTATTCTTGTCAGGTAGCATGGTGATTGAACTAAAATTTTTAAACATTTAGATAACCTTAAAATTTTATTAATTTTAAATGTTTCTTGTTTGTTGTAAAGCTTTGAAATAATGGATAGGATTGGATAAACTCCAGGATTGACTTTGATACACTTTTTTGACTCACAAGTTATTTCAGTGCAGTGCTTTTCTAAAACTTCTAGCATAAAATTTAAAAGTTCAGGGTACCATGAAAAAAATTCTGTGACAGACAAAGAGTTGCATGACATGGTAAAATGTTTTTCCTCAATGTGTTTTTGGCCCAACATTTTGTTTGCCACAACACTTAACAATTGAGTGCCTGCATTTCGCACTGCCCAATCATGATTTAGACAAGAAATTCCAAGCTTGAATGTTGTAACTGCATATGGAGTTACACATAAACGAAGAGTTGTGTTTTGAAATAAATGTTTCAAAATGTACAAAGCATGTACTCCAAGTAACTCTGCCCCATTTGCATCACTCTCTTCGGCATTCAGTAAAGTTTCTACACATGTAATCATAGTATGAAATGTTTTAGCTATCAGTTGCGGTTGTCTTTTGGATATTACACTTGCAGATAAAATTGCCTCAGTAATAAACGGCAGTCCAGCGGATCTTCTTGTAATAGTGCTGCAACAAACTACTGATTCACCAACATTTCTTGATGTAAATAAGTCAAAAACAGTATCAATAAGCTGAATTGCAACTGTTTGCATATTTATAATATTTGATGCAAATAAATGAATACATACCAAGGTTAAACAATCTGAACAGCTTTCCACTATACCTTGGTGCCTGCAAAATGTTAAAATAGATACAAATAATTGGCAAATTTGTTGAAGCATTGTAACAACAAAGTTAGGAGGAATAGAATGAAACATTTTTATGCAGAGCATCGCAACGGAAGAAAGAGCTTTGCAGGAATTCTTCATGCAGAGCCAGCTACAAGAAAGGATAACATCGTAATCCTTAGTAAGAAAGAGATCTTTGTTCAAATCGCTTTGACTATGAGCACTGCTCCTAGATATCAATTTAAAAATTCTTGAATGAATTTCCTTAAAATCAGCAGAGGCAATGTAAGTGTCATCCTTAACACAACTAAAAATCCTGATCAAAGTAAAGTGCACAATGGTGCAAATATCAGTTACAATGCTAGAAAGCAAAGCACAAAGTTTGGCATGTGTGACATTATTAATATGGCACTGGTTAATGCAGTTGGAAATTACATCACTACACTTTGACAGAGCTAGTAACCAGCCAAACAGTGGATAGGAAAAGGAAGCTTGCAAATAATTTTCTTGCAGTTCTTTGAAGTGTTTGTAAATGTTTTTCATAACAACCTTATTGAGGTAAGAGATTATATTTTGTAATTTATGGTTTTCTTTATCATCTTGAGCCTGTGACTTAACAAAAAATGAAATTTTAAAGATCAGTTGGATAATTGTTGCACCACTTTCTGCATCTTGTGATTTTGGACTTTCTAATAAATGTATGGCATCATCATGCATTTCAGGTAAATGAATTTTAAGAACATTTTTTGGGAAATAATCCAAAAGAATCGAAACTGCCATTTCTCTTATCTCAGGAACAACATCTTTTAGCATCCTTACAAAAATAGCAGCATCTGAGGAATTTACCAAAGTTGCCTTAATTTCCTTCAGTAACTGCAAAAGAAAAAACAAATTCATTTATCTGAATAAATTAGTTTCCCAAACAATACTAACCATAAGAACTTTTTCAAGTTCAGAATGAGGAAGAATGGATTTGGTGTTTTTTGACTGAATAGGCAGCAATGAATGCAACAATATTTTATATATGCTTAAGGCGGTGTGTCTGCGTTGGTAAGATCCGATTTGCCTGAGATAAGTCTTGCACTGGTCAATTAACCATCGTAGGAAACTCATGCAGTCTTCACAGTATTCATTTAGGTTATTTTGCTGAACCTAAAAGTAAGCATTTTTGGATTAGATTATTATCAAAATTTTGATTATAAAGTGGTGCTCAACAATTTACCTTTTTTAAAGATGAACTAAGAGTCGCTAAAATCCTTTGTGTAAAAATATTAATGCTAAACGAGAGTTCATTCCGAAAAGAAACTGAATCACAGTTCATATTTAGTGGGAGGTATTCTGTCACAAGAGAGAATTCTTCCTTACTGATGATTTCAGACGGCTTGTTGCCCTTACAAAGGAGAGACCAAGCATCAGATCGTGTGTTGTTATCAAAAGAGGTAATGCCTGATATAAATATTCTTTGGTCAAGTTGAGAAAATGAAACAATTGCATTAATTCTAGCACACTTCATAACTCCCAAAATAGCAGAAAGACATAAAACTTTTTTCTCTAAACTAAGGTTATCATACAACCAAGTATCATGAAGTTTTAACATGATTTCATTGTAAATATCGGAACCCAATATCAAACTGGGTGTCACCCAATAATGTAGAGCATTTATCACTATGTGATTAGATTTACACAGAAGTGCTTTCATAAGGCTTGGTGCAAAAAATTCCTGCCATAAGGACAATAACTTTTCATCCTTATGACTTGATAATACAGCTTGCATACAGGATTTGTATATTCTTGACACAATGGGCGCTAAATGGTTAATAGCAAGACATGGAAGAACTGTGCAAAAAAAGGAAGGATTCTCCTGAAGAAATAAGTTGTAACCCTGTTCTTTGATCAGCACTGATAGCACACTATATCTCCCCTTTACATATATTGAAGTTGATAAAGCATGATCCAAACAAATTTGAAGTAAACTACAATTAGAAGCAGATTCTTTGTCCACTTCCAACATAGAGTCCAAAATTAATAATACCTTGTCCAAGATTCCTTTGATCTACAAATAAAAGAAACAACCATATAACCATAACATATCACAGGCTAAAACTTTACATGTTATATTATTTTTGATATACTAATACTAACTAACAGGATTGTCCCAGTTTTCCCATATCATCTTTAAACTTTTGGCAATAATCAAATCTTTCTCCATATATTGTAAACACACATTTTCCAATAATAGTAGTGACCTGTAAGCTTTCCACCAAATCAACATTCCTAAATAAACAAACAAACTGTCCAGCTCAATTGGCACTTTTGTCGTATTCCATTACTTGGGAAGGGATTACTTCCAAGGGTTTGGAATTAGTGTTTTTGGCAACAAGAAAAAGTTTTTTTATAATAAAAATGAAATACTACTTCCATATTTTGTTGTGTGGGCTACATGAGACGATTGGCCCTTGATTTCTGCACAACTTTTGAGAAAAAAGTGTGCCAGTACACTTAGCAGAAACACTCCTGTAAATTTGTTTTTCTAGATTAATTTTATTAAAAGCATATTTACCTCTAAAGCCATGATATTGCAAAGTTTGGTTTTCATCTTTGCAAAACTTTAACAGCTTTTCAAAGGTAACTTGAAATACTTTTAAATTTAAAACCTGGTGAAATAAGATAGAGGGGTTGCAACAACTGATCACACCAATAATTATCCACAACTCTGATACTGGTGACAAACAAGTTTCCAAGAAAATATTAGGAAATATCTAAAAGTAAGAAAGTAATTGAAATATGGTTATGGTCAAACAGAATTACTATTATATTACTAAATATCTTATAATTATTTAACCCTTACCTCCACCAAATTTATGTCATCAGTACCTTCACCGTTCAATAACAAAATAAATGACTTAGCAGCAAGATGTGTATTTGGAAAGTAATCAAGTATGTATCCAATGACAGTCCCACCTAATTGAGCCAAATCATTTGGAGTTGACTAAAAATAAAGTGAGTAAATATGAAAAAATATTGGTAGCATAAACATGTTGAAGTAGCTATTAACCTTGAGTATACAGTATTATATATTATATATGGTTAAGTATTTTACCCATACTTTTTGGTCTATAACACTGACAAGGATTATTTTAATGATTTTAGTTAAAACCATTTTGAAATCATTTTTGTCCAATACCAATGCATGAATTGACACTTTGTAATGTTGCAAAATCTGCAATGGCAATATTATAATCTTTTAGGTTACAATATAAAGTATATATGTTTTAAAATACGCTACTTAACTTGTGAACAGCTTAATATACAAGCCACTATTAAACAAAAAAAAACTTAAAAAAAAACATTTATTTTCTTACTTGTATTTAACATTGCTTAAGTTAATGAAAAATATTTAAACTCATTACCTGTAAACATAACTTTATGTATGCATACGTTATATCATCAACATCCAACTCTGTTGTGTTTTTTTCCAAAAAATGAAGAATTTTGCAAAACAGAGTAGGTATATGACCAATTAATATATTTCTAAATTCAACTGTTTCAACAATAAGAGTAGACAAAAATGTTACATCCTCCTTTTTAATATAACCTGAAAAAAATGGAGAGATTAATCACATTAAGTGAATCAACCTCAAATACAATAAATTGATGCATGTAGTTAATGGTCATATTAAAAACTATCATTCTTGTTTAGAAAAAGTTGCTCTCTCACTGTTTATTAATTTTTCACTATGTGCGGCAGGCGCAAAAATTTTGCACATAGCTTTACGGAAGACCTTTAATTTATGTCTTGAATTTATTTTATTCTGTCCACATTAATATCAAGAATACCTAGGAACAGTATTGCTTTTTAGCCATCCATTATAATAACGTTGTAACCAGAACATTTGTGTTTGCTTGAGATAGAATTTTGGAACACACCTAACTTAACTATTGATAAAAGTTTCAAGATGCTAAAAAAAATTAAAAAAAACAAAAATATAGTTATTTTCAAATAAGATTAAGTGAAAATCTATTCACTAAGGGTGTTAAAGGATGGTAATTAGCTTTATGACCCTTTTTTGTGAATAAAAACTACATGTAGCTGAAATAAAATCAATTTGTCAATTTTTTTATTTGTAGTAGCTTGAATAAAACTAATTGAACACTTAAAAGTAGGGTAATTCAATTTAAACTTGCAAAAAAGTGATTGAGTGGGCTCCAGAAGACAACTAGATATTGAAATCTGTTTAATAACAATTAATTCAACTGTTTGCTTGCACACTCCAGGGAAACAAAAGCAAAAAATGCCTGTGGGAACACTGAGCTCTGTTTTCCTCATAGAAATTGGCATACTTGTATTGTGGTTGCACAAAAGAAAACAGAGTCATGCATATGTTACGGCAATTTACTAGAGAAAAAGGTAATTAGTCTATATGCAATGCAGCAATTAAGGTTATTTACAAAACAGTAAAAATGGCAGTTATAAAAGCATATCAGTTATCAAATTGTGTAAACCGCATATTGCTATGCTAAATATGCACCATCATATTCGCTGAACTTTTAAAGTTCCTGGGACCTTTTTGAATCTGTACAAATGCTTACTAAATACCAACCATAAAAACTGACTTTGCTCAAAGACTAGAGCTTTGTTTGTTAATCTATTTTCCCTTGAGGCATGCAAATAATGCGAGCAGAGAAAGCGCGATTTTTTAGATATATTGATAAATATGCTGTTTCTACCAGGCATAATGTACTAAAATAAAGCCTTTTTTTATCAACGCCAGTTAAAACTCCGAAAAATGTCGCTCTGTTCATTGTGTATTGGCCACCAAGGGTGATATTATCTACTATACAAAGTAGATAAAAAGTTTGTCGGGCGGTTGGTCGACAGTCCACACGTTCAAACGCGTTTTAGGGAAACGGAGACAGACAAAGCAACGTCGCTCCTACTACTCCCTCTTAAGCGAGTAGCGGGCGATTGGTTAAAATACATCGAAAGTGTGCTCCCAGACAGAAAAACTACTGTTTCTTTCTATGAGAGAAAATCCGCATCTCAAGGGAGTGCCGACGCAATCTGGTCACAGGTTAGCATTTTTATTTTCAAGGCGTTTTTTTTAGTAATTCTGGATCAATAAATGTCGCTGCATACATTATTGCAGTGTATAAAAAAACGGGTAAAACGAGTAATTTAATTTCAATCCTTATAAGTGACGACCAGCACTTTGGTGATTTACAATAGGCTACACGAAAAGGCAAAAAAACATAAAATGTTATGAAATTTACTGTTACCGAATGTATGCACTGTTCCAAGTAAAGACTTAAGTTTTCTAGCAGTATGTTTAACCATGCAAGATTTAGGCAGAGTTAAAAAAATATTGCGTTTGTTGTCCCAGTTTAAAGCAAATTTACTTATCAATTGAGGTTTTCTTTCAGTGGATGTCGAACAAATACTGCTACCACACGGGTCGTATACTAAACATGCTTTGATTAAACATCAGGAAACCTACACGGATATCGTACAACAAGCCTTCTCCAAGCAATGTTGTGATAGTGTTGAGGCCTAGGCCTAATGGCTTGACTACAATGTGTTTAACCACGCAATATTTTGCGGAGTTTTGCAAAATATTGCGTTTATTGCAGCAGTTTAACAGTAAACATTTGTTTTTATTTGCTTAAATATCACGCTATCAAACAAGTCTGAACAATTCCTGTTACAACCTAAACTTTTATGTTTGAGAGTTATTCTCAATTGACAAAATTCACAGGTTTTCGTTACTTAAACAGGGTTGGGATTAAGCACTCGCCCGCTCGCCAATGCGAGTGCAAATCGCTCCGGGCGAGTGCTGATTGACACCCACTCACCCGACTGGTGAATGGCTTTGGCGAGAAATTTGACTAGTTGGCATAGGACAACTTGTGTTGTGCCACATTAAAGAATAATATTAACTAGCGACACAAATAATAAGGTTAATCGAAGTAACAATCGAAGCCCGTAATTAGGACTTTTTGTCCTGTTTTTTTTAAATCGTTAAAAGGCAAACAATCAAAAATGTCATTGCTGCAGTGGTAAATAGTTATGAGGTTTATTGTTAAGCTTAAACGTTGTTAATTTTTAAATGTTTAACCCGGTCGTTGACGCCTTTGGAAAAGATTGGACTTGCGATGTACCCAGCGATAAAAATTTACTTTACTAGATTTATTGAATTGTTTGTATAAGAAATTATAAGCAATCGCTGTAGTTTTTGGTAACAATAAGTTCTAATAATATTTGTAAGCAGTGTTTTTTAGGATGAATTGATGGGCCGACACGGCCCACTGAACACTACAATATTTTGAAATATCGCCTACTTGTGCACTACAGCTGAGAATTAGCTATTAGTCTACGTAAACGTATGTGGTTGCAATCTCTTAAAGTTTATGTCGTGTAACCAAGCCAAATCTAAAAAAATAGCTGTCTGTAAATAGCAATTACTGTATGTTTAGATACAAATCAACAGTATGGCAGAATGCTGGCGACTTGGCGACTATGTCGGCCGAAGAATCAGCCAGAAAACCGAAGAAATTGGTGTAAAAAAAATTTAAGTAAAAAAAAAAAAATTTGAAAAAAAAGTATTTTTTTCTTTTTTTTTCGAAAAAAATTTTTTGAAAAGTTTTTTTAACACCCAATTTACAAAATACCTTGTGGTTGTTTCCAAACATATTTAATAACATTTATTTTTGAACAGCGGAATTATGTAATAACATAACACACTACAATTGGCAGAAATCAGCATATTAAGGATGTACCAGTCTATGCTTCTCCACCTAAGGCCTAGCCCTAAAGTATATTTTTGGTTGTTTAATTACGCAAATGCAAAAATTTTTCACGCTTCGCGCGTACTTTAGCCTGGTTTTGCAAGGTTTATGTGTCTTTGTTTTCAACAAATCTATCCCAAAGGTAATATGCATACTATGGGGCATGTTGCAATGTGACTGTGACAATTTCTATTAAATTTTATCATAAATATCATTATTTCGAGCAATATAGATTCAAAATTTATCCAAAGAATAATTTTTCGTGATTTTCAATCTGGTTTTGAGCAGCACGTTTTCACACAAATTTGCCTGAAAACAAATTATCTATGTACCACTTTTAAAGCAAGAAAAGCAGACATGTACGTACACCCCTAGGCCCCAGGTTGTACCTTCACATGTCCATTATGTATTAGTTAATGACTTAATGTCTAAAAATGTTCGCGCCTTCGGCGCTACGTTTTGTTGTCCAATTTACTTAATAGCCTTGTTTATCGCCAAAACTTGGCAAGGTTCAAACATTCCTTAGGCCAGGGATGTCCAACATTTTATTATAGTGGGCCGCAGAACCTATTACGTTTCAAGATTAAGTATTGCTCTTTAGAGTTATAACGGGCCTTTAGAATTATATATGTGTATATTTACCCATCCTATACTATTACTGCGCCCCTAAAAGCTGACTGGTACATTTTAATTAGGCTAATATTGAAGGTTTAAAATACTACTTGGGAGTAAAAATGACTAGCGGGCAGCACAAAAATTTTAGACGGGCCGCAATGTGGCCCGCGGGCCGCAGGTTGGACATCCCTGCCTTAGGCAAACACATCATTTAAGTTTAGGGGCGCAACCAAAAACCAAAGAATTTTCGCCAAAAATGCTTGTCACCAGAAGGCTGGCAAGATTCTGCCGTTTCTTAAACTTTGGACGGACAACTATCCCAGGGAGATTATTGAATTCCTTAGTTGATAAGGAGGACTTAAAAACCAATCAAAATTTTGCACATATTCGGTTTCCAGGAGGGTGTATCGACTGTGCCTGTGCGAGATCTAGTTTCTTGCCCTAAAGACCATGAAGTTCCATTTTCTAACAATTTGCTTACTTTTACAGCTAGGCCCAACAGTTCTTTATACAATAGATCATGGCTAAAAGTTACAGTCCATGGTGCGGATGATATACCTCTTACTTCCCCAACTCCTAAAGTTTCCCCACCTGTTTCTTCTACTGGTTTGCAAATAAGACATTTATTACAAATTCAGAAACCTATAAAACAGTTTGAGGAATAGGCTTTTTGAAAATAAACCACAATAATTGTTGAACGAAATAATTCTCTTTTAATTATTTACAATGGAAAAAGGTGGTGAACTTGTGTTTGGTATATAATGTTTATTTAAAACAAACGTAATCTAAAAAAAGTTCACCATAACTAGGTTGGTATTGGTGCCGATCCAATACCAAAACTATAGAGGTATGTATTTCAGTCATGATTTGCAATCCAACACTGAGATTTCTATATAAAAAAATGAACCTAATATAACTAAGCCTCCTATGCTAATAATTTATTTGTCTCGTAAGCATGAAATGAAAAGCTTTAAACATTTTAATTCCATCTGTTAACTGTCTTGATACTATTATAACTGTGTGAGATACTGTAAACTTTTTAATTTTATCTCTTGTAGCCTTATCAAGTAATATTCCCTTATATTACCCCACTATCTTGCCAACCATTAAGTCATAATGTAGGGGACTGGTGTCCATTGAATTTTGTCAGGCTAGTAAGCGAACTGCATTTTATAAGTATAAAGTAGTAGCTTTACATTTGGTTAAAATACTAATGCCAGTTTGCAAATGACTAAAGCAAATGAAAAAAATCTTAAAAAAACTTACATTGTGATTGTAAAAAGTCACTAATCTCTTCTTTAAATTTACTGCTCAACACCGGATTTGTTGTAAACGATAGAGCTTTTGCACTCTAAAACAAACAGAGTAAATATTTTTAAAAAACGTATAAAAAAAGGCTAAAAACCCTTGTTATTTATTATATATTTTTAACATTACATTATTAAATATTTAAAACAATAATATTTTTATGAATTTTGTTTATAGTATGAAAAACTTACAAACAATACAAAATCCTTACAGTTAAAACTTTTTTTCTTCCCTTTGTGTCACTTGAAGCAAATTCTGTTACGAGAGATTTAAATTTGTTTTCCATAATTGATGAAAGCTCGCAGTTAAATTTAGTGCAGAATATACAGTATAAACCAGGTTTATATTTTTATCAATTTTCGTGCAAACCTTATAGATATCACTGTAACCTCAGAAAGACTTAAAATGACCAGCATTATGCCTGATAAAAAATAAAAATTACTATAGAGGGATTTAAAAACTTTACCGGGGGACTAAAATTGTGTCTAAATGCGATGAGGTTAGTCAGAACATTTAATTCAAGCGATACATGAAAAACAAAGTAGATATGCCACGATAAGTAGTCTAAGGCATGTGATAAACAGCATATTATTTTAGAATATTTTTTTATAATGACTTGCAGCAAAAATACATATTATTTAGCCCTTTAAAATGTGACAAAGAAAACAGTTGTATCTTGTATTTGCTATCGAAAAGAATTATTAGTTGCTGAAACGATAGCAAACTATCAACTCAACTTCTAAAATAGATTTTCAGAAGTGACAGCATTTATCACAGAAATCTTACGACAAAAATTCTGCAGGCATTGATTTTAATGTGGCACAGTTTAGCAGTGTAGTAATGCCAGGTTGGAAAGTTAGGCCTGGATGGGGAATTAATCCCCGTACAGTTACTCTCTCAGTTTTGCGTAAAATGCACTCAGCCACAAAGGTCACTCAAACGAACAGTTTTCAGTATGGTAGGTCTCTTTCACATTAAGCCATGTGAATTTTAGAAATAATGTTTTCCAGCCACACAAATTTCAGCATAAAATTTAATTCCAGCTGCCCATAGTTAAGTCGAAATTTTAAAAAAATTCCCAAGATTCGGGATCATTATTTTGCAGGAAACCTCAGGAATTTCCCGTCAAAATATTCTCGGAAAGCAACCTTAGCTAACGCGGAAAAGTTTCCAAAAAACAAAACTGTCCTGTATCTGTAACTTAAAAATTGACCACCAACAAAATTGTACAGAGCGGGAATTTGTATTTGTCAGTATAGTAGAATGCTGACAACCAAATCCGTAGAATGAGCTAGAAAACCGAAGAAATTGGTGCAAAAAAAAGAAAGGTTAGCAAAAATGAAATTAATTTGTTTTAGTTTTAAATTTTTTTCAAAAGATACATTTCACATAAAAAACTTACATTACGCACTACAATTGGCAGAAGCTAATTTTGTTGTGCCATTCCGAAAAAAGTTATGGAAATGCGAAGCACGTTGCTTAGTGAGTGTTAGGCATATAGCTTGTTTATTATTTTAAAAAGTACTCAATTTTTATCATAGAATTGTTATGTATTTGCAGTTTTACTTTGATTTGGCAAGTACCTCTATATTGAGTTAAAAACGCAATCACGATAGTAGCCATTCCTGCTAAATAGACAGGTGCCATGACATTTGCAAGGGTATAACGAGAATATACCAGGCCATTCTTCTCCATCTTAGGCTTAAACTATATTTTTTGTTGTTTTATTCACGTATCTTGCGACCTTTGGCCTACTTTTTGTATGATTGTGTCTCTGTTTTAAGCATATCTATTTAGCTCAGCCCATAGCCACTAGGCATACTATGGAATGTTGCACTTGACTGTGTGACTCTAACCTCGGTAAACAATTTCCATTAAATTGAACTATAAATATCATTATTTCAAGCAATATTATATTAAAATTTTCATACCCCCACTTTGTATTTGTTTATGTCACAAAAAATCAACTGTGTGTTAACTAATCTACTAGTTAATAGCATTGTTTATTGCCTAAACATGGCAAGGTTGATCACATTCCTTGGGCTAACACATCATTTAAGTTTAGGGGCGCAACCAAAAAACCTGAACAAATTTTCCCCGAACGCCAAAAATGCTTGTCGCCAGAAGGTTGGCAAGATTCTGCCAGCCTGGTATTTGGGATTTAACATGTTTGTTGAACATGTTCACAAGAATTCTTTATTTAAAATCGTTCCAATGCATTTCGGTGCTGGTCCAGAATCCTACCACAAAGAACATTTATTTTGCGTGGCGTTTGTGTTTGGGTAGGTTAAGCCAGTTTTTCTTAATCAAGTGAATGGTTCACCTCAGGGTGAATAATTTTTTTGCAAGGCAAAAATCAACCAAAAAGGGGTGAATAAGGGTGAACCGTCAGAAATGGATGATAGCTTGCAAAACAACTTAAGTCATTTTGTGCTGTTATATATAGACGAGATAGTTTTATCATATCATGAGACAAGGGTGAATGAAATCTGGAGATATATGCTAGGGGTGAACACTGAACAAAACTATAAAAGTTTAAGAAGCACTGGGTTTAGCAATATTATTAAATATTAATACTTGACCCACAGTCACCCAAACACTCAAAATATTGTACGTTGCTTTAATAATTGTTTCAACGCTGTGGTAGGATTCTTAATTTCTATACTTCGTCCGGTATTCACGCATCATGCCAGCAACAAAACAGCTAATACTAAACAAAGTCATTTCTTGTTATATTCTGTTCACTCTGTGCCGGTAAAAACTTGCAACTATTCTATTGCAAAAGTTTGACGGCTTGTTTTTTTTTGCGCTTAGAGCTGTATTCACCTAAAGCGCAGTTATGCCAAATTTTTGAATATAGGCCTACAACAATCAATCTAGCGACATAAAAAAATGTCAAGGCACTTCGTTTAGTTTTGATAAACCACCAACTATAGCTGCTGAGCAACAAACATGTTCATCCATTGACATACATCAATAAGATTTGTCAAAAAAGTGCTCTAGTAAGTAAGAACAAGTAACCATAGTCCAGTTCCAGTGGTGGGATTCAGTCGGTTCGCACGGGTTCGATCAAACTGTCACCTAGAATTTTATCAGATCAACAAACCGGTCAGCATTACTGGTTACTTTCAATGGATTTTTGCATCTTATCTGATACAGCAGTTTTTACGATCCAAGTAGTTCACATGGGTTTTTTCAAAATGTGCAATGCTCAAGCATGTACATAAAATAGTGTTAATTTTTTTTTTAAGTAATGACTGCTGCTTTTTAGCGTGCTGTTAGCAGTGATGGGATTCAGCCTGGAACTTGGGTTTACATCCTGTTATTGCAACTACTTCAATTATTTGCCGAAAAACGTGACTTTTTGTAACAGAATCGGCTAATAAATATGACTTTTGTGATAGAACCGGCTGACAAAAAATATAAATACCATCACTAGCCAGTTCTATTAAAAAGTAAAACAAGTTCAAGTTAAAAGGAGACATTGAGTGGAATTGCTCCAAAGAATTGGTACAATAAAATTTCCTCAAAATCTCAAAAAATTGCTAGTAACTAGCCTATTTCCAACAGGATCGAAGAAGAGTGAAATAAACAATCTTAAATAAACCACTTAAAGGCTTTCTGGGTCGCCGAAAAAAAAAAGGTTGAGTAACACAGATTTAAAGCTTTTAGTATTATTAGTGCTACAATTATTCAGGGGTGGCCGACACGACTACTGGCCAGTCTGGAAAGTATGGCAAATTATGACGAGATCTTGCAGGTGCACGACAGAAAAAATCCGGTTGACAAGATGCAACAAAGGTTATAAAAGTGCACCTCGGGTGCGCTTTATGATTTTCCTAAGCAGTCTGTATTGCATACATTGCACTGTAAACGTATGACGCACGCATATTTGGGGTTCAGTTCAGATTTTTTTTTGGGTGCACTTTTAAAAGGTTGAAAAACACTCGCGGGTGCACTTGCCATACTTTCCACAGTTGTCTACTGGTCGATCACCACATTTCATCTGGTCGATTCCGTTGAATATGTGTTACGCCAGTACAGTAGCTGTCGCACACAAGTGGAATATTAAAATGACCAATTGTTGTCTGGACAAGCGTCACAAAGCGTTGTTAGACGTAAAAATCAACCGTTATTTCTGGTTTGGAATGCAATTAACACTCAAAATGATTAAAGTGTTTTGTGACTTTTTTACTTATATATATAGTAACTATATAGTATATCGCGAGTCTCTATAAAAAATGTTTCATCCATCGCAATCAAACAAAGTGGGCTACACCTGATTTGGACCAATTACACAATGCTCATTGAGGCTATCTCCGTTAAAACGGGACCTATGATAAGCCTAGTGATATCACTGAAGTATGGTCTTTAGCAGAAAATTATCGATTTTGTCACCCCATCCGTCAGAAATCAGTGCAGTTACGACAATTAGTGCATTCAAACGATCAAAAAGTCCGACTTTTAGACTTTGAGGTCTTGGACAATGCACTAATTTGCATTAACAAATGTGCATAAGAAGATTAAGGGCGCTCTTTCACTATTGTACGTGAAAATTAATAAAAAAAAAATTTTTTTCAAATACCGCATACCACAACACATATTGTTTGGGTTAGGGTGCGGGTTAGCGTTTGGTTGAGGGTGGGTCAAGTTATTATTAATAATAAACATAATATCACTTGACCCACCCTCACCCAAACGCTAACCCGCACCCTAACCCAAACAAAATGCATTGTGGTATGCGGTATTATTATTATTTTTTTTTTGCATAACTTTTCACGTACAATAGTGAAAGAGCGCCAGATTAAGTTTAACAATACTTGACCCAACCAAACCCAAACGCTAACCAGCGCCCTAACCCAAATAATGTGCGATAATTTAATAATTATAACGCTTCAGGCCCCAATACCTCATTTTGTGACGTAATAATCTTAAATACAATTGACGAGAAACCATCTTATGCCCATCCGAGTTTGGGCTTTTTTCCCCAGCATTTAAAGAATTATTAAAATAACGCACATTATTTGGGTTAGGATTCGGGTTAGCGTTAGGGTTTAGGTGGGTCAAGTGTTATTAATCCTATCTCATACTTTTTGTTATCTTTTCTGAACTTTTAATGAATATTTTTAATTTATCTTCGCCGGGAGTTTCCCTAAAGGTCCAAATCAGTGCATTGCCAGGACCTCGCGGTCTAAAAGTCTAGACTTTTCTGCCATTGGATGCCCTGATTGTCGTAGACCTTTTTGCTGATTTCTAACGGATCGGGTGATTTTGTGGTATGCGTATGTTGAATTTTGAAAAAAATATTTGCCAAAATAAATAGTCATCGGTATTGTTCTATGGGGATTCCCCTTTGTGCGGTCTGCATTGGTCGAACGCAGTATCGTAGGGTCATATCATAGATCCCTAAAAATGTGAAACTAGGACCCATGAAAACCAACTCACACTTTTCCTTTTAACCAACGCGTTGTACTTTCGACAGCCGTCACTGAACAAAGAAATATCTCAGATACAAAACAATAAAAATGCCATATCGTGGGTCTAAAATCGGTTAACTTATGCTTCCCCACAATCAGAGTAAAACTCATAGCCCGTGTGAAAGCGGCATTAATGTGAAAGCGGAATGGCGTGTTTAATTCTTTCACCGCCAGTTTCCGAGAGCACGTAGGCTAAATGTGTTTCTCCGTGCAACTATCGGGGAAACGGCCAAGCCGGTCGTTGATTCTTTCAACGGCCGGCATTAAAACCTGTCTTTTCTTTACTTGGGACCGCACATCTGGTATCAATTATTTAGTCGACTCTGGTGCCGAAGTAAGCGTTATTCTGCCAACCGGACGTGACCGCAGAACAACCATCCCCGGCAAGAAACTCTTGGCTGCCAACGGAAGCAATATACGCACCTATGGAACTAAGGTACTTCGCCTTAACTTGTCCGCAGGCCAATTTACGTGGAAGTTTTTTATTGCTGCGGTGTCCCGTCCCCTACGTTGCGCAGAATTTCTTCGGGCTCATTCGCTCATGGTCGACTTCAAACACTATCGTCTGGTTGATGCGAAGTCTGTCTACGGCACTCCACGCAGCAAAACAGCGCAGGAAGCATCCCAGGTCATTGATTCGACTGTTGAAACTCCGTACTCCAAGTTATTAGCCTCATATCCGCAGCTCACTACTCCACAATTTACACATGTGATGCCACAAAACGGTGTGCACCACTACATTTCTACCAGCGGCCCTCCCGTCCATTCGGGCGCACGTAGGCTTCCGCCAGAGAAGCTTGCAATAGCAAAAACGGAGTTTTGCAAAATGCTTGAAATGGGGATCATTCAACGGTCGTCCAGTCCATGGTCATCGCCACTCCACATGGTACCGAAATCGTCAGGCGGGTGGAGACCATGTGGAGACTATCGACGCCTAAACGCGTGCACCACAGCAGACCGTTACAACATTCCGCACATCCAATATTTCACGGCACGCCTGGCAGGAGCTCAATTGTTTTCTAAAATTGATTTAATTCGTGGCTACCATCAAGTTCCTGTGGCACCAGAGGATGTTCCCAAGACCGCTGTTATTACTCCGTTTGGGCTATACGAATTCCTTCGCATGCCATTCGGCCTAAAAAATGCAGCTCAGGCCTTTCAGAGGCTAATGGACACAGTTTGTCAACCACTTGACTTTGTGTTCGTCTATCTGGACGACATCCTGGTTGCCAGTCAGTCAGCAGAAGAGCATTACAGTCATTTCGACAAGCTTTTTCAACAGTTGTCGAACCACGGCCTTGTCATCAATCCAGCGAAATGTCAGTTCGGAAAATCGCGTATCGATTTTCTCGGTCATCGCGTGGATAAAAACGGTGCCATCCCTCTGCCCGACAAGCAGGGCCGGATTTACCAATAGGCTAGGCAGGCTGAAGCCTAGGGCCTCAACGTCAAGGGGCCTCGAAATTCGGTTTCGAAAGTTTGCAATTCTTTTAAAAACTTGTTTAAAATTTAAACCCCATCCATAGAGCACTAATTCATCCAAAGCGTGACCGATCCAAGCGTGACCGATCTGCCGATATTTACGAGTGTCGCCTCTAGTATTAGTGCTCTATGCCCCATCTAAAGCAAAGTCTCTATAGAAATCACAAGTTGCGCAGCTAACTCGTTCTTCGTTATAGCGACATGGACGCCATCTTGTTTCCCAGAATTACAATAGACGCGTAGGGCAGAAAAGCAAAAAATCTCAATTTATTAACGATTTTGCCCGATTAAAAACATTTGGATGATTGGCAACAATTAACACTGGTTAAACTAAACTTTTTACATCAGAATAAGTAAAATTTGCCTAAAAATGGCCGAAATATACTCGATATTAGATTGTCGTGTCAGGATCATAATTTGTCGTCCTCAATTCCTTAGTTAACCATGCAAACAAAAATATCAGTAACTAATGTAAAGGGTGATGAAAATAAAGAAAATGTTTTATTATTATTATTGGTTGGACAAGCGTGTAAATTCTAAAGTAACTGTTCCAGTGTTCCTGTTTATAGCCTGCATTAATGAGACCTAATACGTTAAAAAACTTTGTTGTCCATTGGAATAGACTCTTAAATACTGGTTTGGTAATGGATAAGAGATTTGCGTGTGTTATAAGCAAACTTTTATTTCCCATCTATTTACAGCGGGATTACAACTTGGTGATAGGGTGATAGAAACAATATTTGTTATATTAAATTTGTCTAAAAATGAAATAAGTTTGAAATCTGAATTTATGGACGACATAGGTCTGAAGGTTTTTCACACAGTGTCTTCTGTTCCTAGCCAACCTTTGCAGCATAGTTTTCTGTCTAACAAAACTTATGTAGTTATTGGCATAAGTTTGCTCTTTGCAGTTTAAACTGAGTGGAACTTGTACAGCACAACACTCCTGTGCAAAGGGTGTGACCAAAGCAAGCATCAAGTAATAGAACAAACTCCTGTACAGAGGGTGTGACAAAAGCAAGCACCAAGAAATGGAAAATGGAACAAATAGACCCTATCACCAGGAAACAATAATCAACTAAGGTCAATGGTACTTTTCTCCCACACCAAGCTGAAGTTAATATATTGTGGGTTTACCTTGCCAGCTATGCTTGTTGTCAACAAAGTCTATTGCAACTGACTTTATCCCACCCCACTTATTTGGTTTCCCCTTTTTCAGTTGCATTTTGTTTTATTATTATTTATTTTGTGCATTATTTTTATTATTTGTAAAAGAATGGAATTTATAACAAAAAAATGTTTGTTTTTTTTCCAAGCACATAATTACAAATCTTAACAGTCTTTGATAAGTGTTTTTACATGACAAGTTTGAGTCTTCAACTAAAATAAACAAATTATAATAAGTAACAACAAAATAAATCACAAAAATTGCAAACACTTGTTATAATTTTATTAAAAATGGCTCATTTTCAAGAATGTAAATAAACACCAAAAATCAAAAAAAAAATAAAGGAAGTTTACTTTTCACATTTACAGTGTAGCTCAAAAACAATGTTGAAGAATTTTTATGTTAAATTATAATTTCCTTCAAAAAATCCATTTGATGCAGTGAAGATATCTTGCAAATCTTATAGCGGGGATCGAGTACAGTAACAGCAGGATCTTAATATTATTCTGTTAAAAACAGGGGTAGCCTATATCAGCTGTAAGACAATATGCTAGGTTTTATTTTGAACATATTCAGATATTTTGATATATATTCTTAGGAAAACTACAAAATTAATTGGCTGTTTTAATTTTCCGATTATTACATTATTTCTCATGATTAATTTTCTAACTCATTCGAATTATTTTCCTAGCCGGGTAAATAACCAAAAAAGTACCTATTGGCTATTTGCCTGTCACACTGGAGTAAGCATACACTATTTTGGAATTTTATATCGATTTACCTACTTAGTTATCCGGGTAAATAGCCTCTTACCTAACTAAAATGCCTCAACCTGTAGTTGCTATTTTTTCGTTCGAATGGCAATCTAACCAAATTAATGCTGTATAACACAAAAATGTAACATATTTCAAAGTAATTCAGTGCATTACACATATACGTTTATATATTGGAAAGTATATATATAAAAACGACGTTATAATGACTTTTTACAACGTGGTTGAATACAGTTGTATATAAAATCTTCTACTCTGAAAAGCTTAATATTATTCCACGTTGTAAAAAGTCATTAATACGTTGTAAAAAGTCATTATTAAAGGCAATTATTACGCGCATTCTGCTTGAAGCTTCTATGTTAAAGTACCGTATTTTTTTCTGCGAAGAACATTGTCGGTAGTTGACATGTATGGTGGCCCATGACTGCCATCCTGTTTTTTTTTCAATTAAACAAAAAAATAAATAAATAAAAAAATAAAATATAAATTTAATAAAAAAAAAAAAAAAAAATCAAAATAAAAAAAAAAAATTATTAAATAAAAAAAAAAAAAAAAAATTCGACATGGCCCAGGACGCCATTCACATATAAAACGCATTACGGTCGGACCATCACTGCCAATCATAGAATACCTTCTATTGTGTGCTGTTTAAGTTCCAAGCCAGCGCATGGAGGTTTGCCACTTAGGGTCGAATTCATAAACTCGGATCAGGATTGATCCATGATCCTGGATCAATTGATCCGAGATTTACAATCCTGAGCTGGGTTTATTCCACAAACTCGGATCAACTGATCCTGGATCAGTTTCGAGATTCGTGATGCATTTTCGCTACAGCGATGTTTTATAACTTAAATTTCACGGTCGGGTGGTTTCTAAAAGGAGTTGCCGAGGTTATATTGACAGCTAAAAGTCGTCTGCACTCGGCAATACAAAAATAAAGTAATTTAGTAGGCTTTTAAAATGAATAAAAACAAATAATTTTGGCAAAAATTGTTTAGTCGGCCTAATTAAGCAAGGTGGGTATGTGAATACCATAGAAAACAAAAAGACAGACGCGGTCTCTAGTGTCCGTCAAAACGTGGCATGCTTTCGGTTTGAATTGTCAAAATTATATAATTGCATAACAACACGGTAAAAGCGAGATGCCAAGCATTTGTGGCAGCTGTGGAAGAACCTGAAGGCAAGTGGAGCCTCAACAATTCAACAGAACAGCATGAGTGGTAAAGACAATAACACGAATAAAAAGACAAAGACATGAAATGAAAATATTACTGATTCGCAAATCTTTATCTCAATACTAGTTATAGCATTATTGTCTTTTCTACTCTTGCTGTTTAAAAAAAACGTTTTCTGAAAAAGAGTTTTGCACAATCTGCTGGCGATAGCGATCTCCAGCAATGTGCCCGCCCTCTCCTTCAACAACGACTGTCATTTCTTCCTTAATGGATGGTGGACCTGGTGGTAATTTCTCTTGCATTTCATCTTTAACCTTAGCCAGATTGTAAAGAAAGATTGTCGCAATTATAACTGGTAATGAGTTGGCCAGTTATAGACGCAAAATAATTCGAAGGCAACGAAACCTTTCTTTCTGCATATACTGTACTTTTACAATGACTCAGAACAGCGTTCATCGCAACCGCCGAGGATAAAGTTATGGTATCCGGCTTTATAATATTAGATTTTAATTAAAAAAATATTAGCGAAATCGTAATCATGCCCCACAGGATGTAAAGTAGATGTATAACGTGGTATTTATTATAAAATTTATAATTATTATTAGAAAAACTCAACAAAAATGACTTTTCTAAATGGCTTAACCACCTATTTTCTCGGATCAAAATCATGGATCAAAATGACGCATTTTGATCTCGGATCAAGTTTGATCCGAGTTTGTGGAATGAAAACTGAAATAATGATCCCGGATCAAGGTAAACTGATCCATGATCCGAGTTTATGAATTCCACCCTTAGTCTTTTAGGCCTTCTGGTGGGATTCATCAAAGGGAAGTTGGCAGCTCGAAATTCTTTGCGTAATATCTCCGGAAGTAAACAAGATATCGTTTAGAAATTTTTACACATTACTCAAAGCAACCTTAGCCAGAAATCAGAGTTTTTTCTAAAAAAAACATAAAAATATTCATATTTATGAATATTAATATTCGGCCCTTAAATTAAAATGTGCCCTAAGTGACTTACATAGGGTGATAGCTACGAGTCTACTCTTCAAAATGAGATATGACTTGACCGCCAATTATTCGGGGATAAGTTATTAATATTCCTTCAAAAGTTCACAAACGACGATAATTTCAAATCGGGCAAAAAAGCAAAAGTCCCATAACTCGAGAAATAAAGAAGATTTTCAGTCAAAATTTTACACATCACTCAAAGCAACCTAACTTAGCCAGCAATCAAGCTTTTTTTTTTTTAAATAACAATTATATATTTATGAAAATTAATATTCAGTTATATTCGGCCCCAAAATTAAAATGTGCCCTAAGTGTTATTTCGCCAATTATTCGGGGATAAGTTATTAATATTCCTTCAAAAATTCATAAACGACGATAATTTCAAATCGAAAAAAAAAAAAAAAAAAAAAAACAAGATGGCAGTCATGGGCCGCCATAGACATGTTGCTGAAATAACAAATAGACATTGTGTTGCTGACCGTTAATGTGGTAAATTATACGTTCCATCAATTGAAATTTACTAATGTTATCGACCTATCTTATTATAAGACGTCTTGGTATTGCTAACCTGCGTTTAGATCAGTGTTTCCCAATTTTTTTACACTTGTGCCCCCTTGGGCTCCATATTATTTCATATCGCCCCCCTCATGCATTACAGTAAAGTTTTATATTAATCGTTGTATAACATTATACTGTCTGCACTTTCGTTTCGATGAGCTTTCAGTCAAAAAAATTAGGGCATCCAGGTAACCGGACATATATATTACTTACAAAATAATTGAGCTAGGGTTTAAACACACTGGTGCAAACTACTTTGCACTACCGCAGTTAAAATGGCTGACGATTCAACATATAGTTTCATAGCAATCCAGTTTTGTAGTTAGCTCAACAAAAAGATTAATTACTAATATGCATACATTATTGAACAAGGTTATATGTAATTACCAGATCTTTTTCTAGTCGCAATCCAAAACCAACCTCAGACAGGTCTCTTCGGGCCGCACAAAAGGTTAACTAACAATCGTGTTAAAAATATGTTGGAACAACTGTGAATCTGGCGGGCCTCGGACCTTTTTTACACTTAAAAACGTGATTAGTTACATTTTAAGGCAGTGAAGTGTTCGCGCAAATGTTAATATTAATAAGTAAGGGCGCAGTTGGCAATCGAAGCTAGCCCAATTTTTTCTCGAATGCCCAATATTTTTTAATACGTTTGCTGTTTGTTCGCGACGCACTTGGCAGCTTTCCAAGGCGCAACGGTAAAGAAGCGCTTATCTATTTCAAAATACAGAATTAAAACGTAAACAAACCGGACGTAGAAATATCATTCGCGCTAAGCGCGAAAAATTTTCGCCCTTGCGTATAGTTAAAGCAGTCAAAAAGTATGTGTAATGGAATAGTGTCTAGTTTGTCAAAGAGGCGGCGAGCCGGATGAATTACATTAGCGGATCCGGTCCGGGGGGCCGTAAGTCGCCCATTCCTGCTTTAAATATACAAACATTTTGCCGCGTATAAAACGGTGAAGCGCAACAACATCCAACACCCTTAAAAACGAAAGCCCGTTATTACGCCAGAAACTACTACAAGTTCGCATTACTAAAGTTGCGATTTAAGCTTTTAATGTTACATTTTACAATGATGTTTGTACTTTTTTTTCCGGAAAAATACTTTTATGTAACGTCCCCGGTGACGTGCGGTGACGTTCCTAGATGGTGAGGCACTAATTTTTTCAAGCCACGCTTTTCTTTACCAATCACAAAAACGGTATCGTACTAATAAGGATAAAAAAATTAGCGGCATGATTTTGTGGGGCGCAGCCACAATGAAAAAATGTTTATAGAATGTTTAATGTTTACATTCTTTCTTTGTGGCTGCGCCCCACACTTTCACGTTTATTACAAACTTGAAAATAAAAAACAGGGAAAGTATAAAAGGCGATATTTTTAAAGCACAGCCACCGGTAGTGTAGCCAGCCAAAAATTTAGGAAAGTGGGGTCTGGGAAAAAAGTTTAAACTTTTATTGTTTAGCTTTTGCCATTGTATGAACTGCGTATCGAACACAAATAAATACGCTAGCAAACCGTTTCGAGCAGCAACTTACTGAGTTTTAGCGCAATACTAAAAAATCATTCAGAGAGCAAAAACAAAATGACTAAAAGTAAAACTACATCGATAAGTAGCCTATAGCGAATTTAATAATAACTAAATCGTTTATGACGTAACAGTGCATAACAATTAAAGTACTGACATGCCTGTGATCGACTTTTGTGGTACTGCAAAACAAATATTATTCAGAGTACACAATATTTATAAATTTTTAGGGGGTCATGGCCTCTGTGGCCCCCCTGGATGAGCCTATGACAGTCGCATCCACACCTTTTTTTACCAATCTCTTTGAAAGTTGCGTGTTATTTTTTTGTCCAGTCGTCTGATGCAAACCTTTTAAATGGGAAACAGATTTGCCTTTATTTATGACTCTAACTTTAGATTGATTGAAAGTGTAAATTTTCCTCTATTTTAGTTACATTTTATATAAAAAACAATCCTTTACACTGCAAGAAGTCAATGTAGAATTTTTCATAGCTGGGACGTCACATTTGAGGCATGCCTCAAATCCTAGCTAAATCGTTTATCATGTTTTCCGAGAGAATTGGGAAAGAAAAAGGCACGCAATAATGCAGTACATAGAACTTTTGTGATATGAAGAGATGCACGGCTTGGCGCTGCCTCTCTTCGCGTATTTCAACGATTTTGAACGCTTGATATAAACAACGCAACAGAAATTGGAAATAATAACGCTTTAGGTATAGAAGTGTAAAATTTGCGGGAGAAGGAGTATGGACTACAGGAATCCATTCAAATTAAAGCACCCAAAAACATGCAATGTGCACTGTACTTTAGCAAATAATACATATTCTGTGATAAACATCTCTTTAATATACGTTTTGCTTTGCCAGATGTTGGCAGGTGAGGCACTGCCTCACCTGCCTCCCCTGACCGCACGTCCCTAAACGCCCCCATATGTCTGTTCAGCGCCCCCCGAATCACAAAAAGATCCAAAACGCCCCCTTGTAACTCGCCAACGCCCACAAGGTGGCGGTACCGCTCACTTTCGGAACCTCTGATTTAGATCAAGCAATAATCTTATTTCATAATGTTTTGAACTTCTTTTAATAAGAGTTTAATGCACTCATATTTTTAACAATAAGCAATGACATGTGATGCTGTTCAGAGAGAAATTCTGAGCTTAAAACTAGGGAGGGGGCTCACAAATGGAATAGCCTAGAACCTCTCATGGTGTAAATCCGGCCCTGCCGACAAGGTTTCAGCAATGACACGGTTTTAACAACCTACAACAATAAAATGTCTACAGGAGTTCACATGTTTGATAAATTTTTATAATCGCTTTATTCCCGCTGCAGCCCGCATTATGAGGCCCATTTATCAAGCGCTTGCTGGTAAACCGAAAACGCTGGTATGGACAAATGGTTTGGAAATGGCTTTCAAAGCAGCTAAAGTTGCGTTGGCTAATGTGACCTTAGTTAATCACCCTCAACAGCATGTTAAAGATTTGCATGTAGCTATCAGATATTTTCGGTATTTTCTCGAAGGTCGAATCTTCACCGCGTACACGGATCATAAACCTTTAACGTTCGGATTTGCAAAGATTTCAGATCCATGGTCCAGTCGTCAACAATGCCTGTCTCCCTAAAATGAGCCACGTTGCTCTGTCTGTGTCTCCCTAAAATGCGAACATGCAGCCGACTGTCGACTGCCGACTCACAAACTTTCCGTTTTATTATGTTTAGATAATATCCCATGTGGGTTTAAAATCGATTTAGAACATGTTTGTCGGATCAAGGGGGTCTTAAACTGTGGTCCATAGACGCCTTGGGGGTCCGTGCACTAATTTTAGGGGTCCATGAAGGCCAATTAAAATATAAGTGTATATTAAGGAATTAATCCATTTTGAATAGAGTTTAATTAAAAATAAAACGTTTTAGCACCGGATGTATTTAGACTGCATTTTACTTCAAATATACAGCATATTTTTTAAATTTATTTTTATTGTGACGTAAGTTTATCAAAAAATCAGCATATTTTTGAAGTCTATTTGATTTTGACGTCAAGCTATTTCGTTTTTAGCGGCTCGCAGTAAAAAAAAAATTTCCTGGTCTAAACTGATTTGTGCCTTCCAGGGCTGCCACTCCTAGTGGTTTTCCACTAGATCTAGTGTTTTTTTAAATAATCTAGTGGTCTAGTGGCTTTCTTGGAGAATCTAGTGTTTTTTATAACCTTGAAATATGCTTTATGTTATTTCCCGCCTACCTTGGTTAAAAATGGTAGCTGAATGTAAAAAAATCTTTTTAAACTAAATGTGAAAAGCCTCCTCGTGTTAGGTGATCGTCAATGGCTCATGCTTGTTAATAGCAAGTTGCTCTACTGATTAATCTCAGTGTCAGGCAGCAGGCTTTGTCTCGAAACTCCTACAACTTCCGTGCTGCACGGAATATGTAGGGTGTAGGCCTATTTAGTCACCGCTTGCCACCCAAAGATGCTAAAGGGGGAAGAGGGGAGTGAGAGGGGAAGGAGCATGCAGGTCGAGTAGGGTATAGTTAATGCTAGCGAATTAGCCGGCAAAATGAAAACTCACTTTTCAAAAAGTCTGCCGCTAGGGAGAAATTTCTTGCAATCCCTCGCTAGGGCCCCAGGGTCAGTAATAATAGACCGTACCATTTTATTGTATTTTACAGTTCAATTGATGTCATAGTCGGATATAGCAAACTTTGAGCATGTTGTATAAGTGGTGACACCACGAAAAAACAAGTTTTTATCGCCAACCTTTTTAACCCGAATTGGTTGAATAATGACAATTTTAAAGCCTGCTTGAAACCGGATATAACCTACAGCAAATATGAAAAGAGTCCGACTCCGGCTAAAAAAATAAACCCGAGTCCGACTCTCGAGTCCCTAGTCCGACTCCGTTCAAATGTGCAATTTCGTCGAGTACCGAGTCCGGCCCTTACTCTATAGCCTGTATTCCGCCAATTTACGTAACTAAAACGTGGATATTCAGAAATCCACTTATAGGGGTGTGGATAATTCATTCACTCACAA